>NC_081312.1:179142915-180342915 GCF_026419965.1 Kogia breviceps | reverse complement strand
GATTTCTGATGTTGATGGGTGAGAGACAGCTCGAAATACAGTTTTCTTTTCAAATCTAGAAAAGACCAAAAAGGAGAGGAGCTCGCATATGAAAGCAGCGACATGTTGCAAACCCAAACTGAAAAAGAACCTATGTTCTGCTGGCTCCGTACTCCGCTGTGATCTTGGCACACCTTTACAAAAGGGGCTGAAGACTGTCCTGTCCTGTTTGTAAGCCCATGTTTAGAACTGACTGTCTGGTTCTCGGGTTCCACCTGCAGCAAGTTTTCCTACCTGGATTTAAGAAAATCCATGCATTAGGCAGCAGCAGACTTTGGTGAATGGCCCCTTTGGGTACCCTGCCCCGACCCCATCGCACAACTGCACGCACCTGTCTTTCTGTTTGTCGTAAGAGCTCGGTGTGGTTCAGCAACCGCAGTATAAGTGAAACGTGTGATGGGTTGTGAGAGTTGGCTTTTCCAGTAACGATCACGACCGCATCACTAAAACAAAGAAGTCTTCATGAGGGACAGAATCTAAGAAGATGTCTTAACAATTTAGCCTCCCTGGTTCCCACAGGAATATGGATGTTTCCTGTTGGAGGAAAAGAGCCCGGCCATCCATAAGGTGAAAGAAAGACTCCGGAACAGTGTGTCTTGCATCTCAAAGTTGAAAATAGATCTAGGACGTTTATGCAACAAGTCTATTATTCTTGAAAGTAACAGATTATTGGAGAGAACACTCCCTGGGAAGGAATGTTAGCGCAATAGCAGGATGCATGCTGGGACCTACGGTGACTGAGGCGGGGGGCGCGTGGAAGGCCCCTGGAGAATCAGCTTAGGACCCAGATGACAGACAAGACCCTGCACGAACCGCCACCTGCCTGCCTCAAGCTTATTCCTGACACTGCCCTTCGCACCAAACCACTGCCCATTCCTGCAGCAGCTTCACTTCCCCTCTTTACCTCTTCGCCTTGGCGGCTGCACGGACCACCTCCTCTGCTGGCACAGCCCCGCACCTGCATCATGCCCCCTTTGCTTGGCTTGGCTCTCTCATCCCTAAAGGCTCCACGTTGACCTCCTCCAGGCAGTCTTCTCTGATTCCCCCTCCCCTCTCCTTCCACAGCATCTCTACCAAAGCGAAGGCACTGTCAGTCTACTTCTGTCTCGCCGCCCGCCCCTCCCCCCCCCAGTTGGAAACTCCCTCACGGTCATCTCTGCGTCCCCACCGCCCAGCACCACGCTGGTCACATCACAAACATCCAAGGATGCTTGGCGAATGTGCTAGGAGCCCGATTTCAAATTAAAAATAAAGTAGCGAGATCAGCCATCTTGAAGCTCTGTCATTCACCTCTTTTACCTCCCAGCTCCCGTCCTGGCTGCACCAGGTGAAAATCCACACATCCTCCTCAGTAGCGACCTGGACCTCACACGGCAGGAGTAACATACACTAACACTGACAATGGAACAGTTACTTTGCATTACACATTTTTTTCCCTGTCTTACTAGGTTAACAGCAGGCCCCCTTTTATTTCTTTCTTTATTTTTGGCCGAGCCACACGACTAGCGGGATCTTAGTTCCCGGACCGGGGATCGAACCTGCGCCCCCTGCAGTGAAAGCGCGGAGTCTTAAGCACTGGACCGCCAGGGAAGCCCCCAGGCCCCCTTTTAAAGTTTAACTTGGGAATAGGACGCCCTTGTGTGTATCCCCGCCCCCGCCCCCAGGGGCCTCGCAGGCTTAAGCTGCGTGGTGTGAAGGTGCCCCTGGAATATTGCAATGCCGTGGGCTTGGCATCTGCTCTGCTGGTCACCTGCCTACAATCACTTCTACTAACTGCCTTGCCCGTGAGATCCTCTGTTGGCCGCTTGAGTCTCAGCTTGAATTCCTGCAGGGCGAGACTTCAAGCTTCCTGTGTTCCCAGTGCACAATACCTGGCACCAAGTAGCCTCTCGATCGCTCATTTTGGATAAATGAATGGGGACCACGTTAAGACATGTTAAAATGTAGTTTGCCGCCAGTTATTAGCTGATCCGAGTGGGACAGTTTGTTGAGCCGAGACGGTTTTCTTGGGCAGGACTGTCCTGTGCGTGGAAGGAGGTCTAGATCTCACCCTCTGAATGTCGGGAGCATAAATACACACTCAGGTCGGGAGGATGGCACCCAGTCAGTGTGACGATCAGAACTGCCCCCAGCACACGGGAGCCAGAGCGCGGTCCTTAGCAGCCCAGGCACGTGGGGCCCTTCAGCTTTGAGTGGAGAGAAACTATCGCATCGCCGTAGACTGGGTGCCCTTCCCTCGCCGTTCTCTCTCAGATGCCCCTGTGAAGGGGCATAACACGTGACAGAGGCTGTGATGGACCAATTCAGCTGCAGCACCGTCCCGAGAAGAGCAAGATCAAGGGGCACATTCCATTCAAGGTCAGCTTACTGTGCCTCCTTTCCGCACAGAGGACAGCTTATTGCCTGCATATTTGATCATATATTTTAAAACCATTAAGAAGTTGAGACTGATTTTCTTTCGAGATTCCAGACAATCAGTATCCTTGTAAATAAGAATCCATAAAATTGTTTTCTTAGGATTGCATTTTTTTCCCCAGCACGTACAAATAGATACTGTGTTATTTGAATTCCAAGGGTTTTACAATGTGTTTTTTTTTTTTTTAAACTTGGAAATCAAATTTTATATCTGAAAGGTTAATGGAGAAAACTCATTATGCTATCTGGTAACCAAATGTGTGATGAGACGTTTGTCTCTGTAATTAACAGCAAGGAACTTTTATAGTTTCATAAAATTGAATGCTACATAGAGTATTCTGTGAGCATTTGTTTGGACGAAGTGTCCAAAACAGAGATGTTTATGGATGATATAAAGTTGAACTGAAATGTAATGCAGGTGTCTGCTGTGCATCTCCCAGAATCTCTCATTGTTGAAATGGAAGCCAGAAGATTAATAACTTGACTTTGTCATGATAAAATAAGGAATGCGTTCTTGGAACAGTGGTATGGCACATAAGTTACTCAGTAATTCCAAGAATTTATTCTGTTCCAGGAATAATATCCTGAACAATTTATTTTTACAGAAAAAGTTGATGCAGCATAATAGCCTACGAAGTTGCTTGTATGGCTAAAGGAATCGTATCTCAAACGTGACTTTACACCCACACGTAAAGTGTAAAGAACCCCACGGAAACGCGAGGTTAAGGCACATCTTAGGAAGGACGAAATCAGGAGGTGCAAAAATAAAGGTTCTTCTGTGAACATTAACTCGTTCTCCTCCCACATGTATAATTTGTTCCGTTGCTAGCAAGACTTTAGTGGGCACCTTAATAAGCATCGTGTGAAATATGGTGGGGCAGCAGCTGCTGCAGGAGTGGAAGCTCTAGCCGTCCCTGTGAGCTGTTTAACTCCGCCCCGAAGGAGGGGCCAGTGCAGCCCGGAGGAGCCCAGGCCTGATCCGTCTCCCTCTGGTTCCCTCTGGTCGTTTTGCGCAACTCAGGCTTATCCTTTGTGAGATGGGGGAAGCGGTGCCCTGTCTGTCGTCTCCGATGAACTCGGAAGGCGCTGAGGACGAGACGCGTTCCCTTGGGAGAGCTTGCGTAAAAGACGCGATTGACTCTAGGCACCGAGTGGCCTCATATGTTGCAAACCCCACGCCCCACGGAAGCCGGGAGAACTTCCGTCACACGTGCCACAGGTGCTGGTCTACGCCTTGTACATCAGTAGTGTTTTGGGGGTTTCTTTCTCCCCAGCTTTCCTCAACAGTAGCGTCCCAGCCCAGCATACCTGATACTAGAATTAACCCATTCCTGTATCCAATGGTAGGTCTTCATTGAGCAACCCCTGGTGCCAGGCTAGGAGATTTGACAGCCCACTAGGGTGTGACAGGAACACAGAACCAGGGGCCCTCCCCTGGGGAGTTAAGGGATGTGACCCTTGAGAAGAGGACATTTAAGCAGAGAAAGACCTGAACAGTAAGCGTGGGGATGGGGCCGAGGCTGTGAGCCGGCCAGGAAGTGACAGGGCCCCAAGAGCCGAAGACCTTCCTTAGAGCTGATGCAGGGATCCCTCTGGCAGCCCAGGACAGTCGCTAATGGGACTCGGATTTAACTGTGCTGCAGTGAGGCCTGGGCGCTGGCATTTTGTCACAGTTGTCCAGGTGATTCTCTGTGTGTCAGACCCCAGAGCCGCCCTCTAGGACAAGGCGAGACGTGGCCGGAGCCGAGGCTGGAGGAGCGCCCGGCGCAAGCGCTGGCCCCCATCCCCAGGCGGCCGGCGCCCCACCGAGGCAGCCCACGACGTGGTGCGGTTTGCATCTCTGGGAGATCACCCTGGCCTCGGCATGGACGTGGCTGGGCGGGGAGCAGCGCCGAAGGCTCTGGCCGCAGCCCCATCAGGTGGTGATGGGAGAAGGGTGGAGGGACTGAAGAGCAATCTAGAAGTCATAATAAGCGGGACTCGGTGATTAATTGGCTGTGAGACGGGAGGGATGGGAAATGAGGCCCAGGTTTCTGGCTTGGACGGCGGGTTGGTGCTATTTATTAAGACTCGGGGACAGTCATCGTAAAATACATTTTTGGATGTGATTTTAAGGTGGCTCTTGAAATGTGCAAGTGGAGCCGTCCAGCGGGCAATTGGACACGTGGGCCTGGAGCCCGGAAGTGGGGTCGGGGCTCCCACAGACAGATGGTTGCTGGAACCAGAGAGAGGCTGGGGGATCCGGGAAGTGTGCGGAGAGCCCCGGGGAAACTTGGCACTTAGGGCCATGGCCGTGACCTGTAAGTGCGTGGTGAAGTCAACTTAGCGGATTGTCACCAACAGGAACAAGAAGAGGAAGAAGAGGAAGAAGAGAAATAGAAAATATCAGAGTGTCTTGCATGCAGGAAGGATAAATTCGTGAAACTTTGGTTTTCTTGCTGTGAATCACAATCAAAGAAGTTTGGGAGCCTCTGATTTAAGCTGTGGTTGCCTCACCCCTGGAGATTTCCCCTTGGCCTCACTCGGGGAAGGTGACCGCCGCCAACCTCCAAGGTGCCTTTGGGCCCCAAGTCTTCAGAGTCTCTTGAGATTCTTTTTTTTTTTTTTTTTTTTTTTAATTTTTGTGGTACGTGGGCCTCTCACTGTTGTGGCCTCTCCCGTTGCAGAGCACAGGCTCCGGACGCGCAGGCTCAGCGGCCATGGCTCACGGGCCCAGCCGCTGCGCGGCATGTGGGATCTTCCCGGACCGGGGCACGAACCCGTGTCCCCTGCATCAGCAGGCGGACTCTCAACCACTGCGCCACCAGGGAAGCCCTCTTGAGATTCTTGGAAGAGAAAAGGTGCTGTGAATGTGATCCGCTTTCATCATCATTCACCTGATTTACATTGAAGATGAAACTGTACGACAGCATGTATATTTAAGTTGGAATATTTTTTAAAATTTAAATGACTGAAGAAATATAATACCGCCAGTCCTTAATCCTGTTCATCCTTAACTGACCCACGGTGTAAATTAACATCTCAGTCGGGGGCGGGGGGGTGTTACTTCTGTACTAGCATTCTTTTTGAGTTTTCTGTGCAGTAGAGCAGAGGGTCAAGATTTCAGATTATATTGAAAAGGACTGTCTCTTCCCAGACAGTAAATTATGAACATTTTCTCTCAGATTGAATGAAGGCAAGGTTTTGGTCATGCTACTCTAGGAAAATGGAAGCAGCCCTTGATCTACAATCTTGTTATATTTTTCCTGTGTGTCCTGTCAGCCTTCGAAGACTTTGGCTTTATGTTTCACAGAACCATGAACACACAAAAATTCTTACTCTGCTTTTTCCAAGTTAAAATATTTGGCTTTTGTAGAACCAACAGGACTCCCGTGAACCATGTTTTGAATTTATAGGACACGTCTGAGCCTTCGTCTTTTACTTTGAAACAGTACAACTAAGTTGGACTCCATAAACATAGCTTGGTCCAAAGGTTTCATTGTTTCCACCATGTGTATTAAGATACGTAGGGGGTTAAGGTGCTGACCAGCTCAAACAGCGCCCAGCGCAGGTCACGACAGCTTCCTGGATGCCACGCAGAGGGACTGTTTTGTGGGTGCAGCCCTTCCTGCCATGCAGCCGGTTAGTTTCCCGAGCGTCTTAGTAGAGCAGTGAGGCTCATGGACCCTGGAGTGTGGTGGGTCTCTTAATTTCTAAACTCAAAGCCTCTGTTTTCTCCTGGGTAAGATGTATTCATAACATCTGAACCTCTTAGCTTGTGATCAGGATTAAGTGCAGGCAGCATGCTCGCCAGAGGGCCTGGTTCATAGTAAGTGCTCCATAAATGGTAGCTTTAACACTTTTCCCCCTAAGTACGTCCAAATTCCTTTGAAAAATACGTGGCTTGTAATGAGCTTGAAAAGAAAGTCATCTTAGGCCTGTATCCCAGGGGCTGCAAAATGGGCCCCCCCCCAGACCCCTCCTGCCTGGACTTTCTTTTGCTGCCGTCCGTCTCTGGCCACCTACTTCCCCTTCCTGTCCAGCTTCATCTTTCCTGGGTGACTTAGAGAAGATTTCTTACGTCCAAAGCTGCCTCCCCCAGTTGCCTTATACCCAGCTTTACATTCCCACAGGGAGAAGACGGTACATAATTCTTCCAGATTATTTTTTTCTTACAAAAAAGTAATACATATTCATTCCAAAACCACTTTGAAAGTTTTAACGTATAAAGTTGAAAACAAGGTACAAAGTAAAAAAATCCTGTCCCAGTTGTACTCTCCAGCGATAACCACTGTTCGGTGTTTGTTTGTTTGTTTGTTTGCACCAGGTCTTAGTTGCAGCAGTAGGCGGGCTCCTTAGTTGCGGCTCGCCAGCTCCTTAGTTGTGGCATGCGGGCTTCTTAGTTGTGGCCTGTGAACTCTTAGTTGCGGCATGCGGGTGGGATTTAGTTCCCTGACCAGGGATCAAACCCTGCATTGGGAGCGCAGAGTGCTATCCACTGCGCCACCAGGGAAGTCCCGATAACCACTGTTAATAACAGCGTGTGTGTAAAAAGTACACGTGTGTGTGTTATAAAAAGGAAAATTGAATCATCCTGTATAACGTTTTGTAACTTTGTTTTTTTTTTTTTTTTTTACTTAACCGAATCTCCGTCTGTTCCACACAGGTTGAGTGTCTAGTTTGAGCCAAGTAGTTAGACCCTGATTATCCAGCGGTGAAGGAAGTAATCATGGTCTCAGACGTTGTGGAGTTTCTAGTTTATCCTTCACTTACTTCCAAACGACTATGAAAGGTCCACTTCATTCTTTACAGACATGTAAAGATATACCGTAATCTCATTGTACTGATATGCCATAATTCACTTATCTAATGCTCCCTGATCGATGTCTGGGTGGTTCCCAGTGTCTCCCTAGCAAAATGATGCTGCCGTGAATGTCCTTGTACTTGTGTCATGGGTACTTGTCTGAACGTTTCTGTAGGATAAATGCCTGTGGATGGAATTGCCGAATTCCCTCCAAAAAGATCCCCCAACCACAGCCTATGAGAGGGGACCGTAACCCTACACCTTCACCCAAAATGGGCTTTATGAATCTATAGTTTTTGCCAAATTAATAGATAAAGAATTTCACATTATTTAATTTTCATTACATTAATAATTAGGGACACTAAGAGATTTGAACTACTTATTTCTCGCGTGAATTGCATGTTCACATCCTGTGCCCATTTTCCATTGTTAGTACGTGTCTTTTTTTCCATTGGCTTATAAGACCTCTCCCGCGTACTGGGGATTTCAGCTCTTTGGCTTGATTATTCCTGAACATTACTTGAAGTGGTGGCTTCTGACCTACCCACTCTATGCGGCTGGAACTACAGTCCATGCCTGATGAAGGAACGTTGTATTGGGAGGCCATGTTGTATTTATTGTAAAATCAAAGTTTTCCATGTTACAAGAACACCTGGGGGAGAGGAAAGTAGATAAAACGCTCTGAACTGGTTGGGTAGCCCTAGTGGTATCATAGCGCTCTCTTCTTCTCATGGAAGTTGATTCTCCTCTGCAGATGTCCTCTGAGGGACACGTTTGAGAAGCAGTGCGTCAGCCCATTCTGATTCATCGCCTGGCATTTCTCTGCTGCCCTGGCCCTTCTTACCTGTCTCAAGCCCTTCTTGCCCTTTCTGCTTTGAGGGCCCGTTTTCCAGCCTGGACCCGCGGCATTCTGTCTTGCCACCTGTCCCGGCATCCCCTCCTCAGCCTTGATCCAAAAGAGCTCCGGCCTCCCGCCCTGGCTGTGGGGAGCCCTTGCTGGGTGCGCCTGCCCACAGGTTAGGAGAGGCCCTGGGTCCTTAGACTCAGTGTGCACCCAGCTGGGTCCCATGCTAGGCTGTAAACTCCTGCAGGGGAGAGACCGTATCTTGTATTTCCTTTCTTTTTCTTTCTTTGCTGCCGCAGTATCTCATATTTAGTAGTAGTACAGTAAATGTTTGTTGAATGGATGAATGAAGCCGGTATGATCTAAATAGATTGGAAAGGAACCTCGTTGCCCTTTCAGTGAAAACGCCATGTGCGAGTTGAGCTGCTTAATTATTTTCCACCTAAAACTTCAGCCGAACGGGAGGGCCCTCCAGCACGTGGCGGCACGCATGCGGGTTAACGCCTCCTGTTCAAAGCCTCTCTCGGTGGCGTTTAGACCCCGCTGTGTCCTTGAATGGACTCCAAGGGCTGTTTCAGGACTGCGGGTTCTGGCACGTTCTCTTCAGTAGAGCTCGGTTCCTCTTTATCTTGGGGGGGGGGGGGTTCCACTTCAGATTGCTGGGGAGGGAAGGGCTCATTTGGCCACCACCGCTCTGTCCTGTAGGGCTTTGCAGACCGTTCTTGCTGAGTTAGAACCCCGGGCTGGCGTGTCGCTGGTAGACATGGCTGTGGTCCCCGGGGACGGCCAGCTGCGACCCCGAGAGCATCTGCGAGCCAACACGGGTTTTGCGTGAGGATGCCAGGCCCGCTTTGCTCAGAGTGCAGAGCGCGCCCCAGACGCCTGGCTCTTTGGCCCACCCGTCAAGCCAGGTGGTGAGGAGAGCCGTGGCCCGGGCCTCCTTTTTCCTGCTCTTTCTCTCCCTGCTGTCGTTTGACAAGTTGTGGTCCAGCCTTTTCTGCAACATGGCTCCATGCCAACTTCGACTCGTGTTTGAGGAGTAATTTGCAGCGTTCATCTTAGCATTTCTCACTGGTAAACTCAGCTCTTTTCTATTTAACATGTCATTACCTGGACAACGCAAGGAGTTTTAAAGCTTTTTTTTTTTTGGTTTTTAAACGTATATTCACAGTGACACGCAGCCATCACCCCTGTTTGCAGAACTTCTTCAACATCCCAGACAGAAAGCGTTCTCACTGTCACCGCTCCTGCACACCTTCTCAGATGTCCCTCCTCGGCTTCTAGAACCGGAAGCGCAGCTCTTTAGACCATAATGTGGCCTAGCCTCCTCCCTGGAAGCTACACTTTGAGTCTGCGTCTTCCTCGTGGATAAAGAACAATGTCAGCAATAACTCGTAGTGTATCTGAAGATGATTAAGTCACTCAGTAGCCATTTCTCTCTCAGAGAAATGACCCGACTTCTTTAACCTTTCCTTGTTCCTTTCATCTTTTTTGTTGACTTTTGCCTGCTCTCCTCAAGTTTCTCAACAGGCTCTTTAAAAGAGCGCAAAACCTGGACGTGGTGAGAGCTCCCCGGTGGCCTAGTGGTTAGGTTTCCAGGCTTTCACTGCCGCGGCCCGGATTCAGCCCCTGGTCAGGGAACTGAGATCCCACAAGCCCCGAGGCCGCAAAAAACCAACCAACCAACCAACCAACCAAGCAACCCCAAACTGGACATGATACCATAGTAAGAGTCGACCCATACTGGATGCAGTGGTGGCTGTCCCTCCGGGCTTTGAGTGTCTGTCGGTGCTTTGGTAGAGGTGAGTCACCGAGTGGCGCCCTGGGGGTGGACTTGACGGCGGGTCAGGGCACGTGACGAGCTGGAGACGACGCGGTTCTGACCGCCGTGACTGCCGCCTGCCACGGGGACGGGGAGTCCGGGAGGAATAGGTGGACTCCCTTCCCCAGCTTGGGCTCAAGTGAGGCGACGGCTCTTTTAACGTCGAAATGAGGGTGCTGAGCTCTCTACGCTGTTAGATTACTAGGAAACCTGGTATCTCCGGATACGATGACCTTCCACGCCCTGAGCTGTTGGTGAGCCCCAGGGGCTGGCTCGGTCCAGAAGGCCAGCTACCACCGGTGGTAACAGTAGCTACGGCTACTACGGGAATAGTTCAGGAGCATTGCTTCCTCGTCAGCTTTATGTACATTTCCAACTGCCTGCCGATTATCTAAGTTGCCTTTGTCGAAACTAGCCTCATTGTATCGCCACTTCCCTGCACCCTCCTAATTCTGACTGGTGTTAGCCTCCATCCGGCCCCCCAAACTAGAAACCTTGGAGTTGCACCTTTAATTGATTCTCCTTCACATCCCACCCCCATCCCCACATCCAGTGAATCACCAAGTCTCTCTGGTGAACCCTCTTAAATGTCTCCCTTTCCGTCTTCTCTCTCCAGTCCCATCGGCCAGTACTGGTACAGACTGGCACGGCCACTCACATAGCCTTTAGCAGCAACCCGCTGGCCGGTTTCCTCTGCCCTCACCACCTTCGCCGTCGTCGTTTTGCCAGATTTGTTTTTCTAAAGGAAAGGTCTGACTATTTACCATCCTTATGTTAAAAGAGATAATGAATGTCAAAGTACCCAGAGCACTAACCCAGTTATCTCCAGCGCCAAATTCTTCTTCCTTAACGTGGTACCTTAACTGGGATGACCTCACTGTACATTTCCACTTCATCACCTGCCACTTCTCTTTATGAGCCTTAAACTCCCGGCACACGGACTGCTGTTCGGGAAGAAGGGTGGGAGGTGATGCAGCTGTGGCATCAACTCAAACAACAGTGAGCTTCTGCCTGGGGCCAGAAGAGTGAAGTTTGCAGGGGCCGAGGGAATGGGAGGTGAATAATTTTCATGAGGGGCTGCAGGGAGGCGGGGTCCTCAGAGAAGAGCTGGTTTTTTATCTCTAGCAAGGAAGCAGAGGCATCTACAGATGGTGGGGCGATCTGCTACCTGGAGTTCCGGGGGGCACGGAGTTAAAAGAGGTGTAGGGCCAACGGGATGGGGAGAATCAGGACCATTTCTTAGAACAACACGCCAGTATAAAGGGATTTGGGTAGAAGGTGTTGAGAGATTTGGAGGGGGAGTACCTTTCCATTTGAACAAGCTGACTTTTGTATCTCTGGGGCCCAGGAGATGCTTGATAAATGTTTACTGAATGATTTATTTCTGGTACTTTTTCAGTCCATCCTATTAATATATTGTTTGTTTATAACCTTAGGATCACATTTAATTCTACTGGACTTCACTCTGCTTTTGATAGGACATTTCTTTCATTTACTTAAGAAAGGTATATGGAATGCCTACTGCATGTCAACACCAGTTAATTTTTAGGGCAAAGATATGGTGACTGTTCTTTGTGAAAAGAAGGCATATGGAAACGGACATCCAGTGTTTATGTACGTCATCTCACTCTGTTGGGGCATTACCGTCTTTTTTCTTTTATTACCCCAAACCATGAATAATCGTGCTCTGCGTAGTATATCTTTCTCTCCTGGCCACGTTAAAGGAGATCCTGTGTGGTGACTTGTGTGTCACAAGACTCTGTATGTATTATATAAATTCTCTACGTAAAGGAAAGTGATCTAGTAGAGTCTTGAGGTTTAGCAAAGGGTAGAATCCAGCCTATTATCTTCTGTAGGCCTTGTCCAAAGGAGTCTAGTCAGTAAACGCTCAAAACATTTTTCATTTAAGGCCGTTTTACCTATAAGGCACCCCCATAGCATGGTTCCATGTTAGTAAGATTTCTTACTGTTTTGTCTTTTCTAAAAAGATCCAGCCCCTTGTGGTTAAACATAAGTAAAGGCATAGTTAGGTTTGGAAAGGAGTCAGGAAAGCGCACAGGTTTCCTTAGGGAATCATGCTTCTTTAGAGCTTCCTTTTCCTGACATTTATACGTGGAGAAGACATTGCCTTAAAACTGGAAAGACAGAGAGGTCAACGAGTGAGTGCTTCGAATCTCAATCTCTTAATACTTCCTGCCCTTTTTTGTTTTTTTGTTTTTTGAATCAGAGAACTTGGCTTCACTGTGACAGTCAGAATAAGCCCACTTTTTCTGAGAAGGACTTTTAGAGGCATTCGGTGCCCTGTAAACATCTTGGTAACATTTGTTACCAATCTCTCAACATCTTCTGCCCAAATCCCTTTATACTGGTTTGTTGTTCTAAGAAATGGTCCTGATTCTCCCCATCCTGTTGGCCCTACACCTCTTTTAACTCCGTGCCCCCCGGAACTCCAGGTAGCAGATCGCCCCCACCATCTGTAGATGCCTCTGCTTCCTTGCTAGAGATAAAAAACCAGCTCTTCTCTGAGGACCCCGCCTCCCTGCAGCCCCTCATGAAAATTATTCTAGACTGCCCTGTGCCCCGCTAGGCTATATGCCCAGCAAGGTCTGGCTCAGAATTCATTTTACGGTTCAGAAAGCTGAAGTCAGAGAACGACAGGCGGCTTGTCTCGTATCAAGTAGCAAGTCAGCACAGTTGGGAAGCGACTGACAGGTCTGGGGAGCGCCAGCCCCGGCCTGTCCCCTGACCCCCACACCCGCATCCGTGGTCTGAGCCTCTGCGGTGCCCCTGCTTGCCCGCGATCCGCGCCCACTCCCTCCCAGTGCGTGCAGGCTGCTCAGCTTTCTCTGTCGTCCCCACTTTTAGTCTTCAAGTCCCCCCCGCCGCCCCGCCCCGCCCCGGCCCTCTGCTCCATCCCTCCCAAATGTGCTTGTGCGAGGACGCTCTCCCCCTCTCTGCAGAGCGCTTCCTCGCCGGCCCGCCAGCCAGCCAGCCAGCCAGCGTGCGATCCGGTTCCAGCAGCTCTTCCCCCAGGCGGTATGGTCTGGGCAGCTCCCGCCTGCTCTGGCTAAAGGAAGGACAATTCCGTTACCCATTGTCCCCTGGGGACGCCCAGCGTGTGTCCTCTAAGAAGCTCCCGCAACCAGCCCGTTTCCAGCCTTCCCCGCGTCTCTCAACTTCCCTCTCCTTGACCTGGGCGCTGGTTGCACTTTGCTGCGTTCCATCCTTTCAGATGTCCCGAAGCCAGACGACTGTGAGCTCTCTTCTCAGGAAGTCGGCCGGCCCTGCTGCCCTCCTTCACAGACCCCTGTTTGCTTCCTCCTCGGGCCCAGGTCCTGATCTGTTGTTGCGTTTGGTTTTTGTTTTGATTTTAGAAGCAATGTTTCTAAACGTCAGCCCACAGCCAGGAGCCCCCTCGATGCTCGCGCCTTCTTTCCTCTACCGAGGAGCCTGGACTTCCACACGAAAACACCAAGTATGCAGGATTCACACTGTAGTTTCAGTCTTGTACTTTTCAGAGCGACAACTTCTAGGGCTGTGAAACTAAGGTCATGACAAAGCAGATTTGCTCTTAGAAAGTTCCAGGATCCTCATGACTTCTTTCCCCGCCCAAGACAGCATCTTACCATAGAATTCAGTCCCCGGAGCAGAGGTGGAGCCTTTGAAAAGAGAATATCCCTTTTGCCGTGATGCGTCAGGGTTCACGTGGAGCTGGCACTGGCCCAAGAGCCAGGCATGGTGTCTGCCTTCACCTGGCTTGGCTGGTGCAGCTCTCGCCAGGGAGCCAGGAGGGAGGGCGGCGCAGCCACCAGCAGCGTGCCGCGGGTGGGTGTGTGGGCAGCGTCCTTGATCTAGAAGATCAAGAATGAAACCCCTGCAGGAAAGAAGCTCCTTCTTGCCGAAACTGTGCTGCTAATCCAGCCAGGAAGGCTTAGGTTTGGATGCTGAAACTAACACCAACCACCTTGGCATATGGATGCATCTTTCAGAATTCCTCTGGGACCTCTTCCAGACACGCCCTGTTCCCCAGACATCTTTAGAAACTTGTAAATTTTGCTGACCCTTCACTACTTAAATTGTGCTTGGTCATTCATTCTCATAAAATCTGGAACATGATTTACGGTTTCTATATTGTCATTGTCACAGGTGTTTGAAGTCAAAAGAGTTTTATTACAAATGAAAATATTTCTCCCCTCAAGCATATGCCCACACAGAGCAGAACTGTAAATTTGGAAATCTGTGTTATTTCTGTGTTCGCTCATGTTCGATGTTAGGCAGTTAATATTTTTATTATTTTAAAAATTGAAGATACTTATTTGAAAACAGTATATAAAAGTTCCCTTATATTCAGTAATGTATTCATATATTAATTAGCTGAATATCTAACTAGACAACACAAAATACCCACATTCATTGCGCAGTTAGTGCTACAGAGAAATCTGGCTAATATGATGCTGACTGCATTAAAACATGATTGTATTAAATGTGCTAGATTTATCTGCAAGAGCTGTGTTTTTCCTAATAGATACTTCCTGTGGGCCTTTTCCTTTTCTTGTCGTTGAAATTGCAGGCATCTAGTAGAGTGACTGGATGAGTGTGTATACATGCCCTGGCATTAGACTTTTATTTTAACACCCGGATTAGAGAAAACAAACTCCTTCTCTTAATCTTTGTAAAGATACTGGCTGATGACAATTTAATAAGATAGATCTAGGCATCCTCTAATGTCAGTATTTATAGAAAATATTCTATAGCTGTATAATCTGGGTCATGTTGAACTAATATTTATTAAGTACCCTCAGTGCAATACAGATACCTTGGTTCAAAGAAGAAAAGAAAATCCTCTGAGGAAAGAAGATTCTTAAAAGAGAGGCTTGTGTCTGGAGTCAGTAATCATTCCCATTTCCAAAGAAGGAAGAAGGGGTGGCCTTTTTTGTCTGTTTGTTTGTTTGTCTGGTGGTGGATTATTTTTTCTTTCACTAATTTACAGTGATATCTCTGGCCCCATTTCCATTAGGAGATGAAAGCATGGAAATTAAAAAACAAATTACAGGAATGAGAAGATTACTTAATGACAGTGCTGGGAGGGTCTACCAGCGTGTGGGCAAGGACGGGGAGAAACTGAAAGAAGAACCCCAGGATTTGGATTCCATCTGGCCTCAGCGTTCGAACTCTGTGGAGGCCCCACCGAGCCTCCACCCGTCTTCCCGTGGTGCGTGGAGTGAGTTACCAGCCCAGAGTGGGCAGTTCTCAGGGCAGTATGGCACCCGCTCCAGAACCTTCCAGAGCCAGTCCCACCCCGCCGGGAGCGCCAATGGTATGGCTGTCATCAGACGCTCACAACGCTTTCGGGGCTGCTGCCCCAATATGCTTTCTGTCTCGATAGTCAGTATGTTCTTTGAGTTCAACATATTAAGCCCTCCCTTAATCACCCACCCGCCTTAGCTGAGTTATTTCAAAAGACCGGGAAGACATAAAGGAAAAAGTTGAAGCGCATCAAAACCCAGAATTGAGACGCAGGAAAACCTGGGGGTTCTCCATTAGAAGGGATAGTTGCTTGGTAGAGATTTCAGCCCTTAAAAAAGAAGTTTAAAGCCATCATTTGCAGAGAGAATGATACTATTGTCACAGAAGACTGAACAGTTAGGACAGAAAGAGCCCCGCTCTGTCATTAAGAGAAGCCTCCTGGTCACGCGGTGTGTTAATACATCCCCTTGCCTAGGCTTGCCCTTTCTTCATTAGCGGAAGAGTCAGTTAAAGGCAGCACTGGGGCTTCCCTGGTGGCGCAGTGGTTGAGAATCCGCCTGCCGATGCAGGGGACACGGGTTCGTGCCCCGGTCCGGGAAGATCCCACATGCCGCGGAGCGGCTAAGCCCGTGAGCCATGGCCGCCGGGCCTGCGCGTCCGGAGCCTGTGCTCCGCAACGGGAGAGGCCACGGCGGTGAGAGGCCCGCATACCGCAAAAAAAAAAATAATAAATAAATAAATAAAGGCAGGACTGATGACCCCGCCCCCAGGTGACACCTTCACTTTAACCTCACGTTCAAGCTACTTACTGAACCTGATGACCCATATTGTACAACCTGCTTCTTTCAGGTTGAAAATCATTCCTTTAAAGTAAAATTTCCTTAATTTAAATTCCTAATTTTTTTTAGTAATTTTTATTGGAGTACAGTTGATCTACAATGTGGTGTTAGTTTCAGGTGTGCAGCAAAGCGAATCAGCTGTACACATACATGTATCCCCTCTGTTTCAGTTTCTTTTCCCATATAGGTCACCACAGAGGACTGAGTTCCCTGTGCTCTACAGCAGGTTCTCATTAGTTATCTATTCTAAATTCCTAATTGTTAAGAAAAAAAAAATCAAATGGCAAATTTTTTTTCAAGGCGTAAGGGAAAACTTGATGATTTCTCCATTCACGTTCATTTTCCCTCCAGTGACATGGGACGTTGCTCGTTCTATAAATTATGAACAGATGTGCAGAACTGTAGTTTTCACAAAGAGAACAAGAAGAAAGGAAGAATGCGTTTTCAGTTTCCTTGAAAAGTTAGGTTTTTTTCCCCCATACACCATCCTTCAAGAAAAAGAGAACTACTGTGATTTTCTTTTTCTTTTATTATTATTATTTTTTTTTTGCGGTACGCGGGCCTCTCACTGTTGTGGCCTCTCCCGTTGCGGAGCACAGGCTCCGGACGCGCAGGCGCAGCGGCCACGGCTCACGGGCCCAGCCGCTCCGCGGCACGTGGGATCTTCCCGGACCGGGGCACGAACCCGCGTCCCCTGCATCGGCAGGCGGACTCTCAACCACTGCGCCACCAGGGAAGCCCCTTTATTTTTTTTTTAAACACAATTTGCAAGAACCAGTTCAGAGGTAGGAAGAGCCGTCTTGAGCCACTGCTGATGAGACAGGGAGGGACCCCAAGAGATGTATGGGTGTCTTCTCTCTCCCTTAATTTTACATAAGCCAATATCAGATTCACACGCTGGCATGCTTCCAGGTTAGAAGGAGATGGCTCTTTAAAGACTCCTCCATAAAAATAAAAGGGCAGTTCTCTTTAAAATTAGAAAATGATTTATAACAAGCTGAAAAGGGTTGGTTTTGTCCTCTAAAAATGATAAAGATAGACTTGGGAGAGCGACTGGGAATCTTCTGCAACGTCCTCCTAACTCTGCTGCCATGGGAGAAATGACTAGAGAAATAAAATAGCCTTAGGTATGTCCGAAGTTAGTAAGCCCCACATCAATAAGTGTTGGGTGAACAGTGTTCTGTTTGCCAGGATGCAACAAGGATAGTGGACTTACTTTGGAAAATATTAGTAATGGTAAAAGTTGAAAACCCGAATTCCCCCATATTCGTTTAAAAATCGATCTTTTTGTGTTGATTGCTTGCATATTTTCGAGAGGAATGCATTTGGTGTCTCATTGGAATTATCTGCAGTTTTAAAGTTGTTAACATCTCAATTCGCTACAACTTTGAATGTAAATATAATTACGCTGCTCCAAACATTAAGTATATCCACAAATAATGCCTATTGCAGGATGTAAATTATATTTAATGTATACTAAAAGATATCACTGGGCCAAAACCTTAGAATTTCCCTCTTACACCGGTGAAAAAACCGAAGTGATAGCAGTCTCTTATCCTGATCCACTTAAAGGTAGCAGGGCTGGATACTGAGACTTGGGAGAACGGCACTGAAAGCGTGTTTTCCCAAATGTCCCGTTTTATTACAGGGATAACAGGAAGATGTTTGTTTGCATGTAAGGGAAACAGAATAGGATAGTTTTATGAAGGAAAAGACACTAAATTTAAACAGTGGAAAAGAGACTAAAGTGAAATTAAAGAAATGGGAATGGAAAAAAGATGTAGAAGGATCTCCTTTATGAAGCTGGAGAACATCCAACACCCCGGCACCCTCGAAACCCTCAAGTTCAAATAGCTCCTCCCAGACCCTCCTGCCCCCGCTTTCTCCATCTCAGACATACCACCCCCCCCCCGAGTGAAAGTTTAATGTGTTGACTGTTCTTAATTTTTGAAATAACATGATTAATGATAAAACTATTTTTTAAACAGACACATTTAATTCTTAATATGAACCTTCAGGACATATCCAGCGACCAGGTTTTTTGCTTTTTTTCTTTTTTTTTGGTAACACTGCTCTCAGAGCTAGTTTTTTGTGCAATAGCGTGAGTGTGTCTCTAGTGAATTTTTCTGTAACTGTTACCTGAGATGAACTGGGGTGACAGTAGGGGAGGCCTGCTGTGACAGTGAATCGTGTGTGTCCGTTCACGCAGCCTCTGCCACCCCGAGACACAGCACAGACCTGACAATAGAGAAGCCTGGCTACCTAGGTGACGTCAGACCCCCAAGTTTAGGTTGTGTCCAAATTACTGGGTACATTTTCCTCAGGCACGATTTCATACGGTACCTTCCTTTTTTTTTTTTTTTTTTTTTTTTTTTTGGCTCTTTATAATCTTGCTGCTGCTTGGCGGCCGTCATTCTTTTCTTTCGTGCTCAGGAGAACTTCCAGTGGTGAATCCGTCGTCAGCTGGATCAAACTGCTGTACCTGTAACTGCCAGTCAACGTTGCAGGCCATCCTCCAAGAACTCAAGACCATGCGGAAATTGATGCAGATTCAGGCAGGTACGAAGGTCGGGCCTCGGGTGGAGGCCTCGGGTTTTGAATGCATATGTGACATCTCCACAGGATGTTCATGGTGCTTTGATTACTCTCTGCTTCCCTCCTTGCTATCTTTTTTTTAGTTTTTTTTTTTAAAAATTTTTTACTGGAGTATTCTGGATGACATGCTTCTTCCATTAGCCATTTTCTCCACTTTTTCTACAACCCATCTTCCCATTAGCAACTCTAACAAACGCCTTATGGCTGGTACATGTGCCCCGGATACTTCACCCCGACTTCACCCCGACTCCCCACACACTTCACAAATGTCAGCTAATTAAACTTTGAAACAATGATACCCGAAAGGGGGCAGAGCTCTCCGGCTCATATTCCTAATGAGAATCAACAAGGAGGTTTGCGTCAGGGAAGGAGGTGAGAACGGCTCATCTTCCCGCCTGAGGGGCTCGGTTTGGGGGCTGCGTGCATCTCACACACTCCCACTCCTGCACAAGATCCCCCCCGCCCCCCCCCCCACACGTGCACATACACACGTACACCCCGCGCTGGGCTCCGTGTGACAGGTGGGGAGCCACGCATTTTTGTGCACACGCAGGAGCCCTTGGGAAGCATGGGCTCCGCTGCTGAAGATTCCAGAGCATCAGCTGACAAGAAACGTTGGCCCTCGGGGCCCTGCTTGTGGCTTTTCTCCTTAACATTCAGGTCAGAGAAGCTCAGAGACACCTCCTGTTTTGTCTGTTTATTTACACGACGCTTCTTTTGTTCTCCCCCCTGTTGGACAAGTTGAAGAACAGAAGAGCAGTGAACTTGCAGCTTGGGGTCAGAGTCCCAGTTTCTCCTGTCCTAGCTTGTTTAACTTCTTTGAACCTCAGATTTCTCATCTGTAACTGGAGTATTAATATCTAACTCACAGGGTTGTTGTGAAAATGGAATGAGATAGTGAATGGAAGTGGACTCTGTAAAGCATGGTCCGAGCCTCAGCTATTTCGTTAGCATTGTTATGAAGACCTGCAGCATCTCACAGACGTCTACAAGTCTAGGTCCTTATTATAGTGGATGTGTTTTCTAGGCTCCACAATTAGGGGAGAAAAAAAGGACATTTTTGTGACAGGTACAGAAAGTAACAAATCATTTTATTAAGCCCTCCCCCTCGTCAGGGAAAGCTGCTCCTTGAGCAGGAAAATAGCACCCGTCTTTTATGACTATCATCGCTACCCCCCTTCTCTCTGTAAAGGTCAGAAAGGTCACTATTCAGAAATCGTACTTGGTGCCGCTTAGTGAATTCTAGTTAAATTTTAATAGTCAATGATGTGGTTTGATGTAAAAAGCTTCATACTAAAACATATCAGTCACCCAAGATCACGTGAAAGTAAAACGGGCAAAAAGGCTTTCCGAGAAGCCACATCTGATTTTCTGGGCTGGATGTGGTCTTATCCCAAAGGGAAAAAAAAAAATAAGCGTTTTGGTCAGGCCAGTAAGCATTTAACTCACCTTGTTCCACCAGGATAATCTGTGTTCTTATTAACCTGGTGAAGGTTAACATCTGCTAAATAAGGAGCTCAGAAAGAAAGGTTACTTCATTCGGTACAGATTCTTTCCTCAGTGGAAGAATTTGTTAGCACTTGAGAAAATGTGCATATGAAATTGTAATGATTTATTTTGTTACTTAAGCTCCTTACTCCTGAAATGGCAAACTAAAAAGTGCACCCATTTAAATCCTTGACTGAAGCCTTTTTAGGATCTGTTAAGTAAATGCCGCTATGTCACCCTGTTGTTTTTTTTTTTTCTGAACCTCTGCAGACTAGGGCGGTAAATGACTCCAAAGCTGTAGGAGAACCCAAAGGATGAGCTGAATAAATGACTCTCCTTTTCTTAAACTTAAGAATCTGTGTTGAATGCGTAGATTTACTTAAGGTTTATTGCCTATACAATGTAGATTTAAACTCTATTTAGAAAGTTTCACCTTTGCTTCAGGGAGAAAGCCAGGACGAAGATCAAGCGATAAGATCTGGATACAAAAGACTACTGCTCACTGTATCCAGACTTGCGGAAGGAGAAAAACTTAGACAGTACCTGTGTTCTTTAAACTTAAATCATTTTGCTTTTAATTTTAGAAAGTGAGGCTGGAGTCCTAGACCGTAGATAATTGCTTGGATTGTCCATCTGACTTTCGGGATGGAGACCCAGCCGCCTCGGGTGAAAATTTGGACCAAACAGAGAGACGTTCCTGTCTGGCTTGCATATTAGGATCACTTGAGGAGCTTTAAAAAAATCCTGATGCCCAGGCATCACCCCTGGAAATTCCAATTCAAATTAATCTGGGGCGAGGCTGAGGCACTGGCTTTTTTTTTTTTTTTTTTTTAAAGCTCCAGGGTGATTCTAATGTGTAGCCGAGGTCGAGAACCGGTGAGCTAGACTAATTACTGCTTGGGCGGTCAAAAAACTTCTCTGCTTATTTTGTAGTGCAAGTAGTTTGTTTCTAATACTTTATTTATAAATTTCTGTCCAGCCTAGAGATGCATATATCAAGTTCAGAGTACAAATATTCTTTATTTGCAACCTGATAGGAAATGATCCATATTACGTGCATGTAAAGATCTTTAGATTTTCATTTGGCTTATTTTTAGAGGTGTACTTCTGTAAAAAAAAAAAAAAAAAAAAAAAAGCAGCTATGTCCAGTGGTTGTATTTATCAAACCATATTAACACATGAAGATTTAAGTAATAATGCCGTATTTTCCTACGAAACTTTGCATCAGAGTATTTTTATTTATTTATTTATTTCATTTATGTATTTGGCTGCGGTGGGTCTTCGTTGCTGCACGCAAGCTTTCTCTAATTGCGGCGAGCGGGGGCTTCTCTTCGTTGTGGTGCGTGTGCTTCTCATTGTGGTGGCTTCTCTTGTTGCGGAGCACAGGCTCTAGGCGCGCGGGCTTCAGCAGTTGCGGCACGCAGGCCCTGGAGCTCGAGGCCTTCAGTAGTTGCGGCACGTGGGCTTCAGCAGTTGTGGCTCGCGGGCTGTAGAGCGCAGGCTCAGTAGTTGTGGCGCACGGGCTTACTTGCTCCGTGGCATGGGGGATCCTCCCGGACCAGGGCGCGGACCTGTGTCCCCTGCACTGGCAGGCGGATTCCTGTCCACTGTGCCACCAGGGAAGTCCCCAGAGTATTTTTAAACGGTTAATAAACGTCACTTCTCAAAGGGCACCTATGAGAACTGTAATTAGCATCCTTGGTTCCCTTAAGTACATACCTAGGCAGCATCAGCACCCAGCTCTTGACGGGTGCTTTTTGTCTTTGGAACTCAAACTGCTTCTGGGTCTTACTGATTTGCTCTCCTTGTACAGAATTATAGCCTTCCTCTTTCTCAGCTACATGAAACCGAGGCACAGAGAAGCAGCCTGGTCAGAACCCAGCAGAGTAGTGTGTGGAGACAGTCGACGTGTGGAACAGCAGTGGTTTGTGAGACCGGAGTAGCTGGGCCCGAAACTGACCGGCGGGCCTGGCCCACATGCTTACTGGTCATTCCTGAATGACGCTTTTGCTCAGCTTTGCCCCAGTGACCGTCCTTGCTCGGCCTTTGTCAATTTTGGCACCTGTAGGTTGCTGGCTACTAATCAGTTTAACCTCAAGTGACAGCCGGACTATTCCTGAGGCGGGCTTGCCAGAAAGCACGGGCATCCACACCGCAATTTAATTTCCGGAGTTCTCAGTCATACACGAGTGTGATGGGATGCGTAAAGCCACGCCTCCGTGTTTTTTCATAGCCCATCATCCTTGCCTCCTGTTGATTTTACCCACCAGCATCTGGGGCCCAGTTTTCTCTTGGGTTTTCCTGCCTGTAGACCTTGGAGGCTGCATTTGGGTATGTTCAGGTCCAGCGTGAGGTTGATTTCAGCGTGCCTTGCCCTTGAGTGAACCCACCTCCGCCTCAGTTTATGAAGCCAGTACGTACTCCTGAGTTGGAGACAAGTGCCTGTACCATATTTTTGTCTGTCGTCCACAGTCGGAACCCAGAACAGACAACAACCCCCAATCTCCCTCATCTGCTCCCAGCGCACTGCCGTCTCGCGCAAGAGAAATAAAAAGAAAAAAGTGCCCCTGAAGACTGCGGAACCTCTCACTGTGAAACAGAAGCCCAGCGCGTTAGAAGCCGAGAAGAAGGAGGTGGCGGCCCCCGAGAGTCCCAGCCTCCCCTCGGCCGAGCACACCTCCCCCAGGGAGAACCACGTCCTAGGATTCGGCATCGTACTCGGATCACCAGCCTCTGATGTAAGTTGATGTTTTCTGGCTGCTGACGCTAATGTGTAACTTCGCCCTTAACTAGTTCTGCCCGAGAAAACCAGGGAAACTTGCAGAATACACGTGGGAAAGAGGGAAGGAAAACTCTTAATAATTTCCTTGCCCAGGACTTTCTCTTCTGAAATAATCCTGGGCCTTATTTCCATGAACATGTTTGCATTCTCTCCGAAAGAAGAAGGATGATGGAGTTCTGCTCGCTGGTTTCGTTAACATTTTTAATTTCGAAGCAGCCGTTTTCAATGTCCTCAGCGTAGTGAGCTAAAAGAACATAATTAAAGCCTTGGTAGACGGGCATAAATGAACAGAACACTACAGATAAGGT
The DNA here is from genome assembly GCF_026419965.1 of Kogia breviceps. Classification (NCBI taxonomy): domain Eukaryota; kingdom Metazoa; phylum Chordata; class Mammalia; order Artiodactyla; family Physeteridae; genus Kogia; species Kogia breviceps. The sequence goes on along the minus strand of NC_081312.1, from coordinate 180,319,753 downwards.
CACACCTTTCTAGAAACACAAACTAATAATCAAAAAGAGAGCGGTGGTGCTACTTCTATTTTATAGATGCAAGCCACACGGCTAATTAAGTTGCAGCGCCGTGTCACTGAGTCTGTGTAATGACAGGTGAACAGCCTGCAAAGGTTTTTCCGTTTAAATATCATCGCTAGAAGGTCGTCGCAGCCCAAGGTGCTGAGTGACGTCTAAGGCGTTCGTCTGACTGACCATTTTACAGTCACACGGCCACAAACGAACTTCTTCAGTAATGTGCGCTGTTGTCCGCGGCGTGCTCTCCTTGCAGTGCCTTGATCTGAGTACACCGATGCCGCGAACCCCAGCTCATGGGGGGGGTTCCTAAAATAAACAAGGATGGCTGAGCTATTATTACCAGATGGCATAGGATGAGAATCCCGCTGAGAACTGCCACAGGCCTATATAGGAGGCGAGTTTGGCCCTACCTCTTCAACTTTAAATTTTTTTTTTTTTTTTTGGTGGTACGCGGGCCTCTCACTGCTGTGGCCTCTCCCGTTGCAGAGCACAGGCTCCGGACGCGCAGGCTCAGCGGCCACGGCTCACGGGCCCAGCCGCTCCACGGCACGTGGGATCTTCCCGGACCCGGGCACGAACCCGCGTCCCCTGCATCCGCAGGCGGATTCTCAACCACTGCGCCACCAGGGAAGCCCTCAATTGCTATTTTAAATAAGTTGTTCCTTTCAAGTTGCAGCAAGACGGTCTGCTAGCACGGGTCTTTAAAAAAGGGAGGCAACAGAAAGAATCATCTCGTGACTTGGTTAGACTAGAAAATCATTTGACCTTTGATCCAGTCCTTGGCGTGAGGGGTTCCCGTTGACTTGTTTCTTTACCCACGAACACACACACGATTGTTAAGAAGTTCTTCTAGACTAAAAACTTAGTTTTAAAAAATCATTAACGACCACAGCATTCTGCCCTGGACCAGCTGGCTCATTTGATCCTACCCCACTGTTATTGCAGCTGAGGCCCTGGTTTCAAAGCCCACATGGATCACACATTTGGAAGCAGAGGGAAATGATTCCACAACACAAAGTACCTTCAGTCTGAAGCAGTTTTCATAATACTTTTCCATTTTTCTTGAATGTTTTAGGCCTTCTTTTCTGTGATAGGCATTAAGGTGTCAGGAGCAGTCTTGTGCAAATCATCTCCTGCATGAGTCAATCTAATGCTAATAACTGAACTTGCCCCTCTTTAAAAAATTTATAAGGTCTAAATGTACTTCAGAGATAAGTTGAGAAAGATCTGTTAAAGGCTTCATGTACATTAGTGAAATAGAATAGGATTTTTATCTGTACCAATATCAGTACTGTAATTTAAATACCAGAAAAATAATCTGCTTTTTATTTATGATGATTTTTGCTAACAAGAGGTATTACATTTAATAAAGCACGTTCAGAATTGTCCACGTAAACTCAGTGAGGTGCTGACTGTCTTTGACCGAAGAATAACACGCTTCTAAAGGAAAGCAAAAGCATACATAGATATTATCTTTATACATTATCCAACTGATATGCCCTTTGATTCTTCTGTTCCACGGAAATTGTCACTGCACCTAGAGGACCACGCAGTGAGTCCCGTCATTAGAACTTTTGTCCCCGGATAGTCTTGCTGGCGTGAATGAGGCTGGCCCTTTAGGTGATGAGACCATCAGTGCTAAGGCATCTAAATTTAGGTGCCCTTCTAGCCTTTTATTATTTCGTAGCCGTGAGCCTTTTAAACTTCGGTGGAAGTCCAGAGGAGAAAGCGGAAAATCGATCATAATCTTGTGGGAATTACTCTATAAAATCAATCGGAGAAAAGGTAATATAACTGGATTATATATAAGAAGACGGGCATTGTGTATCTGAAGATGGGCTCTGAAAAGTACCCAGTGTTGGGACGATTAAGTCTAAAGTTACAGGATTGGGCGTGTGGTCCTTTGTAGTTAGAGCAGCTGCGTGGCCTGCACTGATAGCAGATGATGATATAAACATGGGATCGAGGCAGACAGTGAAAGCCCTGACGTGTCCTGCCGAGGCCCTTGGGCCTTTTTTTATCTTGTGGGCACTAGGGAGCCATTGCAGATTTCAAGTAGAGGAATAATCATACCTGTGTTTAGAATGGAACCTGGAACAGCACTGTGGATGATTGATAAATATAGAAGAGAGACCAGAGGCAGAGAGACCGGGAGGAGGATAATTCCAGGCAGCCAGGCAAGAGACGGGGAGGGTCTGTACGTGAGCAGTGAGCCTGCAGGGACAGAGAAATGAGAGGCACCCGGGGGTACCCACACAGAGGACTTGGTGACTCAGGAGAAGGAAGCCCCACATTTCTATCCTGGAAAACAAGGCTGGTTCCTAGATGGTACTGATTTCCTTAACTGAGACAGGGGGCACAGAGCAGAAGCAGAGGCCTTCAGTGCCGGATGGGAAGTAAAAAGAAGCCGAGTGTCCTCAAAAGGTCATTAGAAGCTTCCCTGGTGACGCAGTGGTTGAGAATCCGCCTGCCGATGCAGGGGACGCGGGTTCGTGCCCCGGTCCGGGAAGATCCCACGTGCCGCGGAGCGGCTGGGCCCGGGAGCCGTGGCCGCTGCGCCTGCGCGTCCGGAGCCCGTGCTCCGCAACGGGAGAGGCCGCGACAGTGAGAGGCCCGCGTACCGCAAAAAAAAAAAAAGGTCATTAGATGTTTGGAGCACAGGAGAAAGATTAGAGTGGGAAGCAATGAAAAAAGGACACATAAAACCTGTGCTTTACTGCTTTTTAAATGTAAAAAAAAAAAAATTACTGTAAATTATTTAAAGTTCACAATGCATTATCTTTTCTTATGCTGTGACTTTGAGAGTCACCCAAATACAAATTTGTGTATCCAGGCACAAGCACGACCTGAGGGGCTGTAGATCACTGCAGGTGGGCCGCCGACCCCCAGAGCCCTGACGGGTATCCCTGCTCAGTGCAGAGAAACAGGGAGCCCTAATCAAAACCAACCACAGTCCAGCACCTCGGGGTGCTGTGGGCACTAAATGGCCTAGAGCACGTGGGGAAACCCTCCTGCGGTGCCTGGCACGTCAAGGGCACTCAGCAGACGGCTCAACATCTCCATCTGTGTTGAGCGCAGTATATGCCAAACCACCTTTTAAAACTTTGGGTCTAGGACTTGGCGTTAGTCGGAACCCTCCCCTCAGTTTAACTCCTATTTTCTCGTTCTTTCCCTGTTATTCCTCACTGCGCACACAGCCCCCCCTCCCAAAGCACCAAGATGGTGTCCACGATCCTTTACAGAACTTGCTATACCAGTCTGTAATTACTGACGTGATTTCCTCTCCTTCCCCCTTGGCTTCTCAAGGGCAGGGAATAAATTTTAAAAAATAATAATATTAATAGCATTAATAGTAGTAGTAGTCGTAGTAGTGTTTGTGTGCTATCCTTTGCCAAATAATTTTTCCAATCTCATCCTTACTCTTTGAGGTGTTATTATTATCCTCAATTTATAGATGAGGAGACGGTGGCATAAGGGGCTTAAGTAGCCTCTGCTCGAGCCCACAAAGCCAGGAAGGTGGAGCGGGTTCCCAGGCCAGGGCTGAGCGTGCCCTTACCCACCGGGCGCCAGACTTGGGCCCCTGCTCTAGCCCTGTTCTTGAACGTGACCACCGCTCACTAACTGTTCCTGAGAGTCGATGAGTTCACATTCAGTGAGTTCAGCGAGTCACATGATATGTTCAGAGAGACTTAGGGGAAAATCTTTTAGTCTACCAGGTGTCATGGGATCCCCCCCAGCCAAACTTGATCTTGACCCCAGCTACGTCTAAGCAAAGGGAGACCACAGTTGAAATGCAGAGAGAAACAGGATGGTTCTCGGACCCACAGGCCTGGGTCCGAGGACATTTTCAAGAGTCCTCATGACTACATGCAGTTTCTGCCTCCCGAACTGCGCTGGGTGTAAGATGTAACACCACTGGATAGGAAAATTCAACATTTGACGCGTAACTGTGCCAGGTGGCTGAGGTGCTGAAACTCGGCAAGACATGCATGGGAATCCAAATTTATAGTGAGAATTCAGACTCTTAACTCTTAAAATGGTGACTCCAGGTGTCGTAAATCCTGCCCCATACTTTGGATGTCATCATTTAAAGATCTTATTACTTCAGTAATCCATAGACTCTTTAAATTAGTGTATTTGCTGTCTGTCCTCACTCGAGTATCACGTAGTAATTCTGTCAAAGGAAGTGTAGCTTTCAAAATGATATTCATTTGGAATCGTGGTGGTTTCTATCATAGCCATGGTCAGTAAGCAGAGAGATCTCGCTTCGACTAGACGGTAAACAAAAAGAAGAGATTCAAGCATACAATTAAAGCGTTTTAACCTGTTTTTAAATATAAGTGCAAAGTTGTGGGTCATTACACGGCTGTAATCCACCTGTCACTATATTTCTAAAGTGGAAGAAATAAAAAGGTTTCAGAGTAAAAATTTGAGATTAATCAACCCTGTATCTTTTCTTCATGTCTCAGGACGTAAAGCTCCCCTCCTTTTTTTTTTTTTTTTCAAAGGAATTGGTTCGTTGGTTTGTGGCCCCTTAGTGCTTGCTGACAACCAGCTAAGAAACTTGCATGAAAGAAAGGATGCGAGGGGCAGGGAGGGGCAGAGACCAGTCACCTTGGCCGCTGCCGCTGGCCTCCACCTAACAAAACTGACTCCTTTGTAAGGGACGCATAACTGGGCCACCTCACGTTCCTTGATCTGGAAGGAGAGCTCCAAAATAACAAGGACCGTCTGGCAGCAGAAAGTAGAACACGAAGCATCGACAGCTTCTGGATCGGGGCGGGGTGGGGGGGGAAATCTCAGAAATCGAAATGCTACTCTGACCCCATAGGCAGTCTCTCGGCTCCACAGAAACCTCCGGAGACTTAGTTTTAGGGGTTGCAGCAGGTGCCAGCAACAGCAAGTGCATCTCTCTCCTAAATCCTACCACCAGGGCCCTGATATAATGCTATCCTGGCCCCCTAACCTAAACCCCTTCCCCCCCTCACCAGCCAAATGCTGCCTAATGGTCTGTACCCCTCTTGTAGCTCTTATCGTTCTCCACTTTGTACGCTGGGGGTTTACGAACGTGTCTCGTCTAGTGAGCCCGACCTTAAACTCCTTCCACACGGAGGGCGCTGAGTAAATACCGATGGATTGACCCAGGGCAGGGTTTGGTAGGTAGCCTGCTCCCTGAGCTAGCACGGGCCCTGCGGGGAGAACACTGGCCTGCTGGACCCGGGCAGGGCAGACTCCACACATGCTTCCTTTATGTGGGGATAAAAGACCTCGAAATCAAGACGAGTCATTCCGAATGAGTCCTTACATAGTGTTTTGTTGCTTCTGAGAAAAATCTATCAGGCGCTAGTTGGGTGTTTGGCGCTCTGGATGCAAAAGGCAGTGCACGTTCTGATGAGAAACGCAAACTCCCGACCGAATAAATGCAGTGTGAAGAGTGCAGAAACATAGTTCATAGAAAATACTCTGCATGTGTGAAGAAAGAAGTGGCTAGTTCTGCCTGGTGGCTAGTTTAGGTCAGAGTCTCTCAAATCAGGTCCAAGTCCTACAAGATGGCTGAATTTGAAACACCTGCTTGGTGGTACCAGAATCCAGCAGAGACACCTGAACGAGAGAAGACGGTACGGTACCTTTCCCTTTTCTCTCTTGCAGATTTAAGGGGCTACCGTACCCCCCAGCCCGGGTCCTCAAATAGCTGTGAGTTGCTGTTTCTATAAAGTAGACTGCGGTCCTTTTTTTTTGTTGCTGTTAATGGCATCCAAATGATACAGGAGCGCTTAGCAAAAATCTGTGGTCAGTTCATTTAGCATAAAAGGTCTGAAGTCAGCCATAGGATGTGCAAAATCAAATTCTGAGTATAAATCAAACCTCATCTTCGATTTTGGTGGTGGAATTCTCTCAATCCTAACATTGCTACATCGAATCGTTCAACCAACGTGCACTGAGTGCCGCGTGTACAGCTTCTGTCCCAGGAGTCGGGGGCCCAGAAGGTCAGCCTCTGCAGACCTTCACCAGCACTGAGGTGCAAAAGGCAGGAAACCGTCCGGCGGCGCTGTGTTCACAGCGATATTTACCAAGCATTCAGAGACCAAAAGCCAAATGGCCAAGTGGAGCGGAGAAGTGAGACGACTTTCTGGAAAATCCAGTTGCGAATTCCCTTTGGGAGCAACAGGGCCCCAAGTCGCCCCCACGTCATCTGATTCATTTAAGCCCTTCTCTGAGCCTTTACTCTGACCGCAGGACAAACAAAAATAATCCCTACCCTCCGGGAGAAAAACTAGTCCCAGATCCTCACATTTCTAATGTGACTCAGAAAATCTAAAGGAGTATCAGGTTTGCAAAGTTTTAAATATGGTATCTAAGAAAAAGCTTTTATGATACATCCTAAGTGACGTTTCCTTCTGACTTTTTTTCTAACGAAAGTTTACCAACTGCGTTTCTTCACCGTAAAGTCATTATTTTAAAGTCGTCCTGTTATAGTCAACAGTAAATGACTTAGTAGTTTAGATGACTAATGAACTTTTATCTATTTAACAAGAATTTACTGAGCGCCTCCAACGTGCCAGGCCCCAGAGATAACAAAGCCTGAGTTCCAGGCAGCAGGAAGGGCCGTGATCTAATCAATAATTATAATACGGTATAATAAGCACAGTCAGATAAGTATGTCAAATAAATAGCAGTGACAAAGCACGCATAGCTGCCTCCTCGGGAAAGAAACAGTTAGGAAAGGCTTTGAAAAGGAAATGGCGTGAGCTGGGCTGAAAGATGGAAAGGTGGGTTGTAAACGTCCATGGCGTGTACACAGAGAATGTATTATCAGTGTCTGAGCTTAGGTGGTAGAGTCCAAGTTGAAAGGGCCCTTATCAGCCTTCTGATCCAGTATGCCAGCCAGGAAACCCCCAGCAGGGAAGCACTGGGACCAGCACACTGGTTTTCCATTGGTGCTCTGGGATGGGGCTTCCGATCTTCCTCCCCAAAGCAGGGATCAGGGCACCTGCTCAGCACTTTTGTTTATTTTATGTATCAGTTGACATACGTTTTCACTGGAGGAATAAAAAACACAGCTCCACAGCTTAAAACCACGGGGCCAGCGCCAAGAGCATGGGACCTAGAGGGTAGCCTCTTGTTCGTGTCCTTAGGTAAATGAGGTCAAATTATTTAACGCAGGAGAAAGTGATCTGTAAACAGTAATGCACGGAGTGCGTCTACATTATTTTTAGGTCATTTTTGGTACGGTCTCTTCGGGCCTGTGTTCCTTCCTTTACAAAATGAAGACGCTTCACCCAGAAGTCTCAAGTCCCCTGGGTAGCTCTAGAATTAAATGCTTTGGTACTTATCCAGCTTTCTCTTAACTTTTTCTGAGGACGAGGATGCTTTTGCAGCGTACTCCTTTCTGCTGCTTTGGGCGAGACTTAACACTGGAATTAGAGCATCTCATTTGGTGAAACTGGTTTTGTAAATCGCAAACACTGGCACACAAAGCTGAGGCTGTGTGCTTTGCAGAGCCTATGGCCATTGCAAGAGCTAGTGATGTTTTTTTGTTGCACATATGCCCAAATTTGGTTGCTTCAAATCTTGCTTTTAATGACATATTTATGTTCTTTTGGTAGCCAGAAGTGCAACTTGCCGAAGGCTTTGATGTGTTTATGCCTAAATCTCAGCTGGACTCTATACTGTCAAACTACACTCGCTCAGGAAGCCTTCTGTTTAGAAAACTGGTGTGTGCATTTTTTGATGACAAGACTTTGGCTAACTCCTTACCCAATGGGAAGAGGAAAAGAGGACTCAATGACAACCGGAAAGGACTAGACCAAAATATTGTAGGTGCAATAAAAGGTTGGTCTGCGTCATTTCATTTTACGGGATCTTTGTTAAGCTTTGCCTTCATTCCATAAAGGTGCAGCTGAAAGTGTAGTAAATGAACCAGAGGCGAATTTAACTCTGCCGCTGGCCATCCGCCCACCGGCCTGGCTTCTGGGTGTGAGCTCCCTCACTCTCCGCCCCAAATACCACTAGACTTTGCTATTTCAAGGTGATGTTAATGTGTTAAAATCAGATCTGCTGCAGAACCGAAAAGTTGTTCCTTCACTAACTTTGAAAATGAAAGTCTTTTTTCCTTTCAGTCATTTCTAACTAAGAACTTCATCCAAACAGGATTTCTGCTTAGATTTTTAGTTGTAAGTAAGAATAAAGCTGTGATGCTCTTTTGAAAAGAAGGTAAAAGAGTTCTCTCCAAAGTTCAGAAGTTGCTTTACCAGGTCACTGCTTCTAAATATACTTTGAATGGAAGGGATCCCACTGTGAAGCCAGACCCTACTCTGCTCCTTCTGGTTTTGTGACATGGAATTGTGCCAGGTACATGCAGACCAGTCCCCGGGTCTCCCCGTTAACACCTGTGGAGGTGTGTCTGAATCCCACCGCGTTACGATAGCCACGCAGGCACACGTATGTGTGGATCCTCATTTGCACCCAGGTCCACATCCTAGATGTGCTGCACGTTTTAAATTTCATTTTCCTCCTTATTTATCTCTTACTTTTAAAATGTCCTTGGGACTTCCCTGGTGGTCCAGTTGGTAAGACTCCGCGCTCCCAACGCAGGGGGCCCAGGTTCGATCCCTGGTCGGGGAACTAGATCCCACATAACGCAACTAAAAAAAAAAAAAGATCCTGCATGCCGCAACTAAGACCTGGCACGCGGCAAAAATAAATAAATATTTTTAAAAAGAAATAAATAAAATAAAATGTCCTTACTTAGGACTCTGATAAACGTAATTTTAGGTAACAGAAGTACTGAGATGTGACTTTCAGAAAGAATGTCAATGAATTTGCAAATATAAACACAACTGCCACGGAAATGAAATTTCGGATTAGGCCCCAGTTACCCCAGAATCACTGCTTGCGAGGTCTCTCCCCGCCCGGGTTGCCGTGTTGTCTGGCTGTGGACTGGGACTGACACCCAGAGAGCGCTGCCCCCCAAACCCTGGCCCCCCCGCCGTGCAAAATGAGTAAATGAATTCAATAGCACTTAGCGGGGGCCTTGGAATCCCACCATTTACTTCGCAAAATAATACGATTTTTAAATGGAGTTAGCAAGTACCAGGCAGCCTTTGTTCACTGGCCAGAAGGACAGGAGCCTTCATTAACAGCAAACTTCTCATTCTCCAACAGAGTTTTTTCACTTAAAGTGACAGTTGAGTTGTATTAAGTAAGCTACAGAGATATCACAATCTGTGCCATTTCTGAAAAGAATGATTCAGCCTGAAGCGACACTTACAACAAGATTACAGAATCTGACAAATAGTCGGTGATGTAACTAGGACTTGCTGAAGTGCAGAAGGGTCCCATTTGGGTTTAATAGGGCTGGGCCTTCTGGAGACATGAAGGGCAAGGCTGCGGATGCTTTTCATGCTGGAGCTTTTAAACGTGCTGAAGTGTAGCCAGGGATTGTTTTAACTTTCTTTGTTTCCAGGGCAGTGTGTTAACAATATGGAAGTGTTTGGAAATTAGGGAATCATAAATGACTGTGTTCCATTATAATGACAGAAGAGTTACCCTAATCATAGATGGTAATGAAGTATATCATTACAAGTAGACTGATACGGCTTTTATGCTACCATTTTCAATCTGGACTGGACATCATACAATAGTTTGAGCAAGTATATTAGAAACAGAAATAGAAAACGTCCCTTAGCTAGAAATAAACATGGCAGTTGAGGGCCCTTCTACCCCTAAATGCATAATAAAGCAGATTATTCAAACCAAAGAACTTACACTTTCCATACTCTTCTTTTATTGTTGAATTAAACCTGGCATTAAAAAATTCTTCTAGAACAACAAAATAACTTTAAAACAGACAGAAGTCCACCCATAAGGCCCCAGCAGCCTAAGGCCACAGATATTGTATCTTCACTTGTTTGCTTGCCCTGTTGATTCATAGAAAAATTTCAATTTTGACTTTTTTTTTCCTCGATTACAAAAATAACACATGCTTGTAAAAAAAAATCCAAACCATAAAAAGGCATAGGCGGCGGCCAGGCCTCCCACTCTTCAGAGGGTACCGTGCACGTTCCTACAATCCTCATTCAAAGTATGAGTGTGGCGTCAGGTTTGTCTCTCTTACGAAAACGTCCCGTTTACAATGATCAGCCACCGTCCTTACCCACTTATTCTGACGACCTCTCACAAGCACCTTGAGAAGAAGCTTTGTCTTCCTTTTTTTTTTTTTATTACCTGTTGCACTTCGCTGAGGGCTCTACACACAGTCTGGTGTCCATAAATACACGTTGGGTGAGTGAATGGACATAGGTTTTTCTCTTTCATCTTGACTTTGCCCTTAGTCTATTGACATAATGGGCCTAGTACTCAACATCCATCCTCAGGTCTTCTCACACCTAGTTTGCAAGGATTGATGTCAAAATGTTGCTGTAAATTTCTACCACTTAATAAAGTGCCAATGAAACAAACAAACAAAAAAATGGAAACCAAAACTGAATATAAATTTGAATACAATTCTCTTAGTTCCCTAATATTTTTTTTCTTTTCATGCCGTACTTTGACTCGCTAAAAGTTTATGAACCCACATACTATACTATAAAGCGATTTTTGGAAGTAGCTGTTAATTGAAGGCCTTTTTTTTTTTTCTTTAACAAGAGAAAAATCACGCAAAATTTAATACCATGTATACGTGGGAGAGACCCGGGAAATCTGAGCAACTCCTAATTGACGGTCTTATTGAATAATTATACCCAGTTTTTCATGCTATCATTAGAGTTAACAAAAAGAAATGTATTTCCCTAAGCAAGTCTTTCGCGTCTGAGTGATCTGGCAAAGCGATAAAATGTCTTTCTACATAATAGTGGCAAGAAAACTGCTCATGTTACTGCTGCTGTCTACCACATATTTTGAAAATATTTTGCAAATACTAAATATTCAGTCTTTCTTCCTCCATCCTTTATGGGACAGTGCACCAATACTGTGTTAATTTGAAAAGTTCTACAACCTAGGAATATACATAGACTGGTTGATTTTATAAAACCTTCAGTGAAAACAACAGTGGAGGCTGGATTTTGTTTCAAACAAAATGATGAGGTTGGTTAAGACAAGAACGGGAAACAAGATAAGGAAAACCTGTAAAATGCTCATAAATAGGAACAGAAACGGACTGAAAAGGCAGAGTTTATCGTGGGATTGTTAACATAGCTCTTCATGGTTATAATTAATATTCCCCATAGTACAGTATCTTGAAAAATCTGTTTAAGCCTCTTGGTAGAGATCATGCTTTTCACAGTCTCATGTTTTATGGTAGGTGCCCCTTACTGGTAACTCACTAAAAATTCATTTATAGGGATGACCCAAGGTGTTGATGATGAAAGGATCCTCCTTAATTAGAAACATTCACCCGAGCGCTTTGAATTTAACTCTGCGAAGAAGCAACCTAGGATCTTATTAAGTGGAGTCTGAGGTTTTGGTGCTAAGGATAGTTTAGTATCCTAGATTTAATTTGGAAATGATTTTACAGCCAGGATGCAGAATGGAGGTCAGGACCCAGGTGTACTTCCCTCCCTTCATGCTTTACCTGCCAAAGACCACCTAGTTCTTGGTGTCCTATGCCCAGGAGACCACACGGGGTGACCTAGTGAGAGTTATCAGATATTGATATAATCATTGCACCTCTGAATGCTCTTCAGAGAGTGCAGCTGCAGTAAAGCCATTTTTAGACCTGGGTTATGCTTTTTAGTTCAGCTTCATAGTGAGTAGCTGAGAAAGTTTTATTACTATCAAACTACACCAGGTTTTTGAATCCTCTTGCATTCAAAGGAAATGACGTCTCCTTATCAAGGGCAAGGGCCATTCTACTGCCCTTGGTTCACGCCACGTGGCACAAACTGCACCGCGGCTCTCGGGGAGCATCAGTGCTGCTGACCGGCCGGGTGGCCCGCGGGGGTCAGAGCATCCCTGGGCTTGGGGGGTGGTGCTCCAGACATTCGACTATGCTTCTGACACTTCACGTGACCTCACCCTTTCATAGGCTCTGCCAGACGGACCACCAAAACCTCTCCTTTTATTCCAGCAACTCTAGAGACACGTAGGGTCTATATTTGCCATTTTGGAACTCCTTTATTTTCCATTTTTATTGTATATCGTCACTCATGTCCTTGGATTTATTCCCAAAAAGTGAATAGCTGTTTTCTATCTGATCTCAAATAGACTTCAATATGTTTGGGAGCGGAACCTACATCTGATTTCTTATTTGTTGATAGTAACTTCTGGGTGTTCTGAGAACTCCCTGTAAGAACAAGGCTGAAACATCAGCTTGGGTTCGAATACCCCTACGATGTGGATGATTTTAGTTCCATTTATGGGAGAGGAAAAACTGAGGCTATGAGAAGTTAAGTAAACTTAAAGGAAACAACTAGTAAGTGGGAGAGCCAAGATTTAACCCCAGGCCTCTCTCACTCCAGAGCCATTCCTTCATACCTTCTGTGAGGACCATATGAAAAGAAAGAAAGGGGTCTCCGCCTTAAACTTCTATCTTAAAATTTAGCACTTTGGATCCTTTATAAATTCCACTGGGAAGGTGGCCATACTCGTGATTTTAAATGACCGCTCAGTTGTTGTGTCGTATTCAGAATGAATTTCTAGGTAAGGCTTAGCTGTCCTTGAGTTTATTTACTAGCTTCAAGGGCAGGTCTTCCTTTGAAGACAGTGAGAAGCAGTCCCGTCATGGTAGAGAGAAAAAGAGAAGTGTGGTCCCTTCTCTAGGGAAAGAGACTCTTCCAGTGCACAGAACCACAGAGAAAGAGTGTGCAAGCTGACCTGTGTGGAAGTAGTCTGCCAGCGTTGTATGTAAATTCGATTCTAGCTGAAGTGTTTGGCCATTGGAACCGGTTGATAAATGCTTTCATTCAAGAATCCTTCCGGAAAACGAATATTCATTTGGGAACTAATCTGTTCAGATTTTTACACATCACATCAGCTTAAAACAGGATAGACCTGCATAAGATATGACAACGAAGTAACCTCTAAGGACTATTTAATGACATCAGATTCAGAGCTTGTCTGTGACTGTCACCTAGTTGCTGTCTGCATTCGCCCTCTCTTTATGGAGGCCCGGTGGCAGGTGGGCGATGGTGAACCGTGGTCCTTCCATACGCAGAGCCCCTTCCTTAGCTGCTCTCATGTCTCAACGTGCACCAGAGCTACCCGAGGTATCGGTTCAGAATTCCCAGATTTCTGGGTCCCATCCTCGGAGATTGACTCAAGAGGGGTAGGGCAGTCCCAGGAATCTGGATTTTGAACAAGCACCCGCAGGTGACTGGGGCAGGCTGCTTCCCGACCACCCCGGGAACAGCGGCGCCATCCCAGCCCCGATGCTGACCGCTGGCTCTGTCAGCCGCCATCTGCACTGGCCGCACTGCCCTCCTGCACACGTTCGTCCTCCTCCGCTGCTGAGGGCACCCCTTTTCTGTAGGCCGCCCGACGTCTCCCCTGGAGCGAATGAGAAGAAAGCGTGTGTCACTGGCTCTCATCCGCTGACTCCCCGGGGCTTAAACTGATTCTCCCCTGTTGCGCGCTACACAAGGGCCCTGGTTGCACACGAGCCTGCAGTGCCTCCCAGGACTCGAGCGTTTAACGGCCTCGCTTGCCAAAGCGGAAGAGGACCGTGGCCAGACTCCAGCAATAAACAAATGTGTGGTCTTCCGTGAAGCTGTACCATCACGACAGGAAAGGTCACCTCCGTTCTTGGCAAAGCACTCGGCCAGCCCCCCCGAGGGCGTATTTGAAGCACTGGGCCAGCCAACGTGCGCACCAGACAGCGCGAGACAGGAGACCCCCCCACCGGTCTTTGCTGCTTTTCCGATGCTGGATAAGTCACGAGAGCACCAAAACGCTGGCAGTATTTCCACTGACCTCGCCAACGTAGACGTCACCAGCGCTTATCAGGCACCCACCGTGAGGCGGGAACGGGTGACAAAGACTAGTGAGCTGTGGCCCCTGACCTTCGGGATCGTGCAGTCCGGCGGAGTGACAGACGTGTAACCGGTGAGCCAGGACCTAGAACCATCTCAAAGCCAGGACAGAATCAACGTCAAGTGCCCATCGTGCGTGGAGGGAGAAAGCACAGGGGGCTGAACTCCCAGTTAAGAGAAGGGCTCACGGAACGGGTGACATCAGAACCAGACCTTGAAGGATACGAGCGGTGTCCCGGATGCAAAGAGAATGGAAGAGGTTAAAAAGTACAGAATAATTTCAACGCAGCTTCAGTGAAGTAAGACATCGGGTGAAGGCCTTTCGCCTCCGGAACTGTTTCAAGTCTTTTCTGAGCGCGTTGGGCCTTGAGCTCTCAGCAACCCGTTCACCGTTAAGCGCTGAGCTTCCTGTGTATAAATGCCGTCGCAATGGACTCAAAGCCAGTTCGCCCCTTTCAACCGGGGCTGTGCTTCCTACAGCTGCCTCGGCCCCATCCCAGACTTAACGAACCAGAATCCTTCGGGTTGGGGCCAGAGACAGTGGCGGGACCAGGGCCGCTTTGGCACTAGTCTAACGTAAGCTCAGAAAAGGAACCCCCCCCCCCTTCCTCAGAATGACAACTCTATCCGCATAAGGAGCAAAGGGAAACGTGGAGACACTTGTTAAGAAGGAGTCTGTGGCTTCTGTTGATCTGTCTTCAGCCCAGCACCACAGCACAGGTGGCAACCCATTGCGGATTAACGCGCAGGGACTCGGTTCTAAGTCCGGGTTACTGAATTCTCACCCGGCCTGCATCGCATTCCATAAACGGCCTCCTGTCAAAAGAGATGAGTCTCTGTCGCACGAGCAGGGCCACTATAGCATGACTGTGTGTCTGGCGGTGTTGTGGGCACCGCTTCCCCTGGTGGACGGTGTCGGCTTGTTTATTTATCATGACAGTTTTCTGGCAGAGGCAAGTGCAATGGCCCAAGGAAGGGGCAACTTTCTCGTTTGCCTCATGGCACGACGTGGGCCAGCTGCAGCCCTGACCCCAGCAAACAGTGTTTTCTGTGTAGCCCATCGCTTTTTCCTTTCCATCCCTGCATTGTGTGGCTGATCTGAAACGCTCACCGGCATCTTCAGGTAATGCCCCATCTCTCCTATCTATTCTCCTTCCCGCTGCTGGGAAGCAGAATTGGATACTGAGTCCAGAATTGGTCAAACTGCATTCCTCGTCGCTTTTCTCCCGGACCTATCGTTGGTGCTAGGGATCTGGCAATTGCTTTAATTCATTTCCACGAAGGGTTATTGACTCTCTCATACAAGGTATGCATGCTGCAGAAATCTGAGAGACTCGGGAATGGACATTTGCTTGGCTCGCTGCCCTAGAGGGGTTTATGCAGCTGATCATAGAATAGCCGCCGTCAGTGTAGTACTAGGGACTGACGGTAAGCCCACAAAAAAAACCAAGTATCTATGTCAGCTTCCATTAAGAAAATGCCTCAAAATCCATAGACCTTTATTTAAAATTGAACTGAAAGCTGTCATCTATTGTGGCCGCCTTGAAGACATCTTTGTATAAGAGCAAGCCTGGCTGCATCTGTCTGGTTAAAAGCATCCTTTGAAGAGAGAGAGACGCTGCCTCTTGGAATTAGTCGGGTTTTCTCACTGACTGCTACTCAGGGTCAAGTCTTCTGTTACGCTGACTGTGTTTCCAGGTTCTTCTTTCTGGTGCTCCTGGCTCTTGGTTAGATTTTGACACTTCTCCATCATCAGCTCCTGGGATTTCTCTGAACCCTGGTGCCCCTGCATCCACCCTGTCCCTTTGATCACAGAGCACATCCAGTGTTGGTTATGTTATGTACATGTCTCCCCCAACCTCTTCATCTCCACCCGTGTGGAGGCAGCTTAGCCATCTACAACTAAGTGCGGGCAAACCCTAATTAGAAATGTGGACAGAAGCCAGGAGCAAGGGAGACAGTTGACAGCAGGGACCAAGGCACGCAGGACATCCAGCCTAACCACCGGGCATGGGGGCCTGTCCTGGCCTCTTTCTAGAGTCAGGGGTGGTCTTTCTTTCTTTTTTTTTTTTTTTTTTTTTTTGTGGTACGCGGGCCTCTCACTGCTGCGGCCTCTCCCGTTGCGGAGCACAGGCTCCGGACGCGCAGGCCCAGCGGCCACGGCTCACGGGCCCAGCCGCTCCGCGGCACGTGGGATCTTCCCGGATCGGGGCACGAACCCGCGTCCCCTGCATCGGCAGGCGGACCCTCAACCGCTGCGCCCCCAGGGAAGCCCTGGGTGGTCTTTCTTAACCACACGTGCATCACCTGAAAGGTGGCCTGGGGCTTCTAACACTAACACCCCCCAGCAGACACATTTTTTTATACAAGCTATTTATTCATTCATTCATTCATTTATTCATTAATTCCTTTACTGAGTGCCTCCGTTATATACGAGGCTCTGGGTAGGATCCACTCCCTGTCCTCAGTGAGCTGAAGGTGTTAGTATGGGGAGTAACCGGTACGAGTAGAGAACAGAGGTCGGGGCGGTGGATACGTAAGTAGGTTACTGAGGCAGCAGACACATTATTTTTGACAGAGGCGTCAACCTTCTCCTACTTTTCAACTTTGAAAGTTCAGAATCACCATCAATGCCTTTTCTGTGTCGTTCTGCTGCTAATCCCACTTCACGACCCGGCCCCGCCAGCCCTTCCTGTCCTTCCCCTCCCATCCACCGGCCTCTGGCTTCTCTGACACCGTCCTGGTCCAGCTGTCCCACACCTTGTCCCTGACGTTCGGCAAACACACTCTTTAAATATCCTCCCTGCCCCTCATTGCTTCTTCTGTAAGACAAGAGATCGTGACGTTCTTCCTACCGCTTCTTTGCCCGTGAAAGCAAGTGCAAACCCTGGCCTTTCCCGGGCTTCCCGTAACTCGATCTCCCTCTCCTTCCAACCACATCTCCCTGGGCTCCCACCTGGCGGCCCAGCCCAGCACTGACACTGTCCCCCAAGCACCACATACGCATTGTGGACTTTGAGCTGTGCTGTGTTCCCCGGGGCTACAATGCTCTTCCTCTCTTTGTAGACAAATCCAGCTCATTCTCCTCGGTCCGGCCCAAGTTTCATCATCTCTCCCATGAGACTCTGTCCTGATGCCCGAGCCTCCATTGATTTCTCCCTTCTCTAAATTCCGATGGCACATGTTACTTTTAGACCGCTTAGCAATACATCCTGACCCTGAGCTTTGCTACTCATGGTTTATGTGCAGGATGACTGTATCATTTATTGCCCAAACTGGGACTCTGTTGAGAGTGAAAATGACGCTGTTAATCATTTCACCAGGAAAACAGACATTTGGAACTATTCTGGGCAAATCAGGGTCTGTGGTCATCCTACTTGGGTTTAGACATCTTATCTTTCCAACAAGACTGTAAGTTCCTAGGGAGAAAATCTTACATGGGGAATGTTTGCTTAGCATGTTCCTTGGCATGTGAAACATAATTAATGATCAATAAATGCAGGAAGGAAAGAAAGAGGGATGGAGGGAATCAGGCAGTCAATTCATCCTCACTGTAAAAGGTGGTTTCTTAAAAATCAGAACACAACTCCAGGACTTCCCTGGTGGTGCAGTGGTTAAGAATCCGCCTGCCAATGCAGGGGACACGGGTTCGAGCCCTGGTCCGGGAAGATCCCACATGCCGCGGAGCAGCTAAGCCCGTGCGCCACAACTGCTGAGCCTGCGCCCTAGAGCCCGCGAGCCACAACTAGTGAGCCCGCACGCCTAGAGCCCGTGCTCCGCAACAAGAGAAGCCACCGCAGTGAGAAGCCCGCGCACCGCAAGGAAGAGCAGCTCCCGCTCGCCGCAACTAGAGAAAGCCCGCGTGTAGCAACGAAGACCCAACGCAGCCAAAAGAATAAATTACATAAATAAATAAATTTATTTTTTAAATCAACACAACTCCACCCCATTGGTTGTATGCAAGGCATGAATAACAGGATAAGCACACAACTTCTCCAGGACCAATTGGAAGAAGGCAGCTGAAATTCGAGAAGGCAGAATATAAGTTTGAAGACAGAAGAAAAACAGCAACAGACAAGTGGTGCAGAGCACTCAGGAAGGGTATAAATCGTGTCAATCAAAACCATCGAGGCGATCCTGAATATAAAACCTAATTTGTATTCCATGGCGGCTCTGAAAGCGTGGATTATTGTCAAAGGTCGAAGAGCAGCCTCCACAACGCGCAATATAGGAAGTGTAGTTTCTCGCACTTTCATTCACGCCAGAGAGTAACCATCTCCAAGAGGTAAAGTATAATGATTTTCTTGTGGGATTTTGATTTTAAATAAATCCCCAAATGGAATCCCTAAGCAGGCTAAATGTGCCATTTTCTGTCTTTACAAATCTCAAGACTTCTTGATATATCTGTATACTTATCCATCCCTGTGTTTTTTTAGCATCCATCCCGATGGCACCTTGGTGCCTCAAAGAGAGTATCAAGGAAAAGTGTGAGAACTTGTCTATTGTCCGCCTCAACATAAGCCCCAAGTTTCCTTCAAGCTGCTCTCAATTAGAAGGGAGTTGTCACCGTCCAGAAAGAACGGGAAACAAAATCCGAGGCATCAGCCCTGTCCTAGCGCCCAGCACCTTCAGCCCAACGTTCATCCTGTGACATCAGCCACAGGTAGATGCAGGCAGGGATGGGGCAGGTGTGTTGCTCTGACGACCTGATCCCCCCGGGCAAGGCCCGCGTCACCCCCACTGCTCTCCCAGCTCATCATTCTTATTCTTCCCACCTGGGCCGTCTCGGAATTTAGGTGGTTGTGAGGGATACGATGGTCCCTGAACTTCCCAAATGTGTCATAGCTCATTCTGGTCCTGTGGCTGTGACTGGCTAGTGGGCGAACCCAGGACCTCATGGAATGACTTCGAAAGTTCATGTGCCAAGAAACCCTAGCTTTAAGAACTCAGAGAAAAACTCAGCACTTTCTCCTCATTCATTTCTAGAAAGAACAGATGAACATAGAAGCGTTCTATGAGGCAGTGCTGGGGCACTTGGCGGACACGTGCTTTTGTGCCACTGACCAACTGTTTGAACTGATGCTTCTTGACCTTTTGAGTTTCGTTTCACTTGAGGCTCTCAGTTCCAGATCTACGAAATAAATGAGTTATACTATTTCCAAGATGCCTTCCAAGTAGAATTTCTATAAATCTATGATCTTGAAATATTTCTCTTTGCCAAAAAAAAGGGGTAAAGAGTAAAACACCATTTTATCAAAGTTGGTTATTAACCAGATCTTAATATTTAGCAGATATAATACATCCCCATAAAATACACCAAGCGCGTGAAACAAACGTGTTACGGCACTGCAAGCCGAAGGAAAGTGTTGCACTTCCGCCTAGTTGTGTTGCAGATTAGGTCTGCTGAGGGCTTTCTAAGTTAAAATTAACTTTGTTTAATGTAAGACACCCGCTAAAGGCACTTCCTCTTAGACAGAGACCCCATTGTAGCAAAAACGAAATAAAGGGAGACAGAGGATACTGTTCTCTTCCTCCAGGCTACTCTGGCCTCAAATCTTTGAGAATCACTGTGATTCCCCAAGATTGTTCAAAGCTCCAAGTCCCAGCGAGTCTGGGGACAGTGAAAGGAGCATCGTGGGATGTAGGTTTATTCCTAAGTCTGCCACATAAGGTCTTGAAACATCACCTTCTCTTGAAAAAAAAAAGAGTGTGGCTTGGCTAATTTTTCAAGTCTCTTCCAGTTCAGAAATACTATGGGGCCAGTGAATTCTGTCCAGATTCTCATAATTAAATAAATACGACTGGGAATCGTTTTTATGGATAACTAGATTGCTTTTCATTACAACAACCAACGGGAAGTTACACCGCCGTGCAAGGATCAGCCCTTAGGGGACGAAGTACTCGGTGGCGGTTATCGGTAGCTATCACCCTGCTGGACCAGCTGATGGCCCCGCGGTCTCCTGCATACGCAATTCAGTAGGATATCCCGATCTCATCAAGAAACACGTTACCGTTTGCCTGACTGTATTTCCGTACCTTTACTTCTAATCCGGAGACTTCATATTCAGGTGCATTCGTGGACGAACCACTGTAAGCCTTATTGTTAAATCAAACCTGAAATGAATTCCAGGACTCCGTGTATTTCAAGACCAATGGCCATTTACTGAAGAAACTCTTCCTTCGGTTCTTTCAAGCTAAGTCAAAGACCAGAGAAAAAGAGTTCCTCAGATTTATTCTTCCACAAACCATACGTTTACGCTGCCTCTTACGTGCCAGCCACGGACGAGAGAGCTGTGACCTCTGCCCTTGTTGAGTTTAGAGTCTAGACGGTCACTAGATGGTATTCTTTTAAAGCCACTGGTTAAGGAACTCAGGGAGGCCTTGCCTGAGAAGGTCGCATCTCAGCCGAGACCTGCAGGGGGATGCCTTCACCTGTTCCTCCCAGAAGGCCCATCGCCCAGTCTTCTGGTTCTTGTTTAAGGAAAGCTTTTGGTGCTTATCCTGAGAGGGTGTGTGGGAGGGTTGCATTGACACTAGTCAACGCTGGCATTTCCGTGGCCTCATCCTAGGAGGCGTTGTCTGGTTTCTTCACGGACGGATTGAAGAGCAGCATCTGTCCCCGTTAGCAGTAAGTAGCCTTGAGGTCAGAAGTGGAAATAATGGTATTCCTCTTCATCTTGAATGTGTGAAAGACATTTTCCATGATTCCTTTCCTCTCCGTCTTACCACTGAGATTGAAAACAGATGTTAGATTTACTTCATACCCTCCCCCCACCCCGCTCCTTTATTTTTTTTAAGAATCAACACGTTCCTCACCAGACCCTTTCTCCCTCCTGCTCCAGGCTAACGTGAAGTTGGTGTGAATCTTCCTTGTTCGTGCTGTGTTTACTCTACTGCTTAAGTGTGTATCCGTACCTCACATTTGCTACCGTTCTGCGAATCTGTGAGTCCGCGTGTTATACACGGCCTCATGATGTCCTTTTGCAAGCTTGTGTCTTTTTTTTTCCTCAAGTTTATCCATATCAGCACACTTACAAAGCTAGTGTATTCATTTTAATTGCTCGCCGCTGTACAAAGAAAGCACTTTCTTTCCCCAGCCTTCTGTGAAGAGACAGTTAAGGTGGCTGGTTCTCCTTGCTCACCATTTTCCGTGGCGGGCGGCGTGCCGTGGGCGGTGGAATTGAGTCTCGGGGTAGAAGCCTCGTCAGTGCCACGAAGTGTTGCCAGATGGCTCTGCAAAGCCAGCTGTATCACTGAGACGTCCACCAGCAATCGGATACGATATCCCATTTTTCCTCCTTCTTGCCAACATCTGGTGGGAGCCGATTTTACTCTTTGCCGGTCTGATTGGTCTCAAATGACACCTCAGCGGTCGGTTCCCTGATAATTAACGAGGTTGAGCGTCATTTCATATTTATTACCATTCGGTTATTTTGCTTCTTGTGAATTTCCATCCTTTTCCCATTAGGTTTTTGTTTCCTTATTGACTTCCACGAATTCTTTCCTCTGTTACAGGTATTAAAAATATTTGTTCTCACTTTCCGACTTGTAGAAACTTTGCCGGCGAAGTCCTTAATCATACCAAAGCTTAGATTTAACAGTCAGACAGATTACTTTTCGCTTTGTGCATTTCTTGTGCCCTTTTTAAGAAATTCTCCCTGCCCTGATTATGTAATGACACTCTCTCTCTCTTATTTTGTTTTCCAACAAAGTTTTAACGTTTTCTCTTTCATATTCAAGTCTTTTATCCACCTGGAATTTACTTTTGCCTAAAATGTCAGGGAGGGGTTGAATGTGTTTTCCTCTATGGGTCGTCAGTCATTTTAACACCATACTTCTTTTTTTTTTTTTTTTTTTTTTAACGTGAATTGTAATTCCACCTCTTTCATAGACTAAGCTCCCCTTTTCCATGTTTACGCTTGGTCTTTTATCTGCCTCTGAGCCAGTACTACACAGTTTTCATTAGTTTGACATTGCAGTAATTCTTAAAACCCTACAGGTCATGCCCTCCCTTTCTTCCCCTCCGCCCCCACCTTTCCTTCCACATTTGGTTTCTTCTTCCTCAGGTACCTACAGCCTTTAGCAATTCTTTGAATGCCGGTCTCTGTGACCTAGTCTCTCAATCTTTGTTCTGCAGATGTCCTTATTTCACCCTCACTATACACCCAAGCTACCGGAGTCCGTGTCCCTCTCCCTTCCATACCAAGGCCACCTGGGCCCCTTAATATGGGGGGACCACGATCTCACAGACCTGCCTGGGTCTCCCTCCCCGGTCGGCTGCCACGCCTCTGCTTTGTGTGGTTGAAAGTAGAGCAGCATTCACAGCTCTCACGTAGAAGCATTACCTTAGCTGTCAGCTGGCCTCTGTGGAGAATCCGGTCATTTACTCTTTTACAGAATCTGTGCGCGCATATACGACACGCTAAATTCAAAATTGATTAATTTATGTGGAAAATAATCCCTATTAGCCCTGCCATCTTGGGCCGGTTATTTAACCCGCCCGAACTTTGAGCTTGTCATCTGTCAGATAGGATCAGGATGCCTGTGCCACCGGGTTCTTGCCAAGATTAAATGAGATAGATAGATGGTACTTAGCACATGGGAGGTTTCAAATCATAGCTTGGAAAGAGTCGAGGGTAAGAGGGGAATGTGGGAGGGGCACTGGCTTTTCTCCTCGCTTGATGGGAGGAGGTGGGTACAGCCCGCAGGGCAACCTTGTCCGCTGGGTTCTCTTTCTTGACCCCGGGCCCGCACAGCCTCAGGCAGTTTGGCAGATCTAACGGGGACCCCGCTTTCAGTTCTGCTTGACGTACGTAAGTCTTGATTTCCGCTTGTCCGTCTGACCAGAAGTTAACACTGAGTCAACAAATTGGAAGCTGGGCTCTCACAGCTGGCCGGAGTTTTAACCCAGTTAGAGGATTTCACAGTGAAATCAAAGCTCCAGAAGTCTTCTCCTGCTTCTTAAATTGTCTGCGTGATCCAGTGGCTTTCTTTCAACATCCGTACCGTAGCCTGCTTTTCTCAGTGCAGAGAGCCAGAAAAACCCTCATGCAGAGTCCTCTAGGAACTGTCGTGTGAACAGACAGCTGTTTGGGGAACGCAGCCGATCCGCTCTGTTCCCAGCTTATCCCATTCAGACACGCTACACACCTCCGTGTTCACTGGTGATTATATTAGATGCCACGTTCCCAGGGAAGGATCCACTCAGCCACCACCAGCTTATTCATGATTGATATCCAGTTAAAGGGCACGGCTCGAATGCATGCAGGCATCTGAGAAAAGTCCTTATTCACGTACAGATCAAACGGAACATCTGTCATTTCCCTGGTGACTGACTGCACATACTCTGTGTGCCTTGGGACCTCAAAGTATGTTAAGCAGAGTAGCTGCTTCCACTCTTGTATTTAGTTTAATCGTTGGGCTTAATCCACTTGTTCAGATCGTTTGGATTGTTTAAAATGATCCCTTGCTTCCCCTTAATATATCAAAACAGGAGAAGAGGGAAATTTCTTTTTAGCACCTATTGCGTTCTAAGGATGAATGCAAATTGTTCTACTCTGATTCTTAATGACCCACTGTTAACATAGTAGGAAACCCAGCTCATAAATGCAAGACCTCTTTTCACATCACTACTCCTAATGGAACCATTACCAGGATAATAGCTTGACCTTTAGCTATAGATTCACATAGCAGAAAATATGTTCTGCTTACCCGATACCTCTATCCACAAAGCACATGGAGTGTCTTCAGATCAATACAATGACTGTCCTTTGGCCCTGTTCTCAGGACTCATCTGCGCACGTAACAGAAAGAATAGGATTTCGTCGTCTGTAGGTAGATTCTAGTTAAAAGTTTAAGTTTGAGTGTAAGCCATGAACTAGAATGTCAGTAATATGCCCGATGGAAATATTTGTTTGTAGAGGTATTTTTCGGAAAGCCCAATGCTTTGCAAGCAAAGGGAGACACAGGAGGCAGAGGTTTCCCCGGCTTCTTATGATTGAAACCAGATAACTTTTCACTGAAAGGAGAAAGCAATAACCAGAAATTGTCACCTTTTGAACAAGCAGCAGAACACTTGAGCTTAAAATGGTGAGAAAGATCCGCTGGGAAGCCCCCTACACGGTGGGAGACCTTCCCTCTGTTTCTCCTAAACTTAGTCGTTGACACACGTGGCTGCCGGGAATCGCTTTGATGTTGGTATAATCCAAGTCTGTTTTGTTAATTTCGAATCTCTGCTTCCTAATGTGGGCTAATTTGGATGCATGCATTTCCCAATCGAAGAAGAGAGGGGTTGCTATGGAAATTAATTACATAAGTAACATTGCAAGGAAGGAGGGAGATGTTTACCTGCTGAGAGGGTGTATTCACTCGTTTCTGTGGTATATACGCTTTCCTATCATCGAATAGGGTGCCAAATACAAATATTTTCTTTTGTTCGTTAAAACACGATTTCACGAACTTTAAGGCAGCCCTCTGATTAAGAAGTGTCGCTGTGGGCATCTGAACGTAATAAAACCTTGTTTCTTTACATATATGCTATTAAGACTTCCCACTAATTCAGATAGGCCTTTCTCCCCCCAGTTAGCCTAAATATCTGAGCTACTGTATTTACTTCCGTTAGAAACAAAAGTAGAAAATACGTTTATTCTTCAAATGTCTGTGGAGTTCTTAGTGCAGGGCACTGCAGTAGGTGCCTCTAGGGAGAGAAAATAAACCAAGACCCCCGAAGACCCCTGTCTATAATCTGGCGCAGGAGATTCAGAAGCACCCCTACCCCAGGGCTGCTGTCGCCTCTGCATCTCTCCCAGGTGCAGACTGCTTACTCGCATGCGCCGTGTATCATAGATTGGGCAGCCTGCTCGATATTCTCCCTGGACCTTAATTCTCCCTCCTCCTCGTCGGTCCTCCTCTTCTCAGCGGGCGCTAGGATGGAGCCTTTGCATCAGCACAGCTCTGCGCCTTCTTTCCTCTCGCTCGTAGGTCCTGCTGCCATCTTGGATGACTTCACCATCCCCATGAGAGATCACTGCGACCCCCTAGCTAGAGTGTCCAGACCTCGTCCACACTGGCTTTCCTCTCCACCACACTTCAGCCCCACGCCGTGGACCACACGTCCTACTCGCTGCCAACATTCGGCGCTCCACCATTACACCCGCAGTTGCCCCTTTTCCCCGGCAGCCCCTGGCCAACCCCACTGATAATATCCATTCCCCGCTCTCCATAGATCTGCCCAAGTCTAAAGCCATTTTCTGGCTTCACGCGCTTCCCTGATGTGGGTGGAAAGGAAGGGTGGGCGAAGAAAGCTGTGATTTCCTTCCAGGGGGCATCTTCGCCACCACCTTCAACGCTCTATATCGTGTCCGGCAAACTCCTAACCCTACGCGGGCCCTCCTGTCGGGTGTCTCCACCCCAGACGAGGAGCTGCCAGGTGCCCCGGAGGAAACACCCGCCCTGCGGCCGCTGCCGCCCCAAGCACGCAGCCCCGCTCCTGCCAGGCCTCGGGCGCCCTCGTCTGCTGCCTTCCTGTTCTCCCTGGGCAATTCCAGACGTCCCCACGCTCTCCACGCCCTGCACCGTCGAGTTCATTGAGGCGCCACGAGCGATGAGGACCCACCTCGACCCCTTCTAAGTCCACCCCTGTCTTCCCCTCCTCTGGGTTCAGAGGAGGAAGCTTTCCTCCTGGTCGCGGTCCAGGGTTACCCCCCCATCCCTCTCCCGGATGCCGACCCCCCCCCCCCCGGTTCCTCTGGTATATGGTTCCTTAGACTGTCCCCTCCTCCTCCCTGGATCCTCACTGGCCGCCTCCCCCATCCCCAGCCTTCCTCCCCCCAAGCCCACCGCCGGGCCTGGTGTTTGCAGAGTGTCATCCGTGGCCACCCTCCCTCCCCACGGCCCTGATGACGGCCTCCAGGGACGCTTTCCTCGCCTCCTTCCTGGCCCTCCGTCTGCACTCGGGACAGCGGGGCCCTCCTCTTGGCTACACTCGCACCCCTTCCGCCTGCACGAGGCCACGCTTCGGGTCCTTCGCGGACTCCTGTGCCTCGGCCTCCTTTCAGACCCGGGGGTTCTCTCTGCTCTGTGCTTGGCCAGTGCTCCGTTCACTCGACAACTTCTCCCTGGCCACTGTTTTTCCTCTGGTCGTTTTAATGACCACAGGTATGTTTTGAGCCCCTCGAACCCGCATCTTCCTCCAGGACCCCTTCCCCGGACCAGAGGCTTCTGTACTGAAATACCCGCCAGCTGTCCCCACGTGGGGACTCGGCAGACACCCCAAACTCAGCGTGTTCCAAACCACACCCGAGGCGTCTCGCAGCCCCCCTCACACACCTTCCTCCCGTTCTCGCCGGGTCTTGGGATTCTGCAGAAATGCCAGTTGCTGATCGGTTCCCGTCGCCCCTCCGTCTTCGCCAGCACGGGCCCCGATTCCCGTGACTGTATCGACTCCCCGAAAGGCATCCCCTAATCCCCACTCCCTCGCGTCTACCCGCCCCCTGCTGCCATGCGTCTCTTCCCGCACAACTGGGTTGTTGATGTTTGTACACCCGGCCCCTCGCATCCACAGGCTATGCACCTGAAGGTTCAACCAGCTGTCAATCAAAAGTATTGCAGAAAGAATTCCAGGAAGTTCCCCGAAGCGACGCTTAAATTTGCCAAGTGCAGGCACCTACGGACGTAGCATTTACATGGTATTAGGTACAATAAGTCATCCAGAAATGATTCAAAGTATACAGGAGGATGTGCATAGGTTGTATGCATATAATACACACTGTGTATACGGAACTTGAGCATCCGTGGATTTTGGTACCATGGGCTTCCTGGAACCCATGCCCCACAGAGGCCAGGCGACGACTGTTGACGACTTTTTCCCCCTTCTTTCATATTTACTATTTCCTTAGGATAAACTTCTAGGAATAGGATCACCAGTCCCAAGGAAGAACACTTTTATGTCTCATTATATAGAACCACCTTATTTCCCCAAAGGGTTTTTTTGCCAATTTACGCCAAGTCACGTTTGAATGTGCCAGACCCACAGAATTTTATCAATATTAAGTATTCGCTTAATTGTTTTTCTAATTTAGTAGCTATAAAGCGTTTTGCAACGTGGGGGCTTACATATTATTTGAACGTGTTTTGCTAAGTGTACTTTGTCCATTTATCGGTGGAGGCTCGAAGCTGCTCTTTCATTTGGGATGAGCTCTTCCTATCACGGTAGATTTAGTGCAGCCAGCTCTGCCCATTCAAATGAAATGTTTATTTTTTATTCAACAGAAATTTTACAGTTTTAGGTAGTTGAATCTGTCAACGTTTTCCTCTGTCCTCTCTTTTTAAAAGAAACCTTTAAAACGTTAAACGTATCAACGTTTTAAATACCAAGGAGGCGGTGTGACGGTGACCGCACAGCAGGCCTTGACCTTGAGGGGAGCAGGTGGAAAAGTGCTCAGGAACGATGTGTGAAGCAGAAATGCCCACCCCAGCGCTGCGGGCACCGTCACACGCCGTGCAGCTTTACTAAGCTAACTGTCGTGGCACGTGACTCCGGAGTCTTCTGTGTGCTTATCACGGAGCTCCTTCCTAGGAGCCGCTAGTACAAGACGCAAGAGTTTGACTCAAAGTAGCACGGGAACTTTCCCTAACACCCAACTGCACTGCCTCTATTTTGAGGGCCGATCGACTTAGCAGGACTCGCCACGAGAACGTCATCTTTCTGTGTAATTTTCCGTATGATCTCGGGTTAACAGAAAAGTGAAAGCCGTTGATTCACTTGCAGAATGCTGTCATGGGGCCAATGGACCCCTAGGAAGCATTTTCTCCTCTGCCCGTAAGACACATACACATGGACGTGGAACGATTAGAAAGAGTACTTTCCGTAGAACTACTTAATATCTCTGACGGGTTTCATTTGGAGGCACAGGACATGGTATGTAGGACGGGCCCTGCCAAGCTCCATCTTCACCAAAGGAATGCCATATGGATTTTGAGAATATCCACTGCAGAACTGACATCTTTTAGAAGTACACTCTTTTTTTGTTTTTTTTTCTTTTTTCCTTCTTGGGGTTATGTTCCTTTTTCAGATCTGCATATTTTCTTTGTTAAAATATTTAACAATATTCCACATTTTCTTTCAGTCTTCACAGAAAAATACTGCACTGCTAATCACGTGGATAAACTGCCCGGCCCAAGAGACTGGGTTCAGATTCTACAGGATCAAATCAAACTGGCCAGAAGAAGGTTAAAAAGAGGCTCAGGTATGAATAAGCTGCAAGAAAGTAATTGCAGAAGTGCCGTATCGAATTTTTAGATGATACAAAGTACAATTCTTTGCTCTCGGATACTTCATTGTCTTTTGTCTTTTAAGGGAGAAGCTCTACATAATGTGCTTTGGTTTTGTATCTTAAAATCTTAGCCAAATGATTTTGAAATTCACCTCAAGATGAAACAGTGAAAAATTATGTCAGGCCATTTACTTTAAATAGTACAAATGAAAAAGATTGCTAATCTCACTGGTGGTCTTATGTATGAGATGAGGTCTCTCTCTTTTGTGATTTGTTTCTATTGCCTATTGATTTTTATTTGTTTGGATCTGCATGACTTCATAAAAAGTACTCGTTGCTTAAGGTAAAAAAAAAGAAGATTCTGTGGAAATATATTTAATTGCATGGAAAGGTGTTCTTACTGTACTAAGTGAATAAAATAAACACACACACACACACACACACACACACACACACACACACACACACATTAATCATCTTACCAGAAACACCATGTAAAATAGAAAGGCACTTTTAAGTCAGATATTTACTTTTTTCTTTTTTTTCTTTCAATCTGGGCTTAGTGGTTCTGGGATCCTTCTTCCAGGAGAGGCGACCACCAGTTGAATTATGACTATTTAGAGTTGGTCATTTGAAATCTCGTTCTCCCAAAGTCACAGTGGGACAATGTATCAATGAAGAATCCTTTTGAGGTCAGTTTTCTGCCATTATGTAGGAATAACCATCCCTAGGGGGCCGCAAGCCTCTAGATATTATTTTTAAAAGCAAAACAAACAACAACCGATCAAACCTCAGGCCCCCTGGCCTGCTAAGGGCCTTCTGTGCTTCTGTGGCTGCGGTGTGAGAGTTTGGGAGACAGGTTTTAGATGCCTGAATGTCACACTTTGGGGCTCCATAGAACAGCAGTACAAACTCGTGAGACTGTCTGTAACACAGCCTCTTACTCGACCTTTGACTGTGAGTAGAAGTAACCGTGACCAAGCCTGCGCAAGAGCCCAGCCACCAGCCCCAGGGAGGAGAGCTCCGGGCTCAGGCTGGGAGCGCCCTTGACTCGACAAGACACAGGGCGCTGAGGGACCGAGTGGTTTTTCAGTGTGAAAAACCTTACAGTTCTAGCAAGTAGCTAGCAAGACGCTAAGCTATCCAGCTATAACTGGATGAGGTTTTTTTTTTCAATTAAAAATCTTCGGGCTTCCCTGGTGGCGCAGTGGTTGAGAATCCGCCTGCCGATGCAGGAGACACGGGTTCGTGCCCCGGTCCGGGAAGATCCCACGTGCCGCGGAGCAACTAAGCCCGTGAGCCGTGGCCGCTGGGCCTGCGCGTCCGGAGCCTGTGCTTCACGACGGGAGAGGCCACAACAGTGAGAGGCCCGCATACCGCAAAAAAAAAAAAAAAAAAAAAAAAATCTTCCCTCCCTCCTCTTTTAACCTTTTGACTTCTTTTACACTTAACTGATGCTCTTTTTAGAAAGAGCAATGGGCTACTAATATTTTTAATTGGTAACCAAATGGATGATTGCATTAGGTAACAAGTCACATCAGAGTCGGTAGATCTGGTTTGCAAGGCTCATGTCCGCTCTTCACCAGCTCTGGACCCTGGACAAGTCACTCGATACTTCTCGTCTCGGGTCCCCATCACGAAGTGGACACAGAGGCACAGCGCGCCCCAGAGCTGTCCTGAGGCTCCAGGCGCGGGCTGTACATGAACTTCTTTATCAGTGAAGCTAGCGTACCTCTCGGAAGGTGTCTTTGGGCGCAGCCATGCTTGGCGGCACGGAGCTCACTGAGGCGGCCGCACGCCGTGTCCTCGGTCGGGGGACCGGCCAGCCCGCGGTGCTGCGGCAGCCGCTTTGCTCCTGTTCTCCCGGCATGACTATCAGTGGCGCCCCTTTCACTCAGGCTTTCCGGCTCGGGCAGTAAATCATGCGCTTGCCCTCCTCCCCCCACCCGGGCCCCCGGTTTTCACCGTTGTCTTTTCCCAAATCATCGCAAATAAACACAGTGTGGTGCAGTGGAGAGAACAGGTCTGCTCTCCTGGCTCTGATCTGCCATTGACAATTTCCCGGGAACCTGGACTGATTTCTCAACGTCTCTGAGCCTCGGGTTCTCCACGTATATAACGAGGCTGATACCTACCTCCGGGTGTGCTCAGAGTTAAAATCAGATAATGTTAAGTATTGCCACCGAGAGAGAGCTGACGCGTAATAATGCTCAAAAAATGCCCACGGGGCTTCCCTCCCTGGAGGCGCAGTGGTTGCGAGTCCGCCTGCCGATGCGGGGGACGCGGGTTCGTGCCCCGGTCCGGGAAGATCCCACGTGCCGCGGAGCGGCTGGGCCCGTGAGCCGTGGACGCTGCGCCTGCGCGTCCGGAGCCTGTGCTCCGCAACGGGAGAGGCCGCAGCAGTGAGAGGCCCGCGTACCATAAAAATAATAATAATAATAATAATGCCCACGGCCTTATCCTCCTTCCCTTTGCTAACCAAAAACCAAACAAAGCAGTTCCTTTCTCCTCCCGACATTGTCGGTCAGATTTCTTGGAAAAGGGCCCGCATTCCCCGCGTCGGCCTCCCGACGCAGTTCACTTTAGAATCCAGGGCGTTTTGCCCCTGACCTCACTCCTCCGGGTGCGTGAACCTTTGCTGCGTTTGCGTCCGGATCACCAGATGTCACTCGTTTATATTAACGCTCAGACTTGACCTCCGTCGTGATTGTTACCCTCTCGAATCACATCCTCCGTGAGACTCCCTTCCTCCAGGCTCTGTGATTTCATCCTCTTGGTCTCTCCTCCAAGTTCCCTGTCCGGGCCTTGGGTCTCCTTCCCCACCTCTTTCTGCCCTGCCTGTCTCCTAAGCCCGGGGCCCGGTTTCCATCTTTGGCGCTGCTTCTTGTTCTCGCTGGGCGTCCTGCCACGTGGCTCGCCCGGTCCCATCATCGGGGGCCCCCCGGTGCGCAGCTCCAGGCTCGGCCGCATCCTGGGACCCGAGTCTCCGCTCCCCGAGCCCCTGCCAATGAGGTCTGGTCACGCCCCGCCCCAGATTAAATACTTGTGGCTTCCTGTCTGCCCAGATAAAAACCCTTCTACATACCCCGCAGCACGCGCGCGCCCCTGGGCCGCACCAGACCCCGGCCCGGCCCTGTCTGAGCTCGGCGGGCCTCCCACACCCAGGCTTCCCCTCCGCCTGGAGGCTCGCAGCATCTCAGAGGCGACTTTCTCCTGGAGGCTCGCAGCATCTCAGAGGCGACTTTCTCCTGGAGGCTTCACAGGCGGCGTCAGCACTTTGGTCTTCTGCCGCCCGAATGGGGACAGGAACACGCCTGTTTCCTCCACGAGATCCTCAGGAGCAGAGGCTGCATGTTTCTGTCCTAAGCGTTGAGAACGCCGTGTGACACAGTGTGGACGCGCCAGGGTATCTGCTGAATGGACCGGTGAATGGGGATTGAAGGGACCGCCGTCCACGGCAAAAAGGTCTTAGCTCATCGCGGTCACGTGAGGTCCTGGAGAATATTCCAGCAGTTCCTGACCGGAGGTTCAGAGGCGTCCTCATCCCCCACCCCCAGAACCCGCGGGGTGGCCGCGCGCCTGGCCATCCCTGGGTGCCCCATCCTTCGTCCTCAGGCCCTTTCTCTCGCTCCTCCGTCCCCATCTCCTGAGGCCTCTTACTGCACCCCTGATCGCCTCTTCTCGCAGCTCCCCCAAAGGTTCAGAGTCTCGGGTCAAGGCGCACCCAGACCTCCCTCTGGGCGGCTTCACTGAGAAACACCTGGGAAGATCGCCCTCCGGCTAGCGGCTCTCTTCTCTCTCCTTAGGCTAAAGGTCCCCTGCCTCTGCCCGGAGACACCTCACAAAGGCCTCTCTGTCACCCTGGCCCCCTTAGATCTCAGGCTCCAGGGAAAGCGCTTTTTGCGATGGACTGACGGGTGTTATAAAACACAGCACCCCCGCGGGTAACCCCTCATTAAGCAAGCACTGGTGCCCTGCTGGGTGCGTGTCTCCTCAGCTTTATTTTCAAGTATGAGCTGAGCGGTGTCCTTGCTAGTGAAGTATTAAGTGGGTCTTACGTTGCCTTAAGTTCTGCGGTAGCAATCCCGATGGTTTGGAGTATGTGAGAACTTGTACCTACCTGTTGCTTTTCAGAGCAAGTCGTCAAACCCCCAAAACAAAGACACTAAATACATATCAGAGAGATCTAAGATTTGCCGTAGTGAAGACACTGAGATGTAAGACTCAGTCCCAAGGAAAGGCAAAGGGTCGGAGTGGCCAGGATCCATCCACCAGCTGCCCCGTGGTCCCCGCGCCTTGGCCCCAGCTGTGCCACCAGCTTCTAGCAAATCTGCGCTCGCTTCCTCTACCCAGGACCTCTTCCTGCGCCACAGGGGGTGGTGGCAGGGCGTGGGAAACGCTCGGAGCTCCTTGGGAGCTTGAGGGAAAAGGACGGTAGAAATTCAGGATCCGGATGTTACTGACCGAGCGGCTTCAGAGATAACCCGGAGGACGCAGGAAGAGGGCTTGGTGTCCCCGAGCCCGTGCCTCTAGCCGAGGAGGGTGATTTAACAGTCTGTAAAGGAGCTGAAAAGTGTCCATTTGAAGGTGGAAGGCATACACGTGGGGAGTGGTGCGTTGGGCGTCTCCTGAGTATATACTCAGTATATACTTGACTCTCAAGTGTATACTCAGGAGAAGACCGTTCTCAGAGGCACAGGGGCAGCTCTGCCGCCCGAGGCCACGTGACTGGAAGAGCAAGTTCCGCTGCAGTGTCCTTCCCCTCCTGTATGTATTTTATACACAAACACACCTTTTTTTTTTCTTTTCTTTTCTGTTGTCAGATGCTGAGACCGGTTATTATCCTAAGTTCTGGTCTCCACTCCCTTCCCCACAGCACACACGTGCGCACACGGTGGGAACCTTCCTCCCGGTTCCTGTCTCCCTTTCCCCCCCGCACACACTGGCCGGGGCGCACGTTTCCGAACCATCTCAGGGTCTGGATCGGTAATTCGTGTGCCTGCTGGTGCAGAACGGGGTGCAGCCTCCCCCCGCCTCCCGGGGAGCGCCTCACCCGCCCACATGATGGGTCTACCCTGTTCTGGAGTCGCCGTCCTCTCCTTCAATTGAGGAGCCTTCCACTCTGACACTGGGTTGAGATGCTCTGCCTCGAGAGCTGTGGTTGGCACCCTGGCAAGCTTCCCCAGCCTGTCTAGCAGGTTCCATCAGCGTCTGAGAAGGGGAATGTCGCTGAAGGACAAAGCTGACCCCGACACCCAGACCCCACAAGAGCGAGAAGGCAGCGCGTCCACAGTGACCTGCCAACTAGGCTTTGTCTCCCGATGCTGTCAAACCCCGTCCCACCTCATTCTCCCCGAGCGCGGCACAGAGGTGGGATCCCAGCAAACTGGAACTGGAGCCGCGCGCGTTACTGTCGTCGTGCGGATGAGAACCGAGGGGCCAGGGTCAGTGCTGTTGCTTTTGCTCTTTGCTTGTCTCCTTTTCGGTCTACATGACAATACGGCGTCTCATGGATATTCCACAGCTTCAGTCTTGTCTATCATATCTGGCTCACTTCCTGGAATAAGGTACAGACCCTACCTGGGCAAGTAATCAGTTGGCTGCTGAAGGCAGCCCGCGAAGCCTCCAGAAAAAGCAAGCGCCCCTCACGTATTTGAAAGGCTGTTCTGCGAATCCAAATAGAAATTCATTTGGGGCTCTCATCCCATGTAATAATTGTTTTTTTTTCGATAACTGGAATGATTCCTTTTCTGGTGTGGATTTTTAGCATTTTCATTAGATTGTTTCCTCAGAGCAAAATTGGCAGTTTTGTTTTAAATTTGTGTTGGATCTAAGAGTAAAGCTGTCGCTGCTATTAAGTTTTTATTGGACTTGCTTAATCTTTCCCAAATTTCACAACTTGCCTGTCACCAGAGAAGAAAGATTGTGAGCTTGTTGTCACAGACAGATGTTATCATCAAATTTAACAGTCATGTTGTTCATCCACAACACTTGGCCCTGTTTGTGCAGCGGGCAGCTACTCATTTATACATAATCCTTTACAGATTTGGGGTTGTGTATGTTTGGTTCTTAGTCAAGCACATAATTGCACAGGCCTGTTTTTTTAAAGTGAGGAGAGCTGAATTACCAAGGGAAGATCAACTTACACCTAGAACTGAGTTTTGTCATCACTAGATGAAAAGCCGCTTTTCATGGAAGCTAGAGAAAGTTACTAAAGTGTCAAATGAACCAAAACTTGAAGTTTTACAACTGTAGCTTATAGTGATGCATGTGATTTATATTTGGACTATACACAGCGAAGAGGTCAAGCCCAGGCATGAACCTTAGTCGAACCCTTGGTACGTCTTAACGTCTGTTTGTCTCCGTTGCCTCATTTCTTTCTTTCTTTCTTTCTTTTTTTTTTTTTTTTTTGTGGTATGCGGGCCTCTCACTGCCGTGGCCTCTCCCATTGCGGAGCACAGGCTCCGGACGCGCAGGCTCAGCGGCCACGGCTCACGGGCCCAGCCGCTCCGCGGCACGTGGGATCTTCCCGGACCGGGGCACGAACCCGCGTCCCCTGCATCGGCAGGCGGATTCTCAACCACTGCGCCACCAGGGAAGCCCTGCCTCATTTCTTAAAATGGACATAAGATAGACCTGCCTTGTAGGGGTTGCCCGGGGTTAGCTGACACAATGCATATAGTAACTGCTCAGTAGGTGGTATTCAGTAAATGGTGATGCCTATCAGAGCTATTATTATTATTATTATTATTACTGAAGAATCTTTTAAATCTTCTGGTTCCTTTAGCCAAGATGCCTAGTCCAACTATTTTTTCTCCAATTAATCACATCCTGGGATTGGTGATAAATCCAGTATTGCAGGTCCTGTGCATAACTGTTCTAAGGAATCTTATTTTATGTACCATACGTCTCAGAATAGTGTACATTGCCATGTGCTGTAAAAAAGAAAAATCGTCGGAAATAATGCAGCCAGCTATCTAAGTGTTATACCAACTAAAACAATAAATAAACCTTGCACAGTGAAAATAAATGAATAAACCCCAGACAACGAAAGAACTACCGTGACCTTCATCTTCCTAGTCAAGTTCACTTAAGCCAATCAGAAGAGAATAATATCTTCTAAATATAAAAATGACATGTTTGTTATTTTTTAAATATACAAGAAAAATTTTAAAACTCAAAGGACAAAATTTTAAATACCCATAAGCTTTTCATCCAGAGAGAAACACTGTTAACCTTTTAGTATGTCCTGTGTTTTTTCCATAAACCTATTTATAGAATTCTAATCTTACCATTTATCCCATCGCTTGACTGGAATGTTTTATGCAGTATTAAACATGCATCTACGACATAATTTTTAGTGGTTGCTGCTCTTTTGTTTTGAATTTTTTTTTTTATATACAGCAGGTTCTAATTAGTTATCTATTTTATACATACTAGTGTATATGTGTCAATCCCAATCTCCCAATTCGTACCGTTTGTTCTCTACGTCTGTGTCTCTATTTCTGCCCTGCAAACCGGTTCATCTGTACTGTTTTTCCAGGTTCCACCTACATGCGTTAATGTACGATATTTGTTTCTCTCTTTCTGACTTACTTCACTCTGTATGACAGTCTCTAGATCCATCCACGTCTCTACAAATGACCCAATTTCATTTCTTTTTCTGGCTGAGTCATATTCCACTGTATATATGTGCCACATCTTCTTTATCCATTCGTCCGTCGACGGGCATTTAGGTGGCTTCCATGCCCTGGCTATTGTAGATAGTGCTGCAGTGAACACTGGGGTGCGTGTGTCTTTTGGATTGTGGTTTCCTCGGGGTGCATGCCCAGGAGTGGGATTGCTGGGTCGTGGCTGCTGCTGCCCTCCAGCCAAGACTGGTCTTGATTACTCTGTCTCGGCGTTTTTGTGGTGGATTTAGCAGGTGAGGGTCTTTCACCACGGCCAGCGTGTGGCGGTCTGAGGGCAGCATCGTGGAGGGGTGAACCAGGGGAAGTCTCTGAACGTCTCCACCCACCTCTGAACCCTGATTGTGTTTAAAGCCATGGCAGTCAAAACAAGAACATACCATTAGTTTGCTTCCCAGCAACTCAGCGTTACAACGTGTCACATGGGGCAGCCCTCACCCGACTGGCCTCACGGGCACACGTACAGGAAACGTCCAAGGGGGCCGCGGCCCCGGGACAGGGAGCAGGGCCAGAATTATCCCAGCAGCCGTGGAATGTTCTGGCCTGTCCACAGCACGCTGGGGAAACTGACAAGCCCAACACTTATCAGGAAACGTTACGGGCACCTTCCTTTTTGTACTGGCTGGAAGGTTTTCTGTGACGGAAGGATCTACCTTTGCAAAACTCTTCAGGAGATTGAAATATATCAGAGATGAGCAAAGTTTTGCATTTGAAAGCACAGAAGGGACAAATCATTTGAAGAAACACTTACTCCTTTGGATTTTATTCATGCCTAAATGAATGCCGATTTTAGATTGAATTTCCAGTCACCTCCAAAGAAAGGTTCGTTCCCAAGCTGTCCTAAGCCTGCCCCACTAGAATGGTTCCGAGGATGACAAGTAAAATTCTACCGTAGGAATTCAGTGACCTCCATGCCTTCGACGATCATATCGAAACAATTCACGCCAGATTCTGGGTGGATACTTAAGCCTATATAAATAAGCGAAAATGAGCTGAAATCATCAATGACTGATAGAAGAAGGTTCCTAAGATATAGAAAACTTTAATAGAGGAAAATGGATTTTATGTCACCATTTTAAAAATATTTAAATCATGGTACTAAAGTCTCTAACGCGAACTGGCTGAAGCTGAGAAGGGAAAAGAAAGGTGAAAACTATTATGTACGCTGGAGTTTTTAAATTGTATGGCCTTATTCGGCAGAGTGAATGAGCTCTCACTGAAACTAACGAGATTTGTGTTTCATGTTTGTAACCAGCAGAGGCAGCTGACGGTGATGAACGGCTGGACTGCGTCTCTCTACCCCCAACAGGTAAAACACATTTCCATTTTCATCACCGGCTGGAAAGTACAGCACGTGAGAATATTTGCATTGAAAATGTTTTTAACATCGGAGGTGCAGATGCAGCAGCAAACTGCTTCTGTAAGAGGCCCAACCCCTAGTAATCAGAGGAGCTCGGTGCCCTGCGCTCAGAGAGGCTTTGCGCGTTGAATATGAAAAGCCACAGTTTTCTCACTTTCTGTCTCATCTGCCTGATAACCTCAGAACAGCAAGTCCTAAGAACTTAGTGTCACAACGTTTTGCCTCCCCAAGCCCTGGGACGTTCAAAAATATATATTTTAACATGGAATGACATTTCTGTTTAGATCAGGGATCATCCATTTGATGATGAAATTCACACGCGTTCTGGCCTCACTCACCTCCCTGGCAAAAAGCTTTGAGAGGCAGCGTCATTGCTCTTCGTACAATGGGCACCCCATGAATACTGTGTTTTAAGCGAGGCATCTAGCCTGGGCGGCGCGCGATCACCTGAGTACACCATCTCACTGGCGCGCCTGCCCCAGGGCTAAGCCATAGACTTAGACTTAATTCCGACCTCTTGTTTGACTCTCAAGCGACCCTTCCGACCAGGGGCCCCTCCCTCTGCATGTTGGTTCCCACCCGAGAGCCTGCGGGACAGGTGTCTGATCAGTGAGCCATGTGACCAAGAGCTTATCCCCTCGGTCTCAAGACTCTATTCACTTCCCTCAAACTACCTGCAGGTTCTCTAACAACCAAACCCAGACACCCGCCCCCCCCCCCCCCCAAAAAAAACCCCTGTAAATGAAAAAGCTCAACTCAGTGTTTTCTCTCCGTTTGGGGTGGTAAGTTTTAAGTTAGATCCAGCAAGCATGAGAGGAGTCATTAGTCTGTGTAGGAACTCTGCGAGGCCCATGTTCACGGACAGCACTTACCCTGAGTTCACGGTATAGCAGAAATGTTCGTGAGTGAACTTCAGAGCAGCTAGAAAACTCGGACACGCCAATGATACGCTGCTTTCTCTGTCACTGAGTAGCTAAGCACCAGATCGATGGACAAACAATGAAATGACTGCAGAGGGCAGGAGCAACCTGCTTCTATCACGTTCTCACCGTATACAGTCATTACAGCAATTACAGAAAGGGGAGTTCTTGTTTGGCTATGTTTCCACACTTAGGAATCAAAAGAGCTCCTCCGAGTATCAGGACAACTCCTACTAGCCTTGTTCTGACCAGCTACTCCAGGTAAAGTCATGAAGCACTGCTACTAATGATGAAACTGTGCCCTTGCAGGAGGCCCTCTGGAGGAACACGTTGCTGTTCCAGTTGTACTTCCCAGGCTTCCTCCCCCATCAGCCCCCATGACCCCAGGACATTTGTACTGCCCGTCCTGGCCACCGTCTGACACAGCGGGCTTTTAAGAAGTATTATTATTGGAAACCCATTCCCCTTGCAATAATACCTTTGCGTTTTCCTGTCTGAAGATGGAGGCAGAGAGATGTTACAGATGAGAAAACTGAATACAGGGCTGGTAGAACCACCTCACGGAACTGAAAAGAATTTCAAGGAATCTGAGAAAGAAGGCATGGTAGAGATCATCTAGTCCCGTCCCTTCTTTTTACCCAGTCCTTTTATTTTACAGGTAAAAAAGCCTGAGGCCCAGAAACACTAGATGACTTTCTCAAGGTCTCACAGCTGGTCGGGTGGCCTGGCCGGAGCCCAGGCCTCTCAACTCCCAGCCAATCCACCGCGTAGCTTTCTTACACCTTCTCTGCATGTTCCCTAAAGATCCTAAGAGGTGATGGATGTACCAGTCCCTTTAGGGTTCTATCTCAGTGTCACCCCGTCTTCACAGTTAGAGTGTCTGTCGTAAGTCAGCCCGAAGTCCGCTGCAGCTTCAGCTCTCAGCTTCTTCCCAAGAAGACCCCACCCGAGGCTGTGAGGCCCTAAGGAGGACAATCGTAGGACACCTCCTGCAGGTTTTTTTCACTAGACTCCTGATAGATATTTGATACAAATCACTAAACAGCATGATGAATAGTAACCACTTATCACCTCGAAAAGGGGAAGAGAAGTCACGGATTGGTGCCCAAATTTCGCAGTAACGGAATGAAACAATCTTGATTAGACCGGCATGTCTCTGGAGTGCCTCTCACGTAAAATCCCAGTCTGGGGCTTCTCTGAACACAGCACCACGACTTAGTCCTCCCTCCTTACGTGTCTCCTTAGTGAGACCGTCCGAGGGATGAATTCCGCCTTTCTCGTCCATGCAGCTCCCTCCCTGGATTGGAGACTCACCGGCCAGACCTTCCTCATCTGGTCTGTCTGAGCTGGCAACAGTTGGTCCTTTGTAAAGGTTTAACAGTGCCTTTATTACCTTGTTAAGGTCTTTTTTCTCCTTCCAAATTTCACGTGTGTTGGGAAGCGGTGGCACGGGGGTATAAACCCCCACGTGTTTCTATGAACCAGAACCGACCAGGCCACTGTTACAGTCAGGCGTCAGAGGACATTTATCTCAGTCCGTCAACGCTTACGCAAACTTCTGCTTGTCTAGTTTTAACAAAAATGGATACAGATTTTTCTAGGGGAAAAACATATTTTCTTAATTTCTTTCCCCTCAACCCTGTCAGTAAGCGTTTTTGAGCGATGCCAGGAGCCAGCACTGAGTTAGGTTCTGGTGAACAAATCCCACCCTCAGACCGGAGGCAGAGGCTGCTACAGCCCAGGGGTGGAGACAGAGCTCTGAGAAAGGAGAAAACCACCATAAGGGAACAATTTGGGGGGGGGAAAGAGTACAGAGAATAAAATCCAAACAGTACTAAAATTTAAAGGAGGCTTCTGGATTTGAAATAGAGTAGTGCAGGGCGCACCTAGGCTTAGCATTTTTTGCTCATGAATTGGCATTCTTTTACACACTTTTTAGAAATTAATACAGGAAAGTGTAAGGAAGAAAATGTAAATTACTTTTACCACCCAGAGCCAACCATTATTGTGGGGTGTTTTTTCCCAGACTTCTGTCTATATTTTTACAATTTATATAATGGAGGTCAAATCCATCCAATTTTGTTTCCTAAAGTTTTGTCCTGTTTTGTTTTACCACCTAACAAGCGTTTCCCATTTTATTACAAATCTCCATACACCTTATTTTTTTTTTTTTTTTTTTTTTGCCATACGCGGGCCTCTCACTGCCGTGGCCTCTCCCGTTGCGGAGCACAGGCTCCGGACGCGCAGGCGCAGCGGCCACGGCTCACGGGCCCAGCCGCTCCGCGGCACGTGGGATCCTCCCGGACCGGGGCGCGAACCCGCGTCCCCTGCATCGGCAGGCGGACTCCCAACCACTGCGCCACCAGGGAAGCCCCCATACACCTTATTTTAATAGCTGCACTATATTCCGTCTTACAGGTCGTATCATATTTTATTTAGCCATTTTCTACTACTGGATGACAGGTACGGACATGCTCTAACAGTAACCCACATTCATGGGTTTTCCTGTAAAAATCATCCTTACAGATTTCTAATGGCTAAAATGACTCATCTGGCACACCTAAAGCCTTGGCTAAAAAATCCTGATATAGAGGTGAAACACAGACACCTCACCAATGAGGTCCTGCGTCTGGCCGTGTCACAGAAAAGCATACAACCCTTCCTTAGAGGAGTGGCCCCCGCTTCACTTTCTTGTCTCTGTTGTAGGTCATATATTTGACACCAGGAGAGAAAACACGGAAGACACAGAGACACCTTTCACTGCCTAGACTCTTCCTTTAGTGACACTGCTCCTTAACGCACCCATCTCCTCCATTGGAACTTCCTCAAAGATCCACTAGCGTTTCAGGTTACTGCAAAGTGTGGGCGTCCTGTGAAGCGGACCCGTCACGTTTGAACAGTTTTCATATTCTTTCATTGTAATGTGTGATCATCAAGCCTCCAATCTGGTCTAAGATTTTTAAAAATCATCTTTAGAGTTGAATTCTCAGCCTTGAAATGTCCAGCATATCACTGGGTTGGTTCAATGTCCATGAAAAAGAAGCAGTTTTATTTTCCCTGTTTTTTTTTTTTTTTTTTTTTTACTTTTTCAGTGTGACTATGATGTAGAGTTTTGAAGCGTATTTATTTTAATGTAAATTGCTTAGTTGCAGTACAGAGGAGAATGGCTCTTTCCGGACCAAGGAAGCAGTGTTGAAGGCCAAACTTAATTAGAATCTTCACCAGCTTAGAAGTTGGAGAAGTTGTTCTGGGAGACAGGACAGCTCTGAAATATGAGACGAAGTCATTTGTGGCATCATTTTCTCCCCAGAATAATCATTTGTCACCAATAAGTGCAAACGATACGTAAATTCTTAGGAGAGAAAAATCTTTCACGTAGGCTGTGTCGACACAGCGACAAAATAACTAATTAAAAGGTGAGACGCTTAAAGTAACCAGCTATCCACATGATACCTGACAGCTGTTTTAACAGATGGTTTTAGCTGAGTGGTCCTGGGTTGTGGCACCATGGCAACTGGCCACAAATGTACTTGATCTTATATACTTCACGTGGCTCTGGTACACCTGCCCCCCGACTTTATATAAAACCAACAAGTGAAAATGTGGATTCAGTTTAAAGAAATATTGTTGGCATGTGGGTCTTTGTTTCACAGAGATATCTGCCTCCAGATTCCTTTCTCTAGTAAGGTGGTGAATATTAAATACCTGTTTATTTGGAGGCATTGCATTTACACTTCATTTATTGTATCAGAAGCAAATCACCATGAATCTTTGGCACTTGACCCAAAGGCCAAAAGTTGGCTTGAAGGAAATGTGGACGGTCGAAACAGCACAGCCCCGCGGTGCGGGGAGGGGAAATGCCGCGCTACCATTTCACACGCGTCCCTAGCACTGATCTTGTCGGGTCGGAGAGTGCAAGAGCTCAGAGCTAGCGTCAGCCCCACTGCCTCGCTTGGTGGTGAGGCGGCTAAGGAGGAAGGAAGGTCACGGTTGCCCAGCGCCCGGCAACAAGCCGTCACTGGGCTGGCCGCGCCGGGAACCTCAGCTCCTTACTACCGCACCCCAGGTCCCTGTGCCATCACGTCGCTTGGGGCGGCTAACCCCGGGCTAGGAGAGGCGCTCTAGGGAGAGTCAGTACCCACTAAAGACCAGCTAATCAACCCGAGACCACAGGAGGCATTCCTGTGATGTGACAAAGCTGGTCCAGGCGTGGCCTGTGGAATCAGTCCACCTGCTAGACAGCTACACCTCATACACGTGTGTCTTTTCTCCTCTTTTCGGAGCCTCTGGGGAGGTTCCGATCAATGGTTTCCATCACACGTCTAGCTCGCCTTTTCGATTTCAGGCCAGTTAGTAACCCCTTCCCTGACACCAGCGTCTCTGTTCATCAAGGAGTCTAATGAAGTATTGTGAACCCAGGCTTTTGTTTTGCTGCAAGATATGTTTTAAAATTTGTCTTCTGCCTCTGCGAAGGAAGTCTTTCTCAAGGGAATTGAAAAGATTAATTAGTGACCTTTCAACCCTGTTACACAGTAAGAGGAATACATTGCAAATAAAAGTAGAAACATTTACCTTACAGCTGTGGAATCTGTTAAATATACACCGGGAACCTTCAAAGCACTTCCTGCCCAGACTGGGCGAGAGCTTGAGTTTCTCACTACCTGAGGGGTGGGTGGGGATTGTTCGGCTCTCGAATATGTGCAATGGATTCACAGATTGGAAATGCACAGCAGAAAACTGCAACCATAAAATCATATTTTATAAATTAAAACCGTGTTTACTTAACTGCGGCTACTGTTCAGACTTTATTCAGAAATCCTTTTTATAGGCTTTCTTAGCAAAAAAAAAAAAAAAAAAAAGAATTATTCCATACCTATGGATAAGGTCTCAATCTTCTGTATATATGTTTTATTAATATGTAAATATTTAGATTTTTTTAAGATTACTATGTTCTTTAAAAAACAATTCAACACAAGGCTAGTTGTGAAAATGGTGTATAACACGTGCTGTGATATCAATTCCCAAGATGCCCTTTATGTCTGTTCTGGAAGAATACAATAAATTACTTTAATTGAATGCGCCTGTCTCCTGCCTGTGTGCCTGCCCTCCTGCGTTTATGAAGAGGAGACAATGCTAGCCATTAATTAAAAGGTATTTAGTAGTACTCTGGTGATCTCATGCAGAAAGTT
The DNA here is from genome assembly GCF_026419965.1 of Kogia breviceps. Classification (NCBI taxonomy): domain Eukaryota; kingdom Metazoa; phylum Chordata; class Mammalia; order Artiodactyla; family Physeteridae; genus Kogia; species Kogia breviceps. The sequence continues at coordinate 180,276,308 of NC_081312.1, read as the reverse complement.
TTCTCTCCGTATGAAGTTAATTTTTAAAAATAAAAGAACGAACCAGATTGCCACCAGAAAGAGTGTCTTGGAGTGCATTAACCGCCTGGCAGTTAGATCAGTGGCGGGTCCCACGGTAACACTTGAGCAGTAAGTAGTGATATGCTTGAAGCCTAATTTTAACTGAATTAGGTAGCTTCATAAGCTTCACTTAAAAGGTTAAGCCCCGCTTCTATGGAAACAACACATCAGAAGGACAAATCAACCTTCTCGAACGCAAAGTGGCTGTTCCAAGCTAATTGCTTTGTTCTCCTCTCTGAACACAGGGGGGCGCTACCCCTCACGGGGACTTGCCCCCTCCTGCCTCCAAAGGCACCCCGGGCTGGCCTGCCAGCTCTGTCGGGGCGTTGGTTCGGCGTCTGGTTCTTGGGCCCTCCTTTTGGGGGGGCGTTGGCACTGAGCTAGTCTACAGCTGGGGAGAGGGCAGTAGTCGCGGGTAAGAAAGCAGCCGGATTGCAGGAGGGCAGGTGACGGGGTGAACTGCTTGCAAAGAGAGAAAATCTAAACTACTGCTAGAGTCTTCTGCGCACGCGCAGCCCTCGGAAGCTGGGGTCCTGGCACCAGCCTGCCCCTCCTGCTGTAATCCCCCCCCCCAGGGCTTGGTGCGGCGCTTTGTGCAGGGGGAAATGATTTGTATTATTGTATGATTGCCACATCGCATGATTTGGTGGGGCTAGGACGGACATTACCCTCTCCCTCTTCCACGTCTCGCAGCCTTAGATCACGTGGACCTCCTTTGTCCCTGCGTCAACACTCCTCAGAAACGTTGGCGGGACCGTGTCCATAAACCTGCCAGAGAGATACTGGGCGCGCATATTCCGCGAGGATCTGGTGACTCTGATGATTCAGAGAGCTTTGAAGTTACACAGACCAAGTCCTTTTGCATTTTGTGGCCTTCAAAGCACACTCCTGATCATTTCCCCTAAAATACATCTCTTATATATGTGTTTATTACTTCTTTCCATTTTGTTATCAGTGAACTTAAACAAATGTAAACAGTCATAATGGAAAAGCCAAAGAACAATCGAGAAATGGAGCCCATGTGGGATAATCCACAGCACACTGTGCTTTACACATACTGATGTTCCAGATAGACTTGATACTTAAGGGCCTTTTTTTTTTTTTTTTTTTTGTGATATGCGGACCTCTCACTGTCGTGGCCTCTCCCGTTGCGAAGCACAGGCTCCGGACGCGCAGGCTCAGCGGCCATGGCTCACGGGCCCAGCCGCTCCGCGGCATGTGGGATCCTCCCGGACCGGGGCACGAACCCGCGCCCCCTGCATCGGCAGGCGGACTCTCAACCACTGCGCCACCAGGGAAGCCCTCTTAAGGGCCTTTTTAATTGCGTTTTACTTTTTTGCCATTTTTATCTGTTAATGCTGAGAAATTGAAGGACATTTTAAACCTAAACTTTGAAACTACGCTACTTCAGCGAATCCCTTTAAAACGCCTTCCAAAAATGAAGCTGATTGTGAGTGTGTTAAAAAAGAAGAGCTGGGCTTCCCTGGTGGCACAGTGGTTGAGAGTCCGCCTGCCGATGCAGGGGACATGGGTTCGAGCCCCGGTCCGGGAAGATCCCACGTGCTGCGGAGCAGCGGGGCCCGTGAGCCACAACTACTGAGCCTGAGCGTCTGGGGCCTGTGCTCCGCGACAAGAGAGGCCGCGACGGTGAGAGGCCCGCGCACCGCGATGAAGAGCAGTCCCCGCTCGCCACAACTAGAGAAAGCCCTCGCACGGAAACGAAGACCCGACACAGCCAAAAATAAATAAATAATTTTTTTTTAAAAAAAAGAAGAGCTGATCAGAAACCAGCTCTCCTGAATTCCAGGCGTGCATACTCTCCACCGAGGTGCCACCCAGATTCCAAACGTGGAGGGCCCTGGATGTGAATACGGAGCAAAAACTCTATCTTACAAAGGAAATTTGAGCATCCTACATTGGTTCAATGGAGTGGTGGACCATCTGCACATTCCAGTAGAAGCACTGCTCTCTGCTGTCCTCTAGCAATGGACGGAGAAAGAATACATTATAATTAATAACACTTACTCTATACGTGACTGAATTAAGCATCCTCCAAAAGTGATGTATGTCTAACCACTGGATAGGGAAACATCAGACGCAGCTAACAATCTCCTCCCCCCTTGGGGTCAGTACTGTAGAACTGCACCGTCTTCAGGAGAAATATTTCACTGGTGCGAAGCAGTGCCACCTCCCTCCACTCCTACCTCATTGACACTGACACTCCCTGTAATACAGACCTATAGCTGTGGGCAGCTCTGACTCAGTAAGATTTTTGCTTGTTTCTGTGGTTTGTGTCATGGACTCTTCAAGCGTGTTTGCCCTACCCGCCTCCATAATGTCGGTGTTCCCTGGAAGCCATAACCACAGCTGGTCCTTCCCTTTGTCCCGGTGGATGGGCTCAACAGTCATGGTAGACAGGGTAGATTTTAAATGTCCACCTGACTCCCCGATGCTGGAGACAGCAGCCACAGAGACAGGAGCTGAAATGCACCTTGCTCATGCCTACGCTAGCATCTTAACATACAGCTTTAGAAAATGAGCAAAGTCTCAAAGACCAAGAAACGGCTTTTGATTGGAAAGTACCCAGTGACTGTGGAGGAGGTGGTGGAAGCTCACAAAATTAGTCTGAATTCATTTGAAAGCTTGAATGCAGGAGAAAAGTCAGGAAATCCTTTAAAAATTGCGCGAGACTTACTCCCCTCCCGTCCTTCCCCCATTTAAACATAAAACCACAGAAATTGAAGCTGTGGTTCTGATACAAGAATTGGGCTTCCCTGGAGGCGCAGTGGTTGAGAGTCCGCCTGCCGATGCAGGGGACACGGGTTCGGGAAGATTCCACGTGCCACAGAGCGGCTGGGCCCGTGAGCCATGGCCGCTGAGCCTGCACATCTGGAGCCTGCGCTCCGCAATGGGAGAGGCCACAACAGTGAGGGGCCCATGTACCGCAAAAAAAAAAAAAAAAAAAAAAAAAAAAAAGAATAGATCCATAAAACAGAATGGAGATTTAAGGAAAAACTTGTCTCTATACAGCATATTTTAATGGCATTGTAATAATCAGCATAACATATGTTCAGCTGCTGTAACAAAGAGGCCCCCCAAATGAAGTGGCTCAAATGCAATACAGACATTTTCCCCTCCAACTCATAACAGCCTAGAGGTGGGCGGGTGGTCCAGGGCGGTGGCAGGCAGCTCTGCTCCGTGTGGTCATCCGGAAACCCAGTTACACCCACCGTATGGTTCTGCCACCCCTGTGGAGATGTCCACGTCCACGTGGTCAAAGCTGGCTCGCCAGCACAGGTCTATATTTAAGACTATGCAACGAGGGAATAATGATGGAGGGGGAGAAATTTCCTTATGAAGACATGACCTTGGGACTGCATACATCACTTCTGGTTATATCCTATTGGCTAAAACGTAGTCAGATGGCTACACCTAGCCCCAAAGGAAACTAGGAAATAGTCTCTAGCTGGATGGCTGTGTGCCTGCGCCAAACTTTGCTTCTGTTACTCTCAGGAGGAGGAGGAGAATGAATACCAGTGATAAGCAGCTGTTGGAACCACTGGTGCCATCTTCACTGTTCAGAAAAGGATGAATTCTTCAGTAAAACGTGTGGAGGAAAACTAGCTAGGCATTTATAAAAAGTTTAGTCATACACAAAATTAGCTCAGAATGGATCATAGACCCAAATGTAAAAGCTATACAACTATAAAACTCTTAAAAGAAAACACAGGAGTAGATCTTCATGCTATTGGGTCAGGCAATGACTTCTTCGATTTGACACCAAACACAGGCGACGAGAGAAAAATGAACAAACTGGACATCATAGAAATTAAAAACTTTTGCCCTTCAAAGGACATGAAAAGAGTGAAAAGACAACTCACAGAAGTAGAGAAAAGATTTGCAAATCACGTATCTTGTATAAAGAACTGGTATCCAGCATAGACAGAAGAACTTTTACAACTCAAAAATAAAGACAACCCGACTTAAAAAGGGGCAAAAGAGTTCAACAGACTTTTCTCCATAGAATATACATAAATGGCCTGTAGGCCAATAAGCATATGAAAAGATGCTCAACATCATTAGTCATTAGGAAAACACAAATCAAAACCACAATAAGATCACTTTACACCTACAAAGCCGGTTATAATCAAAACGACAAACAAGAACAAGTATCGGTGAGAACGTAGAGAAATTGAAACCCTCAGTTGCTGGTGGGAATGTGAAACGGTTCAGGCTCTTTGGAAAAAGATCAGCAATTCCTCAAAACGTTAAACATGACCTCGCAATTACAGTCCTAGGTATATATGAGATACAGATTTTTTTTTCCTCCAACTCATAACAGCCTAGAGGTGGGCGGGTGGTCCAGGGCGGTAACAGGCAGCTCTACTCCGTGCGGTCATCCGGAAACCCAGTTACACCCACCTTATGGTTCTGCCACCCCTGGAGACACCCACGTCCACATGGTCAAAGCTGGCTCGCCAGCCTAAGTCTACAATGGAGACTATGGGAAGGGGGAGTAAGAGTGGAGGGAGGGCTTCCCTGGTGGCGCAGTGGTTGCGAGTCCGCCTGCCGATGCGGGGGACGCGGGTTCGTGCCCCGGTCCGGGAAGATCCCACGTGCCGCGGAGCGGCTGGGCCCGTGAGCCATGGCCGCTGCGCCTGCGCGTCCGGAGCCTGTGCTCCGCGACGGGAGAGGCCACAAAAAAAAAAAGAGTGGAGGGGAAGCTCAAGAGAACTGAAAACATCTGAGCACACAAAGACCTGTACACAAATGTTCAGAGCAGCATTATTCATAGTAGCCAAAAATTGGAAACTTGAGTGACCATCAACTGATGAATGGAGAAACAAAATGTGGTGTATCCATGCGATGGAATGTGATTCGGCAATTAAAGGAAATGAAGTACTGATACATGCTGACATGGATGAACCCTGAGAACATTACGCTCAGTGAAAGAAACTAGATACAAAGGCCACATATACTATGATTCCATTTATATGAAACGTCCAGATTAGGCAAGTCCATAGAGACAGGAAGTGATTAGCGGTTGCCTGGGGCCGGGATGGGAAGCAGTAATGGGAAGTGACTGCTAATGGGTGCAGGGCTTCCCTTTGGAAGGGTGACTGTGTTCTAAAATCAGACAGTGGTGATGGTTGTGCAACTCTGAATATATTAAAAACCGCAGACTTGTATAATTTAAAAGGGCAAATTTTATAGTATGTGAATTATAGCTCAATAAAGCTGTTAAAAAATTATAGTTAAGTTGGACCCTCTTACCCTACTCTCTGTGTGACAATTAATTCCAGATATTTCAAGGATTTAAATAATAAATAATAAAAATACTAGAAAATGATAAAATAATTATATAAATTGATGATATAAATTTTTATATTATATAATATATAAATGTTATATATTATATAAAAATACTAGAACATTTGTAATTAATATTTATATAAGCTTGAGGAGAGAAAGGATTTCTCAAACATGATGCCATAGGAAGAAATGATCAAGTAAAACTTAATTAAAAATTTTAAATCATACTTCAAAAGTTTTACAAAGATAAACAGCAAGTGACAAAATGAGAAACACATTTGCAGGATAAATCTTTTAAGAAAGAAGATACCTATCATATGTCCATCTCTTATAAATCAAATGTCCAATAAACATGAAAATGCTAAAATTAAACCAAGAAATGCAAATTAAAACAGTAGTAAGAAAATTTTGGTGATTCAGTTGGAAAATACTGAAAGAAAGGTAGCACCAGTGTTTTTTTATGATGAAGGGAACCGTTAGGTACTACTAATAGGCATGCTAACTGGTACAATATTTCTGAGGGCAGTTTGCCAATAAATATCAAATTTGTTTCAAACTTTTGACCCGGCAATTTTACGTGAAGGAATTTATCTGGAAGAAATAAAGATTTGCCCAAAGATCAAGCTACAGGGTGTCGTTCATCACCACATTGTTTAATATTTTTAAAAAATTAAAATGATTTACATGTCAACAATAGTTTAAACCATAATACATCCTTAAATCAGAATACTGTACAGCCATTTTCTGAATTAAAGACTTAAATAGAAGACACACCACCATAAAACTCCTAGAAGAGAACACGGGCAAAACATTCTCTGACATAAATCATACCAATGTTTTCTCAGGTCAGTCTCCCAAGGCGGTAGAAATAGAGGCGAAAATAAACAAATGGGACCTAATCAAACTTACAGGCTTTTGCACAGCAAAAGGAACCATAAACAAAATGAAAAGACAACCTACGAAATGGGTGAAAATATTTGCAAATGATGTGACAAACAAGGGCTTAATTTCCAAAGTACAACTCAACAACAAGAAAACCACCCAATTGAAAAATGGGCAGAAGACCTAAATAGACATTTCTCCAAAGACGTACAGTTGGCCAACACGCACATGAAAAGCTGCTCAACGTCACTAATTATTAGAGAAATGCAAGTCGAAACTACAATGAGGTGTCACCTTACACCGGTCAGAATGGCCATCATTTAAAAATCTACAAATAACAAATGCTGGAGAAGGTGTGGAGAAAAGGGAACCCTCCTATATGGTTGGTGGGAATGTAAACTGGTGCAGCCACTATGGGAGACAGTATGGAGGTTCCTCAAGAAACTAAAAATAGAGTTGCCATATGATCTAGCAATCCCACTCCTGGGCATATATCCAGACAACACTATAACTCAAAAAGACACACGCACCCCTATGTTCATAGCAGCACTATTCACAAGAGCCAACACACGGAAACAACCTAAATGTCCATCGGCAGATGAATGGGTAAAGAAGATGTGGTAATATATACAATGGAATACTACTCAGTCATGAAAAAGAATGAAATAATGCCATATGCAGCAACATGGATGGACCTCGAGATTATCATACCAAGTCAGTCAGAAAGAGAAAGGCAATACCATATGATATCATTTATATGTGGAATCTAAAATAGGATACAAATGAACTTATTTACAAATCAGAAACAGAATCATGGACATAGAGAACAGACTTGTGGTTGCCAAGGGGGAGAGAGGTGGGGGAGGGATGGATTGGGAGTTTGGGATTAGCAGATGCCAACTATTTTATGTAGAATGGATGAACAATAAGTCATACTGTATAGTACAAGGAACCATATTCAATATCCTGTGATAAACCATAATGGAAAGAATATGAAAAAGAATGCATATAGGGCTTCCCTGGTGGCGCAGCGGTTGAGAATCCGCCTGCCGATGCAGGAGACACGGGTTCGTGCCCTGGTCCGGGAAGATCCCACATGCCGCGGAGCAACTAAGCCCGTGAGCCATGGCCACTGGGCCTGCGCGTCCGGAGCCTGTGCTCCGCAATGGGAGAGGCCACAACAGTGAGAGGCCCGCATACCGCAAAAAAAAAAAAAAAAAAAAACAAAGAATGCATATGTATATATATGTGTGTATAACGGAATCACTTTGCTGTACAGCAGAAATGAACACAACAATACTTCAAGAAAAAAAAAAAATACCGTGCAGCCATTTTCACTTGTGTACACGGAGATCAACAGTCAATTGATTGAAAAAGGCAGGTCACAGAATAATAGATACTTTAGGATCTTTTGGGTTTTTTTAATAACTGAAGTCAAAAAAAAAGTCTAAGAGGACATGCACCCAACTATTGATAGCTACCTGTGAATGGTGAGATTATGGGTACTTTAAATTTTTCTTCCTGTTTTTTACCTCAATTAATTTTCCTGTAATGAACATGTGTTGCTTTTGCACTGAAAAGGGAAGTTATTTTTTAAACATTTTAGGAATGTAAAAAATGTTTATAGCATGGAGAAATGTTCACAATATATTTGCTATTAAATAGCATGTTCAGCCTGATCGTACTTTTTTAATTTCAGAAGCTCATTTATGTTTATAAAGTTAGTTTAATGGTCATTGTGTGTAACTGCAGACAAATTGCAGCGTGTCCAAAACTATACTGACATCAACAACCTCCTACACCTTTAAAAAGTTATAGACGATGTGTCACCCATTGGCCTGATCACATTTTGTAAAAGAAATATTTATACACATGCACAGAAAAAAAGGAATAGAAGTTGTTAATAGTTGTTAGCTCTGGGTGGTAGAATAATATGTGATTTAAAAAAATTATTTGTGTAAGTTTTCTAAAATGAACATTTATCATTTTCTAAAATGAAAAAAATAAAGGTAAAGGAAGAAAAGGCTCATTGGTCTTTGTATTTGTATGTCATACTCACTGCTTGGATACTGTTAGGAATACCTGGAATATCGATGTAAAGTCTTGTAATACAGGCTTCCAAAGTGTCATATAAGCTCCAAAAACTTCAGCTTGTTACTCTAATAATATGTACATTTGAACTGATTTACAAGGCTCTGGAAGTTAATGCTTCACTTTGAAGGGGGGAAAAATCATTCTGTAGCTTAACAGGAAAAGGATATCCTCTCTGCAGCTTGAAAGGAAACGAGAGCTGATGATTTATAAAAAATGTATCAGTTGCAAGATAAGAAACCCATCTGAGGTCTAAGTGCATTTGACCCATCAGTTCAAAAAACAATTCCGCCAGGGCCTTTGGGATTTGGGGAGAATGGCTACCTAAGAAAAAGAAAACGGGTGGGTTCCTATAACCAATGAAACCAAGACACAGGCAGCAAGGCTACGACAGTCTTCACTCACATGCTTATCCCTCTGTGCAAGGTGACAGGGACCTAACCGGAGACGTGCTTTGGAAAACAGATTGAAGGCTGTCAGGCCCACAGGTACTGCCCACTCTCTGTGGATACCAGCCAGCACGTATTGGACACAGAGTACAGGCCAGGCACTGTTCTAATGCTTTAAAGTCCAGTTTAACTCATATAGTCCACAAAGCCATCCTGTGAAGTAACTACCACGGTTATCCCCATTGAACAGATGAAAAAAGTGAGGCAGTTTGTTCCAGTTCACTAAGGAGTCGTTTTTTAGCCAAGACTTGAGTCCAGGGAGTGTGACTCCAGCCCTCATTCAGCTAGACATTCAGTAAAGTGTTCAGAATAACCCCGTTGAAAGGCCAGGCCTATCTGAGTTGCCTTTACCATGCCCTTTATACTTGAGTTTGCACAAAAGCATTGAACCAGAAATGATAACACCGTCCTAAGCATTTTACAGATAAGAATTCAGTTGATCTCCGTTCTAAGCCTGGAAGTACTACTATTATCCTCCCCATTTTACAGATGAGGAGACCGGGTTACCCAGAGCTTAACTAACTTGCCCAAAGAGCTAGTAAGTGGCAGAGCCAGGATTCAAACGCAGGCATTCTGATCTAGAGCCTATGCTTCTAATCTCTGTGCTACAGGATGTACTTCTGTGTACATGTCTTGGATGTTTGTTCTGTGTCAGGCCTTGTTTTAAGTGTTTTAATGGAATCATCTCGTTTGAAATATCCCCAACACGCCGTCAGAAAGAGCCGGGGAAAGTAGCTAGTGTCTTAACCTGACAACAGGTTCTTTGTTAAAAGGTTTCCAAAAGCACACGGCAAAGTGGTAACAGAGGGAGTTTTGTAATCAGAATGACCGCGGGTGAAATACTGGCTCTACCATTTACTGAGCTCGGCTATCTTTTCATCCCTAATTTCCTCCCCCTCTCCACCGTCCGTCCGTCCACCAAAAGAATTAGAGGAGACAGACTGAAAAGGAGGTCAGACTATCCCCAGCATGCTGAAAGCCACACTGAAAGCCCCTCACTTTGGTGGGGAGACATTTGCTGCAGGTGGCAAGGCTGGGGAAGCCGGAAGGGCGCGCGCGAGGCCCCAAATCGATTGTTCTCGGAGTGCGACTCCCCAGACCCGAGGCAACAGTATCAGCTGGGAACTTGTTAGACATGCCAAGGCTCCAGCCCCGCCCCCGACCTGCTGACCTAGCAGCTCCTGGGTGAGGCCCGGTGTGTCTGAACACAGCCTGCGGGTCAACCACATGCACACGGAAGGTTTGGAAGCCACGGTCCTAGGAGACCTGGGCAGTATGGCAGGGCCCCAACCCCACAGCAAGGCATGGATGACCGTAACTTGTGACTGCGGATAACAATGCGAATTTGCTCCCTGAATGGGTCGGAGCAGATTCAAAGCTTTCCCTGTGATAGCATCACTGCCCCCTTGCATTCTCATTGGAGAGAACGGGAAGGCGGGAAGGCGGTACAGAAGCAACTGGAAATGCCAGTTCCCCAGGGACCGGTGGAGGCAGGGCAAGCGTGGGGAAAAGTTCAGACCCAGCCCCCTCTTCTTCGGCTGCTGGATTGAGGCCCCAGGAGGGCAGGCACTAACCCCAGAACTCTCGCCTCCTTGGGCCACATACTCAGCCGGTCACTCCCTCCCAAGACCCTCGCAGCGGCTGTGTTCCTCCCGGACCTCCCCTCCGTCCCTTCCGTGGTGGCCCCAGACAGTCACGTAAGCCACTCGGCAGCCCTGGGCGGCACTCCGCCCTCCAGGGTGACCCCAAGCCGCGCAAACAGGATGTCCAGGAGGTGGGGAAGCACCAGCTGAGAAGAAACCAAACCCACAAATGCCAAGACACTCAGCAAACCGACAGCTATTTACCAGGCCCCTACCTCGGAGGGCCCCGCACCGGGAAAGGGGACTAAAAGTACCTACCTAGCACACGGTTACTGCTTTTAGGGGGTAGATGAGGAGGCAGGACATCAACCCAGCACAACTGCAGAGGCAGGACAAGCTCCAGGGGCTCTGGATACGCAGTTCCTCTAACCACCAGTAGAAAATATTCGGGGGAAAAAAAAATTCCAGAAAGTTCCAAAAAGCAAAACTTGAATTTGCCCCATGCCTGGCAATTATTAAATTGCATTTACATTGTATTAGGTATTAATTGTATTAGGTGAGTTATATGCAGATACTAGGCCATTTTATATAAGGGACTTGAGCTTCCGAGGATTTGGGTATCCACGGGGGCTCTGGAACCAATCCCCTGGCTGCCTGTATATCTAGAGGCGTGGGAGGAAATGAAGCTTCCAGCCAAGTGGTCAAAAACCTTGGAAACCAGAGTAAGGAATTCCAGATTGATTCCATAGGCCAGGGTTTCCCCAAAGTGTTAGTATATTTCTCAGAATATTCTCTTGGTAGAATTTTAACAGATGTTATGGGACTGAATGGGTTCTAGCACCAAATCCAATGCGGGGAGGGGACCCCACACCAACAAGCGATTCTCGGGACACCAGCCGGGTGTCCTACAACTCAGCTCCGTTCCCACAGCGCCTACCCAGATGGCGTCAGAACCCACAGGCGCGGGGCTCAGTCCTGAGACTACCACTCAGACTCCAGGCACGAGTCCAGGTGGCCATCTAAGCTTCTGACCAACTGGCTATATATCAGAGGTGGCTACAACCTTCTCAGGTTCGAGTACTTTGCTAGCGCAGCTCACAGAACTCGGAGAAACATTTTACTTACCGGACCACCAGTTTATTACGAGAGGATGTAACTCAGGAACAGCCAGACGGAGGAGACGCATAGCGCGAGGCAGTGGGAAGGGGCTGGGAGGTTCCATGTTCTCTCCAGGCGCCGCTGTTCCGCCAGCTCCATGTGTTCACCAGCCCAGAAGCTCTCAGAAGCCCATCCTTTTGATTTTTTACGGAGCCTTCCTTACGTAGGCATAAGTGATTACATCATTGGCCATCAGCCCCTCTCCACTGGGTGCGGGGGTGGGACTCAAAGGTGCAACCCTCCAATCACAGGGCTGGCTGCGTGGCAACCGGCCCCCATCCTCAGGTGCTTCCAAAAGTCACCTCATTAGCATAACAAGAGACACCTTTGAAGCTCTCGCAAGCTCTTGGGTCTTAGACATTCTGGACTGGACAGTTTCACAGGTATCTCACCTGCAGGACCTCTTCAACTGTGAATCTCTGGAGGCTGCGTTTTACAAACATTTCAATACAGAACCCTTTTTCAGAGGACTAGCGCTCCGTGTAACAAACTCAGTTTGTAGATTTCAATTGGTGGGTTGGTGGGTCTGTTGCTGCTGTGATCTCCTCAGTAGCTTGTTGAGAATACGGCTTCGGAGGTCTCCTCCCAGCTCCTCTGAAGCAGAAATACTGCCCCAGGTGAGTCCGATGTATCATCAAGCTTGGGAATGATCGGTTTCCATTGTTGCAACTGAATTCTAAGGGCCAATGATGGTGGGAGGGGACCGGTAGGAGGAGGAGGGACTTATAAGCCAGACCGTATGGCTTAGACATGGGGGCCGTGAGGGGATCTGGAGTGTCACCTACAAATTGGCACTTGCCACCTACCTCTACAAGGATTCAATCATGAGCCGCTGTAGCAGCTGACTTTCAACACCCCCTGAAAGGAGCTCAGGGTGAAGATCAGAAATGAGACACTCTGTGCTCCGGAGAAAACTGGCAGAACAGATCTTCAGATAGGTATTTTCAGGTGAAGATTTTCTGAGCCCAATTCTTGCATCTCCTCATACCTAGAAAAGCACTAAAATCCTTCATGGTGACGTCTGCACCTCATGACTAGCCATAACCTTCACGAGACCAGCAGAAACCTTCTACAAAAAAATATGTGCTTGATTGCATGTACTACCCCCTTTACCAAAATCACATCTATACTGACCTTCCCCCCGTAGCTCTTTGGAGCAGTTTCTCAGAGCTCTCTGAGATGCCGTCTCCCGGGCTATAGCGCTCATTTTGCCCCAGATAAAACTTAACTCACAATTCTTGTGTTGTGCATTTTTTGCAGCCAACAGGAGGCAGTGAGGGGGTATGGGGGCCATGAGGGGATATGGAAACCCTGAGGGGGAAGAGAGGTACACCGTCAGGAACAGAACACAGATTGGAAGGAAAACCTCACTTCTTAGTAGAAACAACCCACACTTGTGGAGGGGCTCGTGGTTTACAAAGTATCTTCCAAAATACCAGCTGACCTTCTTACAATCCCATGAGGTGGTTAGGAAAATGATCTCCATTTTTCTCGGTTTAAGGAAACCAAGACTAAGTAGACAGGCGTTTGTTTTTCTTTACACTGTCCCGTAGCTGACTGCTCTCTTCACTCCGAGCAATTGCTAGAGTGACGCGGGACCATCTGCCTCCCAGGCAGCAGCGGCAGAGATGCCTGTACGAGTAGCAGGCACCGGCCCAGGCCTCGCTCAGGGGCCGACCTGACTGTGCTCACTGCCGTGCAGCCCCTGGAATGCCATTTTCCTGCCCTTTTCCCAAACCTGGTTCCCTGGCCTTGCCCCCTGCCTAGTGTGTGAGCTACCCCATCTCCCTCCATACCTACCTTTTCTAAGTTAGCTGGAGTAGGTTTCCACGGCTTCTAAAAAGCTTGACCTGAATGAGAAAGGTCAAGTGTGGGCGTGGACGTGCACTTCAAAATTCAAATCTTCCGCTCTGCCTGGCTGGGGCATTGAAAGATATAATGAGTTCGAGTTTAGTCTTATGATAATGTCAGTGATGAATGTTCAAGTGGGAACTTCCAGTAGGCATTTGGAGATGCAGGACTGGTGTATGGAATAGAGGTCAAAGTAGAAATATGGGTTTAGGGATCAATTCCACTGAAATCATGGATATGAATGAAATAGCTTGTAACAGGTCAAGCTGTGACAGCAAAGCAACCGAAAACACTCTGGTGATCCAAGGCGAACAGATTCGCTTGAAAAGTCCTAAGAAGAGCTTCGGAAAGAGAAGAAGCACAGCTTGGCCAAGGAAAGTGGAAAGGCAAGACATCTGAGAAGACTCCGAGGTGGATGCCGCCTATGTTTCGAGAGGCAATTTCTTAATATCGAGGGGAAAAGTAACAGTAATAAAAAAAAAAAAACCACCTTTCACTCAACAGTATGTTTAGTATGATCCCATTTTATTTTATTTTTTTAGATGTATATGTTTGCATCAGTCTGGAAGGATCTACGTCAAAGCATTTGCAATGATTATCTCTGGATGCTACAATGACAATTTTTGTTTCCTTGTTTTCTTATTTTCCATATTAAGCATTCATTGATTTTTTTTTCCAGATACAATTCATAAAGCATAAAATTCACCATTTTTGAAGGTACAGTTCAGTGTTCTGAGAATATTCACAAAGTTGTATGACCATCATCACTCTCTAATTCCAGAAAATTTTCGTCCTTCCAAAAAGAAACCCTGTGTCCATTGGCACTCACTCCCCATTCCTGCCCCCCCTCCCAGCCCTAGGCAACCACTAATTACTTTCTGCCTCTCTAGAGCTGTTTATTCTGGATGTTTCGTATGAACGAAATCATGCTGTATGTAGCCTTTTGTGACTGGTTTCTTCCCATTAGCATCATGTTTTCAGGGTCTGTCCATGTTGTAGCTTGTGTCCGTACCTCACTGGCCCTTGTTGCCAAATAAAATTCCCTGGCGCGGCTGTTCCATATGTCGTTTATCCATTCATTCGTTGCTAGACACTTGAGCTGTGTCTTTCCACGTTTCCACTACAGCAAATAATCCTGCGGTGAACATTTATGAACCAGGTTTTGTATGAATGCATGTTTTCAATTCTCCTGAGTATATACCTAGGAGCGGAACTGCTGGCCCATGTCTGTTTAACTTTTGAGGCGCCACCAAAGAGTTTTCCAAAAGGTCTCCTTTATTGTACATTCCCACCAGCAACGCAGGAGTGTTCTGGGTACTCCACCTTCTCCCTAACACCTGCTAACTTGTTAACATCACTTGTTAGAAAGGATGGAGAAAACATGTGCTAAGGGGGCCCAAGACCCACCTTCCTTTTCACCAAACTTAACCCTTTTTGTGATTTTTCCACAGAAAGGTAGAGCATGCAAGCATCCTTCTGTAATAATATGATAGAGAGGCTGGCATTTTTTGCATTCTTACTGGCCTCTGGGAGGGTTAATGTTGAACTCTGTGCATGTATTATCCTATCGAATATTTACAGAAAACACTGAGTTTGGAACCTATTCTAGAGATGAAGAATGAGGTTTCGAGGTGAAGTGACTTGAGCATAATGACACTGACCCAAATCCGAAATTCTTAACCATCCATTGTGACAGCTAAAAGCCGGCCTCTCCTTCTGCTGGGTGTTTCTGGCTGTACACACCATGTGTCATTTCCATATTTTCCCAGGGGAAAAAAATCTTTCTCAAGATGACTTTTCACAAGTAAGTCAGGTACAATTTATCATACTCTTAATGCAAACATATTCTGGAGCTGCAAAACCTATAGCATATGTATAAATAACTCGACTCAGCAGTGTAAACATTAATACAATCCTTTTTTAAACAAATGAACAACCTTGTTTCTCTGAGTTGATGAGATACTCCTTCTCTCCTGCTGGATATTTTGTTGGCTCATTGGTGCCAATAGGAATGGGTTCTAAAACTGATTAGCCCAGAGAAAGACTGTAATCAAATAAATCTCAAGTTAGCCATGCTTTCAATTTTGTTTAGAAGTGAGATTTTCTTCTTTTTTTCCAACTGTGCCTTATTTCCCAAAGAAAGCATGGTAGATTTTGTGTTCGAAAACACGTTCGCCTCTGCGACTTCCAATGACAGCAGAACCAATTCTGTTTTGTAACCGGCCAATTTCAGCTCCTGAGATAGACCCGTGGAAGAAGAGCGATGTGAATAAGATCTGAATAAAGCATATTATTAGATCTCAAAGAGAATCAATAGAATTTAATGTAGTTTTCCTTGCCTTGCGTCAATACAGCCACGTTGTTAGGAAGGCATTACGATCTTGTCTTCTCTTGTGGGTTTGAAAGCTTGTTTTGTTGTGGTGGTGATGGTTGATTTGCCTGAGTCACCTGCCCTAAGGACTCATTTGTTTGGTTTTGTAACACATCATCCCTGCGTCTGTAACTTAAGGCTCAGAACACCTAGGGAGATAAATAGATGTTATTTTTATTACCAGTGCTTTATAAATAAATTTTAACCTGGAAAGATGACATGGCCTAAGTCACACATTCAGCTGCATTTGGCAGGTTGATGCACAATTGTAGGCTGAACCTTAATCTGCTTAAAATGAGGAGAAATCTGGAAAACCACAGGCTCACCCATTATTTCTCTGCTGGTGAAATTGAGACCAGTTGGTTAAAGGGCTCTAATGGGCTGAATTGGCCCCAGAATTCATATGTTGAATCCCTACACCCCCAGGACCTCAGAATGTGACTGTATTTGGAGATAGGGCCTTTAAAGAGGTAATTAATTTAAAGTGACATGATTAGGGTGGGCCCTAATCCAATATGACTGGTGTCCTTATAAGAAGGGGAAATTGGGACACAAGACACGTACAGCGGGAAGACACAGGGGGAAGACAGCCAACCGCAGGCCAAGGAGAGAAGCCTGGAACAGGCCCTTCTGTCACAGCCCTCAGAAGGAACCAACTCTGCCCTCACCTTGACCTCAGATTTCTAGCCACCAGGACGTGAGACGAGAAATCTCTGTTGTTTACGCGGCCTAGTCCGCAGGACTTTGTTACAGCAGCCTGAGCAAACGAATACAGGGCCCTCTGCTGCCACTTCGCTGCCGATGAGTGGTCTCCCGGCATTCATCTCAACGCCCCAAGAGCGTGCTTTTGAGGCTGACTGAGCGAAACCCAGAAACCACAGACACACCAGCTGTTTGATGCTCACATGCACTGTATTTATCTTAGATACCACGGAGGTCAGTCTCCTCTCTGGTCAGAGCATCATCCCCCGGAAAATCTGAATGCAGGATTTGAAATTTGAGCCATCTGGTCAACCGGTCTGAGTTGAGCTGACATCCTACCTTTCTTGCTCCAGTGCTCTGGCTGGGGAAATTTTCTCCAGGGAAATCTTCACTCCTGTCTGGATTCCAGAAGTTGTGCTGACTCAGACCCTCTTTTCAGACATCCTGTGATTTTGTGAAAGAGGCCCCTTTGCTCTTGTCAAGTGCACGCCTCTCTCCCCTGGGGTAGAGTCCTACCTCTCCACTGGGGCCCTTTTTCAGAGGAAGGAGGAAGAGAGAGTGATGGGGCACCGTGCCTAGTTCAGGCACGTCTCACTTAATCTTCACCTCCCTGAGGGGAAGCTACCATCACCTTCATTTGCTAGATGGAGAAACTGAGGCACATAACGGTTAATCGCTCATCCCAAATTCACACAGTTCACAAGTGGGGGAGGTAGATTTGCCTTCCGCTCTCTGACTCAGGCCTGTGCTTCTGCTACCTCAGAATGCCATTGAGAGAGAGGCAACCAGATTACCATCCTCCTTACAGACCCCACACGTCCCAAGATAACAAAGGTGAAAAGGCCCAGTGAGGACCTTGCTGAGCTGGGGCTCATGACATTTTGTCTCTGGAAGCTTCAGATAACACCTCTCCATGGCTGATGGCGTACTTTCTGTGGAGCTCTAAACAGCGCCACTGAAAGGGTGGTCTGCAGCGGGAGGCCCTCAAAGGCTCGGTCCCTGCTCCAGAATGAGATGGAGACAGAAAGCAAGTAGGAGCATTCAGGGGCATTCGTGCCAATTCAACAGCAAGGCTAGGGCATGGAACCCAATCATAAAAAAGAAATGAGCTTGTACTTCATACAATCATCTCATTTTTCTCAGCACACATCATACTTCATTGCAAATAACGAAACTGGTCCTTGGGACTTCCCTGGAGGTCCAGTGGTTAGGACTCGGTGCTTCCACTGCCATGGCCCTGGGTTCAATCCCTGGTCGGGGAAGTAGGATCCTGAAAACTGAGGGGGGAGGCCAAAAGAAAAAAGAAAAAAAAAACTGGTTCCTTACCATGGACACCTTGAGAAGCACTGCCCAGAGGCCAGCATACATGACTAGGAAGACAAAGAGATGATGAGGAGGCATGGAGCCCAGGTGTTATGGGCTGAATGTCTGTGTCCCCCCAAAATCCACATGTTGAAGCCCTGACCCCCAGTATGATGGTATAAGGGGGCGGGGCCTCTGGGTGGAAATTAGGTTTAGATGAGGTCATGAGGGTGAGGCCCCCATGATGGCATTAGTGCCCTTTTAAGAGGAAGAGACACCAGAGTGTTCTCTCTCTGCCCTGTGAGGACACAGTGAGAAGGTGGATGTCTGCAAGCCAGGAGGAGAGGCCTTACCAGGAACCAAGTCTGCTGGCACCTTGATCTCAGACTTCCAGCCTCCATAAGTGTGAGAAATAAATGTGTGTTGTTTAAGCCCCCCAATCTGTGGTATTTTGCTATAGCAACCCGAACGGACAGAGACTCTGGCTCTGCTACTGATAACCCAAGACCCCGTGGCTGAGGCTGAGCCTCCTGCCGTCTGGTGCTTCCTTTACTGGCAGCATTTCCTCCCTCGGGTCCTTAACAGAATTGGCAGGGCTCCCCTGACATGACATGACAAAGCCAGCTCCCCAGGACACAAACCTCTCCCTACAAGGTGCTGGGTTTGAAGGCAGGTCCTAGGACACATCACACGCCATCCCCTTCCTACTGCCTGACTTGGGGGCCACAACCTGCCCTCGTGCCATCGCTCAGGTCTCCATCTCAGGAAGGAAGGGCTGGGGCTCATAATCTCATCCCTCCCACAAAGCCAGTCCCACCTCGAGGTGGGATTCCTTTCGGAAACTCTCCTACCCCCTTCTTAGCAACCTTCAATCTCCTTATAGCAATCATTTCCTCCTCTTTGGTATAAATGATACGTGCCACTTTTCTGCATTTGTGAAATAAATGTGTATCAAGAATAAGACCACTTTTATGTAATGCAACGTGCCTGAGACTGATTTTGTTGTTGTTTTAGAGAAAGGTCCAGATGCTTTAAAAGTTTATGAACAGCCACCCAGCTCTCGCCAGCCAGCAGAAGCCTGCAGCTCCCGTCACTCATTTCTCAATCATCCTGGGAGAAGTAGGTCAGGGATGAAAGCAGGCCCGGGAGGCTGGGGGGTGTAGTAGGACAGCAGGAGACTGGCCCTGACGTTAACGAGGGTGACCTTGGGTAAGTCTGTGACCCGCCCTGTACCTGGCTCCCCACAAGGATTTCGAGCTCTGTGACCCCATCCTTCTTGATAAGGTCACTTTCTACAGAGGCCATCCTGTCCTTTAGCTTATCAAACAAGAAGCCAAATGGCCTGAAATGAGCCTCCCTCCCTGCCCCCTGCATTCCCCATGCTGTCTTGTTAATAGGAAAGTAGCCAGAAGGTAAGCAGCCGAGAAAGAACGCAGAGACCCCCCTGATGAACAGCCAGCCTTTCGAGGGAACCTCACCCCCGAGGGCCGTGGGGACGGTGGCTTCAGCCTCCTGGACTTCCCAGCAAAGGCTGTGCTTGTCTTTGTAGTTGCTGCTGCCCACGACGCTGTTCCTGGCTTCTCTTTCCCGCCTAACAGACACCGTGGTTTCCATCAGCCTCAGGCCACGCCCCCTCCTGGAGTCTCCTCCCCCTTCCTCCCCGGCATCCTGCACACTCTTCTTCCCACGGCCCCAGTTCTCCCGCCCCCGGCCTTCGACACCCACCTAGCATTTACAGCGCACAAAGCACATGCATCGAATCCTCGCGATGTTGTTGATTTATTGGCTTCTGAACAAAACTCTCCAGGTCTGGGGAGCTGAGTGTAATTTTTGCCTCCGGTCCCCTGTCTACCCTGGGCCACCCCAATCAGAGGGCGCTTGGGGACATCAGACACGTTAGGTACATACCGTTCTCCCTGTGAGCCCGGGCTGGAGGGCCCCCTTTTATAAACATGGAAAGTGAGGCTCACTTGGAGGCCTGGGCACAGATTGGATGCCCTGGGTTTGTCCACTGGTTTTAAAAAAAACAAGCACAGGCTGGTCACGTGCCGACTCAGGGCCAACGCAGAGCCAGTAAGAGGCAGAGGCGGGCTCGGCCCTGGGTCTTTGTGATGCCAAAGCCCCCTCTCCCCGACCAGACGTCCCAGTCTGGCCCCTGCCCTTACGCCTCGGGGCGGTGGCCTCTAGGATGCCCGAGCAGCTTGGAGAGGTGGCACACACGGAGCCTCTGGAATGCCCAGTGGAGAAGGAGGGTCCAGACGAGGAGAACCAGCTCTCCGCCCGGAAGCTGCGGAAGGCTTGCCCTCCACCTACACAGCAGATCAGAGGCAGCTGCCGGGAGCCCAGGGTGGCCCCACCGGGAAGCGGGGGTGGGGATTGGGTTGGGTTGGGTTGGGACAGCCCAGTGACTAGGGAGACTGGATACCTGATGGGGCTGAGGACACTGACAGGTCCGTCCTGCCCCAGACGCCAGTAGGGCCCCCTGAAGAATCACGAGCCCCTTCAGCCAGCTTCTCCTTTTGCATTTGACCCCTCACTGCTGTCTTGACATTGGCCCAGAGGACACCATCCAGCGCTTCTGGGGCCCATGGCCTGCTTTCAGGCTGCTGGAGAAGCGAGGCATTCCGAAACCCGTGACCAGCCCTCCCTGCGCTCGGCGCTTTTAATCTCCTTAATTGAAATTGATTGGCCTCTCGGGAGGCAGCTCTGCATTGGCCCTGAGCTTCAGCAGGTGATCGACTCCTGCTTTGTTCTTTGAAAGACCAATTGACACACCAGGGCCTCTGATCTTCTCCCTGAATCCGGGAGCAAAAACCGGAAACGGGCACGCTTAACAAAACAGCTCAGGAAATAAAAGCGGCCGATCAAAATAAGGGGAGAATATTCCAGTCCCACTGTGGCTTAGCATTATACAAAAGGCCAGTCAAAACCCCATTACCAAGCAAAGATGAGCTCACACGGGAACGGAGCTGCTGCAGGGGGGCTCACAAGATAAACAGTCTGGGCTGGAGCATCGCGGGGACCCGGCTGCAGAAAAGATAAAGCGGGAAGAAAAGTGAAAGTCCATCTTAAGTTAAAAGCAAACCAGACACGGAGAGAACGGTTGGAGCGTCCAGATTTGTGTTCATCTAGAGCCGTAGCAGTCCGGTCCCCACCCCCAGGTGGCTGGAGCTGCTTTACAAACCGGTTTGGTCCGTCATACCCCTTGGAGAATCTTCTAATAGGGCCCCTTCCTTACCACGTATCCTGGAAACATTCCTCTGGGGGTTCTCCTGGGATGGGCCGCTGGGTCATTTCACCAACTGGGAGCGGGGTTTGAAAGGGCTGTACTGGGGGACGCGGGCCACCTGACGGTTTCCAAGCCCTGGGCTCTGTCCCGGCACTGGCTGCCCAGGGTGGCACCAGGACACAAGACTCACCTTAGAGGTAAGGAAGCACAGGCCTGACAAGGTGGCTACTCATTAGGAGTGACAAACTCATCCTAAGACCATCTTGCTGCCTGGCCCTCTAAAGATCAAGTTGAAGGGACCAGGATGTGCCAGCCCCAAATATGCCACTTTGGCGTAAGGATTATTTGAAACTGAAGGCAACTGAGAATCAACAAGACACAGGATGAGTTCTTCCTTTTCCCCTTCTCTGCCTAAAAGCAGGGCATAAACTTCCCTTGGCGAAGGTTTCCCCCTCTCCTGTACTAGAAGGAGGAGAGAGACTCTTATCACTAAGACGGCGTTGTCACTGAGCTGAATCTGCATAAACAGACCTTGTTAAAATAACCCACAAGAATTCCCCGGCAGTCCAGTGGTTAGGGCTCCACGCTTCCACTGCAGGGGTCACGGGTTCGATCTCTGGTCAGGGAACTAAGATCCCACAAGCCTCTCAGGGTGTCCAAATATTAAAAAAACAAAACAAACAAACAAAAACCATTATCTTCCATTACTTTCCTCTTTATATTTCCTAGTCACTTCTCCACAATGTATTGTCTCTAGAAGCCTAAACCTCCTTTCCTTTGTTGAAGATGATCTATAAATGCCCAAATTGAGTCTACCTCTTCGAGTTTCACTTTTTTTCTGTGGACTCTGTGCATGTAAAATAGTAATCAGATTCATCTTCCTTTTCTCCTGTTAATCTGTCTTCTGCGGGTTAAATTCACAGGCCCTCAGCTACTGAACATAAGAGAGGAGGGGAAAAGTTTTTCCTCCCCAACGAAGTCCAGAGATCCAGATTTTAGAAGCAGAGATCCAACTTGTTTGCTGCAGAAAACTCCATTTTTAAGTAAATTCAAGTTGAAAGTGGCTCTTAAGCTCCACTTTCTCTAGCAACAGGGACATGACAGAAGGATGAAGAAGAGGGTGAGCTCTGTAAAAACAAGGGCCGTATCTGTCTCGGTCATCACGGAGCTAGTGTCCGAGGTGCCTAACACACAGCAGGCACTCAATAAGCATTTGCTGAGTAAGTGAATAAAGAGAGGGAGGGAGGGATGGATGTACAATTGCATCAGATAGGGTCGGAGCAACTGCATTCTGCAGAAAGGAACATTGTAGCTTATTGAATACAGGCTCCCATAAAAGACCACCAAGACAGCCTGTTGATAAAGCAAAGCTCTCAGCAGTTAGAGAGGTCTCACTACTTGGCAGTCTTGACAGCGTCTCTGAGTCGGGCAGGTGAAGTCAGGATATTCAGCTGGTCGGAGGTGGGTCTTTCGGTGTAGGGATCGTGACTGTGTTAAGTCTCTGATGTAATAGTTCGGGGCTGTGGTCACAGCAAGGTGTGCGAACAGTCATTCGATGTGATCTATGGAAAGGCTAATAAGCAGTTTTAAGTGGCTTCGGGGCAAGTTCCTAAAATAATAAAGCTATTTGCAGCGTTTATCTTCCTGGGCAAGCGTTTCCGCAATGGTTACATCACGTTGGCAAAGACAGTGGAATCAAGTCATGTCGGTGCAGACGGAGTGGTACAGGTCGCGTTAATGCAGACGTAAGTAAGCTCTGTGGACGAGGATGCTTTCCTTGAGCCAGTGCCCTTAAGTAAACCACTCTCTCTCCGCACTGTGACATACACAGAGAAGTAACAACCATGTCTGTCCACAGGAGTACAGCAAACCTAAGTGGGCTCTAGGTGTGGTGGCTAATTTCCGGCTAAATAGGGGTGACACATGCTACACCATCCAAGGGAGAGGTGACTCAAGTATGCCTTAGACTTCAGTATCTGACAATAGCCCTGAGAGGCAGGACCAGCAACATGACTTGCAGAGCCCACTGCAAAATGAACATGCAGGTGAAGCGGGGGCTACTCTTCGCTGCGGTGCGCGGGCTTCTCATTGCGGTGGCTTCTCTTGTTGCGGAGCACGGGCTCTAGGCACGCGGGCTCAGTAGTTGTGGCTCACAGGCTCTGTAGTTGTGGCTCGCGGGCTCTAGAGTGCAGGCTCAGTAGTTGTGGCTCACGGGCTTAGCTGCTCCACGGCGTGTGGGATCTTCCCGGACCAGGGCTCGAACCCGTGTCCCCTGCATTGGCAGGCAGATTCTTAACCACTGCACCACCAGGGAAGTCCCAAGAAATAATCTTAACATAAAAGGATAAATATTGTATGATTCCACTTACATGAAATATCCAGAATAGGCGAATTCACAGAGACAGAAAATGCCTTAGAGGTTATCAGGGGCTGAAGGGAGAGGGAAAGGGAGGGTTATTGCTTAATGGGGTTAGATTTTCTATTTGGAGTAAGGAAAAAGTTTTGGAAATAGATAGTGGTGATGGTTGTACTAAACTGTGACTGTAATTAATATCACTCAATAGTATATTTTAAAATTATTTATTTATTTATTTATTTTATTTATTTATTTTTGGCTGTGCTCGGTCTTCATTGTTGCGCGTAGGCTTCCTCTAGTTGCAGCGAGCTGGGGCTACTCTTTGTTGCAGTGCGTGGGCTTCTCATCGCGGTGGCTTCTCTTGTTGTGGAGCACGGGTTCTAGGCATGTAGGCTCCAGTAGTTGCAGCACAAGGCTCAGTAGTTATGGCATGCTGGCCCTAGAATGCACAGGCTTCAGTAGTTGTGGCACGTGGGCTCAGTAGTTGCAGCTCACAGGCTCTAGGCGTGCGGGCTTCAGTAGTTGTGGCATACGGGCTCAGCAGTTGTGGTTTGCAGGCTCTAGAGTGTGGGCTCTAGAGTGCAGGCTCAGTAGTTGTGGCGCATGGGCTTAGCTGCTCCACGGCATGTGGGATCTTCCCGGACCAGGGCTCGAAGCTGTGTCCCCTGCATTGGCAGGAGGATTTTTTTTTTTTTGCGGTATGCAGGCCTCTCACTGCCGCGGCCTCTCCCATTGCGGAGCACAGGCTCCGGACGCGCAGGCTCAGCGGCCATGGCTCACGGGCCCAGCTGCTCCGCGGCACGTGGGATCTTCCCGGACCGGGGCACGAACCCATGTCCCCTGCATCAGCAGGCGGACTCTCAACCACTGCGCCACCAGGGAAGCCCGGCAGGAGGATTCTTAACCACTGAACTGCCAGGGAAGCCCCAAGAGTATACTTTAACATGACAAATTTTATGAAGTGTGTGGGTGTGTTTTATTTCCAATTCTCGTAAAACACTGGGACATATATACTTTGCCACAGGAGAAAAGTGATTAAATAAGAAAAATGAAGGATTTCAAGATGGCAGCGGCAGAGCATTAGCCACGTGCAGGGCCCTTCTGAGCACGGGGTTCTGTGGGAAGCCAGCTCTGCCAAGAGGACAGAGACCCCAAATGTAGGTGTCACGCCGCATTCTGGAGACTGAGTACTGCCTCTGGGTCACCGAAGGCCTCCTCAAAGTGCCCAGCCTCCAGAACCTTCTTGTGCTCAGACAAAGATGGTAAACATCGCAAGCCCTCAACTTCCTGCTCCCTGCCACGCCCTCCCTGGCCTCCTAATATCACGTCCAGACGCAGAGCTCAGCAGACTTCCCAGTGTCAGCCCTGGAGGTGACAGTGTTCGTGGGATGCTTTGCCTCTGCCTCCTGGCCTCAGTTACGGTACTTTAACCCTGCGGTGCCATTCACAGGGCAGAGGTGTGCAGCCAGGGATACCGAGGGAGCAGTAATCTGGCTGGTAATGAGGTGACCAGCCACTTCCCCCATCTCCTGGCATCCACTGAGCACACTCCCTCCATTCCTTCTGTTTTGGCCTCCATGCAAACTAGATCCCTCACCTCTCTGGGCTTCCTCTCACTCTGGATCCATTAGGTGGGACCTACTCGAGTTCCCCTGGGGGCGCTCTGGAGGGATAAAGATGAGGGCTGAGAGGGTGGTAGAGTGTGGCCAAAGAGCTCTGGCCTTGTCATCCAATTCAATCGGGGTCTACAGAGAATATATATTAAGTACCAATGAGAGGTGAGAAGGTAATAAAAAGGTGAGCCAGGCACGGCCCTATCCCGGGAAACCTAATGAAAGATTGCCTGCCATCTTTGCCTCGCATACCTTAGGTGATCAGCCCTGGATCTGGGGTTTACTGAGCAGAGACGATGCCCTTCTCGTGAGCCAAACCAAACACGGGTGCTCACTCGGTGAGCTTTCCAAGCCCTGAGGCCACCTCTGGCTGTTTCTGCTCATTGGTGGCCTCCAGCCGTTCCACCTCTGGGCATTCACTGAGTAGGAGGGTGGGACCTCTGCTTGTTGGCCGAGGACAGACCCCAAACAAGACCTTACACAGTAAAATTATATGAAGTAGTTCTCTAGCTCTGACCCTGTCTACCATTGTAGGACTCCCCGGCCACCCCAAAAACCTCTGTCATCATTTCTGGGACATCTCATGGGGGGAATCTCATGGGTGTGGGCGTCCTTTCACAACCACGTGGCACGCACTTCTTTCTCCAAGTCTAACTGTGGTTCCCTACTAGTCTAGGCACTGCCCCAACCTCTCAAGGCCTGAAGGTCCCAGGAAGGTTCCTCCCCCCAGTCCTGTCTCCTGCTGCTCAGGGGTCTGCATTCAGGCTGAGGCTTCTCTTCAAGGCCCTGGACATCAAGACAGCCCACCTGCTAATGCCCGTTCTCCCTAAAGAAGAAAGAAGCCTGAATCACACGCCCCATCCTCCCCAGGTTGGGCCATGGTGTAGGTTTCTGAGCACTCCTGATGCTGTGAGGAGCACTCAGGAGGATGATGTGTGGCCCTGCTGTGCTAAAGCTTTGCCCTTCAGCAAGAATATACAGTGGAAAAAACACAGTCACTTCAGCAAGTAGTGTTGCGGAAGCCGGGCAGCTGCATGTAAGTCAATAAAGTTGGAACGGTCCCCTCACACCACGCACAAAAATAAACTCAAAATGGCTTAAAGGCTTAAATATAAGACAGGACACCATAAAACTCCTAGAAGAGAACACAGGCAAAACATTACCTGACATAAATTGTACCGATGTTTTCTTAGGTCACAGTCTCTCCCAAGGCCATAGATATAAAAACAAAACTAAACAAATGGGACCTATTCAAACTTACAAGCTTTTGTACAGCAAAGGAAACCATAAACGAAACAAAAAGACAACCTATGGAATGGGAGAAAATATTTGCAAATGATGCAACTGACAAGGGCTTAATATCCAAAATATACAAACAGTTCATACAACTCAACAACAAAACAACAAACAACCCAATCAAAAAATGGGCAGAATTCCTAAATAGACATTTCTTCAAAGAAGATATACACATGGCCACCAGGCACATGAAAAGATGCTCCACGTCGCTAATTATTTGAGAAATGCAAATCAAAACTATAATGAGGCACCACCTCACAATGGTCAGAATGGCCATCATTTAAAAATCTACAAATAACAAATGCTGGAGAGGATGTGGAGAAAAGGGAACCCTCCTGCACTGTTGGTAAGAATGTAAATTGTTCTCCACTATGGAGAACAGAATGGAGGTTCCTCAAAAAACTAAAAATAGAGTTGCTATATGACCCAGCGATCCCACTCCTGGGCATATATCCAGACAAAACGATAATTCAAAAAGATACATGTGTCCCTATGTTCACTGCAGCACTATTCACAATAGCCAAGACATGGAAACAACCTAAACGTCCAATGGCAGATGAATGGATAAAGAAGATGTGGTATTCCATATATACAATGGAATACTACTTAGCCTTAAAAAGGAATGAAATAATGCCATTTGCAGGAACATGAATACAACCAGAGATGATCATACTAAGTGAAGTCAGAAAGAGAGAGACAAATATCCTATGATATCGCTTATATAATATGTGGACTCTTAATATATGACACAAAAGAACTTATCTGCAAAACAGAACAGACTCACAGACATAGAGAGTTTGCCAAGGGGGAAAGGGAGGTGGGGGAGGGATGGAGTGGGAGTTTGGGATTAGCAGATGCAAGCTATTATATATAGGATGGATAAATAGCAAGGTCCTACTGTAGAGCACAAGGAAATATACTCAATATCCTGTGATAAACCATAATGGAAAAGAATATGAAAACAAATGTATGTATATGGTTATAACCGAATCACTTTGCTGTACAGTAGAAATTAACACAACATTGTAAATCAACAATACTTCAATAAATAAACATTTTTTAAAAAAGATTGCCCTTCAGGATTGGTGCTAGGCCTGGGATCTGCCTTGCCAGCCCTCCAGGCAAACCCAGATGAGTCCTGAATCCTGGAGAGTTAAGTTTGGTCGGCAATTTCCAACATACCAGAAGTGTAAGGTCTAGGCGTGTCACAGCAGAGAAATAGCCATATATTTTAAGTCCTCTTAAATATAGAGGACTCTCTCCTCCTCCTCTTAGGGCATAAGTTTTAGCATCAGAGGGATGAACAGGTACCATGCTCCGACTACCTTTGTCAGGGGTTTAGTCAAACCACTCTTCTTTCAATCATGTACTGAACAGACCTGCTTTTTCTAATGTCTTTTAATCAGAAGACACTACCTTTGGAAAATGTACTGGAATATCTCCCCCTGCAGAGGCGGGTCCTCTACAGCCATGCTCTGATTTCACAAACGTACCTCTCCACCGTTCAAAGGAGGCTTCCTTTGCAAAAGTGTACCCTTGCCAGGCTCTGAAGGGTAAATTCATCTTTTTGAACTTGCAAGGACACATTTGCTGTAAACACTCACATTCCTAACATCTTCCTAGGCGAGTCCTTTGTCTGGTACAGAAAAAAGTCTAGAAGACAGAGTCTGAAGATCTGGACTTGCTTCCTGGCCCAGCTTTCCATTATATAACCAGGCAGAAATTCCTTACTCCCTGAGCTTCTATTTTGTCATCTGGGAAAAATATTGAATGTGAGGATCAAATTAAGAATGTGTGTTAAAATGTAAATGCTTTGCAAACCATCAATCACAGTGCGTGGGAGAAACGGTGTCCCTTTGATCAGCTTGGCTGAACTCTTGAGTCTGGGCATTCCTGGAGATCACATGCAGGAGGGGTAATCGCAGGTTTTCTGATCATATTCCTTATGAAGCTGCCCAGAATGTCACCTTCCTTGGGCAGGGTGGGGTTAGGAGATGCTGGGAGACCACTGTAGTAAGACCCTCCCTGCTAAAACAGCGTTTATCAGTGGCACAGTGTGAAGGAGGGAGCCATACGTGGGGACAGAGAGGACGGGGTTGGGGGGAGACCCCTACTGAGTAATTTGATTAGAACAGCCCAGTGCTTTACTGAGGGTAGATAGGAGAACAAGTGGGATACCCAGCCAAGCTCAGGACAAACTTAGGCTGGCGAACTTGACCCTACTTTAGAGAGGTTGGAAAGCTCTTAGGGATAGAATTCAGTGGAAACATTTGTTTTTTGATACAGAATCTTCCCACTTAAGTGAAGAGTAAATACCAAAGAAGAGACACATGTCAGTCTCTGGAAACTGAGCCATCAACCTGCTCCAGAGTAGCAAGCAGGGGCCTCAGAACAGAAAGACTTGTCACTTAGTATCACAGCCTCTGTCCACAGAGCTATTATCAATAAGAAGATCAGCTGGGCAATGTCTGGGATCCCTGCTCCTACCACATGCAGGGAGGACTGACCCAAGAGAGCAAAGGAGGAAGGGACAACACGGAGGCGGCAGGATGAAGGAGGGGCCTGAGGAATGAGCCGCGGTCCGCTGGCCCCTGAGAGAGAGCAGCACAGCGTTCTAGAAACCGAAACAGCCTCCTCGCTACGTCTGCCTGCAAACTCAACGTTGAGCTCCTCCCAAACTGCTTCCTTCAAAAACTCACGGAACCCTGACTGTCCAGAAAAATGTTCACCAGCCCGGCCATAAGATCAGGCTATATTAGGTACATCAAACTCACACCTGGAGCACAGATGCCCTCCTCCCCCTGGAACACGCCCAGGAGGAAAAGGCACACATACTATCCCTTGATTTACATAAATGTCAGCCCGTCATGCAGAGCAAACAAACCCTGGGCTGAATCAGAGGAAGGCAAAAACAAGGGAGCCCAGCTGTATGAATGGCCTGCTCGCCAAAGTTTAAGACGCCATGGACAAGCTTTCAGTCTTGTCCATTACTACAAGATCACTGCTGTGGCCTTGAGCCCTTACAGGGCTCTGCATGTCATACAGGACATAAAATTAAGCCTTGGAATCCCACTACTGGGCATATACCCTGAGAAAACCATAATTCAAAGAGTCATATACCACAACGTTCACTGCAGCTCTAGTTACAATAGCCAGGACATGGAAGCAACCTAAGTGTCCATCGACAGATGAATGGATAAAGAAGATGTGGCACATATATACAATGGAATATTACTCAGCCATAAAAAGGAATGAAATTGACTTATTTGTAGTGAGGTGGATGGACCTAGAGTCTGTCATACAGAGTAAAGTCAGAAAGAGAAAAACAAATACCGTATGCTAACACATATATATGGAATCTAAAAATAACGGTACTGATGAACCTAATGGCAGGACAGGAACCAAGATGCAGACGTAAAGAACGGACTTCAGGACACAGGGGAGAAGGGGAAGCTGGGACAAAGTGAGAGAGTGGCATGGACATAGATACACTACCAAATGTAAAACAGATCGCTAGTGGGAAGCAGCCACATAGCACAGGGAGATCAGCTCGGTGCTTTGTGACCACCTAGAGGGGTGGGTTAGGGAGGGTGGGAGGGAGACGCAGGAGGGAGGGGATATGGGGATATATGTATATGTATAGCTGATTCACTTTGCTGTACAGCAGAAACTTACACACCATTGTAAAGCAATTATACTCCAATAAAGATGTGAAAAAAAATTAAGCCTTGGGATTATAATCTAACCCATACCTAATGGAGGCACAAAGATCAGAAAAGCTACAGAGCTGTTCTTAGAACACCGGGTGATAAACAGCTTTCAACATCCAGAACTAACTGCCTGGAATGTGTCCCCAGCTCCCTGCATTTCCGATCCCTGGGTAATACCACCTTCTGCCTTTTTGCTCTCCCAGCCCTTCCACCAGTTTTATGACTCAATTCCCTATATTAAATCCCTCTCTGTTTGAAATGCCTAAAGGGATTTCTGGTTTTAATGACCAAACATTTACCGATGAATGCTTCTTCAACATTTTTTTTCTTTCGGATATTTGTGTACAGGCAGACCTCCTTTTATTGTGCTTCACTTTATTGTGCTTTGCAGATACTGCATTTTTTTTTTTTTACAAATTGAAGGTCTGTGGCAACCCTGCATCAAGGAAGTCTATCGGTGCCATTTTCCCAACAGCATTTGCTCACTTTGTGTCTCTGAGTCACATTTTGGTGATTCTTGGAACATTTCAAACTTTTTCATTATTCTTGTTGATCTGTGATCCGTGATCTGTGATGTTACTACCACAACTTGCTGAAGGCTCAGATGATGGTTAGTAACTTTCAGCAAGAAAGTGTTTTTTCATTAAAGTATGTACAATATTTTTTTAGACATAATGCTATAGCACACTTAACAGACTACAGTAGAGTGTGAACATAACTTTTACATGCACTGGGAAACCAAAAAATGTGTGCAAGTCAATTTATTGATATTCGCTTTATTGCAGTGTTCTGGGACCAAACCCGCAATATTCCAAAGTACACCTGTAAACACCCAACTTTGCATGTTTGTCCTTTGTCCTCATTTGTCTGAATTCTCTGACAAGTACTTTCTGCTTTTAATTTTTTTCAGTTGTCAGTGTTTCTTCTCATCACCCTCTCAACGTTGGTGCACTTTGCTGCTTGCCCCTAACTGGGCTCCTCTGCTTTTAGGCCACTGTATATTAAACTGCAGAACAAACTTAAGCACTGGGCAGACCCAATCCCTCCCTCCGGGGACACCTGGGGGCTCCACTGAACCTTTTATTCCACTGGGTCATTAACGAGAAAGGTCTGCCTCCGCAGGACCTTAACCCTGTCGATGGGAGCTATGCGTGACTACTGAAGAGGAAAATTGGGAGCCGGGTCAGTCTCAACACATCCCTAATAATCTCTGCATTTCCCTGTATATCTTCCTTCCTTCCAACATGAGTACTCCAAATCCACCTTATCCCACTAACGTTTTCAAGTCTATATTTTCTCTTCCTTTCCTCCCCATCTTATGGCGCTTGGCTTCATAACTGGTTACCCCAGCTTCTCAGTAACCCTGTGCACATTTCAAATACCACCTGCCTCGGTCTCTGGTTGTGGATCCTAAGACGTCAGGAGGTATCCAGCAACTGGGAGATTTAAGAGTAAGCACAGGGGCCATTCTGAATTTTACTATCCTAATATTTACTCATCGTTACAGTAAAAACCTTGGATAAACCAACAGGGATGGAGTTGTTCTAGACAGACACGTGTTTCACAGAACTGGAATTTACACACTCAGGCAATAAAATGCTGTTGACTTTTAAATGTTCTGAGGAAAATATTTATGAAGCCTATTCAGTGAAGGAGCGTGACACAGTCTACCTTTTCTAGGTGATTCAGGACTCACCCACGTTCCTCCCCTGAGGGGCTAGCGCATGCTGTGACCTCTGCTTAGAACGGTCCTTCCCTGCCTTTGCCTATTTAAATCCTCCTCATCCTTTGGCTGTCAGCTCCAAGACCATTTTCCTCAGGCACAACTATATCAATTTACTAAAACGCATCAAACTGTTCACTTAAAATGGGTGAATTCTGTGGCATGTAAACTGTACCTCAGTAAAGCTATGAAAAACAGAACACATTGTCAAGGAGGTGGAGCATACCAACACCCCCCACCGCCAAAGTGTAGCTGCTTTACAGTATGTAAAGGGAGAGGGAAAGACCTTCACATTGGAGAAACCTGATGAAAACTATGTCAGCCAGATGGTCAAGGTCAACATCAACAGTGATGTCATGTGGACAGGATGTACCCTTGATATGACATGATGAAAATGGCACTTTATCTCTGTGGTCTTCCTCCCAGAAACCATAACCCCAGTCTAATTATGAGGAAAACTCCAATACAGGTGCAGCCTACAATATACCTAACTAGTTGTCCTCAAAACTGTCAAGGTCATCAAAAACAATAAAAATCCAAGACACTGTCATAGCCAAGAGGAGCCTAAGTAGACATGACGATTACAATCTGGGCTCCTAGAACTAAAAGGAACATCAGGTACAAACTAAGGAAATCCGAAAAAAGTATGGACTTCCGTTAATAATAACGTATCAATATACGCTCATTGCTGGTGACAAATGTGCTACAGTAATATAAGATGTTCATAATAGGAGAAAACGGGTTTGGGATAGATGGGAACTCTCTGAACTATATTCACGATCTCTCTGCAAACCTCAAACTGTTGTAAAAAATAAGGTTCACTTAAATCACATTAAAAAAAAAATTTCCCCAGTTTCTCAAACCAAATCAAGTCCCTCCTGCTGTAGGTTCATACAGAAATGCAGACTATTGACTAAATGAATTAACCTATCACCATATGCAATTATGTTTGTGTGTTTTGCCCACTGTATCCTTGGTATAAGGTTAGAGCCCGGTTCTTGACAGGCATTTAGTAATAAACATATAGCAAGTGCAGTGTCAGAGAATGTTAGTTCCATGACATCAGAATTGTGTCTGTTGGGACTTCCCTGGTGGCACAGTGGTTAAGAAGCCACCTGCCATCGCAGGGGACACGGGTTCGAGCCCTGATCGGGGAAGATCCCACATGCCGCGGAGCAACTAAGCCCATGCGCCACAACTACTGAGCCTGTGCTCTAGAGCCTACGAGTCACAACTACTGAGCCCACGTGCCACAACTCCTGAAGCCCACATGCCCAGAGCCCGTGCTCCGCAACAAAGAGAAGCCACCGCAGTGAGAAGCCCGCACACTGCAATGAAGAGTAGCCCCTGCTCACTGCAACTAGAGAAAGCCCGCGGGCAGCAACGAAGACCCCATGCAGCCAAAAATAAATAAATAAATAATTTTTTTAAAAAAAAGAATTGTGTCTGTTGTGTTCTTCACTGTATCCTCATCACCCAGAGGTGCCTGGCACATGGAGACACTCAACAAAGTCTCGTTCCCTCACAGGGATCTGGGCTGTAACAAGAGGGAAGAATGAAGTCAACACTCAGGGTGAAGGAAGGACAAGAGACTGAGCAAGAGGTCCCCGGGACTCCCCCCAGGGCCGTCCTCTCTAGTTTCAGGCAACTCCTGGGACCTTCCGTGCCCAGGAGACCCTCCTGCTGTGTGAAGTCCAATGACATTGACCACGAGATCCTGTTGCTTGACTGAGACTTTATCTGTGTCGTGTTTGACTAGCCTGTGTTTCTGTTATGAAAGATGTTGAATCAGATTAATGTGGGAAGTATCACCTGTGCTATGATGAAGAGAAGGAAAAAAAGACAATAGAGCAGAAATGGGGACCCTAAAGGGAAAGTAGAGGCTGTAAAAAGGAAAGAAGAGAAAGAACTGGAAAGAAATGAAAACAGCCTGACAAGTACACAGAAACAAACGCGGGTTTCAAAGTGTTGTGAATTCATGAGGGCTTAATTTCCAAAATATACAAACAGCTCATACAACTCAATAAGAAAAACACAAACAACACAATCGAAAAATGGGCAGAAGACCTAAGTAGACATTTCTCCAAAGAAGACATACAGATGGCCAATAGGCACATGAAAAGATGCTCAATATTGCTAGTTATTAGAGAAACGCAAATCAAAACTACAATGAGGTATCACTTCACACTGGTCAGAATGGCCATCATTAAAAATAATAAATGCTGGAGAGGGTGTGGAGAAAAGGGAACCCTCCTGCACTGTTGGTGGGAATGTAAATTGGTGCAGCCACTACGGAGAACAGTATGGAGGTTCCTTAAAAAACTAAAAACAGAGTTGCCATACGATCCAGCTATCTCACTCCTGGGCATATATCCAGACAAAACTCTAATTCAGAAAGATACATGCACCCCAATGTTCGTAGCAGCACTGTTTACAATAGCCAGGGCATGGAAGCAACCTAAATGTCCACTGACAGATGAATGGATAAAGAAGATGTGGCACATGTATACAATGGAATATTACTCAGCCGTAAAAAGAATGAAATACTGCCATTTGCAGCACCATAGGTGGACCTAGAGATGCTCATACTAAGTGAAGTAAGTCAGAGAAAGACAAATATCATATGATACCACTTATATGTGGAATCTAAAATATGAGACAAATGAACTTACTTACAAAACAAAAACAGACTCACAGACATAGAGAACAAACTTACGGTTACCAAAGGGGAAAGGGGGGGAGGATAAGTCAGGAGTTTGGGATTAGCAAATATACACTACTATATATAAAACAGGTAAACAATAAGGCCCTACTGTACAGCACAGGGAACTATATTCAGTATCCTGTGATAAACCATAATGGAAAAGGACATGAGAAAGTATATATAACTGAATCACTTTGCTGTACACCTGAAACTAACACAACATTGTAAATCAGCTATATGCTTCCATTTAAAAAAAATAAATAAAAACCAAAGCGTTGTGAATGCGTTCCTTCAGCAAAGATGTCCTAAGCATCTACTATGTGCCAGGCTCCATTCCAGGTGTCAAGGAAACGATGGACATGACGACCCGTCAAGGAGCCTGCATCGTGGCAGGGGCTGGAGGCGGGAACAGAAAGTCAACAAATAATTAAACAAAAGAGATACCAGAGACCGGTGAGTATTTAGACGGCAATTTAGAACAGAGTGGGAGTGAGAGGCTACCTTGTACGGTATTGGCTGATCAGGGAAGGTGACATTTAAGCTGCTCTCCGAAGGGCGAGAAGATGCTGCAGGCGTGAAGGTGGAGGGTGTGTGGAGGCTGCAGTCTGGCCAGAGGGCGAGCCGGTGCTCTAAGGCTCCAAGGAAGGTTCTGAGGAATAGGGAGGGGCTGGCCCCTGGGGAACATTTGCTAATGTCCGGGCACATACTGTCCCCACAGGGTGGTGGAGGGGCAGTGCCTCTGGCACCTAGGGGTTAGAGGTCAGTCAGGGAGGCTGCTGAGCTACCCTGCAGGGGACAAGCCCCCATGCAAAGGATTATCCAAAATGTCAGAGGCGCCGGGTGGAGAAACCCTGCCCTCAGGCCATTACAGGCTTGGCATCTTCACGGTGTAGAAAGCAGGACGCCACACCTGGAGAAGAAAAGAAGAGAGGGCAGGGCTATGAAACCACCCGCCTTTGTGTGCCTTGGTGGGGAGCCCACGAATGTTTTAAAACCGTGCAGTAAACACGGACTCGTTTATTTTTGGAAACAGTTACTCTGGCTCTCGTGTGGAATGTGGGAGGAGGGGCAAGGGTGAATGAAGGAGACCAGGTGGGTGATTTTTAATAGTAGAGAGGGGATGGCGGCTTGGGCAGTCATCATGGAAGGAGAGATAGAGAAGTAAAGAGCTGAGACTGATTTTAGAGGTGGAACTCATAGCTCTTGCTGACAAAGTGAACTTGGAGGGTGAGGAGAAAAGAGGAATCAAGAATTCATTGAAGTGAGGTAGCACCTCACACCAGTCAGAATGGCCATCATCAAAAAATCTACAAGCAGTAAATGCTGGAGAGGGTGTGGAGAAAAGGGAGCCCCCTTGCACTGTTGGTGGGAATGTAAATTGGTGCAGCCACTATGGAGAACCGTATGGAGGTTCCTCAGAAAACTAAAAATAGAACCACCATACGGCCCAGCAATTCCTCTACTGGGCATATACCCTGAGAAAATCATAATGCAAAAAGAGTCATGTACCAAAATGTTCATTGCAGCTCTATTTACAATAGCCAGGACATGAAAGCAACCTAAGTGTCCATCAACAGATGAATGGATAAAGAAGATGTGGCACAGGGACTTCCTCGGTGGCGAAGTGGTAAAGAATCCACCTGCCAATGCAGGGGACACGGGTTCGAGCCCTGGTCTGCGAAGATCTCACATGCCGCGGAGCAACTAAGCCCGTGCACCACAACTACTGAGCCCGCGCGCCTAGAGCCCGTGCTCCGCAACAAGAGAAGCCTCCGAAATGAGAAGCCCACGCACCACAATGAAGAGTAGCCCCCGCTCACCGCAACTAGAGAAAGCCCGCGTGCAGCAACGAAGACCCAATGCAGCCAAAAATAAATAAATAAAATAAAGAAATTTATAAAAATCAATCAATAAATAAAATATCACCAAGTTACGTTTAAGAAACAACAACCCGCATAGCACAGGGAGATCAGCTCGGTGCTTTGTGACCACCTAGAGGGGTGGGATAGGGAGGGTGGGAGGGAGATGCAGGAGGGAGGAGATATGGGGATATATGTATGCATATGGCTGATTCACTTTGTTGTAAAGCAGAAACGTAAAGCAGAAACTAACACACCATTGTAAAGCGATTATACTCCAATAAAGATTTTTTTTTTTTTTAAAGGATGCATTGAGGGATTCACGGCCAGCTTCATGGGGGTGTGGTCAGTGCCAACAGCCGTCCCCATCCAGGGTTGGCGGGGACCTCAGGGTGGCTCTCGGCCACCATGGTTCCAGGTACTGGGCACATCCCAGCACGGAGGCTGCAATACCCACAGGGCGGCCGGTCCACTGGGGGCTGGGGCACAGAACTGTGATAAGGGGCACTTGGCTTCCCTGTTCCTGCCTGGGTCGCCCCATCTTCATTTAGCACCAGGTCTGGCAAATCATGTAGTGGGTCCCGCTTAAAGGTTTCCATTTTGAGCAGCCAGATTTTTAATTAGTGTCATTTACCAAAATGAGGAAGAGTAGGATGGGGTAAGAAGTGCAATTTGGGACTCGTTTCATCTCGAGATGCCTGTGAGACGTCTAATGGAAAAGACCAAGTGGGCAATTGTGTAGTCTACCTGCGGCTCAGGAAAAGTATGAAGTTATAGATATAAAGCTGGAATTCATCAGCCTGTAGATAGCGTTTAAAACCATGAGAATGATGGTGCAGCCGCTGTGAAAAACGGTAGGATTGGTCCTAAAACAATTAAGCATAGGATTACCATAGAATCCAGCAATTCCACTTCTGGGTATGTACCCAAAAGAAGTGAAAGCAGGGACCCGAACAGCTATTTGTATACCCAAGTTCATGGCAGCATTATTCACAGTAGCTGAACCGTGGAAACAACTCATATGTCCATTTATAGACGAATGAATAAACAGAACGTGGTGTAGACATACAAGTGACATTATTCAGCCTTAAAAAGGAAAGAAATTCTGACACAGTTTACATCATGGATGAATCTTGAGGTCATGATGCCAAGTAAAGGAATCCAGTCACAGAAGGACAATACTGTGTGATTCCAATTATATGAGGAACCTGGAATAATCAAATTCATAGAACGAATGGTGATTGCCAGGGGCTGGGAGCGGGGGTGGGGGGGGTGGGGAGTTACTGCTTAATGGGCGTAGAGTTTCAGTTTTGCAAGACGAAGGCGCTCTGGAGGTGGGGGGTGGTGACGGCTGCACAATGTGAATGCCCTGAGGGTCACTGAACTGTGCACTTAGAAATGATTAAAATAGTACCTTTTCTGTTATGTACATTTTACCACAATAAAAAAGAACTTATTATTATTTATTGAATGCTTTCTCTATGCCCAGCACTGATCTAAGTGCTTTCCTTGTTTAAAACTCACATAACCCTTCACAACAGTCTTTAAGGTAGGTCTGACATTATCTCCCCCATTTTACAAACAGGGAAACTAGTGACCAGAGATGTTAAGGAACAAACCTAAGCTCACACAGCTTCTAACTGGCTGGGGGAGGATTTAGACTCAAGCGGTCTGGTTCCAGAGCCTAAGCTTTTTTTTTTTTTTAACATACTGTACTACCTGCCAACAGAGACTATGTCATATGCTATGAGAATACACATTTTACAGTAAAACACTAATGTTTAAAATTAAAGGCTGAATTTACAGCCCACAAGCAGCTAGGTCCTGGCCTTTCACCGTATTCCAACATCACCTCCCAGCACAGAGCCTGGCACTGCAGAAGTGAAATCATCCAAGGACGATCACCGTAGCATCTCTGAGGAAGCTGTTTTATGACCGGAGACACCCCCAGGAAATACATACCAGAGGATCTCCTGCTGCATGTGAAAAGGCCAGGATCACCCGTGGCCCCTTTCCTGGTCCTTAGGAGGATACAGTGTGGACTCAGCCAGCCCATGAGGCCAGGTCAGGGCCCCAATCCCAGCACAGGTAGGCTTGGGGAGGAGACGTGCAGTTCCTTGGCGTTGGAGAGACGCAGTTACTGGGCTATATTTAAGTTGCTTCATTATGTTATCAATTAAACCTCTCAAGCAGAAGCAGTGCCAAAGCCGTGGAAACTCCAGGCCTGCAGCTGGGGAAAACGCGGAGGCTGGACCATGGTATACAGAAGTTCTTATTTATGAAGCAAAGTTAGAGCTGGCTGGCAGCGCAAAGGTGCAAACCACTCGTGGGGCTTCCCTTTAGAGATCAGAGCTCCCTCACTCAGAAACACATCCCAGACTGTCAGGAACCCAGGGGCCAGTGTCGGCGCTTGGCAGGCCTGGGTCACTGAAGTGGACGGAAAGCAGGGGGGGCCAGACAAGCGGGATGCAAAGTGTCCTTTTGGCTCAAGTCCTGAGCGGTTGGAAGAGGGTGAGCGACCTTAGATTGATCTCGAGGCAGAATCCCCAGATCTGAATGCATGCTTTAGATGCAGGAAGGCCCAGGCCCCAGAGCAGTGAGCAGGTGGCCCCCTTCCTAAACCTCCCTTCCAGGTGAAATTTAAGTTGACCCATCGCCATTGCCTTTGAAGTATTCCTTACCTCTCAGCACCCCTCTTCTTAAATTTACTTGTTCTTATTTATTTATTTTTGGCTGCGCTGGGTCTTTATTGCTGTGCCGGGCTTTCTCTAGTTGCAGAGAGCAGGGGCTACTCTTCGTTGCGGTGTGTGGGCTTCTCATTGAGGTGGCTTCTCGTTGCGGAACACGGGCTCTAGTCAGTAGCTGTGGCTCGCGGGCTCTAGAGCACAGGCTCAGTAGTTGTGGCTCACGGGCTTAGTTGCTCCGTGGCACGTGGGATCTTCCCGGACCAGGGCTCGAACCCGTGTCCCCTGCATTGGCAGGCAAGTTCTTAACCACTGAGCCACCAGGGAAGCCCCTCAGGGCCCTTTCTGAGTTGGGAAGAACTCTAACCTCAGCTATGCAACCTGGGTCAGATGTTCTGGGTTAGGTACGGCCAAGGCTCCTCCTGGTTAGGGGGTCCTGCCCTAGTGACATTCACACCAACAGAAAGAGAATGAAACAGGGTTCCCTTCTCTGGTCCCAACTTTGAGGAGGGCAACTTACTTTGAGTTCCAGTTTTAAAAAAATCAGCACCTTCTTCCTTCATTACTAAGTATTGGGTTGGCCACAAAGTTTGTTTGGGTTTTTCTGTAAGATGTTAAAGATGAAATTTTGGCCAACCCAATACAAGCTTTAAGCACATACTCATTTCCATGCACCACCCCAGCACACACCCATCTTCCTAACGCTAATTGCTCCGTAATTATTGCTGTCTTGAGGTGTTTGGGATCCTCAACACTTGACATAAACACATTTAAATATATATGTACGTGTATTCGTCTGCTAGAGCTGCCATAACAATATACCACAGACTGAGGGGCTTAAACAATAGAAATGTATTTTCTCACAGTTTTGGAGGATGGAAGTCCAAGTTCAAGGTGTGGGCAGGGTCAGTTACTGCAGAGGCCTCTCTCCTTGGCTTGTAGACAGCTGCCTTCTCTCTGTGTCCTCACATCGTCTTCCATCTGTATGAGTCTGTCTTAGTCTGTTTGGGCTGCTGTAACAAAATACCACAAACTAGGTGGCTTGTAAATAGCAGAAATGCATTGTTCACAATTCTAGAGGCTGGAAGTCCAAGATCAAGATGAGGATAGATTTGGTGTCTGGTGCGGCCCACTTCCTGGTTCATAGATAGCTGTTTCCCTTCTGTGTCCTCACATGGTAGAAGGGGTGATGGAGCTCTTTGGGGTCTCTTTTATAAGGGCACTAATCCATTCATGAGGGCTCCACCCTCATGACCTAATCACCCCCAAAGACCCCACCTCCAAATACCATCTCATTGGGGGCTAGGATTTAGCATATGAATTTTGGGGGGACACAAACATTCAATCTATAGGTGTCTGAGTCCTAATCTCCTC
Organism: Kogia breviceps; assembly: GCF_026419965.1. Taxonomy (NCBI): domain Eukaryota; kingdom Metazoa; phylum Chordata; class Mammalia; order Artiodactyla; family Physeteridae; genus Kogia; species Kogia breviceps. Next base: position 180,235,998 of record NC_081312.1, on the reverse strand, counting down.
TTCTTATAAGGACACCAGTTGTATTGAATTAGGGCCCATCCATATTTCCCAATTTTGCCTAAATTACCTCTTTAAAGGCCCTATCTCCAAATACAGTCACATTCTGAAGTTCTGGGGGTTAGGGCTTCAGTACATGAATTTGGAGGAGGGGGGGGACACAATTTCGCCCATACGGTATGGAAATGACTGAGGAGGTTCTGCTGAATACAGCGTTAGCACAAGGCCCGTCAAAGATGTTTTGTTTAACTTATCGGAAATAGCTAAATTTACAGCAAGGAGGCAGAGAAACTATGTTTTGTTATCTTCATTTCCATTCTCACCACTTTTAAAGGAAATTTCAAAAACAACACCTATAGCGGTAAATCTCAGCACTCATTAGCTATGTTTTTCTCCTAAATTTTGCTTTAATACTTCAGTTCTCGGATCCTTCCTCAAAGCAAGGCAAATATCAAAAAACCACCCAACATGTTAGCATCACCCCCAGGAAATGGCAACCCAGTAAAAGCAAAAGAACCCAGCCTCCCTGGGTCACTGGACTCACAACCAGAATTCCACCAAGCAGAAACAACAGGTGGTAACATTTAGTGCATTCCTTGTTTTCTGTTTTCCTTTTTCCTACCTATCAGTACCTTATGTTGCTGAGAACACAGTTCATATTGAAATCAGTCTTGCTTTTTTCTGTTACACTTGATCAGACTCCTTTCCTAACATCGTTAAAACTTATTCATCCATGTGTGGAACGGCTGCATAATACTACATGGTGCTTCATGACGTCACTTACCTATTTACAACTGTTGGAAGCAACATTTAGGTTGTTTCCAGTCTTTCTCAATTACAAATAATGATAACATACATCTCTGGTTTATATCCTAGCCTGTGTTTCTGAGCATTTCTTTAGGCTAGATTCCTATTAGTGAAATTACTGTCTAATGTACATACACTTATTCTGAAGGCTTTGGGAACATGAGAAAAGAGCTGTCTTTTCAGATTCTGTGACTTTGTGGGTCAGACCCTCCCCTGATGCTAATCCAGCATTTGGTCCTATGTTCTTACCAAGGTATCTTTGCCCTCTGCCACCTTTCCACACAAGCACAATTATTACTTCCAATAATTACAGGCTGCTGTGATAGGTAAGAGGAATAAAAAGCACCGCAGCTGCCGGTGGGGAAAAAAAGGTGAGGAGGGGCGTAGAAATGCTTGCATTTACAAAGCACTTTTCCTCCCAAGAGCTCAAAGGTTTTCCGAGACATGGTCTCATTAATCTTCATAGGTCTGTTACTTTTCCTTCTGATACAGATCCCAACATAAACCTTATTTGTTGGCTTGCATTTATGCACTCACTGTGCTCCAGTTTTCCTGATGTTCCTTAAAGTAACTTTTATATTTGGGACTTCTGTTCATGCAGATGACAAAACAGCCCCAACCAGGTCTATTCATTGCTCACCCTTAAGACCCACAGGAGGAAAAGAGGAAGGACAATTGGTCTCATCTGAAGAATCAACAGAGAAGTTCAGTAGCCCAGAGAAGTTAAGTAACCCAGCACAGGGTGAAAGGGGGATTCAGGGCAGAAGCCCTAAATGACAGCTGCACACGAGGCAGGTTGCTTTCTTTCAAAGTTGCTTGCTTACATCTTTTTGCACAAATACATTCACGATTTCTGACTTTGTAGACACTCTGAAATGAATCGTGGTAGACGGAATATTGGCTCCCCCAAAGATGTCCACCTCCTAGCCTCAGACCCTGTGAATACATTGCCTTACGTGGCAAAAGGGACAGACTTTGCAGATGTGATTAAATTAAGGATCTTGAGATCCTTAATCTTTGAGGCAAAACTTTTGTGCATCAAAGGACGCTATCAAGAGAGTGAAACGACAATGTGAGAACGGGGGAAAATATCTGCAAATTGTATGTCTGACAAGGGATTAATATCCAGAATACATAAAGAACTCCTACCACTCAATGACAAAAAGACAAACAACCCAACTAAAAATGGGCAAAAGATTTAAATAGACATTTCTCCTAAGAAGATCTACAATCCGCCAAAGAGCACATGAAAGGATAATCAACATCATTAGTCATTAAAGAAATCAAAACTACAATAAGAAACCACCTCACGTGCATGAAGGTAACTATAATCATAAAGACAGACAATAACAAATGTTGGTGAAGATGTGGAGAAATTGGAACCCGTGCACATTGATGGTGGGAATGTAAAACGGTGCCGTTACTGCGGAAAACAGTTCGGCGGTTCCTCAAAATTCTAAACATAGCACTTTCATGTAATCCCACAATTCTGCTCTCAGGTATACAACTGAAAGAAATGAAAACAGGAACTTAAACATACTCCAATGTTCATTGCAGCGTTATTCACAATATGGAAAAAACGGAAATAAGCCAAGTGTCCATCAACTGATGAACAGATAAACAAAATGTGGTGTATGCAATTCAATGCAATATTATTCAGCCACAAAAGGAATGAAGTTCTAAAATATCCTACAACATGGATGGATATCGAAAACATTACGTTAAGTGAGAAGAACAAACACAAAAGGATAAACACTGCATGACTCCGTTTACATGCAATATGTAGCATAGGCAACTGTAGAAACAGCAAATAGACTCGAGCCAGGAGGAGGGAATGGGGAGTTATTGCTTAACAGGTAGAGGGTTTCTGCTTGGGCGAGGAAGCGTTTTTGGAAATAGTGGGGCTGTTGTACTACATTGTGGTTGTAATTAACGCCACTGAATCGTACGCTTAAAAAAAGGGTTAATGCCATATTTTATGTTATATGTATTTTACAACAATAAAAATAAAGAGGGAGGCAAGAGGGTCAAGGTCAGAAAAAAGAGATTTCAAGGACGTAAGCAGAGACTGGAGTGACGTGCTTTGAAGACAAAAGGAGTAGGGCCGAGAGCCAAGGAATGACGGCAGCCTCCAGAAAAAGGTAAGAAAACAGATTCTCTCTGGAGCTTCCAATATCTTGATTTCAGACTTCTAAAACTCTTATGGGACTTCTGACCTCCAGAATAGTAAAATAATCAATTGTGTCGCTTTAAGCCACTAGGTTTGTGGTGATTTGTTACAGCAGCAATAGGAAACTAATCACGGCTGTAAAACCTTATTATATTATTATAGTTCACTCACACGATACATGAATTCACTGTTTAGTTGATCGACGTGACTTTTAAAGTTCCACACCAAAGCATCCTACAGTTTGGGTCCAAGAGCTGACGAACTGGCCTGCAGGGCCCACTGAGTTGAACCAACATGTGACAGATCAGACTGGTATTCTTCGAGTGACCGGGGCTGTCAGACAGTGGTCCCCTTCCATGAAAAGATAAGCTGTGGAATGGATTCAATTAACAACATCCCAAAGCAAAATATTTCTACAAAAAAACCCCTGAAAATTCATGCATATGTGAATTGTGTGATTCATGAAAATTAGAGCTGTGTGACACAAGCGGGACTGAGTTTAGGGACCACATTCTGGGTTCACTGCTCCCATGTCTTCTTGTCCCTTCTTTACACGCCTGTGGCACCCGGCCTGGCCTCTTATCACACTATTCCCTTGAGGGCGGGGACCAGGGCTTCTTAAGCTTGGCTCGGAGAGCACAGAATTTACATTTTCATCCTTATCTCTAATTATGGAATGAAAAGCTTTCTTTTTGATAAACCACTAGGAGGGGAGATAAAGTTCTGGAGTGTATCAGGAAAAGATCAGGAAAAACCATCGTGTCCCAAGGACATCTACATCCTAGTAAGAGACACCTAGAGATACAATAGGATTAACTTCACAGCACCTACAGAACTGTCATACCCAGCCCTGCATCTCTCCACGCTCTCTCCTAACACCAGCATCTTGATTCCTAGGCATATCCTGGTGGTTTTTCTCTAAACAACACCAGCCTACAGTTGGTTCAATCCCTAAGATTCTCTGCTGAATTCCCAAGCTGCTTCTTATCCATTTATCACCCTTACATGACTTGGCTCCTAATCAAGTCTCAGACGGGTGCAGCCGGTTCCATCACCTGAGCTCCGAGCCAGGGGCTGCGGATGTCCTTCACGTGGTGGCACTGGGTGGGTACAAAGGCTCTGCTGGCGGGGGTGTCACAGCCAGAGATATGGACTCACCCATCGTCCCCAGGGACCTGTGGCCCACCGTGGAGGTAGTGGGTCTCCGCCAGGCGCAGCAGTGCCCTTTGTAACTGCGGTGACGGACACAGAACCAAGGAGGAGGGGTAACCAGGTGGGACGGCAGACGCTCAGGGCTGCATTTCGCGCTCTGCCGACTCACTTCTTCCAGAGTGATCCGATCAGTGTTCGGTTTCTTGCACTTTGCTTACAGGCTGAGGTAAATAAGGAAATGCTGGTAAATCCACCTGCCCTTTCTTTCTTCCTGTTCTCCCCAGGAAAATCACAAGTCATACACAGTGGATCAGTGAACAACAAAGACCTTTGTCCAAGAAGAGCAAGGGAGAAAGTGAACAGAAGTCTGATAATCTGTCACTGCCACTTAACAGAACATTTCTCCAAATTGCTTTTATTTTTTTCTAATTACAGAAGGAATGCATGCTTATTGTAAACAATTTGGAAAATAGAGAAAAACACGAAGAAAAAAGGCAAATTATCTGTAATCTTACCATCTTGAGATACCACTGTCCCTGCTCTAACACCCTCTCTACTCTTACTCTGCCTTAATTTGGTTCAGAGTCTTGTTATATTATTATTATTACTCTTCCTGTCGTTGTGATTGTTGCTCGTTGCCTGACTACCTCAGTAGAACATGAAGCCCGTGAAGGCAGGGAATCTGCATCCCTGTGCACCAAGGACAGTGCTCAATAAATATGTGTTAAATGAGAAACAGTCAGAAAGACACGCGCACCCCAATGTTGACAGCAGCACTGTTTACAATAGCCAGGACATGGAAGCAACCTAAGTGTCCACCGACAGATGAATGGATAAAGAAGATGTGGTACATGGGACTTCCCTCGTGGTCCAATGCTAAAGAATCTGCCTTCTAATGCAGGGGACGTGGGTTCGATCCCTGGTCAGGGAAATAAGATCCCACATGCCACGGGGCAGCTAAGCCCGTGCGCCACAACTACTGAGCCCACCTCAACTAGAGAAGAGAAAACCCGCATTCCACAACCAGAGAGAGGCCCGCAGGCCACAACAAGAGAAGCCCGAGCGCCGCAACGAAGAGCCCATGCGCCACAACGAAAAAATCCCTCATGCCTCAAGGAAGATCCTGTGTGCCTGCAACTAAGACTCAACACAGCCAAAATTAATTAAGTAATTGATTTTTAAAAAGAACTATGTTTATTAAAAGAAAAGAAGATGTGGTACATATATACAACGGAATATTACTCAGCCATAAAGAAAAGAACGAAAAAATGCCATTTGCAACAACATGCGTGGACCTAGAGATTGTCATACTAAGTGAACTAAGTCAGACAGAGAAAGACAAATACCATATGATATCACTTATATGTAGAATCTAAAAAAATGGTACAAATGAACTTATTTATAAAACAGAAATGAGGGAAAAAAAAAACAGAAAAAAAAATAAAACAAACCAGAAATGGACTCACAGATGTAGAAAACAAACATATGGTTACTGGGGGGAAAGAGGGGGAGAGATAAATTGGGAGATTGGGATTGACATATACACACTATGATATATAAAATAGATAGCTAATAAGGACCTACTGTCTAGCACAGGGAACTCGACTCAATATTCTGTAATGACCTATCTGGGAAAAGAATCTAAAAAAGAGTTGATGTATGTATATGTATAACTGATTCACTTTGCTGTACAGCAGAAACTAACACAACATTGTAAATCAACTGTACTCCAATAAAATTAATTTTAAAAAACAACAACAACAAAAAAAAGAAAAACAAATCAGCTTTTAATCCTTTTTCTAAAACACCTATATACATAAATTATGTTTATAAAGCATTATTTTTGTTAATTTTACAAACCATTCTATTACCAAGAGCCCCAAAGAGAATATCAGAAATACTCATGGTCTGAAAAGTAGAGCCCGGATGGACTCACCTACACATTTACTCCTCTCAGGGGGAGTTGCAGAGCAGCAGCTCTGGGGAAAGGGCCTTGGAGAACGGATGACGTCACTGTTCCAGCCAGGGCTGACAAGGCGCGCTCAGCTTATGTGCTGTCCCCTTAGCTCCATGCAGCTGCCGGTGGGCGCACGGATACTCTTGAACAGGTGATCGGGTGGCCCAGGAGGTAAGGTGGAGCAGGCTGGACGCAATGGAAGGTCAAGGGCGTGAGGGCACTAAGGGGCAAGTGCAAAATTAAGGCATCTGAACAGGTGATTACTGGACTCTCCAGCTCCCTCCTTTCCTCATCCTCAGATCTGCTTTGCCTGAAAGCATTTGAGAACATCCGAAGTGACCCTATTTCAACACGCCTTCGCTTTACGTCAACGTCTTCCTGACTCTCCACCTATTCTTCTCTTCTCAGGAGCAAAAATCCTCCTTCCTTCCCCGGGTTCCTCCTTCCTTGTACCTGTGACCTCAATGATGTCCCCCCCCACCACCCAGCACTGCTAGGGATCTGCTCCATGGTTATCTCCTCTCTCTACTCTCACCTTCAGTTTTTCCAGATACATTCATTCCTTCCTCTCTTTTTATGACTGTTCTCGAACTACCCAGTCCCCCAAATAACCCTCCTTCTCCCTCATGCTACCCATCTCGTCTCTTCCCTCCTCTTCATATCGATCTGATTGAAAGAGAAGTTTACACCTGTTGTAAATCTCTCCCCCCCACTCACTCTTCCCTTAACTTCCTGTAATCTGGTTTCCACCTTGATTCCAGGACCGTCAGTGACCTTCCACCTTTCTGTCTGAAAGCCTTCACTCACCTCATCCTCTCTGCAGCATCTTACACTGTCAACTATCATTGTCACCTGTACAACGACTGGCAAGCATGGTCTCCTTCAAATTCCATGCTCACCTCTCTAGGCACCCTCCTGACACAGCCTACACGCTGATGACAGATTAATCTTTCTGAGGCATAATCTTTCTAAGGTGTTGTCTAAGATTAATTTCCTTCTATGGCTAAACCAGTAAGTTAGAAAAAGTACTAAATATACTGGGTCAGGACTTGAGCAAGTCATTTAATAAGCCTCTCATCCTTGGACAGAAGGTTGAGTGATGTGGGCTAACACATAACCCAGAGGCATTTGAGCAGAAGACCTTACATTGATGCAAACGAAGCAGGTCCAGAGTGAAAGCTCAATGGTGGGGCTCTACCCACCGTCAACTGTGGTGCAGTGGGCACGGCCACTTCCGCTGCCAAGAGTGGTGAATCTGAAGACAGTAAGTGCTAAGCAATGTCCTGCAAAGGGACTGCAATTTGTTGCCTCACCTCTCCTGCTCCTTCTAAGTTTACCTTTAGTGTAGCAATGGCCAAGGTGAGGCATTGTGGAGCCATAATCCTGATTTATCACGTCCTTAGACCCGAACCAACACCGGGATACCAGTCTGTAATACCCAAGAAGGTCTCCAGCACCCAGGCCTCTTCGCCAGCTCTCATCCTCCTAACTCAGTCCTTTCCTGTCCAGGATCTCATCCTCTGTCTGCTCAAGAGTATCCTCTCAAAACCCTCCTGTCCTTCTCCCAAGGCGCCTCCACTAGACACAGGCTTCCTCAGGACCAGATTAATGTCTACTTATCATTATAATATCATTAGCATGAGGAAGTGCGCTCTCTTCCATCTGTCCGCCTGCATCTTGGCTGTCCCACTGTCTTCGAGGCCAAACTGTCATCATGGCAGCCACCTCCTCGTTCTCCTAGCTGTTTCTGCACTATTTCTGCAGGCTGGTAACAGACCTTAACTTCATTCACTTAACGCATTCTGTTTCCACTAACCAACCCCCAAACTCCCCTTCTCCAAAGCAATACATTTCTCCTACTCAATACTCTCCAACAAGATCATTAAGGACTTTTAGCCCAGGTAAAACTGGTCTCTTTTGGCAAAGGGTATCCATTCGAATGTAAATGAGCAAGGAAGAGGAAATCTCTGACTGATCTAAAACTTATCAAAGTCAGACCTGCATCCGTCATTAGAGGGAATACACCTGGGGAGGGCAGTTTTTTTGTTTTTTAAAGGAAGCTGTTTGGTTTTTGTAAGTCTTTATTGAATTTGCTACAATATTGCTTCTGTTTTATGTTTTGGTTTTTTGGCCCTGAGGCACGTAGGATCTTAGCTCCATGACAAGGGATCAAACCCGCACCCCCTGCATTGGAAGGTGAAGTCTTAACCACTGGACTGCCAGGGAAGTCCTGGGACAGCAGTTTTAACCCCTCTTAATCATGTGGAATTTATGCACAAATGGACTTATGAACAGCTTGTTTGTAAGTAGAGGCACGTTGGTATGGTTCAATGGATTAATAACTTGTTGAACAACTTTACCAAAAGATATGGGTTGGTAGACCCATGTCAATCTTTTTTCTTTTTAAAAAAACTTATAATTTTTAAAAAATTGAGGTATAGTTGATTTACAATATGATGTCAGTTTCAGGTGTACAACACAGAGATTCAAAAATGTTATAGCCTGGGGCTTCCCTGGTGGTGCAGTGGTTGAGAGTCTGCCTGCCGATGCAGGGGACACGGGTTCGTGCCCCGGTCCGGGAAGATCCCACATGCCGCGGAGCGGCTGGGCCCGTGAACCGTGGCCGCTGAGCCTGCGCGTCCGGAGCCTGTGCTCCGCAATGGGAGAGGCCACAAGGGTGAGAGGCCCGCGTACCGCAAAAAAAAAAAAAAAAGTAAAAATGTTATAGCTTACACTCCATTTACAGTTCTTATAAAATATTGGCTATATTCCTTGTGCTGTACAATATATCCTTGTGGCTTTTTTATTCTATACATAGTAGCTTGTACCTCTTAATCCCCTACACCTATCGTGACCCGCTCCATCCCTTTCCCCACTGATAACCACTTGTCTGCATAGTCTGTAACCACTATATCTGTGAATGTTTCTTTCTTGTTATATTCACTAGTTTGTTTTATTTTTTAGATTCCACATGTAAGTAATAACATACAGTATTTGTCTTTCTCTGACATTTCACTCTGCATAATATTTTCTATGACCATCCACATTGCAGCAAATAGCAGAATTTCATTCTTTTTACGGCTGAGCAGTATTCCATTGTGTGTGTGTGTGTGTGTGTGTGTGTGTGTGTGTATCACATCTTTATCCATTTCATCTGTTGATAGACACTTAGGTTGCTTCCATATCTTGGCAATTGCAATCTATGTCAATTTAAAATGAGGTCTCTATTGCCGCATCAGTCTTCATCTCTGCCCTGTTCATGCCTTTCCAATTTGTGAAGGGATAAGAAAATCAGTGCTGAAGAATACCTTTAAGCAAGAATAAGGGCTCTCGTACTAATATAAAATGAACGTGTGTCCATGAATTCACTCATTAACTAACCATGAAGGCAGTGAAGGGGCTCCAAGGGGAATCCAAAGAACGGACAAGTATAGAAGCAATCAGAAATGCTGAAATAAATGTGCTAATCGATGCCAGACTGGCAGCCTGCTTCACAGGGTGAAAATCAACTCCATGTCCACCAGACAAAATTCATTTTTCTCTTTCTGGACAAGAATTCTTTGCATTACCCACTATGTGTTTTCTACCATTTATATTTGCAAAACAGTTCAGTCAAAAACAATGAAAGACACAGACCCCCGTAAAACCACACAACCCAGAAGAATCTGCTAGATGATACCCAGCAATCCACTGAATGGAAACTCAGTAATCTTTTTGCCCATTTCAAGGCCGTTCACAACTTCTCCTGACAATACGAGGAGACAATCATAAAGCAACCTGAGGTCTTTTGCAGGGACCAAGTATAAGCAGAGAATCGAAAAGGTTATAGCTTAGCAGTAAGCTAAGCTTAGGAATGGCTTAGGAGTTGAAATCAGTATTATGTTCATCAGTTCAGTGTGATGCGTGCCAGCATTATATTGAGTGTGATTCCCAAAAAAATCTTAATTTTTTTTCCCACTTCAGGCATCTTCTGTAGAATGAGAGAAGGGAAGGGTCTGCTCTGGTCAGCTGTGGTCAGACAGCTGGGTTCCCTGTACCACATTTATTTGTTTGTTTGTTTGGCTGTGTTCGTTGCTGCGCACGGGCTTTCTCCGGTTGCGGCGAGCGGAGGCTACTGTTTGTTGCAGCGCGTGGGCTTCTCGTTGCTGTGGCTTCTCTTGTTGCGGAGCACGGGCTCTAGGCGTGCGGGCTTCAGTAGCTGTGGCTTGCAGGCTCCAGAGCGCAGTCTCAACAGTTGTGGCACATGGGCCCAGGAGTTGTGGCTCGCGGGCTTAGCTGCTCCGCGGCATGTGGGATCTTCCCGGACCAGGGCTTGAACCCATGTCCCCTGCGTTGGCAGGTGGATTCTTAACCACAGAGCCACCAGGGAAGTCCTATGTATCACATTTTATAAGAACTGGAGACAGTCAGGCAGGTAAAGGGATGTGGAGTGGTGGAGGAAACCAAGAATATTCGGTCTAGAGAAGAAAAAGCTCAAATAGGAATGGGCTAGCTGTCTTCAAAGTCTTACAGGACAAAAGTGGAAGAAGGCTTAAGGAAAACCTTCCTAAATTATAACCCAGTGTACGGTGATGTTGGCGACAGCAGTGAAGATTTATTGAGCTTTACTCTCTGGCAAATCCTGAGCTAAGCACTTTACAGGTATCATCTCATTAAACCCTCACAACAAGGGGAATGTAGTGGCCAAGCCTAGACCTGACAGTCAGAGATGTCAAGCTTTGGATGGAACCAAAGGCCTTGAAGTCCCTTTGAGCTCAGAGATCACGGGGTTCTGTGTATCTCTGCTGCTCAAAGACCTCCAGTGGATCCCTACTGGCTACTATGTCAGGTACACATTTCTCAGCCTGCCAATAAAGGCTCTTCACGGGACGGCCCAAATCACTCTCTCTGGGTTTGTCACCTGAATACTAACACCGAAAAAAGTACCAAATCCACCGTGCAAGGTTCTCAACCAACCTTTCTTCAACTTCACCACCTCTCCACATGCTATCCATGCTTTTCCATCTCCCATGTTACCTCTTCCTCAAAGTCATTCTAGTACCTTCTCTCCCTCCTCTTCCACCCTCCTCCTCTCTCTCCAGTAGCATTTTGCACTCCTGCCACATGCTGGCCGCTGTCATAGTTAATAAGTACTTGTTTAATCTCTTCTACCAGCTTACAAACTCCTTGAGGGGAGGGCTGTTGGACGGATGTGTTGAGTGGGGCTTAGATGGGGAAGAAGAAGCTTGAGGAAACTTCCAGGGCAACAGGAAGAATCCCAGGTCCTTCACCAGGGGAGAAATTTCTGGAATGCCTTCGTCACTTGTGCTCCCCTGAGCTATTCTCTTTTTCTCACCTCTTAACAGAAGGGACGACGGAGCACCCCATTTTTCTGGAGGCAGCCTGGCTTACCTGCAGAGGACGGCATTCCCTGTGAGATGGCAGGGCAGTTGGGGCTTCCTCCCTTCGGGACCCAGACCCCGACAGCAAGTCAACAAGGGTTTGGTAAATGACTTATTTATTTATTGTAGTTGGCGTCAAGACTGGACAAGTACGTTTGGGTCCAGATTATAGAAGGCCTTGAACAGCAAGACAAGGGGAGCGCCTATGGATCCTTGACCCGGAAAGTGACTTCCTTACGTGATTTTCTCTAATTCTCTTGCATGTATTGGTATTTTTTTCAAAAGTGTTTCACGAATATGAATTATCAGTTCCAAAAGGACAGTAGGAGGAGCCAGTACGAATAACCAGCAGGGATGGTCCACAGGGGCTAAGGGCCCTTCCAAGACACATAGAAGTACAAATTCCCTCCAAATATTTTTTTTTTTTTTTTTTTTGGTGGTGGTACGCGGGCCTCTCACTGCTGTGGCCTCTCCCGTTGTGGAGCACAGGCTCCGGACGCGCAGGCCCAGCGGCCATGGCTCACGGGCCCAGCCGCTCCGCGGCACGAACCCGTGTCCCCTGCATCCACAGGTGGATTCTCAACCACTGCGCCACCAGGGAAGCCCCCTCCAAATATTTTTAACAGAGCCCAAACCCATTGTAGAGCACCTGTAAATTGTTTGTATAACATTAAAAGATATATTTATTCTCACTTACTTGATGAGGGCATTGAAACAATATAAATCCAACTTTGTGTTCTTGTATGTATTTTTAAAGATTTTTTTTGATGTGGACCATTTTTAAAGTCTTTATTGAATTTGTTACAATATTGCTTCTTTTTTAAAAAAAATAAATTTTATTTATTTATTTTTGGCCGTGTTGGGTCTTCGTTGCTGCGCGTGGGCTTTCTCTAGTTGCGGCGAGCGGGGGCTACTCTTCGTTGCGGTGCGCGGGCTTCTCATTGCGGTGTCTTCTCTCGTTGCAGAGCTCGGGTTCTAGGCATGTGGGCTTCAGTGGTTATGGCACATGGGCTCAGGAGTTGCGGTTCGTGGCCTCCAGAGCACAGGCTCAGTAGTTGTGGCACACGGGCCTAGTTGCTCGACATTATGTGGGATCTTCCCAGACCCGGGCTTGAACCCTTGTCCCCTGCATTGGCAGGCGCATTCTTAACCACTGCGCCACCAGGGAGGACCTTGCTTCTGTTTCATGTTTTGGTTTTTTGGCCGCGAGGCATGCGGGATCTTAGCGCCCCCAACCAGGGATCCAACCCGCACCCCCTGCACTGGAAGGTGAAGTCTCAACCACTGGACACCAGGGAAGTCCCGCTCTTGTATGTATTTTTTAAAAAAATATGCTCATACAATCTTTTTTTGACCTCTCATTCACCTACGTCTTGCTCTAGTTGCTCGAAAACGTTATCGCAGATGTTTGATAGTTTTGTGTTTCCTCTGTTTTTTGTCATCTCCCACCTAGACCTAGAATATGCTTCGCCCCTCCTCCACAGACACAGAAATGTCCTTTGCCAATTACCCTCTCTCCCAAATCCGTAAAAGCCTCTTGACATACCTGCTTTTCTCTTGAGGATTTTCCCTCTTTCCTCCCTTAGCTGTTCCACTGCTCTGTTTCAGTGAACTGTGATTTACTTGGGTCTGGGGCTCTCTGGTTCCTGTTGCAGAGGCCTGGCTCTCTTCCTGTGGGAGGCTGCAGAGAAAGTGAACAGCCCAGTTGGCCATCAGGAATTTCTCGCTCATCAGTGGGTCGCCTGCACTTTGTGCGTCTTTTTCCCAGAACTACGGAGCAGCCACCTCCCCACCCGGGAGCTGGGGGGCCTCCTAGGACTCTGCAGGCTGCCCAGTGGAAATAATATGAGGGTGGCGTTCTGAGCTGCCACTTCATTGTCAGCCTTCAAAACAACCCTCTCACGTGGGTTACTACCTCGATACACTGATAGAGATGCAATCTGGAGAAACTGAATAATATCCCCAAAGTTCCAGAGCTAGTGAGTGACACAGCCAGGATTCAAATCCAACCTTCCTGACCCGACATGTACACCCTCCCCGCAAGCTTCATGTTCTGCACTGGGTTTAGAAGACTTACATTTTCTTTAACATGCTGCCCTAACACAAATTTCAAAAAGTAAAAACAAATCGCTCCATTAAAAAATTCACATCTCCCATTTGCTGCAACATGGATGGACCTAGAGATGATCACAGTAAGTGAAGTAAGCCAGACAGAGAGAGACAAATATCATATGATATTGCTCATATGTGGAATTCAAAAAAATGATACAAATGAACTTACATACAAAACAGAAATAGATCCACAGACATAGAAAGCAAACTTATGGTTACCGTAAGGGGAAAGGGCGGGGAGGGATAAATTAGGAGTTTGGGGTCAACATATACACACTATTATATATAAAATAGATAACCAACAAGTGTACATAGCAGAAGTGTGTACAGCACAGGGAACTGTACTCAGTATTTTGTAATAACCGATAAGGGAAAAGAATCTGAAAAAGAGCATACATATATTATTGAATATGTATATAACTGAATCACTTTGCTGTACACCTGAAACTAACGTGACATTGTAAATCAATTATACCTTAACAAAAAAGTAAACTAAAATAAGTTCACACCTGAACTCTCTCACACAATAATACTAACCCTCTTGTAAACGTATTTGCTTCGTCACCTGTACAAACATTCCTCATCAAAACTGCCCTTTGGGCTTCCCTGGTGGCGCAGTGGTTGAGAGTCCGCCTGCGGATGCGGGGTACGCGGGTTCGCGCCCCGGTCCGGGAGGATCCCACGTGCCGCGGAGCGGCTGGGCCCGTGAGCCGTGGCCGCTGCGCCTGCGCGTCCGGAGCCTGTGCTCCGCAACGGGAGAGGCCACAGCAGTGAGAGGCCCGCGTACCGCAAAAAAAAAAAAAAAAAAAAAAAAAAATTGCCAAGATTTCAATGAACCCATTCACATTCCTTCCCTGCCTCTTAACAACTTCACCATCCTGGTCGCCTGTCTTTGGACCCTGGATAAGCCCGCGACACGCTCACACATTGGGAAGCACAGCCCCTTCCCTTAGACCACTGTCAAGTTTACAGCATCCTCAAATTTTGCTCCATTGAAGGGGGGGCATTTATGTCTTTCCCTGTTCTGTTCACCGCGGTGACCTTCCATCTAGAATATAAATTCTTTGTTTTCTTTTTAAAAATTTTCTCAAAGGGGTGCCAAGAAGTACGAAAAAATCATTTTAATTACTCAAACAAATTAGTAGACAATTTTATAGGTGTAAGGGACTTCCCTGGTGGCGCAGTGGTTAAGAATCCACCTGCCAGTGCAGAGGGCACGGGTTTGAGCCCTGGTCCGGGAAGATCCCACATGCCGCGGAGCAACTAAGCCCGTGCGCCACAACTACTGAGCGTGAGCTCTAGAGCCCGCGAGCCACAACTACTGAGCCTGCGTGCTGCAACTACTGAAGCCCGTGAGCCTAGAGCCCGTGCTCCGCAACAAGAGAAGCCCCCGCAACGAGAAACCTGCGCACCGCTATGCAGAGTAGCCCCTGCTCGCCGCAACTAGAGAAAGCCCGCGCAGAGCAATGAAGACCCAACACAGCCGACAATAAATAAATAAAATAAATAAATATTTAAAAAGAAATAAAAATAAAAGGTGTAAACGGGTATACGTCCTTGTCCCCGTCCCTCGGTTTCCTACACACAGGCTACCACTCTCACCAGTTAGTTGCCATTTCAAACAAGAAAGATCTGTGCTAATAGTTTCCTGCTCCCTGTGGCTTTAAGCTGCTTCAAAGAAAATTCACCCATTCAGTTCAGCCTACTTGAATCACTACTCCACCTTCAGTCTCGACTTAAACTTAAACGGCACCTCCTCCTGGAAGCCTCCTGTCCCTCCCAAGCCTGCAACACTAAGCACTTACCCCATCGTCCATCAAGCTTACCGAGCAGGATGGAAATTGCCTGTCTGTTTCTTATCTCCGGGCAGGACCAGCTCGGCACCTGGCACACAGATGTATTCTGGAAATATTTGCTTAATGAATGTAGGATCTGAATACCAATGTATATTCCAAACCATGCATGAAGTCCAGGGAATGCAAAGGCAAATAAACCAAGGTATCTACCTTGGCATCTTCATATAGTTTACCAAGAAAAAAAAAACAAAAGCAGCAAGAGAAAGATCCACTTTCATGAATCTTACTTTCAATCTAGGTTCATTTAGTAGCAGTATTTCTCATTTGCATCACCTGTTCTTCCTCTTACTGTTTCTAAGTGTTCTGCAGTCCCCCTTTCTTGCCAAAATGAGTCCTAGGAACCCCGTAAGTTTGCGTTGGCCGAAGCCTCAAAGGCTGAGTATCTCACCTTGCCTTGCTTGCCATTGTCCCTTTCTCCAAAGTGGCATCTGATTGACTCTCCAGCGCCAGCTATTGAGAATACTGGCAGGCAATTAGCTGGGGAGAGGGAACCACTTATTTTGATGACTTCAATACACAGTCAATATACTTCAATATACAGTCACCCCCCCGGTATCAGCGGGAGACTGGTTCCAGGATCTCTGCAGATACCAAAATCCGAGGATGCTCAACTCCCTGATATAAAATAATAGCACAGTATTTGCATGTAACCTACCATACAATCCTTTGTATACTTTAAACCATCCCTGGATTACTTATAATACTTAATGCAATGTAAATTTTATGTAAATAGTTGCCAGTGCCCGGCAAATTCAAGTTTTGCTTTTCAGAACTTTCACTTTTTTTTTTTCCGAGTATTTTCAATCCACGATTGGTTGAATCCGCGAACGCGGAACCCGTGGGTACAGAGGACCCGCTGCAGTCTCGAAATATCCTCAGAGGCAGCCGTGTGTTGCTGCCCTGGAGAGTCAGCGCAGAATAATGGTATGAAGGCTCAGCGGATCCGTCCAGGTCTTCCGCCCGCCTCCAGACCCAGCTCAGGCTGGCAACAGCTCTGAGCTTCTGCTGTGTGACAGGACAGCGTCTCTGAGTCATCATCGTGGGGCTGGTGACATGTTAACTAGGCAAACAAATGCAGATGTCCAGGACAATATCTGACTTGCCCTGAAGGTTCAGTATCGCGAAGAGAGGAGAAGCAATTCCTGCAAGATGATGACATCTTTGATACTTATCATTTTTAAATTATTTCAAAATTTAAAGCTATCTTACTACAAAATCCTACTTAAGTGAAATGGAGCCTATGCTCTGTGCATCAGCCTTGGGCAGATCACCTTATCTCAACAGTATTTTTTTTCTCCTGTCAGAAATGATGTTTGGGCTAAAAAGATTAGACTCTCAAGAGACAAAACAACCAAACCGATGGGTGAAACTTAATTGGATTCTTCTTTAAAAAAACAAAAAAACAAGAGCTTAATTATTCTTGGCATTGCTGATATTTAAATATGACTGCCTATTAGATATTATGGAATTATTATTTGTTTTCTTAGGTGTGAAGTTTTAAAAATTTTTTGGTGTGATAGAGTTTTCACGGGCAGGTAGGAGTATGTTCTTACTAACAGGAAATGCATACTATAGTATGATGTCTGCAAATGTTTAGGAAAAAGAATATTCAAGTTTGTGTACAGAAAGAGACTGAAAGGAAGAAATAGAGAAAATATACCATTTTCACAAAATGATCTTTGAATTCCCTTTTTGCAGTCATTTCAAATTTCCAAGAGTGCATCAAAACCCTATGACCAAATATATTGAAAATCATTTTTTTAAACCAACAGTCTAGCCAAACAAGAACACATTCTTTATGCTCTAATTTTGGTCTTTTAAAAATCTAAATATTCTGTCCCATCTGCATCTTTTTTTTTTTTTTTTTTTTTTTTTTTTTTTTTTGCGGTACGTGGGCCTCTCACCGTTGTGGCCTCTCCCGTTGCGGAGCACAGGCTCCGGACGCGCAGGCGCAGTGGCCACGGCTCACGGGCCCAGCCGTGGCATGTGGGATCCTCCCGGACCGGGGCACGAACCCGCGCCCCCTGCATCGGCAGGAGGACTCTCAACCACTGCGCCACCAGGGAAGCCCCCATCTGCATCATTTTAACAAACTTTCTAAACTTCTGAGTACACTAAAAATTATAACTTTTCAAGGTACCCTCCTACACTGGTGGGAATGTAAATTGGTGCAGCCACTATGGAGAATATTATGGAGGTTCCTCAAAAAACTAAAAATAGAGCTACCAGGGACTTCCCTGGTGGTCCAGTGGTTAAGACTCTGTGCTCCCGATGCAGGGCGCCTGGGTTCGATCCCTGGTCAGGGAACTAGATCCCACACGCATGCTGCAACGAAGAGCCCGAATGCTGCAATTAAAAGAGCCCACATGCCACAATGAAGATCCTGCGTGCCGCAACTAAGACCTGGCACAGCCAAACAAATAAAAAATAGAGCTGCCATGTGACCCAGCAATCCCACTCCTGGGCGTATATCCGGAGAAAACCATAATCTGAAAAGATACATGCACCCCAATGTTCATAACAGCACTATTCACAATAGCCAGGACATGGAATCAACCTAAACGTCCATCTACAGATGAATGGGTAAAGAAGATGGGGTACATATATATATATATATATATATATATACACACACACACACACAATGGACAATCACTCATCCATAAAAAAGAATGAAATAATGCCATTTGCTTGGATGGACTTAAAGATTATCACACTAAGTGAAGTAAGTCAGAAAGAGAAAGACAAATACCATATGATATCACTTATATGTGGAATCTAAAATATGACACAAATGAACTTATCTACGAAACAGAAACAGACTCACAGACATAGAGAACAGTCTTGTAGTTGCCAAGGGGGAGGGGGTTGGGGGAGGGATGGACTGGGAGTCTGGGGTCGGCAGATGCAAACTAGTATATAGAGAATGGATAGACAACAAGGTCCTACTGTAGAGCACAGGGAACTATATTCAGTCTCCTGTGACAAAACATAATGGAAAAGGATACGAAAAAGAATATATATGTATAACTGAATCACTTTGCTATATAGCAGAAATTAATACAACATTGTAAATCAACTAGACTTGAATAAAATAAATTTAAAAAAATTATAACTTTTGAAAATTCTGTTCATTAGTTTCATTTATCCTAATTTTTACCAACATTCTGACTCCCTCCCTTCCCTCAATGATCCTTCATGCTTCCAGCTTTCATCAGGACCTGTCTTGCCTTTCCCCTCTGGATTTTATTCTTGTATGTCTTCATTTTTTCTCTCATCTCCATCATTTACAGAGATGTCTTTCTTCCTTGCTGTCAATATTTTCCTGTAGATTTGTCTCCTGTTCTGGGCAGTATTTTAGTTCTCTAATTTCTCCTGCCTTCACCGCACTTCTTATTACCTCTACATCTGTTTCATTATCTTCTATCATCCTCTATTCCCTGGAAAGGGGGAACCCTGGACATCCCCACTCATGCCCCACCCCTCTGTCTTCCTTTGTTACAAGCAACCCTCTGAGTGCTTTTTCAAATCTGGAGTGGTTTTATTTAAAATAGGAAAACTTGGGCTTCCCTGGCACAGTGGTTAAGAATCCGCCTGCCATTGCAGGGGACACGGGTTCGAGCCCTGGTCCGGAAAGATCTCACATGCCGTGGAGCAACTAAGCCCATGCGCCACAACTACTAAGCCCGAGTGCCACGACTACTGAGCCCACGAGCCACAACTACTGAGTCCAAGTGCCACAACTACTGAGCCCAATTGCCACAACTACTGAGCCCGTGAGCCACAACTACTGAGCCCGAGTGCCACAACTACTGAGCCCGCGCGCCCAGAGCCCGTGCTCTTCAACAAGAGAAGCCACTACAATGAGAAGCCCACGCATCGCAACGAAGAGTAGCCCCTGCTAGCCACAACTAGAGAAAGCCCGCGTGCAGCAACAAAGACACAATGCAGCCAAAAATAAATAAATAAATAAATTTATTAAAACGATAAAATAGAAAAACTTAAACTTTTTTAAAAGATTGAAATGCCAAGGCAGTAGGAATTTTCCCTCCAAGAAAGTAAGGACGGAGCCAGCCCAGAATCAGTCCTCCACCATCACATCTAGTCCCGTCTTTCGCGGGGAGTTTACTTGGTGGATTCGGTGCTCTGCGAGAAGGCCGGCCCGCCTGCATCAGCGCACTTAGACCCGCATCCACACACGGTGCAGTTCACCCGAGTGCCTGCTCCTCTCCCCTCCCCCACCCGCTCTGTCCCCACCCCCCAGCCCTTCCCAGAGCTTCCTGTCATTTCACCTTTTCTCTGGTTCACAGAACCCTTGAATGATAATCCTCTTTTATTTTCCTGAACTTCTGAACTCTTCTTGCTTGTGTCTTTTACCTCCGGTCTTTGGCAGTCAGCCTCGGATTCCTTTATCTGCCCTCGGCCTGGCTGATTCTTTTTGCCCACGGAGAATAAGAAGGACCGGTTTCCACCGTCGTTTCTTGCTTTTGACCACAATGCCAGGCCATGCTGCATTTTTTGTTTCCCCTGTTCTCTCCTTCGTTTTAGTCGACCTAACTTTTCCCTTCGTGTCTGGACTCAGAATCCAGTGATCTTTTTTCCTTTTTCTCTGCTCTCTGGTCTCCATCATGGGAGCTACCTCGGTGTGGCCCCCCTACCCACCTCTTTTATTCTGATTCTGGGCAAACTGAATCGTCCATCAATCCCACATGTACCACCTCGTCGTGGAAGGAGCTCCCTGCAGTCTGCACACCTGAGCTGGTCAGTTTCAGGAGTCCTGCGTTCAAGGGCTCCTTCGACCTGTATTTACAGGTTTACTGCCCGGGTTCTTCGTAATCATATAACCTTGCTCTGCTCTCAAAGGTGGAAGGATGATTCCATCATCTCCCTGCCACGTGCAACATTCCTCTGTCCACGCCCCAATCTGGTCCGGTATTTCACTTGGTATTTCATTGCTGTGTATTTCATTTCATTGTCCTGGCAGATTTCACGGTCGCGGCTTATCAGCCGTCTCAAACTAGCATCTTTTGTAACCACGTTATTTCTCATTTTAGACGTAAAAGCATTTGTTTCTTGTCCTGCTTGGGGCTGTGCCTCTGGAAAATTAAATCACAGGCTCCCATATCAATCCCCAAATACTTTTTAAGATGTGTCATGTATTGTCTTCCTTTGAAGGCTTAGTACCACTTATTCTAGTGAACTAAATTTCACCAATGTGTCTCCTGGGATTACAGTCCAACTTTGTACTCTAAATTCTCTAAACAAAATTCCTGCCTTGGAATGTTTTTCAGATGACAAAACGCCCTTTCTGAATGACTGGGTGATCTTTTCCTCTCAAATCAGCCAACAACTTGTGTTAAGTCCTTTCTCCTCATGGCAAACAAGAAACTCGGTATCACTTCGCACCTCTGACTCTTCTCGGTAAGCAGTTTTTCGTCTCTTCTCCCAAGTCACACATTAACATCTGGCTGCTTCTATCGCTTTTCTATTCTGGGTCTGTGACTAAAACTCATCAGAAGAAAGCTGTTCTCTGCGAATTGTCGTTAGCATGCCATCAGCCAGTCGGTCAACAGGTATTTATCAAGCAATTCTGGTGGACAGTCATCACAGAAATAGCCTTGACAAAATCCCACGATGCCAAGGCATTGAATCAAATTGCGAGGGGTCCCCCTCACCTCTAACGGCAAAACGGCAGCACTCCTCTGGGTCACCCGCACATCTTGCAGGACACACGGTGTCAGGGAGGAAAAACCTTTCCTCTACCCTCTTAAACTCTGTCACCGGGGGCCTGCAAATTACACTAACAAAAGACAAAATAACTGGAGAAAAGGCATACAATTTTTACTAATATTTTACACGCATGGGAATTTATAGAAAAGAACTAAACCTCGGGACTTCCCTGGTGGTCCAGTGGGTAAGACTCTGCAGTCCCAGTGCAGGGGGCCCGGGTTCGATCCCTGGTCAGGGAACTAGATGCTGCCTGCTTGCTGCAGCTAAGAAGTCTGCATGCCGCAACTAAGACCAAGCGAAGCTAAAATAACTAACTATTAAAAAGAAAAGAATTAAAACTCAAAGAGGTGATTAGACTCGGGGGCCCATATATCATTTTAACAAAGGAAAGGGGGTTTGGGCTTCGAGGCACAATCAATTGTGGGGAAGTGACTAGGATGTATGTGGAAGAGCTAATGGAAGATAAGGGTTATTTCAGTAAAGTCTGTTCGTGCAGACTCATCTCGGTGCCGATTCTCTTTCCCTGGCGATAGGTGTCGCTCTCGTCCTCCTGGTACAGGAGGGAGGGACTCTTGTCACCAAGGGAAGTTTACGCCCAGCTGTAGGTGGACAAGGGGAGGCCAGAGAATTCTTCCTGCGTCTTGTTGATTCTCAGTTGCCTTCAGCTCAAAATAATCCTTATGCCAAAGTGGCATGTTTGGCGGTGGGGGGGGGAACCTCCTGCTACCCTTCAGTGGTTCCTCCAATAAGTGCAACCATGCTGACATTTTCTACGGGCACCTTACAGAGAGCAGTGCTTTCTGACTAGCATTCCCCGTTTTTCAGTTGAATACACTGCAGCTTTGAGAGATGAATGCCTTTCCCTCTCTGATCCAATCTCCAAATGACTCGATTCAGTTACTTTGTGCAGTTCTGTAATCTCACTGTTCTCCCCTCTCCAGCTCATTCATGTAGCCGCCGCTGAAACTGTTGGAAAAAAAAAAAAGTATATTCTGCTCCTTAACCTTCATAGTGGGGACCCCTTGGTTTCTTCTCCCTGATTTCTCCCACTATCCCTGAGCAGGAGAATGAAAGACACCGAAGCAAGGAGACACCGAAAGGAAGCTCAACGTTTGCAGCCCTAGTTAGAACCCACATCCTGTGCCCCAGATCTCTGTGCCCTGTGGTTCATCTACAAGCTCGCTCTTGTGACCACCTCCTGCTTTAGCCGCGAGGGTTCCACGGAATTCAAAGCCTGTCCTCCTTGCCTCCAGGGGGTGCTCCTGAGCTCATGGTCCCCCTGATTCTTCCCAATTAAGAGTCTCCCTAGGGCTTCCCTGGTGGCGCAGTGGTTAAGAATCCGCCTGCCGATGCAGGGGACACGGGTTCGAGCCCTGGCCCGGGCAGATCCCACATGCCGCGGAGCAACTAATCCCGTGCGCCACAACTGCTGATCCCGCACGCCACAACTACTGAAGCCCGCGCGCCATGCTCCGCATTAAGAGAAGCCACTGCAATGTGATGCCCACGCACCGCAATGAAAAACACAACGCAGCCAAAAATAAAATACATATTAAAAAAAAAAAAGTCTCCCTAAACATTCCAATATCAAGAAATGTGAGCCCTTTGGGGCAGAAACAACGTAAGGACCTACAGAATCACCGCTTTTCAGAGTCCGAAGAGCTCTAGGGCAGGGAGTGTTTTCCCCGCTGGAAGAGCGTGCAGGCTGTGAGTTTGACGATGGTGATAGGTTGGTGGACCAGGGGGCTGGGACATGTCTCCAGTCTGAATCAAGTCTGTTCAGAAGCTTCACTCATGTTTATTTTCTTCTGCCATTAATCCTTCCTTGTGCCCAAATTTCATGATGTTATTTGAGTGGAATTAAATTGGAACAGCTTACGTTATCTGATTAATGAGAGTCAGCTTTGACTACAGTGGTGAAGCAGTCCAGTCCTGTTAGTGTCATATTCTGCCCGTCAGCCTGTGGTTACATAACGCTGGGAGGGGCTGGGAGACACAGTTGGTCTATTCGTTTATGGATGTAGGTAATTAACCTGAACTTTGTTTTAAAAAATTAGGAGGGCAACACAATGGAATAGTATTCAGCTATGAAAAGGAATGAAGTATGGAGGCATCCTGCAACTTGGATGAACCTCAAAATACCATGCTAGGGACGTCCCTGATGGTCCAGTGGTTGGGACTCTGCACTTCCGCTGCAGGGGGCACGGGTTCGATCCCTGGTCCGGGAACTAAGTTCCCGCATGCCTTGGCGTGGCCAAAAATATACACATATTATGCTAGAGGATACAAGCCAGATACAGAAGGTCACTGACTGCATGATTCTAGTTATAGGAAATGTCCCAAATCGGGGAAT
The DNA here is from genome assembly GCF_026419965.1 of Kogia breviceps. Classification (NCBI taxonomy): domain Eukaryota; kingdom Metazoa; phylum Chordata; class Mammalia; order Artiodactyla; family Physeteridae; genus Kogia; species Kogia breviceps. The sequence continues at coordinate 180,212,483 of NC_081312.1, read as the reverse complement.
CCACCGAAAGGGCCCACAGATGGGTGGTTGCCAGGGGCTGGTGGAGGAGGGGATGGGGAGTGATTGGGAGTGGGGTTTCTTTGAGGAGTGATGGAAATGTTTTGAAATTAGGTAGAGGTGGCGTTTGCACAACATTGAGAATGTACTAAATGACACAGAATGGTTTACTGTAAAGTGGTTAATTTACATTATATGAATTTTACTTAGATTAAAATACATATATATATATAGAGAGAGACAGACAGGCAGTCACAGGGAGTAAGAACTCACCTGATATTGATCTTTTTTTCTTTTTGGCTGCGTTGGGTCTTCGTTGCTGCGCGCGGGCTTTCTGTAGTTGCGGCGAGCGGGCGCTACTCTTCGTTGTGATGCGTGGGCTTCTCATTGCGGTGGCTTCTCTGGTTGTGGAGCACGGGCTCTCGGCGCAAGGGCTTCAGTAGTTGTGGAGCACGGGCTCAGTAGTTGTGGCGCACGAGCTTAGTTGCTCCGCGGCATGTGGGATCTTCCCGGACCGGGGCGCGAACCCACGTCCCCCGCATCGGCAGGTGGACTCTCAACCACTGCGCCACCAGGGAAGCCCATGGCGGGTGGATTCTTAACCACTGCGCCACCAGGGAAGCCCACCTGATATTGAACTTTAATTTTTGTATTAATTCTTTAATGGGTCCAAGTGGTGTATGATCCGAAACTCTTGCCATACGCCTTAGAAGGGTTTTCTGTGTGTATGTTTTAAAAATAACTAGAAGAGGGCTTCCCTGGTGGCGCAGTGGTTGAGAATCCGCCTGCCAATGCAGGGGACACGGGTTTGTGCCCCGGTACGGGAAGATCCCACATGCCGCGGAGCGGCTGGGCCCGTGAGCCATGGCCACTGAGCCTGCGCGTCCGAAGCCTGTGCTCCGCAACGGGAGAGGCCACAACAGTGAGAGGCCCGCGTATCGGAAAAAAAAAAAAAAAAAAAAAAAATAACTAGAAGAGGAACTTCCCTGGAGGTCCGGCGGTTAGGACTCCGCGCTTCCACTGCAGGGGGTACAGGTTCCACCCCAGGTCAGGGAACTAAGATCCCGAGGGCCGTGGCACAGCCAAATAATAATAATAATAATAACTAGAAGACTATGAAGATGAAAGGCATATTTGACAAAAGTTCATGTTCGATAAAGTGGCTCTGAGAACCAGTCAGCAGAGGTTGTTCAGGTCAAGGCCACAGGTGCTAACCGAGAACCCAGTGTTCAAGGCCCGATCCCTCCCCAAATGCGGAGGGGAAGAAGACCCCAGCCCCCTCCAACTGGAGATTCTCAAGGAGGGTGTGGGCACAGGAGCGTACAAAACAGAGTAAGATAAGTGTGCAAATGAAAAGTGTAAACACAGTCTGACCGAGGGTCTAGGCTCCAGGGCCCCTCTGTAGGGGCTGCGTTTGGGACGGGTCTGGGAGGATGACGATGGTGATTTGAGTATTACAGGCAGAAGTATAACGTGATAAATGGGGGCGGGGGGGCAGGAGACGCTGCGGCATCGTCTCCAGCTCGGCCTGAGAAGAATCGCAATTGGGGTGAACCACAAACGTGTGAGGTGGTGTTCTCACTCTCGGTTTCCATCCTAGTCTACAAGTCGACTTTCACTTCAGTCCTGCGTCATTTATCAGGTCCTCAAGCAATGCTGAGCTGTGCGCACGCGCACACGCACGCGCACGCGCACACGCACACACGCACACACGCTGAGTTAGCTATCTCAATATTAAGCTTTCTAACACGCAGGTAGTTTGAGTGAACTCCCTGCCCCTCAAAATCCTTGCCTCCTTGATCCTTAGGCTTATGTTATTTTAACCAAAGGCAAAGACTGTCATTCTATAACTAAAGGTAAAATTTAAAACATAAGTACACTCAAAGAGGTGATGTAGCATAAAAATATCCTAAACAAAGGCACCAAATAAAAAATAGATACATCAGGTTTCATCAAGATTAAATTTTTTTTTTTGCTTCCAAGGAAGCTATCCAGAAAGTAAAACAATGATCCACAAAACGGGAGAAAATATTCGCAACTCTTATACCTGGTAAGGGTCTCATATGCAGAATACGTAAAGAACTCGTATAGCTCAACAATGAAAACACAACCCAGTTGAAAAATGGGCAGAGGATTTGAAGAGACATTTCTCCAAAGACATACAAATGGCCAATAAACACATGAGAAGATGCTCGACATCATTAGTCATCAGGGGAATGCAAATCGTAACCACAGTGAGATAGGAACTCCACAGCCACACTTACGACATGACCAAAAGGCCGACGGGAGCCAGCATTGGCGAGGATGTGGAGAAATGGCGCCCTCAGCTATCGCTGGTGGAGTGTGAAACGGTGCCGCCAATTTGGAGAACAGTTTGGCAGTTTCTCAAAAAGTTAGCCCTCGTTCCCACACCACCCAGCAATTCCACTCCAAAGGATGTAACCAAGAGGGATGAAAACATTTAGATCCACACAAACACCTGTACGGGAATGCTCACGACACTGTTATGCATATTAGCCGCAAGGTGGAAACAACACAAATGTCCATCGGCGGATGAGTGGATACGCCAAGTGAGGAACACAGAATATTCTTCAGCTATACAAAGGAATAAAGTACTGATTCATGCTACAACATAGATGAACCTTGAAAACATTCTTCGAAGTGAAAGAAGCCAGACACAAAACTCGCATACTGTGGGACTCCTTTTAGAGGAAATGTCCAGAAGAGGCCTATCTCTAGAGACAGAAGGTAGCTTAGTGCTGGGGGTGAGGGGAATGACCGTTCAACACAGAGTTTCTTTTAGGGCTGATGAAAGCGTGCTGGAATTAGCGGTAACGGCTGCACAATGTTGGAATATACTCACAAACCACTTAAAAGGAGTGAATTTTATGATATATGTATTATAAAAAAAAAAAAAAAACCAACCCAAACCCCCCAAAACTAAGGTACAAATCACCTTCATCAGCTCCTGAGAGCAAACGTTAGCTGGGAGGATAAGGGCGAAGCAGCAGGAAGTTGCAGGCGCCCAGGCTGGAGAAGTAGACGGGCCCAGACAGGAGGATGGGCCCTCTGCCCTAAACTGCGATCTGTCTTGGGCATTTGGGGCCACCTCTCCTGCCCATCTGTCCTCTCCCACTGCAGAAGGACAGTAACCCGAGCCACGGGAGGGAAAGTAACCCAAATCCACATGCATAGTCTTGGAAGTCATTTCGGGCACCAAAAACCAGACAAGTGACTTTCAAAAAGTGCAACCAACAAAACATGTATCTATTTTCCTCACAGCTAAGAAAGAGAAGGGATAACGGCAAATCCTGGCTTCGGGAAACGTTCGCTTGCCAAAAGATTATCGAAAGCATGTGGTCCCAACTCGACCGCCTGTCTCTCCACACACGTCTCCAGATGATGGAGTGAGCTGGGCGTGTTTACATAAAACACGGTCCTCGGAGCCCAGAAGACGTTTGCTGCCTTCCAGCAGGAGCAATCGGAGGGCCGGTTTGGTTACGTGGCACTGCCCACTTGGGAAGGTAACGTGGCGGCTTAGTGCTGAAGGAGCATCCTTGGGGGAGCTACCAGCTGGGGTCAGGTGGCTGAACCTGGACGTTATAATTACACACCCCCTTGCACGACAAAAGGAGATACCCATTCCATGACCCGAGAGGGGGATTTGCCTTTCAAATTGTTAACAGACCTTGGATCAAGCGAAAAGCTTGGGAGGGGAAAAGCAAGCAGCCTTTGGATGAGTCCAAAGACTCCTAGTCTCTGATGAAACTTCTGCCGTCTTCCCTGCTACACTAGGGTCCAGAGCAATCACTGGGAGTTTAGAGAAGGTCTTTCACTTATGGCTGCGGTTCATGGTACAATTATGCGGCACTGATAAAGAACCACATGCATTGGGCTTCCCTGGTGGCGCAGTGGTTGAGAATCCGCCTACCGATGCAGGGGACGCGGGTTCGTGCCCCGGTCCGGGAGGATCCCACGTGCCGCGGAGCGGCTGGGCCCGTGAGCCGTGGCCGCTGCGCCTGCGCGTCCGGAGCCTGTGCTCCGCAACGGGAGAGGCCACAGCAGTGAGAGGCCCGCGTACCGCAAAAAAAAAAAAAAAAACACATGGATTAATACGCGGGATCAGAACACGTTTTTCTTACAGAGGCACGTGAGAGGAAGTATTTCACAACAGGCCAGGAGGGGACCAAACATTTCAAGTCCGTGGCTTCTTCTGTCTGGGCAAAGAGCGCTGGCCCAAAGATGCGACGAAGCTGGGGGTGTCAGGACGGGGAGTGAAGCTCGCAGACACGGTGGAAAGGTTGGGACCACAAAAGTGGGCTGAGACGGGGAACAAAAATTGCCTCCTGCCGAAGCGTTTGAGAAGTGGCTGCTGCTAAAGTACGTGATTTGAAGATTTTTTTAAAAAATCATGCCACACCGTCCAGCCTCCACCTATAGACACCCCGAAGCAGAGACACACGAGATTAAAGAAGAATTCGGAGCGGTCAGTGACCACAAGACCACACCCCACCTCCTCATCTGGACCACAGGCGCCCCTGCTCTTCTCTGCCTGGGGGGTTTAAGAAAAATGCTGATATTGGTCAGTTTTTAACCCTAACTTAAGTTGTTGTCATTTCCGCCTTTTCTGGACAGTCTCTCTTCTAAGATCTTGGCTTATAAGTTAACCTAAATGCGCCTTCTATTCTTTTCCATTATTTTCCCTGTAACTTCTTGGGGCCTTTTCAGGTTCTGTTGGGGTTCCCTCCAAGCACAGATTCTCGGAGCCTGAGTCATACTATAACGTACCCGCCAGCTCCGTGTGGTCCCAGAGCACTTGAGACGTGACTAATCCCGACTGAGACGTGACTAATCCCGACCGAGAAGTGCGCTAGGTGTTAAAATACATGTCGCCTATCAAAGACTGAGATAATTTAAACTCTTTTAAAATACTGGTCACGGGTTGAAATGGTACAATTTGGGGTAAATGGGGTTCAATAAAATATATTATTAAAATCAATTTCATCTGTTCCTTTTTTAACGTGGCTGCTAGAAAATTTTAAGTTGCACCTATGGCTCACATTGCACTTCTATTGGACAGAGCTGCTTGGAGCTTTTAATACATGGCAGCACATGGTGACTCTCTAGGAGGAGACTGTAGTATGCAGGGCTTCCAAACACATATGACCACACAACCATTTATCACATGGCATCTTGCTCTAGTTATATATTGATTCTCCTTCACAGGTCCCCCAAACATAATCACGTCCATTAATTCCCATGAGTGGCTTGGAATCCTGTTCAGTGAATGACAGTAGCTGCAGTGCTCAGCCCAGAAGTGCACGTCCCAAAGAAATTCATTTATGGGGAGAGAAAAAGCAGCTGAGGCCTTTTGAGGAGGTAGCTTGTGATTCTGACCGCTTTAACATGGTCAAGATCAGCAGGGTAACTTTTCTGTCGGTGTTCGACGTGAGGGCAGTTTTAACAAAACCAAAATGAAAGCACCTTTTCTCATTTCACCATATCCCACAGCACCTGATATTTGGAAGGTACCCAATCCAATGCCCCACGTCATATTCTAGATTAGGGACCAAATATCCAGCCACTAATAATTTACTGAGATATCTCCCGAATGTCCACTATGTGTCAGGCTCTTGTTTCATGTTCACCAACAAGCTTACTCAGTTGGTACTATTATGACCAGTCCAATTTCATAGGTGCTGGAAAGATCAGAGAGGTTGGACCACCTCTCTGAGGTCACACAGCTGGAGGGAGGGGCTGGTATGTGTCTCCACTATACTTTGCTGCCTCTGGGAAGTGGAGGGACTTACAAATATAATACATCAGACCTAATAGTTCAGCTCTTGCAGATAGTAATGTACAGTGTTTGCAATAGACAAATGACTGCTTTAATACGCTCAAAAGTAATATAATTGTTTTAAACAATTTTAGAGCATTATAGTAACAAAATGGAAATGGAAACGGCCAGAAAAACCCTTGCTTTTCCACTTTTTCATACCTACAGGTGGAAGTTTGCTGTGATGTTTATTTTAGTTTACTTACATCTACATACTGGACATCCTTGTCTTTTGTGAGTTTACATATTAGAGTTTCCGTTTGCAGAAATGGGAACAAGACTCTCTTGTAAAAATCTTTGAGATTTTCAGATTTCAGGGCCAAGTCAAAGAGAGATTGGAGTTATATTCAGCTGTGATTTCTACCCGGCACCCCCAGATCATTTAACGTTTTGAAGATGTTTGGCTATTAGTTAATTCCTACATTTTCAGGAGGTAGAGAAGGAAACCGAAGCACAGAACGGAGGGAAGCGTCCTTCCCTGGGCCAGAGCTGACTCCAGCAACAACGATCCTGACTCAGAGCATTAGGTTATGCTCCCTCCTACTGGCCAGAGTGAGACTGCACAAAACACACTGGGAGGAGAATTGTAATTCAGCGCTTCTCAACTTATTCACCATAGACTCTTTCTAACGGGAAAAATATATATCTTAAATATACCTACAGTCCGTAGATTGAAAAAACACCACTCTAAATCATGCAAATAAGGAAGTTCAAATAGCAACCAAGCCTTAAATTCAAAGAGGTGCCTTCAGTTTCCACGGGAGATCCTGCAAGGCAATTAACCTTTGTTCCCAGGTTAGGTACTTCCTGTAGTTCCTGCAAAAAGTCTGGCAGTGAGGATGTCCTTGTATCAGATAAGGCGTCTCTCTACTTAACTTTTGGTGCTGATTCTAACTCCATGCCCACAGAAACATACTCCTCCCTTGGTTTCTGTGATACTGTACTTACCCCTCTTCTTTGCCATCTATACCTTTCTGTCTTTCCTCCTCGAAAATGGAGAGGACATCTTTGCCCTGTTTCAGCCTCCCGTCCTCTTACACTTTCTTGTAATGAGATCTCCTCACTCTGACAGCTTCCAGTCAGAACTTCTCTGTCAACCCTTCCCGCTTTCAGCGCCTTCACAGGCAGAATCAGTCTTTCTCTCCTCCAGGCAAACACACCACCCTATCCTGAACTCTGTCGCCTTGTATAAACAAGGCATCTGTCTCCCCCTCTAGTCCTCCAGTAATTTGAGGACAGAAGACCACGTCTTAGACACTTTGGAACAATACCCTTATTGATATCACCTGAGCTTGAAAGTATGCTCAGCGACTAAGATGTCTGAATAAGACAATAAGTTAAGTTCATGACTTAATAAGACAAATACATAAAACACTGCAGTACAAAATGAAATGGGAGAGATAAATGGCAGGTTACAGAAGCTGATAAGAGCCATGGACTAGGAGAGCACAAAGGAAGAAGCAATGGCCTCCAGCTAGAGAGAGAAGAAAGGGCATTTGAGGCTGATCTGAAATGATAAGTATGTATGGGGGTTGAAGCGGGGAGACTGGAGCTGTCATATATGGAAACGACTCCAGACAGAAGAAATCCAAATAAAAGAAAATAAAATACAAGTCTCTGAGACAGGAAAGTGTGAATATCTTCTATGAGCAAGGAAAAGTGCTGTTTCTTCCAGTCTTCTTTCAGGAGGGAGAGAGAGAAAGGCAGATAGGGTCAAGTCACTGAGGGTCTTAAATGTGAAACTAAGAAGAGTAGTAGGATGTCTTGAGCAGGCAGGAGCTGGGATGGAGTGTCCGTGGGCCCGTGGAGCACAGACACTCCGGTACCCAGGTATCCAACTGAGTCCAACTTGCCCTTGGGTGCTGTAGCACTTCTGGGAAAATGACTTGAACTCAGTCAGCCCCAGGAGTTTGGACATATGTAGACAGAGGACCTGGTGTGAGCCGCTTCGAGGGGGGGGGGGGTCCATGGAGGCTGAGTCTGACTAGGAAACCAGGCAAGCCCCGAGGCTGAGCGTGGGGAGGGGACAGGGGAGGGAGTCCCAAGCGCCCCAGGGCAGCGGGCACCAGAACTGGGGTGGTGTATGCAACCTTGATGAAAGGGCATTTTCTTCACCTCTGCGAGACTCTGGGACACGGGCCACTTTTGGAGGGACACCCCCTGCCCACCTCCACCTCAGATGGGGTGTACAAAGGAGATGGCATTCTCTTATCTATATAAGAGCAATGATTTCCAAATTTGAGCATGCACCAGAATCGCCTGGAGGGCTCGTGAAACCGCCCCATATGCGGCCCCACCCCCATAGCATCTGAGTTAACAGGTCTGGGGGGGCGCCCCCAAATTTGCATTTCCAGTAAGTTCCGAGGTGAGGCCGATGCTGTTAAGTTCAGGGGCCTTTCTTTGAACACCGTTGTGCAAGGACGTCCCTGGGAGGAAAATGCTGTCTAAGGGTAGCACCCATGCCTGGGCCGTTCATCATGGAGTTCCCAGAGCCTAGCAATGTGCCTGAGACATAAAAGGACCTCCAGAAATAGAAGGCTAAGAGCTGGTCCTGAACGAATGCAAGGTCAGGGAGCACGTGACACATAAAAGCCCAATCACAGAGGGAGAGACTGCCCCCCCCAACCCCCGTCTTCAGACGGAACAATGTCGAGATGGGTGTAACACCTATTTTGTTTTAACATTTAATGAGTTTTCTTAGATTTTTTTTTTTTTTAATAAAATGTCACAGATAGAGTTCTACCACAGCTACCACCTCAGACTTTCCTCCTCTCCCTCCCAGCAGGTAAGCATATCTTGCATTCAGTGTGATTCCTTCTCATCTTTGTCTTTATGAATTGATCATATATATACATATTCACTATGTTTAATGCTTTATTTAGTTAGTTATGATTATTTAATATTTTTAAATGTCACGAGCACATCATCTAATGCATTTCGTGGTGCACCTAATTCTTTTCATTATGGGGTTTTTTTTTTCCCCTTAAATTGCGGTAAAATAGATATAACTTAAAATTTGCCATTTTAAGTATACAGTTCAATGGCATTAAGTACATTCATTTTGTTGTGCAAATATCACCGACCCATCCGTCTCTGGAACTTTTTCCTCTTACTGAATTAAAACTCCATACCCATCAAACACTAATTCCCTTAACATTATGTTTTCACGGTCCTTCAACTGGATACATTGACTTGTTCTACCACTGTAACTGCTATACAGCATTCCATGAGAGGACTGTGCAACCTTTATTTTCCCACCTCCTTTTTGATGGAGATTTAAATTATTTCCAACTTGCAGCTATTACAAATATCCTGATATTTAACTCTTTCTTTGTACATATATCCTCCTAGGAGAGGAATGAATAAGAATCAGAGGATATTTCCATCTTTACTAGAGAGCATTCAATCCCTCCCCAAAATGGCTATACAAATTTCTATTCCTGCCATTAGCATAAGACAGCCCCAATTTCCCCGCACTCCTGATAACATTTGGCCTCACTGGACTTTTAATTTTGCCAATCTGGTGGATATAAAATAGTGTCACATTTTCATTCTTTTTTTTTTTTTGCGGTATGCGGGCCTCTCACTGCTGTGGCCTCTCCCGTTGCGGAGCACAGGCTCCGGACGCGCAGGCGCAGCGGCCACGGCTCACGGGCCCAGCTGCTCCGCGGCACGTGGGATCTTCCCGGCCCGGGGCACGAACCCGTGTCCCCTGCATCGGCAGGAGGATTCTCAACCACCGCGCCACCAGGGAAGCCCTCTTTTTTTTTTTTTTTAAGTGAAACCAAGCTTCGCATGCAGTTTCAAAAATATATTTATTATTTCATTTTTTTGGCTGCGTCGTGTCTTAGTTTTGGCACTCAGGATCTTTCGTTGCGGCGCGCGGTCTCTTTGTTGCAGAGCCTGGGCTTCTCTCTAGTTCTGGCGCACAGGTTTTCTCTCTCTAGTTGCGGTGCGCGGGCTCCAGGGAGCGTGGGCCCTGTAGTTTGTGGCGTGTGGGCTCTCTCTAGTTTAGGCGCCTGAGCTCAGTAGTTGTGGCGCGTTGGCTTAGTTGCCCCATAGCATGTGGGATCTTAGTTCCCCTCAGGGATCGAACCCGCGTCCCTTGCATCGGAAGGTGGATTCTTAACCACTGGGCCACCAGGGAAGCCCTTCAGTGGCATCCTCCTGATTTCTGGTTAGGTTGAGCATCTTTTCATGATTTATTAGCAACACAAATGTCCTCTTTTCTGAATTCCCTGTTCATATCTTTACCACTTTTTCTATTGGTTTGTTTTTTCTTTTTGATTCATAGGAGTTCTTCACATACTTTAGAAAGTCTTCCTTTGTTGATTACGTGTTACAAATATCTACTCCCACTCTGTGGCTTGCCTCTTGGTGTAAGTATCTTTTTTATTCCACATAAATTTTAATTTCAATATAGCCAAATTTATCATTTTTTTTTCTTTTTACTTGATGCTTTTTGCAACTTAGTTAAGAGCTCCTTCTTGTTCTGAGGACATAAAGAGAAACTTACAATTTCTTTGATAAGTGTTGATTTTTGTGTGTGTGAGTATGTGTGTGAAGGCATTAATTTATTAAATCTATGCATTTTAACATGCATTTTAATGTGTATGGGGGTTGGGACCACAGTGTGGAAGCAGAGACATCAGTTTGGGGACTGTCTTAGTTTGGGATGCTATAACAAAATACCATAGACTGGGTGGCTTAAACTACAAATATCCATTTCTCTCAGTTCTGGATGCTGGGAAGTCCAAGATCATGGTACTGGCAGATTCAGCATCTGGGGAGAACCCTCTTCCTACTTGTAGATGGCCACCTTCTTGCTGTATCTTCACATCACAGAGGGGGAAGGCTCTGGTCTCTTTCTCTTCTTATAAGGGCACTAATCCCATCATAGGGGCCACACACACATGACCTCATCTAAACCTAATTACCTCCCAAAGGCCCCATCTCCTGATAGCATCACATTGGGGGTTAGGGCTGCAACATATGAATTTTAGGGGGACACAAACATTCAGTCCATAGCTGAGACCATTGCAAGTCATTCAGGCAAATGAAATATGACCTTAGGAAGAACCGGTGGAGGAAAACAATGAATGGATTTGAGCAATATTCGGTAAAGTAGAATCAACAGGAAGCCAGACCCAGCAGAGGAAATCACCACCAACAAATTGTCAGGGGTGCACACCCATTTTAAACGAATCACAGAATCTCCAGGTAGAAAAGGATCTTAAGGCTCATCCAGTACAACCACCCACGTGTTGTTTGGACCTGGCCACCAAGCATGGAGATGGAAACATGCCTGCTCACTCTCTTTGAAGAAAACTGTACCACCGCAGCCAGGCAGACTGGCTCAGCTCAGAGAAGTTCAAGCCAAGGAGGGCCAAACCTGAACCACATCCCAAACCAGACATGGTCCCTGCATTCCAGATGTGGGTGCCCTGAGAAACTTAAACTAAAACCGGTTTCTGCCTCCGCCGTTATTTATTTATTATTCCTCACTCGTATCCTGTATGTCTAGTTTCGTGTCTGCAGGCCCCGAGGCCAGGTCCACCTCTGAGCTGTGTCCAGCACAAGCCTCACTCATTGCAACACAGAGCAAGTGCCAGACGAGGACAGGAACCCTCGGGTAGGATGAACTCAATCTGTAATTCTTTTCCCAAGCAGCCTCACAGCAGAGGAGGTAATTAAGGGAGATGGTGTATTTGGGAGCAAAGGGCGAAGTCAGCCACGGATTAAGTATGGGGAACAAAGAATGTGAATAAATAGCTGCTCCTCTGCTGGCAGAACAGTGAACTCTAGTCCACTTAGGGCTTTGGTTCTGGAGCCAATTTTTGTTTCACCAATTGTGAGAGCAGGAAATAGACAGGAAGCCTGAATCTTATATCTGCACAGACACGTCGTCTCTACCTGTGTTCTCTGCTTCTCCCCTTCCTCACCTCTTTCTCTCTTTTTTCCTCCCCCAGCAAATACTAGGGAGAATTGGGCTTTGAACACTCATCATTCATTACAATATGACTTAGACACTAGGGGGCAGGGGAGAGCCAATTACATGTAATTCAGAAAAGCGGGAAGAAATGCACCCGAGCCAAGTAACCAAGACCTTTCATTTATTATATTGCAGAACCAACCCCTGAAGGACAGGAAGCTGGAAATGGCTGGGATAGGATCTCTGGCCAGAGGGCAAGAGCAGCTTTCCTTAATGGAAGAGGGAATGGAGCGGTGGAGGGAAAAACTGGAAAATGAATCAGGAGTGGATGGCTCTCAAGGTCTCAGGATTTAGGGGGAGCGGGGGGGGGGGGGAGTAATCTATGCATTTTTGGAAATTATGTGCAAAACCTCACTCATTTTAATCAGTGGAGACAGGAAGAGAGAGTGATGTGAAAATGCAGTTAAAGAAAATAAACTGGTTTTATTTCCCTCCGTGTTATCTCTCATGTATCAAAGAGACAAAGGGAAAACTTAATTAATTTTGTAGCCTTTGCTACTCTTGGGGTGCAAACAATGAAATCTTCACTTTATAGCACCAAATGAATCACTTTTGTGCTTAAGAAAAATGGGATTCGCCAGGGACACCACCACAGCATAGTGGGATCTTGTGGAATGTGGCTAAATCGGGGGTGGTGCAGAGCCAGAATTTCGGAAAGTATCGCATTGTTAATTGTATTTCAGTGGAGAGTACCCTCCTCCACCGATGACACTCAGAGCCATGCATGCGGGGTGCTGCAGGAAGTGGGTCTCAGGGGGAGCCCCAGGCTTGGTGGGGAGAGGGGAGACCCTCCAGGGGGCTTGCAGGGGACTTCTTAACTATGGGGTCTACTCCCACGAGCTTCCTTCCTTTTGAAATAACCGATTCACTTCTTCTTAAGTCAAACACCATGACTTGAATTTCTTGTGACCTTTTTTTCTTGCCGAAAAAGCTATGGTTTTTACCAAAGATTGTAAAAGACCACTGAAGAAAATAAATGATTATTGTAATGACTGTAGCATTAGTGAACCAATGGAATAATAACGCACTGCCTATATTTCCGTTTGCTCCTCTCAATTCAGATTCTGTTCTCCCCCAGCACTTGCCACCATATTACTCAGTTTGGGGGGGTGGATCACAGACCCCTCCGGGGAGCTGATAAAAGCTAGGAACTCTCTTCCCAGAATTGCACAAGTAGGTACAATTTTGCACGTAATTTCAGAAGGTTCATAGATCTTCCCTTGCCCTTCCTCTCCAAAAAAAAAAAAGAAAGAAAGAAATCCCTGAGACCTTGACTTAGCACTTGGTATTACAGCAATTCTCTTCCATTGATTGGGATCTTGACCTGTTCACAGAGTCCCAACACTGAGCACAGCGCCTGCAAACTAATAGCTGCTCAAGGATAAGGCTTATTGTTCACCTGACTTTTCAGGCAAGAATGATGGAATGAGGGACTTCCCTGGTATCCAGTGGCTAGGGCTCCATGCTCCCAATGCAGGGGGCTGGGTTTGATCCCTGGTCAGGGAACTAGATCCTGCATGCCACAACTAAAGATCCCATGCTGCAACTAAAAAGAAAAAAGAGATCCCGCATAAGGTAATAAAGATCCCGTGTGCCACAACTAAAAAAAAAAAAGAGATCCTGCTTGCAGCAACAAAGATCCCTCACAGCCAAATAAATAAATAAATATTTTTTAAAAAAAAAGAATGGTGAAATGATATTTAAAAACAGGGAGAAGGGCTTCCCCGGTGACGCAGTGGTTGAGGGTCCGCTTGCCGATGCAGGGGACACGGGTTCGTGCCCCGGTCCGGGAAGATCCCACGTGCCGCGGAGCGGCTGGGCCCGTGAGCCGTGGCCACTGAGCCTGCGCGTCCGGAGCCTGTGCTCCGCAACGGGAGAGGCCACAGCAGTGAGAGGCCTGCGTACCGCAAAAAAAAAAAAAAAAAAAAAAAAGAAAGAAAGAAAACAGGGAGAAAGCATGTTTATGTCACTCAAGAAAAAAATATATGATTGGCCTTTAAGCTGTTACCATTTTTACTGGGATTTGGATCACTGGAAAATTTCATAGTGTGAAAAAAGAGCCAGTTTCTCTTATATAGACAGGGATCTGCAGCCTTAGCCCTTGAGAGAGTTAGATTGATCTAGAAAGATGTGTAGTTACAAGAATAAGCCTAGGGACTTCCTTGGTAGGACGGATTAAGAATCCACCTGCCAATTCAGAGGTCCCAGGTTCGAGCCCTGGTCCGGGAAGATCCCACATGCCACGCAGCAACTAAGCCCGTGCGCCACAACTACTAAGTCTGCACCGCAACGAAGAGTAGCCCCCACTCGCCACAACTAGAGAAAGCCCACAAGCCTGCACACACACACACACACACACACACACACACACACACACACACACACAAAGAATAAGCCTAGATAGATGCCTAGGGGAAAACAGAGAACGCCCCCAAAAGATCAGGATGCAGCTAAAATCTGCCTTAGGGATCTTGTTCCGTTCTAGAACCTGCCCACCAGGACGATGCTGGCTGTGAGGGGGTCGACAGAGAGTGGTTCAAGGCACAGACGCTACTTTGCTTTCCAAAGAGAGCTGCCAAGGCCCCACCTTTCCCTCCCAGGCTCTGAATTTATTACCTCTGGATCTGAATTTCTGCCCCGCTCCGCCCCCCACAGAAACCTACCTTCAGTCGGGGTTCTGACGCTTGCCCCCAGGCCCTAAGCCCTGCTAGCAGACAGTTCCAGGGCTGCAAAGCCTGGCCTGCCGGGCGTGATGGGCGGTGCGAAGGAACACTCGTGTTATCTGCTGGGGAACAAGGGATGGCCCAGTGGATCCTAGTCTGGCCTGGGCTGAGAGGGAGGGAGAGGGGAGAGCAAGGTGTCCAGAAGGGGTCATCCTCATGGAACGGAGCATTTGTCCTCCCTGCCTCGAGGTGGAGTGTTTAAGGGATAATATCTCGGGCATCTGTGCGACCTCAGCCGTGGTCCAGCAGACTGTGACCCTTTCGGTCAGGCCTCATTTGTGTGAGAGGACAATGCAGATGGACAGCACCCCACTAGGGGGAGGGGGAAGGTAGCTGCAGGAGGGTAAACCATCCTGCTATTTGCGGCGGTGGTGGGGGGGAGACATAAGAAGCAGGCTGCGTTCTCAGTCACTTGACAACTACTCAGTGAGTGCCTGCGTCTTTGAGTGTGGACTTGGGAGAGAGATGGCCCGGGTTCAAATCCAAGTCCTCCACTTTCTGCCGCCGCGACTCTGGACAAGGTACTCACTGTCTCTGTGCCTCTATTTCCTCGCCTATGAATGGATAATAATGGTACCTACTTCGTCCGGTTGTTGTGAGGATTGAGTGAATTTATCTGTGCCGCGCTCTTAGCAGCCTGCGTGGCTTGCACACAGCACGCGATTTGAAGTGTTAACTGTTGTCACTTTGTTGAACCCATAGCCATGGTCCTTGCCTGCATGGAACTGACAGCCCATGAGGAAAGCGGAACAAACACTGTACAGTCCACCCACTAAACTTAGCTACCGGAGCATCCACACCTGCTTCCTCTTCTGTCTCCAACCAGGTGCCAGAATGCCTCGCCCGCTCCCCTCCTTCCAGGATCTTGTTCTACCAGCTCCCCTTCCTCATTCCTCCTACATCTTCAGTCTCCTTTGCTTTGCTTTACGCACCTGTGCAAAGCTTTTCAGGTTATAAAAAACACACCCCTCCTCCCGCTCAAGTAAATGTCTCTCTTCTTCTGCCCCTTCCACAGCAGGCTTCTTAAAAGAGGTGTCTACACCCATTATCTGCACTTGCCAACCCACACACTCCTCGGCCCCCTACAACCCGTCTCCCACCGGTACTTAAGTACCCCAAGGCCACTAAATCCAATGATCTATTTTTGGCCCTTCTGTCGATTTTCTGTAGCACGTGACAAGGTTGACTCCTCCTACCTTCTTACAATTTTCATCCCCCAATTCCAGAGTAACCCTCCTGTCACTCCTACCACAGGCCAGAGAATGCCCCAAGCACTGGGAGGCAAAAGTATTCAGTCTCCCCAGGAGCTCGCGGCTTTTAGAGGGAGGGGGGAGCGGGGGGAGGTGTGGAGGAGAGATTAGGTACATGAAGGACCAAAATAGGAGGCGCAGCTGGTTCCTTCAGGACGCTCAGGGGAGGGTCCATTTCCTTGCCTTTTCCAGCTTCTGGAAGCTGCTCACATTGGTTGGTTTGTGGCCCCACCTCACTGTGACCTCTGCTTCCTTTGTCACAATTCTTCAGGGTCTCTTGCCTTCCTTTTTTTCTGTATAAGGATTCTGGTGTTACATTGGTCCATCCAGATAATCCAGAAAAATCTCATCAAAAAAAAAAAAAAAAAATCCTTAATGGGACTTCCATGGTGGTCCAGTGGTTAAGACTCTGAGCTTCCACTGCAGGGGTCATGTGTTCGATCCCTAGTCAGGGAACTAAGGGTCCGCATGCTGTGTGGCACGGCCAAAAAAAAAAAAAAATCCTTAACCACATCTGCAAAGTCCGTTTTGCTAGGTAAGGTAACACAGTCACAGGTGATTAGGATGTGGATATCTTTGGGGACCACTATGCTGCCTACCATAGATGGAGTTCTCCCTGGAGCAGCCAGACAACGCTTCAGAGAGAAGACTCTCAGAGGGGAATTTTATAGGGTTAGTTCTTATCTGCCAGAAGGGGAGATAAGGTGATACAAGCAAAGGACTAGCGCCTGCCAAGAGGCCAAATGTAGAAAGAGAAGGTGAGCCTGGAGATCTGTAAGCACCCAGCATGGTTGCATGGCTGAAGAACAGGAAGAGGGGACCTTCTAGAGATCATACGAGAGAGGAAAAGTAGAAGCTGGATCGTGGAGTGTTTTTTGTTTTTTTTTTAAACCATATTGAGTCTGAAAGGTATCTGAAATGCATTTACTCGGCCAATGCCATTACTTTAAACTGTGCTATTTTCTCTTTAAAACGTTCTTTAGGGACTTCCCTGGTGGTCCAGTGGGAAAGACTCCGTGCTCCCAATGCAGGGGGCCCGGTTGGATCCCTGGTTGGGGAACTAGATCCCGTATGCACGCCACAACTAATAAGAGTCCGCTTGCTTCAACTTAAAAAAGATCCTGCCGGCCGCAACTAAGACCGGGTGCAGCCCAAATAAATAAATAAACCTTGGGAATGATCATTAAAAATAAATAAATAAAATAAAGCAAATATTCTAAAAAAAAAAACAACTTTAAGTTGACTCACTTTTTGTCCTAAAGAATAATGCCCACAAAATCACAGGTTTTATCCGTTAGTTATATCTTTCCAGTGAGTGTTAAAATGTGTATGTAACTATAAAATGTTCTTCCCTGTACCCCCTAAAATCACACACACCCATGAATAAGTACCATACTTTGAGAAATGGAGCCAGAGGCACGGAAACCACCTAAAGGTTTTGAGCAGGGAGAGAAAGAACTGATCGGGGTTGCCTCGGATCAATATCATTCCCGTAGCATTAATCACTTTGGACTGAACGGAGACCGGTGAAAATCACAGCAGAAAGCCTGTAAACTAGGAGACTTCCACAGTAGTTGAGGGGAGAGATGAGACATGAACAGAGACAGGGACTGTGGGAGGGGCTTGGAGGGTTTGGATGTGAACAATATCAAGGCTGTAGAGCTGACGGCTAACAGTGGAGACGAAATGGAAAGGGAGCAGCTGGGGATGACGGCCAGGGTTTAGCATGTGCAGTGCAGCAGATACCCGACCATCCACCAAGATGGCAAATAGAGGGGGAGTTGATGGGCGGGGGAGGGGGGCAGGGTTGGAAGGAAAAGAATTGCTTTGGTCTGGAACGTGCTCGATTTGAAGCGTCTGTGGAACACTCATGTAAGTTCTTGAATGCCTGTGTCTGTGGCTCTGGGGACTGGGGCATCATAGAGAGCCGAGCTCTCCAGTAGAAATAGGCTGTGAGCAACCGATGTCATTTTAAATGGTCAGGTGGCCATATTTTTTTAAAAAGTAAAGAGATAAAATGATATATTTTATGTAACGTAACATATCCAAACTATTCTATTTCAAGATGATCAATAGAAACATCGCAAAGATATTTTACATTTTTTCATTTTAAGTATTCAAAACCCAGTGCATTTTTGACAGAGAGCACATCTCAGCTGGGACATTCCAGGCACTCAAAACGCACCACGGAGTGTTACCGTATTTATTGGACAGCACGGCTCTAGAAGCACTTGCTGCAGGCAGGCCAGGGTGATCAGACGTTTACCTGGGGGGTGGTAGAGGCTGAGGACCCCGATCAGATACTGAGGGTGATCAGATTTGCTAAAACTGGATTTTACAAGGAAGTGCACAGATGGGTCTAGGAGAAGGTTCAGGAGCCTGACTGAAGTTTCGTCAAGCAAATCATCTTTGTCACAATTCCACCCATGACACCTGATCAATATAATCTTTGGAGTGGGGCTGGTAAACGTGTGTTTTTAACAAGCCTCCACCAGGTGATGCAACCCAGGAGAACCATCTTTCAGGTGGAGCCAGTAGGACCTGAGAACTCAGGGCAGATGGTTCCCAACAGGATGGGGCTCTGAAGAGCCGCCAGGGGAAGAAGACTCATAGAAAGAAAAAAAAACGGTTGGGGGGAAGCAAAGAGAGAGGCGTGTGTTTAGGGCAAAGGAAGGGAAGGAGGAGAGCTCTGGTGGAGTATCTGTTCCCAACACTGTGGCCTGGCTCCAGGCTAATCAAGGCAGCGTGGCTTAGACCAGAGTCTACAAACTCCGCTCGGGAGAATCTGACTCAAGCTGTCCTGGAGCTGCCGGAGAGCTCCAACCCCAGGTCCTGGGGGAGGAAGGAGTGGGTTCTGAGGACGCTCGCCTCCCACACAAAGCAGGCATCCGCCTCTTGCTGGCCCAGACATTCTGCTTTGAAACTCCGCAGGGCTCTGTCCAAGGTCTCTTCCTTTTCCTTCCTCTACTCTCACTCCTGGTTAATCTCACCCCTTTCGGGGGCTGCAGACTCCATTTACATGCTGAGGGTGCCCACATTTGCATCTCAGACTCAGAGCCCACCCCTACTCCAAGGGCCAGACCTAGTTTTACCAATTGCCTTCTGCCTGGAGTATCTGGCGGGCGCCCGAAATTTAACATTTCCAAAGCTGAACTAACAACCCCCAAACCTGTTTGCTTGCTAATAAGTTCCTGTTTCAACTAGTAGCCTCACTACTCACCCGGTTCCCCACAAACTAGAAATCTGGGTGTCATCTTACGCCTCTTCCTCCAACCAAACGCGAAATCACCTGAAATTCCTTCCTTTGTCTGTATTCCTGCAACTTCAGTTCGGATACCCTCGGCCCCTTGCTTGACTAGTAAAATTCCCTCCTCACTAGAGATGTGGCCCCATATTCTCCCTTCTGGGAGAGGGCATCCTCCCAAATGTGGTACAGCCTTCTTTTACAAGCTAAACTTGTAAAACCCAAATCCGACACTCTGCTACTACGGCAGAAACAGCAAACTCCTCGGCATGAAACGTGTATCCGCACAGAGGGCCCTACTCACCTCTGTTGTCAGCTTCCCCCTATCCCCAAAATCTTTTTTTCTAGTTGTGACCTTTTTTTGCTAAAAAATACACACAACATACCAAAATGCCCCCCAAACAACTCACAGAATCGATTTTAAAAGGGAGGAGATGAGGGGAGTTGAGATATCTGTATCCTCCTTCCCTGATTCCGAAGGGCTGCAGTGTTGCCTGGGGGTTGCCTGTACCTGCGACTCCGCAGGCGATTCAGAGGCAAATCTAGGTTTGTCAACCAGTGGGTTATGCCACTCTGACAACAGTCCAACACATCAAAGAATCCAGGCTACTATGTTCTTTCCCAACTTCCTGTAGGGCTGCAGAGAAAAGAGAGAGGAGCCTGCATCAGCCTGCTCTCCTAGACTGCATCACGATTGCATCCTCACCTAGATCAAAACCCTGGGAAATTGCCAAGCAGAAATTTTAAGAATGAAAAGGGCATCTGCGTAGCCTACAAACCTGACAACAGAACCTACAGTACCTTTCGGTTAAAAAACACTCCTGCCCCAAAATACATTTGGAAAACGTTGAACCACTCTAGAAAACTTTGATCGGCATTCCCTCCTTCACTTCTCGGTTTTAAGGGGAGCCCTAAAAGACGTCATAGGAAAGCATTTTGCTTTATTTTATTCAGCAGTGCCTTAGAAAGTTGAAAACCTGAAAAAAGTAATCTCAGAAGCTGAATCGCTCCTATGGGTGTCCATTCAAACACAAACAGTATTAGACTGCCATGTTTACTTGAACCCGTGGAGAGAAAACAAAGTAACTGAGGAACCTTAAGCTTTGACTTCCTACCAAGCACATGAAACGTTCAAGAAACTTCGCAGGACGTGTGCACGTTCACTAAGGGCTCATATTAACTCCCGAGCCAGGCTGAACAATAGAAGGGAGACTCGTTATTAACGAAACGCGCCGTCTGTGTTTCGAAGTCCTTCATCGCAGCAGAGGGGGCCTTTCCTCTGCTCCGATTCGATTTTCAAATTGTTTCCACGCTCATTGTCTGCCGGTGGGAACAACGGCAGCGCTCGCGGGAGCAGGTATAGCGTCCCGCAGAATGCAGCGCGGTTGAGCCCGGCCACGTTTGGGGACATTCCCGGCCCTTCCAGCGGATCAAGGAAAAGGAGGTGGCCCGGGCGCCAAAGGCTGCTGCCAATGCAACTCGCAACTTTTGAAATCAATCCTTTTTGCATCATGCAACGGATGCCACCTCTCCTCGGGCTTGCAACCCCCCACCCCTCCCCCGAGACCAATCATTGCCGCGCTCGGGCCTGCACATCGCCCCCGCCCCCTTGCCGGGCCGCACTCAGCTACCGAGCCGCTCTGGCCGCGGCCCGCCGCCTCTTAAAGGGAGGGAGCCGGCCCTTAAAGGCCCCTCGCGTGCGGCGCACGGCGGCCCCGTTCCCGGCAGGGGCCCGCCGAGCCAGGCCGAGCCCCCGCGGCGTCCAGGCGCGGCCCGGGGCCCTCCCGCCCTCCGCGCCGCCGCCGGGAGCGGCCTTTTTATTCAGGCGACGCTTAAGGGAGCCCGGCGGCGCCCAGTGCATTGTGGGAGCGGCGGAGTCCCGTTCGCGGGAGGAGGCGGAGGGCGCAAAGCGAACCGGTAAGCGCCTGGCTCGGGGAGGGGGGGCGAGACATCAGGCTTAAAGGGGAATATTCGTCCGCAGGCCCAGGGCGGCCGTGAGGATCCCCTCGCGGGCCGCCTGGGCGCGCCGGGAGCCGTGCACGGTCGGCGCTCTGCAGCGCAGCCTGGAGAGGGGCCGAGCCAGGGCTTGGTGGGGCCGCTTTAAAAAAGAAGCACCGCCCGCGCCGCCGCCGCCGCCGCCGCCGCGCGGGGCCGGGGAAGGAGGGAGGGAGAAGAGGGCGGGGGAGGAGTGGAGGGGGAGGGCGGCGACGCAGGGGTTAATTTTTTCGCCCGCCGACATTTTTGTGCGGCGGCGGCGGCGGCCCGCGCGCGCGGCGGGAGAGCCCAGCCCGGTGCCCGGGGCGCGGCGCGCGGCGCCTCCGGGCCCTCCCCGCCCCCCCCGTCCGCGCGCGCCCTCCCTCCGGCCCCGCGGGCGCAGCCTGACCCCGGGCGTCCCGGCCAGGCCGGCCCGCGAGCCGGGGAACCCGCCGCAGCCGGTGGGCCGTGCGCGCCTCACGCCCGCCCCGCGGCCTGGGCCGCGCGGTTCCCGCCGCTGCCGCCGGGACAGAGAGCGGGCGGGCGGGCATGGCCCCGCTGGCCGCCCCGCTCCGCCTTCACCGGGCCGCGCCGCACAAAGAGCCTGGGCCCGGGTGGCCTTTAAAGGCGGCAGCCGGGGATTTAAGGTGTCCCCGAGCGTTGCCCTGCACGCACCGGCCGCCGCCCCGACGTGTGCTTCCCGGGGGTGCGCAGCCCCTGCGCCCACGTCGCCGCGTCCCCTCCGTTGTTTATTTCCTAGGCTTGGGGACCTGGGGGGAGGTAGGTATCGGGCCGGGGCTGCCCCCTCTCCCGCCCCCACTTACCGTGCTCCCTCGGCTCTGCGGCCAGCTTGGCGCCCTCGTTTGAAAAAATTAAAACGTGGCCGAGAAGGAAAGGGTTAACCGTTGTTTTTAAATATTCATGTCATTGTTTAAAGGTGTAAACAGGCGGCTTCGGGGTTGGAGTCGACTGCATGTTATGCCAGCCCTCCACCATTAATTACTCCTTTCCTCACGTCCCCCTTCACCCCCCCCCCACTTTCTCATCCCGTCCAAAAAATGTAAGAATTTATTTTTTTTAGGATTCGGATGCGATGTGTGTGATTTACGTCCCTCGTTCCATTTGGAATTTTAAAACTCCTGAGTGCCTTTTGGGCTTAAGGTGTTTTAAACTTTTTGCTCTTAAAACCCTAGGAAGATTTAAAAGGAAGTTAGCCCCCTGAATTCCAAATGCCCTTCCCCGCCTTTTTTTTTTGGATAGGGATTGGAGGTAGGAAAATAACTGGATGCCTCGTGAGTTGGATTTTTTTTTTTTCCCCCTGGTAGGAGTGAGGCGGTGTTAAGTGCGAGGCATTTGGTGAGGAAAGGACTGTTGTTTTTATTCCAGACCCTTCCAAGACAAACTGCTATTGGACTTTTCCTAACTCTAAAATGGCTTCAGAATTCCCAGCTCCATAACTTAGCTCTCCTGGCGCCCTCCTTTCGGACAGGTGGTTTTCTTGGAACGTCGGAAGGTTTACTCCTTTACGGTTGTAGATTTCAAACGGAAATCATTGCTCACCCCAAACATGGTTTTGTAAAGACAGTTTGGATTACTGCCCAAACTCAGGCTCTTGGAGATTTATTTTAAATGAGTGATGGGCTTCGCAGGGGATCGGAAACTCTATAAATGGGAATTATGTTCTTAATGATAAGTTTTATAGGGGAAACTGACCCTAAAAGTTGGGGTGTCTGTAATACTATGCCCAGTAAACTATCAGTCTGGAAGTTTTGTAAACCTCGGGAGCACGTGGAAGGTTTTCATTTAGCCCCAAAGGCTTCAAGCTTAGAAAAGTTTGTTCCAGAAGCTTCCCAGTGGTACCCAGTACCATAAATGCTAGTGATTTAGTACAGTTTATTTTATCACTGTAGGTCTGCAATGAAACAGTAATGAGCAGTAGCATATTTTATCAATGATGTGTGTGTGTACTAGTTTGTTGGGCGGGGTGTTTGCTTTCTAGGAAATAGCACTGAATTAAAACATCAGAAAACTTTCCACTGCTCTCTTGTAGAAAATGAGCCTTGCTGTGTTAAAACAGCCATTCGAGTTTTCAAGTTGTGTTCTTTAGAGAGGCTTCCTGTTAGTTTTGGATCATGTCGCGTACTTCTGGCTCAGTGAAAACCTGTTTTTCTAAAACTGAACTCAGCATCGTAAAGAATTTCATCAAATGCATATCCACCAATGTCCTTTTCACCAAAAGTATCTGTCAGGCAGATTATTTTTCTTTGTGAGATAGCAAAAGATGGCAAAAGGTCTTCCTGAGAAGTCACTGTAGCCAGGGCGTTTAATTTCTAAACCATAGTACTTCCTGGTTGATAGGTGAAGTGACTGGTTTATCTGTAATGCTGCCACAGCTAGAAGAACGTTTGGGACTTTTTACTCAAGATGGCACTGTGTCCTGTCAGCTGGCCCATAGTTCAGTCTTCCTTGCAGCCCCTCAGAGCCACCATTATAACAGCACAGACATCAGATCTCCTTCCATGGAGTATGTCTCTAATGGTACAGTCACCTTTAAAATGACTTCTAGCTTAAGCATCACTGTGACAAACTATTGTGGTCCCAGATGGCTGTTTCCCTGTGGTCTTGGTGATTGCAGCCCATTTCATGTTTACTTTTCACTGTCATGTATTCACTCACTAGATTCTTGGCGGGTACTGGTAAGAAGAACTCTCTTAATGGTGTCTTTGTGTTTCGGGTGCTACCCAGGTGGATCTGTAAAGAAACCAGCCGCGTAGGAGAGGGAGGGGAGGAACCCAGCGGTGAGGTGTGTGCGCCCAAGAACCATGTCTGCGCGGGAGTCCTTTAACCCGGAAAGTTATGAATTGGACAAGAGCTTCCGGTTAACCAGATTCACTGAACTGAAGGGCACCGGCTGCAAAGTGCCCCAAGATGTCCTGCAGAAATTGCTGGAATCCTTACAGGAGAACCACTTCCAAGAAGATGAGCAGTTTCTTGGAGCAGTTATGCCAAGGCTTGGTATGTGAACCGCTGTTTCTTTCATATTTCCCGGAGTAGAGCATCTTGGCTGCAATGTAGTCAGAGAGTCAACAACTAGATTTCTCCTCCCGTGTTGCCTTATTTTTTCTTTTTTTTTTTAAGTTTCTGCAAGAAGGATTCAAAGAGCGCGAAGCAATGGTAACTGTTACCTTATTGTAACTTATTTGGAGGAAATACTTGAAAAACATGAAGAAAGTGCTCTAACCATTTTTAAGCTGTTACTATGCGATTGAGACAACTGTATTACAGTAAAAGCGTTTTTTATTAAAATAGAGTAGGAAAGGTGTCCGTGCGGGGCACCTTTAAGCATCATCGTGCAGGACTGGGAGAGCAGTGCCTGGGTTGGGGGGAACTCGGGGTTCCTGTGCAGCAGGCGTTGTTTGAAAAGCTCCCATGGGGAGGAGGGAGACACAGCAGGCGAGAACACTGGACGGGGTCTGGACCCCAGGACAGCATTTGGACTTGAGAGCCGTGTTTCCTTGACCCAGTTCCTGCTGTCATTAGTGGTTTGCCTTTTCTCAAACACAGAGCTCAGAAAGAAATTCTAGGCTACTGGGATGCTGTTTGTTAGCTTCTCTCGTGTGCTTTGTTAAGTACATGATGCAAGACTGTGATCACTTTGCCTTCTGAGTGTTTGACATGTATTCTAGGAGTTTGTGGGTGTTTTGTAAGTTACGGTGTATGAGTTGATCAGCTTTCTTACATAAGTTTTGTTTTTTTTTAATTTTTTTAACATCTTTATTGGAGTATAATTGCTTTACAATGTCGTGTTAGTTTCTTTTTTTTTAAAATTTATTTATTTATTTATGGCTGTGTTGGGTCTTCGTTTCTCTAGTTGCTGCGAGCAGGGGTCACTGCATCGTGGTGCGCGGGCCTCTCACTATCGCGGCCTCTCTTGTTGCGGAGCGCAGGCTCAGTAACACATAAGGTTTTAATTGCATTTCTTTTATGGTCGCGTTCTGTCTTACAACATTGGTTTGGAACCTAGGGTACTCCTTTCTTTCCTGATGTATAAAGCAGATAAATGCAGAGTTGCTTTGAGTGGGAGAGAGGAAAATTCACACCCTGCGCTCTCAGGGTCTGTAGGGCTTGCAGGAGCTCAGTTAGAAAATTGTCCTCACCTACCTGATGTCTCAGCATGGAGAAATACCACATGAATGAGGTGGAGTGGATGTCAGCTTGCTTGTCAAGAAATGAGAATATACTGAGAAAGCTCTTAGATAACTTTGTCGGGAAAGGTAAGCTACCAAATGGGCAAAGACAAATGCAGTCAAAACCTCATGGATAAAGTAATCATTCTCCTCTGTAACCGCCCCCGTTGACTTACTGAGCAGTCCAGGGTACTCAGGAAGGCCGGGTAGCCCGTTCCCTGTCACTTGGTGGGGGTCACATCCACATCTTCCAATTCCTCCGCCCCCATACTGCTTGTCATCTGGTTTGTAACTTCAGACGTGTTCATGGAGAGAGGAGCTGCATCAGCTGTAACTCAGCAGTGGCAAAAGGGGACAGATGTCGACAGCAAGGGTACAGGCAGGAGAAAGAAATAAATGTTACTCGGTGCAAGTTCGTAACCCTCCTGAGCCTCAGTTTGCCCATCTGTAAAATGGGGTAATAATACTCACTGTTTGCAACTGTTTTGAGTACCAGACATTATCCGTGTATGTGTGTATATGCACCATGTGCATCTGTACCCATATACATAATACTTGTGTATGTGTGTATATATGTATGTTTATATAATGTATACACACAAGTCTGTTGACTTGTTTTTAAAATTTTTTTTCTAAAAGACTGTCATATTTCCTGGATTCTAAGGATGAACCGTAACAGTTGTTAAATATACACGTTTATTAAATGTATTCTAACTAAGGAAATGTTAAGATGAGTGTGTCTTAGTACTTGGCACCTCTGTTGCCTGATGCTTAAGAGCTGCCGTGTGTTGATGGCTGCTGGCAGTGGGGGTAGAGTGATGATTTGGTTTTTGTTTTTAATTTTAATTTTGATGGACAGTTTCAGTCTTGCTGAAACCTAGAATTCCCCGTGACCGCCCACTGATGATTTACATACACCCTGCTCGGTCTGGTATTTGAGGCTCCCTCTACTCTGGCATTTATCTGCCCTCTGACTGGACTGTCCCTCTCCCTCTCAACTTGATACCCTCATTTGCAAGGCCCATGGCCTGTCCCATTCTCACCCTCTCTCTCTTCCTTTCTTGCAATTTGGTAGGTGATTTGTAGACCAGTCACTACAGACCAGTGCTGTCCCAGAGAAAGATGAGGTGAGCCACCTGGGTCATTTAAAATTTTCTAGTACAGATAGTTCCATAAAAAAAAAAATAGAATCAGGGGAATTGAATTCTAATATATTTTATTTAACCCAGTATATAAAAACTATAATTTCAGTACATAATTACTGTAAAACATTGCTAACAAGACGTTGGTTTTTCTCAGTACTAAGTGTTGAAAATCGAGTGTGTGCACTTGCAGCGCATGTCACTTTGGAATGGCCCCGTCTCACATGCTCGGTAACCGCACGCGGCTGGTGGTTCCCACGTGGACAGCCCTTGCCCCTCCTTCTAACCCGGAGTGGTGTCCTGGTGGAGAGAGAGGGCTTGTGGGTGATGGAAGCTTCTGGTCAGCCCCAGGAGCCTGCTGGGCAGTCACGGTTCACATGCTCTGATGCTGGGAATCAAGAGAAATTCACTGCTTCACAAACCAGAAAGACTGAATTCCAGCTTAAGATTCCCACATTGCAAGACATTTAAAGCTAACTTTCAGCAACTCCTTTTAGTGTCTCTTTCAATAGGCCTATAGTTTATATGAAAATCTAAAACAAAACAGTATTTCTTGCCTCTTTTCCAAAGCGAACGGTAATATACTTGGAATAGATACCAGCTGTTGGAATGATCTGTTTGGGGAGCAGAGTCAGTATGAGTTTAGCTGCGGTTCTCGCCCTGTTCCCTCGAGTGCTCTAGAGCATCGTTAGAGGGCACGTCTGCATGCACGCATCGTTGACATGAATTATCACACACTTTCTGATCACTGGTAAGGAGCGTTCCATTGTCACAGACGTGTGAGACTTGCCATCCTGAAGCAGAGTCCTCCGTTCCCTAACTGGATCTTCCACCAAGAGTTTCTGCTTTGCCCTCTAGTGTAGTAATAAAAAATCAGCCTGCCATCATCACAGAGTGATCTTTCACTAAACTTGATTTTATTTTAGTGTTAGTAATAATGGATTGGGACTTGACACGGTGCTGGGGTAGTTGTGAAAGAAAGCTCACGTGTGATCCTCTCTGTGTGACTCGGGCGTGATTTATTCTTACTCCGTTTGAAATTCTGAATCCAGAAGGTAAACATCTGCCTGCTTCCTTTCCTACTTCATGGGATTTGTCCTTTGCTTTTGGCCATTGGGCTGCAAGGTTGACATACTTCCTGAGGGCCAGAGGGCATCCTCTTGAGAGAGGTGAGGGCAGGAAAGCACTCCATTAGGCTTACCTGGTGAGAGGCCAGTCTGAATTTGAAGTGTTTGCATTACAGGTAATTTTTTTTAAAAAATGTAGCCTGCAGTAGCTAGTCTTGACTGTTTCTAAACTGATTTCAGGAAAAGGGAACTGTTTCTAATTAGCTCGTCAGTTGTCTGTTATCTTTCTAAATGTTTAGAAACAACTTTTAATAAGTTGAAATATATCCCATAGGCTTGTTAAGCAAATTTTTCTTTCCCTGCTCATTAAGTTAGTAGAGGTGACATAAGTTTCTCATGAGTGTAATGCATGGAATTTTAAGTTTTCTTGGGAGCCACAGTGTTTATGTACATGCTTGATTGGAATCAATGAATACTTGTTCTAGCTTTGTCCTTTTCTTCTTTCCTTCCTTCCTTTCTCTCTTTCTTTCTCCCTTCCTTCCTTCCTTTCTTATTTTTGTCATTTTTGACTAAAATGTAGTATAATAGCCTTTAAAAATTTTTTTATTTATCTATTTTTGGCTGTGTTGGGTCTTTGTTGCTGTGCGCGGGCTTTCTCTAGTTGTGGCGAGTGGGGGCTACTCTTCGCCACAGCGCATGGGCTTCTCATTGCGGTGGCTTCTCTTGTTGCGGAGCACGGGCTGTAGGCACGCAGGCTTCAGTTGTGGCACGTGGGCTCAGTAGTTGTGGCTTACGGGCTGTAGAGCGCAGGCTCAGTAGTTATGGCGCACAGACTTAGTTGCTCCGCGGCACGTGGGATCTTCCCGGACCGGGGCACGAACCCGTGTCCCCTGCATCGGCAGGCGGATTCTTAACCACTGCGCCACCAGGGAAGTCCTGTAACAGCACTTTCGTGTGTGTAAAATATTTTACAGATTTTCTTTTGGAAAAACAGAATGATGCCCAAAGATATGCCCCTAGGTAACTATGGAGAAGACCACCCAGGTTCCATTTGTGCTGTTCTCATCTTTACAGAAGTTCTTTACGGTGCCAGTCACATGCTACGGTAAAACACAAAGGAAAATTTCTGCTCAAGGCATCGTTAAAGTCTGAAAACGGTACCATGTTGAAGTTGAGTCTTCATGACTAACAGATTTGTGCTCTCATTTTCTATCTTCAGCTAGTTTTGTCTCACGCTTATGTCAGTTATGCTTCTTGATAGGACACACATTGCTTTGTTGGCGGTGAGCAGTGTTCCGTAAGTGTCCTGTGCAGCACCCTTCCTGTTCGGAACACTGCAGGTGCAAAATGACATGGCTCTTGCTGTTGACTTTTGGATGATGGTGACCCCCTCTTTGCAGGCATCGGGATGGACACCTGTGTCATTCCTCTGAGGCACGGCGGCCTTTCCTTGGTCCAAACCACAGATTACATTTATCCCATCGTCGATGACCCTTACATGATGGTAAGTTGAACCGACGTGTTCTTACATCTGGAACTGCTTACTCGTCTGGCTTTGGGTGGTGGCTGGGGCTCTGTTATCCTTGGGTGGGTTTTTTTGTTTTCGTCCTACACAAACTGCTCCCGTCCTAGCCCCGCCCTCACGCCCGTGGTTGTGGCTCTGAGCTGGTCGACCCTTTGCTCACGCTGGGCGCCGTGCATGAGGCAGGCAGCTAAGGCGGATGGGGGGCGTCCCCTGCGGCCCCCGTTCCTGCCTGCGTGTCTGTGCCAGGACACCTGTGGTCTGTTAAGCGCGTCTGTTGACTGATGTGTTTGCGGTTTACTTCTTTATTTCCTTGTACTTTTCTTCCTTTGACGTTTGTAAACACCACGCTCCTGTGTTTCACCGTCCTCTGCAATAGGACTGGTCGTAGATGTCTCTGTCCGGAAAGAAAGAGCTTAGCATCTCACCACCATTAAACCTTTCCGTCTCTCCTGATTCTGGCCACTCCCCTCGCCGTGTCTTATCCCACTGATCACGCCGTGCTCAGACACCCCCTCCTGCTCATCGCAGGGTTGCTGCCAGCAGCCCCTCCTCCTTCCCGGCTGGACCCTCCACCCTGGCAGCTCGGAGGAGCCGATGAAGAGACTGGCGCCATCCTATCGCCAGCAAGTGCCGGAGGCCCTTCCTCGTGCCGAGGGCACTGGGGTCAGCCACGCGCGTAGGGCCCGAGGCGGGGAGCGCTGAAGGAGGGGAGGGAGCGCTCCCGCGACAAGCGCGCTCGCTCCCAGAAACCCGCTTCGCGCCTCTCCCCTGGCGCAGCGCTCCCGAGAGCCCGCGCAGGCCGCTCGCCGGTGTCCCGCCTGTGCGGGGGCCCAGGTGGCTGGAACCGGAGCTCATCCTCTGCCAGCACCTCGTGGAAGGAGGCGAGTGCCCACACAGGAGGGGCAGCAGCCGCTGCAGCCCGAGCCTGCGGTCGGCGCCTCCCCGCTGCTGCCCACGCCGCGCCTGTTGCCTCGAGTGGGTCACAGGAGGCGGTCAGGCTCCCCGCCGGCCAGGACGTCCTCAGACAACATAAACGGGCAGTGAAACGGCCGCTGGAAGTGACAGTAACTTGTGCTGTGATTACCCTTACGTCAGAAAGAAGAATTGGTCGTTTTCTCCTTTACCGTCTAGAGAAAGGCAACTTCAAAAAAATTTTTAAATGTCTGTTGGCAGTAGAAAATCTTTATTACCACGTTTCTGTTGAGTACTGTTTCCGAGTTCCTCAATAAAACCTTACAGTTTACTGGGAAATGCTTCCCTTTGTCTTTAGAAAACAATCTGATTTCAGGCCTAGGTGTCGTTTTATTTCTTCTTTTTGTTTCTCAACCAAGATGGTTTTCCTGTTTGTCTCGTCCAAGAAGCTCCCCAGATTTCTCCGTCTAGGCGTATAAAACCCATCTTCTCTATAACCAGTAAAGGTGACATTTTTAAGGATCTGCACGGGAGAAGCGGCGGCTCCACGTCTCCTTTAGCACAGTCGCTTCCCGGCACTTTCACTCCGGCTCCCCTGAGACCAAGCACTCCAGGCCTTTCCCCGACATCTCCGCGCGCCGCTCCGCACCCAAATAAATTGCAGGCTTCTCCCTAAGGTTTAGAATGGGAGAGGGCCTGGGGCGGGGGTGTGCTGCGTGAGGCGGGAGAGGCGGCGGCGGGAACGCCCGAGCGCGGTTCTGAGAGACGGAGGAAGGGCGGAGAGCCTGTGCGGCGCAGAAGCCGGGGACCACGCCCCGGAACGTCCCCTCCTGGGGGCCCCGGAAGGTCCCCCGTGGCGCCCGCTCACGTCTCCCCTCTCTTCCAGGGCAGGATCGCCTGTGCCAACGTCCTCAGCGACCTCTACGCCATGGGGGTCACAGAATGCGACAACATGCTCATGCTCCTTGGAGTCAGCAATAAGATGACCGACAGGGTAAGCGAGGGCCGGCCCGGCTGCGGTCCTGGCCCTTGTCGGGTCGGCCCTCCTCTCCCGCTGGGGAGTCAGCCTGTCCGAGTCCCATCCGCCCTCTGCTCTTTGGCAGTCGGCAGCGAATTAAAATAGGCTGGCCTGTTGGTGTCTCCGTCCCCACCCCTGCTTCCGCTTCTCTCTCCTGCGCAAACCGAAGCCAGCACGTTTGCGTCTGTGTGTTGTGGTGACGTTTAAGCCGCGGTAACAGCACCTCCGGGCCGGGCACCCGCCTCTTCGCTCGCGGTTGGCTGGTGACGTAGACGGTGGTGGGGCTGGGGTGCCCTGTGCTCCCCGGGCTAACCCGCTGGCATCTGTGGCCTCGTTGCCTGACCTCTTCCTTGGCCCAGAGGTGAATTCCCGTTTAGATGATTTTTGACAGGTAGTCGGTTTCGTCCCTGCCAGAAGTTTGCCCTGCTCATAGGACAGAGCATTCAGCAGGCCCTTCTCTGCCCTCACAGCGTGCCCTCGGGCCGCTGCTTGTACGCAGACACCCGGAGCGGGCGCGTGGGCACGCGTTAGCTGGTCACGGGGTGGCTGGGGACCGTTCGGAGAGCTGGCTCGGGTGTAGGGCAGTGCTGTGCGCCCGGCCCCTTCCGCTGTTTGCTCCTCTGTTGTCTGGGCTACATTCGCGTTGTGACCGAGGGCCTCTTCCAACTCCTGATAAAAGGGCTACCATGTGAGCTGTTCCCTGCCCCTTTGGTAAACTCTGAGGGCTTCCTGCAAGGCTTTTATGATCTTTTTATAACTACAGGTGTAGACTCTCTTGTCTGGATTTTGAACTGAATGATGTGACTTTTAATTTGTGTCCTTTTAAACCGTAGGAAAGGGATAAAGTGATGCCCCTAATTATACAGGGTTTTAAAGATGCAGCAGAGGAGGCCGGAACATCTGTAACCGGCGGCCAAACAGTGCTAAATCCCTGGATTGTTTTAGGAGGTGTGGCTACGACTGTCTGCCAGCCCAACGAATTTATCATGTAAGTTGATTTTGGTTTCATGTCCCCTGGCCAGGTTCTCTCTCTCTCTCTCTCTCTCATTTTTAAAAAATATATATTTATTGAGATACTGATTCACGTACCACACAGTTCACTCACTTGAAGTGTTTATAAGCTCAGTGGCCTTTGGCGCAGTCACAGGGTTCTGCAGCCCTCACGAGAGTCGCCTCCACGACACTCTTACTGTCCCAGTGAGACGTGCCATCCGCCCCCTCGGCTGTCACGCCCCACCGCCAGCCCCCATCTCCATGCTGGCTTCTTTCACTTCACAGAATATTTGCGTAATCTTTTTAAGGTGCATCCCTTTTGCAGCATGTATCAGTACCTCATCCCTGTTTATAAAAAGTTTTAGATTTTTTTTACCGAAGTATAATTCATATAACAAAATTTCACATAACATGAAATTTAGCTTTTTAAAGTACGCAGTTCATTGGTTTTTAGTATTCACGAAGTTGCGCGACCATTACCACTACCCAATTCCAGAACACTTCGGTCTCCCCAAGAAAGAAACCTTGTATCCACAGCAGCCACTCCCGGCTCCCTGCCCCCCATCCCCTGGAAGCCACAGATCTGCTTTCTGTCTCATGGATTTGCCTGTTTTAGACATTCCATATAAATGGAATCATGCAACATGTGATGTTTTATGTCTGGCTTCTTTCACTTAGCATGTTTTTAGGGTTCATCCATGTTGCATGTGTGTCACTACTTCATTCCTTTTTGTGGGTGAATAACATGCCATTGTATGGACAGACCACAGTTTATTCATCCCGTCACAGGTCATGGACCTTTGCGGTATTTCCCCCTGTGGTGAGTGACGCTGCCGTAAACATTCGTGCGCGAGTTTCTTGTGTGGATATCCATCCCAGTTCCCCGGGGTAGATACCTAGGGACTACTGGGTCATGTGGTAACTGTTTAAGTCTTTCTGCTTTTAGGGCTGCCTTTTTTAGTATTTGCCTTCTGTCTTTAAGACAGGGACCAACCAGGGACCCTGTGTACCAAGTAGGAAACTTACTGGTCATAACTCTGAGTTTGAAACATTGATGCTGAAATCACCAAAACATTAGACCCACGGATTCTAGCCAAATCCCACATCCTGAGAAATCCCACCTGCATCTCTATCATATAAGTGATTGTAAAAGAGAGAGAGAGAGAGAGAGAAAGGAAGGAAGGAAGGAAAGGGAGGGAGGAAGGAAAGAAAGAAAAAGAACAACGGTTTTTGTTCCAGAAGTCTTGTTGCCTCAGAACCCTGGTGGGTCTGTTGAAAAGTACACAAGAGCGTGGCTGAATCAGGGCCTGATGAGGCCTTTGAAGACTAAGCGATTTGCTTTTTTGGGAAACTGATAAGTCACTGGCCTAAGTGTTGTCGAAGTCCATGGCCTCCATACTTTTCATTCAGTGTTTTCGTCAGTCATCCTAGTAGTAAACGGCAAAGCTCTAATGCATGGCATTAGCTGGCTTAAATATAAGTGAGTGTTTGCAAACACACATGTGGTTTTACCAGCCTTCTCTTTCTCCTGTTTAACCGACAACGATGAACTTACCTCCTCGGTTGATTTGACAAGGACCTGCCTGTGCTCTCTTCTTCAGGCCAGATAACGCAGTGCCAGGCGACGTGCTCGTGCTGACCAAGCCCTTGGGGACGCAGGTGGCTGTGGCTGTGCACCAGTGGCTGGACATTGTGAGTGACCTTGACCTTCCGGTGTCAGCAGTGCGGCTTCTAAAATAAGCTCTTCTCGTTTTAGTACCAGGGAGTGTGCTGTCCATCTGGGCCTTCAGAAATCCTGGGAATTGTCCCTATTCTTCTATTAGATCCAGGTTTCATGTATTGAATGCTTGAAGTAGGTCATCCCCTGCTTGGGGTTCAGAGATAATCCATAACGAGAATTTGGAGGACAGTGAGTGTGGTTTATCTGTTCATTTGGTGCTGAGATGGGTGTGTCTTTCATACTTAAACATCACTAAAATATAATACAGAGGAGGCAGTTCCCTGGCGGTCCAGGGGTTAGGACTCCGCACTTTCAGTGCCGAGGGCCCAGGTTCAATCCCTGGTCGGGAACTAAGATCCCGCGAGCCATGCGACGGGGCCAAAATAATAATAACACAAAGGACAATGTGTGCAAGGTTTGATATTTCAGGTATAAATAAGGCCAGGCTTATTGACAGTTTTAAATTATTTTAGTCATGAGTTTTTTGGTCATTTCTGGTTGCTTGTTTTGTCTTTTTTTGTTTGTTTGTTTGTTTTTTGCGGTACGCGGGCCTCTCACTGTTGTGGCCTCTCCCGTCGCGGAGCCCAGGCTCCGGACGCGCAGGCTCAGCGGCCATGGCTCATGGGCCCAGCCGCTCCGCGGCACGTGGGATCCTCCCGGACCGGGGCACGAACCCGTGTCCCCTGCATCGGCAGGCGGACTCTCCACCACTGTGCCACCGGGGAAGCCCTGTTTTGTCTTTTTAAGCTAATTAGTAACTCAGAACATGTTGATAAATAATTATGTCGTGGAGAAAGCATCTAGAATATGAAGATATTTATCCTGAGTCACTTTTCAAGTGAGCTATGATCAGTCGTTCTTCATTTAAGACTTTTCATTGCCATAACAACTCAAAAATTAATATGATTATGGTATATTCTCACATATCTCAATGCTTTTAATTTCTACAACTGTCATCTGAAACCATCAGTCCTGAGAAACAACTGAAAGAGAACAATTTTATGTTATTCACCAACCAGGTATATCTTAGCTTGACCAACAGAGCAGAGAAAATGTCTTAAGGAGGCCACATTCTTTAGTTATTTTTCCCTTCTCATCCAGTGAGGATGGGGAGATTTCCCATCAGGTGTGCTCACCGGTGAGTCGGACCACAGGGCTTTTATAGGGCAGTAAAATCCAGAGGTGCTTTCCAGTGCGACTGCCCAGGTGAGGCAGCGGGGTGTCCAGGAGGAGGGCTCTGGGACCTGTCTGTTTGTCCCGCCCCCAACTTGACACTGCCTTTGCTTTTTTTAACCAGTTTCTTAAAGATGCTCAGAATTGGAAAAAGCAAGTTTCAAAGACAAAGTAACAGCACAATACCCTTCATAAAGGCCGGAAGCAACCCAAGAGTATTGTTTGGGCATCTGTACATACGAGGACACTATTTTTTGAAAGGCAGGGAAATGACATGTATAAAATTCAGAATCATTGTAACCTCTGGGGGACAGATGGGGGCAGGGAGATAAGGGAAGGACGCAGAGATAGACTTGCGTTACTTGTTGGGCAGTCGATACTGGGTATTACCAAGAAAGGAGCAAGCGGACGAACGCTGGCTATTAAAATGGACCGTGACGACTGTGTGTCATGAGCTCAGCGTCGTGATGCCCGATCCTTTGCAAATCAGACTGAGGAAGAAGGGGGAAGACGGCGGTCTTTCAGGGGGTGCGCCTTGTGGCCACCCGTGCCGCCCTCATAGCTGATACAGTTGGAGTCGTTTCCCATTCGTTTGTCCCTCAAGAGGACTTGATCCCAGAATTCAGGGAAAGTCGGTAAGAGTATACATTACGTGAAAAATGAAAGCCATCCGCTTACTAGGGGAGATGGAGAAGAGAACCCAAGGACATTCAAAACTGTCTTGCTGGTTTCAAGTCTGCAGTACGCTGCAGCGTTTGACTACTGACGTGTGGCCGAGGACAGAGACGGTGCCAGATGATACGTCTCACGGCCACCGAAAGCAGTAGTCACGGGGAAGAGTTAGAAAACGGAATGCTGTGTGCAGAATTAGGGAAGCAGAACTCCCCAGAAGGTGGCTAAGGAAAAAATACGCTCCTTCAGAGGTTAGAAACAAAGACTGATCAGGTTTTTTCTCTCTTTGCTCCCTCACCTGTGTTCCTGTCATTAGCCTGAGAAATGGAATAAAATCAAGCTGGTGGTCACCCAGGAGGACGTGGAGCTGGCGTACCAGGAGGCGATGATGAACATGGCCAGGCTCAACAGGACAGGTGCGGCCAGGGCTCGCCTCGCAGGGTCGGCCAGCTTTGTGAGCAGGGCCAGGACGGGGGGCACTGGGCTTTGTGGGCCACAGACAGTCTCAGTGCATTGGTTTCCTTTTCCCCCCATGGCTCTTTTAACACGTTTTTTTTTTTAAAAAAAAAAAAAACAGAAAACAAAAACCCCGAATACATTCTTAGCTGGAGGAACTGGCCGTGGGCCAGGTTGGGCCAGTGGCGGCAGAGCCCCCTCTGTCGGTGCCCAGAGCACCGGTGGGACCCCAGCTCTGTCGCGTGTGCTCGACGGGAGCGTGGGGTAAACGTGACTCACCTTAGAGGAAGTAAATGGCTGGCCACTTGTGCGCTAGGTCAGGTGGGGAGGCCACGAGCGTTTGTCCCCAGCCACTCCTCTCTGACCTGTGCGTCGGGAGTTCTCCGGGGCACTGCGCCTGTGCCAGCGTCTGTGTCCCCTCTGGCTTAGAATCGCTCACCGTGGGGACCGTGCCAGGCACCGGGGAGGAGCAGAGAAGTATGGATGAAGTCATCAGTTCACTTTCTGAGTCTATGAAATGGAGAGCTGGGGTCACATTTTCTCTCTGTTGCTTTGAAGTCTACATTCTTGTGATTATGGGCAGCATTGAATTCCTCTGCACCCCAATAAAAATAGAAGAGAAGTTTATACAGCATGTTTTCAGAAATACTTTACATTTAAAGTGTTAACCTTGTCATATTTTTAGTTCCCAGATTTGTGTATATAAATGAGTAATGACACTCATGCCATAATTTTTTCTTGACATTTATTTCTAGTTCTAGCTTCTTAATACTGATTAGAAAGTAATAATAATAGTAGTGGTTACCATTGATTTGGTAGTTATTATGTACCAGGAACCTGACATATTTTCTCATTTAATTCTTCCGACAACCTTATCAAGGTAGCTACTATGCTCATTTCACAGGGAGGTTAAGTAACTTGCTCAAGGTCACACAGCTAATCAATGGGGACCTAGGATTTGAAGCCAGATACGCTTTTAATGCTTTGAAACTACTGCTTATAATGCCTTTACGTGTTATATTCTATCCTTTTCTTAATGATTTAGTAAGAAATCAAGGTCATCTCCACAGTCTTTGTGCATAGTAATTGAACCAGTACTTCTGCACCATGCTAAGAATCTTAAAAGCAGTTTAAAATAAAAAAGGAAAGTTCAGGAAAGGGCCAGAATTCATCTTCTGGGAAGCAGCAAGGCTTGCCAAGGGACTCACTTGATGCAGTTTAAGCATCTTACAGTTGATTTTTATTAGCGTTCATACCTGTATAGAAAGCACCAGGTATATTTTATAATTAAGAAAGAAGCCCTTGTTGGGTGTCTTTGAAGTCCTAACCTCTGACCAGCCAGAGGAACCCTTTCTGGAAAAAGCATCTCTGTGGGTCGCTCTGTACAGAGGATTTGGAAGCAAACCGGCATTTAGAATGTGAGCTCCAGGAGGGCAGGGAGCTCTGTTTTGTTCACTGCAGTGTCCACAGCACTTGGAAGAGTGCAGGACACACCACAGGGGTCATTGAATCTGGATGGAGGGAGTGAACTCTGTGCTCTACCCCTTCTTTTGGGTACTTCATGGACATCTTTTTAACAGTCCTGTGAATTGGATCCTGTTTTTCCTCCTTTGGCTGAAAAGAAATACATGTGAGAAATACACGCAGATCTATTCTCAAACCCAAATCTGTCCAACTTTATAAAGGCCACTGTTTATCCCACTTGTTCCATCTACATAAGCCTGTGATAGAAATTGGTACAGTTTTTTTCTGGAAATATCAGTTCTCTTCCTCATCATTAACTGCATGTTGTATTTAAGGACCTGGGTTTGGGTTGAGTGGCACCCTATTTTGGAACTTTGAAGATACTTGAAGACGAAGTTCTGGATGAAGTTCAAAAATCTTATCCTAAAAAAAGTCCCTGCTTATTTAGTTACTCAGGGTTCCCTGAGCCAGCAGTCAGAAATCTCATCCTTCCCCTTCTACAACTTACCCCAAATGACTCTGAACCCAATATATGTAATACTTAAGCCATGAAGTCTTCAGTTATTTAAAAAGAAGAAGAAATTTGACTGTTGAACAGGGGATCTCAAAAGATCTTCTCCGAAACTCTGATTTTAAAGTCACTTTAAAGTATGAAAAGAGGGCTTCCCTGGTGTTGCAGTGGTTAAGAACCCACCTGCCAACGCAGGGGACGTGGGTTCGAGCCCTGGTCCGGGAAGATCCCACATGCTGCGGAGCAACTTAGTTGCGGAGCAACTAAGCCTGTGCGCCACAACTACTGAGCCTGAACTCTAGAGCCCACAAGCCACAACTCCTGAGCCCGTGTGACACAAGTACTGACGCCTGCGCACCTAGAGCCCACGGTCCACAACGAGAAGCCACTGCAATGAGAAGCCCTCGCACCGCAACAAAGACCCAACGCAACCAAAAATAATTAATTAATTAATAATTTTTAAAAATAAAAAAAATAAAATGCGAAGAGATTTTTTTCCAACATCTGCCTTTCCCACCTTCTTTATTAAAAATTTTTATTAGATACAGAGTTGATAGAAAAGTTACTTTATAAAATATGTGCAGGGCTTAAGGAACAGCAGTACAGTACCCATGTGTCTACCATCTCATGTGAGAAAGAATGTGGCCTTACAAGCCCCAGGGGCCCCTCCCACACCCAGCTCGGGGAAAAGGGGCGACGCTGTTCTGAATCTAACGTTCATTCTCGTGTTTTAAACTGTTTTTGCCACATAGCCTTGTACCCTTAAGCAATAAGTTAGTTTTGCTTTATTAAATCACACCTGTGTCTGTTTTTTGTTTGTTTTTGTTTTTGCTGTTTTGTACACTGTTTAACACTCCTGAGTGTCATGCCTGGTGTGTGTAGCTGTATTTCATTGTTTTCACCGCTGTATAATCTTCCACTCCGTGAGTGACTGCGGCTGAGAACTTCTGGTGCACACGTGTAAGAAAGAGGGCAGTACTGCCTCAGCTTTTCTAGAAGGTGCTAAATGATTCCCAGAGTGGTGGTATACCACAGTTTTTGAGAATATGCTACATTTTAAAGATTCTTTAATATGTTTTCTCTTCCTGTTTATTTTCTATAGTTTTTCTACTGTAAAAAAAAAAATCATGCTAACTATAGAAAAGTTTTCAGAAAATGAAAAAAAGGAGAGAAAAAACATTGTTCATAATCCCACCAGCCGAAACCAGCTTCTGTTAATATTTTTATGTATTTTTCCAGGATTTTTTCCTTTGGTTGGTTGGTGGTTTACCATCTTATTGTTGATGTTGTAAACTAATGGTTAGCATACATTTTACTTATATTTGGAATTTGCTTTTATTCATTTAATATCATTAAATTCTTTTTTCCATATTATATAATCCTAGTACACATAATGTTTACTGGCTAGATGTTCTACCAGAGTGATATACCATAACTAAATTACTTTTTTGCCTACTTTTGAATAATTTATTTTGAGATCAAATTTTTTAATAATTTTTTTCCTGCATTCCAGGACTATTTCTTTGGCAATATTCAACATTAAGTTGAATTGTAATTATTTAATTCTGTGTTCTCAGATGTTCTCATCGCTTACAACCAAGGCTTTTCATTCGTATTTCTCTTCCTGTGCCGTTCAAAATGTCTAAGGAGTCTTTTTCCTTTTTTTGGTCCTTCAAATTAAGTGGTTTAACAATAAGAAAGTAATTTGTAATGGATTTATTTTTACCCATGTGGGTTATTAGTTTGTTTATAATTTGAGCATTTAAGATTCCCCATCCTTAAGTTGTAGACATTGTTGGTAGGGATACAGTATGGCAGAACACTTATGCAGGAGTGTTTGGTCACACCTAGCAAAATTCCGTGCATGTTTATTTTGACCCAGAAGTCCTGCTTCTATGCGTCTGTCCCAGAGCTACAGTGGCCAGAGTATGAAATGACATGTGTACAAGGCTATTCGCTGAAGCACTGTTTATAACTGCAAAAGAAGGAAACAGTTCAAATGTCCATCACTAGGTGACTGGATTATCTCATCTCTGTGCACAGGGGAATACTATACAACTATAAAAAAGGAACAGGAAAGCTTTATTACTAGGGAGCTATCTCTAGGATATGGCCAGATGAAAAAAGCAAAGGACAGAGCATGTATAGCATGCTACATTTTGTATGTTCATAAATGAATATGAAGTAATAGTATGTATTTTATACTTTCAAAAAGAAACAATGGAAAAAATAAATCATTAATAAAAATTGTTACATATAAGAGGGAATAGGGAGGAAGCAGACCCTCTCTGAACATACTTTGTTTTTTAAGTTTGACTTGGAAATAAATGTTTTATATAGTTTTCTGTACTTACAAGCTAAATTAAAAGAGCATATTTTACAAATCCAAACCAAATTTTTTTAAGGTCGTTCAACATATTTCTAAGCTAGTGGCAAAATCACATGAAGAATTATTTCAAATCACTTTGAGCCTGGTAGTTTCAGGGCACATCCTCAGAACAAAAATCCACAAAAATATTTCACTGTCATCAGTGGGTTTGTGTTTGTGAGAACGTTGGTATAGTAAGATAAATAAGTTAATGTAGTTAGGAACAAAGATTTTAAGAATAAGAGAGAAGTAGTAAGATCAAAGAAGCTAAGTGAAATCTGTAATCTTTAATTCGGAATTATCAGTGTGAACTCAGGATTTTTTTTTTTTCTATAAAAATGTTTATTTCCGTGCCTATTGAGAAGGCCTAGAAGTAGTGACAACCAGCAGGCCTGAAGTCCCAGTGCCCAGATTCCTTTCGGAAAGTTAATGTTTTCCACTAAAAAGTGCCAGGACTCACTGGGGAAATGGCAGATTCCAGTTCTGGGACAGGAAGTACAGAAGCTAAGCCTGGACTTGCTGTGCCTGAAAGCGGTGGCACTGTCAGTGACTGGTGGGGTCGTGTCACTTCCCCACAGCTTGAAGGGGCTCCCACCCATCACAGTGGAGAGGGGGGTGCAGTTTGAGTATCAAAGACAAGAGTGACCATATCAAGTATCTAAACAAAGGATAATTAAAACTTTTTTGGTCTCCTTGGAAGTTGCTAGGGCACCAACTTGTTCTGAAATAAAAGGAATCAACCCCTTATTTTACCTGTTTTATATGGAGTGTATTTCAGGGAAACCATATTTTCTAGAACATTCTTTATAGACGTCACATCTAATAATCACAGGAAGAATGATGGAATTACAAAATTGCCATTTTTGCTGCTCCCTTGATTTAATGAACCTCAACAGCAAACATCAGTGGCTGCTAAAACCTTTTGGTGAAAGGTTCTCGTTGAGATAGTCCCCACCCCCACGAAGTATTCTTGCCAGCAAAAAATGAACCTGAGTCTCTTGGAGCCTTGGTCCTAAACACCAGTACAGGAAGTCAGGAAGATGGTAGGACATGTCAGCATCGGGGAAGATCACCACATCCATAATGCAGGAGATGCCACAGAAAAAAATGGCTCAGTTTCCACAGATAAATGACATGGGGGGAAAAGGAGGGGAAACTGTTAAAAATTAAGAAGTTTAAGAGAGAACAATCAAATGTATTAATTTTGTTGGTGTGATAATGATACTGTGGCTATGTTACAAGTTCTTTTATCTTTTAGAGGCACACATGGAAATATTGTATGTATAGGCGAAGTGATATGATTGGGGTTGGCTTTAAAGTCGCCCATGCCCCGGACCCTCCACACCCCCCAACAAATGGGCAGGAGTAGATGAGGCCCCAGAAGAACGGTGCTGATGGTTGAAGCTGGGTATCGTTGGGTACGTGGGAGTTCGTTGTGGGCTGCTACTCTCTCTACTTTGTGTTTCGTTGAAATTTCCGTAGTAAAAATTAGCAACAGTAATTCCCCATACAGGGAAGAAGTGGTAATCAGTACCTTAAAAACTGAATCCCTCTTACTGACTGTAGGATTCAGTGGGTCCTCTTGTCTAACTGTGGTCCTCAAAGCTTGTCTAGGATGGCATTGGGAAGAGCCGAAGTGCAGGTCTTGGCTTTGTTAAATGTCATCGGCTGCCCCACTGCACCAGGTGCAGGTGTGTTAATAGGATGGGCCGTCCTACTTGCTTATCTAGCACCATGGACTAGAAGGGTCGATTCTCCTCTCTGCGTGTGTCGTTGAGATTGCACCCAAGTAAAAGAGATCTTGGTCTAAAGAGAGGAAATGTACCCCAAAAAGGCATTCAC
Source organism: Kogia breviceps (assembly GCF_026419965.1). Lineage (NCBI taxonomy): Eukaryota > Metazoa > Chordata > Mammalia > Artiodactyla > Physeteridae > Kogia > Kogia breviceps. The sequence continues at coordinate 180,170,417 of NC_081312.1, read as the reverse complement.
CCCAGAGTACTTCTGTAAACACAGGGCATATTTCATTGCAAAATTAGCCTTTCTGTTACTCTTCCCCCTAAAATGAAATACTTAGGTGTGACTAAAATAAATATGTACAAGCTCTATATGAGGAAAACTACAAAACTGGTGAAAAAAATTAAAGGTGTAAATAAATGGAGGTATTCCACGCACATGGATAGGACTCGACAGTATCAAGATGTCAGTTTTTCCCAACTATAGGAGTAATGCAATCCCAACTAAAATCCCAGCAAGTTATTTCGTGTCAACAAACTCATTCTGAAGTTTATATGGAGAAGCAGCGGACCCAGAACAGCCAACAGTGTCGAAGAAGGGCAGGTTGGAGGACTGACACTTTGCAACTTCAAGACTTCATATAAAAGCTGCAGACATCAAGACAGTATGGTGTCGGTGAAAAAAGAGACAGATAGATCAGTGGAACAGAATAGAGAGCCCAGAATTAGGCCCACATAAGTAGAGTTGAACTGCTCTTTGACAAAGGAGCAAAGGTAATTTAATGGAGAAAGAATCTTTTCAACAAATGGTGCTGGAAAAAAACTACACATCCACAGGCAAAAAACGAATCTAGACACAGGTCTTAAACCTTTCACAAATATTAACTCAAAATGGATTGTAGACCTAAATGTAAAATGCAAGACTGTTAAACTCCTAGAAGATAACATAGAAGAAAATTTAGGTGACCTTCAATTTGGTGATTACTACTGAGATAACATCGGAAGCACTATCCATACAAGAAAAAATTGACAAGTTGGACTTCATTCATATAAAAAAACTTCTCGGTGAAAGAGAGAGAGGATGAAAAGACAAGCCACAGACTAGGAGAAAATCTAAATCTTCACAAAACACGTCTGATGAAGGACTGATAATCCAGAATAAACAAAGAACTCTCAAGACCCAACAATAAGAAAATCCAATTAAAAAACGGGCAAAAGATCTGAACAAGACACCTCACCAAAGAAGGTACACAAGATGGCAAATAATCATATGAAAAGATGCTCCACATCGTACGTCACTAGGGAATTACAAATTAAAACAAGACACTCCCCCACGTCTACTAGAGTGGCTAAAATCCAGAACACCGAATGCTGTGGAGTATGTGGAACAGTGAGAACTCGTTGATTGCTGGTGGGAAAGCAAAATGGTACAGCCACCTGGGAAGAGAGGTTGGCAGTTTCTTACAAAACTAAATCTACTAATATCCAGCAGTTGTGCTCCTTGGTATTTACCCAAATGAATTGAAAAACTCCAGTCCACCCAAAGACCTGCACACGGATGTCTGCTGCAGTTTTATTTATAATTGCCAAAACTTGGAAGCAACCAACAAGTCCTTCAGTAGGTGGTGAACAGATAAATAAACTGGTCCATCCAGACCGTGGTATTGTTCAGTACTCAACAGAAGTGAGCTATCAAGCCATGAGAAGATACGGAGAAACCTAAGGTACACATTACTAAGTGAAAGAAATCAATCCGAAAAGACCAAATATTGTGTGATTCCAACTCTGACATTCTGGAAAAGGCAAAACTACGGAGACAGTAAAGAGCTCCGTGGTTTCCAGGGGTTGGAGGAACGGGTTGGGTGAAAAGGTGGAACACGGAATTTCTAGGCAAGTGAAAATACTCTGCATGATACTTTAATGACCGATACACGTGATCATACATTTGCCGGCACCCGTAGACTGTACAACATCAAGAGTGAACCCCAGTGTAAACTGAACTGGAGTTAGTAATAACGTATCAATACCAGTTCATCACAGCAGCGCGCTGATGCTGGGTGTTAATGCAGGAGAAACGGGGTTGGGGGACACCGTACGGCAACTCCCTGCACTTCTGGTGAATTTTCTCTAACCCTAAGATTACTCCAGAAAACTAAAGTTTTATTTTTTTTAATTAAAAAATAAAAAAGATTAACCTTTTAGACATCAGGAAAGTACCTTGAATTTAGGTCAGGCAGTCTTAAAAGATCTTGTTCTTTGATTTTAGGTGAGTTTAGACAGGTTTACCTTCTGTTGAGATAGCATTTCCTCTCTACAGATATTTTAGTTTACTGGGAATTTACCGTTGGTTGAAGCTGCTGTTCTGAGTGGTTCAAATTGAACTAGGAAACCACCTTTCAGAATTTCACTCCAGGTTTTGTTGATTTCACTTTCATCCTATGCTGTTGCCGACCAATTAGGAGCTTTGAGATCAAAGCATATGTGAGATTTTGAGTTGAGGAAGGGTGTTTTCTCGGGGTCTCCATTCATGACACCAGACGGTAAAGGCTCCTCTGTCCTCTGGCAGCGGCGGGACTCATGCACACGTTCAACGCCCACGCGGCCACCGACATCACGGGCTTCGGGATCCTGGGCCACGCACAGAACCTGGCCAAGCAGCAGAGGAATGAGGTGTCCTTTGTGATTCACAACCTCCCAGTCCTGGCCAAGATGGCGGCTGTGAGCAAGGCCTGCGGGAACATGTTTGGCCTCATGCACGGGACCTGCCCAGAGACATCAGGTACCAGGGCCGCAGGCCGGGCGAGGGTTAAGCAGGGAGCCCCGTGGGACGTCCCCGAGGAGGAGGAAGCCAGGTCCGGGAGCTGGACACCCCCCAACCCCCTAGGAGGTTTTGGCTGCAGGGGTTCTCAGCCCCCTGCAGCGTCTCCTGCAGTCCTGCCTGTGATGAGCAGTGTCGTTTGCAGCCCAGTGTTTGTGTGTTTGGTGATGGGATGGGAGGGAGCGAGGGCGGATATGGGGAGAATAGGTCATCGTTCAGTTTCCTTTGACAACTCAGCATTTTAAATAACCCACGGATCCATACGTTACATTGAAAGGCTGTATTTTTTCCTTGCAAAAAAAAGTCTAAAATCGCTGTTTTGAGATGAGACAGTATACTGTGTCTCCAAACTACCAATTTTTTTTGTCCCTTTTTTTTTTTCTCTCTTCTCTTTACCTTTGGATCTCTGTTTCATCTTTTCAGTCCCCCCCGCAACCCTCTTTTCTCCCCCTAGTTTCTTTTACTTCTTATTTTATTTTTTCTATAACTCAGTACTTTCCCTACCCTGGTAAAACAGTTGAATCATCTGGGCATTAAGAAAAAATACTCATGCCTAGACTGGACCCCCCCTAGGAAACGTAATTTAAGTCAGCCTGGGGTGGGCCTGGTTGTGAGAAATTCTGACCCTCAGAGGCCAAGACCACAAAGGCCCACCCACGCACCAGCCCTTTAGGGGGGCCTGGAGTCGGCAGTAGAGAGGACCCTGCCACTTCCTGGCCTTGAAATAGATACGAAATCCATTTCCTAGAAATAAGCTCCAGGAGGGCAATTGAACTGCTAGTAGAACAGCTCCTGCCGCCTGGAGGGCATGGAATCAGTTGGAATAAACTAATGAATATTCCCAACTAATGCAACCTGTCATTCAAATATGAGAAGTTTTTCCTTTTTTGTAGAAGTGTAGTATATATTTTTTCCTGATTTGTGTTTCTTCTACTTACAAATGTATGAAATATTCTGGCCTAGCTACTCAAGTACCAATGAAGATTTCTTTTCATATATCTTATACTTTTTCCATTTTGAAGATAATGACAGAACCAGTGACAGAACCAGATACTTTGAGGCACGCACACTTTCTTTCTGACCTTAATTTTTAACTTAAAAAATATATATATATATATATACATACACCAAAAGCCTTTTTTTTGTAAAATGAGGACTCCATGTAGAGAATCAAATAGAAAAGGAGAAGTTCTCTTGTTTCTAAACAATCCTTTCAGCGCAGCCTGGAAAAGATAGCCTCCACGTATATCACTGCGCCTCAGACACCTCACTCCTGCCTCCACAGCGTCAGATGATTCTCAGGTGGGGCGTTGTCATGATTTAAAGTTTGTTGTGTGTGTTTTGAAATACGGTAGGAGCTCACCAAGGGGCTGCCTCGTGGCTCCGCAGTGCGCCCCGTGGAAGAGGCGGAGGCAGTGCGGCCGGCTTCTGCGTAGAATGTAGCTCGGTGCGGACGTTTTCTAGGGAGAGAGTGGCGGGGGGACTGCAGATGCGGCGTCACCGTTCATGGTAACCCTTTTGTCTTTTTTTCCCCTTTGCCAGGAGGCCTTCTAATCTGTTTACCTCGTGAGCAAGCAGCTCGGTTCTGCGCAGAGATAAAGTCCCCCAAGTACGGTGAAGGCCACCAAGCATGGATTATTGGGATCGTGGAGAAGGGTAACCGCACGGCCAGGATCATAGACAAACCCCGGATCATCGAGGTCGCGCCACAGGTGGCCACCCAGAATGTGAACCCCACACCTGGTGCCACCTCTTAATCTAGGCCGAGGCAGCTGTGTGGTTTTGTTTTTAAATAGCTCTATTTCCTTTATCATCATTTCAATTAAAGACTATAAACAACAAAGAAAAAAATCTCATTGTGTCTACACATCTGGTGACCTTAGGTCGATTTGTGAGTGGATGCAATTAATCAAATAAAATCCATTGCCTTTTTTTCCCGTTACATTAACTGAAGATGCACCTGATCTTGAGGCAGCTTCTGAGTTGAGAATTATATTGTTATCCAATACTGTTGATTCATTTTGAATCTTTAGACACTTATCTCTTGCCGAGTAGGCTCTTTTTAAAGGTGCTTTCACGTAGCACAGACATTACCCAGTGTAGTGTCAAATAGCAGTTTGTGTCTTTGCAGTTTGTGTATATTTATCATTATCAGTCTGACCCTTTCTGAAGTGTCTGGAATGGTATTCTGGAAAGACGGAATTGGTGAGTGACAAAATGGTATCCCAGTGGCGAGAGGGTTGCATGAGGCCCTTCGAGTCTTCTAATTCCATAGCATCTCTTTGACCCAAGAGTGCATTCAGTTAAACCAGGCAAGTGCTAAACTCTGCATGGGAAGCACTTTGAAGACAAAAAAGAAATGTTAACTTCTGTTTTTTGTAGCCTTCCTAATACTTCCAGTGATATCATTAGCTGTTTTCTTTATCAATAGCAAAAAAGGACACTTTCTGCAATGTAATTACATGTTCGATAGCACAGCAAGGAACTGCCCTCCGAAAGGGGGTTCATGTATAATACTCATTTACAAGTCAACATATAATTAGCTACACAAATAATTTTTAAATATAATCAAAAATAAAGACTGTTCTGTGGATAGTAGTGTTTAATACATTTTATATTTTGTACGGTGATTTCAGGCCTTTTGATTTCTTAAAATCAGCAGCTGTTCAGCCTGACCCGCAGCATTATTTTGTCCTTCGCGCCAGTACTTTTCCGTGCACGCTTCCTGTGATCTGTGTGGAAACGCGTATCGCCAGCTGTGCAGCTCGGACTTCAACTTGTTGTTCAAATAAATATTTAATTTTTTTTATTGCTCTTGTATAATCAGATGCCCCTTTTAGTATTATTTTAGAAGCATCGGGAGGGTTTTGGCTAAAATACAGTTTATTGGGGGAAAACTAGATTTTAGTTTTATAAAACTTTTAAGTCTTTCACGGGACCTATATTTTCTTGAGGTAAATTTTGTAGTTCTAGAACAAATAGGCAATCTAAAAAGGTGTTTATTGGTGTTAACTTAAAAACAGAGGCTTCCTTATACTTTCACCTACGGAATGAGTAGGAGGGGGCTCCTGTCCTCAAGCACAAGTGCACTGATTCCTCACGTGTCTGCGCTGGAAGCTTCTGAGCGCTTCCTGCCTGCGGGCGCCGAAGCCGAGAGAGCAGCCAGACTTCTTGCCAAAGGAAACCACCACCTGGGAGGCAAAGCCCTGGAAGAGGCTCCACCCCGGATGCGTCCTTCTTCAGGGGCCAAAGTGCAGCCTCTTCGCACGTGTTACTGGAACTCAAGCCATAAGTTCGGTGCGCGGGACCGAGGGGCTGCCGCAGAACTGAAATTAATTGGACGTTTTATAGGAATTGAAACCCATGTTGGTCCTCGAAAGCTACAAGCAGGTGGTCTGCAAAATAAAATGTGTTGGAAACCTGAGTAAGAGAAACATACTGTTGGGCTTTTTTTCTTTCTTTAAAAATACAGGCGTGACGGCTAAATCTGAACCACTTTCAGTGTTGATCATTGTCTTGAATACTGATGGTTTCCCTGGTGGCAGGTCTGCCGAGAGGAAGTGAGCCGATTGAATGATGCGCTTGAGGAAGTCATCTTCGTGAAGATTCGTGTTTGTAAAGAGAAAATGCTGGGTACTTAGAAGTCCGCGTAATCGAGGAGGAAGAACTGGGCTTTACAGGGGTGTTTCTTAGAGAGCGAGTCCACATCACACCTGCATCAGAATCACCTGGGGATGCTTGTCCCAAACCGTTGGGCCCACCGCAGGCCAACAGCATCAGAATTCGGGGGGTGTGGGGCCAAGGAAGCCTGCTTAAGTGAGCGCCCTGCATGGCTAGGAACATTCGTTGCAGAGGCGCCGGGGGGTCGTGGGGGAGACCTTGCTTTAACCACACGCTTTTCCGGGAATCTTCCAGTCCTGACCGTTCTGTTTATTGACATCCGGGTCCAACAAAACAAAACAAAAACCCCCAAGTTATCTTGCACGTTCTTTGAAGAATCAAGTGATTGTCACTGAGTATTTGAGTTCTTGGCAAAATCTATGGAGACTATTTTAAAATTGGGCGAACAGTTAATAGGCAATTCCGTGACTTTCTGGTGGCGCTTTAAAACTTCACACTGAGGCGTGTTCATCTTGGTATAGAGATTTATTGCCTTTCAACCCTATGATGTTCTGGCATCCAAAAATACAGTTTGTTAGAATGCGCGGCATTGGTGAGGACAGACTACGGAGACTGGGCCCCGGGGAGCTCAGTAATTCCCTCGGGAAACAGGAGTCATTTGCCAGTGAATATCAAAGCTGGGTCTGTTAATTGCACAGGCTCTGTTGAAGGATTGTGATTCAGTCCAGGAAAAGAAACAAGTACTGTGTTAAGCCATACGTACTTTGGGGCTCAGTATTTTTAAATAACTTAGTATATTGTAGTTTCCAGATTCTGCATGCCTTAGGATGTAGTTTCCAAATCCTGCATGCCTTATAAATGCGAGTGTTTCAAAATCATTCTGATTGTAGATGTATAAGCCAGCAGTTTCCAGCCTGAATTTAGCATTGCCCTTGAAAAGTTAATCTGAATTCTAAATTTTACAGTGTTATTCTGTAAAGACCAGAATAGCTATACTAGACTATTCTTAATTTTTAGAAGTAATAAAGCAAGCACAGATACTGATGCTTCAGGTACTTAACTGTCGCACGCGCACGGTATGTGTGTAAGTGTGTATATATCTCCCTGAGCTGCTCATTTCCACACCAACTCACCCTTTTCCTCTAGGTTAGGGAATGGCTGCGTAGACAATATAACTTACTTTGAACGGTAATTTGTACCTTTTCTCATTAAAGATCCACAGTGAACCATGCAATTATTAAACATGCCAGGGTCCACCAGGAAAACCCACAAAGCCCTAGTCTTTAAAGTGGAGCATTAGAATATCATTTTGCCTCTGGTTTAGTCTCCATGTCTTGAAAGACTGGAAGTCGGTGGATTGTCTGGCCTTCATCCAGTGAAACAATCGGTAAGATGGGGAGTTCACAGGTGTCTAGACACGTTCAAGAATTGCCGGGGGGACTTCCCTGGCGGTCCAGTGGCTAAGACTCCGTGCTCCTAATGCAGAGGGCCCGGGTTTGATCCCTGGTCAGGAAACTAGATCCCACATGCTGCAACTAAAGATCCCTCATGCTGCAACGAAGACGCGGCACAGCCTAAATAAATAAATAAATAGATAAATAATTTTTTAAAAAAACAGTTGCTGGAATCCAAGTCTGCAATCAATGTCAATTGCTTTGGGTTAGTCAGCAAACACTGGGGGAATAGGGTTCCTGTGTTTCACAGCCCTTAAATATTTGATGTCCAACCCTGAAAATACAGTTGACCTTTTCAGTGGTTTTTTTTTGTTTTTTGTTTTTATTTGCGGTACGCGGGCCTCTCACTGCTGTGGCCCCTCCCGTTGCGGAGCACAGGCTCCGGACGCGCAGGCTCGGCGGCCACGGCTCACGGGCCCAGCCGCTCCGCGGCACGTGGGATCTTCCCGGACCGGGGCACGAACCCGCGTCCCCCGCATCGGCAGGCGGACTCGCAACCACTGCGCCACCAGGGAAGCCCTTCAGTGGTTTTTGACCGTCCTTCTAGTCCTGTTGCCTTTGGAGGGTGTCTGTGCAGTCTACGTTCGGGTCCTGTGCCTCAGAAACTCAGAGTGCCTCCTTTAATAAAGAACACCCCCTTGCCGTCTCCTGCGTCGTGAACCTCCTCAGTTTTTCAGTATACTTCTTCCTCTCGTCTCGCTTCGTCCTTTCTCTGGAGGCAGATCCATCAGATCTTCATCAGTGAGGTCGTGTTGCACTGCAAGGAGTTCAGGGAGGTCGTCCTCTCGCAGATCGAGCTTGAAATAAAGACACTGCACTGCTGTACTCTACACAGTACTGCAGAGTACGCAAGAGCACAGCCACGTGTAGCGGATGCGCTCACGTGACGGTGTACCCCAGACACGTGAACTAACGTACGTGACTGGACGGGCGAACGCACGTTCTCATCTGGGCAAGTTCGACACTTGAAGGTTCGTACGTGGGGCTCTTACTGAAAATCAGTTAACAAGCATTGCTTACGTGGCCCTGCCAAGTGGGGCCGGCTGGGAGGAAGGTTTCTTCGTCACTCACTGCTGAGCCCTGGACACCCGGCAAGCCCGGGCCTACAGGTGCCCTGTGGCATAGTCTGCTTTTCTGACGTGCAAGGATAAACCAGCAGGTGATGAGCGGTGTTTTAGAGAAACGGCCAATCCCCAAATACTTGAATTGTAAAACAGCAGAGCAATTCTGGACTTGACACGTCTTCTAAGGATCTTTCCCTTCCCTGGTTTTTCGTGTCCCTCTGGCCCACCAGCTCCCAGGGTCTCTGGCACCAGCTTCTCTCCCCGTCCCCTGTCCCCTCTGGCTGCACGTACTGCCCGTGGAGAAGTGCCTTGTATCGATCCTGAAGCCCTTGCCAGGTACTCAGTCTTCCTCTTTAACTAGACTGCGAACCCTCCGCTAACATGAATGCTGGCCCGCATCCCTCTCCATCCTTCCCTGTACTCTGTAGACAGCCCTGAACAAATCTGGTGCCCAAGACGTGTGCGAAGTTGTGCTAATTTATCTTCATTTCATGTTGGGTAATTTACCCTATAGTCCTCGTGACATTTTTCAATCCAAACAATTCCATAGAGTGATCATTTTATCCTTTCATTTTCTGCTGCATTTGTACATATATAGCCTTTAGTTCCTAGCTCCTCCTGAAAGATTAAAAACCCCTCTGCACCACACATTGTCTCAATTCTTCAGCCTTGTTTTAATTATGGCTGACATCAGAAATGGGCTTGGAGAAAATAAACTTGCATCTCTTTGTCTGGAAATGCTTTATAGGAGGTTTCTATTATAACGTCAACACACAGCTTAATTATATTTGTGCCCTCAGAAAAATCTTTATGCTGCTTTTCTTAAATTATTTTCAGAAGAGAAGACCATGATCTTAATGGGACAGATGAAGAAATTGCAAGTCAGAGCTAAAGGAATGGAAATGAGTGCTGTGTGTGTGTGTGATTTTTTTTTTTTTCTTGTTTCCTTCCTCCCTACCCTACCTTCACCACAAAAATGCCAGAAATCAGTGGTTCTCAGTGGGATGGGAGTGAGGGTAGTGATAGGTCAAAGTCACCTGGAGAGATTCTTCCTTGGGTTTAGGGCTCGCCCAGGATAAGCTCATGGCTAGATCCTTAACTTAATCATATCTGTGTGGACAAAAGATGTCACCTTCCATATCAGGAAACAAAGGATGTTGTGGCCATCACCCAGGGGTCACTGCAGCCGCCCCAGACCGTGCACCCTGAGGGGGTTCAGGGTGGACAAAACGCGGGATACCAGCCCTAGATACTTAAGGGGCACATCAGAGCAACGATTTCAAGGAGCCCAGACTCTTGCATCTTTCCATACAAAAGAAAAGTGCTAAATTCATTAACTTGAGACAGCTCGTTTTTCTTTAACTAACGGTAGTCTTCTGATGTTCCAACTACCTGGGTTTTGTTTTGTTTTGGTTTTGGTTTTCCTTTGGCAAAAACTTCTCTGTATCCTGGCTCCTCCTCCTTCACAGTCGCTCAGACCCATCTGAGAGGCTGTCTCTCTCCTGGGCTTATGGCCAGCAAGTCTGCCGAATAAAACATAATTCTCCTATGCATTTTCTTTTCAGTCGACATCTGCAAAGACCCTTTTTCCAAACAAGGTCACAATTACCCTTTCCAGGGGTTAGGACACGGACAGATCTCCTGGAGGGGCCTCCGCTGTGAGGGAAGATCAGAAATTCTGTTCTGAGACGTCTGTTAGAAATCCTAGTGACGACGTGAAGTAGGCAGTTGGATACACAGGGTTTGGAATTTATTGGAGCGTCTAGGCCAGAGGTATAAATTTAGGGATCACCAGTTTACAGAAGGAACTTAACATCATGAGGCCGGAGATTACCGAGGGAACTAGAGTTTACAGAGGAGAGATGTCAAAGTGTTAAGGAAACATTGACCGAAACCACCCGCCTGGGCCACGCACGAATGTAACCGCTGCCCTGAGCTGTCTCACATCACGAAGTCCCGATAAAGAACATGGCGCTGCCGCTGAAAACTAACCGGGAGAATTCGGGAGGCGCCACAAGGAGGGAGGAGACCCCAGCCCACAGTATGTCTTGTAAAACGAACCCAGAAGCATTCGGGAGGGTCAAAAGGAGGGAAGAGATCCCAGCCCATAATATGTCTTGTAAAACTAACCCAGAGGCATTCGGGTGGGGAAAAAGGAGGAGGGGGGTGTCAATATGTCCTGCTAACCTCCCAGAAACCTTCGCGCTGGAATCCATCTTGGCTGAGAGCCGCGCGAGCCACCAGGAAGGACCCCGAGTCAGACTACGGGTTAAGCAAGATGATTGGCCAGAGACAACTGGGAAACGCACCCCGTCACCATAAAACCCGAGACTGCGAGTCACGTGTCAGAGCAGTCCTGCTGGGTTCCCTCACCCTCCTGCTCTCCGCCCGGGCGCCCCTTCCCAGTAAAGTCTCTCGCTTTGCCAACACGTGTGTCTCCTTGGACAATTCATTTCCAAGCATTAGACAAGAGCCCACTCTCGGGCCCCGAAAGAGGTCCCTCTTCCTGCAACTAAAGGACTGAACTGGGAGCCCAGGGAATGAGGAAGAACCAGCAAAGGAGGCTGAGAAGGAACAGGAAGTGGTCACTTCAGTGTTTCACTGGGTCCAATAAAGTTTCAAAATGAGAATTGACCATTGGATGCTCAACGAGCTCGTGATTACTGGTGAACTTGACAAGAGCAGTTTCAGTGAAATGATGAGGCTAAAAGATTGACTGGCTTCCAAAGAAAATGAGATGAGAAAAATTGAAGACAGTGAATTGATACAATTTTCTCAAGCTTTGCTGCAAAAAGATAGAGAAATGTGAGTGACAGCTGGAAGGAGAGGTGAGGCCAACAGGGAGCTTTTATAAAATAGGGGGGAAAAGAGGATGTTGTATGCCGATGGGGGAAGGACCCAACAAGACGGAGGAGAGGAGGAGAAAGATCAAGACAAGGGGTGCACAAGGGGAGGGCTGGCTTTTGCTGGGAGCACTGGACGGTCCTTCAGCAGCAGAGCTGCAGGTAGATGGCAAGTGTGCCGGCTTCTGGTTTGTTTTTTTTGGCTTGCGGGATCCTCAGTTCCCCCACCAGGGATTGAACCCCGGCCACAGCAGTGAAAACCCGGAATCCTAGGCCACCAGGGAACTCCTTAATCGCACTTTAAAACTCACTCAGCCCTAAAAAAGAACTAAATAATGCCATTTGCAGCAGCATGGATGGAGACTCAGAGATCATCATACTAAGTGAAGTAAGTCAGACAGAGAAAGACAAATCTCATATGATATCACTCACATGTGGAATCTAATTTCAAAAAATGATACAAATGAACTTATTTTCAAAACAGAAACAGACTTACAGATATCGAAAACAAGCTTCTGGTTACCAAGGGGGAGGGATAAATCAGGAACTTGGAATTAACATATATACACTACTGTATATAAGATAGATAACCAACAGGGACCTACCGTATAGCACAAGGAACTCTACTCATTATTCTGTGATAACCTATATGAGAAAAGAATCTGGAAAAGAATGAATATACGTACATGTATAACTGAATCACTTTGATGTACACCTGAAACTAACGTAACATTGTAAATCAACTATACTCCAATAAAATAATTTTTTAAAAAACTCGCTACCAAATAACGTGGCCTATAGTCATATCTACTTTTCTCAAAAGGAAATGGCATTTTTCAATCTGGAATTGATTACATTTTCTCATTCATATAATGAAATTTTCTTAGTGTGCACAACACTTGAACAATTTAATCCAAGGTTTTCCTAGGTCCTAATTTTTTTTAAATAAATTTATTCATTTTATTTATTTTTTTTGGCTGCATTGGGTCTTGTTGCTGTGTGCAGGCTTTCTCTAGTTGTGGCGAGCGGGGGCTACTCTCCTTTGCGTGGGCTTCTCATTGCTGTGGCTTCTCTTGTTGTGGAGCACGGGTGTGCAGGCTTCAGTAGTTGTGGCGCACGGGCTTAGCTTCTCCACAGCATGTGCGATCTTCCCGGGCCGGGGCTCGAACCTGTCTGTGTCCCCTGCATTGGCAGGCGGATTCTTAACCACTGCGCCACCAGGGAAGCCCCCTAATTCTCCTTAGCTGCTCAAATATATGGCTATTATCTAAAAAATCATTTCCTTTAACATTTTACACATTGGGAAAAACTATTCCTTAGATGACTTTGAAAACTGTTCTGTTTCAACATTTGTCTTCAAGATTACTTTCACTATTTGGGTAAACCAAGTACATTGCTTGAAGGGGGGAAAATAAATATTTTATTTAATAAGAAATGAATAAATATCAAACGCTGAAGAAGAAATTGTCACTCCTGTGATAATGTTCACATTCCATTAATGTTTTGTTTCAATGGTTGTAAACTGTTTTTATTTTAATAACACAATTACTAAAGATGCCTACGTAGGGAATTTCCAAATAATCCAAATTACCTTTTTTTTTTTTTTTTTTTCGGCCTTGCTGCACAGCTTGTGGGATCTCAGTTCCCGCCCAGGGACTGAATGTGGGCCACGACAGTGAAAGCACCGAGTCCTAACCACTAGATCACCAGGGAACTCCCCCAAATTGCTATTTTAAAAAACTAGTAACATTAAAGATAAAACAAAACAAAACAAAACAAAACAAAAAACTAGTAACATTTACCTCTTTACCTAAAGGACAATTTATTGTTTTAATTCCCAATGGAAAATTTAAACCCAGCATTGCCTCTAATTTAAAAAAGGCAGATCCCTGGAAGCACTCAGGGATTTCCTCATCTCTTCTAACAGTCATAAACTTTTACACAACCATTGTGTAAATGGCTGATGGTAGAGAGGGCAGGGATTTTCACACACTTGTAAAATGAGACTATTTTAGGGTAACATTAAAAATACAGGTGTAGATAACTTCATTACATTCCGATTTCTCATTGGTCAGTAAAGCCAAGGCTTCTCTCAAGGCTTGTAAGGATAAATGTCTTAATCTTTAAATAATTCGGGCAGAATATCTAAATAGACATTTCTCCAAAGAAGACATACAGTTGGCCAAAGGATGCTCGACATCACTGATTATTAGAGAAACGCAAATCAAAACTACAATCACCTCACACCACTCAGAACAGCCATCGTCAAAAAGTCTACAAATAATAAATGCTGGAGAGGGTGTGGAGAAAAGGGAACCCTCCTGCACTATTGGTGGGAATGTAAATTGGTGCACCTCTATGGAAAACAGTATGGAGGTTCCTTAAAAAACTAAAACTAGAGTTGCCATATGATCCAGCAATCCCACTCCTGGGCATATATCCAGGGAAAACCATAATTCGAAAAGATACTTGTACCCCAATGTTCATAGCAGCACTATTTACAATAGCCAAGACATGAAAGCAACCTAAATGTCCATCAACAGATGAACGGATAAAGAAGACGTGGTATATATATATACAATGGAATATGACTCAGCCATAAAAAAAGTAGGAAATAATGCCATTTGCAGCAATATGGATGGACCTAGAGATGATCATACTAAGTGAAGTAAGTCAGACTGAGAAAGACAAATATTTGATATGATTTATATGTGGAACCTAAAATATGATACAAATGAAATTATCTACATAACAGAAAGAGTCACAGACACAGAAAACAACCTTATGGTTACTAAAGGGGGAGAGGGGATAAATTAGGAGTATGGGATTAACAGATAGACACTACTATATATAAAATAGATAAACAACAAGGACCTACTGTATAGCAGAAGGAACTATACTCAAAATCTTGTAATAACTTATAATGGAAAAGAATCTGAAAAAGACTATATATACATATATATGCATGTATAACTGAATCACTTTGCTGTACACCTGAAACTAACACAATATTATAAATCAACTACAGTTCAAAAAAAAAAAAAAATTCAGGTAGAGGTGGACTGAACTAACATAGTTACTTTTTTTCCTCCTCCCAGCCGTCTCCACTTTTCACCACGCGAGGGCAGTAAGGAGGTACCTATTTGACCATTCCCCTTCCGTCAGGGGTTTTTCTCAGAAAGTTTCAGAAAGATGCAGATTCTCTTTCCTGTACCTATCAGAGGCCAGATACTTCGTTTCAAACTATGATAAACACAAGTGTATCTCCTGAAAACCCTTAGAGATCCAGTCTACAAGTTCAGGGTCAGTTTCCCGCCACGGGACGAGAAGTTTGAGGGGAATGAGGTTAAGAGCTAATAAGGGAAGGCCCGGGGCCCTCCTGTGAAGTAAAAGAATCTGGGAGTGTGGGTAAGGAGGAATCATGGAAAGAGAAGAAGAATCCAGAGGTGGAAAGCCCAAAGAGACAGTCCGTTCTCCTTTCCGCCTTGGAGAAAACAGGCAGCAGCTTATAGTAATTCAGAATCCTGTTTCTCTCCTTGACCATGGCAGTTTCACATTATATAAAGGCATCATTAAGAAATCAAAACATGTTTACGAGGTGAGACGTTCTGAAAGTAACTCTTTAAGATAAAGAAACGATTAAAAAATGAGAGAAAAAATAACCCCAGGACATTCTTAGCCAGCCGTCTGTAGATACTAGATGGAAAAGAGATCTTATGGAAAGAATTTCTAGTTCTTACAGCCACTATGGAAAACACTATAAAGGTACCTCAAAAAATTAAAAATAGAGGGCTTCCCTGGTGGCGCAGTGGTGGAGAGGCCGCCTGCCGATGCAGGGGACGCGGGTTCGTGCCCCGGTCCGGGAGGATCCCACATGCCGCGGAGCGGCTGGGCCCGTGAGCCGTGGCCGCTGAGCCTGCGCGTCCGGAGCCTGTGCTTCGCAACGGGAGGGGCCACAACAGTGAGAGGCCCGCCTAGCACCAAAAAAAACAAAAAATTAAAAATAGAACTACCATATGAACGGGCAATCCCAGTTCTAGGTATTTATCCAAATGAACCGAAATCAGGATCTCAAAGAGATACATACATCCCCGAGTTCACTGCAGCATTATTACAATAGCCAAGATATGGAAACAACCTAAGTGTCCATCAGTGGTGAGTGGGCAAAGATGACAGGGTACATACATACAATGGAATGTTATTCAGCCTTAATAAAGAAGAAAATCCTGCTGTTTGTGAGACAACATGGATAAACCTTGAGAACATAATGCTAAGTGAAATAAGCTAACCACAGAAGGACAAATACTACAGGATACTACTTGTACGTGGAATCTAAAGGAGTCACAACCTCAAAAAAAAAAAAAGTCAACCTCACATAAGCACAGAGGAGAATGATGGTTACCAGGGCATGGGAGGAAGACATGCAGAGGTGGGTACAAAGCTTCAGTTCTGCAAGATAAGACGGTTCTGGAGATCTGCAATACAGCATGGTGCCTGTAGCTAAAAATGCTTCATCCTATACTTAACATTTGCTAAGAGGGTAGATCTTATGTTGTGTTCTTACCACACACACACACACATACACACACACACACACACACACACACACACACACACACGAGAAAAATTCTAGTTCTTTACTAAATTTAAAATTAGGGAATTCCCTGGCAGTCCAGTGGTGAGGGCCCCCCGCGCTTCCATTGCAGGGGGCAACGGTTCCATCCCTGGTCGGGGAACTAATATCCCGCATGCTGCGTGGCCCGCCAAAAAAATTAAAATAAAAAAATAAAAAACAATGTTATACTAGACCATGGTTTAGACATTTCATAGAATCATTTATTTCCTACACTTTTTAAAAATGACCAAACTCTCTCTAATATTTCGGACTGGATTCCCACTAAAGTAAAGGTCTCTTTTGGAAAGAACATGTTACTTCTAGGGCTGAACATCTGAATTTTTATTCCTTCAGCAGTTTAGTGGAAGGATCCGTCATACAGCGTAAAATAAGTGGAAACTATGCCATGAAGCAAGAGTTATGTTCTGGCTGGATTTCCTCCTGGGCCATCGTACCCTCGTGACCGAGCCCTTGGGGACTAGCTTTCTGCTCTGTGTGACAGAGGTGACCTCTGCGATCCGCTAGAAGCGAGGGGCGCCGGCAGCGGCCCCGCGCTCTGGTCGCCGCGTGAAGCTGCGCGCAGCGCCCTAGGCCTCCCCCCCGGGAGGCGGTGCTTCCCCGAGCCCCGCGGCCCGGGTTGAGGGGCTTCCGTGCCAAGCCCCGCCCGCCGCGCGGAGGCGGGGTCGCCCGCAGAGTTAAGTGCGGCCGAGGCCGGGCCACCGGGTGTCCCCCCCGCCCGATGCCATGGACAAGGATCGCGCCTCCGCCCGCCTGCGCGTCTTGCTGCGACACCTCGGCGGCCGCTCGGCCGGGGCCATCGTATCCTTTGGGTGCGCGGGGCTCGAGCCGAAAGGGTGGTGGCGGCTATCAGGGCGCATCACACAGCCGCCGCGCCGGCTCTTCTTGCTCCGCACCGCCTGTCCCCGTGATGGTCACGTCTCTGCCGGGCCCTGGGGGCGAGGACGGGTGCGTCCCCAGGACCCGGTGGTCCCCAAGGCCCCAGAGGGGACCGGCCCGCCCGGTAGGCCCGGGACTGCTGGCCCCAGCGACTGGAGTGGCGTCGCTGCAGCCTTCCGGGCCTTCGGGGCCTCTATTCCCCGACTTTGGGGGTGGGGTGGAAGTCGTTACCGAGCGGGCCTGCTCTCTGCTGCCTTGTCGCTTTTCTGCACTTCTGCACTTGTCGACCTGGAGGAGCCGCGGGGCCCTCTCAGGGCGCAGCCGCCCCCCAGCTCTTCCTTCTCCAGGGGAGCCCCGTGGAGCTTACACTGTCTCCTGGAGGAGGGCTGGGTTGCCCTGTATCCGCTCCTGGTCAGGCCTTGAGAAGTTAATCCCCGAGAGCATGTGTGCGCTCCGGGCGTTGGACGCGGAGAGATGTCACTGGGTGCCACAGAAGTCAAGTTGCTTTTTAGAATTGTTTTTGCCTGCTCAGATTAAGTGTTCTCGTTCAGCGCGAACTTTTGGAAGCGCTGCAGAAAACTGGGCCTGGGATTTTTTTCCCCTTGTGACCTGTTCTGCTATGTTTAGGATCCTGAAATCTTTCCTAAAACGATCTTACTGCCTGTTTCTTTTACTTTCACTATTGCTCTCTCTGCTGAATTCCAAGCCTTGATGAATCAGAACCGTTGTAAATTTAAAAATCTCATCCACAAACTGATGGAGGGGACCCAGGTGACTCTGTAATCTCATTTTACAGTTGAGAAAACAGTCGAGGCTAAGAGAGATGAAAAGTCCTGGCCAAGGTCATTTCAGGGAAGCAGTGGTTGTCAAAGTGCAGTCCCCGGACCCACAGTACCAGCGTCGCCTGGGCAGTTGTTAAAAACGCAGATACTCAGGCTCATCTCAGACCTGGGGTGTCAAAATACCTGGGCATGGGGCCCGGCGATCCGTGTGCACTCGCTT
The DNA here is from genome assembly GCF_026419965.1 of Kogia breviceps. NCBI lineage: Eukaryota > Metazoa > Chordata > Mammalia > Artiodactyla > Physeteridae > Kogia > Kogia breviceps. Next base: position 180,152,359 of record NC_081312.1, on the reverse strand, counting down.
CTGACACATTTTAATTGTGAGAACCGCCAATATACTGGGACTAGGTATAACTGGAACTAGATTAAGGTTTCCGGGCCCAGACTGTCAATACTTTTATTTTTATTTATTTTGTTAATAAATTTTATTTATTTATTTCTGGCTGCGTTGGGTCTTCGTCGCTGCGCGTAGGCTTCCTCTAGTTGCGGCCAGCGGGGGCTACTCTGCGTTGCGGTGCGGGACTGATACGGGGACTGTCCCGGCATTTAGCTGAGAACAGTTGACAAAGAGGTTAACTCTCTCCCTTGGGGAAAACACAGTAGCTGGTAATTCTGACTCCTGGCGCCTGCCTCTCTCCTTGACGTTTTTTACTGGCCTCACTGCGTGGCTTGTGGGATCTTAGTTCCCCGACCAGTAATTGAACCTGGGCCTTCCTTAGTTGGACCTCCAGGGAATTCGCATCTCCTTGACTATTATATTGTCCTCAGTTATATAAAGACATCATTCAAAAAGGATAACATGTTTAAGAGAAGTGACATTCTGAAAGTAACTCTTGAGGCTAAAGAAACAATGAAAAAAATGAGAAGAAAAAACCAAGATGCTAAGTCAGTCATCTGTGATTACTGGATAGAAAACAAAAAGGAATTTCTAGTTCTTTAAGATATTTAAAATGATACTCTACTATGTGGATCATATTTTTCTTGGAGTCATTGTTTATTTTATAGTTTTTTTTTTTTTTTTTTTTTTTTTTTTTTTTTTTTTTTTTTTTTTTTTTTTTTGCGGTATGCGGAGCACAGGCTCCGGACGCACAGGCTCAGCGGCCATGGCTCACGGGCTTAGTTGCTCCGCGGCATGTGGGATCTTCCCGGACCAGGGCACGAACTCGTGTCTCCTGCATCGGCAGGCGGATTCTCAACCACTGCGCCACCAGGGAAGCCCTATAGTTTTTTTTTTCTTTTGAGAAACCATAGGTAATTCAGAGGCCTGTGAAAGGCTGTATTGCTGCAAATCTTAAATCTAAGGCAACTAGTGGTTTTTTTCTGTTTTAATTTGCTGTGCTGTGCAGCATGCGGGATCTTAGTTCCCAACCAGGGATCGAATCTGTGCCCTCTGCATTGGGAGCGTGGAGTCTTGACCACTGGACCTCCAGGGAAGTCCCTACTTTGTCAATTTTTAATTGGGTTATTTATCTTTTTATTATTGAGTTGTAATTGTTCTTTATTATATTCTAGATACACGTGCCCTATCAGATATATGATTGCAAACATTTTCTCCTGTTCTTTGGGTTGTCTTTTTTTTTTTTTAACATCTTTATTGGAGTATAATTGCTCTACAATGGTGTGTTAGTTTCTGCTGTATAACAAAGTGAGTCAGCTATACATATACATATGTCCCCATTTCTCCTCCCTCTTGCGTCTCCCTCCCTCCCACCCTCCCTATCCCACCCCTCTAGGTGGTCACAAAGCACAGAGGTGATCTCCCTGTGCTATGCGGCTGCTTCCCACTAGCTATCTATTTTACGTTTGGTAGTGTATATATGTCCCTGCCACTCTCTCACTTCATCCCAGCTTACCCTTCCCCCTCCCCGTGTCCTCAAATACATTCTCTACGTCTGAATCTTTATTCCTACCATTTTCTTTTTTAGATTCTATATATATGTGTTACCATACGATATCTGTTTATCTCTTTCTGACTTACTTCACTCTGTATGACAGACTCAGGGCCATCCACCTCACTACAAATAACTCAGTTTCGTTTCTTTCTTTTATAATTTACTTATTTTGGGCTGCGTTGGGTCTTCGTTGCTGTGTGTGGGCTTTTTCTAGTTGCGGCAAGCGGGGGCTACTCTTTCATTACGGTGCGCGGGCTTCTCATTGCGATGGCTTCTCTTGTTGCGGAGCATGGGCTCTAGACGCACGGGCTTCAGTGGTTGCGGCACGGGGGCTCAGTAGTTGTGGCTCACGGGCTCTAGAGCACAGGCTCAGTAGTTGTGGCGCATGGGCTTAGTTGCTCCGTGGCATGTGGGATCTTCGCGGATCAGGGATTGAACCCGAGTCCCCTGCATTGGCAGGCGGATTCTTAACCACTGCGCCACCAGGGAAGTCCCAACAGCTCCTAGTCTTGAGCCAGGGTTGGCAAACATTTTCTATAAAGGTAGACTTTTTTTTCTAATGACCAGCCAATATTGCTAATATTTTGGACTAGACTCCTACTAAGTTAAATTCCTCTTTTGAATAGCACATGTTTCTCCTTATTTCTAGAATAGAGCCTTTCCATTTTTATTCGTTCAGTAGTTTGATGGGAGAAATAGCCGGGGGGGATGAAATAGATGGAAACGCTGAATACCCTGTGGAAGCCTTGGCTCAGCTGTTTTCTGCTGGGTGACCGTGGACTAGTTACTGAGCTCTCCTAGCGTAGGGTTCCTGCTCTATGCAACAGGAATAATAAAGCTTCTGGCTCGTAGCCACCTCCTCACGCTACTGTGAAATGGAATGAGGTCAGCAGCAGTGCATCAGAACTTACGTGTGTAATCAGTATTTGCTTGGTGACTATTTAGGGCCCGTCTTCCCTTGTGAAAATCAATCCAGGGCAGACCGTTTCTAGAAAAGGTTGACACCTAAATTTTACTTTATTTGCCTTAATTCCCATCCTAGATAGCACACCACACTTCAGGGACTGTTTCTCCTGCCAGTTTCCATCCTCAACAATTCCAGTGAGTAGATCTAATTTGAATTTTTAACCGTACAACGTATATAAAGGTGTTTTTTTTTCTAGTGGTAACTAGGATATAAAATACATGTTGCCCGATGAGAATTCATTATACAAACCCTCCATTTCCAGGATTTGTTCTAACGATCATGGAAAATTTTGAAGACCCTGACTTTTTCTATATGTATTTTAAAATTCAAAAAGGGGGAAAAATGTGAGAAAGTGCATAATCTTATTGTGTAAAATTCAGGCATGGTATATCTCATTTAAATTAGCCTGTTGTTTGGTTAGTCTTATCTATTAGCTAGCATCTTTGGTTTGTCTTAAAATCACATTTGTAGTGGAAAACCTTGATCTCCATGGAATATTCTCATAGGGTCACAGTTCTAAACCAGAGTAATGGACAGGGTGATCTGAGTGTGTGTGTGTGTGTGTGTGTGTGTGTGTGCTGTACGCTTATTTAGATTTTTGTTACTTTGATTTCTTCTGTGAATGCATGAACTAGACAATTAAAAACATAAAATATATTAGTTTCCCATCTGAAAAACCATACATATTCATTACAGAATAAATTTTAAAATCAGAGAAATAGGAGGAATTAAAAAAAATCATCCATAATGCCATTACATAAAGGCAATCACTATTAAAACTTTTCTTTTTGTACTTCTTTATAGTGTTCTTTTTAACAAGTAGTGTCTTGGTTTTACATCATTGTCACCATATTTAAATTTAATAGGCATTGTCCATGCTATTATATGCTCTTTATTTTTAATGCTTGAGTCATATCCCATTGAATGGATATAATATGATTAGTTAATTACTCCTCCATTTCTTGGTGACAGTAATTAATGCTTTGGATCTAAAGCTTTAAAATTTTTTTCAGATTATTTCCTTAAAGTCTCGGAAATAAAAATGCTTAGTGGAAGAGTTCATACGTTTCTCAGGTTCTTGATACATATTGTTAGGTTGTGATTTTTAAATTGGACTTACTTGAGATTTTTTTCTCCTTTAGGTATACTCGGGATAATAATGTTCTAAGCCTAGAACAGAGAAAATTTTATGAAGAAAATGGATTTCTTGTCATTAAAAATTTGGTGTCTGATGCTGATATTCAATATTTTAGGTACAGTAACACTATTTGTTATACAACAGAAATATGTATTATATGTGTGTCGTGGGAATATGAGTAAGATTAGCTTGTGTCTGTACAGATATTTTTCAGGCATTGGGTTTGTTAGGAAGTGGTTTGTTAGAACCTGGGCTCGAGCCAGGGTGGCTGGCTTTAATCTTAGACCCGTCGCTTAACGTTGTGTGTATGAGGCAGTTCCTTCACCTTTCCATGCCTGTTTCCATGTCTGCAACACGGGGGAAATAACAGTACTTCTGTCCTAGAGTTGTTTTTAGGACTGAATAGGTAAAATAGAGAGAGAATACTTTAAACAGGGCCTGGCTTATTGTAGTGCTAGGGAAGTTTTGCTCTTTTATTCAGATGAAACCAACTCACAGATATTTCCCCACTGGTCTGCTAAGCTAAGGAATATTTGACTTCTGGGAGCAAGTTTCAGCCTCACAGTCAGGAGGCAGGTACTTCTGAGTTGGCCATTTTCTCCTTCCTCCCGTCAGAACTATTCAACCTGGGGCTAGAGGCCAACTTGGGGCAGAAAAACCGCCCCCAAACCTTCGAGTCTTTCCACAGAACAAGGCCAGGGAGGTGCTTGGAGCCTGCGGTAATGACATCATTTACGCATTGAATTTTCTAGGGATGAGTTTGAAAGAATCTGCAGAATGGAGGTGAAACCACCGGGATTGATGGTGATGAGAGATGTGACCATTTCAAAATCTGAGTATGTGCCGAGTGAGAAAGCGATTACCAAGGTCCAAGACTTCCAGGAAGATAAGGAACTCTTCAGATACTGCACCCTCCCTGAGGTCCAAGGCCTTCTTGTGTTCTCTTTCTCTTTAAGCTAATTGCCCATCTGCAGGCCTGCCTCTGAAATATTATTATTATTATTATTATTTTTACTTTATCTAGCCCCTTTCTACTGGGGTCCTGGAGTGGTGGTTCTCAATCAGAGATGGACATTTGGCAATGTCTGGAGACACGTTTGCTTGTCAGGCAGGAGGAATGGTGTCCTGTTGGCTTCTAATGGGTAGAGGTCAGGGATGCTGCTACTTGGGCCCAGGGATGCTATAATGCACAGAATAGCCCCTTCCCGCGAACAAAGAATTATCCAGCCCAAAATGTCAGTAGTGCCAAGACTGAGAAATTCTGCTTTTGCTAATTATTTTTGGTGAAGAAGAGCAGGAATTCTGTGGTAAGAGAGAGCCCTTCTCACACTTCATACAGGCACGTCCACAGGGGTGATAGTGCTGAGGCTATTTATTGTAATATCCATTTATTTTTTCTTTTTGTTTTATGATATGGTCAGTAGAGGTATGAGTTTGTTTTTAAATGTAAACTAGGGCCTCCCTGGTGGCGCAGTGGTTAAGAATCCACCTGCCAACGCAGGGGACACGGGTTGGAGCCCTGGTCCGGGAAGATCCCACATGCCGCGGAGCAACTAAGCCCGTGCGTCACAACTACTGAGCCTGCGCTCTAGAGCCTGAGAGCCACAACTGCTGAAGCCCGTGCGCCTAGAGCCTGTGCTCTGCAACAAGAGAAGCCACCGCAGTGAGAAGCCCATGCATTGCAACTAAGAGTAGCCCCTGCTCACCGCAACTAGAGAAAGCCTGCGCCCAGCAACCAAGACCCAACGCAGCCAAAAAAAAAAAAAAAGCAAACAAATAAACATCAACTAGTTTTTAAAAAATTATTCTTTAAGAGTAGTTCATATTTATAAAAATATCCAAATAGTACGGAAGGACATGAAATGAAAAGTGAATTCTCCCACCCCCAGCACCACTCACATTCAGTTTTTTTATGTATTCATCTAGAATTATTTCAGGTGTAATCAAGCATATCTGTATAACCCCACCTTTTTTTGTTTGTTGCGGAGCACAGGCTCCGGACGCGCAGGCGCAGCGGCCACGGCTCACGGGCCCAGCCGCTCCGCGGCACGTGGGATCCTCCCGGACCGGAGCATGAACCCGTGTCCCCCGCATCGGCAGGCGGACTCTCAACCACTGCGCCACCAGGGAGGCCCAACTCCACCTTTTGTGTAACAGGGAACATACTGGTTGTCACTTTGTTTTTCCACTTGCAGGAGATCTGAGACATCTTTCCATATTAGTATCTATGGATCTACTTTATACTTTGTAAACTATTGCATAGTATTCCATTGCATAAATGTACTACAGTTTATGACCGTTTATTTAGAATGGTTTGAAAGGACACTTTGCACAAAGTACTTAATAGAAACTATAACCTCAAGTGCTGTTAAAAAATCTGATTCATGAAGAAAGACTGTACAGCTGAGCCACCTGGAATGTCGGGCCCCTTGGGTTGGGGATGGGAGGAGAAGTGGCCCCTCTCAGCCATGCATTCTTCCCAACCTCAAGTCCTGTTATAGAAACGGAAGTTGTGTGGGTGGATCAAGGATAAAAAGCTGGAAATCACAGGCAACATGTAGTAGGTTAACCTCTATCGGGACTTTCAGATTTCCTACCTCTGTAACGTGTGAACCACGTATCTGGTGGTTCATGCAGTGATTTTTAGGAGGTAGGCATTCTTTTAATAGCTGCGTATTTATTTTAATATGTATTGGAAAAATGAACCGGCACCTCAAATCCATGATTTCAAGAATATGATCAATCAGGATAAAACTAAATAAAAGAGGGACTTCCCTGGTGGCGCAGTGGTTAAGAATCTGCCTGCCGATGCAGGGGACACGGGTTTGTGCCCTGGTCCGGGAAGATCCCATATGTCGCGGAGCAGCTAAGCCCGTGTGCCACAACTGCTGAGCCCGTGTGCCACAACTACTGAAGCCTGCGTGCCTAGAGCCTGTGCTCTGCAACAAGAGAAGACCCCCACAGTGAGAAGCCCGCTCACCTCAACAGAGCAGCCCCCGCTGGCCACAACTAGAGAAAGCCTGCGCACAGCAACGGAGACCCAACGCAGCCAAAAAATAAATAAATAAATATTTTTAAAAAGAAAAAAAAACTAAGTAAAAGAAGTGAGTTAATTTAATTTAGGGAGAATATTGGCTAAATATATTGGGAAATTCTGCAAAGCAGGACAGAAACGGTGAGGATGGCTCTTGAAGGACGAAGGTTTAGAAAATAGCAGCCTAAGTCAATACCAGAAAAGAAAAAAAGACAAAAACAAACTTATTAAAAAAACAAGCATGAGGCCCGACTCCTGAGATTTTTGTAACATTTCAAGTGTTTCATACTCAAACTGCCAATATTCCTTATACACAAGAGATCAAATAGTGAGAAAGCCATAGAACGTGCTTCATTTTTTGGAGTCAGACAGAAAGGGAGTTTGAATACCATCTTTTTCATTTAACTGGCTCTGCAAATTTCGGCATTTTTATTCGAGTGGGGCATTCATGTCAAAGTATTATTAATGAACGGGGGCGTTAATTTTCAGGGACTATTGTGAGGCTTAACCGAGCTGATGTGTCAATATATATATAGAAAGCCCCTGGCAGGTGGGAGGCGTGCAATGTTGAGTCCTTTCTGCTTTTTACCCCTTCCTTGTGGGTCTGATACAGGAGGTGGTCCTCCTTATCACCTGCTCCCATTGCAGCTTATTCCTCCTGGCGTGGGTCTCAAGCACATCGGCCCATGTCATTATGTGTTTAACACCTTTTTTCCCACCAGCGTATAAACTCCTTTGGGGCAGGGACCCGCTTATCTTGTTCACTGCTGTGTTCCTATTTGCTGTCACTCTGCCTGGTTCAGAGACCTTAGGAAGGAGTTGTTGAATTAATGGCAACGCTGATTGTGAAGTGGCCTCCAGGCCCCTGTTCTCCTGCCCTCGGGGTTACTCATGACAGAGGCAAACCTGCCTGTCGGGGCCTTTCGTGGTCCCTCCTTACGCAGAGTCTCCGTGAAGGAAAAGGAAGTTGCCTTCTCACTGGGCAACCGCCAACAGCTTTGGTGGGAAGAAGGGCATTCCCGCCCTTTGCAGTTGGTGTCTCACAGAAACTCATGTCTCTCTCGTAGAAGAAGTACTCCATTTTCCAGCTGGCTCCAAAAACCCTGTTTAGTTCAGAGTGTTGTACATTTCCAATGATTTGCAGTTGCTGACTTTGCCATTGGTTTGTTTGCAAGGTTGTGAAATATCGATTGATTGTTTTAAACAATTGCCATCTGAGTTCCTGTAGAGATAGATGTACTCTGTGCCACCTGCCTATGTATCTGATTTCCCATGAACTTTTTCCCCCCTTTCCCTTAGATTCTGAAATATGTGGAGTGCTTCACTGGACCCAATATTATGGCCATGCATACCATGCTGATAAACAAACCTCCAGATTCTGGTAAAGAGCTCTTATTTGTAAAGGAGAAGCAACAACAACAACAACAAAAACAGTGTTTAAGTACATAAGGTTGATGTCCTAACTAACAGCAATGTGTACGACTGCTAAACTTTGCATAAATTAATATATGTACTTTTATTTAAGTCTTAAGATAGCTTACATCGTAAAAACACTGAAGTGCAGGGTTATCACTGGGTTTTTACACAACTGGCTTCTGAAAGATGCAGTTTAGTAAACCCGACTGTCCTTACACCCCAGAGGTTCCTGTTACTCAACATCTCTAAGCCTCGTTACCAGTCTCAGCCGTGCATGAGAGTATAGACTTTGCCTTCCTGATCTGAAGACATTATTATCACTACCAAAGTTAAAACTATTCTTATAAATCGTATACCACAGTTATTCTTAAAATTTCCTGTGCTTGCTGAAATGTAGCTTCTAGGACCTCCCTCCTAGAGAAACTGATTCAGAAAACAGAACCCAGGAATCTGCATTTGTATTAACCATACCCGGAAATGCTAATGCAGATGGCTCTTGGGCCACACTGAGAAATTCAGCTGTACCAGCAGCAGTATATTGGCCATTAGAGATTCTTGATCCTTTTCTACTTTGTCTTCCTCCCGATGGCTGGGAGAGGTTTATGTGACAGGTCTGTAGTTTAACATCAAGTCTTTCCCTCCTTGGGTGTCTTGCCTGGAGAGATCCGGTGGCCTGGGGGAACCACGTTCAGAGGGCAAAACTAGGGGAAAACGTAAACATGGGCCTAGTATCTCTGATTCTCCACACTGATTGTACACCAAATGCTTCTAGTTTGGTGGGGAAACCTCTGAGACGCCTTTTAGTTAGTTAGTTAAGGAATACATTTTTTTTGTACCAGGCACTTTGAAGGCTATCAGAGGACCTCGGATTTGACCACTCTCTTTAACTAATCAGCCTTTTTTTGGGAATGCTAAGCTCTGTGCCCAAACCAGAGTTAGGAAGGAATAAAGCACAATAGAGATGATGACATACATACAGCATGCTAGAAAATAGTGTAAAGTAGTCCTTGGCTACCGGAAGCCCAGAAAGAACTACAGGATCCAGAGTTACTGTGCTGATGGGAATTCTCTGGTGGTCCAGCACTTAGGATTCCACGCTTCCACTGCAAGGGGCATGGGTTCAATACCAGGTTGGGGAACTAAGATCCCTCATGCCTCGCGGCACGGCCGAGAAAAAGGACAGCGTCACTGTGCCGGTTCAGTGTTCCAGTTTGGTGCGTATCTGTTGAGGCTGGTTTTCTTTAGCATTGTTTCATCTGTTTGCTTTTGCAGGGATAGGTCATTGTTCTGGTTTTTCAGGCAGAGGAGAAGAATTCTGAGACTTGAGGTTATTTATTTTAACAGCCGGTTCTGTTTTAGGCAAGAAGACATCCCGTCACCCCCTGCACCAGGACCTGCACTACTTCCCCTTCAGGCCCAGCGATAGCATCGTCTGTGCCTGGACAGCCATGGAGCACATTGACCGGAACAACGGCTGTCTGGTTGTGCTTCCAGGGACACACAAAGGCCCCTTGAAAACACACGGTTATCCCCAGTGGGAGGTAAGTCTGCCTGGCGGCTGAGTCTTGATCAGAATCTTCTGTTGTTTTGATTTCACATCAGCACACATGAGGAGCTTTGCCAGTAAGATGACATTTCCTTTCTTAGCAAAACGTTGTTCTGGGATTTAGAAGCAGGATCAGGGAAAATTCGAGGATGTCCGGTAAAATGATTGTCTTTGTTCTTTCAACAAGTGCTTGAAAGCCAACCAAAGTGGGGAACTTTGGTGATGCTATAGAAGATCTGAGATTATGAAGCCTAACTGCAGAGGTGAGACACAAACACGGCAACACCAGATGTGTGCCAAGTGCCTCATGGGTCTTACACCCTGGTTGGTGGGTCTCGCAGTAAAGGAGTGGGATCGTCTCTTTCCCGCTGAACAGACCGGCAGAGAGAGGCTCTGGGGGGGACTGAGTAGCATCCTGTGGCAGGGCTGTCCATGGTTTATCGATTCAGCTCATGATACTGGAGGACTGTTTAATGCTTTGGGGCCCATGAGTGATGAGATCTAATTGGTTCTCCAAGGCGATAACCTAGTGGTCTGGCACAGAATGCACTGCAGGTGTAAGAGTCCAGAGGCAGAGAAACCAGAGAGGAGACTCTTAGCATTTTAGGTGTAAGGCAATAACGTCTCAAAGATCCCACAGTGATGACAAGGTGGGAGGAGCACCTCTTGTTGAGGCAGACGGAACGGACACGGTTCTGTGGGACGTAAAGAATACGGCTCTCTCAGGACTTCCGTGCCAACTAGTGAGAATTCTTCTGCTTTAAAATAATTAATTAATTAATTGTGTTTTTGGCTGCGTTGGGTCTTTGTTGCTGCGCACGGGCTGTCTCTAGTTGTGGCGAGCGGGGGCTGCTCTTCGTTGCGGTGCGCGGGCTTCTCACTGCAGTGGCTTCTCACGCTGCGGAGCACGGACTCTGGGCGCGTGGGCTTCAGCAGTTGCGGCTCGCGGGCTCTAGAGCGCAGGCTCAGCAGTTGTGGCGCACGGCCTTGGCTGCTCCACGGCATGTGGGATCTTCCCGGACCAGGGCTCGAACCCGCGTCCCCTGCATTGGCAGGTAGATTCTTAACCACTGAGCCACCAGGGAAGCCCCTGGTTAGAATTCTTGCACTGAGGATTAGTGCTAAGTGAAAATATTTGAGTCTAGATTCTGCTTTAAAATCTGAAATTCGTCGATTAAGTTGAGGTTTAGGAAAGGTTGGTGCAAGCAACAGAAGTGGGTTTTCACTGACTTCAGGAAGGAAAGCGGGAGTCCTTGCTCGATGGGAATAGTTGGGTGGGGTACCTAGCATGGGCAGTGAACCCTGACTACCTCCGGTCTCTTCGATCCTCTGCTCAGATTCAAAGTGGCCACAGTGGGAGGTCAGATGAGCTTATCTTGGTTACTTATCAACCCTGTGTGCAGAGAGAACTCACTGGGTCAAAGTCCCAATACAGTGCAGTAGAAAAGTAGTCATTCCTCAAAAGAAACTTGTATTTGGGATAGTCTTAGGAAAGGAAATGGGATACTACCCTCCAAAGACCCACAGAGGTTTGCAAACTTTGTCACTTCTCCTTTTAACTTCTTCCATAAAGACATAACCATTACCTAATACAGTGACTAACTTTGAAAATAGTTATAAACAAACATGTTTTCCTTATTTCATTATTTTTAAAAATTCTTCTTTATTTTATTTATCTATTTTTGGCTGCATTGGGTCTTCGTTGCTGCGTGTGGGCTTTCTGTAGTTGCGGCGAGCGGGGTAGTTGCAGCGAGCGGGGGCTACTCTTCGTTGCGGTGCGCGGGCTTCTCTTGTTGCGGAGCACGGGCTCTAGGCTAGCGGGCTTCAGGAGTTGTGGTGCGCGGGCTCTAGCGCGCAGGCTCAGCAGTTGTGGCGCACGGGCTTAGTTGCTCTGTGGCATGTGGGATCTTCCCAGACCAGGGATGGAACCCGTGTCCCCTGTGTTGGCAGGCGGATTCTTAACCACTGCGCCACCAGGGACGTCCCCATAACGTTATAATTTACTATTCTTTCTTTACTCTGCATGTGACATGAGTGGTTTTTCAGCCCAGAAAAACTGAGTATTTTCTCTCCCCTAGTTTGGGAGAATAGTTAGCTTCTCAGAGATGCTCCTGAGTGATAGAAGAATGATTTATGCCAAGTTCCAGGCGGGAAAGAATGATTATGGATTATAACCTGGAAAGGTGGTCTCCTGCATTACCACAAAATGCAAACGCTGATCTAGATCTTCATTTATAATTCAGTAATGAAGGGTAGGTGGAAATTCCAAATTTTTCATCTGGTCTAAAAAGTCCCAAGATTTTTAACATCAACATGTGGCTTTCTATAAAACCAGTCATCTGAGAAGCTTTGGTATACGTAAGTTTTTTTTTTTTAATCTAATTTATTTATCTGTTTCTCTTGGAAGAACTTAGAGAAGCTTTGTTTTTTTCCTGATGAGTCACTGATAAGGGTTTTAATTAGTGGCTTCCTCACATCTGGACTTGGCTTCTCTCGTGTTTTAGGGAGGGGTTAACATCATGTTCCACGGGATCGAGGACTATGACAAAAATAATGACCGGGTGCACGTCGTGATGGAGAAAGGAGACACCGTTTTCTTTCATCCTTTGCTCATCCATGGATCCGGTCGCAACAAAAGTCAAGGGTTCCGGAAGGTATGCAGTTCACATCACAGCTCTTTCTGAAGATGAACGGGTTAGGAACAAAAGTGCCATGATATATTCAAAGTTAAAGGATTTGTGACTTTTAACTAAACTACCCTTTAGTCTGGTTTATTTAGCAGGAAATATATTTGCCTCCCGCATGCTTTCTTGCTCACAGCAGTAAGGAGCCAGGTGACCTCAGGATCCCAGCCTACTGAACATTCATGGAATTGCTTCAGAGTGAGAGCTTACTTACTTGGAAGCTGCTACCCTATGGTTTCAGAGGCAAAAACAAAGGCAGACCTACCAAATAAGAACATCTGGAATGTGTACAGCTCATATAAGAGGAACGTTTGTAATATTATTGCTACTGGGGAAAATATTATTGATCGGAAAGGAAGGTCTGAATTGGCCACCCGGAAATCAGATATGGCCATGTTTTTCACCCCTTAGCCTCAGTGTTTTCAATTTCATGATTTCAGTGCTTACATTAAAAATTGAGGGCTTCCCTGGTGGCGCAGTGGCTGAGAGTCCGCCTGCCGAGGCAGGGGACGCGGGTTCGCGCCCCGGCCCGGGAAGATCCCACGTGCCGCGGAGCGGCTGGGCCCGTGAGCCGTGGCCGCTGAGCCTGCGCATCCGGAGCCTGTGCTCCAAAGCGGGAGAGGCCACGACAGTGAGAGGCCCGCGTACCGCGAAAAAAAAAAAAAAAAATTTAACATAATTTCTCATAAATCCGCAGATTTCTTGCCTCTAAGATTCCGCAGATCTGAAGATACTATGGGCTCACATTTCCCTCCGATGACATGGCTGTTTATACTAAAGAGTAGGGGCTTCTTTGGGGCTGAGTGAAGTTTTCCAGCCTCTGTCACAACAATCCCTTCTGTCTCCCTGAGGCTGAGGGTTAGTTGTCAGATTTCATATTCCATTCATTCAAATATCCACCAGGCTCAACAGGACTGGGGTGAGCATGACGCAAGAAGGCACTCCCCTCAGGGGTACCCCAAACCTCAGCGGTCCAGTTACATAATATTTTAAAGTAGTAGTTTAAAAAATCAAAATTAATGCCAAAAAGTCCATGGTGAGCACAATGCCGAAATTTTAAAGACGCGGTCAGACCCTCCACTACCATGACCCTCAGAAGTGTGCAGAGGGGTACAGGCACTATGCTGGAAATAATGTGTTTTAATATACTGACTTTATAATTTTTCTTTCTTTCTTTTTTTTTTTTTTTTTTTGCGGTATGTGGGCCTCTCACTGTTGTGGCCTCTCCCATTGCGGAGCACAGGCTCCGGACGCGCAGGCGCAGCGGCCACGGCTCACGGGCCCAGCCGCTCCGCGGCACGTGGGATCCTCCCGGACCGGGGCCCGAACCCGTGTCCCCTGCATCGGCAGGCGGACTCTCCACCACTGCGCCACCAGGGAAGCCCTTCAGTATTTTTTAACTGCTTTAATGTTTGGGGAAGTATTAACCATTAAAAAATACATAAAAGGGTACAGGTAGGACTGTACACTTTTCCCCTTTTGCCTCAGACTCCAGTATGGCTTGGTATGGCACTAGGGCTTCCATGGGAAATAAAGTTTGTGACTCAACTGCATAGAAATTTGATATTTGGGGCAAAGTAGGAAGCTCTTCTGATGGGTGCAGTCACCCTGAGGCAACTAACTTGTGACAAGGAGGGTGGGTTTTAACTGCCGCCCCCACAAGTTAGATCTGTTTATACCTCCTCCAAGAATGGGGAGAAACAAGGAACTTCCGTCTTACCTTCAAAAGGAAACAAGGTGGGTATTGTATGTGAATGCAATCAAACTTTAAACATCCTTCTGATTCAACAGGGGTGTCTGCCTATTATTTCCTTTGCAAGGTCTTTTCAGTTTTTTCAGCCCATAATCTGTGGCCACTGAAATACCAACTCATTACAAACTTAACTGAGTAACTTCTGTAACTGGGGTGATGAGAAACCCTGCAATACATTCCTTTGTAGGACTTGGCAGTATCCACTCATTAGAAAAATCAAATGCTAGAAAGTTAAAGATTTCTTACTTACATAATTCTGTTCCCTGCCCCGTATATACCTTTGGAAAATAACACAGCTAGTGAAAAACGTCTTGTAATTTCTCAATTAGCCTTTAGCTGGGTGGGAAAAAAAGCAGCTGAGCCATCGAGAGACTGACGTAGGACACATGGGAAGGGCATTCAATCTAGAAATCAAATGCTCGGTGACAGAACTGACTTTCCAAAAGAAGCCTCCTTGCTTGGCTGCTGGTGTTAACGGGGTGTTTTTTGTTTGTTCGTTTTTGTGTTGTAACATGAATCGATTCACTTTGCACAGGCCATTTCCTGCCATTTTGCGGATGCCAACTGCCACTACATCGATGTGAAGGGTACCAGTCAAGAAAACATTGGAGAGGAAGTTTTAGAGGTAGCCAGTAAAATCCATGGAGTGAAAGACGTCAGCCTGAAGGTATGTTTGTATGAAATGATAAGGTAAAGATCCTGGTTTTTTCTTTTCTTCGGATGCTTCACAATTCTCATACCTGATTTAATTTGAAAGTATAAAATGCTTGGGTTTAGAGCTCGTTTCGGAAACACTGCTGAGACCTAAGAATGACAGTGGAGTTTGTTTGTACTACTTGCTTCCCCAGCGTGGGAGACCTGAATTCTGTAAGTCTCTGGGCTGTCCAGTGGTACGGAGGCCATCGTGCTGCAGAACGGACAGGTAGGAGAGGAAGCAGATAACAGATTCAGAGGAGACGAAATGGAGGACAAGGCTACCTTCTGAACGCACACTTTTTTTTTTTTTTTTTTTTTTTTGTGGTATGCGGGCCTCTCACTGTTGTGGCCTCTCCCGTTGCGGAGCACAGGCTCCGGACGCGCAGGCTCAGCGGCCATAGCTCACGGGCTTAGTTGCTCCGCGGCACGTGGGATCTTCCCGGACCGGGGCACGAACCCGTGTCTCCTGCATCGGCAGGCGGACTCTCAACCACTGCGCCACCAGGGAAGCCCTGAACGCAGACGTTTGAAAGGTTTGGGCTGTCGATCATAGGCCTCCTTTGTTTGTAAAGAAGAGAGTATGTGCATCCGGAGAGTATATGCATTTGACAGTCAGACTCCCAGAAAGCAATTCTCAAGCAAGTGTTTGGGTCCGTTTGCATCCGGAGTTTAATGAGAGCCTGCGTGTAGCAGACATGAGAGATCACGGGTGCTTGTCATAGCGGGCGTAAGACAGTATTTCATATGCTTTCCTAATTAATACACCTCATCTGTAGATTATTTGTTTTTAACTGTTGAACATTCCATGCTGCTGCTGATCGATAACAAGTTATCAGTCAGGGCAAATAAATAAATTCATTTGCAGCGTAGATTATGTACATTTTAGCATCTGAACCAAGAAGCTGACCCTACTTGTTAAATGTGCATTAGATAACTAAGTGCATCTATTCTGGGGGCGACAGGACCCCCAAATAGGCTGAGTGTAATAGTAACTCAGGGCTTTCTAGCACTCTGAAGAGCCTTGTTCCCCAAAGGCAGGGTACCACCTTCTGAAACAACTTCCCAGCGCACAAATCTTCCTCCACCCCTTAACCCCTTTTCTCTTTAGAATCTATGAATGTATCCCATATCTGAAAATGCTCTGGTCTCACATTTGCACCTCCTCGAAGTCTTGTCCTTCTCCCTTTGTCCGGTACTTAAATGTCCTACAAAGGCAACATATTTTGCCAACCGGAGCTTCCATCCAACACCTTGAATTTCAAGGCAGGAAAAAAATGTATATATTATGTTTGAGGTCTGTCACAGTTGTACTCAATGAATCAGTTCCTGTATTTCTTTTTCGTTACTCTCTCAGCTATAGTTCATTGGCTTTACTTAAAAGAACAATACTAACTTCTGCTATAGAGTTCTTTGTCAGGTGCAAAAGCACGTTCATATCCCTTTTCTTCACCAAAACCCGGTGGAGCAGTCATTATAGCTCCAAGTTCTTAATGAGAAAATGAAGAGTTCAAAAGATTGGCCTCAATTACTTAAGTGACGGAGATTTCAGAGTCAGGTCCAGTTCCAAAATCGTTCTTCCCAGGATACCTTGCTGTTTGCTCACAAATAAACAAGAAAGTCTGAATTGTTTTATTAGGAACAAAGAAGAAAAAAAAAACAAACCAGTAGCCCAGGACATCATTTTCATGATAATGATCTAATCAGGGGTAGCTGACTCAGAATGGGGCGGGCAAACATCACCAAGGAAAGCAGGAGCTTGTGTACTAAACTAGTTGTACTGTGACCAGACTCAACAGCCAGTTCCCAAACCTGTAATCAACACGAGTGCCAAGTAAAACAAGACTGACACGGGTGGGGACTCACTGTCCTGGCTTACAAGACATAATTTTAGATGTTGGCAGGTACATTCATTGGAGTCTCAGAATGTGGTTTATTTACTGTTATGACTATTGGGGACTTTTCTTCTTTCTTTTTTGTATTTAACCACTTGTAGATGCTAGTAATCTACTTTGTCTTATGGTGAATAGGTAAATCAAAGTGTCCCATAAACTCATTGTGTTTGGTATTACTTCCAGGATGTTTGGCGATTTCGAGCACGCGTCGTGAAAGGAGAAAGAATCAACCTTTGAAACAGCCCTTTGCTCGAACTCTTTTCAAGAAAACCAGGATGGAACAAGGTCTCGGAGGGAAACCTTTTCTCAATGAGATGATGTAATCTTTTCTATCCACTTGTTAACAAAATCAAAGTGCACAGATCCAGTACTTAATTGCATACGGGTAATTCTGCAGCACGGTGGTGTGGCTTTAATGGACATAAAATCAGTAAAAGTGAAATATTACTGTTTTAAGGAAAACCTGAGGTTGCAACTAATAAAGGTGATGCATAATTGAAGTCTGTTTGATCAGTTTCTTTCATTCAGTTAGCTCTTTACCCAAGCAGGGATTAATGTTCTGAAACGCAAAGCCCACCACCTCCCAATTTTGTGTTGTGAGAGATTTCTTTTCACATCTGGAACAATGAATATTAGAGGTACAGTTAGTGGAGGGCCTAAGAAGGGCATCAGGGAGTAAAAATGTGGGTGGAGACTCACGTTCTGACACAGGATTTCCTTCCATGGCCTCTCCAGCCCAACCAACCTCCTTAAAGACTGGATCTTTCCAAGTCTTTTTCTCTAAAGAGAGAAGACCAGGGTCACTTTCCCTGCCAATTCATAATGGGCAGGGCAGCATTTACGAATGAAATCTAACCTCTTTCAAGGTCTTAGAAAATGGTTAGATACTTTTTTTTTTTAACATCTTTATTGATGTATAATTGCTTTACAAAAAAAATGGTGTGTTCGTTTCTGCTTTATAACAATAGCCAGGACATGGAAGCAACCTAAGTGTCCATCATCAGATGAATGGATAAAGAAGATGTGGCACATGTATACAACGGAATATTACTCGGCCATAAAAAAACCGAAATTGAGATATTTGTAGTGAGGTGGATGGACCTAGAGTCTGTCACACAGAGTGAAGTAAGTCAGAAAGAGAAAAATAAACACCGTATGGTTAGATACTTTTGATTTGGATTTCAAGTTGGTGTGGGCTGGGGGAGTTTAATAGAGCACCGTATTTCTACGCCAGCTGAGGGCAGCAAGGAGCCACGGTCCTTACTCTTAACAAGTCTAGTTAAAGCTTTAATAAGAAAGAAAGAGTCCCCTTTTTTGTCATTCTGCTATGCACGTGTTTTCCTAAATCTAGCCTCACCGTTTTTGTCAGTTTCTCTGTAAGAACGCCCAGTTTAAGCTCAGGTCTTGCTAGATACTGGGGAAGACATGAGAATCCCTGACAGGGTCTAAGGATTATGGAATAAGGAAATAAAATGTACAGAGGGAAAGCCAGCGTAAACGGCATGTATGGGGCACTGTTCTGCAATAAACTTTTTCAAACTGATTTTGAATTTAAAATACATGTGAAAAAAGTCAGGCACAGCTGACTCCAAGTTCTGGGACAAGAACTCAGGGAAACATCTTATAGCAACAATTAAAACGACCTTGGTTAGTGGAGGCAGGTGAAATGGATTTGACTAACCATCACCCACGCTTTCCCACGCTTTCCCATTCATTCTGTGTAACAGGACCAAGTATGGAATGTAGCAGGATGAACCTGACTGCTTATTTTGCTTATGGGACCCCTGGAAAGGTGGGAGCCAATGTCCGCTGGAAACTGAGGATAGGAATATCACTAGATCTTGGCAGAATAAGGAAAAGCCTGGAAGAATAACAAGAGCCTGGCTTCACAGTGGGTGAAGGGGATTTATCCTGGGCTTATGTTTATTTCACCAGAGACCCGTCTAAAAAGAGTATATGAGGTACTCAAAGCACAGAACAAAACGTATAGAAAGGCTCCTCTTTTTCTATGATATTTGGGACTAATCATAGGAAAACCAGAAACCTTTGCTCCTGGTATCTGCTTGGAGCTCGCCCACTTTAAACCACAGATGAAAATGAGTTTGAAAAGCTTATGACTGCATCAACAAAACCTGATAACATTTCCCAAAGCTAATTCTAGTAATACAAGCACAACGGTTCAGACCATCTCAAGTTTACCTGTCAAACTCTTTTCTTACTAACCCAACACAACCGGAATTAATCTCTCCTTCAACTCACCTCTTGTAGCCATCCTGTATGTATAGTACATACCACCACCTGGCACTTAATACATTTCCTGAAAGTATGATTTTCCCATTTGTAAATACCCTGCCTTCCTGAACAGAAACAGTAAGACCCTTGAAGGTCCTGCCTATTCCTTTGGGCACCTGTTACCGACCACAGTGCCCTCACATATGAGACCCTTGCTCTTTATTGCTTATTCAGTGTAAGCACCAAACTTCTCAGGTTTTTGGCTGTGCTTCCCAGTGTGTGGGATCTGAGTTCCCTGACCAGGGACTGAACCCCTGCTGCCCCTGCAGTGGAAGTGCAGTCTTAACCATTGGACCACCAGGGAAGTCCCTCATTTTTGTAACTGTTTCTCTTACATAAGAGAGTATGTCCCTCTACCCTCCTGCACTGTTGGTGGGAATGTAAATTGGTACAACCATTATGGAAAACAGTATGGAAGTTCCTTAAAAAACTAAAAATAGAGCTACCATATGATCCAGCAATCCCACTCCTGGGTATATATCCGGAGAAGAGTAACTCGAAAAGATCCATGCACCCCAATGCTCATAGCAGCATAATTTACAATAGCCAAGACACGGAAACAACCTAAATGTCCATCGACAGATGAATGGGTAAAGAAGATGTGGTACTTACATACAGTGGAATATGACTCGGCCATAAAAAAGAATGACATAATGCCATTTGCAGCGGTGTGGATGGACCTAGAGATTATCATACTAAGTGAAGGAAGTCAGACAGAGAAAGACAAATGTCAGATACCACTTAAATATGGAATCTAAAAAAATAATACAAATGAACTTATTTACAAAACAGAAACAGAGTCACTGATGTAGAAAACAAACTTATGGTTACCAGGGGGGAAAGGCGGGTGAGTGGGTGGGGAGGGATAAATTGGGAGATGGGGCTGGACACATACACACTGCTATATATACAATAGATAAGTCACAAGGACCTACTGGATAGCACAGAGAGCTCTTCTCAATACTCTGTAATGATCTATATGGGAAAAGAAACTAAAAAAGAGCAGATAGGGGCTTCCCTGGTGGCGCAGCGGTTGAGAGTCCGCCTGCCGATGCGGGGGACGCGGGTTCGTGCCCCGGTCCGGGAGGATCCCACGTGCCGTGGGGCGGCTGGGCCTGTGAGCCATGGCCGCTGCGCCTGCGCATCCGGAGCCTGTGCTCCGCAGCGGGAGAGGCCACAGCAGTGAGAGGCCCGCATACCGGAAAAAAAAAAAAAAAAAAAAAAAAAAAAAAAAAAAAAAAAGAGCATGTATATATATATATATATAGAATATAGATAGATATCGATAGATATATATGTAAAACGGACTCACTTTGCTGTACGGCAGAAACTAACAACATTGTACATCAAGAAAGAGAGAGCGCGTGTCCCTCTGAAACACACTTGGCCTGTGCAGCCTTGGCCCCGACTTCCGGTTCCTGACGTGTTTCTCCCCGAGTGTTCCGGCCACCTCACTCCACTGCACTCTCCACCTCTTCACCAGTGCCTCTTTCACATATGCTGGGGGACGGGGATGCTGGGAAAGGAGGGGACTGCGACTGAGAAGTCTGGTTACTCGTTAGAAGCTCCACAGTAGGTTTGACTGTGTTGATATCTAGGTTTTTTTTTTTTTTTTTTTTTTGCGGTACGCGGGCCTCTCACTGCTGTGGCCTCTCCCGTTGCGGAGCACAGGCTCCGGACGCGCAGGCGCAGCGGCCATGGCTCTCGGGCTTAGTTGCTCCGCGGCACGTGGGATCTTCCCGGATAGGGGCACGAACCCGCGTCCCCTGCATCGGCAGGCGGACTCTCAACTCCTGCGCCACCAGAGAAGCCCTGATATCTAGTTTTTTAGGTGGATATGCTTTAAAAAATTTTAACTGTAGTAAAATGCACATAAAACGTACCACCTTAACCGTTTCTAAGTGTACATCTGAGCGGTGTTAAGTACATTCACGCTGTTGTGCAACCGTCACCGCCATCCATCTCCGGAACCCTCTTCATCATCTTGCAAAACTAACCCCTTACTCCTCATTCACGCCTCCCTCCAACCCATAGTATCACTAGCCTACCTTTTACCTATCTCTGTGAATTTGACGATTCTAGGTTCCTCACATAAGTGGAATCATACAGTATCTGTCTTTTTGCAACTGGCTTATTGCACTTAGCAGACTGTCCTCAAGGTTCACGGATGTTGTAGCAAGTGTCGGAACTTCCTTCTTTTTAAGGCTGAATAGTATTCGGCTGAATGGACAGAGACCACAGTTTGCTTATCCATTCTTCCATCCGCAGACACTTGGGTTGCTTCCAACTTGTGTCAATTGTGAATAAAGCTGCTATGAACGTGGCATACGAATAACCCTTTGAGACCCTGTTTTCAATTCTTCTGCGGAATTTCAGGATCACCTGGTAGTTCTATTTTTAATTTTTTGAGGACCCACCACATTGTTTTCCACAGCAGCTGAACCATTTTCCATTCCCACCGAAAGAGCACAAGGTTCCAATTTCTGCACATCCTCTCCAACTCTTTTTCTTTCTGGTATTTTTATAGTAGCCATCCTAATGGGTATGAGGTGGTGCTGGGTTAGATATTTTTGACCAAAGTAAAATTCTTAGCTCAGACTTGTAGGGACAATTGAAAGTTGACTACTTTACTGAAGTAGAGTAGGTGGAGGGAGGTGGTGTACATATCTCTCAGTATGTAAATTCCCTCACTGTTCCAACCTGGAAACTTCTCCATCTCACAATACTTTTAGTCTTTGGCTAAGACACCGTCTCTGAACTATCACGTCTATCTTCTTCAGAAGGATACCTTTGGTTCTGGAAGTTCACAGGGACAAAATTATTCCAAATAAACATAAGCCACTCTTGGGTTTTAGTTCTAATGCCATTATCCTGAACAAGGCAGGTCCCACATAGGCTTGACCCCCTTTGTCATGTGTTTGCAAGAGGGCTGAGAAGGTCTCCACTTCAAATCATCTTCCACCCATGTCACAAATTCCACCCTAGCCATGAGTCTGAGGACCGAGCCTCTTTCTAGATGTTCTCTTTTTTAAAAAAAAAAAAACTGGAATTGACTTTATTTATTTTTAAATTAATTAATTAATTATTCTTGGCTGTGTTGGGTCTTCATTGCTGCGCACGCGGGCTTTCTCTAGTTGCAGCGAGCAGGGGCTACTCTTCGTTGCAGTGCGTGGGATTCTCTTCGCAGTGGCTTCTCTTGTTGCAGAGCACGGGCTCTAGGCCCATGGGCTTCAGTAGTTGTGGCGCACGGGCTTCAGCAGTTGTGGCTCGCGGGCTCTAGAGCGCAGGCTCAGTAGCTGTGGCTCACGGGCTTAGCTGCTCCGCGGCATGTGGGATCTTCCCGGACCAGGGCTCGAAGCCATGTCCCCTGCATTGGCAGGCAGATTCTTAACCACTGCGTCACCAGGGAAGTCCCTAGACATTCTCTTTTAAAACTCAAGTGCCTCTGGAAGTCTGGCATTAAATCCCAACATCTTAGTGGGACATTTCCTCCTTTTTGATAAGAGAAATGGAACAGCCTTGGGAACAAAGGAAAGACAACAAATGGGGATAGAAAAGCAAAAGGGAAGAGGGTCACGGGAGGTGTGTAACAGTGATGCAAGGTGACATAGGCCAAAGCTGGCCTTTCACCAGAACTGGCACTGAGCCCATGTGTACCAGAGCAGTTGTATCTGCTGCTGAAATACGGAAAAACTGTCATAACAGTGGGTAGAGAGCAGTTGTCCCGAGCGTTTCCATCACCGCCCCCCAAGGCCAAGTGCCGCCTCTCCACCCCAGTTGCTCCCACCTCTTTCCTGGGACTCCTCCCCACCCCTTCCTAAATCCAGCAGCCAAAGGGGACCTGCCCCAGGACCATGGACAGGCTAAACCTCACTATTCAACATCTTAACGTCACCTGCTTCCAACATTTGTCAAGTGGACAATAAAAGCAAGTCTCAGGATAAATTCTGCTACTGATTCAAACAGCTGTTGGCAAAGGGACAGAGGAGTCAGTCATCTAACCTGGTCTGTTCATCTCAGAGCTCTCTCCTTTGCCAGCCTGGGGTAGGAAGCAGTGATCTGAGAGCCGGTGAGACTTCTCACGTGATCCGGCCACAGGGTCCTTGTGAGTGAGGGTCCCTGGACCTAGAATGCTGTACCACTGGGGTCTGGTGGCTGTTTGCTTCTGTGTTGTATATGCAAGGAGAGCTGGGCCCACACACTCTTTCTAGCCATAAGCGACACGCTATTAAGGATGGAACGCTGTTTCTGTCTTCCCTTATGGGAATCACAAACCCTCTGGTGCAGATGTAGATAATGAGAGTTCAAGTACTTGAACACGAGCTCCTGGTGGGGATGCTTCAAACGCTGACTTATCACTCTGAGGGCGCAGATCAAATTTCATTAACATGCACCCACATTCTGCACTGTTGATTTTTTGGAATATCAGCTTTATTGAGATATTTTGCATATCAGAGGGCTCACCCAGTTAAAATACACAATTCGGTGGCTTTCAGTAGATTCACAGATACGTGCAACCATCACCACTGTCCATTTTAGAACATTTCTGTCACCTCCAGAAAGAAAGCCGGTCTACACACAATTCTGGGAACTGTCATTTCTTGGAACAGAGTTGGGTGGGGAGTGGAAGGACCAGGACTCTTCTCTTTTATTTGATTTTGACTGAACTAGGTGAATGCACTCCCCATTCAGAAACTAAAGCAAAATTTTGAAGTAAAACAAGGGAACAGGAAGAAACTGAGAGTGACGCAGAGACCACTCACCACGGGGTGCGAGCAAAACTCTCTGCCCTTCTCCAGATTTCCGCCCTAGGTCAGGGGTCAGTTACCTTTCTCTGTCAAGGGTCAAAGAGTCAAAAATATTTAATTTTGGCTTTACCGGTTATACTGTGTCTATTGCAACAATTCACGGAGGCAGCCGGGGACCCCACGTAGCCGTGACCCCACGAAGCTCTACTTACAGAAACAGGCGGCCTGTCAGATTTGACCCCAGCTCCTGTTTGCCTGCGCGCTCTGGATGAACGTACGGAGTCAGCAGAGCAAACAAGCCCTTTGCACCTTGGCGAGAGGCACCCGGCCTGGTGGCAGCCGCGCTTGGGGTGCAAACACGGTGCTCCTTTCTTTCAAAATAAATTTCTTTCTTTCTTTATTTTCGGCTGTGTTGAGTCTTCATTGCTTCACGCGGGCTTTCTCTACGTGCAGAGAGCGGGGTTACTCTTCGTGGTGGTGCGCGGGCTTCTCACTGCGGTGGCTTCTCTCCTTGCGGAGCACGGGCTCTAGGCGCGTGGGCTTCAGGAGTTGTGGCTCGCGGGCTCTAGAGCGCAGGCTCGGTAGTTGTGGCCCACAGGCTTAGTTGCTCCGTGGCACGTGGGATCTTCCCGGACCAGGGCTCGAACCCGTGTCCCCTGCATCGGCAGGAGGATTCTTAACCATTGTGCCACCAGGAAGTCCCCGCACGGTGCTTCTTTAGGACAGAGAAGGTGCCGTGAGCCTGGCCCTGCCCAGTGCAGAGTGTGGCTTGCTTTCACGTGTGATGGACGGCTGTCCCCTTTCCTGCTTTTCTTTTTAAAAATGTATTCTTATTTTATAAAACTGAAATATAATTGACATATACCATTGTATTAGTTTTAGATGCACGACATAATGATGATTTACATATATACTGCAAAATGGCTACCATAAATTTAGTTAATATCCTTATTTCTTTCCTTGATGCGGCCCATTGTTGATCTCGATTAAGTTAGGGACACCCCCGAGACCTGTGGTGTAGTCTGTAGCCCAGAAAGGAGCTGCTTTGAGGTGCAGTGGAGATGCTGATAGAGTCACAGAATCCACTTAATTATATACATCAATGTCCATCAAAACTCTTGGTTACAAAAAGCAGACACAGATCATGACCACAGGCAACAGTCATGCGCCGCGCTGGCAGGCTCTCCGGGGCGCAGAGACATGCAGGCAGCCAGGAGGCCCGGCGTGCACTGGACGAGAGCACACACGAAGGATGGGCCGGGCTGGTGGCCTCAGCGGGAGCTGTGACCCTCCCACCCCCACCCCTGCTCTGGAGCCAAGACCTGGGGACAAGCTCTGGGGACAGAACGTGAGCCACATGCCACCTGCTGGCTGCCACCGAGGTGGGGAGAGAGAGGACACCAGCTTAGAGATGGCCAATATTTGTTACTGGTCTGAGACAATTTTTAAAAATTGTGGCAATGTGTGGAGGTATCTCTAGTGGAAAGGAGGAGTTAGGGGCCAAAAGGATATACATAAAAGACCTCACTTTGGTCTCTCTAAGTCACTGATTTTGTGTCTCATTTCCAGAACAAAAGGCCTCAAAGAACATAGACTTTATTAGGATAACCGTGGTCAGCGGTGTCTTCAACTCCCAGAATACATTTTTTAAAAAACTTTTTGATGCCACTATTTCTTTTTTTAGTATTTATTTATTTATTTGGCTGTGCCAGGTCTTTGCTGCGGGTGCGGGATCCTCAGCTGTGGCGTGCGGGATCCAGCTCCCTGACCAGGGATCAAACCTGGGCCCCCCCCCGCATTGGGAGCACGGAGTCCCAACTGCTGGACCACCAGGGAAGTCTCTGACAGAGTGCATCTTACTATCTATGTTTTGTGGAGTTTAACATATTTTCATATGCATTTCCTCACTGGACAAGCAGGACAGTACAGTGGAAAGATGAGCTTGGAGGTCAGACAAACTTGCAATTAATTCCTGGCTCTGATATTAAATAGCTGTGTGACCTTGGGAAAGTTACTTAACCTCTCTGGGTCTCAGAATGCTCATTTGAAAAATGGAAGTAATCAGCCCTGTCTTTGAAAGTAAAAATATCCAGCTTGTTGGCGGAGTATCAAAAGAGATCATACGGTGTAGTAGGCATTCAAGAAGTGTTAGTTATAATGCTTATTTAAAAAAAATATTTAATTTTATTTATTTTTGGCTGTGTTGGGTCTTCATTTCTGCGTGTGGGCTTTCTCTAGTTGTGGCGAGCGGGGGCTACTCTTCGTTGCGGTGCACGGGCTTCTCTTTGCGGCGGCTTCTCCTGTTGCGAAGCATGGGCTCTAGGCGTGCGGGCTTCAGTAGTTGTGGCTTAGTTGCTCTGTGGCCTGTGGGATCTTCTCAGCCCAGGGATCGAACCCATGTCCCCTGCACTGGCAGGTGGATTCTTATCCACTGCACCACCAGGGAAGTCCCTATAATGCTTATTAATCCTTACAAATGTGAGATATGAGGACAAACGTGTGTTGCCCCATTTTTTGGTAATCCACTCTCTGAAGAGTAATTTAGTTGGTTTGTGCAAGAGGTGAGACTGGAAAATCCCCGAGTCCTAATTCCTAGATCAGATGCTTCCTATCACACCACACTCAGAATACCTGCTGATGGCCTTATAATCACAAAGAAAATCGTGGTTGTGGTTTATTTTCCTTGGTAGAATGTAGAGGATGCGTGACAGGAAGTGTCTGTGTGAGCTCTGCTTCCTTAAGTCTCAGAGCTGGAGGCAAAAGCTTCTGCACTGACCCTGCTGGGGGGGTGAAACCCCAGGAGACGAGAGTGAGGGAGGGGAGGGGAGGCTGGGAAGGAGAGGGAGCAGAGGCCAGATGGCTGGTGGGACACTGAACCAGCCACAGCTTCACAACAAAACAGCCTGCAGCGCGGTCACAGGGACATCTACAGAGAGGGCCTGGGGAACTTCTGCCCGTCGGAGGATGGCGGGGGGGGGGGGGCAGCAACGGAGCAATTTAACTGCTGACTCTTTCCCTTATCCCGGGGGGATAACGATGGCATGGTCAATTAAATTTGGGGAATGCTAAACAAAAACAGATTTTCCAGCTGCAGGACTTGTCAGAGCCTTTGGCCAGTCAGCACCTTTGGCCCCATATATGGAGGCACCTTGGCAGTCCATTATTTTTTAATAATATCAATTTCTCCTTTAACCGATAACAGCAGTAGCAGCTAACACTTGCATTATGCCTTACTACGTGCCAACACCATTGTAAGCACTCAACTTTACTGATGCTTCCAATTCTCATAACGGCTCTACAGTCATTATCCCCATTTTACAAGAGATAACTCAGGCACACAGACGGTAAGTAGTTTGCCTAAGGCCACACAGCGAGAAAGTGGAGAAGCCAGGATCTGAACACCAGCAGGCGGGCTCTTGAGTCCTTGCCACTTTGTCATTGGAATAATGCATTAAAAGATCATATATAACGTTGTTTATGTATTTTTAGGCTTCTCCCCACTTGGAAAGACTTAGCAAGCGGCCCCCGATGGAGCCCCAGCCACCTGTGCATAACGCACCTCTGCCTTAATGCCGCGGCTGCTCAAGTCAGTCCCAAGCAGAGAGGCCAGTCCTTCCTGCACACAGTTCAGCACCGGTTCTGGGGGCTTTGTGACTCAGCCCTGGAGTCTGGCCATTGGCTCACCTCTGAGGAAACACAGCTTTCCCCTCCACGTGCCTTGGAAAATCTCTCCTGGTCTTGAACCTGCATTTCCTGATCTGTGGGCATTTCCCAGACCAATGTCAGAGCCAAAGAAACAAAACCAAAAGCAAAAGGGTCCCCAGCTCTCCTCAGGGACTTCCCTTAAGGGTCTCCCTCTGACAGGCTGGAGGTGAAATCCCAGCTCTGTTATTTACCCACCGTGCAGTCACTTAACATCTCCAGACCCCAGTTTCCTTTTTTGTTTGTTTGTTTGTTTGTTTTTGGCTGCACCATACGGCTTGTGGGATCTTAGTTCCCCGACCAGGGATGGAACGCAGGCCCCCTGCATTGGAAGCTTCGAGTCCTAACCACTGGACCGCCAGGAGATTCCCCAGACCTCAGTTCCTTTATTTGTAAGATGGGGCTTCATGGGGTGGTCTTGAAGAATAAATAAGAGTGTTGGGTATCCTTCTTTTCTGCTCTTAATTGTTTGTTGAGAAGCCTATTCAGACTTCACTTGGTAGAGAAGTTCTTAAAAATGAGGTCCAGGGACTTCCCTGGTGGTCCAGTGGTTAAGACGCCACTCTCCCGATGCAGGGGGCCCAGGTTTGATCCCTGGTCAGGGAACGAAGATCCCACATATTGCAGCTAAGCCTGTGCTCCACAACTACTGAGCCCGCGCGCTCCAGAGCCTGCACAGTGCAACTAGGGAGCCCACGTGCCACGATGAAGACCCAGCGCAGCCAAACATAAATAAATAAATAATAAAAATAAATAAAATAAAAGAAATGAGGTCCATGTTATCAATAAAAACAAAGAAAATCACCCCCAGGTCAGAAGGGGGGTGCCCCAGACCAGCTTCAGCAAGGGTGACCCTTGGGCCTATAATCTTGTGTTGGTCCCTCGTTGCCCTGATGGGACCAAGCATCTTCCTCCAAAACAAAACCAACAAAAGCAAAAACACACACATATCTTCCATCATCCTGTGGTTGGAGGCCTTCAGATTGTTCCCATTCACTCCTCATATCCTCATAACTTTTTTTTTAAACACCAGGGTTACACATATAATAGGTGATGATCGGCTTGTTATTAGGGCATTTTGCCTCATTAAATTCAGATTCCTTGAAAGGGATGTGGAAAACTTGGACAGGGTGAGTGGGAATGAAATAATTAGAGCGTTGGAAACGAGGGCTTACTAGATGGCAAAGACAGCTTGAGAAAAAGATCTGGGGCTCACCAACATTTCGAGTGATCTGAAACACTTATATACGTTCCTTCCACACTTCTGACTCAACCCTCAGAATTTCACTCCAGAAAGTCTCACAGACTCTCCAGTCACACAGACAAACTCCCTTACACAGAAGACTTCACTCACACAAGCCTACGTTCACCCACTTGTTCACACTTGTACTGTTCACACAGACACCTTTTCATGCAATCCCTCAGCAGAGAAACCCAGACACCAGCCAACGTGTGTGTGTACACACACACTCACATCGCACAGTAGCATTCCAGTCCTGTGCTCTCAGATCTGTGTGGAAGCAAAGAGATTTGCTTCTCAGCTTTCATCCAAGTTCCCCACAGAAATCCCCTTCAACAGGTATTTATTAAGTGAGCATGATGTACCAGGCACTGTCGTGACCCCTGGAAGCAACAGAACTGAATAAGATGTGGTCTGTGCTCTCAAGGAGCTCAGAGTCGACTAGAGAAGGCGGCTGGGAAGGGAGGGAAAGCAGGTTAAAATCGAAATGCATGGGGTGAGACTGGTCCTAAAATTGATGTGGGGCACGGGGAAAAGGAGGCAGAGGGGAGAGGAGGAGAGGAGGGGACATGAGGAAGAGAAGGTCTCTCCTACTTGGAAAAGGAGGTATTGAAAAGAAGGCGGAGCTTGAGAATAATCTTGAAGAATTCGAACGACTTTGCCAGGTGGACAAGGAGGAGAAGGTTGTTCACCAGAAAGAGAATGTGAAGAAAGGGAGAATCTGCATGGCATGGCAGGGGTGTGACATGCCAGACAGAGGGAGAGGGGGTCGGAGAGGGAAACGGGCACAGATGACGAAACTCCTCTTACACCATGCAAAGTAATTGGAAATTTACTCATGATTCAGGGGTGAGTCACTCAGGATGCTTTTGGTGGCAACTGACAGAAGAAGTTTCCTCTGGAGGTCTGACCAATAAACAAAATGGATTAACTCATATAACTGGAAGCCCAGAGAAAGGGCACAATATATGCAGTGTCCTCAAAGGCTCAGGTGTTTTCACCTCTTTCCTGTTCCATCCTCATCATGTTGCTCACCCTTCTCATGAGCACAACATGGCTGCAGTGGCCTCGGGCATTGCATCCTCACATGTCAACATCCAGAGGCAATAAAGAATTGTATCTCTTTTTTACGTGGACATTGCCATCCCGTGCAACAACAAAGGGAGCTCACTCAGTGGGTCTGACGCGGTGGACGCTTGCCCGGGGAGTTCTGTGCATGTGGCACCCTCTCCCGTGAACGCCCATGGTAAGTCATGCCTGATCTCTACTTCTACAGAGATCCTGAAGAGACTGAAAAGGAAGTGTAGGCGGCAGCGGAGAAGGCTGTGACCAAGGAGCAAGTTCAGGGTGAATGGACCATTTCAGCTCCTGAGTTTGCTGCTCTGCAGCCTGAGGTGGCGAACTGGTCCAAAGGCGCACAGGTACCCTCTGTGCCTGTTCTGCAGCTCCCTGCTGAAGACGGGTCTGCAGCTCCCACTACCCAGGCCACTGAATGGGTAGGAACAACCACTGAGTGGTCTTAAGCTGTTTTTCCACAAACTCTTAAAATAAAAATCGGCTGATGGAAAAGAAACAGTTTCTAAAAAAAAAAAAAGAAAAGAAAAAAAAATTGTATGTGTTTTATGTAGCTCCTTTTCAGGACTCAGGAGCCCTTCTTTGTGTTTCTTTTTAAAAACTAAGAATCCTTTCCCACAATCTCCCCCATTCTAGCAGTCTTGCTCTCATCCCTCAGGTTCTTAGGCCCTTTCTTAAGTCAAGGATTAGCAAGAGGATTACTTGATTGGCTTGACTAATCAAGACCCATCCCTGGGGCTGGAGATGGAGTCCAGGGATCCTGGAAGCCAACGGCTGACAGACAACTGGACAAAAGTCTTGGCTCTACTGACAAAGAAGGGGGTGGCAGCTGCCATCACTGTGCTGTGCACCCCAGGAGGGTTTTAGGTAGTGGTGCGATATGATTAGATTTGCACTGTAGAAAGATGAGTGTGGCGATAGTTTGCAGGATAGATAAGAGAGATAGGAATGAGACTAGAGGCAGGAAAACCAGTGTCAGAGCGTTTGAAATGGTAGCCTCAATTAGAGCAAATGCATTTAGAGAAAAAGGGACAAAAGTGGATGGTGCTCGAGACAAGGAAGTGATGGATGAGGAAGGAGAAGCCCAGGTGACCCCTGGTCCCTTAGGGGGGACTCCCATTTCCCTCTGCCAAGTTCACCTGAGAGGTCTCAGCAAAGCACTCTGGGACTCTCCAAAAGAAGGGCTTTCCAAGCCCTTGGGGATCCCGCTGAGAACGAGACGTACGCGGCTCTTTCTGCCAGATGTATATGGTTGACCAGACGTAGGGAGTTACTTCTGCCATCAACCCATCTTACTCTTTTGAACCTTCTAACCGACCAGCAACTCCTTACTAATCTCCTTTGCTGGTTTCTCTTTATGTCCCTGATCTCTAAATCTGTGCCTGACTGAGGTGTCTCAGAACTTTTCTCTTCTCTCTCTCCTCATTCTTGACATAGGAGACGTGCCTGAGGTCTTCCTAAGTGTTTAGGCCACAGAGAGCTGTTCGTTTGTTTGTTTAATTTTTTTTTTAGGTATTTAAGTATCTATTCTTTTATTTATTTATTTATTTTTGGCTGCGTTGCATCTCCGTTGCTGCGCACGGGCTTTTTCTCTAGCTGCAGCGAGCGGGGGCTACTCTTCGTTGCGGTGCGCGGGCTTCTCACTGCGGTGGCTTCTCTTGTTGCGGAGCGCGGGCTCTAGGTGCGCGGGCTTCAGTCGTTGTGGCCCGCCACAGAGAGTTTTAAGCAGACCAAGACCTAGCTCCTCAACTTGCACATGTCCTCTTTCCTAAAACTTCTCCGCCTGAGAACATCACCAGATGGAGGTGTGGATTCCCCTCTCCCCTGTTCACTTTTTAACAAAAGACCTGCACCTGCTCCCACAACCTCCCTGAATCTTACTGAGTTTCATTGTTCCAGGGGGTTAAAAAAACACTCCAGGGGTATCTGCTTCTGAGTAAAGTCTGGTGAGAATAAAGCAAAGAGACTGTCAGAAAGAAAAGGTGTAGGAACGGGTATGATTTCATCACAGAGACGAACTCATGGCAAAGCTCTGTGTCTCACCTAGAAGCAGAACTCAGAAGTGAGACGGTTTTTCCAGGAAGTGGATTAGCAGATTTCTTTAATCTGAAAAATAAAATCAGACTTTTGATGACAGCAAGTCTGTGTGGGGAGCTTCCCTGCTGGTGCAGCGGTTAAGAATCCACCTGCTGATGCAGGGGCACGGGTTCGAGCCCTGGTCCGGGAAGATCCCACGTGCCGCGGAGCAACTAAGCCCGTGCACCACGGCTACTGAGCCTGTGCTCCAGAGCCCGCGAGCCACAACTACTGAGCCCATGAGCCACAACTACTGAAGCCCATGCACCTAGAGCCCGTGCTCCACAACAAGAGAAGACGCCGCAGTAAGAAGCCCGCGCACCGCAACGAAGAGTAGCCCCCTGCTCGCCGCAACTACAGAAAGGCCAGGCACAGCAATGAAGATCCAACGCAGCCAAAAATAAATTAATTAATTTTAAAAAAAAGAATTCAAAGGGCAAAAGGAAAATACGTCAAATTTCCAATTGTTAAATAAGAGCATTCACGTATTTTTTCAAATGGATGATGGTGGCTATAAAATCACTATTGTATTTAGAGTCCCTTGAATATGTTTAAAAGAGAGCAATGTTAACTTAAAAATGTTAATGACTACAACACCTCTAAAATTATTTGTAATTATTTAAATTTATAACAGAACTGTAGATAACATCTTAAAATGTGTGAGGAGAATCATAGTTTTTCAAAGCTCTTTTAGAGGCTAACTGACATTTATAGAACATTATACTCAACAACTGTAGAAATCACTTTTTCTTTGCAAGTGAACCCAAATTTTTATCAAGATACACCATATGCTGGTCACAAAACAAGTGTCAATAAATTTCAAAGGACTGAAATCACACTAAGTATATTCTCTGATCATAAAATGTTTCAGGAGGAGATAACTTGGAAAATCCCCAACTACCTGGAAATTAAACAACACACTGTTAAACAACACACAGGTCAGAGAAATCACAGGGGAAATTAGAAAACATTAAGAAATGAATGACAATAAAAATACAACATATCAAAATTTGCAGTATGCAATTAAAGCAGTGCTGAGAGGAAAATCTATGATTTTAAATGTTTATATTAGAAAAGAAGAAAGAAGAAAAGAAATAAGCTTGGATCAACGATTTAAGCTTCCCTCTTAAAAGAAGCTAGAAAAAATAAGACAAATTAAACAAAAAAAGTAAAAGACAAGATATAATAGTCAAAGTCAATTAAACATAAAATGGACAAACGGAGAAAAATCAATGAAAACAAAAGTTGGTTCTTTGAAAAGATTAATAAAGTCAATAAATACTAGCAAGACTGATAGAGAAAAAAGAAAATTTGAATTTCCAATATTACAAATGAAAGGGGACATCAAAACATGTCATTGAAACACAAAAAGTTTAGTAATAGGAAATTATGTACAGCTTTCTGCCAATAAATTTGACAGCTTAGATGAAATGGAAAAATTCTTTGAAAGATACAAGTTTCCAGGGGGCTTCCCTGGTGGCGCAGTGGTTGAGAGTCCGCCTGCCGATGCAGGGGACGCGGGTTCGTGCCCCGGTCCGGGAAGATCCCACATGCCGCGGAGTGGCTGGGCCCGTGAGCCATGGCCACAGAGTCTGCACGTCCAGAGCCTGTACTCCCCAACGGGAGAGGCCACAGCAGTGAGAGGCCCACGTACCACAAAAAAAAAAAAAAAAAAAAAAAAAAAAAAGATACAAGTTTCCAAAGCTGACACAAGCATAAATAGAAAATCTGAATAGTCCTGTATCTGTTAACAACATGGAAACTGTCATTTGTAAACTTCCCACAAAACTCCAGGCTCAGAGGAAACTCCAGGCTCAGATGATTCCACTAGTGAATTTACCAACCATTTAAAGAAGAAATAATATGAATCTTACACACACTCTTTGAGAAAAGAGGAGTAGAGAGAATATTTCCTAACTCATTCTAGGAGGCCAGCATTACCTGATACCAAAATCAGTAAAAGATATTACAGGAAAACTACAGGTGAATACCCTTGAACATAGATGTAAAAATCCTACACAAAATATGAGCAGTATTTAGCAATAAATAATAAGGATAATTCAGTAAAACTAAGTAGGATTTACCCCAGGAATACAAGATTGGTTTAACATTTGAAAATCAATCAATATAATTCATCACATTAACAGAATAAAAGAAAAATCATACGATTATCTCAAAAGATGTAGTAAAAGCATTTCACAAAATTTACTAACAATAACAAGTCTCTCAGTGTATTATACTAGGAATAGAAGGAAACTACCTCATTCTGATAAAGGATATCTGCCAAAAACCAACCATTAACATCATACTGAGTGATGAAAGAAAACACTTTTTCCCTAAGATGGTTCTCTAACACCTTTATTCAACATTGCATTATAAGCTTTAGCTGCTGCAATATGGGAAAATAAATAAAAAGAATACAGGTTAGAAAAAAAAAGTATAACTTCTACTCACAAACAATAAGACTGTGGATATGGAAAATCCTGAAGAATCTACGAAAAACTACTATAGTGAGGGAATTTAGCCAAGTTGCAGGATAAAACGTCAACATACAAAAATAAATAGGGTTTCTATATATTAGCAGCAAACAAGCAGAAAATAAAAAATTTAAATTCCTTTAAAAAAAAACACATAAAATACTTTGGGATAAATCTACAACAGCTGTGCATGGCCTCTATGCTGACCCATAAAAAACACTGCTGAGAGAAATTAAAGAAGATCAAGATTAATGGAGAGAGAGGTCATGCCCCTTGATTGGAAGACCTAATCTTGTTCAAATTGCGGTTCTCTCCAAAGTAATCTCCTTCAAGTGTTTCTATAATGTATATGGAAACATAGAAGAACCTAGAATAACAGGAGGAAGACCAAAGTTGGAGGGCTTACACTATGTGATTTTAAGACACTATAAAAAGCTACAGAAAGTAAGGCAGTGTGGTGCCATAACTGACATAAGGAGAGACAAACAGATCAATGGAACAGAATATCCCCACAGGGATATGGTTAACTGATGGCTGACAAAGACATGAAAGCAACCCTATGGGGAAAGAAAAAGATTTCATCAAATGGTGCTGGAACAATTGGATATTCATAAGGAAAAGAAATGAATATTGACTCCTATCTCATACCATACACAAAAGTTAAGTCAGACAGGGGACTTCCCTGGTGGCGCAGTGGATAAGACTCCATGCTCCCAATGCAGGGGGCCCGGGTTCGATCCCTGGTTAGGGAACTAGATCCCATGTGCACGCCGCAACTAAGGAGTCACCTGCCGCAACTAAGGAGCCCACGTGCTGCAATTAAGGGGCCGGCGAGCCACAACTAAGACCCGGTGCAATCAAATAATTAAATAAATAATTTTTTTAAAAAAGTAAGTCAGAGAACGACAAATATCATATGATATCACTTATATGTGGAATCTAAAAAAAATGATGCAAATAAACTTATTTACAAAACAGAAACAGACTCACAGACTTCAGAAACAAAACTTATGGTTACCAAAGGGGAAAGGGGGTGGATAAATTGGGAATTGGGGATTAACAGATACACACTACTATATATAAAGTAGATAAATAACGAAGACCTACTGTATAGTACAGTCAACTATATTCAATACTTTGTAATAACCTATAATGGAAAAGAATCTGAAAAAGTATATGTACATGTATATATACATATATATATATAACTGAATCTCTGCTGTACATCAGAAACATTATAAATCAACTATACTTCAAATAAATAAATAAATAAAAATAAAGCAACTAAAATTAAAAAAAATTCAAGATGGATCATAGACACAAACATAAAACTTGTATAAGAAAACAGAGAAGATTTTTGAAACCTTGGAGTAGGTAAAGAGCTCTTAGAACATAGAAAGCACAAACCATGAAAAAGAAACCACTAGTCATACTTTATTAAAATTAAAAACTGCTGCTCATCAGAAGACACAGTTATGAAAATGAGCAGGGAAGCCACAGACCTAGAGAAAATATTTACTAACAAAGTATTTTAAAAATATAATAAAAATTTATATCTGACAAAGTAGTATACCGAGAATATAGAAAATCTATAATAAAAAGACAAACCAATACAAAATTGGCAAAAGATTTAAATAGAAACTTTGCAAAAGAATAAGTACAAATGGCCAGTAAGAACATGAAAAAGTGCTCAATATCCTTAATTATCAGGGAAATACAAACTAAAACCATAATGTAATATGGTTTCATGAAAGCCCACTTGATTGGCTAAATTAGAAACACTAACACCATCAGACGCTGGTGAAGATGTAGAGCAACTGGAACTCTATACATTCCTGGTTCCTCACACTCTAGATTTTGAGTCATAAAGGTGATATTTAACCATCACCTTCCACTCTGTTTTATTCTTTAATTTGTCCAGGACCCCAGTAAGAGGAAGGGGGCTCCCAACAATTCTCATCCCTAAACTGGTGAAAATCCCCACTCACCTCCTGCCTCGGGGTTATACTGACACTCAAGTGTGGTAATGCAGGTCCTGGGACATCACAGGAAATCAATCACACACAAGCTCCCTTCTCATTTTTTCCTCCAACAGCTGTCCCTATGCTTGGAAAGTTCTGTCCCTGCCCCTTTTATGCCACACAGTAGCCAGTCTCTGCTTCTCCCGCTCCCCAGCTATTTCCAGAAGGATGAGAGCTTCATAGATCACTAACCCTCCTGCCCAGACCTCCGGGGGCTGCTTCTCTGCCTGCCCCAACACTAGGTGCCCTGCCCAGGAATTAGCTGTGACAAAAAGTACAAGTGGCAAGGATTTGTGGTAGGGAGAGGGGGTGCTTTTTTCCTTTTTACTAATTTCACCAGAACTGACAACTCATGCTGTTAGGACACTTTAAGGTCTTGGAGTAGCCACTTTCTTGCTTTCCTTTAGTGAAAACAAAACTAAATTAAGGGACTTCCCGGGTGGTCCAGTGGTTAAGACTTCGCCTTCCGATGCAGGGGGTGCGGGTTCAATCCCTGGTCGGGGAGCTAAGATCCCACATGCCTCACGGCCAAAAAAAACCAACACATAAAACAAAACAGAAGCAATATTGTAACAAATTCAAGAAAAGACTTAAAAAATGGCCCACATAATTAATTAATTAATTAAAACAAAACAAGAGCTGAGCTTCAGAGCTTGAAGCCTTTCTCAGCGATTGTCTGGCAGCAGAGAGCTGGATTGGGAGCCTGCCCTGGGAACGGAGGGTGCCACTTGCCCCGAGTCCTACCAGGGGCGTCAGGAGAACTGATGACGTGAAGGACGGTGCTTCTGCAACAAGGTGTAAAGAGTCACGGTTCTTGGGATAGATTTGCCATTTGCTTAGGTTTTGGTCATGTGCAAATGGAGAATGATTTTTGAGCTTCCATGCCCTAAGTTGGGCTGTTTTTCAAACGGCGCTACTCAGAGTCTAACCAGGTCACAGGTCAAGACACCATTTTCACCTGAAGTTCCCTCTTGTCAGAAGAGATGACCTTGAATTCAGAGTCTTTCCAAGTTGACCCAAAGTCGGATGCATGAGGGAGATGATTTTCCTTCTTTCATATGTCCATACCTATACCTATCCTTCCTTTGTTGGATTTTTTGCTTTTTCAGATGAGAAGACCAATAACCCCAGTTTGGAATTCCTCCCCTGCTCTCCGTTGAAGGCACACCGTGTTCATCCTTCAAAATCTCACATCTCCCTTTACACCAGGGCTTTCTTAGAAGCTTCCCTGCCTACACTGACTGCTCTCCACAGCAAAGTGGTTCAGTTGTACACATATATATATCCATTCTTTTTCAGATTCTTTGCCCATACAGGTTATTACAGAATATTGAGTTCCCTGTGTTACACCGCAGGTCCTTGTTGTTTATTTTATTTATAATAGTGTGTATATGTTAATCCCAAACTCCTAATTTATCCCTTACCCCAACCTTTCCCCTCTGGTAACCATAAGTTTGTTTTTGAAGTCTGTGAGTCTGTTTCTGTTTTGTGAATAAATTCATTTGTATCACATTTTTGGACTGTACATTATTTGAGGGCAGTACTATATAATTATTATGTAACACTTATTACATTATGTTTGTTCTTGGAAATTAGATTATTGACAAATGCCATTCTAGCTACAGACTCTCTTGCTATTGAATGAGCAAGTCAGATCTTCCCCCAACAGGCCATGGGATGTTAAAGGGTACTCCATGAATAAAGATGGCATGGTCAATTCAATTTGGGGAATGCTAAACAAAAACAGATTTTCCAGCTGCAGGGCTTGTCAGAGCCTTTTTTTTTTTTTTTTTTGGTGGTACGCGGGCCTCTCACTGTTGTGGCCTCCCCCGCTGCGGAGCACAGGCTCCGGACGCGCAGGCGCAGCGGCCACGGCTCACGGGCCCAGCCGCTCCGCGGCACGTGGGATCTTCCCGGACCAGGGCACGAACCCGCGTCCCCTGCATCGGCAGGCGGACTCTCCACCACTGCGCCACCAGGGAAGCCCGTCAGAGCCTTTAATATGCTCCTGTGCATTGTGAATCTGGCACAAAGGAGGAGGATAGAGTCTATATAGTACTCCCCACATTTATTTGACCCTGGAAGCCTTTCATCTTGGAGTATCTTGTCGTAGAGGGTGTCCAAACTTTGGGGAGCCTACACCCTAAAGCACTCCCCAGCGCTGGGCTGTCACTGGGGGTGACAGCATGATGGCCCCTCCCTCCAGTGAGATGCATTGTGGCGTCTGGTGGGAGCAAGAGGGTCAGGGGTCTTGCCTGCTAGTTAGCAGCCCTTTTGGTCCCCCAGGCCTGTCATGTAGGACTTAGCCTAACAGAGTCCCCTCGCACCCCAGTCTGGCCTGCAAAGCTGTCCCCACAAGTTGGGCAAGACGGGGGGCCTGTGCGCCTGTTTTCCTTTAACACGGCTCAGCCCCGGCCCGAGCTTCTTGACGTAACTTAGTTTCTCTCCTCCCCGGGCCTGCCTGATGTCGTGCCGAGCTGTCCAGACTGTGCAGAACCCAGGACATAAGCCTTATATTCACGGGATTCCTGGGTGGCCAGGGACCCCAGTCAGCTTGGCCTATACTGCTTGTCCCACAGACCTCGTCTGTATGCTCTTCTATGGGCCTTGCCTTTCTGTTCCCCCAGACAGCCCATCCTGAAACCAGAGAGCAGCTCTGTATTTCACCTCCAGAGAGACAGCACGCCTTTGTTGAGAAAAAGGCACAACTTTCTAGGGGCCGCTGCAGACCTAGGTTACCGATAATACCTCTGTCCCTACCAAATTAAAAAAAATTTTTAATTGAAGTATAGTTGAATTACAACATTGGTTAATTACTGCTTTACAGAAAAGTGACGCAGTTATACATACATATATATATATATATATATATATATATATATATATATACATTCTTTTTCACCTTCTTTTCCATTATGGTTCATCACAGGATATTGACTATAGTTCCCTGGGCTCTACAGTAGGACCTTGTTGTTTATCCAGGTCTACGTAAAGCAGTCTGCATCTGCTAATCTCAGGCTCCCAATCCACCCATCTCCAAGAACCCCTTCCCCTTGCCAACCACCAGTCTATTCTCTAGGTCCCTGACTCTGTTTCATAGATACGTTCATTTGTGAAAGACATGAATTTTTCAAATTACACACACAAAGACTCTTAGAGGTTGAGGCCCAATGTTGGTATTATTTAAAATAATTTATGTTATTTATTTATTTTGGCCACACCACGCGGCGTTCGGAATCTCAGTTCCCCATCCAGGGATCGGACCGGTGCCCCCTGCAGTGGAGCTGTGGAGTCTTCACCACTGGACCGCCAGGGGAGTTCCCCAATGCTGGTATTTTTTAAAGCACGAGGGAGATCTGAATTCATAGTCCAGTCTGTGAACCACATCTCTAAACCCTCTAGAGTCAAGCTAATGTATATCCGTCCATTCCAAGAGTGAGAACGTCCAAGTCTCTCCGTCTGACGGCAAGAGCAGCTTCCAGAAGTGCAGTCTCTTTCCCACTGTACATCATGGGTCCTGCAGGCACCAGTATAATCTGCCTTGGTTGCATCTTGGGAGATTAATCTTGGGACCATGGCCTAGTGAGATTAGGGTTTGTGCTGGAACCTGGCCTCGGTGAGCCGAGTCCGTCAGCAGGCTCGGTCAAGTCTCCGGTTCCTCAAGTGGCTGTGATTGCTAAGCTGTTGTCATCATGTAGAGCAGTAAACCCTTGCGGGTGGGCTTCTCACCTTCAAGTGTCACCTTCAGGACAGGGGCTTCAAGCCACTCTGACTGGGAGGCTTCTTAAATCCCTGACGGGTCAACTTCTGAGCAGTGAAGGCTAGGGGTGTGGTTTACCGACAACCCAGGCACCGAGATGCTACTCCCAAAGCCTGGGGCGGCTTGGAAAGTGGGCAGTGGTTCAGTCTCATGGGTCAAACGCAAGAGGCTGCTGAGGAAGGTGGGAGCCAGTGAGTCTGGGTGAGAAGGCTCAGGCTCCTACGGTTAGGGCACAGGTGACCATGGCGGCACAGGGCGCTCCAGAGGTGGAAGCTACGTGCTCTGCTCTAGTGGCTGCCACGGGTAGTAGAACAAAGGTCCTCCACTCTGTTTCTTTGGGGTGAGATGAGCCCCGGGTGACTCTCAGTCTAGGGTCTTAAGCCCAAGCTATGACACGTCTCAGCAGTCTTAGTGATCACCTCCTGATGGTTCCACTGACAAGAAGCCCAAGGGATGCTGGCTGAGGACCTGCCCAAGACCCCCCCTTCACCGACTTGAAACATCCCTTCACCCCCTCTTCTTCCTCCTCTACCCCTCCTCCCCCTCCCCGTCCCACAGGACCTGCCAAAGTGACTAATTTTCACAACAGTGAAGATCTACCCATTCCAGGTGATTGACCTTCTTCCAGAAAAATGCACCCAACTCACCTTTCCCTTACATCACTTACTTTATTTACTCACGCGCCTACTCTAAAGGGGTTCCTCAGCAAACCGGGAGAGCCTGTCACGGCGGAACACCTTTCTGGTAGAGCATTTGGCTACCTACACTGTTGTGGCTTCTCATCAGCAACTATTATACCATCATATTCTCCATCTCTCATAACATTCCCAATAGGTACATACTCTTCTCTCACACGTACACCACAATGTGTGCCCTGCTGTTTTATTTAGACTGTTTCCACTTTTCACTTTTGTTAAGTATAGATACTTTAAACCTCGGTGCACATGAGTCTTTGTAATAGGTGTGGGATTTTTGGTGAGGGTTAGGGATAGTACTTCGGTGTGAGAAATACAAGAGGTGGCAAAGAGGAGAGGTGGGAAAAAATATAATGTAATTTTAGATGACTCGTAATTAGAAACCTCTGAATTCAGAGGGATATTAATATGTTTAGCTGACACAGGACAGACACTGACCAATCAGATTCAAGGCCAGCCGCTAGGCCAAGCATCATCCCCTTGGATAACGGACTACGGAAAGTAGGGGTCCCGGGAGGGAGCCTGGGGTACCTGGGGCAACAGTGGGTGAGAGATGGCTCAGGAAAGTGGCTACGGAACAATTGATAAGGAAGCACTTTGGGTATTTTAGTAACTTGTTTTAGCCATAACAGTGCTTGCCTGCTGAATATCAACCCAGATATTCACAGCAGTATACTCCATGCAGCTGTAGAATACCCCATGCCCTTTTCAGAGCTTTCTCCGCTAGTGTGTCACATAGCCTAGTGGTGATGGTGGAAGACAAATGCTTCTTGGCTTCCTTGTATGGCACGTGGGGAAAGCAAGACACAGAGAAAGGTTTATAATTTTCTCTATAAACTCAAGGAAGTCACTGGTCACACTGAGAACAGAACCTCAGCCTCGTGATGCTGATTGCACTGAATGGAGACATGTCCTGCCAGACTTAACTTCAGGGGGAGACTTCTAGACACCGTTTTCATAGGGACCGGTAATATTTCCATGGCACATGAGGGAAAGAGCCGTAAAGAAGCTCTATGACAGAGAGAAATCTCAGGCCACCAGCCTTGGTATGTTAAGACACGTAAGCTCGTTTTTCCAGAACAAAGCTTACATCCCATTGCAAGCCTCCATCCTCTATTCAGTGAATTCTGGATCTCCTGCCCTCTTCTTCTGGGCTGGGTCTGAGAGAACTTTCTAGGGCTTGAGATTCTTCCCTAAGCCTTTCTACGTGGACAGCAGATGCACAGTGTCCGACCTGGGGCGGAAGGTACTTTGGAAACGTTGGGCAGATTTACTAAAAGCTGGCGAGCGTGTGCCTAGCACAGGTACCTGGCTTAGAGAAGGTGTTCGATAAATATTCACGGTGGAAATGAACGGAACTACGAAGGCAGCAGGAAGAATGAGTGTATCACGGATGTCACAGGTATTTCACACACCCATTTTCTCACCCACAAGCCCCATCGTCGCTGTCTCGCGGCCCTTCCCTCTTTCAAGTGACGGCTGGTCAACCTGCCAGATGAATCCTTGCTGACGTGTCCTCATGGGCATTGCCCCTCCCGGGTTGACCATGCAGAACGCACCCGCGCCTGGCTAAGTGCGGTCAGCCAGTGTTGAAGGGGAGCCCTCTGTGTGCTCACAGCGACCGAGAGCTGGCAGAGGTGTCAGTCGCACTTCCCTCCACTGGAAAACCACCCATTTATTTTGTCTGCTGTGCCTTGCTTATTTTTCTGCTATTAACATTCTTTTCCTGCCAGTGGTCCAAGTACACGTGGGATGTTACTACACATGTCTAATGAAAGGGGAGCTTCATGTGGGTGGGTCTAGGGATGGTCACTATTAGGACGATGCTAAACAACGCCCAAAGGCGACTCTTTGGATGGCTCAGAATAAATGACGGTGTCAAGAACAAAGCTCCTAAGGGACTGGGCTCTGATGGCCCCGTAGGGCTCGGATTCCTTCAGCATTCCCATTTCTGGGCATGCATTTCCTCCCCTACATGGGCCGTGCCTTGAGAAGCGTGCCCAGAGGAGGGGCTCTTTCCACTGTGCACCTCCTCTCCCGCATGGAAGGCTGACTGCCTCTCCCCCTCGATGTCTTGAAACGGCTCTGGGGCCCCAGGCCAAGGGGTCTGTGCTTTGCTTGACAGTGACCATCAGCTGGGGACACATCAAAAGTCGGGGGCTACTGTCAGAATGGCCCACGTGTCCATGCCAGAGTCACCCTAAGGGGGGCTCTTCCAGCCTTTACCGTCCCTCCTGGCCTGACAGCCGAGTCCAAGTCCCCCACTGAGCCCCGCCCCCCTGCTCCCCGCATGCTTCAGCTTCCAGGCCTAGAGTCCCCACCTCCCCTGAAGCAGATGCCAGGGGCTCTTTGAAATTTGCCCTTGGTCTTTGGAATCCTGACTCAGAGGCTGGGCATTCCAACAGCAACTCCTTGGGTGCGGATCTTGGAAAGGCCGCTTCAGAACTGTCCCGGCTGAGGCTCCGATGACAGACTCTGCTTCTGTGAGGTTTGCAAGGTGCCAAAAACATCTCCGGTGCTCTGGCAGGAGCGGCCAATGGAAGTCGCGGCCGGGACCCCTCCCACTCCCTGCTCCCCGCCCCCCACCGCCCCCCTCAGAGGCATCCCAGCTTCCTGCCTCTCTCTCTCCCTCCCTCCCGATCGGCCTGACACAGAAGTGAGGACCTGGTAGCCGCAGGATCTGTAGAACCCTCTCTGTCTGTAGTTCCCAGACAGAGCCTCGGCCTTTGCAAAGATGGCCTGGAGACAGCTGTTCCTGATCTCCTGTCTCTCGGCCGTGGTGCTCCTGTCCAGTGAGTATGCGGAGGTCCCAGGATGGCCGTGGTGTTAGGTGAGGCTGCTCAGGTGCCAGGTAGAAGGGGCACCTACTCTTAAGAAGGCTGTACCTGGGAGGGG
Organism: Kogia breviceps; assembly: GCF_026419965.1. Classification (NCBI taxonomy): domain Eukaryota; kingdom Metazoa; phylum Chordata; class Mammalia; order Artiodactyla; family Physeteridae; genus Kogia; species Kogia breviceps. Next base: position 180,108,665 of record NC_081312.1, on the reverse strand, counting down.
GGGGTGTGTTTGAGTGTGTGCGTGTGTGCGTGTGTGTGTGTATAACACAACACAGTACAGAGAAACCAGCACGCTTGGTGGTTTCTTGGGGAAGTTGGCTGTGTGGCTGGTATTTGAGGCATCCACGTCTCCAGGGCAAGTCACAGCCCTGGGAAGGACTGTCCTGGCCTGGCTCAGGGTGAGGGCTCCTGCTGGGGTGCGGCAGCCCCTCGCGCTGTGCTCTCCTCCCACAGTCCTGCGGGAGGGGACTGCTGTGGCGGCGGGCACCAGGCGGCTGGCAGGACAAGAGGTGCAGGAAGGTGAGTGCCGGGGCCACCCAGGGGCTCCCGAGGTAGCCCTGGTGAGCACGTGCCGGTTGTGACCGGCTTCTCTCCGGTTTCAGGCGCGGAAGGGAAGATTTTCATGCAGGAACCAGATGCGTTGAATTTCCTCAAGAAGCGAGGCAAGCGGTCCCTCAAACCCCGAGAAGAGGTCAATGGTAAGGGTGCCAGTGGCCTGCCTTCCGCTCTCGCCTCGCGGTCCTTCTCTCTCCCCCAGCCAGCCGGGCTGCGGGGACCGCCGGGGACTGAGGGCTCAGCCTAGGCCCTCGGGTCGCAGTGACCGCAGCTCCGAATTAGAAGTTACATCACGTTCCCTCGACTGTAGGTCAGTCTTTGATTGGCTGTGCTGTAGGGGTAAGAAGCAAAGAGGACAGGGCCACACTGAACGCACTTAAGTGCTGAATTGCATCTCAATTTCTGAAAGTTAAAAATGTTTAAGGTGGGGGGCGGGGGGCACTTCCCTGGCGGTCCAGCGGTTAAGACGCCCTGCTTCCACTGCAGGGGGCACGGGTTCCATCCCTGGTCGGGGGCGGGGGGGACTAAGATCCTGCATGCCGCATGGCGAGGCCAAAAAAAAAAAAAATGTTAACGGGAATATCTATGTTCGGTGGAGAGGGGACACAGTAGCTCAGTGTGTGCTTTTCAGGTAATTCAGAGACCAGCAGGCCAGAGACCAGCACTGTAAGCAGGGAAGCGGGCACATGGGACCGGGAACTGGAAATGTGGGTTTGGTGACAGCTTTGTTGCTAAGTGGCCTTGACCACTTCTTCTCCCTGGGCCCGTTTCCTTATTGATAAGCCCCTGAAAACGTGGTGTTCACCAGCAGTGTTCTTTTTTTCCCCTAGTTTCTTTTTTAAAACATCTTTATTGGAGTATAACTGTTTTATAATAGTGTGTTAGTTTTTCCTTTACAACAAAGTGAATCAGTTATACATATACATATGTTCCCATATCTCTTCCCTCTTGCATCTCCCTCTCTCCCACCCTCCCTGTCCCACCCCTCTAGGTGGTCACAAAGCACCCAGCTGATCTCCCTGTGCTATGCGGCTGCTTCCCACTAGCTATCGATTTTACGTTTGGTAGTGTATATTTGTCCATGCCGCTCTCTCAGTTCGTCCCAGCTTACCCTTCCCCCTCCCCATGTCCTCAAGTCCATTCTCTACATCTGCCAGCAGTGTTTTTAAAAGTCTTCACTTCCAATGTATTTGGCAGGCTTTTGAGCTCAGAAGTATGTCTCCTTGTCAGCCTCAAGTAGGCCCTGGTATCCCCTGCTTGGCAGAGATCCTCATTTCCATGACCTGCCGACCCTTGAAGGGATTTGAGTTTTCTGTCCTTGAACGAGATTCTTCCAAGGACTCGGCTCTGACAGACTCCGAGTCCAAGGCCTGATTCATTACTTATGTGTCTGTCTGAATAAACTCTTTGTGCCTCGCAGCACACTCAGCAAGGTAACTTGCTCAGTGAAAATAACAGCACTGTTTTCAAATGATGGGCAAGAAGTGAGATGAAAATGCTTGGAGATGAAATTCCCTTCTTTTAAAAAATTTAAGTGGAGAAGTACAGCCACACTGGGAAAATCTCCAGGCCTCACACGATTTGGGATTTAAAGGTTAGCAAATGTCAAGAAACACTGAAAAGACTGATGGAGTCCGGGCTGTTCTTGACGGATATGAGAGAAGTAACCTTTCGGCAGACTCCCAGCAGGGAGCCTGCATGAATTTAAGAGGCAAACAGTTTCCATTCTCTAAGTGGATTCAGAACAATGAGATGCACGATTAAGCCAGAGGTCTGTCACCCGGGTTGGAAGCTCGGGGGTTTCAGTCCTGGGACCCCAGGACAGCCCGGTGAACACCTAGGATGCACCTGAGTTGATCTGCTGTTACCTGGTCAACTCCGGTGATGGGTAGAACAAGGCCCAATTATGTCTGAGGTTCAGTTAAGGCAACACTTTGCTAAACTTGAATCTGGAACCAGAAAACAGGCAATTCCTATCTCTAAGCTTCTGCCAGACTAAAGATGTGTGAGGGCAGAAACGGATGAACCTAGAAACTTATTTTAGGTTGGAAAATCTAAAATCTAGAGAGGTTTCTTGAGGGGGCTACATTAGAGCAGATGAGGGACAGCCGCACCTGCTGGGGAGATGTGACCTCGTAGCTCAGGTGAGGTTCCCTCTGGTAAAGCTTCATGTTCAACAGCCAAGGAATGTTTACGTGTTCTCAGGGACAGTTTTCAGTTATCACTGGGGGTATTTCTCCAACCAGAGGTGTACCTTCAGCTTTATAATGTGAAACTGGGACTCCTCATAAAAAAGTTTTACAGCCAACTTCACTGGAATGCACTGCCTCACAAACTAAGGGATACCTGAGGTTGGTATTTTCATCAGGGAGTTCACCTGATCACCCCATATCCTGTACTAGTTATCTACTGCTGTGTAACAAATGAGCCCCAAATCTAGCAGCCTAAAACAACCAACATTCGCTGTCTCAGTTTCTGGGGTCTAGGCCCAGCTTAGCTGGTGGCCTCAGGCTCAGGGTCTCTGTGGGCTGTAGTCAAGGTATTGGCTGGGGCTGCGTTCATTTCAAGGCCTGACCGACAGAAGATTCGCTTTCAAGCTCACGCACGTGGCTGTTGGCAAACCTCAAGTCCTGCTTGACTACTGGCCAAGGACACCAGATCCTGCCATGAGTGGGCCTCTCCACAGGACAGCTTACAACATGGCGGCTGGCTTCCCTCCAAGCAAGAGCAAAAGCGAGAGATAGACAGATAGGCAGACAGACCGACGAACCCCAGACGGAAGCCAGTCTTGTTTGTAACCTAATCTCAGAAGTCATATCCCATCACTTCTGTCATATTTTGCCCATCAGAAGTGAGCCCCTAGGCCAGTCCGCACAAGGGGAGAGAATCACCTACAGGCACGAATCTCAGGGTCATCTCAGATCCCCTCGACCAGGACCACAGCCAGCATCACGCCCCGTGGCAATTTCTATCACAGCCGCCATAATGCTGGGTGTAATGTATTTTCATATCTTTCTCCTCAAGTGGAGTACAGGCCTCTTAGGCAGAGGGACAGAATCTTTCGTACTTGACTTTTTCATCCCAGTGCTTTAGCATATATTCTGGCCATGACCGGAGCGCCAAGATGCTGAATGGACTCGCAGGTTAATGAATGGGAAATCAAGTTGGATTATTCCCTCATAGAATTCATTTCTACCATCAGATTCCTAGCTTCTAAGAGGCCCAGCAGGCTTGGATACACCATTCACTTTACACCTGGAGCTAAATGGCTGCACCTTTTGGGGGTCTGTCCTCTCACTCCCAAAACGAGGCAGTTGGACGGGACGCCCCCCCAGGCCCCTCAGGCTTTAAAGTCTGTGTCAGGAGTGAACCATTTCAGTGAAGCCCCACTCTTACCCCCTCACCGACAGCCCCTTCCGCACCTGATGAAGTTTCTCAGGCCGAATGACTAGTGTCCCCCTAAATGCGTGCGGCTGCCCCTATTCTTGGGGGCAACTCTCGCCTCTTCCCCTCCCCCAGCGGAGAACAGGCAGAAGCTGCAGGCAGACGAGCTGCGGAGAGAACATATCGAGGAGCAAAGGAACGAGTCGGAGAACTTCGCGGAGGAGCAAAACGACGGTAAGAGCTCGCGGGCCGGGGACTCCGGGCAAGTGGAGCTTTGCAGGAGAACCATGTGATTTGCCTGTACTTATCCCTAAATTGTAACTAGAGGAGGAGGGAGGTAAGAGGAGCTCTACTTTCAATTCGTATCTACGGGAGGCTCGGGGAAACAGGGAGAGAGTCACAAAAGCGGCTACAGAACCTGAGAAGAAATGGAGGAGGACAGAACACCACTGGCTTGGAGACTGCGGGGCTGGGGGAGTTTTCGGTTGATCGTATTTTTCTCCTCCTACTTGGGTGTGTTCTGTCTTAGCACCTGCACTCGTGGCTTAGTTCCCGTTAGAGTTGGGTTGGGAGGAGTTCAAACTCACTTTCAGGGGCCTTGGATTTCCATCCATGTCATGGCTCTAGGAACTGCCCGTCCTGGAAAACCTAGGCCTTCACTTACCTAGCTATTATCATCAGCATCGGGCGACCAGTGGAAGCGAACCAGGACAAGTGGAGTCACAAGGCTCCGGTCACGGGGGGCCCTGCTCCGTACCCTCCCCACCTCCAGCGTCAACAGCTACAGCCCACGGGGCGGCTCCCCTCACCCAGAGCAAGTTTCTACGGGGTTTGCGTGTCCCCTCACCCACGGGCCGCGAGCGTCTTGTTTGCAAAGCCTTGACCTTTGCCTCTGTGTCTCTCGCCAGACAGTCAGCACACCTCATCCCCACCCTCTGGCCTTGGGAGACAGGGCTCCAGCCTCCCCCCAGGAATGCTTGTTTCAACCAGGCCTCTGAGTGTGGGGGAGGGTGGAGGGGGAGGAAGGCTCTGCCTTTGAACCCCAGCCTCCCATGGGGGATGGGATTCGACTTGGTATCTATTAAGTGCCCTCAAGGGTCACCTACAGCAAAAAATCCATAGAACAGGTAATAGGGATCAGACCAGGCAGGCCAATGTGTGTTTTTATTCCTTTTTTGGTCTCTTCCGAAACTTCAAGATTGAAATGCTTCCGAGTAAGTTCCTGGATGCAGGTGAGCTCGGACAGGAGACCCCAGTTAAGGTGACCTTTGTTAGAGAGAGTCTGCAATTTCAGTTCCCAAGTTGTCAACCCCTCGCTTGCTTGCTCTGGTCGACTTGGGAGGTAATATGCCCTTAGGGCACCTCTTAGCGGAAAGGACGCCATCACCCGTTATTAGGGGGCTGCAGGCCACGCCCATGGCCTTGCGGGTGGCACCTGGCTGAGGCCTGCAGACAGGTGCGGGGCAGGACCCCAGCAAATCAAACGTCCTGGGGAAAGCTCAGACTGTTGTAATTCAGAGGCAAATACTTCTGTTAAAGATTTGTTTACCTTGGTGGACAGCTTGGGGAGAAGCATTTGGGGAGAAGCATTCAGAAAATGAGAAGGTGGCCTCTAAAATTCCTTCAGTGTGTTTTTTTTTTTTTTTTTTTAAACTCACAGTATTAATCGCAGCATTTTATTTTGTGCATTTTTAAATGTTTCAGGTCCAAATCCCTAGCATCTGGATGAAAAACATTCAGTTTTCCCTCCCACAACGGATTAGAATGAGGGGTTAGGCACCTGAGGGATGCCAGGTCCTCCAGCAAATCCAGAGGAGACTCAGGCCAGGGGCCTCAGGCCTTGGCCACAGGGGAAGAGGTTGCAGGGCAGGGCACAGGCCTTCGGGGACTGTAGTGACAGCCGTTGTCACCGGCTGAGCACTTGCCCTGCCAGACGTTGTACGGAACCATGTAATCCTTACGACCAGCATCTCAAGTCTTACAATTTCCATTTTACAGTTTTAAAACCGCAGGCTTAGAAAGGCTACATGAATAACCAAGGTGACGTAGGTAGTGCAGGGTTTAAACGAAGGCGAGTTTGCCAGCAAAGCCCACGTTTTTGTACCGAAGGAAGACCAAATGCGTAGAGGTCTTGGAGAGGTTCTTCAACGCAAGGACCGGCCCACGTGAAACTCACTTCAGCTTCCCGCCTTCCCTTGTCTCTGCCCCGGAACAGACCCCGCACAGAGGCCAGGTTGCCGGAAACCTCCACCGTGAGCAGCGCTCAGAGCCCTTCTCTGAGGCGCCCACATTCCCCGTCGGTCAGGACCCCGGGTTCAGTTAGCTCTCTCGATTGACAACGTCACCTATTCTCAGAATCCTGGAGAGCAGCGGATTATCGCTATCTCCCCGAGGTACCTGCTGCATAAAAGCGAATGCTGAGAGATACCACGGGTGACAGGAAGGACTTGGGTTTCCAGTGGAGGAATTTTAGGCAGGTGGTCTGAAGGGAGATTTCTGGACACCAGTGACCTTGCTGAGGGCCTGAAAACCCCACCTTAGTCAAAGGCCCCTCTCCCAACCCACCCAGGACACTGGCCCTTGTCTGGGGAAGTGGGAGGGGGGTGGTTAGAGTCTCACTCAGCTCTGTCATGGCTCCAGCTTGTAACTGTACTCAAAACCACCAACTTCAAGGCAAAAATAACTGAGTTCTGCCTCCAAAAGCTCAGGATAAACAGTGTTGAACTCCCACTTCTAAGGCCTACGTGGTAGCAGCCCGGGTTTGCTTCCACCTTCAAAGCCAGAAGCCCGGGTCAGGCCATCCCAGGCTGGCTGCGTGACGCCTGGCCACAAGTGGTCCCTACACGAAGGCTACAGTGTCCAGGCCTTGGGTCTTTACCAGCGAGACCTTCCCTTTGTCTAAATGAAATGGTCTAAGAAGAGTCTGGCGCGACCTGGGAAGAAAAAAATCAACTTCTATGTCAAAATCACGCTCTCAAGATTGGCCAAGGGTAGCTGCTCTACGTGGCCTGAGAAAGGTCTGAATGGCCCAAGGCTAACAGCCCGGCCTGACCCTGAGCTCCAGGTTTTCTCTGAGGCACCAAGTCCCTACGAGGATTCTCAGCACCCAGGGTAGCGCCAACCCCAAGCTCACGTAGAAGGAAACATGCCCAGCAGATGTGGCTCCTGAACAGCCCGCGGTCACAAGGGCCCGACCTGTTGCAGGCGCCCGGCTCTCACAGGCGCTAGGGACCACGGGGACGCCCACTTCCTCCACATCCCGAAGCCACCAGGCTGTCTTGTCTGCCCAACGCCACAGAGGATGCGAGTCACTAGAACCAAGTCAGGGTCACAGACTTTTTGGTGAAGCCCACATTTGAGAAAACAGGCAAGGAAGACGTTTTGAGTTTTGAATCCTTGCTATTATCCTCTATTAACTTTGTCTCCTCTCAACGTTTTCTCCAAATACTCAAAAAAAAATTGTGGCAAAATATCTAGAACATAAAATTTGCCACCTTACCTATTTTTAAGTGTACAATTCAGTGGCATTTAGTACATCCACAACCATCACCATTATTTATTTCCAAACCCCTTGTATCACCTCAAACAAACTTTGTACCCATTATGCATTAACTCCCCTCTCCCCACAGCCCCTGGAAACCTCAAGTATATTCTCTATCCATAGGAATTTGCCTATACTACATACATACAGAAGAGAAATCACACAATATTTGTCCTTTTGTGTCTGGTGTATTTCACTTAGCATGTTTCAAGGCTCATTCATGTTATAGCACATATCAGAACTTCATTCCTTTTTATGGCTGAATAATACATACAGACATATCTATACATTCCTGTCTGTCTATCTATGTCTGTCTGTCTATCTATCTTTCTATCTATCTATCATCTCACATTTTATCTATTCATCTATTCTTGTTTTAAGAACGGTTGGGTTAATGGTAGTTCTGTTTAACTTTTTGAGGATGCTTTTTAAACACCGATAGCCTGGGGATATCTGCTCGTGCTTTAACGGTACCTAACAGTGAGTGACAGGCAGTCTTGAATTGGCATCAGGAGCCTAATTCTGTAGCTTCACAAAGGTGTTATTCAGAAACAGGTCTTATCAAAGACAGAAAAATCAGGACCTTCTTATTCATTAAAAACTCCCTTCTGCTCTTTTTAGCCTTTACTATGACACATTTCAAACACACGGAAAAGTATATAGTATAGCAAACCCTCATATAACCACCACCCAGAATCGGGGATGATCAAGACCTTCCTGCACTTGCTTCCTCCACCCCTTTCCCCAGTGAGCTTTCAAAACACAACTTGAGTTTTAAAGCTAAGAAACAGTAAGAAGGAACACCTGACCCTTAATCCCATCACTCGGGACTGACAATCACTTCCGTGAGTTTTTCAACAGTCTTGTTTTTCTGCTGCTGTGATTTTGGATCCTGTCTCAGTTGGTGTGTCTCTGGGCCAGTTTCTGCACATGGCTCTTTGCCCTTCGCTGGCTGTACAGGGCAGGAGCACTGAACTGAAGGCAGGACCCCGGTCTCGCTGGCTGTACAGGGCAGGGGCACTGAACTGAAGGCAGGACCCCGGTCTCGCTGGCTGTACAGGGCAGGGGCACTGAACTGAAGGCAGGACCCCGGTCTCGCTGGCTGTACAGGGCAGGGGCACTGAACTGAAGGCAGGACCCCGGTCTCGCTGGCTTTACAGGGCAGGAGCACTGAACTGAAGGCAGGACCCTGGTCTCCGCCCTGTTGGCAGTCAGCTGTGTGACGCTTGCCTATCTGGGCCCGATCTGTAGTAAAACGAGGCCTTTAGATTCGGCGTTCCTCTCGGGCCCTTCCAGCTGGGACATTCTGCCTGTCATCCGTGCACGCAGGCACAGTGGTTCATGTCACGTGTCACAGGCGGCGGGGGGTGGGGGTGGGGGGTCTGTGGGTGGACTCGGTGGCTGCCGCCAGATCAGAGCCGTCCATCCTCACGCGACGACTCCATCTCTCGTCCCCAGAACAGGAAGAGAGAAGCCGGGAGGCCATCGAGCAGTGGCGCGAGTGGCATGGTGACGGCCTGTTCCCACCCTATCTCTACAACCGCCACCACGTCTGACCGCAGCCCGACGCACCCAGAAGACGGCACGGCACCGGACACACCCGCCCACCCTCGGTACTCGGGCACCTCTGCTGCACACAGACAGGCCCCTTCCCCGGGCCTCAGCCTGGGGCCCTCTGTTCTCGTGGACGGAGACGCCCTGGCTTGCGCTTCTGGGCAGGTGAATTTCTGAGGTGAGCCAAGGCCTGCGGGGCTTCACCCCTATGGTGGTTTCCCACTGCTTCGCCATGGTTCCCACAGGGGGGCTCCTGGCCCATTGAACAGTGAAAGAATCACAGTAGAGAGAAAGGATCACGTGTCTGCTTATAGTTTATGAATAAAAACGCCGAGTCAACACTCCGTACCCTCGTCTGCTTGAATCTCACACTGAGCCGCACCAGCTTGTCCCCCCCCCCCCCCCCCAGGTGACACTGGGACTCTCTCCGACTTGGGTGGCGGGAAGCTTGGACTCAGGAGCACTGCTCACTATGTCCGCAGCCTGTCTCAGCGGTCACGTGACTGGAAGGGCCCTGCTAATGCCATTGTTTGGGGAAAAAAAAACCATTCTCCAAGCCCAGGTGCTTCTTATGTCTCTGAAAAGAGTCTTAAGGTTCAACGGTGGTTTCTTAATGGCATCGCTCAGAGGCCAGGGTAAGAGCAAGGCCGGCTGTAACCAAAACTAGACAGCAGATAAGGTTTAGCTTTAGTATCATCTCCTTTTTCTTCATAGTATTAGTTTGCTAGAGCTGCCATAACAAAGTGCCAGAACTGGGAGGCGTAAAACAAGGAGCATCTCTTCTCTCACAGTTCTGGAGGTGAGAAGTCTGAAACCAAGGTGTGGGCAGGGCCACACTCCCTCCTAAGGCTCCAGGTGAGGGTCCTCCCTTGCCTCCTCCAGCTTCCGGGGGCTCAGCTGTCCCCTGGCTTGTGGCGGCGTCACTCTAGTCTCTGTCCTCACCGTCACTCGGCCTTTTCTCCCCATGTCTCCACACGCTCTCCGCTCTGTGCTTCTGTGTCTCTTCTTATAAGGACAACAGTCCTTGAGTTAAGGGCCCACGCTACCAGCCTCACTAACTTGATTACATCTGCAAAGACCCTCTTTCTAAATCAGGCCAACACTCACAGGTCTCAGGGGTTAGGCTTCCGCGTATCTTTTTGGGGGAAACAATTCAGCCCAGAGCCAGTGCCCTTTCTTCTGTCCCAACGGCTGTGCCTTCCTGCCCCAGACTCTGCACTCGGCTGCCTCCAGCCTTGCTCCCAACTGCCTTCAGGAATTCCACACTAAGAACGCAGACAACTCAAGAACAGCCTAAGTGGGCACCTCTGTGGGGTCAGCTCTCGAAGACAAAGCGGACTCCGGGTGAAGCATAAGCACCCACTCCCGGCCATCTCCCTGCCCCGCTGCTGGGCCTCGCACCTCCCCCTTGACTTGGGTCCCAGGCTGGCTGGTCCAGCCTGCTTTGGAGGCTGGGTTTCCAGAACAGTAAAGGGCAACTTTGTTTGGAGGAAAAGCTGCTCAACTGTAGTAAAATCCCCCACCAGAGGTGGAACACTTAACTAGATCTGGACACTGTGCAATGAATGCAAAGTAATTTTTTAAAAGACCGGGATAAAATCCTTAAAGACATTTAGGGATCAAGCAATAACGCACATTCCAAGGCACCTCACGTAGAGCCAGCACTTTATCTGAAACCAGGCTGTCAGTGAACACCCCACCTACACGAGCCACATTTTCCCACCGGCCGGCCCCCGCCTCTGGGCCTGTCTTCAACACACAGGCTCTTCAGGAAGCCCGCTGCTCCCCTCAGCTCCTACTACAAGTAGCAGGAGCTTCAACTTAGAAGGTGACAGCAGTGGAAGAAACTGGCGTGAAATAAAAACTCTGCAGATGCCTCAATATCTCATTACTGTTTCTTCTTATTACCTGGTGAGACTGAAATTATTTGGGAGGAATGAGTATTCCAAAGTTTCGGAGCGTAAAGCTGAACAGACCAAAAGGGAGTTCTGCCGTCTGTCCTCCATCTCTGCCATCTCTGGTCTACACTGGAGGAATCAGTCAGCTTGAGGGGAACACAGGTCAGAGATGGTCCTCTCTGAACCACAGGGCAGGAGCCTCACACACGCATCCCACCCGCTTCCTACCGCACCCTTGAAAGGAGCAGGCCAGGGAGCCTTAGCGAACGGGCCAGAGAGACCCCTGGTCCAGGGTCTGTGCTCTCGGGGGCGGGGCTCCTCATGGAACCCGGCCACACACACAGATGGGAGATTCTTGCTACAGGCACGTAGGGACCACAGCGACTCTCCTCAGCTCGGTGACTCGGGGAAGCGAGACACAGGGTTCTTGTGGGGCAGGTGCCAGTTCTGCTGACCGCTAGCTCAGGTCCTGGGTCAGGGCTGCCAGCTGCTGGGCCAGTAATCCAAGTGGGCCTGTGCTCTACCTGCATGAAATGCCCTCTCGGTTGACCAGGAGCCAGATGCCAAGCCGGAAGATCCAGCCCCTGCCCGTTCAGGTTGGTAACCCCAACTGACGAGGGTGTGCGTGTGTTTTCACACGCCCAGATGTACAACAGAGAAAAGGCAAAGCGCTGCTCTCTCACCTCAGCCAGGAAAGGAGCCACAGTGGCTCCTATGGTGACAGTCATACACCCAACGCCTTCCGGCAGGAGGGCCAGGAACCAGGTACACCGCAGCCGATGGAGTCTGACTCAAGGCCATACTCTGCAGCCACCTGGCTCCAAAAGCCTGCTGCTTACACAGGAGGGAACGCTGGGGCCATATAGATGTCAAATACCAAGAATGGTATCGGTGAGTGGCTGGTTTAAAAGAAAAACAGCCTTTCCTTGTTTGTTCAAGAGCCAGGCTTGGCATGTCAGCTCTAGATAAAGAATTCTGGCAGAAAGAAGAATTCTATTACCTCGTTCTACCCCATCCTTAACAAGGGCCCCATTATACCTCAGGGTTTTAGAATTCCTTCACTCAGAACCAATTGCAGCCATTTCCTGGGTAGGGAGAAGGATGCCAAAGGAAACATGACCGGAATCTGGGGAGATGAATTTCATAGGAATTCGTAACGGAGGATCTATATTTTCGGAGACAGCCTTTGTCAAAAGGATGGCCTTTGGGACATTCTTCTAACTAACTCTTCTCTGTTCTTTCCTTACCATCCCCAAGTCCTTTAGGGGTTCCAGGTAAGTGGTTGAAAACAAATTTTGTCAAACGATGAATTGGGGCTTCCCTGGTGGCGCAGTGGTTGAGAATCTGCCTGCTAATGCAGGGGACACGGGTTCGAGCCCTGGGCTGGGAGGATCCCACATGCCGCGGAGCAACTGGGCCCGTGAGCCACAACTACTGAGCCTGTGCTCCACAACAGGAGAGGCCGCGATAGTGAGAGGCCCGCGCACCGCAATGAAGAGTGGCCCCCACTTGCCACAACTAGAGAAAGCCCTCGCACAGAAACGAAGACCCAACACAGCCAAAAATAAGTAAATAAATAAACTCCTACCCCCAACATCTTCAAAAAAAAAAAAAAAGAGAATTGTTGAAAACTCATTATTTTTTTCCACTAATTTTGTATGTTGTCATTTAATTTTCTTCTTCACCTTCTCCTTCTTCTTTTATTTTTTTGAGAGTTGTGTGTGCTCCAGGGGAGATTTTGTAACTTATTATCATGTGCCTTTGTTTACCTAGATTTCTGGAAGGAGGTGGTAATTTTCCTAAGACCCAAAATGATTTAAAAAAATTTTTTTTAAGTGTCATATGCTTTTTAAAAAAATTTAGTTGGGAAAATTCATTTCTAATTCCTTTTCAACCATTACGTTCTAATTCTTCGGTAAGTTTTTCATAATTTAAACGTTCTTAAGGGATTTGTACAAAAGCAAACTGGTTTAGTATGGATAGTCTAGTTCACAACTGTAACTGGTATACTCTGTGATCTTACAGTGTACTACCACTTCAAAAAAAGTTTTGTCCACTTTCCACGTTATTTTGATTTTTTTAATTAAAAATATTGTGCATAGGTAATGTATACACATGACTTAAACTTTTCACAGGACAAAAAAGAATTCAATATCTGTTCCCTGTCTCCCAAAGAAAACCATCATCCCCAAGTCTAGCATCCTTCAAGTGACCTGTGCACATCTAAGTATCCAGCTATACTTCTTTTCCATTTTTATTTTTAAACTTTAAAATTCATTTTTGACCAGTGATGCCTACTTTACATATTAAACTAATTTCCTACCACTGAAAACTGTACAGTAATTTACAGTTTAGCAGTTTTCATAAAGCCTTCTTAAAGAAAAAGCTTCCTATGGGAACAGCGATATTTGAGGGGACATGCCTGAAAACAACACTGATTTAATACATAAAGCGAAAGTGAAAAATACTTTTCTAGATAATTTCTCATTAATTTAGACCCTGTAATAATGAGTTTCAAATAACACACTAGTGAGCCTGAACCATTCAGTGTGTAGGCTCCCAAATTAAAAACTTTCTATATAAAATGACAGCGTCATTAATATGAGGCAGTGACATCCGGGAGCCCTCAAGTATGATTTTATTAGCTCATGTTTGGTTGTTTATCATGTACCGAGCACAGAATTGTAGTAGCAAGGTGCAAGATATTTTCTATTCTGTAAGCGGATTTAGATGATAAAAAACCCAAATATACCGTTAGATTGGTCCCTCGAAATCACTGCTGAAAAAAAGAATAGTACATTCCTTTAGTAAGTCACTGAAGACAGCTTTTCTTGTACCTTTAACTCAAAGCGCACGAATGACACACAGTTGGACGCTACTTTTGTTTTGGCAAGATTAATAATTATGTAATAAAGTCAGCATCACCACCTGAAAATGTACTTAGCTCAGGACTTGAATCCACTTCCTCCTCTCAAGGTTGAGCCCACTAATGCTCAATTGATAACATCACTCCAGGGAATAGAAGAGAAGACAAACAAAAAAACCACACCATTATTTAGAGGTCTTGTCCAACCTTACTCAAAATACTTCCTTGATACTTAATGGTGAAGGAAAATGCTTTCCTCCTCAGACTGGGAACAAGAAAAAAAAAAAGTCATACAAACAGGAAATGAAATGTTAAAACTTCTCAGGCAACAAGATCCCATATGAAAATCCTAAGGAGTGTATAAAAAAGCTGCTATACTAGTAGGTAAGTCTGGCGTGGTCCCGGAACACAAGGCCAATAGACAAATACGCACTGTATTTCTGTATACTAGCACGTATACAGAATAATAATTGGAAATTACAATGGAAAAATTGCCGTTATGACACCATCAAAACTATTTAAAAATAAAGACAAAATATATATATATGATCTGTACACTGAAACCACTAAACATTGCTGAGAAAATTAAAGAAGACCCAAATAAATGGAGAGACATATTCATAGATACAAAAATCTTAACATTAAAGATTAAACACAATCCTAATAAAAATTTCAGCAGGGGGCTTCCCTGGTGGCGCAGTGGTTGAGAATCCGCCTGCCGATGCAGGGGTCACGGGTTCGTGCCCTGGTCCGGGAAGATCCCACATGCCGCGGAGCAACTAAGCCCGTGAGCCGTGGCCGCTGAGCCTGTGCGTCCGGAGCCTGTGCTCCGCAACGGGAGAGGCCACAGCAGTGTGAGGCCAGCATACCGCAAAAAAAAAAAAAAAAAAAAAAAAAAATTCAGCAGGGTTTTTGGGGTAGAAATTGATAAGCTGATTCAAAAATTTACACTGAAACGCAAAGGACCTAGAATTGCCAAAACAAATTTTAAAAAGAACAAAGCCGGAGAACTAACACTGCCTGATTCCAAGACTTATTATATAGCTACGGTTATTAAGACAATGGTACTGGCAGAAGGAATGACATCCAGATTAATTTAACAGAACTAAGTCCAGAAGTAGACCCCAAAATGTATGGTCAACTGATTTTTGACAAAGGAGTGAAAATAATCCAACGAGGAGATTATAATCTTTTCACTGAGTGGTGCCATAACAACTAAATGTCCATTTGGAAAACAATGACCCACAACCCTTACCTCACAGCTTATACAGAAATTAACCTGAAATGGATCATAGACCTAATAGTAAAAGCTAAAACTATATTAAAAAATTCTATAAGAAAATCTTTGTGATTTTAAGGCAGGTAAAGATTTCTTAGCTAGAATACAAAACACATGAACCATAAAGTGATAAAATGGGCTCCACCAAAATGACAAAAATGCTCTTTGAAAGACACTGTTTAAAAAAAAATGAAAAGGCAAGCCACAAATTGGGAGAAAATAGTCACCATACATATATCCACAAAAAGCACTTGTATCCAGAACACAGAAAGAATTCTTACAACTCAACCCAGTAAATAAGTAAACAGATACGTCACCAAAAATGATATACCAATGGCCAGCTGCACAGGAAAAGATGTCATGAGGGAAATGCAAATTAAAACCACAATGAGATCCCACCATACACCCACCAGAATGGCTAAAATGGAAAAGACTGACAATACCAAGTACTGGTGAGGATGTGGAGCAAATGGAACTCTCATGAATCATTAGTGGGTATGTAAAAGACCACTTTGGAAAACAGCTTAGCAGTTTCTTACAAAGCTACACATACTTACCAGAAATCCCACTCCTAGATATTTACCTAAGAGAAACAGAAACACATCCAGAGAAAGACTTATATCTGAATATTGCTAATGGCTTTATTCATAACAGCCCCAAACTGGAAACAAGCGAACCCAAATGTCCATCTACAGGTGAATAAATAGTGACATATCCATACAGTTGAAATACTCAACAATAAAAAATGAACTGTGGACACAGGCGATAACATGGATTTATTTCAAAATATGCTGAGTGAAGTGTAAGAGTACATTCTGTATGATTCCATTTATATGAAACTCTAGGAAAGACAGCTCTCAACAGATTATAAACAGATCAGTGATGGATGGGACCAGGGCATGTGGCCTGACTGGGAAGTGGCAGAGGCAACTGTTTGGGGTGGTGGGAACGTTCTCTATCTTGCTTGCGGTGGTGGTCACGTGGATGTATAAATTCATCAAAATTTACCAAACTGTACACTTAAGATGTGTGCCGGGCTTCCCTGGTGGCGCAGTGGTTGGGAGTCCGCCTGCCGATGCAGGGGACGAGGGTTCGCGCCCCGGTCCGGGAGGATCCCACGTGCCGCGGGGCGGCTGGGCTCAAGTAAATAAAAAAAAAAAAAAAAAAAAAAGATGTGTGCCTTTTGCTTTTAGCCCTTAATAAAGTTGACTTAAAGAAATACCAACAGAGAAGTCTCTGCTCAAGCAACATTACCACAGACTTGATTGCAATCCTGGTTTCTTCCCATATTTTCAAATCACTTAATTTTCTAACCTGCAAAATGGGGACATTCCCAGATCTGGCCCTGTTTGGGGAAATATTACACAGTTGCTCCTCATTATCTGTAGATTCCATGTTTTTCCAAATTCACCTGATTGCTAAAATTTTTAACTCCAAAAGCAATACCTGTGGTGTTTTCGTGGTCACTTACGGACATGCACATGTGCAGACCAACGAGAAATCTAAGTTGTTCTCAGCTGAGGTAGAACAAAGCAACAACTTTTGCTGGTTTCAGTTGTGATGCTGTAAAAAGATGTCCTTTTCATGCCATGTTCATCGCAGTTTTGTGCTTCTTTGGTGTACTCTTGCTGCTGAAAATGGCCCACAGGCATAGTGCGTAAGTGTTCCCGAGGGCAAGAAGGCTGGGATGCACCCTCTGGAGGAAAAGCGCGTGCTGAGATCAGCTTTGTTCCACTAGGAGATACGCTGCTGTCGGCTGTGAGCTCCATGTTAATGAATCGACGATACATATTAAATAAGGTGTCTTTAAACAGAAACACATGTAATACAAGGTTATGTATTGATCCGGTGAAGAAGACGTGACCAGAGGCTCAAGGGAACCTAAGCCTATATTCCCTCTAGGAGCAGTGATTGGGTATCTGCTAGTTTAGCTGGTGACTCTATGAAACATAATTACTGTGAATAACAAAAATCCACTCTCCCTATATTTCTAGTGCTTTCTTCCTTTCTTCGGTGAAATGGCTTTGAGTTTTCACCACCTCGAATACTGATGTCCCACTTTTCTCCAAAATGCAGGTCAATTTTACTGGATACATGGTCTGACTGTGCAGGACATGGCAGGCCTCTTCCCCATTTTGATCTGGAGAGTTCAGCTGTGTGGCTATATTGTCTTTCTTTAATTTTCTAAAATTCCACAGCTTTTTCACAAACTGCTGCCGACTTAGGCCAACTGATTTCTTCCACCTTTTGTGCCTCTCTGTTATTTTCTTTAGATATATCATCCTTCTTTTGAGCGGTGCTGTTTCCAAATCTCTCCTCATGGCATCTGAGATGTCCGTTTTACCTGTAAGAGCAGAGGCTCTGATGGGCTGCTAGCAGTGACAACTTAGGCAAACAGACTTACTCTCCTGATTTAAAAAAATTAATGTTGTCAGACACATTTAATCTCTTATAAACATCAAGCTTTACTTCTATCATCAACTTTTACCCAAGAACCCAATCGTTCAGTCACTGCCTGTCAACTTAGCTATTTATCAACTTGTAATGTTTTTAAGAGTTGAAAACTGGAGAATTTTTAAAAGTGGAAACTTTACATGTTTTAAGTTCCCTTTGGGGACAATTCCACACCAATCATTCAGAAGCTTCTTATTTGCTATTCTGGATCATTGTTATCTACATTAGTTCAGTTTTCCTTTTGTTGTCTGGAAAGGGAAAGTATAGTTTAACAAAACTCAAGAGAAAGATGATTTTCTTTAAAAAGCCACTTAATTCCTCTAAACAGAAAAAGGCATAGGGAATTCCCTGGAGGCCTACTGGTTAGGATTCTGGGCTTTCAGTGCCGTGGCCCAGTTTCAATCCCTGGTCGGGGAACTGAGAGTCTGCAAGCCCTGTGGCATGGCCAAATAAACACAAATAAAATAAACCAAACAGGAAAGGAAAGGAAGAAAAAAAGTCTGTTGTAAAGGTCAGAACATTGTCATGTACGGCGAAGGACATGCCAGTTTTTGTGCGCTAACTTAGACCCCTGTGTGCTTACCCTCTTCTGATGGCCTGTGGTTATGCAATAATCTCTACGTTGCCAAAGGCAGCATAAGAAAAACACACACAGTTTGGATTTATATGAAAGCCTTTAATACACATTGATAAAGAAGGTGGTAGGATTAAAGATTGGCCTCACGATGAATCATATTTTCAATGCAAACAAGTACGTGCCCCCTCCAGCCCACCCATCCCTTCCCATCCCCGAATATTCTAACAACACACACACACACACACACACGCACACGCACACACACAGACACACACACACACGAGGCAACCCCAGTGGAAGCCCCCCAACACCTAGAGTAACTGAGAAGTAACTCTATTATATTTTTAATTATTTAAAATGTAAAAATCAAATTTAAAAACAGAGGGCATCTAGGTTCAGCTCACCCATTAACCTCTGTAAGAATGTTATTACCTGACGTGTACACAATATGCGAGTGGATGTGGACTCTGACAACACCGCTGTGGTTCGAACAAGAACAAGTTTCTTACGCAGGAAGGGGCTCCTCCAAGAGCGGCCTGGCGCTCAGGTCCAGGCAGCTGCTCAGTTGTGACCTACTTCAGATCCACAGCTCTCTTTCAGGTTTATGGGACAAACACATCTACTCAAAATGAGCCACCAAAAATACGAGAATTTCAAGTGCTTTTGGTTCTTTTTGAAACTTAAACATTTTCTCTGTTAAAAATTAAAGAAAAAAACCACACACACCCCTCCTGGAAAGTGAAATACTCCTAAAGATAGAGCTGTAAGGATGTGACCTTAGGGGGCACACAAAGCGCCAGACACAGCACCTGCTACGCACAGAGAGCAGACTCTGATGAAATCTAAGGCGTGTGAAGTTTATTCCTGGCCCTCGGAAACCTCAATCCACCATCTCTCACACCCACCTCATGTCCCTACTATGATACCATCTTGGGGGAAACCTAAATTATTCCTCGCTAGAGTTTAAATCCCAATATAATCATCCTACCAATCGACCCAGTCTTTAAGCGGCGTTCACTTGGGTCAAATGGTGTTTGGAAAATCCGGTCGCCCAGGCAGAGGACTCTCTCCTAAATGGAATTTTCTGGTGGTAACCTGCGTGAGGCTGGACCTATACTTGTACTTGTTTGTTTGTTTGAACAATTAAGAAAACAGTAAGTCCTTGTACTCACAGTGTGTAAATTCCCTCCACCCACCCAACATTCACTGAGCACCAGGAGGGCAGCACTGTGTTTGCACCTGGAAATTGAACCACCCTAAAATACACAAAGCTAGCAGGTGACATGGATAGACAAACCCATTACAGTAAGTTCCCTGCCAGAGCAACGTTCAAATTACAGCGACAACCTGGAGGAAGGAGCGTCGACTGCTCCCAGGGACACTGGGCAGGCGTCACGGAGAGAGCAAGCTTGAGCTGCTTACCTTGTATTTTTCCTTTCCATCGTCACATCTCACAACACAAGCCACGATACAGAGAGGAGACTCCATGTCTCCACGTACCCATGAGCCGGCTTTAACAATTAGTAACTCAGCCGCTTCTGGTTCACCGAAACCCCCGCGGCTGCCTTCCATCCCGTTATTTTGCTCTGAACGCCAGTCCTCGGCATTTGTATCATTTCCCCCATAAACGCTGAGCTGCGTTTGAGGAATGACCTGGAAAGGGTCCTCCATGAGTAACACTCATCTCCGCGTCTATTCTTCTGCTGGTCCCTCTAACAGAGTCATACTCCCTGATTCCCGACTGTGACTCCCAAGCCTGGTCTGGTTCCGGGCAAAGACCCCAGACATGAATGGGTGCCTCCGAGTTGGCGGAACAACAAGACGGAGCTGACCCGGCGAAGCCCCATGCCGCCTTACCTGGAACGCTGACCGCATTCTTCTGGCCCTCGGTCCTCATGAAATTGCTGTTTCTTCGGAAGCATACTGAGCACCGAACGTTTGTACAAAATGGCGGCTACAGCCCACATCCCCATGTGCCCTTAGCAACCTCTGCGGGCGCCTCAGACGGCACGCACGGGTCTGGCCCTACGGGCCCGGCTGCCCCAGAGCTGCTTCCTGTCACCGCCTTCACCTCCCTTGGGTGGGAAGCCTGGTGCATCTGCGCGCCGGGGCCGTCTGCCTCTCACCTCTCCAGAGTCTCCTCTCAACATCCACGCACTTATCAGTTACCTAACCCGGAGCGCTACCCTGCTCTCTGTCTGCAGCCCAGCCTGTCTGTTCCTTTAAGGCCATCCACCCCCATCCACCCCCACCATCACCCTCCCGCTCAGGCCGCCGCTCCTTTCCCTCAAGCGCTGCGAGCCGCCAGCACCGTTCTGCCTTTAGCGCCCCCGCCCCCGGCCCCGCCTCCTTCTCCACGCAGCGGCCGAGCGGCACGACAGCGCCCGCTGCGGAAAACCCTCGCGTGGGTCCCAGCGCACGCGGGACCAGGACCCATGTCCTCGCCACGGCCACGGAGGCCCTGCAAAGTTCAGGGCCTGCGACCCCGCCGCCTCCTCCAGCCTCACCTGCGACCCCGCCTCCTGACCCGCAGCCAGACTCTCCTTTCAGGGCCTGCTCTCTCGGGCCTCTGGGCTCTTACGTGGGAAGCGTAACAAAGGCCGCACCTACTGAGCCCTTGCGCGTGCGGGCCACCTCACGAGAGTGCGCGCCGCCAAGACATCATGGCGCTCGTTTCGCAGACGGGGAGGGTGAGGCTGGGCGCCTCAGCTGAGGCCGCAGAACCAGCGAGCGGAAGGGCTGAGGCTCGGCTGCAACCACGCGGCCCGGGCTGCCCCCCACCCTGCGTCACGCAGCGACCCCCGACCTGTAATTCTTAACGTGTGTGATAAAGCGTGTCTGCAAATCCCAAACTCCAGAGGGTTCTCCTTGTGGGATGCTTCTGTTTTCCAGTCGGGCTTCATGGCTTCTCAAACTTTATGTTTGTTTTGGTTAGAGGTTTCCCTTTCTTTAAGCCATATTTAAATAAAGCCACATTTTTAAATGATGAGATTTTAGGCATTTCCATTACAGAGCTCCACGACATTGTAACAGCACAGAGACCATATAGATGTGAAATGAAATGCCAAGTGGGGTCAGGGACTTGATTTCCAAGAACAAAACAGAGGTAACAGTAGAATCAACAGAAGGAACCCGGCTTTTAATATCAATACAGCAAGACTATATCAAGGGCGACGGTCATCATTTTCTAGATGGCAAAACATTATAGTATTTTTAGACTTTGAGTGCTCAAAGACACATTTCAAGATCATTTAGTCCAACCTTCCTCATTTTACATATGAGGAAACTGAAGCCCAGAAGGTTACCTGAGCTAAATTCATTCTTTTGTCTCTGGGTGTCCATATAAATACCGGAACCTTATAGTGATCAAGAAGCGACACTGCATTCTCTACAACCCAAGAGAGAGAAACACAACTCTCTATCTACCTTCCGGTTTGGGGCATAAAAACTGTGTGAATTCTGCCACCAGTACTGAGAACGGGGAAGACGATGATACCTTGAATTTCCACTTAAAGGTCAATGTTAAATTTGATGTTAAACCAACACAACCGAGGAAGGAGGCAAAGCTGTAGGCTTAGCAAGTATTCATTCTGACTGTGTCAATCAGGAACACGGCCAACTCAGAGCCAATACCCTTGCTTTTCCAGAACCACAAGAAGCAATGGAGGCTGTGGGTACCTGTTTGAAGTCGGGGCTATTTAAGGCTATTCAGGAATTTGGCATGTTCTTCTCCTCTTGGTAACAGGGTTTCTCCTCCTATCTTTGGACCTGTCTTTTCCTAGAAAAATAAAAATAGTTTAATAAGAAATGAGTCAATATTGTTTGCGTGGGTCACTAAAACCCATCACCTTGCAGATGACATACCTTTAACATTCCGTCCCGTTCCCACTTGAAGAGGCCACAATTACTGAAACAGAAAAGATGGGATTGACTCAGCCGTGAGGTTACGGGCCCACACACATGAAGATAAGTGTTCCCTGCACTTGGGGGAAGATCTCCCCCATTTAAGCAGAAGCTGATCAAGGTGACATTCATATTCCAGGCTATGCTCTGTTGCTACTGAAAATACTCCAGTGATTTGAGAAATGGTCTTCAACTCTGCAGTAAGCTAGACACTTCGGAGAAGGAATTTCAAATGGTAGTATAACAGGGCTACACGTGCTATAGGTGATGGGTGTGAGCTTGGTTTCCAGTGCCGGTCACTGGGGAGACCCTTGGATTGAGGAAGCCAGCCTACAGCGACGTGCAGCCCATGGCTCGCCCCTTTTTCTCCTGGTCTGGAACTAAAAGGCTGTGATAAGAAAGGATTACTCTTCCTTCTGGTTTGAATAATCCTCCCCCCCCCACACACACTTTTTCAGTAGTAAAAACAGGGAAGACAGTGCTATCTTGATTTTCCACTCAAAGGTCAATGTTAAATTTGGTGTGAAACCAACACAACAGGAAGGAAATCTTTTCATAACCCAAAGATTTTTCACTCTCTTCACTCAAAGGGCCTGGAGACTCTCATTCTCACTTTTTAGCATGGTAGGTGAATCCATCCCTGAGGAACCACTGGGATGCTATGGGGAAAGCTCATTGTCTATGAAGTTTACGCTGGAGAAGAGAGAGAAACAGAAAAGAAATAGAGTGAAGCCGTGGGACTATGTCTCTCCGCAGCTTTGGATCTGAGAGGGTCCGGGCCGTAGGGGCCACTCCACCAGCCTCATCCTTCCTCCCCATCTGGCTTAGACTCCACTCCCGCCCTGAGCATCAGCTGCCCGAGGACTTAGCCCCGAGCCTCTCCACCACGCTCCCCAGCTGCATGTCTACTGAGAGACTTTCGTGGCCTACGACCAGATCAGTGATGATGTCACGCACAGCTTACTGTCAGGGGTTGGCAGTTATAACACAAGGGCCCAATCCAGCCTGCCACAGTGTTTGTGAGGTTTTGCTGAACACAGCCAAGCCTCCTTGCTAGAGCATCACCTATGGCTGCCACAAGAGCGGTGAAACAAACCACAGTGCCTGCCTAATATATTTACTAGCTGCCTTTTACAGAAACAGTTTGCCCATTTCTGCTCGAGATCAAAAATTGACAAGAGACCAGAGAAAGCAGATGTTAACACAAATAACAGTGCCACCTGGAGGCTGAAAGGCATCGTGCTCTTCCATTTGAGTTGTACTTACTGCTTATCCTCAATGAACACATTTCTCTGATAATCAAATGTTTTACACAAGCTCTTGCTGTTACAATATTTTGGAGAGAAGTCAAATATCAATATACAAATAGCTACTTAGAACAATTCTAACCTAGACTGTAAAAAGATGCACAAACCAGCTCCTGACAAGGTGATGAACGAGCCCCCACCCTCATCCCAAATCAGCTTTGGAGAAACTGGAAATGAGAGTGGAGTTTGGTGTCCAGGAAATAAACAACAACCAAAACGAAATGAGAGAACAAAAAGGTAGTGAGAATATCCTGGTGAAAAGGTGATAGTGAGATTGCCTCAAAGTCCAAAGAATCAACATCATACAAATCATGTCCTTCAAGAATAATGCAATAAAGTTAGAAATTAATGACAAAAAAGATAAAATCAATCCCATATAAATTACTAACTCTTGGGTCAAAAAGGAAATCATCCAAGACATTAAGAAATAATTTTAACTAAGCATCAAACTTTGCAGGTGACTGCTAAAGCAGAACTACTTAGAGGGAAATAGGAGCTTTAAACTGATTTATGAGGGGACTTCCCTGGTGGCACAGTGGTTAAGAATCCACCTGCCAATGCAGAGGACACGGGTTCGAGCCCTGGTCTGGGAAGATCCCACATGTCGCAGAGCAACTAAGCCCGTGTGCCACAAGTACTGAGCCTGCGCTCTAGAGCCTGCAAGCCACAACTACTGAGCCCGCGTGCCACAACTACTGAAGCCCGTGCACCTAGAGCCCATGCTCTGCAACAAGAGAAGCCACTGCAGTGAGAAGCCCGTGCACCTCAATGAAGAGTAGTCCCCGCTCGCCGCAACTAGAGAAAGCCCGCGTGCAGCAACAAAGACCCAACGCGGCCATAAATAAATAAATAAAACGCTGTTGGAAAAATGGTGCCAATAGACTTGCTCAACTCAGAGTTGCCACAAACCTTCAATTTATTTAAAAAAAATTGATTTATGAGGCAACAAGAAAGGTTACAAACTAATAAGTTGAGTTTAAGCTTTTAACTGAAGAATGTACACAAAATGGTACAAAGCAAACCCAAAGAAACAAGAAGTTCATAAAGGTAAGGGTGGAAATCAGGAAAACAGAAAGAAAATCAATAAATGTTTAGAAAACTAAAAGATGGTTTTCTGAAAAGGTTAACAGAATGAAGAGACTTCTATCAAGGTTGACTTTGAAAAAGAAGAAAAAAAACAACAGAACAAAATATAGTAAATACCTATTAATAAAATATAGCAAGTAACAGATTGAAAAAAGTACATTAGGGACAACTAAATGTTAATAAATTTGAAAATCTAAATGAAAGATTCCTAGAAAAATATAAAAAGCTGAAATTGGTAGAAAAGAGACCATGAAATTGAAATGGTAATCAAAGCCACGCCTTTCCTCCCAGAACAGGGCCTAAATAATTTTATAGCTGAGATTTACTAAACTTTCAAGAAATAATTGCTAGTTAATATGTTATTTCAGGAAGCTGCCCAATTCGTTTTATAAGGCTCACATAATCTTGGTTCCAAAACGAGGTAGGTCTACATAAGAAAAGGAAAAAAAAGGTCTAATTCACTTATAAATAGATATAAATATCACATATAAAATATTAGCTAATTGATTATAACAGTGTGCTGAAATAAAAAAATCATCAAGATAAGTCGTGTTTATCCAAGGAATAAAAAAGGAAAGTTCAGCTTCAGAAAAACTTAACAATGTAATGTACCACATTGATAAGTCAAAGGAAAATAAGAAAAGGTATCTAACAACACTCATAGTGAGTGAGGAAGGGGACAGAGAAATACAGACATTAGGAGAGCACTGAACGCACCAAGGACAGTGTTCTACAAACATCCCGAACTGCACAGGTATTACTGAGGCTGTTCTACACGAATCATGCCCCTGAGTAGTCAAACACAGCAGCTCTGCCTCTGTATCCGAAATTCCCCCCCAAAGTAAAAGCAAAAAGTCCCTTAAAACACACATACTCACATATTATAAAAATTTAGACAAATAACTCTTTACAGCAGAGAAAAAAAATTCCCTATCTGAGCCCCCCCACAAACACACATATTTCACCAACCCACCACACATAGGCTCCATTTATTTATTCAACAAACATTTCTGACAGCCTACTATGCACCGGGCACTATATTTAGTGCTGGGGATACAGCTGTGAAAGGGGCAGGGTCCCTTCCCTCCAGGAGCATTGGGGGGATACCCAGGAGCTGTAAGGTGGCACAGAGCTAGGGTGACCCCCCACCCCCGGGGTCAAGGACTGTCCACAGTTCCAAGGGAACAGCATCACATGGGAATTGGAAAAAGGTTCAGGAAGCCTGGACGAGACCAAGAACCCCAGCAATTGTCATACCTGCAGTGCTTTGTGGGGAGCCTGTCGAGGGAGACACTTCTGTTTCCACAGGGACACTTGAAAAACCTCTTCACGCTGTCGTGCCAGTGGTAGTTGTGCTGCATGCTGACACAGGTCTCCAGAGGCTTGAAGTGGGTGTAGGCGCACTGCACAGAACCAGCAGAAAGAAGGCACGTGTCAGGCCAAGAGCTCCGAAGGAGAGATGAGCCAGCCGCCACAGGGGCAGCCTGTCCTGAGAACTTCTGTTCTTTCGTTGCCACCAGGCAGGTGCCGGTGGAGCTATTATCTTCTGGCTGCAGTGATCGTGTGATTTCTTAACTTTCCCCCTACTGATACCACTTTTTCTCACGTTTGCCCCAATTTCAGGTGTAAAATACACGATAACCTTCTGTGCCATCGAGACAATGGCTAGGGCGAAGGAAGAAAAGGACTGGGAAGCTCTAAGTAGTCTTGATTGGTCTGCCCTGTATCCACTGTAGTCCCTGACTGTAAGACAACAGATTACAACCATGGGGTCTATTCAGGAAGGATGATGAGCTGCCCTTTCATTTTCTCTTACAAGGCCACTGAAAAGGATTATAAGCTTATTACTACTCCTATTTCATACACAGCAAAACCAAGACAGATATTAAGAAATTTACTTTTTTTTTTTTTTTTGGCGGTACGTGGGCCCCTCACCGCTGTGGCCTCTCCCGTTGCGGAGCACAGGCTCCGGACGCGCAGGCGCAGCGGCCATGGCTCACGGGCCCAGCCGCTCCGCGGCACGTGGGATCCTCCCGGACCAGGGCACGAACCCGCGTCCCCTGCATCGGCAGGCGGACTCTCAACCACTGCGCCACCAGGGAAGCCCAAGAAATTTACTTTTAATTTTGATCCTTCAAAGGGACTGAAAAGAACAAGAAATGATGGGTGAAGGCTGAAACACAGCCAGACAGTGCAATGTAATTTCGGGTAATCACACTGAGTCTAGATAAATAACTTTTGGCCTTGGCAGCCTCAAAGAGGGCAGAGCAGAGTGGTATGCCAATTGCGGCAGGCAAAATAATCCCCCCAGGATGTGCACACCCTATTCCCTGGAACTTACGAGCATGTTATGTTACACGGCAAAGGGGAATTCAGGTTACAGATGCAGTTACAGTTGCTAATCAGCTGATTTGTGATGAGAGGACCCCACCTCCGGCTGCTGGTTTTGATAACGGAGGAAGGAGCCATGATCCAAGGGATGCAGGTGAGCTCTAGAAGCCGGGAAAGGCAAGGACGTGGATTGTCCCCTAGAGCCTCCAGAAAGGAACGCACCCTACTGACACCTGGATTTTACCCCAGCGAGACCCACTTCTGACTTACAAAACTGTGAGATAATAAATTTGTGTTGTTCTAAGCCGCCCAGTTGGTGGTCATTTGTTACAGCAGCAACAGGAAATGAATACACCAGCTCTGTCCTAATACAGCCACGCTGTCCTATGAAGTAAAAGCTTTGCTGATTCTCCACGGTCTGAACTTTCTCAAGGAGGCTCCACCTTTTGGCCCACGCCCTAAATGTAAAGGAGAATCTAAGGTTTTAAAAAGAATAAAGACAGAGAAAATTGCACTGAGTAAGCTAAACCTCTTTCTCCTCTTACATGTGCTCATGAAGCGGATTAGCCATGCAGGCATATTTCAAAGAAGTGGTAATGGAAGGAGTAGTGTTCAGCAATAACTTTTTTTTTTTGGCCATTTTTGATTAATGTTGAGGAGTAGAGGATTTTGAATTTTCTAATAGACTCAGGGTAAAAATTCTGCAAACAGAGACAATAATACAATTCACACTCTGCCCTGAGATTCAGTCTAGGCGGTTAGGCCCTGAGCAGAAGGGAACAACAGTAGCCGATCACGACGTCTGATGCCAAATCAAGTTGTTCAGCCAAGGCCCCAGGGACTTAGGGACTATGGACTGAGGGCGTGCTAAAACTTGAGGATGAGAGGTAAGAATACTCGGTCCAGTGGTCAGACGGGAAGAGGCTCGTCCACAGAACCAGGAGCTGTGGCCAAATGAGGAACATCTCAATACAAAGGCTCTACCATCAGAGCTCAGTGGATGGGTCATGGGAAGCCCAGTGCTGGGCTATCGGACGCCATTTGGTTTGCAGCCTAATTAAATGACCCGGGCAGGACTCTGGTCGTAAGACGTGGGCCCACACCCCACAGACTCTCCACACTCTGCCGAGTCACAGCAAAACCCCAGACAGGTCGTGGGGAGAACTGTCTCCCGCACTCACCGTCCTGCACGTCACGACCCGACACTTCACTTCCCGGGTGTTTCTCATCTTTTCTTCTATTTGTTCTTTTTTCACCAGGGGCTCAAAATAGTGTTCCTGTAGCTCAGCCTCGGCCTGGAATGACAAGACACCCAGAAGACCTTGTACCAAATCTGATACAGACTCAGGCAGCTGCTTAATAATAATCAAATCTAAACTGAATACACAAGCTAACTGTATGAGGACATGGATCAATGAACCGCAACCCAAAAGACAGTAAGTAGAAACAAGCCCTTAAGGGGCAAAAAGAGGGTATGAAAGCATTTGGTGATGTGTAAGACACTAAATACAAATTTAAACTACTGATGTGATTAACAGCACCATCAGGTCAAGTGCGCCCCGGAAGGGAACTGTTTCCACTGTTCCAACATAGATTCAGCTATGGGAGGCGCTGGATGCTTCCCCTGTGATGACGCCCATTCTATTCGATACTATTCTCCAGACCAAGCACTTGGCAGGAACAATCCCTGCTTGTCTGGAACACAGGTAGGAGGTGAGGGCAGAGAGATACTCAGGGCAGGATGTGGTCAGAGCTCGGGTCAGTGCAGCTGCACCAGGCAAAAGGCACAAGGTCTTTGGTGGCCACAAGAACCAAGGAACTCGGCTCTACAGTCTTTTGGGGTCTGCTTGAGCACCTCTCCTGACTGAGTTTCAAGTCCAGTAGAAAGTTATATCATTGTCTCGTTAGTCCTTTGTTAATCAAAAGAAAGATCATTTGGCATATTGGCACTAAGTGGGAGACACTTTGAAAATTTGTGGGAGTACTTTTTTCGTTATCCCAGTGACCATAACCTTTGCTCCTGGTAGGGACCATGGACGCTACACCTTCTGCAATGCATGGAACAGTCCCTTACACATCAAAGGATTGTTCTCAATGTTCTACAGGGCATCCATGTGGATGAAAAACCCGATTATAACCCTCAAACCTAACAGCTTTACATATAACACCACAATACTTGTGCATGGTTTTCACATACACTGACTGTTCCAAAAGTCCTGTGGATATGGAGAGACAACTGTGCTTTGATGTCTTCAAAAGTTTAAAAAAAATAAACCACACTGTCAAAGAAATAGGCCCACGGTATTCAAGTTACTAAGAAAACACATCTACTGAGTATTCATTGCTAGCTGCCTGATAAATCCACTTATATATACTTACAAATCCAAGCCTCTATTTTATTACTTCTTCAAGGGTAGTTGTGCCCATGTATTTTACATAATGAAATACACTTTTATTATAAACATTTTCCTTTTTTCCTCTTTATATTACAGCGAGGATATTATACCGGTATTTTTGAAATTACTAGCTAGGTAATTTACATTATCCACAAATTTAATTTCAGGATAATAAGAGAACAATACAAAACACTTGTTATTAAAAAGGGGCATTGTGAGTGTTGGGTTGAGAACTACTGATTTAGAGCATTTGCAGGGTGCATATAAAAATGTATGAATGGAAAAATCCCTTCCCATACTGCAAGGCAGAAAATAGTAGATAGCAGAGAGCCATTAAAACATAACTTCACAGCCATAACTACAGGTAAACATTTTAAAGAGTTAATTAATCATTTAAAATTGAAGTACAGTTGACTTAACAATTTTATATTAGTTTTAGGTGTACAACACATTAATTCAACATTTTTATAGAATACACTTCAATCCAAGTTATAAAACTGACTGAAACATTTTATAATACTGAAGTCAATTTAAATAATGTTGAATGATATTCTTCAATGCAACAAAGGCAAAGCTAAAATCTATTAGCAATATTCCTGTTCTTCAAAACAAACTCAAACAAACTGACATACAACTAACATCTCGGCTGAGGAAGCAGGAAGAGATTCTTAGCCCACGACAGAGCGCCCGAGTCTGAGGACATCTCTGTCACCTTTGACCTTCTGGGCTCTTTTTTACCTCTTTTAGGATCCCCATGTGCCTCGATTTTGCTTTTAGGATTGTCTGAAAATCCTCAGATTCCAGGTAGGCAAGCTGTTCTCTCCTTTTTTTCCTGGCAGGCTCCAATTCATCCTCAGCTAGAGCAGAAAGAAAAAGAGTGAACAGAGGAACCTCAGAGGGCCAGTGGGCCTCGCCAACTCAGCTGCGTCTCCCCGTACAAGACCCTTCAAACTGCATTTACCCCCACTTGGTATGAGCAAAGGACGGCTCTTAGAAGAACGGAGTTGAGAAGTACAAACTAGAATATGCGGGAGGGGATGGCAGACTTGACCACTAAATTAGACTCTTTTTCACCTTAAAATAAGAGCCAATTATGAAAATAGGTAACAAGAACAAAATTCCTATTTACAAACTCATGTTAAAAGGACACTGCCAGCCTCAGAGTTTTAAAAATAAAAATAGGGCAATTTAAAACAAAGGAATTCTACTTCTTTCAAAACAAATCTTTATACTAATATGTATGTGCAAAGATCCAATGAGTAATCTCAAGTTTTCAAATTGTACATAATTTCATTTTAATTTAATGTGACTATAAAAAACAATCAGTTCCAACTCCAGAAATTCTACTTAGGTACTCTCCA
The DNA here is from genome assembly GCF_026419965.1 of Kogia breviceps. NCBI lineage: Eukaryota > Metazoa > Chordata > Mammalia > Artiodactyla > Physeteridae > Kogia > Kogia breviceps. The sequence continues at coordinate 180,078,393 of NC_081312.1, read as the reverse complement.
TATAGGTAAATGGAAATAAAATAATGACTTTTGATGTCAGGGAGGCTGGTTATATTTCGGAACATTTCCTTTATAAATAGTGTCTCTTTCCTACTGCCAAGTTTCCTATTCTCAGTACCTTGAGGAGAAAATGTGTTATTCTTTTCTACACGTTCCTTCACTTCCAGGACATCCTGGGGTTCCTTTAGCTTCTTAATGCTGTTTGGGTCTGTTTTTGTAAGAATCTGGCCTTTTGCCCTTAATTTGGTTATAGCAGCCAACTAAAAAAAAAGAAAAGAGAGGGAGATAAAAATCTAAAAGATGAGATAGGCGTTCTGTAGCTCTGTACCCTTTTCCAGTGATTAACCAGTGAATTCTGGCTGTTCTCAAACATACATTAGCAAAATACACCTACATTTTACTTAGCATTATTAACACAATTATTAAAATTTCAAAGAATGGAAGACAGATCTCTTAAGTTAGTAAACCAAATCTCAGCTTATTTAAATATCAATAGTTAAACTTCAGCTCGTCCTTCAGCGAGTGTGTAGGCTTTTAGACCCACAAAGGAACCACACAAACATTTTGGAAGTTTGTTTCAGCATAGACAGATTAGGATAGAATTCCAGCCCTGCCACTTACTAGTTTATAACCTGACTTAATTGTTCAGCTTCAGTTTCTACATTTATAAAATGGGGATGACAGCACTAACCTACCTTTTAGGGTTGTGGTTTTAAGTATAAAATGAGACAATGCATGCCAAACATGTACCTGTACATAGTAAACAGCATGTATGCACATATCACAGATACATAGTAACATATGTGCATAATTGCTATTATTATTACTGTAGGTACGGCTTTGGCTTGCAGCTAGCCTTTGCCCTTCATGTGGTTCTAGCTGCTAACTAGAATAAAGAGAAGACAGGCTCAAGTCGGGGGCTCAGGGTGACTCAGGAAGAGGAGAGACAGAGCTTGCTGAGGAAGTGGGGTTCTGACCACCCAATTCCCACTTCAATCAGAGCAGCTTAGCTTCTATCTGTCTACAGACTGGGCTTCTGTGTAAGATTTCTTTTAAAGAAGGATTCTTTAAACCACTATTTGACAATTCAATTGCCTCAACAATTCCAAGAATGTTTCCCCCTAATACTAGGGTCTCCAGCTGTAAAACAGTATCTTCTTCTAGGTTATCTCCTGCAGCCTGACAAGAAATAGTGTGGAGACAGTAGCTAGTTCTCTTGGATTAAATTAATGGCATTATGTTGATACCCATTATCATTTAAAATTCCTTTGACTCTAATTATCATGATCAATAAATAGGTATGAGGTGACTGTCTTTCCTGGTCACAGGTATACAAAGTTTGAAATATCAGCTGTGTCTCACAGAATACAAATCCAAGTGGTGAAGAAAAGAGATGCCAGTTACCTTTTTGGCTTCTGCTAACGCACTCAGTTTTGGCCTTGGTGGTGGTGACTCATCAAAAAAGAGGACATCATCTCCTTCTGAGACGTCTCTTCCAAGCTTTGGCATCTGTATGGCTGGGGCTCCTTTCAGCTTGGGGAACTCAGCCCCCGTGGGTGGAGACCAAGAAGGGGGCTGCCGAGAAGAGGATGGCACAGCTGGGCTCTCAACTTCACTCGCACTTTGGAGAAATCTTTAAAGAAACAGGCAGTCACAAGCTATGCACACGAGCACAAAACATGCAGACTGGGAGACCGCAGGCAGGCCACCAGCTGATAGGCAGTCGTCGGTAAAATAATTTCCCTTCTGGGTTATTAATTCAGATTAGTGCACCGTAAAAACAATACTAGCCTCACTAACTCTTAAGCTACCTGATTTTTCATTGAATAAGTGCTAATTGTTTCACCAGTTTAGAACTGATTACTATTTTTATCAACTGGCTTTCCAGTGGATGCAGACTATGGAGCACCTTCAGCCCTGAAGGCGAGCTGTGGACTGTATTCCTAGCCCTCTGGTCAGCTGAGATCCTTCAGGAACTCACGGAATCTCTCTGTATTTTGTTTCCTCTACTGGGAAGAGACAACACATTGGTTACATTTGGAAGTCCTAACGGAAAGGTGCTATAATTCACACAGTGATTATTTTATATATGGCTTTAAGGACTATTTAAAAACAACAAAGGTCAGAAATCATCTAGGCCAAATCTCTCACTGTAAGGATAAAGAAATTGAGGCCCAAGACCCCACTGCTCATAAGAGACAGGCTCAGGACTAGTACCAGATAATCCTGGGTCAGTCTTCTCTTCCCTACCACATCGCCACTCCTGTAAGCTCTAGACTGAGTTTGCAAATTGCCTGGCAGATCCTTCCCAAAGGTATGTTTTGTTTGGCCAGCAAAATCCTGAAAAACTTCAAACTAATGCCTTTAAACTGATGGGTGCTTTCTACCTCCTACAAGGTTCACAACTCCATATACATTTCTATGTCCATATGTATACATTTACGTCACCTGTAGGCCCTGATGAATACCTCTATAGATATCCCACCAGCACCTCAAACTAACCCGCCTGAGGCCAAATCCATTCTCTTATTTTTCCAAAGCATTTCCTCTTGACTCGTAACAGGCGTCCTTTTCCATGGAACTAGGTACCCTATAGGAGCCTAGATCTGGTTCAACGCTGGAGTAGAACAGGTAGGTGTGAGTTCAAACTTGGCTCCATCACTTACTAACTCTCTGGTCTTCAGTTACATTAGTCATAAAACAAGGATAATAACACCTCGCAGATTATGGTAAGGACCGATGAGACGTGTGTACAGTGTAAAGCATGGTGGCTCAGTGCATGCTGGGTGACTGTAAACAGTAGCTCTTACTACCATCGTTGAAGAGTTCAAGAGTTTTTTATTTGTTTACCTTCCACACCCATTTCCACTTGATTTTGCCTCTGAAATGACTCTCCATTCTCAGTGCCTCATTTTTATTACTGACCTGAACAAATGCAGAATCCACGCATTGGCCCAGCCTATAATTAAAAACCTAACTGTGGCAAAACTGAGAAATGGGCACCAAACAGCTCAACGCCTACTTTCCCTTTTCACAAAACTGTCTTTATATGTTACTCCTTTCTCATTTCCACAGTGATATTAATTACTGCAGCCTGTACCACCAGGTCTCAGGATTTACTAGAGTTAAGTCAGAAATACATAGCTTCAAATGCTTTACAATTTTAAAGGTTATGCTAAAATTAATTTTTTAAAAACTTCCAAAGTTAAAAAGGTAGCCAACCACCCCAAATCCAAAGTCACACTTCTGAAATCTATTAAGACATCCTCAGAATTCCTGAGATGAGCTATCTAAACAGGGAACATTAAATCTGTGACTCCTACCGTTTCTGTATTTCTTCTGATTTCTTCTTTCGCATCTCTAACATATGCTGCTTCTGTTGCTTCAAGAGGGCTGATGCCGAGATAGACTGGAAAGCAGGTTTCGGGCTCCCCATGATCCCTAAAACACAAGGCACGGGCTGAGGGGGTTCTGAGAGGCTGTGGGGACCCACGAATAGACACTAGAGCAGGTACAGGCTGACTCTACCTGATGACTTGACTTTGGCCAAATGATGTTGCAAGTTTCTGGCTCCAGATGTAGGCAGGTCCATCAGTTCCCTGAATTCCTCAGAGCAAGACAAGCTCTTCTGGGGTATTCCTGGAATATACAAATATCAGTGTTAGAGGATTCAAAATTCAGAGTATTTTATGTCCTGTGACTTATCCCTTTTAAACTCTGCTTTCATAACTTTAGTTATTTGTAAGTGAAGTAGATGGAATATCAAGAGAAAAGAGAATCTTTCACCTCTAACCTCAGACCAGTAGGGCTGCAAGGGTAAGACAAATATATCTTATTTTTGAAAAATGATTAGAATACTAATACCTGCGGGGTCATTTCACACACTATTCCTGGAATATGCACTATGCATAAGGATCCATGCTAGACCTTGACCACTGTTATGAACAGAGCCCTAAGGACAAGGTGGAGGTGGCATTCTCCGACCTAGACCTGTTTTAACGAAAGATAACCGATGAGTTTGACTAGGAACCTGATACTACTGATTCTAGTGCTGGACACTAGGAGTTAGACCCAGATACATCAAGACATTTTATTTTATTTTTTTGGCGGCGTTGGGTCTTCGTTGCACGCAGGCGTCCTCTAGTTGCGGTGAGCGGGGGCTGCTCTTCGTTGCGGTGCGCGGGCTTCTCATGGCTGTGGCTTCTCTTGTTGTGGAGCACGGGCTCTAGAGCACAGGCTCAGTAGTTGCGGCGCACGGGCTTAGTTGCTCCATGGCGTGTGGGATCTTCCTGGACCAGGGAACGAACCTGTGTCCCCTGCATTGGCAGGCAGATTCTTAACCACTGCACCACCAGGAAAGTCCCCATCAAGACATTTTAAAAAGCTAAGACACAGCTAAGATTAATATGCTGTTTTTTCTTAAGACGCTGCCAACCAGGCTTGGTCCGTTCAGCTGAGGCCACATCACTTACCAAGTATAACTTAGCGACAGGATCCAACCAGTTTCAGTCCTGAAGACTACATGTTTAAACTGGAGAAAGAAAAATAGTATCTAGAAACAAAGTTACCGAGTTTTTGTTGAGTTTCCTGAAGGATCAAGTCTGCGCCCTTAACCACCAGATTAGTCAGAGTGGTTTGAATCTTCTTTTTAGGTGCGACAGCAGCTGCACTGAAATGACAAGAGTCACACCCTCAAAAAAGGAAAATCACTGAACTTCAACGCTCTGTGAGGTAAAGAAGGTGCAGAAGTAGTCATTTATTACGAACTGTCAACGTTTCTCAAATCACCAATGTAAGTACACTTTCTTAATACCATGGCCCTACAGCATAACTGATGTGTACATTATGTCACAGACATAAAACTACAGGCGACCTACAAATTTGATTGAAGGCCATTCCGGAAGAGCAAGTTGGCAAAAGAAATAAAAAATATGCCAACACTTTGATCATGTAGACTAGGACTTATCAAGTAGTCTAGGATTTACCTAAGACCTATGCAAAAATTTAGGATATTTACGGAAGCTTTGTTTGTATTGTTAAAAGTTAGAAATGCTATAAATGTTTATCCATGGAGAATTATTTAAATTATCACAGAGCCATGTAAAAGAACACCATGTAGCCACTAAAAATAATGCCATAAGTGAATGTTCCACAAAGAAAAATTCATTATTTTATGTGGGAAAAAAGAACGTTGGCAAAGTATAGGTATATTATGATTCATTTTATACTATTAAAACTTTATACATTTGAGAAAAAAAGGACCCCTAGAACCATATATACCAAAACTAACAGTTATCTAGGTGGTGGGATTACAGATGGTTTTTACTGTCTCCTTTTGGCTAAACTGTACATACATTAAAAAAAAATAACATATGTGTATTGCTTTTTGCAATTTGGTAAAATACAAAAATTATTTTAAATCTTAAAAATGTGCTTGACATCATAAAATATACAGGAAGTGAGAGTCCTCTAGCCCAATTTCTGCTGGATCGAGGATAAAACCTGTTTTGTTCTTGGAGCCAGTGCAGCTCCCCCGAGCCAGGTCCCCGCCTGCCGCATATCCTCAGACATACTTTCCAGAGAAGAGGGATGAGGCCATCGATCATCTGCTCAGGGACTCCGGGGAGAGAATGAGCCCCCCCAGAGGGGAGGCCAGGCACGCCAGCCTCAGCAGCACCCCCCCCCCACCGTGAGGCTTCTCTGCAAACTCATTCACTGCATTAAATGGGGCTCCACGAGATCAGCAACCTCACACCAACAGTCGTGAGGGAAAAGATTTCAAATACGTCAACACTATGAGTAACACTTTTAAGGGCCCATCCGCCCTGACAAAGCTGCACTATGCACATTAAAAGCCGAAGAGGAAGCGTGGGTTCCCTGTTAAAGACCATCATGCCGTGACTTAGTTTCCCCGCCTTCTGAGTGTTTTCCTCTCTTCCTGGGAATGAAAGAGGCCCTCGGCCATCCTGTTCCAGGCAGCACGTTATGCAAGATAAAACCTGTACAAGTCTTCCAGGACCAGGACAGAAACGTACAACCACTGGGTTCACTCTTCAAAGAAGACAAGCAAGACCCCTGACCCCAAAGAAGCCCCGAGAATGTCTCACATTGAGGCTGCATACGAGGCCGAAGAAACTCCTCCGTAGTAAAAACCATCCTGACACAGCCTTTCTTTCAGGCTGACGCCTTTGCGGGCAAACTTCTTGGGAATCCGGCCGCCGGAGAAGGTGGACTGCAGGTCTGCTCGCCTGGCGCTGAGCTTCTTGTACTGGGCCTGGATGTGATACTGACAGTACTCACAGTCATTCTGGAAAAAGGAAGAGCGGCTGCATCAGCGTTAGGGAGACAGGCCGGGGGACAACGTTAAGAGACACAGCTCCTTTCTCCCAGTCTCACAGAGAGCTATTCTGCGGGCAGAAGCCTCCCTGCTGACCTCCGAGACCTTTCTCAACGCACAGCGAAGCAGCAGCTTAGAAGTTCTTTTCCTAGGTAAGGATGCAGGGGAGGGGATAAATTGGGAGACTGGGATTGACATATACACACTACTACATATAAAATAGATAACTATAAGGACCTACTGTACAGCACAGGGAACTCTACTTAATACTCTGTAATGGCCTATATGGGAAAAGAGTCTAAAAAAGAGTAGGTATATGTACTGATATATGTATAACTGATTCACTTTGCTGTACACCTGAAACCAACACAACACTGTAAGTCAACTCTATGCCAATAAAAATTAAAAACAAAAAGTGGGGTTGGTGGGAGACGTTCCTCCCTGAAACTCCTCTGAACACACTTCTTGGGTGAAAGAAAAATTGGCGTCACTCTCTGCCTTTGCCCTCTTTCTACAATGGAAGTAAAATCAGCTTCTACGATGAACCCTGAAAAGGTTATGCTAGGCACTTCCCTGGTGGCACAGTGATTAAAAATCCGCCTGCCAGTGCAGGGGACATGGGTTTGAGCCCTGGTCCGGGAAGATCCCACAGGCCGCTGAGCAACTAAGCCCGCGAGCCACAACTACTGAGCCCACATGCCACAAGTACTGAAGCCCGTGCACCTAGAGCCGGTGCTCCACAACAAGAGAAGCCACCGCAATGAGAAGCCACCGCAATGAGAAGGCCGCACACCGCAATGAAGAGTAGCCCCGCTCAACACAACTAGAGAAAGCCTGCATGCAGCAACAAAGACCCAACTCAGCCAAAAATAAAATAGATAAATAAATTTATTTTAAAAAAGAAAAGGTTATGCTAAGCGAAAGAAGTCAGACACAAAGGTCCCATGTTATATGATTCCTTTTATGGCATATATCCACAGAGACAGAAAGCAGATTACAGGTCACCAGGGAAGTGGTTACTTAATAGGTAGGGGGCGTTTTTATGGGGTGATGAAAAGGTTTCGAAGTTAGAAGAAGCTGGTGGTTGCACAACAAAGAGAATACACTCAACATTACAGACGTGTACATTTTTAAATCGTCAACTATACAAAATGTGAATTTTACCTCAATAAAAGTTAAAAAATAAAATCAGTTTCTAGTGAGGTTTTCTGTTTCTCTGGTTGAGCCTTGGACGAATGCTACCCTTTCAGTGAAAGGAACAAAGAGAAACTGAAGTATTATCCTACTGGGTGAACCTCAGAGATGGTGGCAGTGGCGGTTAAGTGATTGGTCAAGTACTCCCCCTGAGACCTCTTTTTCCAACTATCTCCTCCCTCCTTCCTATGTCCTGCTCACTAGTTCATCTGTTAGACAAGAATGAGGGAAATAAAAAGAGATGAAACCAAAATCTGTCATTTAGTCCTTTCAAAGAGCTCTAAGAAGTACCACTTAGATGGATAGTATCCACTGGGAATAGCTGTAATCAAAGACAGACAACAACAAGTGTTGGCCGGGATGTGGAGGAACTAGAACACTTACATACTGCTGGGGAGAATGTAAAAGTCACTTTGGAAACCAGTTTGGTGGTTCCTCAAAAGCCTAAACATAGAGTTACCATAAGACCCAGCAATTCCATCCTAGGCATATATATACCCGAGCAAACGGAAAATGGACATCCACACAGAAACCTGTACATGAATGCTTACAGCAGCATTACCCATAACAGTCAAATGCAAAACAACTCAAATGTCCATCAACCAATGGATGGATAAAAAGAGTGGGGTCGGGGCTTCCCTGGTGGTGCAGTGGCTGAGGGCCCACCTGCCGATGCAAGGGACGCGGGTTCGTGCCCCGGTCCGGGAAGATCCCATGTGCCGCGGAGCGGCTGGGCCCATGAGCCATGGCTGCCGAGCCTGCGTGTCCAGAGCCTGTGCTCCGCAACGGGAGAGGCCACAACAGTGAGAGGCCTGTGTAACGCAAAAAAACATAAAAAATAAAAAAATAAAAAATAAAAAAAAAAATAAAAAAGAGTGTGGTCATCAATGAAATATTATTCAACCATAAAAAGGAATGAAGTGCTAATAAATGGCTTTGTAGCACGGATATAGCACAGACGAATCTTAAAAGCATTATGCTAAGTGAAAGAAGCCAGACAAAAAAGGCCCATATTATACAATTCCATTGTATGAAATGTCCAGAACAGGCAAATCTATAGAGACAGAAAGTAGATTACTGGTTGCCAGGACTTGGGGAGAGAGAAGAATGGGGAATGACTGCTAATGGATATGGGTTTTTTGGAAAGGCACTGAAATTGTTCTCAAATTACATAGTGGTGATGGTTGCACAACTCTCTGAATATATTACAAGTTACTAAATTGTGCACTTCAGAATTGTGAATTGTCTGGTATGTGAATTCTACCTCAATGAAGCTTTTATTTTTTTTTTTAAAAGAAACCTCTAAGAAAAGGTATAATAGAGTTAAGTATTGACTACAATAAGGTTTCAGTGTATTTCATCATTAGCATGTAATCTCCAGCATTAGAAAGAATTGAGGGCAAATTAAAATTCTTTCTTATATCTCCTAGTCAGCTAGCAAAAAAAGATCACTTTCCTAACAGGTTAAATCTTTCCTCCACCCTCAGCTTTGTAAACTGGCCATTATTAACCACACATTCAATTTTCTCACTTTGCTGCTTCCTGTTATGTAGGAAGCTCAGTTCCAAACAGGTCATTACAGGTAAAGTACCTATAATTTACTCCTATTAGTTTCTGTCTTTAGCAAAAACCACCCCAACAAAGCTGAAACCTACCAAATTCACAGTCTGTGTACATGGTTCTCCATTCTTCTTCTTTGCTTTACAGGTTCCCAGGTCAAGAGCTTCCCCCATAATTAAGATCTTTTGAGGATGATCAATAGATAAGCACACCTGTAGAAAAAAGGGGGAGTTGGAGTTAAAAGCAGACAAAGGTATGGCCTTTCAACAGCAAGAACGTGAGTTAAGAAGGTTTTTTATCCTTTTTATCAGTGCACTGGAATTTGAAGCCAGTGCTCCATAAGACAGCTGTAGAAATGGGAGGTGTAGAAGACACATTGAGTTTTCCACCCACTATCTATTTTCTCCTGTGTCTTTGCTATCAGAATCCAAATGCTCAGCCTTAGATGATGGAACCAGTTCCCAGTTTTCCCAGCATTCTTTGTAGCTAGTGATGGTCATCTGACTCCACTCAGCAGGAGTCAGCAGGGAACAGAGCTGGGAAAGCTTCTGCTTTCCGTTAAAAGCAGAGCAAGGAGCCTGGCTCACTTCCTGCCTTGAATGGAAATATGATGGCTAGAGCTTCACAGCCATCTTGTGACTAAGAGGAAAAGGCTGAGAGACTCATGGACACCAGCCCTGGCATCACCACACTGCCTACGTCTGGATTTTTTATTATGTAAGAAAAACAAACCCAGGGTTTACTATTAAAAAGAAACTGTAGTGAAGTTTTTCTGTTACTTGTAGCCAAACACCTTCTTCACCAGTAAATGAAGACTTGCTGCCCTTCTCTGTGAAAGCAAGGAATGAAATAACTTAGTCTCTCACTCCTTGTGATATAATAATCTGTCTACAACAGAAGCAGTAGCTTCTTGCTGGCTTGAATGGAGAAACTGTTGCTATTCATACTGTATCTAAGTTTGCAATTTACTAGAGAATCAGTAGGTAGCACCCAAACTGTAATGATGCTTGAGAAGATGAAAATTCACTTTAAAAATGAAAATTCACAAGCTGCAGCTATGATTGCACTAACAAATGGAACACAGTTCCCTCAACTATAAACCCTTGGCTTCTCGATGCCATCATGGAAATTCATGGGAGATCTAAGGGAACCTGAACCCAAGAGTTGAAAGAATTACAGGAACCTTGGAACGAACTTGAAAAGATATAATGAAACAAGTTGTTATGAAATACTCTAGAGTAGTCTGAAATTCAGAATATTGGCAGGTGAGGGGTAGATGAAAAAACAAAAAACCAGTTTAATGGAGACAAAAGAATATAAAAGCTTGACTTATTACCTGGAGGTAGACCAATATATAAATGTTTTTGATAGAACTCAGCTAATTTATAAAGACCAAAAAAAAAAAAAATCATGGAAACAGAGTCTTACCTCCTCTGAACCATCCTTGGGTTTCATGGGGTTCGCGTTGAGCAGCCCTACAACGGTCCCCTGCTCAGTCTTCCAGAGTTCTTTGTGAACCTCTCCAAACAGGAACAGTGACACGTACCGCGTTAGGTCACGAAGATCATTCAGTCGCCAGATGCTAAATGTTTTCCCCTGGAGCAAACATTTATTCTTATTTTTAATAAATTTTGAACAATGGGTTACAATGTCTCCATTTACTGTTCGAGTGTTCTACTGTGGAAAAATATCTAAATATAACCCACCCTGAATATGTAATCATCAGAATGTCTGTTAATTATAATTAATCCTTTCTCTAGGTTTTGGTATGGCTCTTCTCATTTTAAAAATGAAGGTGGGGCTTCCCCGGTGGCGCAGTGGTTGAGGGTCCGCCTGCCGATGCAGGGGACGCGGGTTCGTGCCCCGGTCCGGGAAGATCCCGCGTGCCGCGGAGCGGCTGGGCCCGTGAGCCATGGCCGCTGAGCCTACGCGTTCGGAGCCTGTGCTCCGCAACGGGAGAGGCCGCAACAGTGAGAAGCCCGCGTACCGCAAAAACAAAAAAACAAAAAGACAATAAAAATGAAGGTGAAGAAAGGCAAGCCAATAGCAAACTTGTTACTAGCAGATACAAACTATGATACATAAAATATTTAAACAACAAGGACTACTACTACTGTAGAGCACAGGGAACTATATTCAAGATCCTGTAATAAACCATAATGGAAAAGAATATGAAAAAGAATATATATAACTGGATCACTTTGCTGTATACCAAAAACTAACACAACATTGTAAATCAACTATACTTCAATAAAAAAAAGAACTTACTGATATAAATTTAGTAAATATTTATAACTGATTATGTTATTAATATTAATAAGGAGGTTTCAGCTTAATGTTTCTAAATCTTTCCTTAGCTTAGAAGAAAAACGCATCATTTAAAGTGAACTAGTTGTATTTAACTGTAAAATTTTGGAAACACTATGACATATCAAGAAGTGCAACTCAAAATGCTGCCCACTTATAATACGAACATCTTCCATGTTTACAGATTTTTTTTTTTTAAACAAAATAATTCACACAACATTGAATCAAGCTATTTCAGAGGCAGCCCAGAGTGGGTATGGTTACAGGTTACGGTGAGCTATCGCCTAGACTCAAGTACTCTAACTATTCTCCCAAGGATTTGTACAGAGGAGTTCAGGTAAATTTCACACCTATTATTTCCATGTCATTATAGCCAGTAGTGATGCAATTAGGAACTTAACCAAATGAAAACCAGACTTGTTCACATTTAGCGAGATAGAACAGGGCTAGAGCAGGATTCAGAATCTGAAACTCAAGCCCTTGTGTCAGAGCTCATAAAAAAATCTAAGGTTGGCCAAGATCTAAATTGGAGAATGAATTAGTTTTGAGTAAGATTATTTGCTGTATTTTTTTTTTTTTTTTCTTTTTTTTTTTTTTTTTGTGGTATGCGGGCCTCTCACTGTTGTGGCCTCTCCCGTTGCGGAGCACAGGCTCCGGACGCGCAGGCTCAGCGGCCATGGCTCACTGGCCCAGCCGCTCCGCGGCATGTGGGATCTTCCCGGACCGGGGCACGAACCCGCGTCCCCTGCATCGGCAGGCGGATTCTCAACCACTGCGCCACCAGGGAAGCCCTATTTGCTGTATTTTAGAGAGAGCCTTTGAATCAAAACCCAGTTCCTTCATTTTACAGGTAAGGAAATGGAGGGCCTCAAAGAAAGATTCAGGCCTAAGGCCACAACTCCTGCTAAATGGAGAACGAGGCTCAGCATCCAGATTTTCTGACTTGTCGGGCCATATGATAATTTTCCCGTTATGCCTCAGTCAACGGTTATTTAAAAACTTGCTAGATCTTTTGTAATACCCATCAAATTAAATATACCATACTGCACTGGCACAAGTCAGCAATTTCAGGACTTTTGCACTTGACATCTTACACCTGGTAAAGCTTTCCAAAGGATCTGTGAACTCAGCCTCTTTGAGGACCTGCTTCCCTTGCACAAAAGGGACTGCAGTGTTATAGGGGCATCTACATGCATCAACAAACAAAGACAAGTGAAATAAGAAAGAATGACATGGACAGTAAAAAGCCCAAGAAGCCTGTACAACCAGGTGTTCTTTAAGTAGGGCCCTCCTTACACATCTCCCCCTCGGGTACCAACCCAACGATGGTGTGGCAACTTGGGAACTTGCTAGCAATGACTTCACAATGAAACACTGACGGGCTCTGGGTAACAAATCAAGAACATATGAGTCCCCACTGTCAACCTGTGATGAAACAGCTGAGAAATCAATAACATGGCTTACGCTGTTAGAACTCTGTGGAGTGATCTTCTTCACTATAACGCCAAATGTCACCCAGTCTATTTCTTCCAGCTTCTCACTTGCCATCTTTTCCCTGAGCTGAGATAGTCTGATCAGTCTTCGGCCGGTCATTTTCTTGTTCATTTCTGTGGAGGATACTCGAGGCTTCCTGGGTCAAGAAACCAGAGACTGGTAGATTATTATTCTAAGAAGAGATTATCTGGCACTGTAGCAAACTGGTTAGCAGAGATGTAACTGGCAAAAATCTCTACAGCACCTGTTTTCAGGGAGGTGTAGTTATGTAGTCATGGACAAGGCACATATTTTTACAGCAGATAAAAATGAGATAATTTTGGGACTTCCCTGGTGGTCCAGTGGTTAAGACCCTGTGCTTCCACTGCAGGGGGTACAGGTTTGATCTCTGGTCAGGGAACTAAGATCCCACATGGCACACAGTGCAGCAAAAAAAAAAAAAAAAAAGAGAGAGAGAGAGAATTTTAAACGCTAGGTTTGCTTTTTCTTGGATCTAGAACTGGGACCTCTGTAGAAAATAAAGATCACAAATTCTTTAAGTTCTTATGAATTCTAATATAGTTATAATATACTTTTAAAACTAATCTCGACTTTCATACAAAATCATGAATTGCTTAAGTAAATAAGGTATTTCAATTCCATCAATTCTGTAAGAATTTCAGAAGTGCTACTATTTCTAATTAGTTTTCTTTAAGCCAACCTTTTCACATAATAAATAAAAGCTTTGAACCTAGCTTCAAATAATATATTCTTTTTCCTAATGAGTGGCTAAAAACTCATGAATTTGCAAATTGTTTTTCTCTAGTAGAATATGAACATCTGTTCCATGTTTGATCCTATTACATATTCAAGGACAAGAGAAAACCGGAAAAAACATGCTTTCTGACTCTTTCAGAAGTCTTCTGGAATAGAAAGTCCACGAGCTACCTCTGAACAATGAAGAATGTTCAGGAGGGAAACACTGACGTAGGTGAAGAAATCCTTTCTTTGTCTGATTTCTGGAAGTTAATAGGTTACTACCAGGCAGTGATCCTTTGGAGTATTTTTAGGTTCTGTGGTTCAGGTAGAACAATTATAGAGACTCAAACAATTCTGCAAACCCCTAAATTTGTAGGCCCCTCAGAAGCGCTGGCTGAGGGCTTCAACTTCACCTACTTCCATTCAGTTCAAATGTTCAGCACGCTCAGATCAGCAACATCTCTCATTATCTGTAGGAAGTTTCAACTGGGAAAGGCAGTATCACCTCAGAAGGGCCACGTTTACCTTGAAAAAGAACCCTGAGCCCCCTCAATGAGCTTTTACTGTATTCCGTCCCTCCGACTCTGTCTCAAATGTAATTAAGATACTGATTTTCCCCCCAATCTTGGAGAGTACGGAGTCTTTACAATAAACTTCTACTGCATGTTAGCAGTAATAAACTATTTAAGAGTTTAGCAGTTTTATTTTAGAGTGACAGGGCTCAGGTCTTCTAGAGGGGTTGCACTTGGCTACTCAGATAGACAGTACTAAAGGCAATCGGGTTTCAGAATAAGGGTTAGTGCTCTGCCCTGGGCTTTAAGAGCAGTAATAATGGAGATGCAAGGCAGTAGTGATGCAGAGCACAGAAGATTTAAAAGTCCAGGCTTTTCCCTGAACTGATCCTGGGATTTATTCCTATTTTAACTGAATATCTTAATTTCTCCATGGAACAGATACAAAGAATATAAATTGGCCTTAAAAGTTATTAGGAAGAAAAAGAGCACAGCTATTTCTCTTAACATCAACTATAAGAAGATACTACTATCCTGGTTAAACTGTATATACCTTTAGGTGTTTAAAAATAGTCTCTATTGGGGCTTCCCTGGTGGCGCAGTGGTTGAGAATCTGCCTGCTAATGCAGGGGACACGGGTTCGAGCCCTGGTCTGGGAGGATCCCACATGCCGTGGAGCAACTGGGCCCGTGAGCCGCGACTACTGAGCCTGCGCGTCCGGAGCCTGTGCTCCACAACAAGAGAGGCCGCGATAGCGAGAGGCCGCGCACCGCGATGAAGAGTGGCCCCCGCTCGCCGCAACTAGAGAAAGCCCTCGCGCAGCAACGAAGACCCAACACAGCAAAAATAAATAAATTAATTAATAAAACTCATAGCCCCAACATCTTCTTTAAAAAAAAAAGTCTCTATCACTGTTTCCATCAGTTTCTGATTAAATACAGTACTTATTACTTACTGATCTCTTTTTTATGAACATGTATCTTTTATTCTTTACACAAGCAAGAGAAAGTTTTCCTTATTCATGTGTAAATATACGGAGTCAAACCCAGTGTCGATGGCCTAGTGTGGTCAAGTTCAAGAGCTGTAGGTCTTATGCGGCTCTGCGGTACAAACACACTGTCTCTGGAAGGCCAGGTCCCTAGGAAGGAGGAAGGGGCATCTAGTGGGGCCTGTGAGCAGTGAGAGGCCCGTGACAGTGACTGACCTGAGCCTCAGGCCGGAGAAGGCTTCCACGGAGACTGTCTGAGTTGCTTCCCCAGAGCTCCTGGGGGTCCCTGCACTCTGATCCCGCGTCATCCCACCGGGCTTGTTCCCAGGAGTTGTTCGCAGTGGTTGGGAGGGTGCACTTGTCATCCTGAAGGATGAGCTTTGGCGCTCTAAAAATTGAACATAAAAATTAAAAAGAAAACCACACTGATAACTAAACATTAAATGGAATTGTTTCTTTTTTTAATCAACATGTGCAATAACCAAATCTTGAGAGAGCAAAGGAAGCCCACAGGATCATTTCTGTACTACCCTCAGATCTCTGCGGTGTGGTCCAAAGAGCTTGCTGTGTATGAAAATATAGCACCGCTGTCCAGTGCGGCGGCCGCTGGCAGCAGGTGGGCACTGATCACCTGAGACTGACTGGTGCATCTAAGGAAATGAACGCCTAATTTAATCTACTTAGCCACACGTAGCCAGTGGCTGCTGTAGCAGTGCTGCTCTAAAACACTGTTCCTCTGGGCAAAGCCATTTACTGAGTATTCACCATATACAGAGCACTGCAGAAGAGTCCATAAGGGAGTTGGAGCCCTCCTACAGAAATCAGTAATTAGTGGAGATGTGTGCACAGGTCAAATTCTACCTGAAAAGCAGTCAAAGTTAGCTCCCCTTTGTTTTCTTATTTCTTGTTTCATTTCATTTCAATCCATTCCAGTTTACTTGGGGGGGGGTGGTAATTAGGGGGCCCAGGGTATTCTGACATGGTTACTTTTCATATTTTAGAAGCACTTGATAATGCCCCTGAGGGCAGAAAGCTTGGGTACTCTCCTTAATAAAATCTCTCTCTCTCAAGTAAGATTGTTGTTTACCTTCAAAGCAACTTTGGATCACTTCTTGTGAGCCAGGGGCCAGGACAACCCTAGAACTTTAGATCTCCGGAAACCATGCCCTTGCTCCATCCCTTCAAAACCCAACTTTGGACATGGCCTAATAAAACACCTTCGTAATACATCAAAGGTCCTAAGGGGATAAACATTATTAATAAGTGGATATATGCAATATATAACTTGTTGTCCAATAAATATGAAACCTAGAAGCCTACAGCTATTCTGTACTATTGTGTCATGTGTATCATACTGTAATGAAAAGGGCCTCTTTGAACATGTGTGATAGATAAAATGTTGCTTACTCTAAACGATGTTATCTCTAGACCATTTTGTCTTAGATCTTCCAAAGAAGATCTGGGCAAAAAGACAGTACAACAAAAAAACAACAACAAAACCAATACATAGAGCTTTTAAATCCTTTTCATTTTATTTTGTGTGTATATATGTACGTGCTGAAATAGGATTTTGAGTACCATTCTATACTCCTGGCAAAGAAGCCTTTTCCAAAGAATGGACCTTCTGCTTTAAAACAACCTGGCCTCAAATAAAACTTGATCATGTTATAAGGGGATCAGTCTCACACAGCCTGAAGATTAAATCTCTAGATTGCTAGCATAAGAATTCAACCCAGTGGTTATACTTGACTATAATTCAAGTCAAGTACAGGACTATAAGAGCTAAAAAAAATTGAATCCACTAAGCATTTAGTTAAATATCTATTCTCTACCTAAGGATTTTCTAAGCACTTTGGGATGTAGAGAAAGATTAGGAAGTATAGCATATGGTTTCCATTCCCAGGAAACTTACTTTTCTCATTGGGCAGGTAAGATACACCAAAACACACACACACACACACACACACACACACACACACACACACACACGACAATGCCAAAATATATTGCAAACAGAACCCAAGCGGTGAGAAACCAGGGAGGCCTCAAGTACTACACCTGCAGGTGAAACCTTTGGTGTCCGAGCCACCCGCTTGGGTTTTGGTAGAGTAGGGACGTCAAGCTCCGCAGAAAAGCACAACGACTCCTGAATTCTCTGAACTTTCTTCTCCGTAAGAGGGGGACGTGGAGACTTATCTACTTGATTAAAAGTAAAAGAAATCAGTAAAGAAAATTTAGAAAGGGGCTCAAAAACCGTTTTACCAGGAGTTGGATGCAGAAGTAATGTTATAAATTCTTCGTAACAGAAATGCATACTATCCTTAGAATTAGTCTGATTACCTGGGGTTTTATGCAGACGGGCTGGACTTGCAGGCTGTTTAATTGTCGATAGTTTCAGCTGTTCTTGTAAGGACTTCATTTGCTCTTGCAACTTCCTTAATTCATCTAGGGAAGAAAGATATATTGATTTAAGAACCAGACCAGAGGAAATATTACACATGATGAAAGTGCTGAAATGATTTTTGACGTCCACCCATCACCTCCACAACCTTGAGACCCACAATAGAATCACATACCGAAAACTCACAATTAATTAACTTTTGCACTTCGAAGGGGTCCCCTCAGAGAAAGAAACATGATTATTTTCAGTAATCAAATCTCTAATGCCAAAGCTGGTTATGAATTTGTACTGCTGATGGATAACCACAGACACATGTCCATGGTTGACAGGTTCTTAAGAGTCAAGAAACGATTATATTTATTTCGTAAATCAAGTACCATAATTAATACGATAAATGCTGGCACCTGTATTAGAAGAAATAGCCCATTGATTAGAGCAGAATTTTACTGGAATTTAAAAATACACAAGAAAGATGCTAGGAATAAGAAAATGGCAGCCCTCAACGTGAGTGTTCAGAAATGGTCTTCTGCTGAAACACAATGTGTAGCTGCTTCGTAGTCTTGTCCCTGGCTCCCTTTGCTAAATCCTGAAGGATTACTTTTCTGTAACAAGCGTGAGAAATGTTAGAGCCATTCTGCGGAGGATCAGTCACACCTGGTTGACCCTGATACAAAGGGGCCTCTGTGCCCTCAGATGCCGGCTTTAAATGTTCGCTCCACTAACTCGTACAACGTTCTTGGCAAAGTCATGTATCTCTACCCCTGACTCGGCAGCTGTTTTGAGGAAAGCTGTCAGATGGGCGGTCTTCATCAGGTCTGCTGTAAAGGAATGAGAGAAAGCAAGTGGTTAGGGCACCTTGCAATTCCTGATTCGTTTTCCCTTCACTGGGGGCAGGAACAGGGAGGACCCTGTTGTTAGTTGATCGCGATGCAGGAGCTTCTTCCTCATCTGTTAAGTCTTCCGTGTCTCCAAAGAGAGCATCCAAATTCTCCTTTTGGTCTTCAGCCTTTTCCACTTCTCCCTCATCAGCCTCCTCAGTGTAAGATTCACCATCACCATCGGCATCAAAGAGCTCATCGAATGTATCAGGTTCACTATCTTCCTGGGTCGAGGGCTGACTCTCTTCTGGATTACAGTCCAAGGCCGACTCATTCTCCTCCAGCAGGGCGGTCAGCAGAGACAAATCATCCTCCTCCCCTATGGGAGAAAGGAGAAAAAGGAAAGAAAGCCCACCTGTGAAAAACAGCCACTGACAAGCAGAGTTAAAACATTCAACATTCGTAAGGCAGTTAAAATGACTCGGCAGATTCACCATTTTGCCTGGTATAATTATTGTTCTTGTTTCTACCTTTCCTCTCCCCAAGTGCTCCTTGGAGGGCACTGCGCTAAGAGAGCAGGAGCCAGTATCTGCTTAAGTGACCACCGCGGGCCAGCCACTGGGCTAGATCTCTTTACCTGTGCTACTTCAGCTAATCAGACACTTCCTGCACACGAAATTCAACCCACAAGGGAATAACTGAAAAACACGCCAAGTATACATTTAGGTTCTAGATGGATATATTCCCTCACTTTTTAATTGTCTGAGCAATTTTTAAAAACTATAGAAAGTTACAAGGCCTTATACTAAATGTATTCATACCCTGTCACCCAGAATTAGCCATCATTAACATTTGATCATGTTTGCTTTTAGCTTTTACATTAAATGGTTGGGGAAAAAAAAAGTTTAAGAGGTTTATCATGTCAAATCTTGCCCCAACTCCTTACCACTGCCCGGCTCCAGGCTCCATTGCAATTACTGTCATAATTTTGCTATATCACTTTAGGCCATTCTTCATACTTTTAACATAAATATATAGGTATTCATTAACATAGTATTTGGTTGCTTTAAAAATATTTATATAGATTATTTCACCCTGTACGTGTTACTCCTATCCTCATTTCATTCAACATTGCATATACAATTGATCCAAATCAAAATATAGTTGTAGTTTATTTCTTTCAACTGCTGTATAGTATTCCACGGTAAGACTGCATCATGTTTTACTCACCCATTTTCCAATAAAGGCCATTTTCCAATAAACAGGCTAGTTATAATTTTTTCCCACTACAAACTATGCCGCAAGCACGTATCTACCTTCCTGCACATTTGTGAGCGTTTCTCCCTACTACCTCACCAATATCTGGTACATCATCTAAGATGTTTTGCTAACCTGATGAATGATTTTAAAAGGTAGCTTGCTGCTTTGATTGGCATTTCCAGGATTACTGGTGACGGAGAGAACTGCTTCTGTTTACTGGCCAGTTGGATTTCTTCTTTCTTGATTTATCTGTTTATTTTGTTTGCTCATTTTCCCCCCCTATTTGGGCATGATTCCTTTATAAAATCAGAGGCATTTAAAGCAAAAACATTAAGAATATGTGATGCACCCCCTCGCTGGAAAGACAGAGGCTGAAACCTAGAGAGGTTAAGGGTCTGTTCAGGATCACATGGTGAAACAGGTCAGCACAGGAGCCTGGGTTAGGATGGAGATCTCTAGATCAGTAAACCAATATCCTTTCCACTGCTCTATGCTCCCTTTACCAGAAGGAAATGAGCCAATAGCCAAACTCAAGGCCTAGAATCTGATGAAAGAGTCTAAAGCTTAAAGTCAGAGGTTGCATAGCAATTAGTTTGAACTGCTTAGTCAACAAAGACTCCAAGACTGCAGGGTGCAGCAAGAGAGGAGAGCCCATCAGACGCCCTAGGCGCCAGCTGAGATCACCACATCCCCAAACGGAGCCAAGAGGCCCTCCTGTCTCTCCCGTTCCAAGCTGCTGTGAAGAGCACACCCCGAAGAGGCCTGGGCCCACACCACCGGGAGCCACAGGTGAAAAAGGTTGCCTAGTGGCTCCACACTCTGGGCCTTGAACCCGTATTTTCATGAGAGAACCAGGGCTCATATCCCGTGATGCCTTCCAACCCAGTTTACCTCGGTCACCACCCCAAATCATCTGTCTTCTCCATGTTATACTGACCCCATCTTCCACCCTCCTTGCTCCCAAACTCCTGGGATCTGCTCTCTGGACCCAACAGAATCTACTACCAGCCCATTTCTTATATCTTCAGTGGCTCTTACAACAATCTGGCTGCCCCATGACCCTCTTGAGTGGAAGTTCTTTAATCATCCACACTGCAAATGCTGGAACAGTGTCCAGCATGCACTAGGCATGCACTAGACATCTGGCGATCAACTCCAGGGCTCTGACGTCTTCTTTGCTTATCCCTGTTCACTCTGGAACCACTTAACTTTCTTCAAGCCACAGTTCATGACGGAAGATTTTTTTCATCAGGACCCCCCCCCCGGTTGCTGTCACCGACTGATTTCCCTTTGGATGCCTCCTCTTCCCCTCCAGCTCTACTGCTGTCACCATTCTCAGTCACTGCAACCTGCACAAGGATGATGCAGCCAATGCCTCCATCTCTCGGTTTCCTGACCTCACCTTCAGTGGTCCTGTCCTCCCCTCATCTTAGCCGCTCACTCCCGAGGTCATTCCGTGCCATCACAGCAAAGGCACAGCCCAGCTCTGAGATCCTGATTCCAGCATCCCACCCTGACCCCTCCTCCTACCCTTCCGCCAACTCCCTCTCGGGCTCCCACCCGCCACTGCCTCCACTCTATTAAGACGTCCGAATCAAAACTACAGTGAGGTGTCAACTCATACAGGTCAGCATGGCCGTCATCAAAAAAATCTACAAACAACAAATGCTGGAGAGGGTGTGGAGAAAAGGGAACCCTCCTGCACTGTTGGTGGGAATGTAAACTGGTACAGCCACTGTGGAGAACAATAAAGAGGTTCCTTAAAAAACTAAAAATAGAACTACCATATGACCCCGCAATCCCACTACTGGCCATACACCCAGAGAAAACCATCATTCAAAAAGAGTCATGTACCACAATGTTCATTGCAGCTTTACTTACAATAGCCAGGACATGGAAGCAACCTAAATGTCCATCAACAGAGGAATGGATAAAGAAGATGTGGTACATATATAGTCAATACAATGGAATATTACTCAGCCATAAAAAAGAACAAAATAATGCCATTTGCAGCAACATGGCTGGATCTAGAGACTGTCACACTGAGTGAAGTAAGTCAGACACAGAAAGACAAATATCATATGATATCGCTTATATGTGGAATCTAAAAAACAAGGGTACAAATGAACTTATTTACAAAGCAGAAGTAGAGTCACGGATGTAGAAAACAAACTTACGGTTGCCGGGGGGTAATGGGGGTGGGGGGAGGGATGAACTGGGAGATTGGGACTGACATATACACGTTGCTATATATAAATTAGATAACTAATAAGAACTTGCTGTCTAGCACAGGGAACTCTACTCAATATTCTGTAATGGCCTATATGGGAAAAGAATCTCAAGAAAAAAATAATAAAGAGTGGATATATGTATAACTGATTCACTTTGCAGTACACCTGAAACTAAACAGCATTATAAATCAACTATATTCCAATAAAAATTTAAAAAGCAAACAAACCTGGCCAAGCCGTCAACCCTCCTACAGTGTTTTCACCACCCACATCCCCCATCTCCTCACTTTGGATCCATGTTCTATCGTTATAATCACTGCCTTCTAAAGCTTCTTAACTCCCCTGCTTGTCTCTCTTGCCCTCATGGTTCTTAACCCTGATGAAATCCAACAGGCCACCGCCTCCCTGCCTGCACTCCAGCTGGTGAACTTTCCCGCACAATGAACCCACCACCATGACTGGTTTAACTTTAAATGTACACCCGCCAATAACAAACAGGCAGTCAATACTGCTTAAAAATCCCCACGCTTCCCTGATACACTTGCTTTCCTATTCTCTAACTCCTTCACACGTCTCTCCTTAAACCTCTGATGCCCTCTCCTCCCACTTTAATCTTGGCTGATTGATCTTGTTTCGTATTTTATAAGAAAAAACATAGAAGCAATCAGACTTCATCATCTTTCACTACCAAACCTGAACCTGTATTCTCTGCTTTTCCTCGAGTCCTACTTGAAGTGGACTATTGAAGCGTCGAGTCCTATTTCTGGCCAATTCCTCCATTTAGACACTGGTTCCCACTACTTTCAGCTTCTCCAGGACTTCAGCTGACAATCACCAGCTCTCTACCGCATCACCGGTTTTTCCCTGTCTCCTGGCGCATTCCTCTCAGCATCCAAACTCATTCCGGCGTCTCCCATCTTACCAACTACCTGATATTTTCCTACTTGTTTTTTTTATTATCTTGCTCTCTCTACTAGCATGTAAACATGAATGTTGTTCAACAGCACCTCGCACCAGGAAACTTTTTGCTTTCGTCTATACTGGACCAAATTGTGAAGCCATGCCAACCAAATGAGGCTTTTTTTAGATACAGTGATTTCTGAGAGAACATAGACCCATTCACCACTTCTTCTCATGACCACCTCATAGCAAAAAGTTACACTTTGTATTACATCAAGGGCTCTGTAGGTAACTTGGTGATTTTAAGAAATAGGAAACTATCATTATACCAATGGTACAATCAATCTCACATATTATCACAGTGCAATGAATTTCAACGTTTGGTTTTAATTTTTTTCAAATGCAAAGTGTAATAAACTTGGGCTATAAAATTACCAGCCACAGTATACCTGAAACTAACACAACACTGTACATCAACTATACTCCAATAAAAATTTTGAAAAATAATAAACAAAATTACACAACCAGAAAAATAATGCATTTTACTTGTTAGGGTCTCTTCACAGCCAGCACAATCATTTTTGTGCTGCTCTCAGGCTAAGCTCTGCTAATTAGAGCACCATCACTTTGCTAGGTAAATATTTTGCACACATCCCTGCAAGATGAACAAAACTTAAAAGCACTATAAGAATTTAAGTCAGAGATAGACTAAAACCACTTCAACAGATTTCAATATCAAATGTGAACTCTGACGTGAGGCTGCCTGGATTCAAATCCCTGCTTCTGACAGTTTCACTTGTGACAAGTCACCCAGACATCTGTCTTCCTGTCTATAAAATAGTTGCCGTGAGGGTAAAATCAGTTAATACAGTCATCTCTGGTATCCACAGGGCATGTGTTCCAGGATCCCGCGTGGATACCAAAACCCACAGATGCTCAAGTCCCTTATATAAAATAGCGTAGTATTTGCACATAAGCTGTGCGCATCCTCCCATACACTTTAAATCACCTCTAGGCGATTTATAATACCTAATACAATGAAAATGCTATGTAAATACTTGCCAGCTCTCAGCAAATTCAAGTTTTGTTTTTTGGAACTTTCTGGATTTTTTTTTCTCAAATATTTTCTGTGTGCAGTTGGGTTGAATCTGCAGATGTGGAAGGCCAACTGTATACGTAAGATCTTCGAGCAGTGCTCGGCATATTGTAAGTACATGTCAACTACCATTATTATGAAAGACAAGCAGTGCTGTCAGGAACAGAAATCTCACCTGATTAAAACAAATAACATTCACTGACTGAAGTGAGACTTCTTTTGAAACACTCAGACAGTGCTTGAGGGGTAGGCAGCTATTTTCACTACATTATAAGTGGCATAAGTAACAAGCAGCCCATGAGCACAGAGTGATTTCCCACGAAACAAAGAGGAACTGGGAGAGTGGCCAGGACTCACCATCCATGCTGCCAAGAGAACAGTGGAGATGGAAAACTGTGAGGGCGGAGCAGGTGCCCAGGAGATGGCAGGAATGCAGGACCTTGGCTGCGGGAAACGAACAGAAGAAAAGTCACCCTTGAGTCTTCTCTCTCACATCACATGCGTATCCAGCAAACCCAGAAGCCTACAAATTGTAGGGGCTCAAGCTCAGAATTCATCCAGACTCTGGCTATTTCTCACCCCACCACCAACACCATCTGCCTCCTAGTATGGAAGCAGTCCCTTTTCTTGTCTCCAAGCTATGGTTACAGAAACTCGGTTGAGGTATAGAGTAGTTTGTTTGACATTAGGTTACACAGATGAGACTAATTGTGAATAGGTATTATGAAGGCTGGTCTAAATAGTAGGGCTATTATCTGTTTTATTTCTTGTAACACACCTGAGGTCTACATTGTCCATAAGAGCCTACTGTGCGGTTCTACTTAGTTGCAGCCTTAGTCACATCAAGATTTCGATTCAGTACCAGTTAGCAAAGCTCAGAGGAATAGTTGGCATAGCTAATTAGGAGAAAGTCATATAATTCTGTGCACTTTCCTTTTTTCATTTAAAATGATTTTTAAAACTTCGAGAAGAAAATATAAATTTTTCTAGGCTACTGCTTAACTTACATGTGCTCTATAATATATATGACCTTGGTAAGTCCGATGTCAAGTATTAATTATGGTGCTTTCTTTTCACTTATTCAACAAACATTTCTATGGACCCATCATGTGTCCTGCACTGTGTTGTCTACTGGGGAATCTGCGGGATTGTAAGCTTCCTGAGGGCTAGGTAGGAGCAAACTGTTCTTGTTTATTTGTATAACCAACCCTGTTTTCCCCCCGAACAAACCCACGCACCCTTCCTCACCCTCACACCTAGGACCATCCGACAAGTGCTAGGCGTTCTATCTCCAGTATATTGCTCAAATCTTTTACTTCTCCCCAATTTCACTGCCAAAAAGCCTAGTCCAAGCCACCATCAATCTTTTGCCTGGACTACGATTTATAATACGTAATACAATGTTACATAATTTTGTAACCTAATATAATACCTAATATAATATAATACCTAATACAATGTTAGCTACAATGTGTTAGCTTCCTGTATTGGTCTCCCTGTCCCTCTGTAATTTATCCTCTGTACAAAAGCTACAGTAATCTTTTCTTTCCTTAGTAGTCTTTTAGGAACGTTAAGTCAGATGGCAGCATTCCCTTGATAAAATTTCTTTAATGGTTTTTCCATTGCCCTTAGAACAAAATTTACAAAAGTTCCTGCGAGGCAATGGCTACTCTCTCTCCCGCCTACTTCCACTTCCTCAGTTTCTTCTAAAACCACTCCGCCCCCCCCGCCCCCCTCCCAGAGGATGCTCCAGCCAGACTAGGCTGCTTTCAACTTCTTGAACACACAAGTGCTTTGGGGCCTCAGGTTCTTTGGAAAGCCCTCCCCTAGCTCCTTCTCATCCCTCAGTCTCTGCTTAACTCTCCATTTTTCTAAGCCTCTCTAGACCACCCTATCTGACCAGGCCCCTGGAACCCTCTCACCTCCTCCTTTTCACGACTTTATTGCAGATTCCACTATGGTGTACCTGTCTGTTACCTGTTAGCCACTTTAAAGTGTAAACTTCACGAAGGCTGAAGTGATGGGTGACGCATTCAGTAACTATTAGCAAATCATCAATTTAAGCAAATGAATGAGTGAATAAGACAGTACAGACGAGACGCTTTTAGCAAGCGTCTTAAAAGGTTACCTTTAAAAAGAAGAAACTAGACCCTTAAACAGCCTGGACGGCCGAACGCCTGGCACCTCTCAGTGCATTTCGGAACTGCCCGCAATGCCCCAGCCCCGGAACCTCCGCCGCTCTGCACTCAGCGCCCACCCCCGCGCCCGGCCCCGCGCTCGACCCAGGTCGCCCCCACGCTCGCCCAATTCCAGTCTCGCCCACCTGAGCGCCCCTGGACTCCGCGCCTCCCGCCCTCAGAGCTCGCTAAACTCTCCCACAGACACGCGCGGGCAGTCCCTCACCCTGCCCCCCAACAGTCGTAGACCCGCATCTTACCCGGCTCCGCACCCCTTCCCTTTCTACGGCTGGAACCGCCAAAATTCCAACTCGACTCCGCCCCCTCGCCGCTGACGTCAGACGCACGCCGGCTCGGGGCTGCACTGATTGGCTACGTCCGAGGTCTTGGCGGAAACGACCGCTGGGGGGCGGGAAGAAGGTGACCCTTGCGCAGAGCAATCCGATTGGCTCACGTGACCTGCGCCCTTTTTGTTGGGGGCAAAGGAACTTCCGGTCGGTGCAGCCCTGGCTTCCTCCGGTAAGTGTTATAGCGTCCCCACAGGCGCCGGGAAGTAGAACTGTCCCTGTAGGGTATTTTCGTAGGAGGTCAGAAGTTAGTTCCTAACACTTTCCGGCACTGACCGTGTCATCCAGTTCTGAGCCTCGTTTTCTCTTACGCTTGACGCAGAGAAGCCTGCACATTGAGGCTCAAACCGCGGAACCCACTGCAGACCTTCCCCCTGCCCTCACAGATTGCCTGTGGCTGGGTTGACTGTATAGAGGTCTGAACAGGCTGGTTGATAATTTCGCTCGGTTGGTTATTTTAAAACCTCGTGTTCAGTTGAGATAATGGGACTGAAAAACAAACCAACAAAAATCTGGTCCACTTTTACCTCTCTCTGACCGTCGTCACCGTCTGTAAAATGAGAAGGAAAGACTAGATGAGATTCTTAGACCCAGTAGAAACCACTGTTTGCAGAGGAGTTTGTGGTCCGTAGACTTTAATTGCGTCAGAGTTGCGAATAACTGTTTTCTGCTTCTTCCCACCAAAATGTCAGCATCGGGAGACAAGGGGACCGTGTCTCTTTCATCTTCCTAGCTCTTCCTCTGTCTTTTCTCTTGCTGCTGGTGCCTGGCACACAAATGTTCAGAGAGAAAAAGTCGAGTAGAGTATTTGCTCCTGAACAAGTCACTTAGCTTTGTCGGGGGCGGGGCAGGGGGTCAATTTCTTCATCCGTAAAGTGCTGATAATAGCGATAACTAGAGGGTTTCAGGAAGGATCAAATGAGAATTTCCAGTACCTTTTCACACACTGGTTATCAGCCATAATCACGTGGTGCCTCAGGGGTACAAGTTTGGACAAAGACAAGGTCCATATTGTAGGCATTTAGTCTAGTTTGGGAGATGTGATCTATGCATAAAAGACAAATAACATAAGGTGACTACCAGGGAGCACCAGTCTTGCTGATGAGGAGGTAAAAGATAGGTGGAAAGATGAGGTGGAAACATTTTAAAATGTAGGTTAAACAAATAGGGTGGCCGATGATGAATACTTTATTCTGTAAGCGGTAAGGAGACCCTGTTTGAGCTGGTGGGGGAGGAAGGTAGATGGATAGAGAAAGGTGTGGCTAAGTGCCCAGACTCTGCAGTTAAGACTGCATGATTTTTAATTGCCACATGCTAACTGTGCAACCTCGGCTAAGTTACTTAACCTCTCTGAGCCTCAACTTACTCGTGCAAAACAGGGACAGTCATAGTTATTTCATAGGGTATTGTGAGGATTCATGAGAAAAACTTGAAAATATGCAGTGTGCCCAGCACATGTAAGCATTAAAAGTGTAATAACTTTTATTCTTACTACTTTATAAGGCAATTCTTAGGACGATTAAGCTAACAAAGAGAGGTGCTCAGGAGAATTCCCTGGTGGTCCAATGGTTAGGACTCGGCGCTTTCTCTGCCGTGGCTCCAGGGTCAATCCCTGGTCAGGGAACTAAGATCCTGCAAGCCGCGCAGCAAGCCGCGCAGCGCGGCCAAAAAGAAAAAAAAATCAAAAGATAGGTGCTCGGGAACTGGATACACCAGAAATTGAAGACAAAGAAGCTTGATAGGAGATCGTGATAGTCCCAGACTGTGAGAGCTGAAGGGAAGGGACGAATTGGAAGCACTTTAGGAGGGAAACCTACCTGCTTTGGTAACTGACCAGAGGAAAGTTA
Source organism: Kogia breviceps (assembly GCF_026419965.1). Taxonomy (NCBI): domain Eukaryota; kingdom Metazoa; phylum Chordata; class Mammalia; order Artiodactyla; family Physeteridae; genus Kogia; species Kogia breviceps. The sequence goes on along the minus strand of NC_081312.1, from coordinate 180,050,186 downwards.
CCTTTGGCAGGGGAAGGAGAGGACGATGGCCAGGTTGGCAACAGCTGAAAGTCTGGCAGACTTATAGAGGAGGAGCTTGCTTTGGACAGGGTAGAGATGTGAGTTCAGCCTGAGGCGATGGTGGAGAGATTTCAGGGCTACCTTTAGATATGTGACCCAAGCCAAGGGGACATATCAGGGCTGCAGGTGTAGGCTTAGTGGGTGCAGTTGAGTTCTCTAAAGTAGAGATTGTAGAAGCAGAATATCTTTGAGTATGTTTCCAGGGTTAATGCACCAGACGATTAAATCGATGCTTCCACCTTTCGGCCCAGCAGGAAACAATGCTATTCAAAATCAGAAAATCAGATCTTCTGCTGGGAGTTTCCAAAGCACCCACACCACCTCCCTGTAGACATCTGTTTACATCTGCCTTCACATCTCATGCTTTATGGCACAGAATTCTCTAGAGTCTTTTCCCAAACTTGAATTTGCCCAACTAACTGAACAAAAACGCTTTACTGAGAAAACTGTCACCCTCCCTCAGAGGCAGTGCTCTACTTGGAGATGAATGGCCCTCCTGAGAAAGGAAAACCCAGCCTCCTTAATTTTCCTAACAGAATGTTGTCTTTGTTGCCCAAATAACTGTCTATTGCTTTTCAAACAATCTAGAGATTACTTCAAGCAACAGGGTATGTTCCTCCATCTCGACTGATGCTTTGCAAAGAGAAGCCAATAAAAAAAACTCTAGCCTTGCTGGTTTTAATTAATTCATGAGAATGCTCAACACATTTCTTCCTTGGTTTTGCTGAGTTAATAACTACAATATATACTTTATGCATGCAGAATAAATTTTACCCATGATTATGGCTCCATATGTTTAAAGGACAAAATTGCTACATAAACCTATCAGCTTACTGAGAGTTCCTAAGCCATTATTTTTTTGTATTATACTTCGTATCTTTGCAATTACTTACCTAGAAAAAAAGAACACTTACAATACTCAGTGATGACCAATATCTTCACAAAGAGAACATAATGTTATTTCAATAATTTTTAAAATGACAAACTCTGTAAGTCAAAGGATACCAAAGAAGATGGTAAAATTATTTCTACTTTTTGCTTTCATAGCAAAGCAGTTTTGGTACCTGTCCTTTCACTAAAACATTTGAATATTGGTCCATATACTTGATTCCTGTTACACTTAAAAGCTGCAACTAGCTGTTCATCAGCTTTCTTCAATTGAATTAATGATTGCGTAATAAATCTGATATTTCATTAAAAGCAATTCCAACTTAGCCCTTTCATTATGGGTCAAATGAAATTGTTGGTCAATTTTCACCATAATCTTGATTTTATGATTTAATGTGAATAAATTTTATATGTGTTCATATTAAATAATCATATATAGTTAAAAGGTTTTTTTTCATTTTTAAAGAAAATAATAGACTTTATTTTTTTAGAGCAATTTTAGGATTATAGAAAAATTGTGTGGAAGGAACAGAGTTCCCATATAGCCCCTTCCACACACACAATTTTTTTTTTTAGTAGATCTTTATTGGAGTATAATTGCTTCACAGTACTGTGTTAGTTTCTGTTGTACAACAAAGTGAATCAGCAATATGCATACATATATCCCCATATCTCCTCCCTCCCTTCTTATCCCACCCCTCTAGGTGGACACAAAGCACCGAGCTGATCTCCCTGTGCTCTGCAGCTGCTTCCCACTAGCTATCTATTTTACGTTTGGTAGTGTATGTATGTCCATGCCACTCTCTCACTTCGTCCCAGCTTCCCCCTCCCTGTGTCCTGCCCCTAGTTCATTCTCTACATCTGCGTCTTTATTCCTGTCCTGCCCCTAGGTTCATCAGTACCTTTTTTTTTTTTAAGATTCCATATATATGTGTTAGCATATGATATTTGTTTTTCTCTTTCTGACTTCACTCTGTATGACAGACTCTAGGTCCATCCACCTCACTACAGATAACTCAATTTCGTTTCTTTTTATGGCTGAGTAATATTCCATTGTATATATATATGCCACATCTTCTTTATCCATTCATCTGTCGATGGACATTTAGGTTGGCTCCATGTCCTGGCTATTGTAAATAGTGCTGCAGTGAACATTGTGGTATGTCTCTCTTTTTAAAAATTTATTTTTGTTTTGGCTCCGTTGGGTCTTCGTTGCTGTGTGCGGGCTTTCTCTAGTTGCAGCAAGCGGGGCTTCTCTTGTTGTGGAGCACAGGCTCTAGGAGTGCGGGTTTCAGTAGTCGTGGCTCACGGTCTCTAGAGCGCAGGCTCAGTAGTTGCGGCGCACGGGCTTAGTTGCTCTGAGGCATGTGGGATCTTCCCAGACCAGGGCTCAAACCCATGTCCCCTGCATTGGCAGGTGGATTCTTAACCACTGCGCCACCAGGGAAGTCCCACATGTCTCTTTGAATCATGGTTTTCTCAGGGTATGTGCCCAGTAGTGGGATTGCGGGGTCGTATGGTAGTTCTATTTTTAGTTTTTTAAGGAACCTTCATACTGTTCTCCATAGTGGCTGTACCAATTTACATTCCCACCAACAGTGTAGGAGGGTTCCCTTTTTCACCACACACTTTCCAGCATTTTTGTTTCTAGATTTTTTGATAATGGCCATTCTGACTGGTGTGGGGTGATACGTCACTGTAGTTTTGATTTGCATTTTTCTAATAATTAGTGATGTTGAGCATCTTTTCATGTGCCCCTTGGCCATCTGTATGGTTTCTTTGGCACACACACAATTTTATTATTAACATCTTGCATTAGTATGGGACTTTTTATTACAATTGATGAGCCAATATTGATACATTATTAACTAAAGGTTCACTCTTTATGTTACACTTTCAATAGGTTTTGACAGAGGTATCCACCATTACAGTATTATGCAGAATAGTTTCGCTGCCCTAAAAATCTTCTGTGCTCTTACCCCTCATCCCTCCCTCCACCAAACATCTGGCAACCACTGACCTTTCTTACTGTCTCCCTAGTTTTGCTTTCTCCAGAGCATTCTACAGTTCAAATCATACAGTGTGTAGTCTTTTCATATTGGTTTCTTTCACTTAGCAATATGCATTTAAGGTTTCTGCATGTTTTTTTGTGTGGTTTGATAGCTTATTTCTTTTTAGCACTGAATAATATTCCATCACATGGATGTACACCATAGTTTGATTATCCATTTATCTGTTGAAGGACATCTTGGTTGCTTCCAAGTTTTGGCAGTTATGAGTAAAGCTATTATGAACATTCATGTGCAGGTTTTGTATGGATGTAAGTTTTCCATACATTTGGGTAAATTCCAAGGATTGTGTGCTTAGTTTTGCAACAAGCTGCCAAACTGCCTTCCAAAGTACCATTCTGCATTTCCATCAGCAGTGAATGAGAACTCCTGTTGTTCCACATCCTCCCGAGCACTTGGTGGTGTTTTTGTTTTGAATTGTAGCCATTCTAATAAGTGTAAGATGGTATCGTTGAAATTTGCAATCCCCTAATGACATGCGCGGTTTAGCATCCTTTCATATGTTTATTTGCCAACTGTACATCTTTGGTGAGGTATCCATTATCTTTTGCCCTTTAAAAACTTGGGTTGTTTTCTTATTGTTGCATTTTAAGAGTTCTTTGGATATTTTGATACCAGTTCTTTCTCAGATATGTGTTTTGTAAAGATTTATTCCCAGTCTGTGGCTTGCGTTAGTTTTTGTGAAAGGTGTAAGATCTGCAACTAGATTATTATTATTTTTTTTCTTTTTGAATGTGGATGTTCAGTTGTGCCGGCACCATTTGTTGAAAATACTATCCTTTCTCCATTGAATTGCTTTTGCCCCTTTGTCAAAGACCAGTCTTTGTCAAAGACTCTCTGGGTCTATTTCTGGGCTCTGTGTTCTGTTCTATTCACGTATTTGTCTATTCTTTCACCAGTACCACACTGTCTTGATTACTGTAGTTTTATAGTAAGTCGTGAAGCTGGGTAGCGTCCACCTTCCAACTTTGTTCTTTTCATTCAATAGTGTGTTGGCTATTCTGGGTCTTTTGCTTCTCCATATAAACTTTAGAATCAGTTTGTTGATAGCCACAAAATAACTTGGGATATTTATTGTAATTGCATTGAATCTGTAGATCAGGTTAGGAAGAACTGATATCTTAACAATATGGAGTTTCCCTACACATAAACATGGAATATCTCTCCATTTATTTCTTTAATTTCTTTCATCAGATCTTATACATATTTTATTGGATTTATAACTAACCCTTTCATTTTGGGGTGTTAATAAAGATGTTATAGTGTTTTTTAAATTTCAAGTTCCAATTATTCATGGCACACTGATATTGGTAATCTGTGTCTTCTCTTTTCTTAGTTAACATGGGTAGAGGTTTATCAATTTTATCAATTGTTTCAAAGAACCAGCTTTCGGTTTCATTGATTTTCTCTATTGAGTTCCTGGTTTAAATTTCATTGATTTCTGGCCTCAGTTGTATTAAGTTATTTTCTTCTGTTTATTTTGCGTTTAACTTGCCATTCTTTTTCTAGTTTTTTTTTTTTAAAGAAGCATTAACTATTGATTTTATATCTTCTTTTCTATATATGTAGTCAATGCTACACATTTCCTGCTAAGCCCTGCTTTCATTTCATCCCCCAATTTTTTTTTTTTTTTTTGCGGTACGCGGGCCTCTCACTGTTGTGGCCTCTCCCGTTGCGGAGCACAGGCTCCGGACGCGCAGGCGCAGCGACCATGGCTCACGGGCCCAGCCGCTCCGCGGCACGTGGGATCTTCCCGGACCGGAGCAGCACGAACCCATGTCCCCTGCATCGGCAGGCGGACTCTCAACCACTGCGCCACCAGGGAAGCCCCTAAATACCTTACTTTTTTTTTTTTTTTTTTTTGTCGTACGCGGGCCTCTCACAGCTGTGGCCTCTCCCGTTGCGGAAAACAGGCTCCGGACGCGCAGGCGCAGCGGCCATGGCTCACGGGCCCAGCCGCTCCGCGGCACGTGGGATCCTCCCGGATCGGGGCACGAACCCGTGTCCCCTGCATTGGCAGGCGGACTCTCAACCACTGCGCCATCAGGGAAGCCCTCATCCCCAAATTTTGATGTTATATTTTATTTCATTTAGTTTAAAATATATTTAAATTTCTCTTGAGACTTATTTAATCCATGTATAACTTACAAAGTGTATTTAATCTCCAAGTGTTTTGAAGGTTTCCAGGTATCTTTGTGTTATCGATTTCTAGTTTAGTTCCACTGTGGTATGAAAACATACTGTGTATGATTTCTGTTGTTTTAAATTTCTTAAATTAAATTTAAATTTCTGTGTTTAATGGCTCAGAATGTGGTCTGTCATGGTAAATGTCCTCTGAGAGCCTGAGAAGAATGTGTTTTGTCATATGTACACTATGAAGTATTCTATAAATGTCAGTTAGATCTAGTTGATTGACGCTGTTCAGTTCAACTATGTTCTTAATGATTGTTTTGCCCGTTGGGTCTGTTAATCACTGATAGAGGGATTTTCAAGTCTCCAGCTATACTAGTGGATTGGTATATTTTTCCCTGTAGTTTTTGCCTTATGTATTTTGATGCTGTATTTTTATGTACATATACAAGAAGGGATTTTTATGTCTTCTTGGAGAATTGATCCCTATATCATTTTGTAATGCCCCTTTATCCCTGATAATTTTCCTTGCTTTGAAATCTTCTTTGTCTGAAATTAATGTAGCTACTCTTTCTTTTGATTAATGTTGGCATGCTGTATCTTTCTCCATCTCTTTACATTTTATCTATATGTGTCTTTATATTTAAAGTGGGTAGACAGCATGTAGATGAGTCTTGCTTTTTTTTCCACTCTCAAAGTTTCTGTCTTTTAATTGGTATATTGAGACCAATGATGTTTAAAGTGATTACTGATATAATTGGATTAATATCTACCATATTTGTTACTGTTTTCTGTTCACTGCCCTTGTTCCTTGTTTCTTCTATTGTCTTTCATTCTATTTCTGACTTTTCTGGTTTTAATGGAGCATTTTATGTTATTCCATTTTCTCACTTCTCTTAGTGTATCAATTATACTTTTTTAAACTTTTTTTGGGGGGTGGGGGTGGTTGCCCTAGAGTTTGCAATATACATCGACTACTAATCCAAGTTCACTTTCAAAGAATACTATATCTCTTCATGGCTAGGGAAACTACCTTGTAACAGAGTATCCCCAATTCTTCCCTCCTATCCCGTATAACATTGTTGTCATTTATTTCATTTATCCATTAGCTATAATCACCAAATACATGTGGCCATTGTTACTTTGAACAAACTGTATTCTATTTGGGAATTCCCTGGCAGTCCAGTGGTTAGGACTCCATGCTTTCACTGCCAGGGCCTGCGTTCGATCCCTGGTCGGGGAACTAAGATCCCACAAGCCATGTAGCACAGCCAAAAAAACACCAAAAAACAAAAAAACGACAAAACCTATTATCTGTTCATGAAGAATAAGAAAAATAAAAGACTTTATCTTCATGTATTCTTTCTCTAATGCTTTTCTTTTCCTTTTATAGATCTGAGTTTTTGACCTTCTCTGAAGACCTTTTACATTCCTGGCAAGGCAGGTCTACTGGCAACAAACTCCATCAACTTTTGCTTGTCTAAGAAAGTCTACTGCTCCTTCACTTTTGAAGAATAATTTCCATGGACACAGAATTACAGGTTGGTGGTTTCTCTCTCAACTTTCTTCTTGCTTGCATGGTTTCTGAAGAGAGGTCTGATATATTTCTTATCCTTGCTCTTCTAGAGGTAAGTTATTTTTCCCTTTTGGCTTCTTTCAAAATTTTTTTTTTTGTTTTTCATTTTCTGCTTTTTGCCCATGATATACTTAGGTGAAGACTTTTTTGGCATTTATCCTGTGTGGCGTTCTCTGAGTTTCCCAGATCTGTGGTTTGTACCTGTCATTAATTTTTGAAAATTCTCAGCCATTATTACTTCAGGCATTCCTCTGTCCCCTTCTCTCCTTCTGGTATTCTCACTGCACACTTTCTGTAACTGCCTCACAGTTCTTGGATATTCTGTTCTTCATTCTTTTTTTAAAATTGATCTTCAGTTTTGGAAGTTTCTCATGACATTTCTTCAAGCTCACTGATTCATTTCTCAGCCATGGTCAGTCTACTCATGATCTCATCATAGGCATTCTTTTTTTTTTTTTTTTTTTTCTTTTTTTGCGGTACGCGGGCCTCTCACTGCTGTGGCCTCTCCCGTTGCGGAGCACAGGCTCCGGACGCGCAGGCGCAGCGGCCACGGCTCACGGGCCCAGCCGCTCCGCGGCATGTGGGATCTTCCCGGACCGGGGCACGAACCCATGTCCCCTGCATCGGCAGGCAGACTCTCAACCACTGCGCCGCCAGGGAAGCCCCATAGACATTCTTTATTTCTGTTACAGGCTTTTTGATTTCTAGTATTCCCTTTTGACTTTTTCTTAGAGTTTCCATCTCTCTGCTTACATTAGCCCTCTGTTCCTGCATATTGTCACTTTTTCCATTAGAGCTCTTAGGATGTTAATGACAGTTGTTTCAAATTCCCAGTCTTATATCCATTATGTGTGAGTCTGGTTATGATGCTTTATCTTTAAAAACTGTTTTTTGGTCTTTTAGTATGCCTTATAATTTTTTGTTGAAAACTGAACATGATGTACTAGGTAAAAGGAACTGAGGTAAACAGGCCTTTGGTGGGGGGTTTTTTGTTTGCCTGGCTATAGGAGTTGGACTATGACTAGTGTTTGCTGCAGCTGTGTGTCATATGCTAAAATTTCCTCTGGTGTCCTCGTTTCTGTCTCCACTGTTGTCTTTGGGTTTCCCGGTAGACTTCTTCTTAGAGAAAGTCTAAGATGTGCAGTTGTTTCTGTCGTAATCCCTTGTTATCATACAGAAGCCCTGTTGATGTGGTGGTGGGGGGTAGCGGGGAGGGGAAGCATTCTATAGGTCTATGGTTAGTCTTTTCGCGAGCTTGTGCCTCTGGGCTGTGACCTTTACAGGTTTTTTCCCTCCTCTTTAGGTGCTAAGAATAAGGGGGCAGAAGTTGGGCGTATCTGTTCCCCCAGGTTGGTCAGGCTCTGATAATATCCCAACAAGTTAGGCTCTGGTAAAAAAGTTTCTCTAAGGGCAGCCTTCTTAAGAAGAACAGAATGCTCTGGTGTATTTCAAAATGTCTCCTCCCCCCCCCCCCACCCCCCGCCGGAATTACGGGGGAGTTTTTTCTGATCTTTACTGTGGGAATCTGGTAGGACTTGTGGAGGTAAAACTCATGAAAGTGCAGGGTTCCCCCTAAGACTGGGCTCCCCAGGGCGTTTTTAACTCTCAAGCTCATCCACGCTGAGACTTGAGCAATTCTTCAATTACAGTTTGTATTTTCCTACTCAGGTCTTGGCTCCTACTGTGGTTTCTGCTCCTGAGGCCCTGGTCTGCTCATCAGCGACTCTCTGTACCTCCCTGTCTGTCTCTCCAGTTTGGGGGCAGAGGTTTACCCTGTGACCTCAGTTCTCTGAAAGATTTGGAAAGAGTTGACGATTTTAAGTTTGTTCGGCTTTTTTCTTATTATAAGGATAGGAGTGATGATGACCAGATCAAAATTATTTTTAAGCATAATATTTAAAGACTTAATTATGTAAAATTATTAGCTGTAAAAGTTTCTTCTGCTCACTCATATTTCTTCACATTTGCCACCTTTCTGTTGTTCCCATTAGCCACACAAGAATACAGCATGGCTGGCCCTAGAAGAGGGGTAGTTAACTGGTAACATGGAACAAGGCCTTGAAGACTGAATTAACAGGATAAGACATGCACAGACTTTACAAGTTGTTTACCAAACTGTTTGATTCCCCCAAAACAACAGCCTTAATTTAAGTTGACCGTATGAACTTGCCTTCATCTACAATCCTTCTAATTAGCAAGGAAACAATTTGATAACAGGCTTAATCAGCACATTTACACTGTTATTTCACATTGGGATCAGGTTAATATTTTTACTTGAACAAAGTAAAAGGATATTCCCAATAACTTAAGTGTAGAACCATTTGGTTTGCTTTTTTATTTAGGATACTGTTGAAATCTATCTTCTCCAATATAAGATAGTAAGGAAAAAAAATTTAAACTAGAAACTATAAACAAGAAATTAAAAGTAAAATTTTCATAGTTATTTTAGAAATGTCTTTAACAAACTCCCTGGGGTAAGGGGGGATCTAAATTACTGTTGAATTTGTGCAGTGTGTTTCTCCTGGCATGAAGCTGTAATTAACTGCTTTGATTCCTGTTTTAAAATATATATGTACCTACACACATATGCACACACAAGTCAAGTTTGTCTAGGAGAGATTCTTATGACAAAGTCAAACAGAGGAGATTTAAAATTTTTCTCTTAAGTATTTTAGGCTATAGATACATAAGGACATTGCTATAACTTTTATGGCTGGTAAACTGCAGGTTTACAAAATATGGCAAATCCCTGTCTTCTCACCTCCTTAGAAAGAGCAGTTTCTAATTCAAACACCACTTACTGGCATCTAGTAAAGGGATTTGCTCATATTCACAGAATTAACAAAATGGTTCTGAGTAAGTATTAAGCTTATTTGAAGCTGAATACAGAAAACACATCCTATGAAATTAGCTGGTCGTATATGAACAATGTGAAAGATTCATAAGCAAAATTTTATTTTGCAATAACTTTTTTTTTTTGCAATAACTATTTTTGTGATTATGAATATAGAGCCTGATCCAGGAAGAAAACTAATAGATAGCTATTCTTTTTACAAATTAATACACTATTTACTGTATGGTTGATAAACATATACCTGCAGCACAACAAAAGAAAAAGAACACTTTACACTGTGGATGATTACATGACATCCAGTGAACCTAATGTATCCGCCTCATGTAGGTCAGTATTTTTTCACTTGTCCTGACGATCAAGTAAAAGCTCACAGGGCTCATCTGAAAAGAGCCACATCATAACTTTGGTGCTGTGGCTGAAATAAAACTGTAAGATATACACAACCCCAGATAGATCTGTCTTAAATGAATAAAGAAAATAACAATGTGATTTATTTAAAAATACTTCAAAGACACTTTTCTTGATTAAATCTGTGACCACTTCATTTTTCCTGCTTCCTCAGAAAGTTCTTAATCGGTGAGGTTTCTTCCATCTTATTACCGCATTTACTCTATCCACGATGTCACACACTCAAAACCCGCATGCACAGTTCAGTGCTCACATCAACTGAATATTAAAAACAAAACAAACCTCTTATCAGGAGAGTGGTACGTTAAGGATTCTATTTTGCGAGTTTATGGGAATGCACCAAAAAATGTCCTTTTTAGAACATAATGGTTTTCTTTCTCCTAAAATAATGAGCCAAAATATTTGAGTGAAACAAATGACACAAAAGTACAACTCTTGGAGGAAAAAGTCTGACATTTACCAACAGTTTGGGGGAGGTGAAAGGTCAACACTTAAATGATGCAGTCCGTAACATGAATCAGTAGTGTATCTATGTCGGGCAGAACTTCTCCACATTTGGGGCAAGAGTGAATTGGAATATTCTGTTGTTCCTGCTGCATCCAGTTTCTATCCTCAGCTCCTGGGAATAAGCATTAAATGAAATGTTAATCCATTCCTTCCATGTTGCAAGCAGTTTTAAAAAACAGATGGTGAATTTTAATTTTAACATCAGTTAAACTTGGTAATCAATACCTCGTGGGAAATGAATACAGGTTTTTTTTCCTGGTCTTTAACTGAAGTAATCGACACACATAGAAAAAAATCTCCAAAAGTAATACCTGCTTCCCTATCATGTTAAGATTCAGGCTCTATTCCAGGTTCTAGGTATGTGAAAATATGTGGTTTCGGTTTTAGGTACAGGATGATACATGTTCTAGTAAAAACTAGAATATTTGAGAGAAGAAAAGAGATAGATGAGGAGGTAAGCTAAGGAGGAGAGAATTTGAACAGAGCATGGAGAGGGATCCTGGAACAGTAGGTACCTTCTCAGAAACAGAGACAACAATTACGGTTATTCAGTAGATGCTTTTGAGCACTTGGGAGATGGGAGAGAGGGACACACACATGGTGGGGACATCAGGCAAGAAAAAGAGACAGTGGCAGGACGTGAGGGAAGCACTGAGGCTGTGTCAGACACAAGGTGGTTTTGTGGGGGGGGGGGGGGCAGAGAAGGGCGCCTGGCTCAGACAGCTCGGTGCAGACAGGCCCCCTGATGAGACCAGCTCCACTTGAGAGGAGTCTTAAGAATGAACAAGAGTTATCCAGGCAAAGAAGTGAGGAGAAGAATTGAAGAATCAGTCCTATTGTTTCCCCCAATTATGGAGTCGGACTGAGGTTCAAGTCTTAAATCAAAGAATGCTCCGAAGAAGTCATGGCTCTCAGCAGGTCCCCTGTGTGCAGACCATGCTCAGTACAGGAAATGGTTTCTAGTTCGCAGAGCACCTCGTTGATCTGATCTTTCTGCACCGATGCAAAGCATTTTAGTTTTTCAGCGTCTCCACCCAGGTCTCTAGATTTTTATTCAGCCTCCCAAATGTTTGTTTTTGCAGAATGATAGTGGAGGTAACTTTTTTTTTTGATTAATTTATTTATTTTTGGCTGCGTTGGGTCTTCGTTGCCGCGCGCGGGCTTCCTCTAGTTGCAGCAAGTGGGGGCTGCTCTTTGTTGCGGTGCGTGGGCTTCTCATTGTGGTGGCTTCTCTTGTTGTGGAGCATGGGCTCTAGGCGCGCGGGCTTCAGCAGTTGTGGCACGTGGGCTCAGGAGTTGTGACTCACGGGCCCTAGAGTACAGGCTCAGTAGTTGTGGCGCACGGGCTTAGTTGCTTGGCGGCATGTGGGATCTTCCCGGACCAGGGCTCGAACTCATGTCCCCTGCATTGGCAGGCGGATTCTTAACCACTGCACCACCAGGGAAGCCCAAGTTAACTTTTAATATGGTTATTTGCTTCTGAGCATATTATCTGAATTCACTAACATGGGAGACTGTTACGGATAGTTGGTGTTAAGCAAACTTTAGAAGCACCCTTGAATAGAAATACTGATCACAAGGCATGATTTCTGAAGCAGGGAGCTTTCTAACAGTCTCATTGTTTTAGATCAGGGGTCAGTAACTTTCTGTAAAGGGCCAGACAGTAAATATTTTAGACTTTATAGGTCATAAATTTCGGTCATAACTACTCAAGTCTGCCACTGTAGCATGAAAGTAGCCAGACAATATGTCAATAAGAGAGCATGACTCTGCTGCAATAAAACTTTACTTATGCAGACATGTGACAGGCTAGATTTGGCCTGTGGGCTGCAGTTTACCAAACCCTGCTCTGTAGGACAATCTGCCACTTATCAGGGACTGTTAATTCGTCCCTTTAAACTTTATTGCATCAGTCTGTGCCTTTATTTTTGTCCTGGTCTAGGTTTCAAGATGCAGACTGGGGCTCTTTTATCAGCCAGCTAATGGGTTCCCTCTGCCTCCTGGCTCTTCACTATAAAATCAGCTTAGTCAGTTTTTTTTTTTTTTTTTTTTTTTTTTTTTGGCGGTACGCGGGCCTCTCACTGCTGTGGCCTCTCCCGTTGCGGAGCACAGGCTCCGGACGCGCAGGCGCAGCGGCCACGGCTCACGGGCCCAGCCGCTCCGCGGCACGTGGGATCTTCCCGGACCGGGGCTCGAACCCGCGTCCCCTGCATCGGCAGGCGGACTCTCAACCGCTGCGCCACCAGGGAAGCCCTCTATGTGTATTTTTAACCTGAATTACTACCTCTAATATTTACTTTAACCTAATTTTTCCTGTAAAAGAACTCTGGCGGGGGCATCAGTGGAGTTAGGAGGTAAAAGGGATACTCAGAAATTTCCCTAGGATTTAATAGTTAACTATACATACTAATATTGCTTCCTTGCTGTTGATAACACTGTGATAGTTCCATTTCAATAGTCTGTTGCTATGTGGAAGGGACTTAGACTCAGCCAGCATTTAAAACAAGTTAAAGAACCAGTTATGTGAAATTTGCATAACATCTCTCTCACTCTCTGTCTTTTTTTTTTTTTTGGATAACATCTAACACCCTGATTCATCTTAGTGGCATTGCTATTAACTTTTCATCTACCTATGTCAGTCTTTGATCCTGTGAATTTTATGTTTTTTCAAATCTAGACTCAAGGAAAATACTTCCCTTTCAGTGATGTAATTTACTGTAAAGGACGGAACATTATTACTAGAGTATTAAAACCACGTAATAAACAAAGCACCATACTTTGAGTAAGTGTCACGATGAATTTCACTCAGGAATTACAGTCTGGATGGAGCACATAATTAGTGTGTCGTGGTGAACAGTCGGGTAACCTTGGGTTCCATGTCCAGCTCTGCCCCTAAAAATCCTCGTGATCCTGGGTTGTTTAACCTTGTCTTCTGGAAGATGGTGATCCTATACACCTCGTGGAATTTTTGAGGATCACATGAAATAATAGGTATGAAGGGATCAGCACAGCATCCACGCATAGTAAACTCTCAATAAATGGTAACATTACTATGTGCAAAACGGGAAGCAGGTGAGCATATAAGCTCCAAGGGAGCTTATTTATTAGAGTACTTCAGTGCATGTTTAGAACACATAAATAATGGGGTAAGAGTTCACTGGAAAGAGACTGTAGGAAGAGAGATATGAGTGAGGGAAGGGCATCTACATGAAGGATACCGCATAAGCAAGTATATGTAGCTATGTAAGCTTAGGATAAGTTCAAGGAACAGGAAGTGATTCCATTGGCTAATATCTATAGGGGAACGGGGTGAGGGAAGGCTCAAAAGTTTGGCTATGCCAGGCCTTAACTGCTAGTGTGAAGAGTCTGGTCTGGATTCAGTAGAGAGTAGATGGAGTTTGAGGTACTGTGGAAATAAGACTGATAGGTGTTATGTCTTTGGTAGCTTGATTTGGAATCCATTGTATAGAATGTAGTGGAATTTTCCTTCATAGGATAGCTCACCCCGGGAGCCCTGACAGCCTAGAATCACACGTGACTCACCTCTTTGAACGAGATAAGCCTGCTGGTCAGCGTCACTTGCTCTCGCCCCGTGACGGCTCTGCATTTCCATCAGGGACTGCCTGCTGGGATGAAAAGCAGCACTATATGTGAAACCCTGAAATAGGACAACATTAAGCAGGCATTCAACAGAAGTGTGAGAAAAAAGACCTAAACTACAAAGCCAAGGTCCATGGAAACCAGAACTTAAGAGTAATTTGAGGGCTTCCCTGGTGGCGCAGTGGTTGAGAATCCGCCTGCCGATGCGGGAGACACGGGTTCGTGCCCTGGTCCGGGAGGATCCCACGTGCCGCGGAGCGGCTGGGCCCGTGAGCCGTGGCCGCTGAGCCTGCGCGTCCGGAGCCTGTGCTCCGCAACGGGAGAGGCCTCAAAAAAAGAGTAATTTGAGTTTTAAATATTACTGGCACTAAGACACAATGTAGTAAAAGTAAATAAGATTTTTAAAAATCAGGAAACAAACAAAATGTCAATTGATAGGGGAATAGATTAGAAAAAAGTGGCATATTTCTAAAACAAGACACAACAGAGCAATTAAACAGAGTGAAGTCAATCTACATATATATACACACACATACAGAGTTCAAAATTAGTTATGTAAAGCAAGTTGCAGAATAATACCTATAGTGACTGTTTTGTAACCTAGGCACCTTGTTTTAAGAAATTAATATTACCTTGTTTTAAGATATTATATAGATGTGTATATATGCAAAAGTACAAAACAGCCGGGGATGGATGCTACCCACCAGTTCCGGGCAGTGTGGGGAAGGGAGAGGACTAAAATGGCGGGGGGCTGTGGTTCAACTATAAAAATATAGTTGACGCAAATGAAACAAATATTAGTAACTGTCAGTTCTGGATGGATACCTATTGGTGTGTATTATTTTATTCTCCGTATTTTTCTATTTCTATTCCTCAATAGTTCAGTTTTTTCTCAAAATGAAAAATTTAAAGATAGAAGTAATTTTAGCAGTATTTTCTTTTAAAACAGTACAGAATTATTTAAAGTGTTAGGAATATTTCATCCATGACAATGGCAGGATATGACTTCGGAACACATAATGTCACGTTTTTACAATTTATCTAAAAGAACTCGATCAGGTTCCCACAAGATGCAGCCAGGCCTTGCAGGGCAAATGAAGTGTTAGGGACACCGTCAGGCAAAGTGTGCTCAGAGCGATTCTTATAGCTCAAATTAGGAAACACTGTGGGTCACCTCTCCCACAGACCGGGTGATATGTGCTCTAAGTCTTCCCCTCGTTTACCTGCCTCCATCTTCAAAAGCATTGTTCTCTTTCAGCAGAATTGCCAGCTGCAATGCCAGTTGCTCCTTTTCTTCATGTATCTTCTCTCTTGCTGCTCTTTCAGCATGAAAGTCAGAACAATAAACCTCCATCTGTTAGAGGAAAAAAAGAGACAGAAGTTACCACCGAGACAAATGTGGATTCTCTACAGCTCACCCGCTGATAAGGTGCAGAGGTAGTGCTGCATCCTGCGACACTGTCTTGCAAATAACAGGCACTTGTTCCTGCTAGAAACCAGTGTAATCACCATGACTTTCCAACTACCGTCAAATAGAAGACACAAGTTACGTGTGTGTGTGTGTGTGTGTGTGTGTGTGTGTGTGTGTGTGTGTGCTTTAAACTATCAGAGCCCAGCAATTACACAGATATAGGTAGTTTAAATACTGTGTGTACCATTAGTTCAGTAAAATTCTCTGGTCTCTTTTAAAAAAATAATATTCAGCAGTAGCTTAATATAGTAAATGGTTTATTTACCCTGTCAGGTATATTTATGAAGGCTGGCCTTAAGCTAAATTTAAAATAACAACAATAAATAGATGCTATTTATTGAATTCCAAACATCTGCAGGGTCCTATGTTTGGTGCCCTTATTGACCATTTTATTTTCTCCTTATCCAAAATCCTGGGAAGGCAGAATTGCTATGCTCATCTTACATTTATAAATTTAATAGCTCTTCATCTTGGGGAAATTAGTTAAATGCTCAAACCAGCATTTGAACCCAGATTGAAGCCCATGAACCATGGATGCTTCCATTTATCATACTGCTTTCCACAGTGGTAGCCAGCCTCCAAGATGGTGCCAGTGATCCTTACCTCTTGGTAATCATACCCTCATGTGGTCCCCTCCCACAATGAATGGGCCAACCTGTGTAATCACTAGGATATTACAGAAGTAATGGTGTGTGGCTTCTGAAACTAGGGCATAAAGGACACCATGGCTTCTGCCTTGTTCTCTCATGGATCACTTGCTCTGGGGGAAGCTAGTTGCCACGTCATGAGGGTATTCAAGCAGCCCTCTGGAGAGGCACACATGGTCAGGAACTGAGGCCTCCCGCCCATAGCCATGAGAATGAGCCATCTTGGAAATAGATCTTTCAGTCCATCCTGAGTGCAGCCTCATGAGAGACCCTGAGTCAGAATCACCCTGCTAAGCTGCTCTTGGATTCCTGATCCATAGCAACTGTGTGAGATAACAAATGCTTGTTGTTTTAGCTGCTACGTTTGGAGAATAATTTGTTACCTATAAAAAAGTAAATATGCCATAATATGTAATTTCTTCACTGTTACAAAAATTATAAAGTAAAGGGCTTCCCTGGTGACGCAGTGGTTGAGAGTCTGCCTGCCGATGCAGGGGACACGGGTTCATGCCCCTGTCTGGGAAGATCCCACATGCCGCGGAGCGGCTAGGCCTGTGAGCCATGGCCGCTGAGCCTGCGCGTCCGGAGCCTGTGCTCCGCAACGGGAGAGGCCACAACAGTGAGAGGCCCGCGTACCGCAAAAATAAAAATTATAAAGTAAAAATGAATGCCTTAATAGTGAATTGAGCATTATTTTAATACCAGTTTTTAACTTCCTATATTTAAAATTGGGTTTTTCATTTCAAATTTAGTGGTTCTCGGATACAAATTTTTTTTTTTGGATACAAATTTTTATCCATTACTTTAAAAAGTAAAATTAATAAAAATTTAAATATTCTAAGCACACTGTAGTTACCAAAAAAAGTATGAAATAGATCATTTTAAGGGACTTCTGCCATTTGTGAGTGATCCAACATTTTATGGTTATCATTGATAGATTATGGGCTTTTTTTTGAGTCAGACCTAAATCTGAGTTAGAGTCTCACCTCCATCACTTATGAGCTTTGAGCCAGTAAGAACTGGGCCTTTGTTTTGTCCATTCCTATATCCCCGGCACTAAGAACAGTGACATAAAGTGCTCAAAAAAGAGTTGCTGAGGGCTTCCCTGGTGGCGCAGTGGTTGAGAGCCCGCCTGCCGATGCAGGGGACGTGGGTTCGTGCCCCGGTCCGGGAAGATCCCACATGCCGCGGAGCGGCTGGGCCCGTGAGCCATGGCCGCTGAGCCTGCGCGTCCGGAGCCTGTGCTCCGCAACGGGAGAGGCCACAACAGTGAGAGGCCCGCGTACCGCAAAAAAAAAAAAAAAAAAGAGTTGCTGAATGAATGAACAAGAGTATCCATCAAAACAAAACAAATGTCTCTGTACAGAACATGGCAAAAGTACATGACGACAGTATCATGCACAAACAAAGGAAATGCCTTAAAGAGCTCAGGTTGAAATTCTATTCCTGTCGAAATAAAACTAAAACCATAAGTTCAGTCAACCACTTCCATATTTCACTGGGCCAGCCACTCTGGGCAGCTGGTACTGAGTATGTATGTATATAGGGAATAATAAACTTCTGGCATTGCTACACTACAAATAATCTATTTATCTTCTTCAGACTGGCAAACATTTAAAGAGTGACGCACGGATGTGGGGAAATACGAGCTCTCATCTACTTTTGGTGAGAGAATAATTTTCATTATGCATTTTTGGAAGACAACTTGGTAATACTTATTTAACATAAAAACAGGCATATCCAATGACCCAAACATTCCATTTCTGTATCTTACTAGAGACTCCACAAGTGCACAAAGACACAGATACAGAAATGTTCAGCTCAGCATTGTTGATGATAGCAAAAATATTGGTACACCCTACAGGTCCATTAATAGAAGACTGGTTAAACCTGTCATGGCAATGTACACTTTGGACACCATGCAACTGTTAAAAAAACTACATATGGCTGTGAGTAATAACATGGAGAGATATCCAAGATATATCAAGAATGAAAAAGTAGTGCAAAATGTATGACATGATCCCACTTTTAAATAAGCAAACAAACAAAATGGAAACAAACAAAACAACGTTTTCCCCCCACTTTTTTGGTGATTTTACATCTCAGGCAGGATGTATGTTCACTAATAAAACTCTTCTCTAAGGACTCCACCCACGAGTATGAAAAGTGGGCCAAAACAGTCACAACCAGCCAATTGTACACAAATTCTTCCAGAGAACAGTGAAAGAAATGTGCCCCAACTTGTTTTTCTGAGGCCAGTAAAACCCTGAAATCCAAACCCAACAAGGACATGAGCAGAAGGAAAATTCTAGGCCAATCTTACTCAAGAATGTAGATACAAAAATCCTAAGCAAAATATAAGCAAACCAAATCCAACAATATATACAGAGGATAATTCAAGAAAGGCAAAGTTTAATATTTTAAAAATCAATGTGATTTACCACATTAACAAATTAAAGGAAAAAGGCATATAATTATCTAATTATATCATTATATGAAGAAAAAACATTTCCTAAATAAAATTCAACATCCACTCAAAATAAACATTTTTGGCAAACAAGGAAGAGAATGGAATTTTCTTAATCTAATAAGTGATATCCATGAAAAGCCTACAGCAGACACCACACACTCAACAGTGAAATGTTGAAAACACTGCCACTGAGACTGAGAGCAAGGCAAGGCTGCCTGCTCTCTCCACTGTTACACAGCATTGCCCTGGGGTCCCAGCCAGTGCAATAAGGCAAGAAAAAGAAAGAAAAAAATATAATGAACTGGAAAGGAAAAGAAACAAACAGTCATTATTCAACTGATCTTAGTGTACCAAGTCCAAAGGAATATTCAGAAATATTATTAGAATTAAAATGTGAGTTGAGTAAGTTTACTGCATGTAAAGTCAATATTAGAAATCAATTGTATTTCTATATAGCAGCAACCATTAGAAAATGAAGTTTTAAAAAATGCTCTTTATAAAAGTATCATAAAAATAGAAAATATCTAGGAATAATCTAATAAAAGATGAGCAAAATCTTTACTAAGAAGATTAAAAATATGACTGAAAATAATTAAAGAAGATATGTCATGTTCGTGGGCTGGAAGAGTCAATGATGTAAAGTTGCCAATCATCTCCAAATTGATTTTTATATATTTAAGAAAATTCTAATCAAAATCCCAGGTTTTTTTTCTGTGTAGAAAATATCAAGCAAATTCTGAAATTTATAAGGAAAGGAAAACCTAAGGTCCTCCTGAAGAATCTCAATGAGGTAGGAAGACTTTCTACCAGATATCAAAGCATTTGATTCTTTATAATAAGACAGTATGGTACCAGAGCAAGGATGTACAAATAACCCAATGGAACAGTATGGAATCCAGAAATAGACCCGTGGGTACCTGGACACAATATGTGACAAAGAGGGCAGCAGAGTCCTTAAGAAAAGATGACCTTTTAAATAAATGGTGCCAAATGAACAGGATATTCATGCAGAAAAAAATATAAATCTTTACCCTTACCTCACTCCATATAGAAAAGCTAATTCCAGATGGTTTTTAGATCTTAATGTAAAAGGCAAAACCATAAAACTTTTAGAAGACAACATAGGAGAATATGTTCATGGCCCTGAGATAGTGAAAGTTTTTAAAACGGGACACAAAAAGTACTATAATCATAAATAAAAAGACTCATAAACTGGACTGCATTAAAATTAAGAATTTTCGTTCAACAGACACCTTCATGAGAGTGGAAAGGCAAATCATGGAATGAAGAAATCTGCAAAAAGTATAACTGGCAAGGGCTTGTATGTGGAATATATAAAGAACTTCTATAAATTTAAGAAAAAGCCAGAAAACCAGAAGAAAATTGGGCAAAGACCTGATCAGGCTCTTCACAAAAGGGGATGCTTAGAAGGCCAGTAAACATCTGAAAAAGTACTCACTATCATACCATCAGGGAAATGCAAATTTAATGAGACACCATTATAAACCCACTAGAATGGTTAAAAATTCTGATAATACAAGTACAGGTAAGGATATAGAGCAATAGGAACTCTCTGTTGGTGGGAGTGAAAACTGGTCCACTTTGGAAACCTCTTTGGCATTATCTATTAAAGATGAGTAACATGCATACTCTACAAACAAGCAATTCCACTCCTAGGTTTGTACCCAACAGAAATGAATGCACAGGTGAACAAAGAGACACGCATAAGAATGACAGAGCAACATTAAACACAAAGCCCCAAGCTGGAAATAATCCAGCTGTCTATAAAGTGTAGAATGGATAAATTCAGTGAGTAATACACTTAAAAGTGTGGTGCACTTTCCACCTGTGATATACTTCGGTAAAAAGGTTTTTAAAAATATACTGGTGGAAATAGTATAAAGTCAAAAAATATATTTTAAGCACTATCACTTTCCTGTTAGAGAATATAATCGGGGTTGGCCTGCCTCGGCTCACATTTGGGAACGAAGCCTACCTGAGCCCGGAGAACAGCCATGGTTTCCAGGTCCTTCTCCTGCTTGGCGATGGTCTGCTTCATCTCGTCCATTTGGAGCTGCTTGGAAGCCAGGGCTTTCTCTGCCAGTTCCAGCTTTCCACTCAGTTCCTGCAGCACCACCTTATCCACTTTTTCCGACTGAAAAAGACAAACTTATTCTAGACATGGTTGATTTCAACCTATTTTAGTAAAATATTAGATGAAGGTTTATTTTTTTTTAAATGACTGGCTCTAAACTATTCTGTTAATCAGGAGTGATAACTTATTCAGCAACTTTCATGCACTTAATTTACAGCTTGAAGATAATAATTTCCTAATTTAAAATAATGATTTATAAAAAGAAAACACTAAAATAAGGGAGATAATAACAACCCCTATCTCGGGGTGGGTGTACGTTGCTGATACTCCTATTCTTCCACTCACATTACTCTTAACTTAATGAAGTCAGTGGAATGTTTAAATTAAAAATTTACTAGGTCCTAGAGAGGAACAATATTCTAGTAAAAGTAAATGAAAAACAGAAAATATATTTCTAAGAATATAAACTCAAAGACCCCTTCTAATTCAGAGCTCCCGTGGTCTTTATTTATTCCAGCTTTATTGAGGTAAAACTGCCAAATAAAGTTGTAAAATATTTAAAGTGTACAACGTGATGATTTGATATACATTGTGAAAGGATTCCCACCATCAGGTTTATTCCCACATCTATCACCTGACATCTCTATCCATGGTGTTTAAATTATCACACCATTCTGGGGGCATTATTACTATTACTAATACAATAATTTAAGATGCAGCCAGATAAGTCCAGGGCCTCAAGTCCACTGACAGCAGGCAAGCTAGCCTTGTGATAGCTTCAGGCAGCAGTCTCACTATACAGTCATTACTCAAGTAGGAGCCCAGGCTTAGCTCTTCTACAAACCCATCCACTGTTAGAAATACTAAAAGCTTAGCCGCGGAGCAAGTAAGCCCATGTGCCACAACTATTGAGCCTGTATTCTAGAGCTTGTGCTCTAGAGCCCATGAGCCACAACTGCTGAGCCTGTGTGCCACAACTACTGAAGCCTGTGTGCTTAGAGCCCGTGCTCTGCAACAAGAGAAGCCACTGCAATGAGAAGCTCACGCACAGCAACGAAGAGTAGCCCCCGCTCACTGCAACTAGAGAAAGCCCGCACACAGCAGCAAAGACCCAACGCAGCCAAAAAATAATAATAAATAAGTAAATAAATGTATTTTTTTAAAAAATGCTAAAACTGTACTCTGACCGTAGGACATGCACATCACCTCTGTACACAAGACACATTATACATGTATGGCATATCAGGAGGTATAAAACGTTATAAACACTTAGACACAAGAAATCAATTATAAATGGAAAAACAACCCTTGAAACCAGACTTAGTTAAGGATGAACACAACTGCTTTAGATATTTACATAAAATGTTAAATGGCTATGAAAGTAATTTTTTTTTCTATAAGTACCTCTCTTCTTTTTAGTTCCTCAGTTGTTTTCAGTGCATTATTGTATTCTTGAAGAAGCCTGTTGTGTGTCAACTGTAGAGTGGCTAATTTGG
Source organism: Kogia breviceps (assembly GCF_026419965.1). Taxonomy (NCBI): domain Eukaryota; kingdom Metazoa; phylum Chordata; class Mammalia; order Artiodactyla; family Physeteridae; genus Kogia; species Kogia breviceps. The sequence goes on along the minus strand of NC_081312.1, from coordinate 180,027,915 downwards.
ACCTATTTAAAAAGAAATTTTAAAATGGAATCTTGGGGAAAATATCATAGAAGCGTAGTCTCACCTCCCTACCCTCTTCTGAACACTCAGGTGACAAAATCTTCGCTCCCACCCTTATAATCCCACACCTACTAGCATGTTCTTACTTGCCAAGAAAACAATTCCCCCCTCCCCAATCAAGATAGATTACAAATAATTTTCATAATTGTTATTATAAAACTTAACATTTATCTCCTCAGAAAAGTCCACTAGTATGCCATCAAATAAATAAAAGAGAAAGTTTTTAAAATTTATTCTTAAATCCTGATTCCAATCTGCATAAAAGAGCTATTCTGTCTTCTTTTAGCAAGTAGCCATTCAGTCACAGCATACTCACTTTTCATCTTCTGTTTTTGCTTGCTCCATTTTGATTTCTGATCGCATGCTTTCTACTTGGAGCTCTAACTTTCTGTTATTATAAACAAGCTCTTGCTTTTCATTCAGCTCTGATGGGGTTGCAGAATTTTTCCTTTCAAGGGCCTGACATCTAAGAAAGAGCAAAATTTCATGAGGACAAACAATACTTCATTTCTCAGTGGCTTTTAAACGAATCCCCAGATTATGTAGCATATGCAAAGCATTTTAGGATTACATTTTTCAAAAATTTAACAGTACAAAATTAAATATTTTATCCTCCCTGCTTCTTTAATAGAAGTAAGTAATATTTCTGAACCGTTATGCCTGAATATTAAAAAAATACAGATTTTTCTAAAAGAAATTTACATATCTCTGAACCCTTATGCCTAACATAAACAAATACAGATCTAAGATCACACAGGCTACTGTCTACTTGGAGTAATTGTTTCAACTAGTCATGCAAATATATTTCTGTGATTTAGATACAGACCAAACTAGTAATTAGCTAGAGGTGCCTCTCATATAGTGATCCATGGATATCTTTAGTATTTTTAAAACTACGGGCTCTGTTAAGCACAAAAAATATGACTTCTGACAAAGATTCAATAGGGGAGAAGGAAATGCTTTCAGTCCTCTTAAAGATCAGAGAGAAAATTTCACTATAACAGCAAATACAAACCAATGATAGCTACGTGCAAGGCATTAACGCAAAGCATGTTAAACATTAGCTTACTTACTACTAAGTCAGAATTATGACACACAGTTTACAAATGATAAAACTGAGACTCAGAGAGGTTAAATAAATAACTTGTCCAGGGTAATACCACAAATAAGGGGTAGATCCATATTTCAACCTCAGGTCTGTTTATCCAAAGTCCTTAGCATCAGCTGCTACGCTGTACTAGATAACCATTAATACTGTACAACCTTGGTCGGTGTAACTCCATGGAAACATACACTTATATATTGTGCTGGAAATATGTTTGCTAACTAATCCAAAAGAACAACATCAACTTAGCTTTCCTAAACTTGGGATAACTTCTTACATCAAGAGAAACAAGCAAATGCAAAATTCTCTCAATTTATAAATTAGACTTCATAACTGATTGAAAATCAATTTTTTTTCCTAGGTAAATCTCACTCAAGTTCTTCTTGCCCTTTGTAGCTTTTATATTTGTTCACATCGATGTTGTCAGCTCATGTAAGTCACAGGAAGTCTGGCTCACTGCTTTTTCCAGGTCCTCATATATGCTTAACAAGTGTCCCCGAACAGCAGCATCAGAGTCCCTTGGGCCCGTTCCCCCGTATTACTACAAGGACTTCGTGTTTCTATATTAACCTGAACATTAGTGTTTTCTGAATTCATATTTTAATTAGGTCTCTTTTGCTTTTACTCAGTAAAACAGTAACAAAACTGTATTTTTGTATATTAACGTATTTTGTAAAACTGTACACTTTTCGAAGGAGGATAAAATTCATCTCTCATTCTTACTTTTCCTGAAGCCTCCTCTTCATTAGCTCAGCCTCACTGAGTTTCGTGTGAGCCTCCTGTAGCTCCTTAAACAGGGCTGCCACCTGAAGGTTCAACGCTTCCACTTCACTTCCAACCTGTCATCCGGGCAATCACAGACACACATTTATCAGAGGCTAAATGAACCTCTTTGTGAGAAAACTGGTGTCTAAATAAGACTGTTGAATTGATTGAACTTTTAGCAATTAACGCCCCAAATATCTTGTATTGGAAAAAAAAAAAGCTTTGAGTACAACTCTGTTTCCTTATAGATCATTAACTGCTCAGTTTGGATGCACTTGTGATAATGACTTTATCTTAATTAAAATGAATCCTGGGCTTCCCTGGTGGCGCAGTGGTTAAGAATCCACCTGCCAACGCAGGGGACACGGGTTCGAGCCCTGGTCCGGGAAGATCCCACGTGCCGCGGAGCAACTAAGCCCGTGCACCACAGCTACTGAGGCTGTGCCCTGCGAGCCACAACTACTGAAGCCCACGTGCCTAGAGCCCGTGCTCCACAACAAGAGAAGCCACCACAATGAGAAGCCTGTGCATTGCAATGAAGAGTAGCCCCTGCTCGACGCAACTGGAGAAAGCCTGCACACAGCAACAAAGACCCAAAGCAGCCAAAAGAATCCTGATCATAGCTCAAGGGATCATAGCTCACAGTGATGTCAAAGCACAATCTAATTTATCCAGCTAGCAACTCATGCCCATATTCCCTGGCTGATTTATTTTTCCAGTCTACTCAACTATTTTCACTGTACTGCCTTTTTCCTGGCAGCTCTAGAATTTTTGTCAGTGAGTTTTATGGTGCCATGGAAGTCTCAGTACTTCTCTATTATTAGTTGTCGATTAGTTTTAGTCAACAGGGTACTATTACTCACAGGTGTTCTCTTCATCTCAGTTTTTAAAATAGTCTCCATTCTCTTGAAAGTAGGAGACTCAGCCCAGAACATGGCATACAGTAGGCATTTGATATATATTTGCTGAATAAATAAATGAGCTAAAGTATTTTATGTAAATGCCTTTCTCATGGGCTACTGTGGGTCTTACAACTTCCTGCCTTCATCACCTTTCCCTAAGCTTCAGACTGTATTTGCAGGCTACAAGGCATGTCTCTGAGTTGCCACAGAACAGAAACGTATATGAGCATGTATATAAACATGAACCTTTTTTGTTCATACTATTTTATTCAAACCAGTAGTGGGATAGAACCAAGATCTTTCAATTCTACCTTACGTTTCTGGGTCACATCCTCAAATGATCTTACTATAAATTGGACAAAATTCCTTTCTCAATTAGTGGGCCTGTCCACTTAGGAATTCTGGAGAGAAAATCAGCCAAGAAGAGAGAGAGATGTTATCTCCTAGAATCACTAGGATAGGAATACATCTCAGTACAATGAATGAAATTCAGATCAGGACAAGGAAATATAAGAGAAATAGAAAATACTCAAGATGGAAATTATTTCTTTATTGCTAAAGCCAATAACACATCACAAGACTCAGCTCCAGCGCCTGCACTACTCTCTGTCCATCGGGGGTGTGGTAACAGTCTTAGACTCTTAGTACCCACAGTTTCTGTGCCTTTCTCCTCTTCTTTCTCTTGTTCTGTGCACCCCTCTGTCTGGGTCTCAATCTCACAATGATCCTTCGCTTTCTTTTCAAAATCAGAAATTCTGAAAAATTAAAGAACATAGAAAAGTTACTTTCTCTTTGGCTTCCAGAGGAATATCAATTGTGGAAGCACTGAAAAGAACATTGTTCAAACTTTGGATAAAAGATCAATGTTTTCAAAATCTCTTCACATTTACTATATTAGCTCTGGTTTTGCTTTCAACCTGATATTGGCTAGAATTGATTTAAGGGATGAATGCACATGGAGGTATAAGATATGTATAATTTATCTTGAACACTGAAAAATACTGCCTCTTTTCACGTCATTGTCATGCACAGAAATATATTTTAAATGTGTGTTTTTATGTGTGTACACATGTGCATGCATATGTGCTACATGAGAGTGGGTGTCCCTTTATAAGGATTCGGCAGAGAGGGAAAGACTCGTTTTTGGGGACCCATCTAAGTTTATGAGGTCCTGAAAACAAACAGATATAGCAACATTCTTACACTGAATCATAATCATATGAAAGCCATCCCGATACAAATGAAATAAAGAGACTTGTGGTTAAAGACAGTAGATTAAATATACGCATGTAATTTTTCTCCCACCTTGAATGCCACTAAAATGACTTTTAAAAGTCACATACCTATAAGAACAAAGAGAAAGGGAGAGGAAATAATAGCAAGAAGATTAGGGAAGCATTAGGTATGAGTGGGAACTGACTAGATAGCCCAAGAGGACTGGATCTGAGCCAATAGTAGGGAGAGCCAAGATGGAACCCACTTCACACTGTGGGACCCCAAAGGCTCAGGAATCAGTGACATCAGGTACCTCTGGACGTGGGGCTAAAGTTGGGACCTGTTTAAGAATGACTAGAAGGTCATAAAATAAAGGGTCTCCTGACTCAGAGTCATTAATCAGAGTTGAGGGGCTGGGTTCCCTACTGAAAAGAGGGGAACTTACAGAATGCTAAGACCCTCAGCCTTCTGTTCCAACTCATCTCCAGAACGCTGCCATCTAGAAGAGTACCCTTCAGACAGGAGACTGGAAAAGTCTCCTCTGGAGAATTTGATCAGGATAAGGTAAAGATTTAAAGTTTCTGTCGTAAGACTTCCCCAAGGAAACCTCCCGGCCAGATCTCCCTACATATGCACACAGCGCTTTGTTTTTTAATACATTTATTTATTTATTTATTTATTTTAGGCTGTGTTGGGTCTTCGTTGCTGTGCGCGGGCTTTCTCTAGTTGTGGCGAGTGGGGGCTACTCTTTGTTGTGGTGCGCGGGCTTCTCATGGCGGTGGCTTCTCTTGTCGCGGAGCACGGGCTCTAGGTGTGTGGGCTTCAGTAGTCGTGGCTTGTGGGCTCTAGAGTGCAGACTCAGTAGTTGTGGCTCACGGGCTTAGTTGCTCTGTGGCATGTGGGATCTCCCCGGACCAGGGCTCGAACCTGTGTCCCCTGCAATGGCAGGCGGATTCTCAACCACTGCGCCACCAGGGAAGCCCCACACAGCAGTATGATCAGCATCTAACCCCCCAGTCTTAAATCTGATCAAACAGTAAAGATTACCAGACATTGCAGGAAAACCTTAAAATGAAACAGATAAAGTAAACCAGAAAATAGAACAACTTACTGAAATTAGAATATACCAAGGGGAAAAAACTTTAAAAAAACCCCCTATCATTAATATCCTTAGGGACAGAAGGAAACATATTACCACCATAATAAAATGGAAGAGGAACATTCAAAGGAACTGTCTCCCACCCCTCAAAAAAGATGAAAGTTGATCAAATGTATCAGAAAGCAGAAAAAGAGAAAGAGCAAGAGTGAAGGGGGGGTGGAGAGAAAGAGAGAGATAAGGAGAGAGAGAAAAAATGGAAAAGAGGGACACCCAGTTGAGAAAGTCAGAGGACTGGTCCAGGAGGTCCAATTAAAAATAACAGTAGTGCTAGAATGAGAGAATAGAGAAAACTGAAGATAACAGGTTATCCACCTGAATTATTTCAAGATCATTTTTCGAGAACTGAAGGACATGAGTTTGCGGAATGAAAGAGGCCAAGAATGTCCAGAACAAATGGATGAAAAGAAGGTCACACCAAAGCACATGTGAAATGTCACAAAACTTGGGACAGAGCAAAGAACCTTTGGGGGAGTGGAAAAACAAAGAAGTTTCATACCAAAAGATTAAGAATCAGAATGGCAATGAGTTTTTCAACATTAACACCAAAAGCTAGAACACAATGAAGTAATGGTTTCAAAATTTGGAGGGAAAATTATATCCAATGCAGATGTCTATATCTAGCCAAATTATCCATTAAGTATAAAGGTAGAAACAGAGATTTTCAGATATGCAGATCTCAGGAAATATCCTTCCCATATATTCTGTCTTAGTAAGTTAGTGGAGATATTTAAAGATATTTAGAGAATGAGAAAGGCACTGGATTCAGGAAACAGGTGATCCAACACAGTACAGATGAAGGAATTCCACAGGACAATGACAAAGGGAGGTTCCGATATGACTGCAATACAACAGCACCTAGATAATAACCAGGCTGACTCCAGGAGAAAAGTCTTCAAGAGAAAACTATTAGACTACTAACATGTTTGAATGTAATTGAGATTTCCTCATTGGAAAAGAGTATGGTGAAACTAAGCAAATTTTTATAAAGGTAATTCTGTATAAAGATTTTTTTTTAAGTATAAAAACGGAAAAGTGGTCAAAGCATAGAGCACAGCTCAACAGAGAACTGTATGGGTGCATGGGTATGTACGCATAATAATAATAAACACTGAGTAGTGATCTAACTGAATGTCAGTATAATCCGTTTTGGAGTGGGGTGGGAAGAAGGGTCCAGAAGTGTGTGTAGTGACAATGGTGAGAGTGAAAGGCAGTTAAACCCTCATCGTTCATAGTGGGAGGTCAATAGATTATGTCTAAAATAGGAAAAAACATTAAGTAGCAATTTAATCTTGATATATGGGAGTAAGTATCAAAAGAACCAGCTAAATATGTTGCAAGTGGTTGTCTCAGAAGCAGGAAAAGGAGGTGGGGGGTAAAAGGGGGTTGGTCAAAGAATTACTGTTTTTCCATTAAAAGCTTGTGGAACCAATTCTTTAAACTATGTGAATTCAAACCTGATTTTTAAAAAACTTAGTGATAATAACAAATAAACAAACAGCATTAGTATCTGTTGCAAACTGCCCAATCTAATTGGTGCACAGGCACTGTTTCTAGCTAAGCAAATCAATGGGCCAAGAGCTGGTTGGTGCAGGATCGAAGGATGGGCCATTATCACGCCACTCACATATGACGCAGGCTTCTGACCTACATTTGAATTTCAACTTAATTTTGTAGGGCAAATTTTCATCTCGGCTGACTTTTCCCTACTACCTCTTGATTATCCCAGGTCACACTTCATATACACTTTCCCTCTCCTTCCTGGCTGTCAGTTTAAGTTTGTTCAGAAGACACAAATTGCACGAAATATGAATCCTGGCAAACGATGGAAGAAAGGCAAGTCTGTTGTCCACTGTCCCCACAAATCCCTAAAACTTTTCAGAGTAAATTTTAAACTGTCTATTACCCCTATTTCTCATGAAAATGGTTGAAGATTGACTTATGTATTTGAGAAAAAGACATGTTAGGTCTTGGAATGTCTTTCCATCATATCCCACATAGTAGATCAAGCCAGGTTGTCTAGGAATCAGTGATTTTATTTCTTGGTTTCAGTCCGACCTTAGCCAGGAGGTCATCCTAATACCCACATGGGGAACATTACTCTTGGCAACCAATCACTGACTTGCCAGGTGTTAAATACTGCAAGAAGGCTGACTCACAAAATGGAAATTTAATGCTATTGAGAAAGGGATCCTTTACAGGGAGCTCAGAGTGAGAGAGGGAAACACCCATCACAAAGGCAGGCCTGACTTCCTAGCTGCAATCTGAAAAGCTATACCTCCAGACAGACAGCTACGATTATTTTGAAAGCAGGAAATATATAATAGATTATATGAAAGATCCGGATGTATAATCAGAAAATTCCTAAGTTTACACTTTTATTATTAAAGCTAATCATGTTATCTGAGGAAGGATGAAATACTGGCTAAACTTGACTTCTTAGAATGGTGTGCAGAACTCAGGAGGGTAAATGTGCCAATGAAACAGAAACACACTGATTACTCATGACTATTAAGGGTCTTTTACAAAGCAAAACATCTTCCCTTTAAAAATCAGCTGGAATAATTAAGGTGTAAAAAGAATGCTTTTACTTAATTATTTTTCTGTGCATCATTACTAGATTTGGGGACTTGTCAAAAAGGCAGGATGGTCTTCCCTGGTGGCGCAGTGGTTGAGAGTCCGCCTGCCGATGCAGAGGACGCGGGTTCGTGCCCCGGTCTGGGAAGATCCCACGTGCAAAAAAAAAAAAAAAAAAAAAAAAAAAAAGGCAGGATGAATATTTTACTCCATTAGAATACATGGTACTAGTTTCCTGGAAGTTAACCTCTGAACTTTTCTAAGGGACAGTAGTAGGATATGGGGTAAAAACCTACGATTCATAGCTATCATACCTTTTTCACCTCTGAAAAGAGCTGACGATCAAATAAGTCATTGGACAAACACTGATTATTCTAGTTACCCTCATTCTGAATAAATAACTTATGCTTCATATTTTTAAAACAGATCTTATAGTTAAAAATTTCAACTGCTTCAGTTAGAAAGTGCTTCTTCTTTTTTTTTTTTTTTTTTCTATACGCAGGCCTCTCACTATTGTGGCCTCTCCCGTTGCAGAGCACAGGCTCCGGACGCGCAGGCTCAGCGGCCATGGCTCACGGGCCCAGCTGCTCCGCGGCATGTGGGATCTTCCCGGACCGGGGCACGAACCCATGTCCCCTGCATCGGCAGGCAGATTCTCAACCACTGCGCCACCAGGGAAGCCCAGAAAGTGCTTCTTATAGTATAATTTTAAGATTAATGAGCCATTTATAATGTCTGAGAGTATTATGTCTCAGACATAATATATTTATGTATATTATAGTATATCCTATTTATAGTATATTTATTATTAAATGTTGCAATCAATGGAACCCTAAAACTGTTGCATTATCTCCCGTCTTATGTGGTTTCGCACTTTGCCTTCATAAAAAGTTCATTCACACGTAGAAATTCATTGACTTCACAACTCTATGAGGTAAATAAATTTTATCCCAAAGTGCGTGTGTATACCACATTCTATGAAGCCAGTATTTCCCTTATACCAAAGCCAGACAAAGACAACATAAGAAAACTACAGACCAGTACCCCTTAGGTATACAGACGCAAAGATCCTTAACAAAAGACTAGCAGTCCAAACCAGCAACATATAAAAAGAGATCATACGTCATGACCAAGTGGGCTTTATCCAGGGATGAAAAGTTAGTTTGACATTGGAAAATCAATCGATGTAATACATTATATTAATAGAGGTTAAAAAAACCCATGGGCTTCCCTGGTGGCGCAGTGGTTGAGAATCTGCCTGCTAATGCAGGGGACACAGGTTCGAGCCCTGGTCTGGGAAGATTCCACATGCCACGGGGCAGCTGGGCCCGTGAGCCACAACTACTGAGCCTGCGCATCTGGAGCCTGCGCTCCGCAACAAGAGAGGCCGCGATAGTGAGAGGCCCGAGCACCGCGATGAAGAGTGGCCCCCGCTTGCCACAACTAGAGAAAGCCCTCGCACAGAAACGAAGACGCAACACAGCAAAAATAAATAAATTAACTAATAAACTCCTACCCCCAACATCTTCTTTAAAAAAACAAAACAAAAAAAACCCATACAGGGACTTCCCTGGTGGTCCAGTGGTTAAGACTCTGTGATCCAATGCAGGGGGCTTGGATTCAATCCATGGTCAGGGAACTAGAGCCCATATGCATGCCACAGCTAAGAGTCTGCATGCCACAACTAAGAGCCCGCATGCTGCAACTAAGAAGATCCCGCATGCTGCAGTGAAGACCTGGCACAGCCAAATAAATAAATTAAAAGTAAATATTTTTTAAAAACCCATACAATCATCTTCATAGACTCAGAAAAAGCATTTAACAAAATCCAAAACCCTTTCATGATAAAAATTGCAACTAGAAATAGAAGGGAGCTTCTCACCTTGATAAAAGCATCTATGAAAAACAAAGGTAATACCAGCTTAATGGTAAAAGACTGAAAGCGTTCTCCCCTAAGATCAGGAACAAGACAAGGATGTCTACTTTCTCCTCTTTCATTTAACATTGTACAGGAAGTCTAGCCAGGGCAATTATGCAAAAAAAAGAAATAAAAGGAATCCTGGTTGTTAAGGAAGAAGTAACACTATTTTTTTGCAAATGACATGATCTTGTATACAGAAAATCCTAAGGAATCCACTAAAAAAATGATTAGCACTAATGAATTCAGCAAGGTTGCAGGCTACAAGATCAATATACAAAAATCAGTTGTATTTCTCTACACTAGCAATGAATAATCCAAAAATGAAATTAAGAAAACAATTTCATGTATAATAGCACCAAAAAGACTAGAATACAAAGGAATAAATTTTGAAAAAGAAGTGCAAGACCTGTACGCTGAAAACTACAACACATCATTGAAAGAAACTAAGGATGACCTAAGTAAATGGAAAGACAACCATGTTCATGGATCAGAAGACTTAATATTGTTAAGATGACAATGGTTCCCAAATCGATCTCCAGATTCAATGCAATCCCTAACAAAATCCCAGGTGGCTTTTCTCCCCAAATTAACAAACTTTCCTAAGAATTACATTAAAAAAAAAACAAGGGACCCAGAATAGCCAAAACAGTCTTTTAAAAGAAGAACAGGGCTTCCCTGGTGGCGCAGTGGTTGAGAGTCCACCTGCCGATGCAGGGGACACAGGTTCGTGCCCCGGTCCGGGAAGATCCCACATGCCGCGAAGCGGCTGGGCCTGTGAGCCATGGCCGCTGAGCCTGCACGTCTGGAGCCTGTGCTCCTCAACGGGAGAGGCCACAACAGTGAGAGGCCTGCGTACCGCAAAAAAAAAAACCAAAAAAAAAAAAAAAAAGAAGAACAAAATTGGAGGACTTGCATCTCCCAATTTCAAAATTTACTACAGAACTAAAGTAATCAAGACTGTGTAGTACTGACATAAGGATAGACATATAGATCAATTGAGTGTTTAGGAATTAATCTTTACACTTATGGTCAACTGATCTACACCAGGGGTGTCAAGACAATTCAGTGAGGAAAAGAATTACCTTTTCAACAAATGGTGTGGGACAGCAATATATCTACATATGCAAGAATGTAGTTGGACCCTTACCTCACACCATGCACAAAAATGTAATCAATATGGATCACAGACTTAAATTTAAGAGCTAAAAGTATAAAACTCTTAGGAAAAAACACAGGGGTGAATCTTTGTAACCTTGGGTTAGGCAATGGTTTCTTAGATACAACACCAAAGGCAGAAGGGACAAAAAAACCAAACAGATAAACAGGACTAGATCAAAATAAAAAAATTCTGGGCTGCAAATGATACCACCAAGGAAGTGAAAAGATAAGTTACAGACTGGGAGAAAATATTTGCAAACCATATACCTCATAAAGGACTTGTATCCAGAATATTAATGAACTCTTATCATTCAATAATTAAAAGACAATCCAATTTTTTTAAATGGGCAAAGAAGAAGAGATACAAATGGCCAACATGAAAAGATGCTCAACATTATTAGCCATTGGGGAAACAAAATCACGAGATACCACTTCACATCCACGAGGATGGTCATAATCAAAAAGATACACAACAATGGTGTTCGCGTGGATGTGGAGTAAGTGGAACCCTCATACATTGCTGGTGAGAATGTAAAATGGTGCAGCCACCATGGAAAACAGTTTGGTAGTTCCTCAAAACATTCAACAGTAACCACGTGACCCAGCAATTCAACTCCTAGGTATATACCCAGAGAATTTTAAAAATATGTCCACACAAGGGCTTCCCTGGTGGCGCAGTGGTTGAGAGTCCGCCTGCCGATGCAGGGGACGCGGGTTCGTGCCCCGGTCCGGGAGGATCCCACATGCCGCGGGGCGGCTGGGCCCGTGAGCCGTGGCCGCTGCGCCTGCGCGTCCGGAGCCTGTGCTCCGCAACGGGAGAGGCCGCAACGGTGAGAGGCCCACGTACCGCACCGCCCCCCCCCCAAAAAAAATGTCCACACAAAATATCGTGCATAAATGTTGAGAGCAAATATTATTCATAATGGGCAAAAAGTGGGAACAACCCCAATGTTCATCCAATGATGAAGAGATAAACAAAACGTTGTCTAGTTACATCATGGAATATTATTTGGCAACAAAAAGGAGAAAAGAACTGACACATGCTACATCATGGATAAACTTTGAAAACATTATGCTAAATAAAATAAGCCAATCACAAAAGACTACATGTTGTATGATTCCATTTGTATGAAGTGTCCAGAAAAGGTAAGTCTATGGAGACAGACAGAATTACTAGGAGGAATGGGGAGTGAGTGCTAACAGCTATTGGGTTGCTTATTTGAAAGGAAAAACGTTCTAAAATTATAATGTGGTAAAGGCTACATAACTCTGTGAATATTCTAAAAATTGAAACGTACACTTCAAATGGATGAATTGTATGGTATATTAATTATATCTCAATAAAGCTGTTAAAAAAGCAATGTATGCCTATTTCGCGTTGCCTATTGCATACCTTTCTTTGGCTTCCTTGAGGGCACGTTCAAGTCTCTCCACCTTCTGGTTTCCTTCCCTTAGACAAAGCAGGAGCTGGCTCACAGTTAATTCCTCAAATTCCAAATAATTCCTGGCACCTTCTGCAGATTTACTCCTACATCAGGACAGCATAAAGGTTAAAAGGTTTTCATGAGAAAACAAAAATGTCAGAGTCCAGGAATATTACTGGAACCAGTTTAAAGGAACTGCTTTCCAGAATATTCTCTAGTTAATTCTCATTTACAGACCAAGCACAGCTGGCCCGGTGACCACCAGTGCCTCACTCCTGCATGCTTTCCAGGGAAGAAGTGGGGACTGATGGGTGGGCTCGACTTACGCTGCACATGCTCACTTCCTCTAAGTGATCACCGTGTCCGCGGCACCAGACCACAGGAACCACAGTGGGGCAGAGGTAGCCCTGGTTTTTGGTGTCCAGCTTTCCCAGAGGACTAATCTCCAGGAAGACCACAGTCATACAAAGGGCACAAGCATGTGTGCTGCCCATGGTGACATGCAGACCACCGGCCTTTCTCCAGCTCGACCGAAACCACCACGTTCTCTAGTCAGGAGAAGAAAATCATTTTTGTTTCTGGTTTCAAACAATCAGAGCAGAGAATTGTAGGCACTGTTGGCACGTCAAATATTTTTCTTGATTTCCAACTCAGATTAAATCAAGAGGCAGTTCAATGACAAAGAAAACCACAACAAGCACTGCAGCAACTAAACATTCTGGACGACTGTGCTGATGCCAGTGGCAGCTGCTCTTTCAGTAACCTACGCAAGGTCACACATCTAACAAAAAGCGAGGATTCAATCCCAGTCCCCACTGCCGGAGCTCAAACTCTGAACCTGGAAATCCATCTCTGACTCCTCAAAATACTTTCAAACCGGGTAAGGAAGCTGTTATTACAAAATAGCTGTGTGGGGACTTCCCTGGTGGTCCAGTGGTAAAGAATCCGCCTTACAATGCAGGGGACGCGGGTTCGATCCCTGGTCAGGGAACTAAGATCCCACATGGCACGGGGCAACTAAGCCTGTGCACCACAACTGCTGAGCTGGCGCGCCTCAACCAGAGCCTGCCTGCCGCAAACTACAGAGCCCAAGCACTCTGGAACCTGCGCCACAACTACAGAGCTCACACGCCCTAGAGCCTGTGCGCCACAACTAGAGGAGAAAGCCCTCACGCCACAACTAGAGAGAAGCCCACGCACCGCAACAAAGAGTAGCCCCTGCTCGCCGCAACTAGAGAAAGCCTGCGCGCACCAACGAAGACCCAACGCAGACAAAGATAAATAAATAAAAATAATTTTTTTAAAAAAAAGCAATGGGGAGAGGGGGAAGCTGAGGAATTTCTAGCTAAAAAAGGGAATAACTTTCATTTCTGCCAACTGCCCTGTTTGATGAAAAAATATTATCTAATCCCGATTTTCTCCCTTATACAAAGGCTTGGGAGCATAACTGAAAAAAACAATAACCCATTTTTATGTTTTATAAGTACATTCATCAAGTTATAGAAAAAAGATATTAAAAGCCTATGAGGGAAGAGATCCTTAGGGAAATTTTCAGATAACTCTTCTTAAGCAGAGACATGCAGTAAGAACCTGCTTACAGAGGATGAGCTGACAGCATAGTCTGGGTCAGAGCTACTTGCAAGAGATTCAGGTGACCAGTTCCCCTGCTGTCTCCTCCTCAAGGTCCCCCCACCTCTTAAGATGTCGGCTTCCTAATATCTACTTGTCACAAGTCTACTTGCAATTCCCCAGGTAAGATATCTGGGCACTTTCAAAAAAACGGCCACCATCACTCAGAGCAACAACAGTCATTGTTATGGAAGATTATCCTGAATTAGTCACCTTGGCTTGTACTCGGGGATGAACAGGGAAGACAAAATGGAAACATCCCCCTTATCAGCTGGGCAGCCTGGTCCGGATCAGACTGCACTGGTAAACAAATTAGGAAACATGGGTCTCTTAATTGAGAAGCAGCTTGTTTTCACTGCCCATCTGATGGAGATGAAGCACCTCTACACAGAGTGGTGAGGGGTTAGTTCGCCGACAAAGGCACCAGACATAGTTTTTCTTCTCCACCAGTTTGGGCTGCAACATTAAATAGCAATTCAAATGGAACATTCTTGAAAGGTCCCGGTATAAATTAATAAGTGGCTTTTTCAGCCCACCATGTTTGGCCTCCCAGGGGACAGCTGAAAGTGACAGGACTGCCCAGTGTGTCTGTCCGAAAGCCCTAGTCTGCCTTCACGTACGTGTCAATGGAATCAGTTCTTGTGGGCCCAGGACTTGGCTTGATTTCTTTCGTTGCCACATCTGCTTCTCCCTCCTGTAAAAGCAGAAATGAAAGGGATTTAACGTAGTATGTCTGCAAAACAAATTCCTTATCAAAAGAGAAAAAGGCAAAAGAGCAGGAATTTGGATGACACACAACCCAAGGAACCTATCAAACGTGGAAATGTGAGATGTTTAAATTCGGTCGCTCAGATGTCATGGAAATTTACCCTTCCCTCAACCTGCACTCCCCATCGGGATTATAAACATCCAGGCAAAGAGAGAAGGTTGAGGAGGCCGGGCTCCTCTCATTCAGCACAGTCAACCTGACCGCCCACACAGGAAAGCTTATCTTCTTCTCTTTCTCCTTGGCAGTTCCCTTCTCCCCGACCAGGTTAAGGTCACAGAGAGCTAGTGACAGTTCCACATACCTTTCCCACACAGTCCTTTAACATGCAAAATGTTAGAACTGGCTGAAGCCACCGTGAAAAGAAGGCTGTTTTCTGTGGGCAAGGCTCACAAAGCATAGGTTAGCTCCTATTAGAAATCTGTATGCATCTCGGGCCACTTAGGGAACAGGAAGATTAAGACCACTTAAATGATTTGAAGGATGTTTCTTTTTTTTTTTCTCTCTTTTAAATATTTATTTATTTATTTGGCTGCGTTGGGTCTTAGTTGCGGCATACGGGATCTTTCGTTGCAGCGTGCCGGCTTCTCTCTAGTTGTGGCACATGGGCTTCACTGCCCTGCAGCATGTGGGATCTTAGGTCCCTGACCAGGAAACGAACCTGCATCCCCGGCATCGGAAGGCAGATTCTTGACCACTGGACCACCAGGGAAGTCCCTTGAAAGACATTTCTATTCCAATGAGGTAGCAGAAAGATCTTCCAAAAATACAGAGATGGTTCTAGACAATTCTGTGTGTGCACACCGTTCCTAAATCTTGGGCAGTGTTTTTCTGTTCACCGAAGCAAGGCAAGAACACATGTTGACGCTACAAGTAACTGTCACTCATCAGTGAGGGAGAATATTACGCTAACCGTTCATCCCAAAGAAAGAAGCCTCCTTTGGAAACTTCTGATAGGCTCCTTGGGCTTCCTGAATTTTATCAGTTATCTGCAGAAGGTTAACATAACGCTCTTTGATCGACGCTGTGTTTTCATAACCTTTGCTCACTTGCAGAAAGAGGACTCTGACATTAGTGCGCTTCCTGATGAGTATTTTCCTTGGCTTGGCTTCAGCCCCTATTCCTCTAAAATGTATGAGGGGCGTGGGTGGTAGGGCTATTAAGAGCCATTTTGCAGCTCTGTTCACCTTGTGCACCGGCAAATAAATGAGAAGGTAAAGGAAGTCGCACTCAGCCATTTCAGACACGTCCACTAGTTAAGCTTCTCCAACGGTGCCCCTCGCCCCGCCCCACTCCCACTCCCCCACAAAGTCGAGTTTCCTCTTTCAGAGACACAGGTCACCTCTCTGCCTGTATCAGACGTGTACTCTGACAGAGCGGGAATGACTGTGTGTCTGAGGGAGGATTTTCTCTTCCGGTACTTGTCTCCCTCACCCTGTATGCAGT
This sequence comes from Kogia breviceps, assembly GCF_026419965.1. NCBI lineage: Eukaryota > Metazoa > Chordata > Mammalia > Artiodactyla > Physeteridae > Kogia > Kogia breviceps. The sequence goes on along the minus strand of NC_081312.1, from coordinate 180,011,791 downwards.
TTTTTCCTAGTAGCAGGGAAGGAGAGGTCCCTCTGGGCTTCACGTACCTTCCGTGCTCTTCAGCAGGACTGCCCGCACGCCAGGTCCCCCGACACACGCTTCCCACCAGGGATGGGCCGGCACGTGCTGCCTCGCCCAGCTCGCATCATTTGGGGGTGCACATAAATGCCAGTTAGCCCACCCTGCCTTCAAACCCTGTTCTCGGGGGTTCCGTAGCCGCTGCCGTTAGAGGGGAGGGACAAGCCAGGGTATTCCCTGAGGGTACAACCAGAGCCGCTCTGCTCTTTCTTTTCTCCGCTTCTTAGTTTTAATATACCAACGTTCCTCGTAAGACTTTGTTTGAAAAGAGGGTTCTGTTCTTAGTAAGTGTTTTAAAGCCTTTTGATTTTACCACATCTGATCACAACTCCGCTTACCTAAGTGAAATGCTGAACACAGCCTTGAGACCTGGGCTGAAAAAGTTTATGCCTTTTTTTTTTCTTTTTAGGTCAGTCACATAAATTTGTCAGGACATACTGGAAAAAAAAGGACTTATCTCTTTGGTCATAGAAGGTAATCAGTATTTTCCATTTCAGCTATGATAGCCACAATCGTTATGTTATACATTTACGTTGACTACGCTGAAGTTTCCCCACTATCTGGCTTTCCTTGAAAGGAAATGGTGGTATTTGTAGCAACTGTCCAGGTGAGGTTTTGTCACTCGCTTACCACAAAACCAAAACCAACACACTTACAGCCATCCTGATTTCAACAAAGGAGTCTTCGGAGGGGCCACCTGAGTTCAGCTTGAGCTGTAATTCAGACACGATGCCCAGCAGATCGACCTTTTCAGCTTGAAGGCGCGCCACTTGGGTCTTCAGCTGTTCCATGTCCTGTTCTGCCTCTGCCTTGGGGACCTTGGGGACGAGGAGCAAAGTGAATGAATGAATCACACTAGGGACTTGGCCGTCAAACTCGAGTGCCTCCATACCCACTGGCAAGACAGCCATGCTTTACAGTAGGATATTCTAGCGTGTCCTTGGCAATTTATTTTGACATGCCAATTAAAATGCAAAAGCTTACATTGTTTTATCATATGCAAATAACTGGAAGTTAAAATAACCTCATGACAAGAAAGGCTTCCTCAGCATGCTGAAATCATCTGATGCCATGAAAATGACCAACCAGACTTTGGCAACGGTAGACTTGTAAATTCTAGTCCAAAATTCCACAAAGAACTGCCACAACTCAACCTTTTGCCTTTTTTTCCCCCTACAAATGCATACCCACCCCTACACTCCCCATTCTTGTCATGTCTACTCAGAAGCCAGAGCACCAAGGAAGTAATGTTACAGTGATGGCAAAACACAATGAAAGGCCCACAATTCTCCCAGGTATGTAGTCTGGTTGCTGCAGTACTCTACGCTCCTGTTTTAAGGTTGCTAAAAATAAGTCTGGTGAGAAATAAGAAAACTGAAAATTCAGAGGCTGGTACCAAGGGTGGAAGAATTAAATTTCGGCCTCTATAAACATGAATAATAAACATTAATATTTCCCTGAGTACCTGCTGTGGTCATCCTGTTGCAGTTACTACATATGACAAAGTCATAAGAGAAAGAGCCTGTTGGCATGTGGTGCTTTTACTTGGGAGAAGGGAGAGCAGATTCTAGTCCACACTGTGCTAATCAGAGCACGTGTCACCTTGAGCAGATTCACTCAATGTCTGGGCTTCAGTTTTCTCGGCTCAGAAAGAAAGACGTGGTACCACGTGGTCTCTGGGGTCTCTTCCAGCCGTGACCTTCTTAGCCTCTCTGATTTCTTCCCTCACTGCTCTTATGGACATGGCACCACCAGAAACACATACACTTGAGATTATCAGAGGATTGCAACACACAGAAAATTCATACACACACACACACACACACACACCCTATGACAGATCTCCTAAGGAATGGTAAACAGGCTCAAAGGCTTATAGTAAAACCAAAAAAGTATCAGAAAGGCTTGTGCACGGACCATAAACCAGCTAGTCCATGAAGTATTAAATGAAGTATTAAGAAGAAAGGGCTTGGGCTTCCCCGGGGGCGCAGTGGTTGAGAATCCACCTGCCGATGCAGGGGACGCGGGTTCGTGCCCCGGTCCGGGAAGATCCCACGTGCCGCGGAGCGGCTGGGCCCGTGAGCCGTGGCCGCTGAGCCTGCGCGTCCGGAGCCTGTGCTCCGCAACGGGAGAGGCCACAACGGTGAGAGGCCCGCGGACCGCAAAAAAAAAAAAGAAGAGAGGGCTTGGTAGTAATTGGCAGCAGGGAAGTGCCCCTCACACCAGTGGAATCATGCTCTGCCTTCATCTGGACCATTCTCTTGCTAGGAAACTCCCACAGGCATTAGAAAAATGCAACTCGTTGTAAAACTGAAGGGTTAGGTCTGTAAGAAAAGGTTCGAAGCCTGTGCAGTCTCTCCTGGTAATGACTCAGACCAAAGAAATGTATAGTTAAAGGCACGAGAACATAAAAGAAAATGTACTGCCTAGCCCGGTGCTAGGAAGCAGGCAGGGAAGGGCGAGACTGCCCTCTGTGAGCGATTTTCACATCCATCCTCTTGCCCTCCCCGAGGATGCTGTGTAGAATGGACTTTTAAGGAAGAAAATGGAGTTTTAAGCAGGGGTCTGAGGACCAGGGATATAAGGCCATGACTCTAAAATCTCAGATGTCAGGTTAATTTTCTTTTGTGCAACTGTGCGGCTCTCTTAACTATCCTGGGGAAATTATGAATCTGCTCATTTGGCTATAAAACACCTTGTGAGGTGACACTTTAAATTTCTCTTCATTTCACTGTAAAGGCTCTGTCCATCGTCTTCCCGGACTAAACTTCCAGGGCTTATTCTCTGGATCTCAAGCCCAGCTCCATTATTTGTTATGTCTTTCATCAGTTTTGAGCACTTAGCATTGATTAGCCTTCGTGACACAACAATTTCTCTGTCTTTTTCTGTGCTTGTGTTGTCCTGGAAATGTGCCCAGGCTGATATGCCATTTTATAATCCAAAAACAATAGTCTATCTAATGACCTTTGCCTGGCCATCTGTAGTTAAAAGTTAAAAAGTACTCTTTAGGGATCATTATGATGTATAATTCAGTGAAACTGGACAGAACCAGTAATGCCTCGGCCTCACCCTAAAGATCAGAGGCAGATTTCCAAAGGAAGTTCCCTGCTCCCTTCCCTTGTGTGACACAGACCACAGGAGAGGCCCTGATGGCTTGTGGGGGTGGGTGGGTGGGGAGGAGGGGCGCGTCCTGCAGAAGCAGCAGCAAAGATGGGCCAGCTTGAGTGAGGAAAATCTGAGGCCTTGAGAGCTTTAGTAAATCAGGAAGATGAGGGCCTAAATTAAAAACAACTGGCCTTCCCTGGTGGCGCAGTGGTTAAGGATCCGCCTGCCAATGCAGGGGACACGGGTTCAAGCCCTAGTCCGGGAAGATCCTACATGCCGCAGAGCAACTAAGCCCGTGTGTCACAACTACTGAGCCTGTGTGCCACAACTACTGAGCCTGTCCTCTAGAGCCTGCGAGTCACAACTACTGAGCCCACGCGCCACAACTACTGAGCCTGCGAGCCACAACTACTGAGCCCACGTGCCTAGAGCCCGTGCTCTGCAACAAGAGAAGCCACTGCAAAGAGAAGCCCGTTGCACTGCCCCCGCTCGCTGCAACTAGAGAAAGCCCACACGCAGCAACGAAGACTCAGTGCAGCCAAAAATAAATAAATAAAATAAATTTTTTGAAAATTAAACAACAACAACAACACAAGTGGTGCAGGAGACAAACATTACAGAAGAGGCAGGGGGGCAAGAGGTGGGCCTGGGAGGTACAGTCTGGGGGGATACAGCTGATGACCAAGGGTTTTTAAGAGTCCTAAATGTCACTTTGTCCCAAGGACTCATTTCTGAGTCCTGCTTGTAGTTTGCTTCAGCTGATCCTCTGCCCTGAAAGAAGCTGTCCAGAGCTCCAGCTTCTGACCTCAACTTCTTCCAATACTGGGACCTTTTTGGAAAACCTACAGGCAGACTATCTCAGGCAGACAAACTGCTTCTGGAAGCTTCCTTTTTGGCTTCAAAGTGCTGGGCCCCCACAGGCTGAAGCCAACTGTCAGCCCACATCCCAAAAGCCAAGGGAGGAAAAGAAAGTGAGATATTTTCTTCCAGCAAGTAGAAAATTACCCATATATCCCAGTGATCATTTCTTCAGAGTATTCTACCTCAAAAATATTTAGACAATGAGAGGTTTCGCCCAAAGAAGTGACTTAATGCTCTTTGAACTGTAAGACAAACTGAAGCATCAGACATGATAAATCTTATCAATAATGAAACATTTCCAATACAAATACAAACTTATTAAAGCTGAATATTTTCATTGTCCCATAAGCAGAAGCTGATGAGTGAGATCATTGATATAAACTATGATATTTCTCTAAACAACTTTTCATTCTTTAGATTATTCCATATTTCTCTTTTCCTTATTTTATTTCTTTGTTTCTATTCTTTACTTATTTAAGAAATTAGACATCAGCAAAGTTCAAGGTAAAGTCTCAAGAAAAATCACTGATGAGGGGAGGGAGAAGTGAGGAGTATGGAATTGACAGATACAAACTACTTCCTGTAATAAACCATAATGGAAAAGAAAGGATATAAGGGAACAGATACAAACTACTGTACATAAAAGAGATAAGCAATAAGGATTTACTGTTTAGCACATGGAACTATAGTATGTATCTTGTATCTTATTTTCCTATAATGGAAAATAAACCAAAAAAAATTTCTATAACTGAATCACTTTGCTGCATACCTGAACTAACACAATATTGTAAATGAACTGGAAAAAAAGAAAAAGAAAAGGAAAGAAAATCACTGATATCCAAGAATTAACCCAGTGCTCCATCCTCCCTAAAGCTGTTAAGTTCTAGGTTTGGAAGAAAATGAACTGCAGATGTCCATCTAAACAAATAATACCCAGTGAGCCTTAGAATATGGGCAGAGGCTTCAAGTGTGCTCTGACTTGCTTTTTCACTCACATCTTTGATGCTCGTTCTCGGGTGTGAGCACACTTCTTGGGTTCTTTGGGTCAGTGGAAATGTGGCAACCCTACAGCCTCACATCACATGACATTTGTCAAACCAGTTTTCAAAAGTAAATGTAAAACATAAAGCGAGGAATCTATTTTAGCTGGAGAGAAAGGACAAGGTCCATAAGGGAAAATTCTGAGTGACAGATTTTTTAAGTGTAATTCTATATCAAAGACATAAACTAACGACTAACACTTGGGTGGTTCTAGGCAGAGGTCCTTCCGCACCATCTATAATGAATACAAAATACTGACTTATAACCGTCACACTCTTTTGACTATAATCCACGTGGTCAAAGCTTTACCCATTTCTTTCCTTCACCAGAGATTATACATGACCCTTAAAATTGTAACCAATCTTCTCATCAAGCACACTTCTTTCAAGACAATGCAAAGCACCCATCTAGCCTGAACCGTGAAAGGTTCTGATCTAGAAGTCTGGTCAAGTAAGATCGCACGACAGACATGAACAGCATAAAATCACAACTGACCAGCCTGCTCACCTCGAATGACCTTGCAGTTTTCCCTCTTAGTCTTCCGAGTTCTTGCTTCAGTTTTTCATTTTCAAGACTCATCGCCATGAGGCGCTCTTTGGCTTCTTTGCTCTGGGCCTCAGAGAACAGGCGTTCTTCTTTCTGTTTTTCTGTCCAGGCTGAGAGCTCCTCAAATCGCCCTTTCATAGCTTGATTGTTCAGCTTCATGGCCTCTGCATGGGGTGCAGAGGGAGAGTGTCACGCCAGGGGCCTGGATTTGGGGTCATGAATGGAACCCGCCTGGGCCCCAGAGTCAGCCGGAAAAGACTGCAAAGCAAGATGAGTGAGTGGTTTCCGCTTGCAGACAGGACTAGCGGGGTCTAATGTCATCTCTAGTCCTCAAGAGTCTCAAGAAAATAAAACTGATTTTATTGATTTATTATAACAAAATGTCTGTTAATAACTACATAGACTGAGGTCCATCACTCCTGGATTCGAACACTGGTTCTCCCAAAAACCATGGCTGCAGATACTAGAATGCTTTCTTTTTTTTTTTTTTTTTTTTTTTTTTGCGGTACGCGGGCCTCTCACCGCCGTGGCCTCTCCCTTTGCAGAGCACAGGCTCCGGACGCGCAGGCTCAGCGGCCACGGCTCACGGGCCCAGCCGCTCCGCGGCACGTGGGATCCTCCCGGACCGGGGCACGAACCCGCGTCCCCCGCATCGGCAGGCGGACTCTCAACCGCTGCGCCACCAGGGAAGCCCACAGAATGCTTTCTTTTAAGGTGATATTTAGGACTAACTCTCTAATAATAGCAGCCTCTTTTTCTTTTTCCTTTTAAATGGGCTAAATGTCATTATGCCATATCCCCGAGATGCCTACTTTTTATTTTTACCTGTATCCAAAAGTAAACACTGGAAACAGCTTTAGCCTTACTCAGAGCTAATTCTGTGCTCTTTCTTCCCCCAGGGAACCAGGCACAGAGAAAGGGATTCAGCCACAAGCTCTTAGCAAAGGATGGCATCCCCGGAGGCCCGGGGCGAAGGAGGAAACACGGGGCCACAGGTGCTGCTCACCTTTCAGCTGATGGTTCTCCCTTAGAAGCTCTCTCATCTGCTGCAGCAGCTCATGTGGCGTGAACGCGTCCAGATTCGGGTGAGCCAGATTGGGGGGTCCATTTCCTGTGGTTTCGTTGGGGCTGCCCCCCTTTTCAGTCAGGCAGCTAACGGGTTGGTGGGACATGGCAGCAGTTCCTACAGAAAAGTCACAAACCGAAAAGATAACCGTTCCCCTCTGCATGGCGTCCTCATGAGTCCCACAGGCCCATGTGCAAGTGCTAAGAAGTATTCTACAAGGCGCTCTCTCTCCCATTATATTTTGAACAATCTTGATTCTTCCTTTTTAAACAAAAAAGGTACATCCTAGCTTCAGTTTGTACGTGTATGTCTGTGTATAAGGGTGTCTAAAGGGGTACAGTGAGGAGATGGGGGATAGAGGAGGGAGAGACGGACATGATATCACGATGATCAGGAATCCTAACGTGGGGAGTTCAAGAGGCTTTCCATATCTACATTTGTAGATGTGGGCAAAGTATTATTAAATGGATTTTTCCCCAGAAAAATCTTTAAGCTCAAATCTTCCTATTTTGGGTGAATTGTATGGTATGTGAATTATATCTCAATAATTAATTGTTACAGAATCTCCAGATTTCGTTTCTTGTATATTTGGCTGAGAGGAAAGGGAGAACTAACATATTTCGGATGCTTACTGTCCTCTTGGTCATCGCACCAGACTGTCAGTTTCTAATCCTCACTAAAACTCAACTAGACAGCTATTTTCCTGGTGGCAGAGCTGAGTCCACAGAGGTTTTATAGCTCATCCAAGGTCACTCAGGGAAGGTAACAACCGAGCATGCAGGATGATTCCAGAACCCAGCCCTGCCACACAGTGAAGGTAGCACTGAACACTTAGGCTTCCATAGTCGATACTTTTGCAAAGCATTCTAAAAGACTAAGAAAATCTTGCTTAGTTGTTGCATATTCTGAGACTATTTTAAGCATACTACTTTATTTGTTGAGGGCTCAGTGTGGCCATAAATAAGATAGACGGGTGTATCCCAACTGTACTTCTGTATGGCCTACCACCTGGGCAAACACAGAAATCAAATGCTGTGGGCACACATTTTCCTTTCCGCATTTCACAAAGATGATGATCTACCTTTTCATGAGGAATTGCAGAGTTACTGCATCAGTCACTGGAAGCTGAGGAGAGAGAAGTGCTCTCTGATCTATCGCTGTATAACCTCTGGGTGTGCTCTATAGGTAAACATGGAAGGTGGGCCCATTCACCTCACCCAGGGTTCAGATTCCACGTCACCCATCCATCACACACTGCCAGAAATCTTAAAGAAATAACCAAGGCTGCTGGAAGGATTTCTTCTTCTTACTTCTTAGCAATAACAGTCAATGAATTGCTTACAAACAAGTTACTAACAAATTCTCACTGCGTCCAAAGAACCTCGTCCCTGTAAGAAGTTCCCACATGTGCCGATAGAACCTGCCACCGCCGACAGGAGGGCGGAGTACAAATGACTATCTCTCTAAGAGGCTGCAAGGGATGCCTCAGTTACGGTTTTTGTTGTTAAGTCCCTGTGCATGTTAGGGCAGAAGCTGGGGAAACCACCATGCATCAGTGCCCGTATATTAATGCACCAAACCCTTGGGGTGCAGAGCGGTGCTTCTTTCCCACTCTGGCAGGAGGCAATCCCTAGGCTCTCTGGAGGTCTCCTGGAACTGAGAGCCTGGTGACCTGCTTTTGGTCTAAAGGACCCGTAAGGGAAGCTGGGACGAAGTGAGAGAGCGGCATGGACTTATAAACACGACCAAATGTAAAATCGATAGCTAGTGGGAAGCAGCCTCATAGCACAGGGAGATCAGCTCGGTGCTTTGTGACCACCTAGAGGGGTGGGATAGGGAGGGTGGGAGGGAGACGCAAGAGGGAGGAGATATGGGCACATATGTATATGTATAGCTGATTCACTTTGTTACAAAGCAGAAACTAACACACCATGGTAAAGCAATTATACTCCAATAAAGATGTAAAATAAATAAATAAATAAAATAAAGGACCTGTAGGAAATCAGAGACAGGGCTGCTACCGAGGGGACAGCTGGCCCCAGCACGGTGGCCTGCGTGATTCCTCTAGAGCAGCTGGCACAGGAAAGGCATTCTCATGGAATTCTTTAATGAGGATGGCAGTTCTATGAAGTGAAAAACACAGATGAAGCATTTTGAGCCTTTTGAAAGCATCTGTGTTTTACATATCCTGATTCGTTTAGAAAGAGGTACACTGCTAAAGCGTGCTATCTCTTAGCATTAGGTGACCAGAATAGACTGCTTTTGTTTTCCCCAATAAAATAATTTGGATTGGGCTTCCCTGGTGGCGCAGTGGTTGAGAATCCGCCTGCCGATGCAGGAGACACGGGTTCGTGCCCTGGTCCGGGAAGATCCCACGTGCCGCGGAGCAACTAAGCCCGTGAGCCATGGCCGCTAGGCCTGTGCGTCCGGAGCCTGTGCCCCGCAACGGGAGAGGCCACAACAGTGAGAGGCCCGCATACCGCAAAAAAAAAAAAAATTAAAAAAAAATAATAATAATAATAATTTGGATAAAGCCAGTTTCTGACTTTCCATAAAAGTCATTTTTGCATAGTACTATGTTGGCGGTAAAATTTCATAAAAATGGGTTTTTACTAAATAACAGTGCTCCTATCTATTTTTGCAAAGAATACTAAAATTCTAAGTAATTGACAAAGACAAAATCCTTGTAACGTGTGTCATTCACTTGTCAATATTAAATTTCCTCAGGTTTTCAAGGATTAGACTAGACTCTGGAGACATTTAACAGATTTGTTTTTAAAGTATCTAAAGCAGAGGGAGGGAAGAGTAGGGGAAGGGGGAGGGTAGAGAAGAGAGACGGTTCCTTCCAATATTTTTCCTCCTTGACTTTCAGTTATATCTCCACCAAGACTTGAGGCACAACCGTTAACAGTTAAAACCGAGTCTACTTATCAACTTTTTCTGGTTGCCCAGATTTTATAAGGACATGAGAGAAAACAACAAACAAACAGGGTTATACTGAGGGAGACAGTAGAAAAATAAGCCAGGTGCCACTAACCAGACAAGTGACCTTGAGAGCTCCTCTGACCTCTGTGATGATTTACTGACTTGCCTAGCAAATGATGATCACTATAGCTGCTTTCAGCTCAGAAGCCCTATGAAAAGTATTAAGCTTCTAGCAAGATCACAGTCCAACCCACACTGTCAAACACATACACCCCAGCACCTCGTGGCCATGCTGCCCTCTCCCACTAATACATACGCCCGTCCCGATTATAGTGAACACTTTGCTATGCAGCATTGTTAGGAAAACTATTTGGTAATTCAAATGTCGTGGTGTATAAGAAGGTAACATAAATGCCAAACATAAGCACATAAATACTTAGAAACAAAATTTTACTAAAAGCAATTTAATTGATTTTTGGTGACTCAAAGTGCATTTTATGATTTTAGAATATTTGGGGGGGCGTCATTACAAGCTATCACAGTACAGTGCAGTACAAGCTATCACAGTACAGTATATGAGATGTCTACTGGTAGAATGCCAGTTAGAGAAAGCTGAATTCTCTAAATGTTTAGCATCACCTTGAAATATTTTCAATTGAGAAAATGCAGAGATGTATTATAAATCCTTGCACACATCCTCAAAGGTGATGAACTAAGGAACTAAGCCATTTACTCCAAGGTTCTGTCTAATAACAGAATTTCTCATAAAAATCCAACCAATGATCAGAAATGCATCATTTCTAAGCAAAGGTGTTTTTTTTTTTGTTTTGTTTTTTTTTTTTAAGTACAGAAGGGTGAATTAATTTAGCACAGGATTTGTCAAGATTTCACCAATGAGGAAAAATAGGAACCACCTGGAAGGTGGAAGATCAAAAGCAAAATCTCCTAGATTTTATTCCTGGATCTGCTATTCAAATTCCTGATTATAATTATTGTTCTTAATTCCAGAGGTCACGTAATTATAGCAGTGACTTGACTTTGTAGTCATGAGCTTAAATCTTCTTTCTGAGTTGGCCTTAAAAATGAGCCAGCCCCACTTACTCAATGCAGGAATGTCCTGTCCGGTTTCCATGGCAGATGGTCATATAGACCAGGCTCGAATGACTTCAGTGACAGACAATATGAGCACATGATCTTAGCAGGCCACTGCCCGTTCTATTCCAGGGCGGCTCTGACTGCCCGAAAGCCATTCTGTATCCAACAGAAATCTGCCTTACACTGACTTCTCGCCACTGGTCGTCCCACCATCAGGAATAATACAGAATAAGCCCAGGTCCTTACCCTGGTGTGGCTGATTCTCCGAACCTGCTGATTAAGCATTCACAGGTTCAATCCCCACATGGGTAAATTAGTTATAAACAGTGAAAACCTATTTCCTGATCAGAGACAATTGCTGGCTATTGGCAAATTCTGGTTTGGGTTTTCAAGGGAATGATTGAGTAACATTCCAAGATTGCATCAACTAAACTCATCACCATCCTGGAAAAAGAACTCAAAGCACATATCCTATTAAGGGGGTAAAAGAAGACTTACCTTTTATGCCAGAAATGGAACTCTGACTTTTGTAACTGCAAACATACAGAAAATGGAAATAGACGGTGTCATCACCCAAGGCAGGAACCCGAGAGTTATGCTGGATTCTTCCTATTTGCTCTTCCCCCAAGTCTAACGGGTCACCGAGTCCTGTCACTCCCACCCCCTCTCAATCCCCACCAGCTTAGGTCAGGCCCTTCTTGTCTTGTCTGGCCCACAGAGTACGGGACTTTCGTCTGTTTTGTCCACTGCCGTGTCCCTAGCACCTAGAACATTACCCGACATATATGGGGGTTCAACAAATACTTGCTGAATGAATTTGCATAGCTTCCTCCATGGCTGGACTCATCTCCTTTCCTTGCAGCCCCACTACCTCCATGGTTTCTTTCCTAATCCCAGGGCATCCCCCTGCTTAAACCCTTCCCATACAGACAGAGCTCCAGCTCCCGAGCAAGACAAACACGGCCTTTCAGAGACTGGCCCCCACTTACCCAGCAGTATCATCTCCTGTCACCAGTACCACTCATACCTGAGGCACATGAAAGAGCTCACAGTTCGTGGCCTTATTTTGCTTTCCTACCTACCCTTCCCCGAGATGCCCGGATCTGCTTTTACCCTGGCAAACCCCCACTGGACAGTTCAATGTCCAGCTCGAACAAATGTCCTGTGTAAAATGACCCGTTCTTTCCTCTGAGCACCCAACAGCGCTCTGTGTATTCCACCCCCTTGGTCCTTTTATGTAAGGTACTGTGATCATAACCACGCCAGTCAATCTTCTCATCAAACCTAAGTCAAGGTCTCTATTTTGTTCTTCCTACAGACTGGCACACTGAGAGCAGGCTCTCAGAAAATGTCTGTTGAAATGAAATGAAGCTATAGTGTAAGAGGTAAAGTCATACACTTGTAAAACACAAACCCGACATACTAGTATTACGAGTTTCTCTACAGATCAGTGGCACTCATTTCCAGATTCTTGAACTCAACTTATTTTGAAAATTAGTACCACTTTACAAATATCACTACAAAGGTATCTGGATGTCATTTCGTAACCCATATTCCATTACTCAACCCACATAATAGGTCAAAGTGAAAACAACTTTCAATATAATTTTTTTCTTTCTCAGTGAAACAGATTTTATTTTCAAAACGCAGAGTTTAACTTCTTCCTTTTCCCTTGGATTTACTATTCCATAGATTCCAAAGAACATATCACAGAGTCCAAGTCTCTATAAAATTCAGAAAAAGTGAGGCTTGGAGAAGAGAATACCCATGTGCCCCTACCTAAGGGTGGGGATTCCATGGGAGGGTAAAACAGTGACCAATTCCTTTCAAGAATAATGCTTTTGTTTTTTCGGAGAGTTTAGATGGAGCGCATAACATAATATGCAACTTGAGGTCAGTTACCAAAAAATAAATAAAAATACTACTTTTATAATGTTGTACACAATACATAAAGAACAACTGAAATTGGCCCAGTAGAAGAACTGGCCAATCACCCGGAAGACTCTAATTACTGTCCTCTCTACAGGCTACATTTCGACTTGTCTTGCCTAGGGCATTACGGGGCAGTCCCTGGACTGGCCTCTGCTACTGGACCTCCCCAGCCCACTCCAAACTGGGCATATCCTGGGCGGGGTGGCCAGGGCCCCCTAGCTCTTCTCTCCTTCCGGCAAAGAGCAAGGGTGAGGGGTTCTTCTGTTAACGGTGCGTTTGCTTCACCAGATCCCAGGCTTTATTTTTTATTTTTATTTTTTATTTTTTGATCCCAGGCTTTTGATGTTTTAAGTTTCGGTTTTCCGTTTCATCCTTAAGCAGTGCTGTGGCATATAATTTCCATACAGCAGTCTTCCTGGTGGAGGAAGGAGGCTAGACGGAACCTGGGTTACATTTTCTCTTAGCAATGCTCACTGCTTGCAGCTTACACGATAGAAACAATCCCTTTGGGGTTCTCAGCTCATCACATATTCATATTCTCTACGCATCTATAAACACACACAAACACATACATACACACATGCCCTCCTAGACACAACGGTTTACGAAGATTCCTTTCAGCTGTTCAGTAATCCCGCCACCTTAGAGAGCGGTCGCCGGTTCTTTAGTGTCCTGGGCCATCGTAAAGCTAGAGTAGTTTGTACGTCTTCCAAAGGTGTGTCCTTAACCCCTTCCCTTATAGTGAGGAACTGGCTGTACACTCATTCCCAACCTGCGGAAGGATGTCAGCCTCAGACCACCTTCATGACCTACAGAGGAAGGCACCTGCAGCCAGCCTGCAGAGTAAAAAAGGGGGAAAGGGGCGCTTTGGGCTGGACGCCCCCGCTGCCCTTCCGCACCAGGTCAGGATCGCCAGGGCCCGGAAACCCTCCCAGCGAGCGCCGCCGTCCCACCCGAGGGGACGCCCCACCCTCGCCACCCACGTCCCTACTGGCTCCGGGTCGCAGGGAAGGCGGCTACGGGAACCGCTTCCAGGGCGGAGAGGGAGCCCCTGCCCGCCCCCTGCCCCAGCTCACCCGGCGCCCGGGATCCGGCCTCCCTCGGGGTCACTGCCTCCTCGGCATCGTTGCCGCTGGGAGAGGGCTCTGGACCCGGATGCAGACGCCAACCAGGGGACCGGCCGGGGGCGGCGGCGGCGGGGGCTGGGGAGCCTCTGGCGGACGCGCAGCCTCGCCACCCCACCCAGCGCTGCTCAGCTGACAGTCGCGCCGGCCTCTTCACCTCCGCCCGGAAATTTCCCGGGCCCCGCCCGCCGCAGGCCCCGCCCCAACGCCCGGCCCTCGGCAGGCCGCGCCCCCCGCAGGCCCCGCCCCAACGCTCCGCCCTGCCTGTCTCGTGGGCCAGCCCACAGCCTCCCAGCGAGCCCCGCAGCTCTCCCAGGGTCCGGGCCCGGACGCGGGTTAATGCGGCTTGCGCATTAACCCAGTGCGACTGCCCTGACGGACGGCGTTAACTAAAACACACTGTTAATTAAATGGAGTGTGAGGTGTCGGTCTTCGCCGCAGGGGGTGCCTTAGAAGTCCAGAGCCACGGGGGCCGCTGCGCCCCACCGAAAGAGGGCGACGGTCCCAGGCATCCTTGAGACGAGACCTCAATCTCTGTTAAAGGCCTTACATTTAGATAGAGCTAATTGAGCACTCACGGCTTTCCACCCGATTTTGCCCTTGAAGTAGACCTTTAATTAAAAACACAAAGCCTGCCGGATGCTTCTGGGGCCCTTGTTCCCGGGAACAGGCCAGCCGTTGACACTAGGAGGTTTCAGGTGCTCCAGGCAGGTGGGATTACTAGATTGACCTGGACTGTACCTGGAAGGCAGAAGTATTGATCTACTGGACCGGAGGAGGATGGTTGCCTCCAGTCTAGACAGCGTGAAAAGTGAGGAAACAAGACGAGGAAGGAGGGAGAGCCGCCCTAGTTTGCATCCTAAGCACCGCGAAGAGGGATAAGCAAGGACGCAGACACAGGACACACAAGGCGTCTGATCGCGAGGTCAAGGTCTCGGTGAAGCCGGTGCGGCCAGTTCTCCGGGTAACAGGCCCCTCGTGTAAGATAAAACAAATTAGGGCGGGGTCCCAGGAGGTGAGGGAGAGAGGGTCTGGGAGCAGGTTTGTGCTGAAGAGTAAGAAGGACGCATCGCACGTGGGAAGAAACTTGATGTACGAATGAAGAGGCTGACGCCGCTCAAATCAGCGGGATACCAAGCACGTTGTTCCTCACCCAAACTGCTCGCTGGTTAGACGGAAAAGAGAAAAAAATCCTAATCGAAATAGGAGAAGGGGGACGCGCCCTCTCCCAGTGTCCTGAAGGATTCAACTCCTCTATTTAGACCGCCTGCTCCAGGCCAGCTCTTCCTGCCCGACTCTTAACACCACCCAGAGATTAACCCCCTGCTCAAGGCAAAGAGGGCTAGCAAGTCAGTACCTGCCCCAGACCCAATTCTGGAGGGTCCCTCCTGGGCTTGTTAGGGGTGCCTGGGGCGAGTCAACTCTACAGGCTCACTTCCGGTATTTTGAACCATGTCAAAGGAGAGAGTAAATGAGTATTAGAGACGCTCGGAGCAGGGAGGGGATGGGATGGGGTGGGATAGTTGGGGGGGGGGCGTCATACACAAGGCTGCCACCAGCTGTGGAGTGAGAAGGGTTAGGGTGGGTGAGTTTCTGGTAGAGAAAGTGGTCAGGGTCGTTTTCTCCAGACCCACTTGCTCCTGAAAGGTTGAGCCCTCCCACCACTTCTTAGCTGTGTGAACTTGGGCAAAATCTACCTAATCTTGATGTGCCTCATTCTCTTTATCTGTAAAATGGGGCCTCTAATACAGGTCCAAAATAACAAAGGTCTGAGAATTCAAAGCCTTTCTCAATTCATTTGGTGGCAGAACTAGACCCAAACTGATGCAAAGTTATTTACGTTCTTTATTTATATCACTTCATATGATTATTTGTTTCACTGAAGCCACCTTAATTAGATTGTATGAGATCTGTTTCAGACCCTCTTGGGGAGTTATATTATGTAAATTACATGCACCTTATTACCTTCCTGAAATGCAAAAAATTCTGAGTTCTGAAATAGAGCTCATGCCAAAGGCTTTAAATACAGGATTTGGATATACAGAGCTTACAGCCTAAGGTCACTGTGACGATTAAAGGATAATACGTGTAAAACACTCAGAACAATGCCTGATAAACAACGTTAGTTGCTATTCTTTCTGCTAGTGTTAGAACCAACTCTGGGGACTTCCCTGGTGGCACAGTGGTTAAGAGTCCACCTGCCAATGCAGGGGACACAGGTTCAAGCCCTGGTCCAGGAAGATCCCATAAGCCAGTGCGCCACGACTACTGAGTCCGTGCTCTAGAGTCCGCGAGCCACTACTGCTGAAGCCCGCAGGCCAGCCTGTGCTCCGCAACAGAGAAGCCACCACGAGGAGAAGCCTGCGCGCTGCAATGAAGACCCAACGCAGCCCCCCCCACCAAAAAAATATAAAAGAACCAACTCCGTTTCTTAGCCTGAATAGTCCAGCGGGGTGCCTCCTTACTCTCTCACACTTCCATGAGTAGATAGAATCTAAGTGCAGCTAAGAAAATGGAAATTGTGACATGCTTTCCGCTGTTCACTGATGTGGTTTTGCGGTAGGTGAATGCAAAGCAGTGTGGTAGGCAATTTAGTGAGATACTCATTTATTTCACGCTTTCTGTGCCCCTCCCCGCCCACGCCTGTTGTTTGGAGAATACAGCTAATCCCTTTGTGTTTCCTATCACAAGGATATTTGCAAGATTCTTGGAAGGCCAACCTTTCTTTTTGTCTCTTGAGGAAGCCCAATCATCATCTACCCCAGGTGTCCTGGAGAGAAAGAGCAGAGAACCCAGGTGGGGTGGGGGGATTTCACAGCATTTGGGGGAGTGGGAGGGGGGGTGGAGGTCGGTGGTCTCCTGAGCATCAAGGACTCAAGCCTCAGCCCCTGCAGCACCAGGACACATGGCCAGCTCTTGGAGTGACACAGCTATATGAGACATCTATTGGACCTTGGGGACTTGGTCTCACAGCCTCCGCAGATTCTGGAATGCTGGCTTGTCACTGGACATAACAGAGCAAACTGCCCTCTCCTTAGAAGAAGCTTTATGGTAGATGGTGAGGATACCAGCATCAATGGGCTGATCAGCTTAACGGGCTGAAAATAAATGGCCTAACTCCAGTGGATGCCAAAAGCCCTCCTGGATTTTTCCATGACCCCAGGGAAGGAGAGCCTCCACTCAAGGCCTCAGTGATGCTCAAGAGTGGATTTCCCTACACTCCTACAGGGCAAGGGCTGGGTGGACAGAAAGTAAAGAGATGTAACATATTTATGCATATCTGAGCTACTGGTAGAAAAATATACACACTTGGGACACCAGATCCAAAGACTACCTAAGCTATGATCTACCTATACTATGACTCCATATATATGAAATGCCTAGAAAAGGAAAGCATAGACGGAAAGCAGACTTGTGGTTGCCTGGGGCTGGGAGTGGCTTGGACTGCAAATGAGCTCACAGGAATTTTGGAGGATTGAGGAAAATATTCCAAAACTAGTTGGTAATGAGGGTTGCACAACTTTATCAGCATAAAGATTATTGAATCGTACACTTACAATGGGTGAATTTTAAGGTATGTAAATCATATCTCAGTACAGCTGCAAAAACAACACCGAGGGGCTTCCCTGGTGGCGCAGTGGTTGAGAGTCCGCCTGCCGATCCAGGGGACACGGGTTCGTGCCGCGATCCGGGAGGATCCCACGTGCCACAGGGCGGCTGGGCCCGTGAGCCATGGCCGCCGAGCCTGCGGGTCCGGAGCCTGTGCTCTGCAAAGGGAGAGGCTGCAACAGTGAGAGGCCCGCGTACAGCAAAAAAAAAAAAAGCAAAATAAACAAACAACAACAACAAAAAAACAACAAAAAACCAAAACAACAAAAATAACACCGAGGGAATTCCCTGGCGGTCCAGTGATTAGGACTCCACGCTTTCACTGCTGAGGGCCCGGGTTCGATCCCTGGTCCGGGAACTATGATCCCACAGGCTGCGTGGCGCGGCCCACCCACCCCTCCAAAAAAACAAAATAACAACAACAACAACACAAAAACCCACCAGAAGTAAATCATCATGCTCTCTGGTAAAGGGTATATGCCCCTTCTTCTGTTGGGCCAGTGGTGAAGTTGCTGTGTCAGTCATCTACTCTGTAGCTGAGCTGGGTCTGGGCTTCCTTTGAGCTTTAGTTAGATTCAGTTCACAATTGGCTCCAAATATTCTGAGGATGGCTTCCTCAAAAAAAGTTAAACAGAATTACCATATAACCCAGCAATTCTACTCCTAGGTATACACCCTGAAGAACTGGAAACAGGGACTCAGGCAAGTGCATGTAAATGCCTCTAATAGGTCGCTTCCCTCTTACTGATACCTGGCATTGCAGCAACTCCCTGGATGAGGAGTGAGGCTTCCGTCAGAGCCCGGCTCTGGGATTAGGGGCTAATCTGCCGCCAATTTAGCAGCAGCCTCAGACAAGTATCTGGAGTCCCAGGAACAATGCCTCCGCTTTGAGAAAAGCCGGAGCAAGTGTGTGTGTGTTTGTGGGTGCGTGTGTATGTGGTCTCTACTTCCTTCCTCTCCTTTGCTCCCCAGCTCTAGACCCTGAAACAGTTAACTCATTGGGAAGAAGCTGGGGGTGTATCTTTTAGGTGATCTTCAGTCCTCTGTGAACACTGAATAAGAAGACCACAAGACTACTACTACTTCCTACTTCTTCCCATTGTGTAAACACAGAAACTGTCATACTCCCTGCCACCTTTTCCATCAAGTCAAAGTAGAGCATGGAGGAACACTAAATTCTTGTTTCTTTCTTTCTTTCTTTCTTTTTTGTTGTTGTCTGCTATCAGCTTTATTCCTTTGAAGTCTGAATTCGCCCCCTTCATCAGCACAGTGATGAAATTGGACTGGCTCCTTACAGCAGATTAAATGAGGAAGATGAAATAAATCCCAATTCATTTATATTTATCTTGACCTACCCACCCCTATACAGCAGTCTCTGTAATTCTATAGAGAGAAATTATTTCCATAGCCACTAAACCCAGATGAACTCCACAGAGTTATGAAAACTAAACATTGCAGTTCCTCTGTCAGACCGACACTGCTATAATTCAGTACTATCTATGCAAACTGGATTTATACTATAGTCAAAAATCTTATCACCTGTTGATTCTGCTCGCCTGGCTGCTTTTACGTTTCACCACAAAATCAGGCATACTTTTTCTTACATAATTATGCAAGCTATATAGCCTCTGGCCTAGCCCAGGTGGAATCCCTGTACCTTCCAAGACTTTCTGCAGGCTGCTCCGCATCACATGGATGTTCTCAATGCCCATGAACCTGAAGCGAATGTTGGCATAGTTGTCTTTCATTTTCATACCTCTTCCCAGCTGCTCGGTTGGCCATGGCATTTAACTTTGGTCTTGTGTCTACAACATACATAAACTGGCTCCCTGGGTTCGTCTGGCTAATAGCCTCCAGCAGGAGCTCATCATCTATGCAACGAGTATAAAATCCAGACAGAGGCTGGCTACAGCGGCAAATGACAGCATTGTTCTCTTTGTAGAGGTAGGAAAGCACAGGCACACGTTCTTTACTTCTGAACTTCGAACTTCCAACCACTGTTCCCAATGTAACAGATTTAGGAACCACTATTTCAGGAGGGTAGGTACTGCATATCTCATAGTTTCTGTTGGCATCTGTTATGGTCCAGTATCTGTTAGGAAGTCCCATACGTCCAAAGTCTGATATTGGGTCAATCAGCTTCCATCCATTTTCCCTCATCTCTTTTGAGGATTTGGGATTGTAAGAAAAAGCATACAGATCTTCATGTAATGCTTGGGCACCGTGAGATGGTCCATAACCGCGGTTCCCACCACCCGAATGCTTCACCGCTACTCAAGCTGCTGCCACCACCACCGTTCTACTTCTAAATTCTTGTTTCTTGATGTGGCACATATATACAATGGAATATTACTCAGCCATAAAAAGAAACGAAACTGAGTTATTTGTAGTGAGGTGGATGGACCTAGAGTCTGTCATACAGAGTGAAGTAAGTCAGAAAGAGAAAACCCAATACCGTATGCTAACACATATACAGGGACTCTAAATTTAAAAAAATGGTTCTAATGAACCTAGGGGCAGGACAGGAATAAAGACACAGACATAGAGAATGGACTTGAGGACACGGGGAGGGGGAAGGGTAAGCTGTGACAAAGTGAGAGAGTGGGATGGACTTATATACACTAGCAAATGTAAAATAGATAGCTAGTGGGAAGCAGCCGCATAGCACAGGGAGATCAGCTCGGTGCTTTGTGACCACCTAGAGGGGTGGGATAGGGAGGGTGGGAGGGAGATGCAAGAGGGAGGAGATATGGGGATATATGTATACGTATAGCTGATTCACTTTGTTATAAAGCGGAAACTAAGACACCATTGTAAAGCAATTACACTCCAATAAAGATGTTAAAAAAATTCTTGTTTCTTTGTTTTACTTTAAAAGTGTTAAGAGTTTCTGGAGCAAAATTTAATGTTGAAGTATTAATTAGCCAGCGTCTGTTGATTTTGGAAAGTAATCACAATGAGACACCACAATTCTTCGTCATGGTCTGAAAAGCATCGCCATTCTCTTCTTTGTGTGCCTGAGGGGTGCGAAATTGCCTCGGTGTCTCACTTTCTACACAGTTTCTTGCTTCTGATTAAATCATCTGTCAGTGTTGAAGGACATGATTTCTCGTTTTCTCATCTCCCTTATTCTTCCAAAATGAGATGTCTCACTTCTCAGAAGTGCATGGGGAATGGGGGGACACAGGCCTGGGTGTCAGACTATAGATTTTATATATCTTGTATATTTTTGTATATTATTATATATGTTATATATCATATTTATATTATATAATTATCTTATACTGTTTATGCTTTATATATTGATATTATATATTATGCTATATTAATAGATAGTTATATTATATGTAATATATTATATAATATATTTATATTATAGATTATATTTATATGATATAATTATGTATTATATATAATTTTATTTTGATTTTACAGTTTGAAATACATATATACATATCGAGAGAGAGAGAGGAAGAGAGAGAAAGATTGATTTATTATGAAAAATTGGCTCATATGATCATGGAGGCTGCCATTGGCCAGCTTGAGAGGCAGGACTGGGTGTGATGGAGAGCTGAAGCTGTGGTCCCAGGCCAAAAGCTGGCAGGCTGGAGACCCATGAAGTCGATGTTTCAGTTTGAACCTGAAGGCCGGAAAAATCTGATGTCCCAGCTCAAGGCAGCCAAACAGGAAGAATTTCCTCTTATTTGGGGGAGAGTCAGCCTCCAGTTCTATTCAGGCCTTCAGCTGATTGGGTGAGACCCACCCACATTAGGGAGAACAATCTGCTTTATTCAGCCTTATCAAATTAAATTTGAAACTGATCCAAAAACTCCTTTATGGAAATACCCAGAATCCTGTTCTTCCAAACGTCTGGGTCCCCCATGGCCCATTCAAGTTGACACATAAAATTAACCATTGTACTTCTATAGACCCTGACTTAAGGCATGGCTAGTTAAATTATCAGAAGTGATTTTGCAATTTGAAAAGTTACAAGTCCCCTGTTTTCATGAGAAAATGTATTCACATATGGCTTTCAAATAGACTATTATAAACCTGGATACAAAACCTTAGCTGGTTTGCCCATGACCTTTTGTCCCACAAAACTTCAGTGTTCCCCTCACCAGACTACATGACCCCTTTTCTGATTTTGTGGACAGAGTTCCCATTTCCCTTGTCACAGATCAATAGACAGTTACTAGATTTATAGACATGATGCCCTGATGAGCAGTAATACAGGTTTCCCTGGGGCTGGTCCCCTCCGATCTTCACAACTCGATGCCAGGAGCATACCTCTTTCTTTTCTAAGGTCCATGGTTCAATTCTCCAGCTGATATAGCTTTAAATTTTGCAACTGGTGCTGATGCAGTTGAGTGAGGAGTTTTTTGCTTTTCACCGTGTGTGGAGCAGAGCTTGTTCCTCTCCCGCTCTGCCATGCAGGTTGAATTGACCAAAGCTATGGTTATGGAGAAGCCTCGTCCCCTGCTGGTCAGGTGGGAATTTGTGAGACAGTATGACACGCTGCTGAACCAGGCCGCAGACATGCTACACGGATTTTATGGAAAGAACTCTTCTTAGGTCCACGGGGGACTGGATTCAAATGGAAATCCAGCAGATGCAGTCTATGGACAGAAAGAAATCCATAGGAAAGTGATGTCACAAAACTTCACAGATTGCCACCCTAAGATCCGTCACGTCGATACTCATGCCACTCTGAATGACGGTGTGGTGGTCCAGGTGATGGGCCTGCTCTCTAATAACAACCAGGCTTTGAGGACATTCATGAGACCTTTGTCCTTGCTCCTGAGGGCTCTGCTGCAAATACGTTTTATGTTCACAGTGATATCTTCAGATACCAAGATGAGGTCTTTGGTGGCTTTGTCACTGAGCCTCAGGAAGAATCTGAAGAAGCAGCAGAGGAACCTGAAGAAAGACAGCAGACACCTGAGGTGGTACCTGATGATTCTGGAACTTTCTATGATCAAACTGTCAGCAGTGACTTAGAAGAACCTGTTGCTGAACCAGAGCCTGATCCTGAACCAGAACCGGAGCAAGAGCCTGCGTCTGAAGTCCAAGAGGAAAAGTCTGAGTGCATTGGAAGAAACTCCTCCTGAAGAGGCTCAGAAGAGTTCTTCTCCAGCTCCTGCAGACATAGCCCAGACAGTGCAAGAGGGCTTGAGAAACTTCTCTTGGGCAACTGTGACCAGTAAGAACCTTCTCCCAGTGGAGCTGTTCCGGTTACTGGGATACCACCTCATGCTGTTAAACTACCAGCTTCACAGCCTCGTCCAGAGCCTAAGCCTGAATCTCAGATTCCACCGCAGAGGCCTCAGGGGGGTCAAAGGGTGCGAGAAACGGCGAATACATGTTCCTCCCCAGGGGGAACCTAGAGCAGTCCGTGAGGCTGGTGAGCAAGGTGATGTTGAACCCCGAAGAATCGTGAGACACCCTGCAGTCACCAGCTCTTTATTGGCAACGCGGCGGAGTAGAGCTTAAATATTTTTTTTCAAAATGACGGGAGTGTGGTGGAGCCGCGTATTAGCAGTGGTGGGAAGTTACCCAATTTGGGGTTCGTTGCGTTTGATGATCAGAAGCTGCTTGGCAACAGGCCCATCATGTTCGGAGGTGAGGTCCGCCTGAGCGTGGAAGAAAAGAAGACTCGAGCCGCCCGGGGAGGGGACCGCCGAGAGAACCGCCTGCAGGGACCTGGAGGCCCTCAAGCGGGGCTGGGTGGTGGGATGAGAGCCCCCCCCACGGAGGCGTGGTGCAGAAACCAGGATTTGGAGTGGGAAGGGGCAGTGCTCCAAGGCAGTGAACTGCTCTTCACTGATCTTCAGGCAGCAGAACAAACCCCAGCTCCCACAGAGTGCTGAATTTCTTCAGCCAACTTTTGGTATCTCGGGATGTGATCCTAGTCTATCATAAACTGCTTAAGGGGCTTTCCTGGTGGCGCAGTGGTTGAGAGTCCGCCTGCCGATGCAGGGGACACGGGTTCGTGCCCCGGTTCGGGAAGATCCCACGTGCCGCGGAGCGGCTGGGCCCGTGAGCCGTGGCCGCTGAGCCCGCGCGTCCGGAGCCTGTGCTCCGCAACGGGAGAGGCCGCAGCAGCGAGAGGCCCGCGTACCGCAAAAGACAAAAAAAAAAAAATCGCTTAAGTTTGTACAATTTTACTTTTTGTGTTAATGGTGTGTGCTCCTTCCCCCCCCTCCGCCCCATTTTAGTCCTTTACTTCCAATTTTGTGGAATGATATTTTAGGAAAAACGGATTTTTAAAGAAGAAGAAAAATAAAGACTGCAGTTCCTTGCTTTATTTGCATATACAGACTGGATTTTTTTTTTAACAGTTTCCCCAAAGGAATATGTATTGCTTATTACTGACATTTGGTATGTTTCATTCATTGGAATATTTCTTTTTTAAACAAATTTTATTTATTTTATTTATTTTTGGTTGTGTTGGGTCTTCGCTGCTGCGTGTGGGCTTTCTCTAGTTGTGTTGACGGGCTTCTCGTTGCGGCGGCTTCTCTTGTTGTGGAGCACGGGCTGTAGGCGTGCAGGCTTCACTAGTTGTGGTGCATGGGCTCAGTAGCTGTGGCTTGCAGGCCCTAGAGTGCAGGCTCAGTAGTTGTAGCCCCCGGGCCTAGCTGCTCTGCAGCATGTGGGATCTTCCCGGACCAGGGCTCGAACCCGGGTTCCCTGCATTGGCAGGTGGATTCTTAACCACTGCGCCACCAGGGAAGCCCAGGGAAGCCCAGGGAAGCCCTCAGTTACTTTCATTGTAATGATCACATAAGGGCAAAATCCATCCATATATACACTTTATATCCATCCATCCATCCATCCATCCATCCATCCATCATCCATTCACCTCTCTCTCATGCACACATACATACGTTCAAAACACAACCCAAGGGCTTCCCTGGTGGCGCAGTGGTTGAGAGTCCGCCTGCCGATGCAGGGGACGCGGGTTCGTGCCCCGGTCCGAGAGGATCCCACGTGCCGCGGAGGAAGCGGCTGGGCCCGTGATCCGTGGCCGCTGAGCGTGTGCTCCGCAACGGGAGAGGCCGCAGCAGTGAGAGGCCCGCGTACCGCAAAAAAAAAAAAAAAAAAAAAAAAAAAAAAAAATCAAAACACAGAACTCAAAAAAGTAAAGTCAAAAGAAAGACCTAGCTCTCTGAGTAATAAGACATTTTTGGTCTCGAGAAACAAAATTGTTTCCTAGGGGCTACTTCTACGGAAACCTGCACAGCATCTGCTCCAGGTGCTAGTAGAAATTGTATTGGCAGTTTTTTTGTTGTTTGGTTTTTAGTTCCGGTCATACAACATAGTGATTGGATCTTTCTATACACCTGAAAATGATCAGCATGCTAAGTCTAGTTACCATCTTCCACCGTACAAAGCCATTACATAATTATTGCCTACATTCCCCACACCGTACATCTCATTCCATCTATCCCATCTATAAATCCCACCTACCCACTAATGACTCCCAACTTTATGTCTCCACATCAGACCCCTTCTTTGAGTTTCATACTGGTATATCCATCTACCTCCTTGGGATGTCTTCTCCAGGATGCCGTACAGGCAGCTTCAATGGAAGTGCACAAAGCAGTCCTGATGTGTCCCTGCCCAGTGATACCTGGGATTCCTTCCCCCACCCCCATCGCACATCCTTGTTTTTCATTGGCTTTCTTCATTTCACCTTCACTGTCTAACTTAACTGACAGTGGGTCCATCCCATAGCTTATTCTCTGTCACTCCATCCTACCCACTTCCTTCAAGGCACTTTTCATATGCCTTGCAAAATTATTCATTTCTAGTTCACTTGACTATTATTGGTTTTTCTTGCTAGAATTTTCTCCCAGTGAGGGGACCATGTCTCTCATTCACTTTTTTTTTTTCCTTATTCACTTTTGTATCCCCAGGGCCATGCAGAGTGCCTCACCCATCGCAGCTGCTCAGCAAACATCTGATGAACAAATGAATGGGTAGGTCCTGAGGCGGTTACTGACCTTGCTGAGGTGACCAGCACTGAGACGACTGGGTGAGATATGAGATAATATACTTGGAAGAGCCTAGCCCGGTACCTGGCACATAGCAGGTGGTTAATAAATATGAGTTCCCTTTTCCTTTTCTGAGCTATACGTAGTAAGTCTTAAGGTGCATCAAAAGGCTCTTTATCAAATCTAGTTCTCAACTGTTCTAGTGTATCAACTGTACAACTTATTCTATATATAGATGCCCTGGCTGGTACTTCCCAGAGACAATGATTCTAATGGTGTGTATCCTGGTGCATAGCAAAGTTTGAGATCCTATTGTGTTGAATATACATTAAAGTGCAGTTCTGTATTAGTCTGGGTTCTCCCTAGGGGAAGTAAAAACAATAAGAGATTATCTATCTATCAATCTATCTATCTATCATCTATCTACCTATCTGAGAGTTCTGAAATCTGCAGGATGGGCCCATAGACTGGAAATTCAGGGAAGAGTTGATGTTGCAGTCTTGAGTCTGAATTCCACAGGACAATAGTCTGGAAACTCAGGCAGGGTTTCTATGCTTCTGTCTTGAAAAGAATTCCTTCCACTTTGGGGAACCTCCGTCTTTGCTCTTAAGGCCTTCAACTGATTGGATGAGGCCCGTCGACGTTATGGAGGGTAATCCGCGTTAGTCACAGTTACTGATTTAAATATGAATCACATCTAAAATATACCTTCACGGAAACATCTAAACTGGTGTTTGACCAAACAGCTGGGATCATGATCTAGCCAAGTTGACACATCATAAATTAACCATCGCACTGGGCAGATATTTTAATTATCAATTTTAAGAAGAATATTGAAGTAGTCTAATGTTTCTCCAATTCTAGGCTAGGTTTTATGAAGACCCTATCATGCAACCTATATATTCCTTCCTGCCCCCTGCAGGAGTTTGTATTGATTTTGTTACCAAAGCAAACTTGGGTCCACTTGCCCAACATGCAGCAAAGCCCATCTACTGACACCAGGTTGTGGTGAAGAAAAGTGTGCTGTTTATTCCAAGGTGCCAACGTGGTGCCAAGCAAGGAGAACAGACGGCTCAGGCCCAATAGACCCAAACTCTCCGATGGCTTCCAGGGAAGGGCTTGAAAAGGCAGCATTAGGGGTGAGGACGTGAGGTACCTGATCAGCTTCAGGGCATCCTTCTGGATTGGCTGGTGGTGAGGACACAGTGGGGTGTTTGAGGAGCCAACATCGTCAACCTTCTGGTTCCAGCTGGTCTGGGGTCTATGGGCTTGTGGTCAGCATGCAGTTAACTTTCTCCACCTGGCGAGGGTTTCGGTATCTGCAAAACAGCTCGAGAGTGTGGCTCAGGATATTATCTATAGCCCTTGAAGAGGAACTAAAAGTCCTTGACTTTGTTTTATGGCTAAACTCTCATTATTTTGTCTTGCTTGACTGTTTTCCGTTGTTTCTGCATTTTCTCACTTCTCTGATTAAGTTTACTCTTTGGAACTTGGGGAAGGCCTAGGAGGCTAAAGCTCTTCTACAAACAAGAGGGACACGGGGAGGTCCTCACAGGGTCCTGCTCCAGTTCCATTAGTTTTTCTTTTTAGTGTTTCCCCCCTTATTCTTAACAGAGGCAATACTTCAAAGGAGGGGAGAGGATTCCTAGTTCGGAGCTTTTAACTCATAACCCACCTAGGCTGGGAAGTCTAGAAAAGTCTCTCTCCTTAAAATAAAATCATTTGTGTGCCATATTCCCCCACCTCAGATATTAATTGCTTATTATGTCATTCAAAAAGCTACCCCCCCCAAAAAAAGCTACAAACCCCAAATCAAAACAAATTCCGGAGCTCTAGTCTCTGTGCTGGATGCTAGAGATGCAACGACAGTCAAAATGTGGTTTCTTCTCTCTAGTTGTTTGTTGCTGGTTGTTAATGAGCCCCTTAATTCTCATGACACAGTGGGCAAAATAAAACAAAAGCACTTTGTGAAACTGCAAAGGAAATGGGAAGGAAGTAGTAGGAAAGACACCTTAGCTTCTGAGATATTTACTAGGAGTTGGAGAGATTTGTTCTAAAGGGATATAAAGCTTCGTTCCAGCAGGAAATAATTTGCTCAGGACAGTTCCAGGTGCGCTGTGGGCACCTGACACTGAATTAAGTCAGATCTGATAGTCCCAGCCTGTGACTCGTTGCGTCCAGCAGATGGCGCCAAATGACGGGTTGTAGCTCGGATGCACCGGCCTCGTCTTTGGAAAACATGAAATGTATTTATATAAGGCCAGCATCTTAAAGCACTCATATTGTCTGCCTGCGACCCTTTCTTTTGCTCCATTTTAGTGTGATGTGGATCAAAATGGGGAGTGGACAGGAAAATGGGTGTGTCTCCTGGTATGTGGTAATACGTGGAATAATGAAAATCTAAGTCAAACACAGAGACAGCCCGGTAAAACAGAACCTAAACGCAGAGCTGGTGTGGGGAACTTGTGTGTGTGTGCACGTGTGCATATGTGTGTGTGTGTGTGTGTGTGTGTGTGTGTGTGTGTGTGTGTGTGAACTCCTGCTTTTGAGAAAGATTAAACAGTAAAGAATGGAGGTGATGAAACATACTTCAAAAAAAGGTAAAGATAAAATACTGTAGAAAAACCTATAAAGAGAATTACAAAGTTGGAGATGAAAGAGAGAGAGAGAAGAGTGAGCTCAAGGGAGCATAAGACCAGGGAACTTGGTTAAAAGTATTGATATGGGAACTCCAGAAGAACGGCTCCTATTCCTCTATTTCTTGAGCCCTAGTATTAGGCGACTTGAATTTCAAATGAATATCATGTAAGCGGAGGATTAGGAAAAAAGACACCAGATCATCTGGAACCAATTCAATGGAATTCTAATTCTTCATTTCAAGGCATTCTGACTTCGTCTCACAAAGACCAGGAACGTTCCATACGACACACAACACCCGTTACAGAAGGTGAAGTCAAAGCTGCAGGTACTGAAAGAGGAAATTCCCTACGATGGAAAAGGAGAACAGAAAAACCAGCATTGAGTTGAAATAGTAGACCTATTGGGTTCACTTCTTCTTTTGTTTTTTTCAAAAATATATATCTCTACCTTTTTTTTTTAAACATCTTTATTGGAGTATAATTGCTCTACACTGTTGTGTTAGTTTCTGCTGTATAACAAAGTGAATCAGCTATATGCATACGTATATCCCGATATCCCTTCCCTCCTGCATCTCCCTCCCACCCGTCTAGGCGGTCACAAAGCACCGAGCCGATCTCCCTGTGCTATGCTGCTGCTTCCCACTAGCTAACTATTTTACATTTGGTAGTGTATACATGTCCATGCTACTCTTTCACTTTGTCCCAGCTTACCCTTCCCCCTCCCCGTGTCCTCAAGTCCATTCTCTACATCTGTGTCTTTATTCCTGTCCTTCCTTTAGGTTCATCATAACCTTTTTTTTTTTTTTTTTGGTTCCATATATATGTGTTAGCATACGGTATTTGTTTTTCTCTTTCTGACTTACTTCACTCTGTATGACAGACTCTAGGTCCAACCACCTCACTACAAATAACTCAATTTCGTTTCTTTTTATGGCTGAGTAATATTCCATTGTATATATGTGCCACATCTTCTTTATCCATTCATCTGTTGATGGACACTTAGGTTGCTTCCATGTCCTGGTTATTGTAAATAGTGCTGCAATGAACATTTTGGTACATGATCCTTTTTGAATTATGGTTTTCTCAGGGTATATGCCCAGTAGTGGGATTGCTGGGTTGTATGGTAGTTCTATTTTTAAGGAACCTCCTTACTGTTCTCCATAGTGGCTGTATCAATTTACATTCCCACCAACAGTGCAAGAGGGTTCCCTTTTCTCCACACCCTCTCCAGCATTAACTGTGTGTAGATTTTTTGATGATGGCCATTCTGACTGGTGTGAGATGATATCTCATTGTAGTTCTGAGTTGCATTTCTCTAATGATTAATGATGTTGAGCATTCTTTCATGTATTTGTTGACAATCTGTATAACTTCTTTGAAGAAATGTCTATTTAAGTCTTTTGCCCATTTTTAGATTGCGTTGTTTGGTTTTTTGATATTGAGCTGCATGAGCTGCTTGTCAATTTTGGAGATTAACCCTTTGTCAGTTGCTTCATTTGCAAATATTTTCTCCCATTCTGAGGGTTGTCTTTTGGTCTTGTTTATGGTTTCCTTTGCTGTGCAAAAGTTTTTAAGTTTCATTAGGTCCCATTTGTTTATTTTTGGTTTTATTTCCATTTCTCTAGGAGGTGGGTCAAAAAGGATCTTGCTGTGATTTATGTCATAGAGTGTTCTGCCTATGTTTTCCTCTAAGAATTTGATAGTGTCTGGCCTTACATTTAGGTCTTTAATCCATTTTGAGTTTATTTTTGTGTATGGTGTTAAGGAGTGTTCTAATTTCATCTTTTACATGTAGCTGTCCAGTTTTCCCAGCACCACTTATTGAAGAGGCTGTCTTTTCTCCACTGTATATCCTTCCCTCCTTTATCAAAGATAAGGTGACCATAGGTGCGTGGGTTTATCTCTGGGCTTTCTATCTTGTTCCATTGATCTATATTTCTGTTTTAGTGCCAGTACCATACTGTCTTGATTACTGTAGCTTTGTAGTATAGTCTGAAGTCTGGGAGCCTGATCCTTCCAGTTCTGTTTTTCTTTCTCAAGGTTGCTTTGGCTATATGGGGTCTTTTGTGTTTCCATACAAATTGTGCAATTTTTTTGTTCTAGTTCTGTGAAAAATGCCAGTGGTAGTTTGATAGGGATTGCATTGAATCTGTAGATTGCTTTGGGTAGTATAGTCTTTTTCACAATGTTGATTCTTCCGATCCAAGAATAGGGTATATCTCTCCATCTGTTTGTATCGTATTTAAATTCTTTCAACAGTGTCTTAAGTTTTCTGTATACAGGTCTTTTGTCTCCTTAGGAAGTTTATTCCTAGATATTTTATTCTTTTTGTTGCAATGGTAAATGGGAGTGTTTCCTTAATTTCTCCTTCAGATTTTTCATCTTTAGTGTATAGGATGCAAGAGATTTCTGTGCATTAGTTTTGTATCCTGCTACTCTACCAAATTCATTGATTAGCTCTAGTAGTTTTCTGGTAGCATCTTTAGGATTCTCTATGTATAGTATCATGTTATCTGCAAACAGTGACAGTTTTACTTCTTCTTTTCCTATTTGTATTCCTTTTAATTCTTTTTCTTTTTTGACTGCTGTGGCTAGGACTTCCAAAACTATGTTGAATAACAGTGGTGAGAGTGGGCAACCTTGTCTTGTTCCTGACCTTAGAGGAAATGGTTTCAGTTTTTCACCATTCAGAACGATGTTAGCTGTGGGTTTGTCATATATGGCCTTTATTATGTTGAGGTAAGTTCCCTCTATGCCTACTTTCTGGAGGGTTTTTATCATAAATAGGTGTTGAATTTTGTTGAGAGCTTTTTCTGCATCTATTGAGATGATCATATGGTTTTTATTCTTCAATGTGTTAATATGGTTTATCACATTCATTGATTTGCATATATTGAAGAATCCTTGCATTCCTGGGATAAACCCGACTTGATCATGGTGTATGATCCTTTTAATGTGCTGTTGGATTCTGTTTGCTAGTAGTTTGTTGAGGATTTTTGCATCTATGTTCATCAGTGATATTGGCCTGTAGTTTTCTTTCTTTGTGACATCTTTGTCTGGTCGTGGTATCAGGGTGATGGTGGCCTCGTAGAATGAGTTTGGGAGTGTTCCTCCCGCTGCTATATTTTGGAAGAGTTTGAGAAGGATAGGTGTTAGCTCTTCTCTAAGTGTTTGATATGATTCACCTGTGAAGCCATCTGGTCCTGGGCTTTTGTTTTTTGGAAGATTTTTAATCACAGTTTCAATTTCAGTGCTTGTGATTGGTCTATTTATATTTTCTGTTTCTTCCTGGCTCAGTCTCAGAAGGTTGTGCTTTTCTAAGAATTTGTCCATTTCTTCCAGGTTGTCCATAATATTGGCATATAGTTGCTTGTAGTAATCTTTCATGATACTTTGTATTTCTGCAGTGTCAGTTGCTACTTCTTTTTCATTTCTATTTCTGTTGATTTGAGTCTTCTCCCTTTTTTTCTTGATGAGTCTGGCTAATGGTTTATCAATTTTGTTTATCTTCTCAAAGAACCAGCTTTTAGTTTTTTTTTTTTTTTTTTTTTTTTGCGGTATGCGGGCCTCTCCCTGCTGTGGCCTCTCCCTTTGAGGAGCACAAGCTCCAGACGCGCAGGCTCAGCGGCCATGGCTCACGGGCCCAGCCGCTCCGCAGCATGTGGGATCTTCCCAGACCAGGGCACGAACCCGTGTCCCCTGCATCGGCAGGCGGATTCTCAACCACTGCGCCACCAGGGAAGCCCCAGCTTTTAGTTTTATTGATCTTTGCTATTGTTTCCTTCATTTCTTTTTCTTTTATTTCTGCTCTGATCTTTATGATTTCTTTCCTTCTTCTAACTTTGGGTTTTTTTGGTTCTTCTTTCTCTAATTGCTTTAGGTGTAAGGTTAGGTTGTTTATCTGAGATTTTTCTTATTTCTTGAGGTAAGATTGTACTGCTATAAACTTCCCACGTAGAACAGCTTGTGCTGAATCCCATAGGTTTTGGATCATCGTGTTTTCATTGTCATTTTTTCTTTGTATTTTTTAATTTCCTCTTTGATTTCTTCAGTGATCTCTTGGTTATTTAGTAGTGTATTGTTTAGCCTCCATGTGTTTGTATTTTTTACAGTTTTTTCCCTTTAATTGATATCTATTCTCATAGCATTGTGGTCAGAAAAGATACTTGATATGATTTCAATTTTCTTAAATTTACCAAGGCTTGATTTGTGACCCAAGATATGGTCTGTCCTGGAGAATGTTCCATGAGCACTTGAGAAGAAAGTGTATTCTGCTGTTTTTGGATGGAATGTCCTATAGATATCAATTAAGTCCATCTTGTTTAATGTGTCATTTAAAGCTTGTGTTTCCTTATTTATTTTCATTTTGGATGATCTGTCCATTGGTGAAAGTGGGGTGTTAAAGTCCCCTACTATTACTATGTTACTATCGATTTCCCCTTTTTTGGCTGTTAGCATTTGCCTTATGTATTGAGGTGCTCCTATGTTGGGTGCATAAATATTTACAGTTGTTATACCTTCTTCTTGGATTGATCCCTTGATCATTATGTAGTGTCCTTCTTTGTCTCTCGTAATAGTCTTTATTTTAAAGTTTATTTTGTCTGATATGAGACAGCTTTCTTTTGATTTCCATTTGCATGGAATATCTTTTTCCATCCCCTCACTTTCTGTCTGTATATGTCCCTAGGTCTGAAGTGGATCTCTTGTAGACAGCATTTGTATGGGTCTTGTTTTTGTATCCATTCCGCCTGTCTATGTCTTTTGGTTGGAGCATTTAATCCATTTACATTTAAGGTAATTATTGATATGTATGTTCCTATTACCATTTTCTTCATTGTTTTAGGTTTGTTTCTGTAGATCTTTTCCTTCTCTTGTGTTTCCTGCCTAGAGAAGTTCCTTTCGCATTTGTTGTAAAGCTGATTTGGTGGTGCTGAATTCTCTTAACTTTTGCTTATCTGTAAATGTTTTAATTTTCCCATCAAGTCTGAATGAGAACCTTGTTGGGTAGAGTAATCTTGGTTGTAGGTTGTTTCCTTTCATCACTTTCAATATGTCCTGCCACTCCCTTCTGGCTTGCAGAGTTTCTGTTGAAAAATCAGCTGTTAACCTTATGGGATTCCCCTGTGTGTTATTTGTTGCTCTTCCCTTGCTGCTTTTAATATATTTTCTTTGTATTTAATTTTTGATAGTTCGATATGTGTCTCGGTGTGTTTCTCTTTAAGTTTATCCTGTATGGTACTCTCTGTGCTTCCTGGACTTGACTGATTATTTCCTTTCCCATGTTAGGGAAGTTTTCAACTCTTATCTCTTCAAATATTTTCTCAGACCCTTTCTTTTTCTCTTCATCTTCTGGGACGCCTATAATTCAAATGTTTGTTTAATGTTTAATGTTGTCCCAGAGGTCTGTGATACTGTCCTCAATACTTTTCTTTTTTTTTTTTTTTTGATGGGTGGTGCTGTATTCCTGTCTTACTGGTTGTTTGGTCTGAGACGTCCAGCACTGGAGTTTGCAAGCATTTGGATAGAGTCGGGTCTTGGTGCTGAGATGAGGACCTCTGGGAGACCTTACTTTGATTGATATTCCCTGGGGTCTGAGGTTCTCTGTTAGTCCAGCAGTTTGAACTCAGAGCTCCCACTACTGGAGCATGGGCCCGATCTCTGGCCTGGGAACCAAGATCCCACAAGCATGTGGCAGGTGAAATAATAGTCCCCCAAGGGCACGGACATCCAAATCCCTGGAACTGCCTGGCTGGTGCATGGTGATGGGGACCTGGAGCTGCCGGATGGGCAGGGCAGTGGCCTGAGGTGCACGGGGCAGCCTGGTGTCCTCAGGGTCAGAGCCAGGTCATCTGCACTGCCCATGCCACCCAGTGCTCCAGGGACTCTGCCTGAGCTTGACAGGCATCTGCACCCCGGATTTACGTCTGAGGCCCCGGTTTTACATCAGTGACCCCCTTCTTTGTATTTAAAAAAAATCTCCCCCATTAAAAGAGAAAGTCTGCCTCGGATAAGATGAAGTCTGTGAAAGGGGGTTTATTCTCGCTGCACTGAAGGACTTATCGCTCGGTTTAGAAGCTGCTTCCAGAGCAGGACCACCCACGCCTAATTTGGAAAATGGTTCCCTGTCTATGTCCTAGTCACCTGTCAGGAGACATTTCTAAAAGGAAGACAAAAGAAGAGCAGTCATGGGATATTCCAAGGAGAGCCATGGGCGACCACTGAAGATAAGACCAAGACTATCTTCTTTTGCCTCAGGAGAATGCTGCTTCTCTCAGGAATCCTGCAACTTATAAAACTCCTGAGTTAAGTGATGTCCTAGGCAGAAGTGCCTTTAAAGCATCACAGTTGGGCTTCCCTGGTGGCGCAGTGGTTGAGAGTCCGCCTGCCGATGCAGGGGACACGGGTTTGTGCCCCGGTCCGGGAAGATCCCACGTGCCGCGGAGCGGCTGGGCCCGTGAGCCATGGCCGCTAAACCTGCACATCCGGAGCCTGTGCTCAGCAATGGGAGAGGCCACAACAGTGAGAGGCTCGCCTACTGCAAAAAAAAAAAAAAAAAAAAAAAAAGGTAAAGCATCACAGTATACAAATATTATGAAGTTTGCAACTTACCTCAATTCCAGTGATCTTACCCAAAACTAAACTTGCCTAAAAACTAAAAGCCCCTTTCTTCCAGGACAGTTGATTTCTTACAAAAAGAGCATGACACCCAGGTTGTTACAAGTTTGAGCTTAATTAGAAAATCTATGGAGGGGGAGAGGTGTTGAATCCAGATTAATCCAATTAGTCATCCAAAAAATATCTTCTATACATACTCTGATAAGCCAGTGGTTCTCAAATTTGTGTGTTAATGAATCACCTGGGGTGCTTGTTAAGATGCAAATTCCCAGGCCCAGCTCCAGACTCTGATCAAAGAGGTTGGGTTTGGAGCCTAGGAATTTGCATTTTAAACAATCATTTCAGGTGATTCACATGCAGAAGATCCAAAGACTTGTCTCAGAGAAATATTGCCCAAAGAAAGGGTAGGATTGGTCATTCAGGGAGGGCTTCAAATTCACTTCCCATTCATTCATTCATTCATTCATTCCCTCCCTCTCTCCTGGACTCATTAATTCAACAAATGTTTCTGGTGCCCTTGCATTGTACTTGATGATGTGGGACATAGTAAATATAAAGAGACTCAGTTCCTGCCTAGAAGGAATTTATACTTAATGACTGATAGGCTTATAGCTATAGCTAGAGCTATAGATAGGTATATAGCTATAGCTATAAGTCTATCAGCCATTATATTTATAGCTATAGCTATAGAGATAAATAGATTTGTATATATTTATATAAATAGAACTATATATTTACATAAATATATGTATATAAATATACATTTAAATCATTTTATCATTTATCATTTTATCCACAGAAATGTATATTTATATACATATAATGTATGTATGAATGACAATGTAAAGTGGTACATATTAAACTTACAGACGTGGTACCAAAGAGAGTGTTGCAGGAATTTCGAAGTTGTGCCAATGTGAGCTAGTGTGGTCGGGAAAGGAGAGCAACTCCGTGGAGTGGGTGGTACATGGCCTGGGTCCTGAATGATGGAGAGTGAGCAGGATATTTGAGATGAAGGAACAACATTAGCTTCCTATCATACTTGTTAAGCAAGGTCATTATTATTATCATAAGCCTACACTAAAGATAGCAGAGTGGCAAAGCATGGCCAGGGATTAAAAGCATAATCTTGTTAACTACCTTCAGAGGAGCCATAAAGGATGAGAACCCAAAAGTTCCTGACTCAGCAACATCCTCTCCTTGTGTTTTCAGCATTCTCGTGCCAAGTGGGCCATTTTTTACTTCAGTAAGTCGATAAATAGTAGCAATTCTTGACACGACCTGTTTAGCATATATATCCTGCTTTTCTCTTAGATCCATATCTATTTCATCAAGCTGCTTTAAAAGTTAAAATTATGGTCATAAGACACATGAAGGGCATAGACAATTAGCACCGTGAGAAGAGGATCAGACTGTTAGAAACCAAGGAAGGAAGATTAGTCCAATTAAAAATGACTTCTTATTTAATAAAGAGATCTGCATTCCTTAAGACTTATGCTTAGACATATTTTTTTTAGCTATCTCTTGCCTATCTCATTACAAGAAAGACATTTTAATCTAGCTACTTTGTTTTCCTTCCCCAGATCTTCTCCCCAACATTCACAAAGCATCAAAAACCATATATTTAAGCCAATTTTGTCCAGGAGTTTTCACTGACCATGTAGAGAAGGGGTATTACTATACCACCACCACACTTGGTGGGAAAGGGGGCCCCTCTGGAGCCAGACAGTTGGGTTTTTAATCTTAGATCCATCACTTACTATCCGTGTGGCTTTGGTGAGGTTACTTAACCTTTATGTGCCTCGGTTTCCTAATCTATAAAGTAGACACAAATAGGATCTTGTGATGGTTAAATGAAGCCATACATAGAAAGCACTTAGAACAGCCCACATAGTAAGTGCTTAATCAGTGTTAGCTGTTGTCATGAGCTCCGGTATTGAGGAGAGTACACAAGAGCAAGTGTCTTGGGATATATATATAGGTAGATTGGAGAGGTCTTAATATGTATTTGAAGATCAACTATAATACGGGGCTAAATATTATTCAACACCCCCCAAAACATTATTTATATCTTTCCTTGTAAGAGAAAACATTTAAGACTGTTTATAAGAATACTCAACATAAAATCATATGACACAGACCTTAAATAGGAGAGGAGCAAGAGTAGGGACATAAAAGAGAACTGGAGAAGAGCTAGTATACAATGCATTCATGGTATTTGTCTCTGAGCTTTCTAGTAACCACTGTAAAAAGGGAAACCTGATCAGTTACAAGATTAAAAACAGGCCAGTTGTTCAGGAGAAACACATTTACTTACACAATTAATTACACACTTAAGACCAGAGAGGATACTCCCAGAAGTCACCTTTAGGATGAGGCTGTGTAATATAATAAAAAACATCTTTAACATCTTTTCGTCAAATGAACCAGAGTTTCACAGGGTGCTCCCATAACATTCCTCAAATCGCCACCCCAAGCACATGTCAGTAGAAGTTCTATATGGAGATGGCATTTGTGCCCAGGTGCTCAGCTCTGTGTTGACTCTGCTTTATGGAGAGGAAGATTTTAGACCATCTGGAACACCCATGACTTACACCCATTCCTAGTTGTTTGGTTTCTTAAAGCACAATCATCACTGTCCTCTCACTTCATCCTCAGAAACCTCTCTGAGAGGATTTTTGAACCTACTTTACAGATAAGAGACTGAATCTGAGGGTGGTTGGATGGCTAGAAAATTATGGGGGAGATTCCCTAGTGGTCCAGTGGTTAGGACTCAGCACTTTCACTGCTGTGGTCCGGGTTCAATCCCAGGTCGGGGAACTAAGATCCCGCAAGCCATGTGGTGCAGCCAAAAAAAAAAAAAAAAAAAGGTTAAAAAGAAAAAGAAAATTGTGGGGGAGGATTTGACCTGCTGACTCCCAAGCCCTCCCCAGTCTTTGGCCATGCCTTCACCACCAGACTTCTTAGCAGCTTGTTCCCTCTTCCTCACCTCTCATTCATTTCTTTTATCCATTAAAGTCTGATTTTTATGTCTACAACTCCATTGATGTTGTTCTGGCAAAAGTCACCAATGACAATTTTTTTATTAAAAAAATTTTTTATTGAAGTATAGTTGATTTACAATGTTGTGTTAATTACTGCTGTACAGCAAAGTGACTCAGTTATACATATATATATATATACATTCTTTTTCATATTCTTTTCCATTATGGTTTATCACAGGATATTGACTATAGTTCCCTGTGCTATACAGTAGGACCTTGTTGTTTATCCATTCTATATAAAGCAGTCTGCATCTGCTAATCTCAAACTCCCAGTTCATCCCTCCCCTCGCCCTTGGCAACCAGCAGTCTATTCTCTATGTCCCTGATTCTGTTTCTGTTTTCATAGATAGGTTCATTTGTGTCATATTTTAGATTCCACATATAAGTGATATCGTATGGTTTTTGTCTTTCTCTTTCTGACTTACTTCACTTAGTATGACAATCTCTAGTTGCATCCATGTTGCTGCAAATGGCATTATTTCATTCTTTTTTATGGCTGAGTAGTATTCCGTTGTATATATGTACCACATCTTCTTTATCCATTTCTCTGTCAATGAACATTTAGGTTGTTTCCAAGTCTTGGCTATTGTGAATAGTGCTGCTATGAACACAGGAGTGCATGTATCTTTTTGAATTATAGTTTTGTCTGGATATATGCCCAGGAGTGGGATTGCTGGCTCATATGGTAATTCTATTTTTCATTTTCTGAGGAACCTCCATACTTTTTCCACAGTGGCTGCACCAAAGTACACTCCCACCAACAGTGTAGGAGGGTTCCCTTTTATCCACACCCTCTCCAGCATTTGTTATTTGCAGACTTTTTAATGATGGACATTCTGATGGGTGTGAGGTGGTACTTCATTGTAGTTTTGATTTGCATTCATGAATGATATTTTTATTGTCAAATCCAATGACCCCTTTCTCAGCTATTTTTTTTTTTAAGTTTTGAAATAATCAATTACTCACTCTTTGGCATTCTCTTCTCCTTTGGCTTTGAGGGCACTAAATACTCCTGGTCCTCCTCCCCCCTCCCCTATTCTGTCATTAGCCTTTAGGACCTTCTCTCCACCCACCTCCTATACGTTGGAGTCCTCCGGGTTTCCATCTTTGGTTTTCTCTTCATCTTCCTCTACGCACTTCCCCCAAGAAAGCCAATCCTCTCCCATGAATTCAACTGCCATCTTGAAGACAGTAATTCCCAAACTTAGACAGTAGAGTCACATGTTGAACTGAGTTGACTTCTAAGATCAGGGTCAGAGGTAAGAATAGCATTTGTCAACATGAGACTTATTGTTTTTTCGATTGAAAAAGAGATGAAACAGCTGGCTCAAATATGGAGTTGTTATGAAAGAAAATCTTTCTTTAAAGACTGGAATTATACTTAGAGTAGTGAGATGTTCATATTGTGAGGACCTACAACGGAAATGAGTCCATTTGGAAGAAGAACAGCTTCACACCTCCCATTTCATGGTCTGCTTAGAACTTGGAACCATAGTGTAAAATGTCAAAAAGAAAACAATTTAAATAATTCTTCCCCACTCTCCACTATTTATTTATTTAAGACCGAGCATGCACAGGTGAATTTGCATATGTAATGATGACTCCCTGTGTCTCTACAAACTCTGTCTGCCTATTAGACATTTTCATTCAGTTGTCCCACAAGATTTCAATCTCATCCTGCCCAGTATTTAATCTATTGTCTTTACTTCCCACTCAGTTTTAATTAGGTATAGCAAGATATCCACTCTATATTATTGCTGTAACAAAGATACTCCCAATTCTTAGTTGCTTAACCAATAAAAACGTATTTCTCATCTGTGTAACAGTCCAAGGTAGGAGTTCTGGGTCAGGAGGTGGAGGGTGAAATGGGGCACAGGAGGTCCACTCCACAAGGTCATTCAGGGATCCAGACTCAAGGAGTCTCTGCCATCCTCAATATGTGGCTTCCGAGGTTGCCTTTGTGTGAGGAGGAGGGAGCAGAAGGGAGCATGGTAAAGACATATCTGAATTTTAGTGTCACATTACTGCTGTCCCACTCTGTTGGGCCACCTAGATGCATGGGAGGAGAGCATAGCACCCAAGTTTATTGGAGAGTCTGTCACACTCTCCCTTCCTCCCCATTTCTAATTTTTTCTTCCACAAGTATTTTCTGTGTCTCAGTTTCCTCTTCTGTAAAACAGGCCCAAAATTATACTCCTCACAGGAGTTGTTGTGAAAGTGAAATAACCTATGTAAGACAATTAGAGTGTGCCTGACTCACAGCTGAAGCTCCAAAGTTGGTTAACTACTATTGTTATCAATCAGTTGCAAGATTTCATCAGCAGCTCAGGTGCACCAGGCTACAAACTCTCCTATCCCATCACCAACTTCCAGTCAGTTGGTGAGTCCTACTTACTTATTTAAAAAATACGTACATATTTATTTTTCCTTAAATGCAGAGAATAATGCTTCTGACCTAGAAATTAAAACATATGGATTTGGATTAAAAAAAACAAAAACAAAAGCCACTCTCCTTGAGGGATCCAATGTATTCATATGGCTTCAACCGCCATCTTTAAAAATGGGTCATATATGACCCAATGACTGGATTAGAACTCTCAACTGGAAAAGATCTAGAAAAGTCTTCTTTTCCCCTCATTTTGAAACCGAGGAAACCAGCCTGGGTAAAGGCAGAGCTGGGACTCAAAGCTAGGTCTTTTAACTCCAATCAAGCACTTCATTGGACTCAGCTGCCTTCCTGCAGAAGCATGTTCATATGCTCCTCTTGATTCTCATTCGTGTGTTGACCTCCTAGTTTAATTTCACAGAAAAATAAACTAAGTCAAAGCCAAGCCAACAACTCCTCTTCCACATCCTCACAATTTTTAGTTGGTGTCTATTAAGTGAAAACGACCACTGCACGAATTTCCTCTAATCTCCTATGTTACCAAACCAATTACAATTCCAGGGTGTGTACTAAATTCTGACTCTTCTGCCTGGTTACTGGGATCCCCAAGCCCAGTGCTGTCTCCCTTCCTGTTTTTCATTCTGAGCAGCAGATAGCACTGTGCACAAGCCTGGAAAGATGTTTTCTATACTCAGGAAAAGTTGAGGGAAGATATGCTCAAGTTTTTTGCTAAACACTGCTTAATTTTTTTTTTAACATTTTATTTTGGAGTATAATTGCTTTACAGTGGTGTGTTAGTTTCTGCTTTATAACAAAGTGAATCAGCTATATATATACATATATCCCCATATCTCCTCCCTCTTGTGTCTCCCTCCCACCCTCCCTATCCCACCCCTCTAGGTGGTCACAAAGCACCGAGCTGATCTCCCTGTGCTATGCGGCTGCTTCCCACTAGCTATCTATTTTACATTTGGTAACACTGCTTAATTTTACAGGCATGCTCACCCTCCCCTTCCCAGGCTTCCCAGGTTATATGCCTGGCCTATAAAAATCTCACATGCTTTTCCCCTCCACTTGCTGGATTTCAATGCCCAGAATGACCTTGGAAATCACGGGTTGAAGGTGGTGGAGTCGCCTCTGTCTTGGGTCCCCGAATGGCTGAGTGGAGCTAAGTACCCCCATCACATTTCAGCTACACCCTCCCCTTCAACTGTAGGCAAACCATTTGATTTCTGCTGCCTTTGTGTTTCCATAAAAGGAAGGTTTTGGGGGGATGATTTCCAAGAAATCTCAAATGATTTTAAGACCAAAAGCTGGCTTTGATTTCTTATCTCGTTGCCTCCATCTGTTCTGAGTTTTGCTCTTCTTGGTTTGCAGAGGTTTATAAAAGTGCATTTGTTATTTTCCAGCTTCACAGGTGAGAGCAGAGGTTTCCAAAGAGCAAAGCTAGTCTGCGCTGAGGCTGAACCAGTAATCCATGTAGCTGGCCATCGGCTCTAACCAGCTCTCTTGTTCTGAGTAGGTGTGCAGAGTGGAGGTACAGGCAGACAGACTTCATGATTCCTGTGTTCCAAGAACAGAGGTGCTCTACAGGCTCACTCTCCAACCTTCTTTTCCAGCAGGTACTAACTGATTTGTTTGAATTTTGAGCTGCAGTCAAGAATGGAGGGTCTAATTGGATCTTCATGCTAAACAAAATGTTCAGGACTTGTGCATAGAATATTGACTAATTTCTAACTTGAAGTCCTGTAGTCTCCCTGGTGAGTAAAGAGAAAGGGTAGCAGGGGCTTGTTCTTGCGTATCTTCAGTGGTGGTGTCTTAGATCAAATGCCTAAGATGTCCCCACATGCGCCCCAAGTCAGGTGACCCAACCTCCTTTCCCATGCTATAAACAACTTCGGGGGCTTCTCTTCCCAGCCATGATACTTGAACTGTGTATTCTCCTCTTCATCATGATAGTAGAGCCTACACTTTGTGTTTTGCAATGAGAAGATAGACAGTTCAAACCAAATGATCAAAATCCACGTGGCTCTGGATGTAATGAAAAACAGTCATATAATGAGACACGGTCTCTCTGTCTCTCACACACACACATGCACACACCACTCATATATGTTTGGATTTTAATTTTACTCTGCGTCTAATAGCACAGAAGGCTTCCTGTTGTACTGGAACCTCCATCTAAAAATGGATAACGCCAGTAGGAAAGCTGGGGCAGAAGGTAACATTTCCCTGGCAGGGAAACCAACCAATCTCAGGTCAACTCATCTCTCTCTGGAGAGTTTCGAGAGATCCATAGCTGTCCTGAATAGGTCAGGCCACATAGAAAAGACACAGGAGACTCAGCTTGGAGCTCTTGGGACCAGAGCAGATGACTTAATGTTTCTTTATATAGAGCTGTGTGTTCTCTGGGGGAAAAGATTGGGGCGGGGATCGAGTTGGTTTGGGAAATTCTGCACTAAACAAAGTTAAACAGGTTTCTTTAACCTCTAATAGTCAGGTTTTATCACAAATCTCTAAGAGGGGAAAGTAAAAGGGAGCTTTTCCCAAACGTTTTTGACCTGGGAGTTCCTCTTCCCTGGGAATCTCTAACATTTTCAAAGGGCACCAATGTCCCACCAAACCCAATTTGGAGAAGGCCATTTGGAGAAGTCAGGGAAGCCTCAGCGGTCTCAGCTCCACTGAGACTCTGCTCCCAAGTCAGTGGGGACAGTCCAAGGGGGTGGCCTTCACGTTTGGGCACCAGCATCCTTGGGGGTATGTGAAGACTTGCTCAGGGTACATCAGTACATGGATTAAAAAGGGCTCTAGACCCACAACCTGCATGTGCACACTTTCCTAAAATTGCTCTGCAGCGAGCCGAATGGCTGTGAGCCATTCCAGTGGGCAGAGGGTCTCCCCTTCTACGAAGGCCACTTCATAAAGGTGAGACACGCCTCTCTCTCCCCCTCTTCTTACTATGATGTGGGGCCCACAAATCTCTGGGGTGCCAGACAAAATGCTGTTTTTTGAGGAAGTGTATGAGTCTGTTGACTTAGTAAAAAATCTTTTGGCAACTCAGTGATTTCTAATTCTTTGCTCTCATGAAAATTGTGGGAAGACCTAATTGAGCTGTCAGAGGTTAGATCATTAAAAATAATTTTCATGATAGATCACCCTATCAGAAGGAGCTTGGTAACTGACATTGCTACGATAAAATTCCTTTCATTCTCATCTATTTATTTTCATGAAAAAGGTTCCATGGTGCTAACAATAACTGTAACAATAATCATAAAATGGAAATAATGATGAGGAACCCCATCTATTTTGGTAAGGAGTCTGATGAAAAGTAGTTTTTCTGATAAAATTGTCCTTTTTATGTTTAATAATTACTTATCAAAATTATATTTTGATAAATCACATATTAGTAGTGTCTATAATGAAAATTTAGTCCCAGAATTATTTCTTTGATATCTAGAGTTATTTGGCCATAGGACTTAAAAATTAATTTCAAATTAATTGAAATGTGCAAGACTAATTTCAAGTTATATATATATTTGCT
Source organism: Kogia breviceps (assembly GCF_026419965.1). Classification (NCBI taxonomy): domain Eukaryota; kingdom Metazoa; phylum Chordata; class Mammalia; order Artiodactyla; family Physeteridae; genus Kogia; species Kogia breviceps. The sequence continues at coordinate 179,968,187 of NC_081312.1, read as the reverse complement.
GAAGATAATTATTATGGGTGATCAATAAAAGAATTTTAGGCATAAAATGTATCACATTAACATAAAATCATGTGAAGAAAGTGGAGTGGAATATATACAACTTTAAGGAGTAAATGAAATAATTTTGGCCTATTAAAGATGAGCTTGTTGGTATATATTGAAATGAATTATGGTACATATCAAATTGCTATGGTATTAGATTGTATTGGAAACATTGAAAAAAGTCATATTAGAGGTTTCTAAAAATAATTTTTATTAGAGTAAGTTTTTAAAAAAACATTATTTATTTATTTATATTTTTGGCTGCATTGTGTCTTCGTTGCTGTGCGTGGGCTTTCTCTAGTTGTGGCAAGCGGGGGCTTCTCTTTGTTGTGGTGCTTGGGCTTCTCATTGCGGTGGCTTCTCTTGTTGCAGACCATGGGCTCTAGGCGTGCGGGCTTCAGCAGTTGTGGTGCGCAGGTTCAGTAGTTGTGGCTCGCGGGCTCTAGAGTGTAGGCTCAGTAGTTGTGGTGCACGGGCTTAGTTGCTCCGTGGCATGTGGGATCTTCTCGGACCAGGGATTGAACCCGTGTCCCCTGTATTGGTAGGTGGATTCTTAACCACTGCGCCACCAGGGGGGTCCCTGGAGTATAGCTGATTTACAATGTTGTGTTAGTTTCAGGTGTACAGCAAAGTGAATCAGTTATATATATACATATATCCACTCTGTTTTAGATTCTTTTCCCATATAGGTCATCCCTGAGTACTGAGTAGAGTTCCCTGTGCTACACAGTAGGTCCTTCTTAGTTTTCTATTTTATACATAGTAGTGTGTATATATCAATCCCAATCGTAGAGTTTTATTTTTAAATGTTCAGTATTTCCAGTTCACCAGAAGTTATGTCCTTTGCAACTGTTTAAACTGATGAAGAAATGCTTAAGATGTTAACTTAAACAGGGGTGAAAAGACATGTAGTTTAAAAAAGTTATTTTAAGGGGCAACCAAGCAGGAAGTTGAAGGTCTCTGCATCCAACAGCACATAAGAGAATGAAAAGGTAGGGGTCCGGAGATGGGCCACATTTGGTCTGAATCAGGCTTACTTCCCACTTCCACCCTCTGCCGTCCCTCTACTGTAGCATCCAGGTCTATCAGGTGCTCGGTGCCCTCAGCTCCCAACTTAATGTCCCACGTTGCCACTAATCTCCTCCTCCCAGGTGTGGCACTCATTTCTTTCATACTTAATAAGCAATCACGTTGACTTGGCCCTGGGACCACCTCATGCACCTATCCCAGGAGTCATGGTCCCATCCCCTGCCCCATGCTCTCTGCCTTGTTCTTGCCCCAAATCCCAGAGACCTTCAAATGGTAGAAAGCCCAAGGTTGGTCCTGATCCCCAAGCCCTAGTCCATACATCGCTGTCTCCACAATTAGCATTAATTTGTAGGTTTACAAAGTGCCTCCCTCTTTATATTTCCTCATTTACTCTTTACCACAACCTGCTGTGATAGACAGAAGATAGAAAGAAGATGGATGGATGGATAGATAGATGGATAGAGAGATCCATACATACATAGGAGAAATTGGGGCTCAGAGGATTTAAATGATTTGCCTGTGATGACACAGCAGGAAATGGTGGAGTTAGTATTTGGATCCAGGTCATCTGTCTTTAGACTCTTCTTTATCCACAACATCTCACTGTCCCAAGTCCAGGGTCAAAGCAAACAAGTTGGGATCTTGAGTCTGGCTCACTTAGCGACCTTAATGAGTACACCTCCTGGAAATGGTGATGGGTGTTAGTACATTGTCCTTGTCTGATGACCGTTGTCTGGGGCCATCACACGTCGTCGAGATTTTCTGCCGGACAGTCGGAAAGGGCTTACAGACAGCAAGGGAAAATCAACACATATGCATATTTACCATAGAACAAGATTACTTAACTCGGAACAAGATATTACGGTGTGGAGCCAAGACAAGCTGAGTATAAACAAACATTCACATAAAAATGTGCAAGATTTGCCGTGACTGGTGTTTTAGTCTATTTAGCTGTACCAGAAATAAGACTTGGTTGGATGTCAAAATACCAGTCATCTAGCTTTAGTTTTTATTTTTAATTAAAGACAACAACTTTTAGAAACCAAGAGAAATACTATATCTGTTTCAACTTACATCAAAGGGCCCAAATTCATAGGTATTTGTGGTTAAGTTGACTTTATGCTTTTGTGGTTATTTTTAAAAAAACTTTTGAGGATACCTTTTTTTTTTTAAAGTGTATTCAGACTGCTAGACATACAGTTTAGAAAAATAATTATTCTGTCTTTGGGGCTTGAGTTTTTTATTCTTCAGTGTGAGGTATTTCAATTGAGGCTGAGTCCTTAAGAACATTATAAAGGGATTTCTAAAAGTGATTGATTCTCTAGGACTGAAGTCATTTTGTAGGTAAGATATACAGTAATAGTTTTAGTCCACTTAGCGTACACAGGAAATAATTTACTAAAGAAAAGGACTGCGGCATCGTAAACAGGACAAGGTCACCTTCCAAGACCACCTGGAAGTTCGGGTGTGCAGATGGCCGGGAGTTTAGCAACCGGGAACTTACTCTGCCTGTCCTCGTTGGTTGGTTCCAGCTGTTTACCTCTGAGCACAGCTCAACTTGCTGGATAGTCAGGCTCCACCGGCAGCCAGGACCCGCTGGCTTCAATATTCTTAATACAAGTTGAGAGGGTTACCATGACTGAGTTCTTGCGTGGAATGTAGAAGCAAATCTGGGTGAAACAGTGGGGCCTTTCCCAAGCAAAATCTGGGTAACCAGAAAAACTTGATAGCCCCCAATACCAGTTCTCTGTTCCCCTCTGGTTTTGCTTACTGAGCAGGGGCTAGACCACCTGAGTATAGAGCTTCATCTCTCTGTGACTGGACCATCAGACCGACATGCATAGACTGTCCAACTGAAGGGTGTTAGCGATCACTTACCAGTGTAAATGACCAACCAGGGGGCTATTGACATTTGGGGCTGGAAAATCTTTTTCTGCGAAACTTGGCTCTGCAGGAGAAACAGCATGCAGGCCTTTGGCCTCTACATAGCGATAATGCATCTGCCACCATTATTATGACAACTAAAATCACCTCTCCCACGTTTCCAGATACGGGGGGAGGTGGGAGAGGAGGAGAGGGTCATATTACTTTCAGCTGCCAGTGCTGCGTACAGGGAGGACACAGGGCTCCAGGGATGGGGAACATACCGCAAATTATATGACGTCAGAAGTTTATTCTGATATCTCTTGACTTTAAACATCCTCCTGCTACTATCCATCCGTCAAGTAGGAATTAACATAGGAATTAATTTACTATTCATGGCCAGTGTGTGTGAAGTGCTTTAAAGTCCTACGCAAAAGCTACTAAATAAGTGCCCCAGATTATATTTATTATCTATTTATAGTGTAAGCCAGTAGCAACGGGAGTATAAATGACAGAATAAAAAATTTAAATTGGAATCCATTCTGGAAGTACTTTTTAAAAAAAGACAGATCGGGATGGATAGAATACAACTGGGCCCAGACTGATAGCTCTGGGAGGAGCTGGAATATTCCAGTCTGGAATAGTCTGGAATATTCTCTGTATGCCCCAGGGTTGAGCACGAAGCTGACAGTCAGACGTGGTGTGTTCATCCAAACTGAAGCACATGCATGCTTGCGTTGGAGCTGCTCTCTTCGTTTGTCAAAAGGTGTATCTTGGAGTTTCATTTCTCATTACTCCAGGGCTTCCTGACCCGATTTCCCTGGATTATGGTGAGGAAACTGGCCCCTCAAAGTAGCCCAGATTGAGTGGGCAGTCAGAAGGAATCACCTTGCAGCAGGTATGCAAGATGTGGTCAAAACAAGCCACCAGTACTGCTGGGCAGGCGTATAGCAGAAGCCCCCCGGGCAGCCCATAACCCCCTTCCTCAAGGAGCTCTAGCCTCCTGAGCAAAGATGCTGGCTGCCAAGTGCTCTGAGCTGCTGGGAACATGATCTGTATTCTTGTTTCTAATCTGCAGATACAGGCTCTGTGTCTGTAAGTACAAAGAAAGGAGCGGGGCTGGGTAGACAAGCAAATACGTGTGAGCACCCCAGGCTGCTTCTTGCTACTTGCCTTCCAACAAGAGGCGTGGAGCCTCTTCTGCTGAGCCTCAGCAAGTCCTGTAACCTTGTCTGTCATAGGAGCTTCCTCTTCTGGAACACAAATAGTATTGGTTTTTTCCCCTTTAAACAATCAGCTTTTGTTCTTTCCCAGCAGAACTCCCACATGGCCCCAGGCTACTCTTTCTCATAACTGGATTCTGGGAACACTACTCTCCCTTCCAGCTCTCCTTGGAAGTCCATTAGGGACCTTCCCTGGAGAAAAGCTGTTTCTTGGGGTTCTAAGTGGTTAGTTACATTCCTCCACCTGGTTCCAGGGGAGGAGTAGGGTAGTATGGACACAGGTTTGCGCCTACCAGTTTCACCAAATGAGGCAATATAGAATGTCCACAATATCAAAGGATGCTCATCTGGAAATCCTAGCTGGCCCGGGAGTTCACACTTTAAAAAATGACTTTGCAACCAAATTCAGAGTGTGGCAAGTTCTTCAGGACTCCGGACCAGTTTTTTTTTTTTTTTTAAATTAGCTAATGGCATGCAAAGAAAAAATGGAAGAGAGAGGGGAATGCTCTTGTGTGAAAGAAATATGAAAGGGACCTAAGTCACATCATAACCTTATACACTGGTTCAAATAAACCTATGGTAAGAAAGATTGTTTTAGGTATTTGAGGAACTTTTATGAAGTTGGATTTCATAACTTTGTTGGGCATTATGTTAATGGCATTATGGTTATGTGATATAATATTATATTTTCTTCTTTTTAGATGCCTAATGAAATATTTAGTGGCAAAATGCCTTGAGAACTTGGATTTGCTTTAATATATCCTAGCTTAAAAAAAAAAGACAACTGATGAAACAAACATGGCAAAATGTTGATGGTTATTGAAGCTGGGTAATTGGTACCTGGGGGTTTGTTATATACTATTTTGGAGTATATTTGGAAGTTTTATCAAAACAAGTTAACAAGGGGAAATTAAATGTTTTATATAAAAATATGGGAATTAGTTATGGGATAAAGTTACTTAACATATTTAAAGCTTTTGATTTTTGTCTAGTTTAGAGAGAGCCTGGTTTCTTAGAAGTTTTCCAATTAAAGCTCTTTTTTTTTTTTTTAAGCTCTTTGAAACAGAGGTTTCTATTTGCAAATTTGGTATGGTTTACCTGAAGCTTAAAATTCATGTAGAGCTGTGTATTGCTCCATCAAAGTCTGCCTGCAGAGGGCGGTGTGTCACTCCATTCTGGCTGGTCCAGAGAGAGCTGTGTGTTTCTCCTTTAGATTGCGCTGGGAGAGGGCTGTACGTCACTCCATCAAAACTGGCTGCAAAAGCTTTTAAGTTTCTTTAGGTCCCATTTGTTTATTTTTGTTTTTATTTCCATTTCTCTAGGGGGTGGGTCAAAAAGGATCTTGCTGTGATTTATGTCATAGAGTGTTCTGCCTATGTTTTCCTCTAAGAGTTTGATAGTGTCTGGCCTTACATTGAGGTCGTTAATCCATTTTGAGTTTATTTTTGTGTATGGTGTTAGGGAGTGTTCTAATTTCATACTGCTACGTGTAGCTGTCCAGTTTTCCCAGCACCATTTATTGAAGAGGCTGTCTTTTCTCCATTATATATTCTTGCCTCCTTTATCAAAGATAAGGTGACCATATGTGTGTGGGTTTGTCTCTGGGCTTTCTATCCTGTTCCATTGATCTATATTTCTGTTTTTGTGCCAGTACCGTACTGTCTTGATTACTGTAGCTTTGTAGTATAGCCTGAAGTCAGGGAGCCTGATTCCTCCAGCTCCATTTTACGTTCTCAAGATTGCTTTGACTATTTGGGGTCTTTTGTGTTTCCATACAAATTGTGAAATTTTTTGTTTTAGTTCTGTGAAAAATGCCAGTGGTAGTTTGATAGGGATTGCATTGAATCTGTAGATTGCTTTGGGTAGTAGAGTCATTTTCACAATATTGATTCTTCCAATCCAAGAACATGGTATATCTCTCCATCTATTGCATCATCTTTAATTTCTTTCATCAGTGTCTTATAATTTTCTGCATACAGGTCTTTTGTTTCCTTAGGTAGGTTTATTCCTAGATATTTTATTCTTTTTGTTGCAATGGTAAATGGGAGTGTTTTCTTATTTTCACTCTCAGATTTTTCATCGTTAGTGTATAAGAATGCCAGAGATTTCTGTGCATTAATTTTGTATCTTGCTACTTTACCAAATTCATTGATTAGCTCTAGTAGTTTTCTGGTAGCATCCTTAGGATTCTCTATGTATAGTATCATGTCATCTGCAAACAGTGACAGCTTTACTTCTTCGTTTCCGATTTGGATTCCTTTTATTTCTTTTTCTTCTCTGATTGCTGTGGCTAGAACTTCCAAAACTATGTTGAATAAGAGTGGTGAGAGTGGGCAACCTTGTCTTGTTCCTGATCTTAGTGGAAATGGTTTCAGTTTTTCACCATTGAGGATGATGTTGGCTGTGGGTTTGTTATATATGGCCTTTATTATGTTGAGGAAAGTTCCCTCTATGCCTACTTTCTGCAGGGTTTTTATCATAAATGGGTGTTGAATTTTGTTGAAAGCTTTCTCTGCATCTATTGAGATGATCATATGGTTTTTCTCCTTCAATTTGTTAATATGGTGTATCATGTTCATTGATTTGCATATATTGAAGAATCCTTGCATTCCTGGAATAAACCCCACTTGATTATAGTGTATGATCCTTTTAAAGGAAACCATAAACAAGACCAAAAGACAACGCTCAGAATGGGAGAATGAAGCAACTGACAAAGGATTAATCTCCAATATTTACAAGCACCTCATGCAGTTCAATAACAAAAAAACAAACAACCCAATCCAAAAATGGGCAGAAGACCTAAATAGACATTTCTCCAAAGAAGATATACAGAGTGCCAACACACACATGAAAGAATGCTCAACATCATTAATCATTAGAGAAATGTAAATCAAAACTACATTGAGGTATCACCTCATACTGGTCAGAATGGCCATCATTAGAAAATCTTCAAACAATAAATTCTGGAGAGAGTATGGAGAAAAGGGAACCCTCTTGCACTGTTGGTGGGAATGTAAATTGATATAGTCACTATGCAGAACAGTATGGAGGTTCCTTAAAAAACTAAAAATAGAACTACCATACGACCCAGCAATCCCACTACTGGGCATATACCCTGAAAAAACCATAATTCAAAAAGAGTCATGTACCAAAATGTTCATTGCAGCTCTATTTACAATAGCCAGGACATGGAAGAAACCTAAGTGTCCATCAACAGATGAATGGATAAAGAAGATGTGGCACATATATACAATGGAATATTACTCAGCCATAAAAAGCAAGGAAATTGAGTTATTTGTAGTGAGGTGGATAGACCTGGAGTCTGTCATACAGAGTGAAGTAAGTCAGAAAGAGAAAAACAAATACCGTATGCTAACACATATATATGGAATCTAAGAAAAAAAAATGACATGAAGAGATTAGTGGTAGGATGGGAATAAAACACAGACATACTAGAGCATGGACTTGAGGATATGGAGAGGGGGAAGGGTAAGCTGTGACGAAGTGAGAGAGTGGCATGGACATATATACACTACCAAATGTAAAATAGATAGCTAGTGGGAAGCAGCAGCATAGCACAGGGAGATCAGCTCTTTGCTTTGTGACCACCTAGAGGGGTGGGATAGGGAGGGTGGGAGGGAGGAAGATGCAAGAGGGAAGAGATATGGGGATATATGTGTATGTACAGCTGATTCACTTTGTTGTAAAGCAGAGACTAACACACCATTGTAAAACAGTTATCCTCCAATAAAGATGTTTAAAAAAAAAGATGTGGCACATATATACAATGGAATATTACTCAGCCATAAAAAGAAATGAAATTGAGATATTTGTAGTGAGGTGGATGGACCTAGAGTCTGTCATACAGAGTGAAGTAAGTCAGAAAGAGAAAAACAAATACAGTATGCTAACACATATATATGGAATCTAAGAAAAAAAAAAAGGTCATGAAGAACCTAGGGGTAAGATGGGAATAAAGACACAGACCTACTAGAGCATGGACTTGAGGATATGGGGAGGGGAAAGGGTAAGCTGTGACAAAGTGAGAGAGTGGCATGGACATATACACTAGCAAATGTAAATTAGATAGCTAGTGGGAAGCAGCTGCATAGCACAGGGAGATCAGCTGGGTGCTTTGTGACCACCTAGAGGGGTGGGAGGGAGACGCAAGAGGGAGGGGATATGGAAATATATTTATACGTATAGCTGATTCACTTTGTTATAGAGCAGCAACTAACACAACAATGTAAAGCAATTATACGCCAATAAAGATGTTAAAAAAAAAAAAACAAGCCAGGAGAGGGTGGTGTGTTGCTCCATCAAGGGGGGGCGGGGAGATTCGGGGAGATTGCTTTATGTGACTGCGTCCCAACAGGCTGCGAGAGGATCGTATGTGACTTCACCCTGGCCGGCCCGGAGATGGCTTTTATGTTGTTCGTGGTTATGTATCGGTTCGTCCTAGCCACTGGGATGTAGTTATATTTTACTATCACTGGGATGCAGCTGTGTTTTACCCAAAATTCAATAAATGAGGAACAGCAGAGAGAACACAGCCATTACTGTGTAACCAGCCCATGTGTTTTCTGCTATTTCATTGTTCCATGCCTCAGGAGAAATGTCACAGAAGCTGGGTGTGATCTAGAATCAGAGATACAGACAATAATCGTAACACTGCTGGGTTTTTGTTTTGTTTTAAGTTAGTCTCTTCTCTTGCTCCGATTAATATCTCTGGAAAGTTCTGTTCGTACACACGGAGTTTCATCCCTGACATGCAGACTTCCCTCTCACCTGCTATTCTCCTCCAGATCGCCTTCAAAGCTGCTGATTTATTTTCAAGACAGTTTCTCAGATCTCTGGCTCTCTTCCAGCCTCCCCGGGAAGAACTGGGTTTACACTGAGCTTATCTTCCTAATGAAGCACGGACTCTGGCCAGAAAACTTAGTACCCAGGAAAACGCAGTTCCTGGTCAACTTATGAACCCTTTTCCTCTTGCCTCCCTCTCTGTCCACCTCTTCCCCTCCCTATAACATTTCTTTAGCTTCAGCATTGTATTTTTCTTGGGGACATGCGGTTTCATCTCTGTGGGCCTTGCTGAGTCAGGCTGTTTCTATCAACTCGTGGAGAAAAGCTCACACGGCATGGCGAGCTGCCAGCCAACCTGACTGTAATCACGCCAAGCAACCCGCTAACGAGGGCTGGCTGTTCCCCAGCGCGGACGGGGTGGACAGTTGACGTTTGGGCCCACCGAGCCCAAGGTGCTTGTCACAGGGCGCCCCTGGGGGAGGAGAGGAAGCTTACTCGGGGGTAAATCTGTCACACGAATTATCTTGTTTCTGGACGGGAATCCCTACAGTGAAGGAAAGTCTCAAGGGCACCGCGAGTGGGGAGGACTTCGCATCGCCTCTGGCGCAGCTGAGTCCGGCGTCCCTAAAGCGGAGCCCGCCCCCCAGCTGTGCTCCCCGCAAACAGCGCCCAGCCTGCCACGCCTCCAATAGCTGCATCCCAGGGCTCCCCGCTCCTTCTCCCGGGGATCTGGCTAAAATGCAGATTCCGAGTCAGCAGGTCCGTGGTGGGCTCAGCGCTGCTGTGTTTCTCACAAGCTCCCAGGTGACACTGCTGCCGCGGATCCCTGGACAGGGACTCAAGCAGCCTCTCCCGCTGGTTCTCACGCCTCCCTGCACGTTCAGATCGCCTCTGAGAACATTTCCGATATACTAATGCCCAGGCCAACCTCCCGAGGATCGCTGGTGAAAAGGTGCCCTCGTGGACTGAGGGCTTCGGTCCTGGCCGTACCATGCGGGCCTCTTCTAGGGCTGTTGACGATGTGAGTGATGCTAGAGGGAGAGACAGACAGACAGGCAGGCAGTTAGAGAACATGAAAGGACCAGGATGGAAACCACAGTCTTTTTATGACCTAATCCTGGAGATGGTACCCCGCTGCTTCTCCCATTTTCCATTCATTAGAAGCGAGGATTACCCAAGGGCTTGACTACCAGGAAGCAGGGGCCGTAGGAGGCGCCCCACAGCATTGCCCCCTCTGTTGGCCTCCTCACGACCGCTCAGCCACCCTCGCCGACCCGACAGAGAGGGTGAGGCTGGACTGGGACTCGTGGCGCAAGTCCACGTGCTGAGGGAGAGGCGTCGTGGGCACAGAGCTGCCGGATGCTGGAAAGAGCCAAGGTGTTCTCAATTCATGTCTTTCACATCTTTTATTTGCCGTAAGAATATAGCACAGAACACCAACGCGTTAGCAAACTGCCCTGGGGAAGCTGCAAGCTTCAAGACACAACATTTCCTACGTGTCTTGAGAAGCTTTTAACTCCTCAGAGCGGGGGGGAATAAACAAACAACAACAAAACAAGCTTTGGTCAAATGCCTCAAATCCACGGGTGCACCCCATCTACCGAAGGCTGTCAATGTGGTCCTTCTGAAAGAACTCAGCAGTTCTGATGCTCCACGTGGAGGCGGGAAATGAAGCCGTGCCCGCAGGAGCTGGGCCTCATGACTGAGGTTAAACCCGGGCACAGACACCGGCTGGAAAGGGCTCTTCCTCTGGACCAGGTCAAGCGGCTCCCCTCCACCTGAAGATGAGCCAGAACACCCTCAGGGGCGAAATCCACCAGTGGACCCCGTAGACGTGGCCCCTTCTCCGTGGCCCCTTCTCTCTAAGGCCCACGCTCCCGCGCAGAGGGGTTCACAGTGCCTGAAGCACTTGACGGTGAATTACCATTCATCCACCATTCCCTGAATTACCTTTCAGTCCTCCCAACAGCCCGTGAGGTGAGTGGGAATGGTCCTGATTTCCGCCTCGTACACGAGGAAACGGAGACTCAGAGGGAGGAACTGAGCTGTGTAAGGGGCAGAGTTGGGCCTGAGCGGGCATAGGATGCAGACCTGCCCCCCTCAGAGCCCAGGGCGACTCACCCTCACAGCTGAGCAAACGAGGAAGGGGCAGCGGAAACCCGGCCAAGTGCAGGGTAATAAGCGGGCTCACTGCACAGCTTTGGAAGAAAAATGTGTTTTCACGGAGGCCTCCTGGGCCAGCAGGAAATATAATACAGCCCACGGGCAGGTCAAGGCATAAGAGAAGGAGGCCGACCGGGATGTCTCTTGGGTCCTTCCTGACCTAGTCTCCGGGCTGGACCCCCAGCTCTCACCTCTGTGGCCACCCACAAGCCCAGCGCGATCTGGGCCGAAAACTCGGGCCTCTCACTTGTCCTGTTCCACCCTCTCGGGTGAGGGCTCTCTCACTCACCGACAATTTCCTGAGCACCTCGTGTGTGCCAGGCATGGCCTAGCACTGAGGATGCAGGCGTGAGCCACACGCCGCGTGACACACCTCTGCCCTCCTCGAGGTGCCGTGGTCTCCATGGTCTGTGTTGGAGCTGGAGGCCGGGTCAGAAGAGCGGGGGCTGTGACTCCACCCTATGCTTCTTCGTCATCTGCTGAAGAAGCAGCAGGTAAGCTCTCTCCTCTCCAGGGGCAGGGCCGTGCAGAGTGGCCTTTCCCGGTGGGAGGCCCTCTCACGAGGGACCCTGCGCAGGCACGCTGTGACGTGTACCCAGGAGACTGACGCTGAGACACCGTCTGGGGTCACTGAACACCAGACACCCCCTGGCCGCGACTCATCGGAGGCCAACAGCTCTGCGTGTTCCTCGTGGTGTTTCCTCCCATCCCTCCAGATCAGCCCTGAGGGGATGTTAGAGAGTCCCAGAGCCCACGTGGAATCCAAAGACTTGATCGTGGTCCCGGATGTGTCACTAACGAGCTGTATCATCTCGGGTGAATCGTTCTAATCTTTGTCTTCTGTATCATCATTTACGCCATGATGGATCCCCAAGGTAGCTTCCAGCTCTAGAACCCTCTAGAACGCCCAGACATCACCGAGTCCCCTTGTTACAATTGCGCTGGGTACCAGTGCCTCTCTTTGGGTTCTGCTCTTTGCCTGGAAAAGACGGTTGCCATGGCCCGTGTACCCTGTTTTCTTCCTGAGAAACGTGGGAAAGCGTCTCAGTTGAACCTGTGAATTTCGGGCGTTTTCAGCTCTGGATCGCAGCCCAGAGGCAAGGGAGAACATGAGTTAGAATTGTTATAGTGGCTATGAAACCCACACTTCCCGTCAGTTCTTTCCAAGCCTGGTGTTAAATGAACAAGTTCAAATATGAATGTTAACAAGGATGATTCAGGCCTAGAGAAAGGCGTAGCATGACGCTGGCTTTAAATAATGACAATAAAAGCACTTTTCTGATCCATTTGTTGACAAAAGGCAGCAAGAGCTCATTCATCTAGTTCAGTGATCTCCAAACAGTTTTGATGGTGCACCCTTCCGATATAGTGTTTTTGAGCATGCAGGCTTTCCTAATATGTGAATATTTATATATTTGGAAATTATAGGCATGCAGTATTATACCTACAAATGAACATATAAAGCATACACAAAGGAAGAGAATTAAAAGGACAAGATCAAAACAAAGAAACTCTTGTCAGCAGAACAAATTGTTTATCTTTGTTACATTAATCTGATTTAGTACGTACGTTGTTTATTTTTGTAATACAGTGATTTGCAAGTCTGATTCCAAGTCTAGTTTGTCTAAATTCTTGGCCTCTAAGCACTGTTGTCTCTGAAAACATTGCAATGCAAAAATATGTAGCTCTAAATGGAAGAAATCCATTGTTGGAGGGCTTGTAATTGGGGACTTGACCAAATCCAAATAGGAAACGTACAAGACTGAAGGTGGTGCCATTACAGGACGTCCCTTCTTTCCAATCTCCTTCTACCCTTCCTGCCAAAGACCCTGTACCCCACTGAATCATGTTACACAAATATAGAACTATAATCCGGGTACAAACAATTTCCCAAAGACCCTATAATTCTTGTAAAACAGTAGGTTAATGTTTATATTTAACTCTTAAGAAACACTGAAATTTTTTGAAAACTCACAGTTGAATGGACATATGTATTCATGTCTTCCTCTTGATTAAGACGATCCAGGGAGCTTGGGGCTTCAGAACTCTGATGGCCCCCAAACTCTTAGAGGATGTGGCCCCCCTTTGGGGCACTCAGCATACCAGCAAGTAGGATGGACTAAGGGAAGAAGACACAGTGCAAATAGCTTTTTAAAAAATGAATTTGTAAAGAAAACGTGGTATTTATATTCAACGGAATATTATTCAGCATGGCTGAACCAGAAGGACATTAAGTGAAATTAGCCAGTCACAGAAAGACAAATACTGTATGATCCCACATATGTGGGGTATCTAAACTAGTCAAAATCATAGAAGCAGAGAATACAGCAGTGGCTGATAGGGGCTTGGGAGTCAGGAAATGGAGAGTTGTTATTCAGTGGGTATACATTTTCAGTTATGCTGGATGAATATATGCTAGAGATCTGATGTACAATGTCACGGCTATGGTTAACAATACAATCTTGTGCAGGACACAGTTTGTTAAGAGGGTAGATCTCATATTAAGTGTTCCTACCCAAACCAAACCAAACCAAAGCAAAAGGACACAAGGAAACCCTGAGAGGTATCGGATATTTTTATTACCTTGCTTGTGGTTATGGTATCATGGGTGTTTGCATATGTCCAAACTCATCAAATTGTACACATTAAATATGTGCCGTTCTTTGTAAACCAGGTGTACCTCACCAAAGCTGTAAAAACTGATTTGTATTTAGTTACTCCAAGTGGCATCTACGTCTATTGAGCAATAGTAAATACAGGTAGGAGACGTATCTCATCAGCCCACAGGCAAGGCATTAGGCAACACTGCAACTGCAGTCCTCGACACAGCCAAGCCCCCATGAAAACACTCCCCTAGAGGGAGGGAAAGCACTTGGGAATAAATATCCAGACCTCTTAGTGATTGTCTTGAAAACCCAAGCTTATTCCATGTGACATTCCTTATACTAACCAAAGGGCCTTGTGGTAAAGCAGGCATTGTGAAATTACAAGTCCTTTCCTAGTTCCAGCCGGTGTGCGGAGCAACGCTTGTGACCTCGTGGGGCCAAAAAGTACAATGAAGCGAGAAAACGGAGAGGCGTACAGCTACAACGCTTGCCCCGAAAGCGGACCATCTGCGGTCTAACTGAGATGCTAGGACGTCCCCTCGGGCAGAGGTTCTCAAAAATGAGGCGGTCATAAGAAACACCTGGGCAACCCGTTAAACCGCAGATTGCGATTCAATAGGCCTGGGATGGGGCCCGAGATTCTAAATTTCTAACAAGCTCCCAAGAGACGCAGGTGCTGCAGGTTCAAGACCACACCTTGAGTAACGAGACCCTCCCATCGGTGTGTCTTCAGCAGGGGAGTGCAGTCCTTCCCGAGCCTGTCCCAACGAGCTGGCAGCAGTGCAACAGGTGTGGACTCCAACAGAGGCCGGCACTGGTGAGCTCTACCTAAAGCAGAGAAGCTAAAGGTAGTAACTGACTAAGGTCGTAAATAGGATCGGGAGCTGACTGCCCAGCTCACTACCCCTCAGTATCACTTCCAGCCAAATCAGACGGCACCTTCGCGTTAAACTTCTTTAAATCCACTTCTCATCCTTGCCGAGGGGCGGGCACTCCAGCGGGAGACAAGACGCTCTTTAGGCGAAGAGGCAGCAGCTGAGCAGCTGAAAATAGCTCCGAGGGCAGAGGAAGTGGGGCTGCATCTCTGCTTGGGCTGTTAGCACAAAGCCCTCCCAGGGTAGCAATCCGTGCAAAGTGCCCCCGTGACCTGAGCCGCCAGAGGGGCAACGCCAGCGGGGATAAGCCAGCTCTCGCGTGCTGGGCAGGGCTGGTTCCAGCACCCACACCTCAAAGGTAAGACCAGGAGCCCCCGGGGCAGCCATTTCTTCCGGTGGGGACCGCTGTGGCTCTTCCTCCCCTTTTCTGAAGGAAGCTGCCCCCTCTGGGATTTCAAGGCGACACCCTGGCCCCCGCGCTGCTGTCAAGTGGCTAGAGACTGCTGTTGTCTTTCGTTAGAGGAGCCGTAAAGGGAAAAGGTTTTCTCAGGAGCGAGAGAAGCTGTTAGCCCTGGTCGAAGCAAAGCAAGGTGTCCCAACCCCCCAGGGAAACGTGTGCAACCCCGTTTTTCCCAGAGGAAGTGAGGCAGTTTTTGAAACTTCCCTAAAGCGACTGTGAACGAGCTTGTGACACTCTTAAAGGCATCTGCGCGCAGAGTCACACTTTGAGCAGACTTGCCAGTGAATCGTTCTGGGAGGCGACGTGGCCGGTTTCCCCACTTAGGAGGAGCTGCGGGAGCCTCTTGCTTTCCCTTACCGACCCCTGGTTATTCGTTACAAATGGCGACGGTGGAGGGTGGATCTGAATGGCTGAGGGCAGATGCCAGGACTATTTTGCTCAGCTCCTCATCCCCGGGACACCAGTCGGCACGATTTGTTGTTCGAATGTACGCATCTCCAAATTACTGGGTTAGTAAATGCAAATGGCCGGTCGGCCTCTCTGCCGATTACACGTCCTGGGCGATGCACCTGGTGCCGCCACGCAGCTCCCCTTGGTTTCTGCCGCCCGCAGCCTGCTTGTTCGGACGCCGGCTGTCTCAGCTTTGCTGGTTCATTTTCCCTTTGTCTACGCTCCGCTCTCCCTCTGGCCGGTCATTAGCCCCCTAGATTCAGGGCCCTCTTAGAAACTACCCGGACCCTAGCTCTGCTCCCCTGCTTACAGAGGACGGGCAGGAAGGGTCTTGAGAGCCCTCACCAGGTGTGCTGTCCCCAGCACCACCGTCTAACTTGCTCGCGGAGGCCATCCGAAGGGGAGGGTTTGAGAAAGTAGGGCTTTGCCGCATTGCCTTGAAGCCCAGTCGCAGTAGAGGTCAGAACCGTCCTCTGCCGCCTTAACCCCTTTGTTCGCCTTCCCTCTGTGCCCAGGCAGAGGCACTTTTAAACTGGAAAAGGTGTTGGTTCAGAACTGGGCAACCCACCCTAGCACGTCAGGGCAGCAATGGCTTCTGGGAAATGGCCAGAACCTACCTGGAAGCAATGGGGACACGAGTCCCCAACCTGCCCTGGACCTTGCCTGGTGTCATCTCTGTGTCATCTTAGGGCCAGCTTAGTGTCTTCCCACCACTAGGATGGCTGTTCACCCGGTATTCAGTTTTAACCGAGCCTGGCCCGCTAGCAGTGTTCGTAACAGCCGGAAGGGACAATGTTCCAACTCAGTGCAGTCAGACGGTTCCAGATGTTTCCTTTCCGCTGGCCGACTGTGCGTGTGTGATGCATTCAGGATGTCTAGGAGAACGCCAGGGGCTCTGAGGACCTAATCAACAATAGCCATGCTTAGGCAGGGGTTGCCAGGGCTTAGCCAGGTGGTAAGGATGGACAGGTGGGGCACAGAGGATTTTCAGGGCAGTGGAAATACTCCGAGTGATGCTATAATGATGGATCCACGTCATTATAGATGTGCTCAAACACCAAGAGTGACCCCCAATGTAGACGGCGGACTTTGGGGGATGATGGCGTGTCAGTGTAGGTCCATCAGTTGTAGCGGATGCCTCACTCTGGGGTGGGGGGACGTTGCCGGTACGTGGCTCTGCTCCTCTGAGAATGAGGTACAGGGAGAGAAAGCCATGGATTAGGACCTGGAGGCGCGGGGCCACGCTCTGGCCGATCTGGACGTGACGGGTGGGTGGTCTGCACGTGACGGGGGCAGGAAAGAGAGGCTGCTGTTGGTCATGACAGAAACTCATCTAGGGTTCCTTCCCCCACCCTGCCTCGCCCGGCCCCTCCCTCCCTCTTGGGGAACAGACTCGGAGCTGTGTGCAGGCTGGAAACTCGCATTCTGCGTCACATGCTTAGCTTATTCGGGAGCCGATTGTGAGCAAGGTTGGACCTCCTTGTCTGCTTCTCTGTGGCCCAAACGCTGGCCGGCCACATGGCCAGGCACGGGCAAGCCTGGAATGAAGACCCTGTGGTAGCCCCCCGCCCCACACCCCATGGTGTCCAAGACTTCAGGCTGCCCCGGTTGGCTAAGTCTCACCTGGGGTGATTTGCTCACTCCTGGTTGCTGGGGAGTGGTGGGGGGGAGGACCCTTTGGGATGACCTTTCTCATGTCTTGTTTGAACTCTTACAATTTGGCTGGATTTCTTTTTTTAAAAAAAAATATTTTATTGAAGTATGGTTGATTTACAATGTGTTAATTTCCACTGTACAGCAAAGTGATTCTGTTATACATATATATATATACATTTTTTCATATTCTTTTCCATTATGGTTTATTACAGGTTACTGAATATATTTCCCTGTGCTATATAGTAGGACCTTGTTGTTTATCCATTCTATATACACCAGTTTACATCTGCTAAACCCAAACTCCCAATCCATCCCTTCCCCAACCCCTCTCCCCCTTGGCGACCACAAGACTGTTCTCTATGTCTGTGAGTCTGTTTCTGTTTCATAGATAAGTTCATTTGTGTCATATTTTAGATTCCACATATAAGTGACATCATATGGTATTTGTCTTTCTCTTTCTGACTTTCTTCACTTAGTATGATCATCTCTAGTTGCATCCATGTTGCTGCAGATGGCATTATTTCATTCTTGTTTATGGCTGAGTAATATTCCATTGTATATATATATACCACAACTTCTTTATCCATTCCTCTGTTGATGGACATTTAGGTTGTTTCCATGTCTTGGCTGAATTGCTTAAGGACCTGGCTCAGTGGTTGTAGGATGTGGCTGTGCATTGAAATCACCCATATGAGTCTCGCTGGTTCTGATGTAATTGGTCTGGGGTGTGACCTCTGCAGTGGGAATGTTTAAAGAGCCCTCTGATGATTCGAGTGTTGGGAAAAGGCGGGGACTCAGTGGCCCAGCTGAAGCATTTCTAGATCTGATGGCGATTAAATAGCCTGACACTGGAACTCCTTACCGCCCTCATCTGGTTTGTACAAAGCAGAGTGACTTGGAGAAGAAAGACTGGATTAGGATGCTTCTCTGGAAACCCGCCTATCTTCTCTCCATGTTCTTTCAGGCTAAATCCACTAGGTGACCAATCTCTTATCTTTCGAGTAAAGGATTTGAAAACACTTTTTTTTTTTTTTTTTTTTTTGCGGTATGCGGGCCTCTCACTGCCGTGGCCTCTCCCGTTGCGGAGCACAGGCTCCGGACGCGCAGGCGCAGCGGCCATGGCTCACGGGCCCAGCCGCTCTGCGGCACGTGGGATCTTCCCGGACCGGGGCACGAACCTTCGTCCCCTGCATCGGCAGGCGGACTCTCAACCACTGCGCCACCAGGGAAGCCCCCTTGAAAACACTTTTGATACATGTTATATATTAGATAAGATACAGAATGCCCAGTTAAACTTGAATTTCAGAAAACAATGAATTTGTTTAGTACAAGCATATCCTATGCAATGTTTGGGATATACTAAGAAATTATTCATATTCAACTGGGAATCCTGTATTTTTGTTTGAAAAACTGGGAGATTGTAATAGATAAATTACTTGGAATTCTTTTGTTACAGATGACAAAAACCCAGCTGAAACTAATTCAAGCAAAAAAAAAAAAAAAAAGTAAATTAATGGGTTTCTGTAACTGAAAAGTCTGCTTATTGGGGCTGTCTTTAGATGTGTCCAGGGAGCTCTCTCCATATTTCTTAGCTCCTCTTTTCTCCATCCAGGTCTTTCTAAATAGAGGGAAAGAAGGCCTTTGGGGGCTCTGGTCTTGCCTAGTCCTAACAGCCTGTGATCCCAGTGGAAGAGAAAGTCTCTCCTGAGTGCTGCAGAAACAGGCAGTCTGATTTTTCTGGCTTGAGGCCACACATCTACCGCTGAACCACTGTGGCCAAGGAAGTTGAGCGGTGGGTTTGCTCTTGTGTTTATCCCGTGCCGGTCCCTATGGCTGGAGGGGCGGTTACTCCCCTCCCCCCGCCCCCAAATCACATGGACTGCTTAGCATTACAACATATGGGAATATGGGTGGTTTTCCAAGCGAAAGGATTTTGAGCAAGCGTATGTCTACTACATGCAAAGAGGGAATGCACTTCTTGCTTATCCCAAACGTGAGCATCCACTGCCTAAGGAAGGGAGGATCTGAATGAGCTAGGATGGCTGTGAGGTCAGAAAGAGTGGGCGACCCCCTGAGGGTCTCTAAATGAACTTCACAGCTGCTCAGCTGCTCTAGCAGGAGAGCACACACACCTTACCTCTCTGCCGTCCAGCGGGGGCTCGTGCATTAAGAAGAGACCAAGGTCTTCAGTGTGTCGTTTGGGGTGGGGCTAGAGGGCCAGTACTGCCTTGCTGGGGGCACCCTTCCTCCAGCCATGTGTACCCCTCTGGCTATACAGAAAGGGGGAAACCTCTCAATGTGCTATGGTTGAAGACACCCACTTCTGATGTCTGAATGGCTCATCCACAACATTCTGACTGCACTGTGCCCTGGTCACCTCATCAGGGTGACACCTGAAAATTCTCTGGCCCGGTGGGTGGCTGCCTGCATACGCTCCGGAGGGAGGAGGAGAGCTATAGGAGTTGCCACATTCTGCTTTGTGTGTGTCATGACCTTTCTGTTCATGGGACTCACGTTTGAGTTCTCGGCTGTCGCGCTAGAGCATAGGCTTCTTAAAGGCAGAGATTCTTTCTTCTCTTCTTTCCCTGGGCCCAGCGTGGGGCTTGGTTGGATGTATTAAATTACTAGAAAGGTGGGGAAGAAGGCTCTGTTAACCTCCTGTCCCCAGTTCTCATAAACCAACATTTCTATTGAACACACCTCTCCATCAGGGAGCGTCTATCAGAATCCATGTTTTCAAACAAAATGGGCTATCTCATGCTTTAGGAAATTGTGATGGAGAAGGGGGGATGTTGGATTGGACTGGAATGTGTTTTTGGTTTTTGAAGAGCTCCACCAATAATGCTGATAAGCTGCTCTCTTCTTCTCACGAACCACCTTCAACGGAAAATAGTTCTGAAACAGTTCTCTCCTATGGCTTAGAATATCAAAACTAAGTCTGGAGCAACAGTGCCTGTGGTTCGATTTCAACACATCTTCACACTACGTGGTGTACCACGGTTGTGTTGGAAATAATTTAGTAGAGACGTCAGCCAAATAAAGTTGCATGTCACTAACCAATCCTAGTCTTATATTTAGAAGTACTTTCATGCAAGCACAAAAGGAGATTTCTAGAAAAAGAGGTTCCTTAATTGGGGGAGGTGGTTTCCCTTCTTACCATGACTTAGGTTTAGTTCTGATAGAGCGTGAGGGTGGAACTTAAAGTTCTTTTTCCTCTGGCTCCTGAAAACCATGTTGTGACAGTGAATCCCCATGACGTCTGGGGATGGAGCTACTGCTGGCGACATGGATATTAAAGACGGGGAGGAAGGGATGATCTGTTTGCTTTACTTCAAGTTATAATGAATAAGAATCAAATTCTGCGCAATAATGTCAAAAAGAATTGGGAGCTGGGACGCGTGGGGTTGCCAGGCTGGCAGAATAGGAAAGGAAAGTGGTGAGTAACAGCTTGTGGATGAGAGACACCTAAAACCCGGGACTCTGACTCGCCTGTGATGTAGATGCCACCTGTCGACTCTGAACTTATTCCAGTGTCCCAGCTATCGGCAACCACAGAAGAGCTTCCCCACACCCAGGTCTCTCCCATCTCCGTCCCACTCAGCTCAAGGTAAGCCACGCCTCTCTAGAACCAGTGGGAACATAACTAAACCCAGTGGTTATCTGGTCCCAATGCTTAGGTTTTAAATGACAACAAATGAATCAGAATCATTCAGGAAGTCAGGGGCCTCTCCCACCCCTGCTCCTGGCACCCCTTCCCCCAAATAAAACCAGTATCTTCCGGTCAAGATAAGTTTCCGCATTGCAGGTTTACACATGAGGATTTTTTAAAATAAATAAACTTATTTATTTATTTTTACCCGCGTCGGGTCTTGGTTGTTGCACGTGGGCTTTCTCTACTTGTGGTGAGCGGGGGCTACTCTTCATTGTGGTGCGCGGGCTTCTCACTGCGGTGGCTTCTCTTGTTGCGGAGCACGGGCTCTAGGCACGTGGGCTTCAGGAGTTGTGGCGCACGGGCTCAGTAGTTGTGGTGCACGAGCTTAGTTGCTCCGCGGCATGTGGGATCTTCCCGGACCAGGGCTCGAACCCGTGTCTCCTGCATTAGCAGGTGGATTCTTAACCACTGTGCCACCAGGGAAGTCCTATACATGAGGATATTAACATCTAACCAAATCCATTATTTTCAGATTCATACTTGAACTGAAATGATAATAATACTTTATAATTAAATTTTTTCCCCATTAGATTACTTCCCTAATGGTGGAAACTTTTCCACAGAAATACAGCTATAGGGCTTCTGTGCTCCACCTTCCCAAGGGATTTGAAGTCATTGTCTAAAGAAGTCATCCACAAGCCCCAAATTTCCCCACAGACCTATGATTTACCTTGAAAATCACTGAAGTTTTTCTTATTCTGAATCATAATAGGTCTGGGCTTATTATAATATAAAATAAGATTTTAAACTATTAACTATCAGGAAAGCTGAAATGAACATAAGTGATATCATATATTAGGGTTATAAAAATTTAAGAACATAGACTCACATAAATATGTAGAAAATTACAGAGTTTTCTCACTGCTATACAAGTCATGATTGGTAATTACTAAGGAGAGCTGCCCAGAATAGTGTCAAAGACTTGGTATAGGATAACATTTGGGGCCACTTTGGGTATAAATTTACTGAGACAGTGGGGTTGAATGGTAGACTGAAAAAGTTCCTGATGCACTATACCTTCACCATCTTGTGATGCATTCATCAACATTTTCTGTAAGGAAAGACGGTGGGTCCTTAGGTAGTGTCCTTAATTTTACCATCAGTATGATGATTTTTATTACACATCAAATAATTAAGAGTCCCGAACACTTTATAGTTCTCTCAATTCATTCTCTTTAACTCCCAAGCCTTTTTTCATTGCAGGGATCTTGTCATGTTTAGATTTATTTTTTTAATGCAATTTTGCCTTGAGATTGTTGAGAGTGTCCGGCCTTGGAAAAATATCTGCCTAAATAAACCAATTTTGAGATATTTTAAAAAATTTATTACTACGTTTAACCAGTGGTGCACTATGGTTAAAAAAGCCCCGACATGTTGTTTGCCAATTACAGTGGTGTAAATAGTCCCACCACGGCTGATTTCTAGCTGTCAACATGCATCACTGAATAGGAAGTTGGGATAAAATAGCACAAGTTGGTATGTGGAGGCAGGACCAGCAGACTCTAGCACAGCAGTGATGTCAACCTATGTGGAAAGATGCAAACAACCTGTACATATAGTTTAACAAATTCTTTTAGCGAGAATACCCATATAACTCCACCAAGGTCAGGAAATAGAACATTGCCAGCGCCCCAGATGTCTACCACATGCCCTTTCTCATTCATAACCTCTTCTTCCCCATAAGAGTTAACCATACCCTCCCTTTTATGGTGATCTCTCCCATGCTATTCTTTATACTTTTACCTACCTAGGTATACATTCCTAAACATTCTGACTTATTTTGGTCTATTTTGAACTTTATGTAAATGAAATCATGCCCTATATCTTCTTTTGTCCTTTGCTCAATGTTACATTTGTGAGATTTACCCATGTTGGTGCATGGAGCTAGAGTTCGTTCATTTTTACGGCTGTCTAGTGTTCCGAAGTCTGAATCTACTGGATGATGTGCTGGAACTGGCTTGTACCAGCTCAGAGGAGCTGATTGTTGAATGTTCAGGACTTTTGCAAGCTGGTTGATACCATGCTGGGAACTTGAAATTGGCCATGAATGGGAGTATTTACATCACAGAAATTGGCCAATGCTACAAACCAGGGTTCTCCCCCACTGTTGTTAAACATCTTCCAGCATGCCCTTGAATCTACTGTAATGCAACTATCCGTTCTACAGTAAATGGACATTTGGTTTGTTTCCACTTTCTGCCAGTGAATATTCTTACCTGTGTCCTGGTACATATGTGCTCACATTTCTGAACGCTAGACTATCCCTCAGGAGGGAAGTTGTTGTTAGGTCATAGGGTATGCCCATGTTCAGTCGTAGTGGATAATGTCAATTTTTCCAATTATTTCCATTTACATGGAACCCCAGCAGCTTTGAAAATTCCTGTCACTCAATATTATTGCAGTCCTTGGAACTGCCAGACTTTAACATTTTTACCAAAATAGTGTTTCTATACTTATGTATCATTATAGTTTTAGGTTGCAGTTTCCTGATAACTAGTGAGCTTGAGCACCTTTCCTTAGGTTATTTGGCCCATTTGAATTTTTTCTTTGCAAAGTATTAATACTTAAGTCCTTTGCCGATTTTTTTTACTGTCTTTTTGTTGTTGATTTTCAGATTTCTTTATACTGAATATTTTAATATAAGCATCTAAGGCTATAAACTTCCCTGTATTTCTTTTTTATCTCTTCCTTGAAGTTTATTAGCATAGTTGCTTTGCCATTAACAAAAAATCTTGTTTATGGTTAATATGGGTGCCTTAGTATAGACTTTATGTTTACTGTGATCTTCTCGTGAATTTTGCTTGACATCTTTAAACCTCTCTGGAATCACTTTATTCCTCTTCATTCTGAGCTATAATTTAAAGAAGGAATGTAGAGATTCTTTCCATTTCTCTGAGGCTTTAAAGAGGCAGGAAGAAGAGGGGATATTTTGCATGGGTTGTATATGGGGTTCTGTACTATCCTCTCCAGCCTCAGATACTTGTAAATGTCCCGAGCCCACTCTTTCTAGCCAGTGTATTGCCTTCTCTTGGATGCTGGAAACTTCCTGTAACCCAACACAGTGCACTGGAAGATGGCAAGTCTTGAATGCCCTTCTAGGCATCTGCTAGGTCCCACTGAAGGCTAATGGTAAAGGGAAAGAAGGAAGCAAAATATTATTATATAATAAAAAGACATATGTCTTAGTCCACTTGAAACTGCCATAGCAAACTCTCATGGACTGGGTGGCTTAAACAACAGACACTTATTTCTCACAGTTCTGGAGACTGGGAAGTCCAAGATGAAGGTGCTGGCAGGTTCAGTGTCTGGTGGGGGCCCACTTCATAGACAGATGTTTTCTCACTGTGTCTTCACATGACAGAATGGGCAAGAGAGCTCTCTGGGGTCTCTCTTATCAGACCACTAAGCTTACTCTGTTGCTTCACCATCCCACTAGTGTGCTGTCTACCTGCATGGCCAGGAAGAGCTCAACACCACCACCCTCAGCCAATGAGAAGGGGGGAAAAATGATTGATGGGCGTACAGCTCCCATGTAAGTGCCCAACCATAATTGTATACATCACTGCACTCATCCTATTGGACAGAACTTAGTCATGTGGTCACACCTAATTGCAAGGAAGGCTGGGAATTGTAGTCTTTACTAGTGGGGCTAAAACTTGAGGGGTTCTAGAAATGAAAGGAAGAAGGCGGGGAAGATCTGTTGGGAGTCAAGAAACAATATTTCCACAGGTACTCAGCCAAGCTGCCTGGTGACGACATTAAGAGATCACCAGGCACCTCATCCTGCCTCTACCTCTGGTCTCACTTTCCCCTGTCAGTTTTCTTCTTCCCTTCCTGTACCTGCTCTTATCTCCTTCTCAGGTTCTGCTAGCCCTTTGGATATTAGGCCCTCAGAAATAGCTCAGGTAAGTTCTATCAGAGCCCCCAAGGCTCTATAAAGTAGGAACCATGGAAAACCTAAGGACCTCTTGAGGCAGGTTATACCCATCATGACCTATGGCCTTCATCCTTTGGTTGCATGGTGAGCCATCGGAACTCTAGTTTTAATTTTTCCGATATTTGGGTTTTGGCCTTGGAAAATGAAGCTGCTTGGGGGAAAGGAAGAGAGACTAGAAAATGGGGCTGGCCCACCTACAGTAGAAGGTATAGAACACGGGTTCTCAATGTTAGGGTCACCCAGGGAGCTTCAAGGGACCACCAAGGCTGAGAACCACTGGTGTAGATTGTAGAGAGCACACACCCTATGTTTTGCAAACCCAACTTCACAAGCTTATAGATGGTGTGACAAAGGTCACTATGACCCATCACTGACTGTGTTTCAACTTTGACCGCTCAGAACCATGTCACCCCACCCTAGGAGCCTTCTGGAAATGTTTGTGCATCCTAAAAGACCATTTGGGGTGTGAGCTAGAAACTAGAATCCTCTGAAACAATCCAGCCACCTGGGAGTAAAAAGCACACCGGTGAATATGATTCCTATTTCAGGTGCCACGTCTATCACACCTTCCCCTCTGCTCTCTTTTCTGAGCAGCTTCTCTTGACCCCAGGGCCAGATCTTTTAAAAAAAAATTTCTGTTCTTACCCACTCCTGGGCATATACCCAGAGAAAACCATAATTCAAAAAGACAGATGCACTCCAATGTTCATTGCAGCACTATTTACAATAGCCTGGTCATGGAAGCAACCTAAATGCCCATTGACAGATGGACGGATAAAGAAGATGTGGCACATATATACAATGGAATATTACTCAGCCATAAAAAGGAACGAAACTGGGTCATTTGTAGGGATGTGGATGGACCTAGAGACTGTCATACAGAGTGAAGTAAGTCAGAAAGAGAAAAACAAATATTGTATATTAATGCATATATGTGGAATCTAGAAAAATGGTACAGATGAACCGGTTTGCAAGGCAGAAATAGAGACACATGTAGAGAACAAACATATGGACACCAAGGGGCGAAAGTGAGGGTGGTGGTGGTGGTGTGATGAATTGGGAGATTGGGATTGGCATATATACACTAATATGTATAAAATAGATAACTAATAACCTGCTGTATAAAAAAATTCAAAAAATTTTTCTATTTTTATCTCTTAAAGCTTTTTTATTGGAGTATAGTTGATTTACAATGTTGTGTTACTTTCTGTTGTACAGAGAAGTGAGTCACTTATACATATATCAATTCTTTTTTAGATTCTTTTCCCATATAGGCCATTACAGAATATTGAGCCGAGTTCCCTGTGCTAGACAGTAGGTCCTTATTAGTTATCTATTTTATATATAGTAATGTATATATATCAGTCCCATATCCCAATTTATCCGTCTCCTGGTAACCATAAGTTTGTTTTCCATGTCTGTGAGTCTGTTTCTGTTTTGTAAATAAGTTCATTTGTATCATTTTTTTTAGATCCCACATTTAAGTGATATCATATGATATTTGTCTTTCTCTGACTTCACTCAGTATAACAATCTCTAGGTCCATCCATATTACTGCAAATGGCATTATTTCATCCTTTTTTACGGCCAATATTCCATTATATATGCATACCACATCTTTATCCATTCCTCTGTTGATGGACATTTAGGTTGCTTCTATGTCTTGGCTATTGTAAATAGTGCTGCAATGAACACTGGGGTGCATGTATCTTTTCAAATTTTGGTTTTTCTCCAGATATATGCCCAAGAGTGGGATTGCTGGATCATATGGTAGCTCTATTTTTAGTTTTTTAAGGAACCTCCATACTGTTCTCCATAGTGGCTGTATCAATTTACATTCCCACCAACAGTGTAGGAGGGTTCCTTTCTCTCCACACCCTCTCCAGCATTCACTGTTTGTAGATTTTTTGATGATGGCCATTCTGACCGGAGTGAGATCATACCTCACTGCAGTTTTGATATGCATTTCTCTAATAATTAGCGATGTTGAGCATCTTTTCATGTGTTTTTTTGCCATCTGAATGGCTTCTTTTGAGAAATGTCTATTTAGATCTTCTGCCCACTTTTTTATTGGGTTTTTTTTTTTTTTTTGATATTGAACTGCATGAGCTGTTTGTATATTCTGGAGGTTAATCCCTTGTCGGTCGCTTCCTTTGCAAATATTTTCTCCCATTCTGTGGGTTGGCTTTTCATTTTGTTTATGGTTTCCTTTGCTGTACAAAAGCTTTTAAGTTTAATTAGGTCCCATTTGTTCATTTTTGTTTTTATTTTCATTAATCTAAGAGGTGGATCAAAAAAGACATTGCTGCGATTTATGTCAGAGAGTGTTCTGCTTATGTTTTCCTCTACGAGTTTTATAGCATCTGGCCTTACATTGAGGTCTTTAATCCATTTTGAGATTATTCTTGTGTATGGTGTTAGAAAATGATCTAATTTCATTCTTTTACATGTAGCTGCCCAGTTTTCCCAGCACCACTTAATGAAGAGGCTGTCTTTTCTCCATTGTATTTTCTTGCCTCCTTTGTTGTAGATTAGTTGACCATAGGTGCGTGGGTTTATCTCTGGACTTTCCTGTTCCATTGATCTATATTTCTCTTTTTGTGCCCAGGGCCATATCTAATGCCCTGATATTGCTGCCAACAGGAAGGGACAAGAGGGACAAGGGGACAGGTGGCGAATTGGGGGCTGGTTTACTGAGGGATGTGGGAACACCCTGGAGTGGTTCCCACCCATCGTGTGCCCTCTTGTTGCCTCGGGTGTCCCTCTTCTTGTAAAAGAAACAGGTAGAGGGGCAGAAAGTTGCCGTTTTGAAGTCCACTAGAATCCGGATTGAGCTGGTTGCTGTGATCTGGCAGCTGAATCCCCACCAGGATGATGACAGGCTGATATCGGGTCAGCACACAGGGGGTTCAGAGGACAGTGCAAGGCTCCCCATCAGGGGTCCTTCTATACGCACAGTGTCCTCTTAGATGGGCTCCTGGAAACCATTTTTTTCTTGGTCACTTGCTCATTCTCCTTCCTTTTCACCCTTCCGGGCACCTGACCTGATCCTGAACCCCATCTGCCTCTGTTCCTGTGTCCAAGTCTGGGCCACCTATGCCTGGTTCTGTCTTAGAAGGGCTACGACCGTCCATCTATCATGAGATCCTTCAGGCACAAGCACCCTCGAGACCCAGACCTCTCACCTACCAAGGTGGTTTCTTTCACATAGCATCAGGCTGGGCATTATCGTGCTGAACGACCCCAGTGGACAGGCTGGGATTTGGGGAGGGACACACAGAGGAGAGAGTAGGTAAAAGAGGCAGGGAGCCCAATCCTGCCCCACACCTCAGCCTGTGTGACAGAGGAGCAGCTCTGGGGTGATGGTGTGGGGTGACATGAGCCACAGGGAGCTGGAACTGTCTGCAGGGGCACAGCTGAGCTGCTCTGGGCACCAAAGGGAAGCAGAAGGTGAGTGACTCAAGGGGCATGATCGTCCTCTGGGAATTCTTAGAAAAATGGGTGTCGATTCACAGATTTTTCACAGTTTTCCAATTCTGGGAATTTCCCAAGAGGGGGCCATACATACTTTTATTTCCATTGAAAAATGTCTCTAGGTGACTTAGAGCTATTCAAACTATAAATCTACTCCTAAATAGAATAAAACGAAATTACAAAAAAATTGTAGAGTGGGAGACACAAATCTTGAAGGGAATCATTTCCTGAAGTGAACAGTCAGGTGTGAGGAGAGTGATGATCTCTGGGGAGTGACGGGCGTGTCGAGAAGAGGGGAACGTCCACAGACAGTCCCTCCCCTGGACACCTGTGCTCCCAATCCATAGCTTTTCTCTCCTTCACACTTTGGATATTTCCATTTGTTCCTTCCATGCCAACTCCATGTCTCATTTGACTGGTGCGACCACTAAAAAGTGTCTCAATTTTTGGCTTCAGTGACTTTTTTCGTACGTATCCTTTCATCATTCTGAAGGCAGTGTATCTGCCCCATTCGCATCACGTCACTCCCAAGAGCCCCGGGCTCAGCTCACCTCTCACGCCTCTTCTCCCAGTTATAATCCCTGCTAAAAAGAGCTTTTGGCTCACTTTTGCGTAATAAGGACTCTCCAATCTACTATATGAGTAGCCTTCAGTGCTACTCAAAGTGTGGTTTCTGAGAAGAGAAAAATAGTGGAAACATCCAGAAAGTTTTTAGTAAGTTGACATTGCTATAACATCCAAGTGGGTGATTTTGAACTTTAGCTATTCCCAGTTGCCAGCTCCATTCCAGTGGTTAAAATGGGCCCTGGAGTTGCTAAAGTGGTGTGGCGAGGAGGACGACCCATGAGCCATGCAGGTTCCTAATGCATTATAGTGGCAACACGGAGGAAGTAGGATGGCCTATGACCTATGTCTTGGTTTGCCTGGGACAGTCCCAGTTTATAGCTGTTGTCCTAGCATAATTGTGTCAGAGTGTCCCTATTCACTCTAAGAAGTGTCCATGTTTGGACAGTAAATTAAATGGCCAGTCTCCCTGAGCCCCATCCACATTGCATGGCCTCTGTGTTCACCCTCATCTCGTCACCCCAAATTTCATAAGAAGCCACAATGATTTCAGAGGATGCCAGAGAAATGCTCCATCCAATTCAAGTATGTTCCTACTTCAGGGATCTAATCCTCGGATTCATCTTCTTTATATGCTCTTGGTGCCTTGTGAGTTATATTCCAGTCATTACTGAGAAAGCCCCGTGATGGGATCAGAGAGCCTTGCTCAATAAGCAACTTTCTGCAATGAGACGTCACAGGAGTCAAGAGCCAGAGGATGCAAGGAGATGGGACAAGGGTGATGCTTTCTTTTCACTCTGAGTTGACTGATGTTCTCTGTAAATGATGATCTGTAGTCACTGCCTATGTGGTCCCTCGGGAACATACTAAAAGTCCAACTTGTCTACAAATACATGCCCTTAACCTGTTACTATGTCTAAAATTCCTACTTCACAGCTACTCTTTCAGTTGGATCCCAAACTCCCAATCCTTCCCTCCCACAATCCCCACCCCCTTGGCCACCACAAGTCTGTTCTCTATGTCTGTGAGTCTGTTTCTGTTTTGTAGATAAGTTCACTTGTGTCATATTTTAGATGCCACATATAAGTGATATCATATGTTGTCTTTCTCTTTCTGACTTACGTCACTTAGTATGATAATCTCTAGTTGCATCCATGTTGCTGCAAGTGGCATTATTTCATTCTTTTTTATGGCTAACTTTCCATTGTGTGTGTATGTGTCTGTGTGTGTGTATAAACACACACACATATACCACATCTTTATCCATTCATCTGTCGATGGACATGGACATTTAGGTTGTTCCCATGTCTTGGCTATTGTAAATAGTGCTGCTATGAACATAGGGGTGCATGTGTCTTTTTGAATTATAGTTTTGTCTGAATATATGCCCAGGAGTGGGATCACTGGATCATATGGCAACTCTAGTTATTTGAGGAACTTCCACACTGTTTTCCACAGTGGCTGCACCAACTTACATTCCCACCAGCAGCGTAGGAGAGTTCCCTTTTCTCTACACCCTCTCCAGCATTCATTGTTTGTAGACTTTTTAATGATGGCCATTCTGACCGGTGTGGGGTGGTACCTCACTGTAGTTTTGATCTGCGTTTTTCTAATAATTAGTGATATTGAGCACCTTTTCGTGTGCATATTGACCATCTTTTTGTCTTCTTTGGAGAAATGTCTATTTAGGTCTTCTGTCCATTTTTTGATTGGGTTGTTTGGGTTTTTTTTTTGTTATTGAGCTGCCTGGTAGTTGGTTTTGAGCCAAAGTACAAAAGAACTGAAGGATGAGAAGTGATAATTGGCTGTTGTTTAAATATGTATTTATTTATTTTGGCCACGCTGGGTCTTCGTTGAGGCACGCGGGATCTTTAGTTGCGTCATGCACACTCTGTAGTTGCGGCACGTGGACTCTTAGTTGCGGCATGCATGTGGGATCTAGTTCTCTGACCAGGGATTGAACCCGGGTCCCTTGCATTGGGAGCGTGGAGTCTTAGACCCTGGACCACCAGGGAAGTCCCGGCTGTTGTTTAAAACTATGGACGTTCAAATGATTTTTCTCCTTTGCATTTTCATAGAATGCTAAGAAAGGTTGTAGTGGGTTTTACATGGCTAGGATTATCAAAGATGGAAACTAAATTGTCTTAATCAGGATAGCCTCCCCATGCCCTTCAACTCACCCTTTTTTCTCCCTTTCCTTAAAACACCAACAGTATTCTTGCCTTTTAGGGAGGTCCTTCTTCTGAAGAGCAACCATTTCTCACTCCTAGACACTCGGCTCAGTGCAGCCCTGACCAGCTCCCAGGGTTGGAGTTCCTGTTTGTGGACCCCCCTAAGAACCTTGTAATGAGGAGTTAGGGACACTGCATGGTATGGGCTCACACACTGACTTCCACAATGGACTATAGTGGAGTGATGCTGGCTTTCTTATGTGGAAATGTACTGTTTTACAATCTCAAGTAGAGAATGGAACTATTATAAAACCAAGTTCGACTTCCAAGTTGAACTCAAGCATCAGCCCCCTTCTTTTCAAGGCTCCCCTCTTTCCAGTGCATATGGCAAAGGTGTTAGGTGTTAGCTTCGGTGTCTCCTGGGGGGACTCTTGGTATTACTCCTGGAGTCTGAGAGCTCTTCCAGCCCTCAGGGATCCCACTTTCCTGCTGGCATGGATGCATCTTTTTGATAGGATGCCATTACCTGCCCCTGGGTACCAGTGGAAGGAGGGATGTGGAATCAGTCAGAATTCCCCTCACTGCCCCATCACATTAGGATCCACACCAGCACACAAGACTGAAGTGTTCACAAAACCCTTTCGTTAGACTTGACCTAACACCATGGAAGAGGATCACTAAATAAGACTTCCCTCATAGTTGACGGAAAAAATACCTCAAAACTTAACCCACCATGGACAATAAATTACCTGCTTTAAGAATGAGGAATTTTTTTAATGTATTGAAATGGAGCAACCTCCAATATGTATTTTTAAATAAGTAAAGTACAGAATAGTACTCTGTGTGTGTGTGTGCGTGTGTGTGCGCGCTTGCGCGCACGTGCATGTGTGTGTATGTGAAAAGATACACAAGAAACTGATCATTTTGGTTGGTTCTGGAGAGGAAACCAGATGGCTGGGGTATTTGGGTAGGACTTTTCAGTATACATCCTTTGCCACCTTTTGAATTTGGGATCATGTGAATGTATTAATAATTCAAAAATTAAAGCTAAAGTTATCAGTTTTTGTTTAACATAGTTTGAGCTGGATTTTCCGTCATTTGCAGCCAAAGAAACTTGACTGGGCTATCTTTATGGCTATATATTTAGTTTGTTCTATCCACAAGGCAGGTATCTGTTTCTCACATATGAAACACTCAATGTTACTTACTTCATTTTAGTTCCATAGTGAGTTCTGTACGGATTTCTTCATGTTACCACTTGCTCCCTGGTGCCTTTTACTGAAGGGTTTGGGTAATTAAGTGGAATTTCATCCTGGGGGTGGGCGCAGTACCTCATAATTATGTGCTAAATATGACTTTCCTCAAAGTCCAAGAAGGAAAATAGTTAAGAAGTGAAGCCTTACCAGGGAATCCCCTCAATGGGATATTCCTGTTCCTGCCCAATTCCCAAAGGGAAATGTTTCAGCTCTACAATCTTCCAACATGTGGGAATCTCCACCCACCTAGAGTGTGTACTGCAATGCCTTAGTACATGTGAGGACTCCTGAAATAGACGTTCTTACTAGTATTCCTACTCTGCAATTCACTTGAGGGCCAAGAGAATCCCTGGGAATCAGATATCTAAAAGTTCACAAGCCAGGGCCCATCACTTACTAGCTTTTTTTTTGTGTGTGTGTTACGCGGGCCTCTCACTGTTGTGGCCTCTCCCGTTGCGGAGCACAGGCTCCGGACGCGCAGGCTCAGCGGCCACGGCTCACGGGCCCAGCCGCTCCGCGGCACGTGGGATCCTCCCGGACCGGGGCACGAACCCGCGTCCCCTGCATCGGCAGGCGGACTCTCAACCGCTGCGCCACCAGGGAAGCCCACTTACTAGATTTCTGAGTGGGAGGAAGTTAGCCTTTGTGACCTTTATTTTTCTCATCTATAAAATAAGGTTCCATTTTATATTTGTAAAATACTTGCTCCAGGATGGTTATGCGGATTCAATGAGACAATGTAGAAAACGCATTTAACCCAGAGTCTGGTGCAGAGTAAGTAACAAACAGCTCAAGACCTCACAATGGCGAGGCCTCTCCGTGTGGCTCACAAGCCATTAGGCATATACTTCTGTGTTCAGAGGATAGCTGTGTGCCATTCAGAGAGCAACTCTGCAGTGGTGCTGAACACCTTCTTCTTAATAACATTGGATTTATAACCATGCTCCCATAGCCTAGCCTTCATTTTCTGTGCCTCACGGTAACTTTTTAAGGAGAGAACTACTTGGCAGTATCAAACAAGGCCAGCTGTCCTAAATTAACAATTTTAAACATTTAGTCTGGTTCTACACTGAAGAGAGCTCTCTGATATCTGGGGAAGTTTTTCTTTTCCTTTTGGAAAGTGAAGCATTTTGTTCTCTGAGTGATTGGATACAGGCATAGATTGTCAAATGATTACCACAGTAAATTTAGACTATTCATTTTTCTTCTTGTGAAGAGAACTTTTAAGATTTACTCTCTTAATTTTGAAATATGTACTATCACATTGTTAACTATTGTCACCATGCGGTATATTACATCCCCAGGACTTACTTATCTTATAATGGAAGTTTGTACCTTTTGGCCACCTTCATCCAGTTTGCCCACTCCCACCCCCTGCCTCCGGAAACCACCAATCTGTTCTTTGTAGCTATAAGTTCAGTTTCTTTTTAGATTCTATCTATAAGTGAGGTGATACCTTATTTGTCTTTCTTCGTCTGACTTATTTTACTTAGCATAAGATCCTCAAGGTCCATGCTTGTCACAAATGGCAGGATTTCCTTCTTTTTTATTGTTGAATAATATTCATATATATATGTGTATATATATGTATGTATTTGTATACACATCATATATATATATATTTTTTTTTCGGTACGCGGGCCTCTCACTGCTGTGGCCTCTCCCGTCACGGGGCACAGGCTCCGGACGCGCAGGCGCAGCGGCCATGGCTCACGGGCCCAGCCGCTCTGCGGCATGTGGGATCTTCCCGGACCGGGGCACGAACCCACGTCCCCTGCATCGGCAGGCGGACTCTCAACCACTGCACCACCAGGGAAGCCCTACACATCATATCTTTATCCAGTCATCTGTTGATAGACACTTAGATTGTTTCCATGTCTTGTCTATTGTAAATAATGCTGCAGTGAACACGGGGTTACAGATAGCTTTTCGAGAGAGTGATTTTTTTTCTTTCATAATTGAGATTTTATTGGTTGTTTTGAGGATCAGTGCACAGACATTTCAATTTGTCCACAATTCTCAACATACGTACCCAAAATCTAAAAAATCATGTAGTTGCGATTCTCTTCTAAACAGTTATTCCCGTGACTTTCCAGCTTAAAATTTGGAGGCAAATTTTCCTTAACAGGATATCAAGTACCAACATCTTCAAATATAGGTATGTTGTTACATCGTAAGTCCCACTAATTCACAATTTAATATCATATACCCTACACGGTCAAATTGTCAATCATTCACAGCACATTAACAAAGTTACTAGGAAAACTGGACTACCGCCACCAAAGATGTTCCAGAGTGCACAAAATTCTGACGAGGAGAGCCAAGACCAAGGAGTGAGTGGTTCGCTTTAGGAAACAATTCTACCAGAAACAACGTGGGAAGAGAAGCAATTTAAAGTGTTCAGGACGTGAAATGCACAACTGACTCTAAACTGTCATTTGGTGTGCTTTGTATTATTATAGGATATAAAGGCTACGCCCCCATCTATGGAATGTTAAGCTGACACCCAAGACGATGAAAGCCTCCCATATTCAATATCCCACTATTTTCTGGTTGTACCAAAAACTAACCAACCAGCAAATGATTTCACCTCTTAAAAATAAAAAAAAAAGCATTTACACTTTAAAAATGGGATGAAGGTGGTATTCCCTCCTTTTAAAAAAATGTTTCTGGAACTGCTAAAAAACTTGCATTTACAAAATAGTTGATAAAAATATTCCTCTGGATTGTACAAGAAGGGAGACGGGGACCACTGATAGGACCGGGTGCGTGGTATTGATCGGACTAGGCTTCTTTCTCTCCTGCTTCATCAGAGGCTGGGGGCTCCTCGTTTTCAGTCTCTCTGTTTTCCGCAGGTGAGCCGTCTTCAGTCTCTCGGTTAGCCACTTCGGCCTGTTCTCCCTTTGCTCCCCGTTTCTCTTCTGTGTGCACGTTTTTGTCCAGAGATTTATCCTTTCCCGCCGCCTGTTTTGGGCTTCGTTTCCACTTTTGCGGGAGCCGGGGTAGCTGACAGCCTCGCGCATCTCCTCTCGGGCTCTGCCTTCGCCGCCCCCTCGGCAGAGCTGACCTTTCGCGAAGCGGGGATGCCGAGCCGCTGCACTTCCTCCTGCTGCCCGAGCTGCTGGGGACCCGCTCGACATAGTGATTTTGTTTCTTTTGGATAAAGTCCCATAAGTGGGGCTGCTGTATCACATGGTAGTTCTAGTTTTAATTTTTGGAAGAAACTCCATACTGTTTTCCATAGTGGCTGCACCAGTTTACATTCCCATCAATAGTGCACAAGGGTTTCCTTTTCTCCACATCCTCTCCGGTACTTATTTCTTGTCTTCTTGATAATAGCTATTCTAACAGGTATGAGGAAACATCTCATTGTGGGTTTGATTTGCATTTCCTGATTATTAGTGATGTTGGCCACATTTTCATATATCTGTTGTCCATTTGTATGTCTTCTTTGGAAGAATGTGTATTCAGTTCCATTTTTTTTTGGTTTATTTATACAGCAGGTTTTATTAGTCATCAGTTTTATACACATCAGTGTATACATGTCAACCCCAATTGCCCAATTCAGCACACCACCATCCCCACCCCACTGTGGTTCTCCCAGCTTGGTGTCCATACGTTTGTTCTCTACATCTGTGTCTCAACTTCCGCCCTGCAAACAGGTTCATCTGTACCATTTTTCTAGGTTCTACATACATGCGTTAATATACGATACTTGTTTTTCTCTTTCTGACTTACTTCACTCTGTAACAGTCTCTAGACCCATCCACGTCTCAACAAATGACTCAGTTTCGTTCTTTTTTATGGCTGAGTAATATTCCATTGTATATATATATATATATATACCACAACTTCTTTATCCATTTGTATGTCAATGGGCATTTAGGTTGCTTCCACGACCTGGCTATTGTAAATAGTGCTGCAGTGAACATTGGGGTGCATGTGTCTTTTTTTTTTTTTTTTTTTTTTTTTTTTTTGTGATATGCGGGCCTCTCACTGTTGTGGCCTCTCCCGTTGCGGAGCACAGGCTCCGGACGTGCAGGCTCAGCGGCCATGGCTCACGGGTCCAGCCGCTCCACGGCATGTGGGATCTTCCCGGACCGGGGCACGAACCCGTGTCCCCTGCATCGGCAGGCGGATTCTCAACCACTGCACCACCAGGAAGCCCAGCATGTGTCTTTTTGAATTATGGTTTTCTCTGGGTATATGCCCAGAGTGGGATTGCTGGGTCATATGGTAATTCTATTTTCAGTTTTTTAAGGAACCTCCATACTGTTCTCCATAGTGGCTGTATCAATTTACATTCCCACCAACAGTGCAAGAGGGTTCCCTTTCCTCCACACCCTCTCCAGCATTTGTTGTTTGTAGATTTTCTGATGAAGCCCATTCTAACTGGTGTGAGGTGATACCTCATTGTAGTTTTGATTTGCATTTCTCTAATAATTAGTGATGTTGAGCAGGTTTTCATGTGCTTCTTGGCCATCTGTATGTCTTTGGAGAAATGTCTATTTAGGTCTTCTGCCCATTTTTGGATTGGGTTGTTTGTTTCTTCAATATTGAGCTGCATGAGCTGTTTATATATTTTGGAGATTAATCCTTTGTCCGTTGATTTGTTTGAAAATATTTTCTCCCATTCTGAGGGTTGTCTTTTCGTCTTGTTTGTGGTTTCCTTTGCTGTGCAAAAGTTTTGAAGTTTCATTAGGTCCCATTTGTTTATTTTTGTTTTTATTTCCATTGTTCCAGGAGGTGGATCAAAAAAGATCTTGCTGTGATTTATGTCAAAGAGTGTTCTTCCTATGTTTTCCTCTAAGAGTTTTATAGTGTCCGTCTTAAATTTAGGTATCAAATCCATTTTGAGTTTATTTTTGTGTATGGTGTTAGGGAGTGTTCTGATTTCATTCTTTTGCATGTAGCTGTCCAGTTTTCCCAGCACCACTTATTGAAGAGACTGTCTTTTCTCCATTGTATATCTTGGCCTCCTTTGTCATAGATTAGTTGACCATAGGTGTGTGGGTTTATCTCTGGGCTTTCTGTCCTGTTCCATCGATCTGTATTTCTGTTTTTGTGCCAGTACCATATTGTCTTACTTACTGTAGCGTTGTAGTATAGCCTGAAGTCAGGGAGTCTGATTCCTCCAGCTTCATTTTTTTCCCCTCAAGACTGCTTTGGCTATTCGGGGTCTTTTATGTCTCCATACAAATTTTAAGATGATTTGTTCTAGTTCTGTAAAAAATGCCATTGGTAATTTGATAGGGATTGCATTGAATCTGTAGATTGCTTTGGGTAGTATAGTCATTTTCATAATATTGATTCTTCCAATCCAAGAACATGGTATATCTCTCCATTTGTTGGTATCATCTTTAACTTCTTTCATCAGTGTCTTATAGTTTTGTGCATACAGGTCTTTTGTCTCCCTAGGTAGGTTTATTCCTAGGTATTTTATTCTTTTTGTTGCAATGGTAAATGGGAGTGTTTCCATAATTTCTCTTACAGAGTTTTCATCCTTAGTGTATAGGAATGCCAGAGATTTCTGTGCGTTAATTGTGTATCCTGCAACTTTACCAAATTCATTGATTAGCTCTAGTAGTTTTCTGGTGGCATCTTTAGGATTCTCTATGTATAGTATCATGTCATCTGCAAACAGTGACAGTTTTACTTCTTCTTTTCCAATTTGGATTCCTTTTTCTTCTCTGATTGCCATGGCTAGGAGTTCCAAAACTATGTTGAATAATAGTGGTGAGAGTGGACATCCTTGTCTCGTTCCTGATCTTAGAGTAAATGCTTTCAGTTTTTCACCATTGAGAATGATGTTTGCTGTGGGTTTGTCATATATGGCCTTTATTATGTTGAGGTAGGTTCCCTCTATCCCTCTATACTTTCTGGAGAGTTTTTATCATAAATGGGTGTTGAATTTTTTCAAAAGCTTTCTCTGCATCTATTGAGATGATCATATGGTTTTTATTCTTCAATTTGTTAATATGGTGTATCACATCGATTGATTTGCATATATTGAAGAATCCTTGCATCCCTGGGATAAATCCCACTTGATCATGGTGCATGATCCTTTTAATGTGTTGTTGGATTCTGTCTGCTAGTATTTTGTTGAGGATATTAGCATCTTTATTCATCAGTGATATTCATCTGTAATTTTCTTTTTTGTAGTATCTTTGTCTGGTTTTGGTATGAGGGTGATGCTGGCCTCATAGAATGAGTTTGGGAATGTTCCTTCCTCTGCAATTTTTGGAAGAGTTTGAGAAGGATGGGTGTTAGCTCTTCTTTAAATGTTTGATAGAATTCACCTGTGAAGCCATCTGATCCTGGACTGTTGTTTGTTGGAAGATTTTAAATCACATTTTCAATTTCATTACTTGTGATTGGTCTGTTCATATTTTCTGTTTCTTCCTGGTTCAGTCTTGGAAGGTTATACCTTTCTAAGAATTTGTCCATTTCTTCCAGGTTGTCCATTTTATTGGCATACAGTTGCTTGTAGTAGTCTCTTAGGATGCCTTGTATTTCTGCGGTGTCTGTTGTAACTTGTCCTTTTTCATTTCTAATTTTATTGATTTGAGTCCTCTCCCTCTTTTTCTTGATGAGTCTGGCTAATGGATTATCAATTTTGTTTATCTTCTCAAAGAACCAGCTTTTAGTTTTATTGATCTTTGCTATTGTTTTCTTTGTTTCTATTTCATTTATTTCTGCTCTGATCTTTATGATTTATTTCCTTCTGCTCACTTTGGGTTTTGTTTGTTCTTTTTTCTCTAGTTCCTTTAGGTATAAGGTTAGATTGTTTATTTGCGATCTTTCTTGTTTCTTGAAGTAGGCTTGTATAGCTATAAACTTAGAACTGGTTTTGCTCCATCCCATAGGTTTTGGATCATCGTGTTTTCATTGTCATTTGTCTCTAAGTATTTTTTAATTTCCTCTTTGATTTCTTCAGTGATCTCTTGGTTATTTAGTAATGTATTGTTTAGCCTCCATGTGTTTGTGTTTTTTACGTTTTTTTCCCCTGTAATTCATTTCTAATCCCATAGCATTGTGGTCAGAAAAGATGCTTGATATGATTTCAATTTTCTTAAATTTACTGAGGCTTGATTTTTGACCCAAGATGTGATCTATCCTGGAGAATGTTCCATGCACACTTGAGAAGAAAGTGTAATCTGCTGTGTTTGGATGGAATGTCCTATAAATATTTATTAAATCTGTCTGATATATTGTGTCATTTAAAGCTTCTGTTTCCTTATTTATTTTCATTTTGGATGATCTGTCCATTGGTGTAAGTGAGGTGTTAAAAGTTCCCCACTATTATTGTGTTACTGTTGATTTCCTCTTTTATAGCTGTTAGCAGTTGCCTTATGTATTGAGGTGCTCCTATGTTGGGTGCATATATATTTATAATTGTTATATCTTCTTGGATTGATCCCTTGATCATTATGTAGTGTCC
This sequence comes from Kogia breviceps, assembly GCF_026419965.1. NCBI lineage: Eukaryota > Metazoa > Chordata > Mammalia > Artiodactyla > Physeteridae > Kogia > Kogia breviceps. The sequence goes on along the minus strand of NC_081312.1, from coordinate 179,928,462 downwards.
TTCCTTGTCTCTTGTAACATTCTTTTATTTAAAGTCTATTTTATCGGATATGAGTATAGCTACTCCAGCTTTCTTCTGATTTCCATTTGCATGGAATAACTTTTTCCATCCCCTCACTTTCAGTCTGTATGTGTCCCTAAGTCTGAAGTGGGTCTCTTGTAGACAGCATATACATGTGTCTTGTTTTTGTATCCATTCACTGAGCCTGTGTCTTTTGGTTGTAGCATTTAATCCACTCACGTTTAAGGTAATTATCAATAGGTATGTTCCTATGACCATTTTCTTAATTATTCTGGGTTTGTTTTTGTAGGTCCTTTTTTTCTCTTGTGTTTCCCACTTAGAGAAGTTCCTTTAGCATTTGTTGTAGAGCTGGTTTGATGGTGCTGAATTCTCTTAGCTTTTGCTTGTCTGTAAAGCTTTTGATTTCTCCATCGAATCTGAATGAGATCCTTGCCAGCTAGAGTAATCTTGGTTGTGGGTTCTTTCCTTTCATCACTTTAAGTATATCATGCCAGTCCCTTCTGGCTTGTAGCATTTCTGCTGAGAAATCAGCTGTTAACCTTATGGAAGTTCCCTTGTATATTATTTGTCATTTTTCCCTTGCTGCTTTCAATAATTTTTCTTTGTCTTTATTTTTTGCCAATTTGATTACTATGTTTCTTGGCGTGTTTCTCCTTGGGTTTATCCTGTATGGAACTCGCTGTGCTTCCTGGACTTGGGTGGCTATTTCCTTTCCCATGTTAGGGAAGTTTTCGACTATAATCTCTTCAAATATTTACTCGGGTCATTTCTCTCTTTCTTCTCCTTCTGGGACACTATAACACGAATGTTTTTGGGTTTAATGTTGTCCTGGAGGTCTCTTAGGCTGTTTTCATTTCTTTTCATTCTTTTTTCTTTATTCTGTTCCACAGCAGTGAATTCCACCATTCTGTCTTTCAGGTCACTTATCCGTTCTTCTGCCTCAGTGATTCTGCTATTAATTCCTTCTAGTGTAGTTTTCATTTCAGTTATTGTATTGTTCATCTCTGTTTGTTCTTTAATTCTTCTAGGTCTTTGTTAAACATTTCTTGCATCTTCTCGATCTTTGCCTCCATTGTTTTTCCGAGGTCCTGGATCATCTTCACTATCATTATTCTGAATTCTTTTTCTGGAAGGTTGCCTATCTCTACTTCATTTAGTTGTTTTTCTGGGGTTTTATCTTGTTCTTTTATCTGGTACATAGCCCTCTGCCTTTTCATCTTGTCTACCTTTCTTTTTTTTTTTTTTTTTAACATCTTTATTTGAGTATAACTGTTTTACAATAGTGTGTTAGTTTCTCTTTTACAACAAAGTGAATCAGTTATACATATACATATGTTCCCATAACTCTTCCCTCTTTTGTCACCCTCCCTCCCACCCTCCCTATCCCACCCCTCTAGGTGGTCACTAAGTACAGAGGTGAACTCCCTGTGCTATGCTGCAGCTTCCCACTAGCTATCTAATTTACATTTGGTAGTGTGTATATGTCCCTGCCACTCTCTCACATCGTCACAGCTTACCCTTCCCCCTCCCCATATCCTCAAGTCCATGCTCTAGTAGGTCTGAGTTTTATTCCCATCCTACCACTAATCTCTTCATGACATTTTTTTTTTTTAGATTCCATATATATGTGTTAGCATACGGTATTTGTTTTTATCCTTCTGACTTACTTCACTCTGTATGACAGATTCCAGGTCTATCCACCTCATTACAAATAACTCAGTTTCATTTCTTTTTATGGCTGAGTAATATTCCATTGTATATATGTGCCACATCTTCTTTATCCATTCATCTGTTGATGGACACTTAGGTTGCTTCCATGTCCTGGCTATCGTAAATAGAGCTGCAATAAACATTTTGGTACATGACTCTTTTTGAATTATGGTTTTCTCAGGGTATATGCCCAGTAGTGGGATTGCTGGGTCGTATGGTAGTTCTATTTGAAGTTTTTTAAGGAACCTCCATACTGTTCTCCATAGTGGCTGTATCATTTTACATTCCCACCAGCAGTGCAGGAGGGTTCCCTTTTCTCCACACCCTCTCCAGCATTTATTGTTTCTAGAGTTTTTGATGATGGCCAATCTGGCCGGTGTGAGATGATATCTCATTGTAGTTTTGATTTGCATTTCTCTAATGATTAATGATGTTGAGCATTCTTTCATGTGTTTGTTGGCAATCTGTATATCTTCTTTGGAGAAATGTCTATTTAGGTCTTCTGCTCATTTTTGGATTGGGTTGTTTGTTTTTTTGTTATTGAGCTGCATGAGTTGCTTATAAATTTTGGATATTAATCCTTTGTCAGTTGCTTCATTTGCAAATATTTTCTCCCATTCTGAGGGTTGTCTTTTGGTCTTGTTTATGGTATCCTTTGCTGTGCAAAAGCTTTTAAGTTTCATTAGATCCCATTTGTTTATTTTTGTTTTTATTTCCATTTCTCTAGGAGATGGGTCAAAAAGGATCTTGCTGTGATTTATGTCATAGAGTGTTCTGCCTATGTTTTCCTCTAAGAGTTTGATAGTGTCTGGCCTTACATTTAGGTCTTTAACCCATTTTGAGTTTATTTTTGTGTATGGTGTTAGGGAGTGTTCTAATTTCATACTTCTACAGGTAGCTGTCCAGGTTTCCCAGCACCACTTATTGAAGAGGCTGTCTTTTCTCCAATGTATATTCTTGCCTCCTTTATCAAATATAAGGTGACCATATGTGTGTGGGTTTATCTCTGGGCTTTCTATCCTGTTCCATTGATCTATATTTCTGTTTTTGTGCCAGTACCATACTGTCTTGATTACTGTGGCCTTGTAGTATAGTCTGAAGTCAGGGAGCCTGATTCCTCCAGCTCCATTTTTCGTTCTCAAGATTGCTTTGGCTATTCGGGGTCTTTTGTGTTTCCATACAAATTGTGAAATTCTTTTTTCTAGTTCTGTAAAAAATGCCAGTGGTAATTTGATAGGGATTGCATTGAATCTGTATATTGCTTTGGGTAATACAGTCATTTTCACTATGTTGATTCTTTCAATCCAAGAACATGGTATATTTCTCCACCTATTTGTATCATCTTTAATTTCTTTCATCAGTGTCTTATAGTTTTCTGCATACAAGTCTTTTGTCTCCTTAGGTAGGTTTATTCCTAGATATTTTATTCTTTTTGTTGCAATGGTAAATGGGAGTGTTTTCTTAATTTCATTCTCAGATTTTTCATCATTAGTGTATAAGAATGCCAGAGATTTCTGGGCATTAACTTTGTATCCTGCTACTTTACCAAATTCATTGATTAGTTCTAGTAGTTTTCTGGTAGCATCCTTAGTATTCTCTATGTATAGTATCATGTCATCTGCAAACAGTGACAGCTTTACTTCTTCTTTTCCTATTTGGATTCCTTTTATTTCTTTATTTTCTCTGATTGCTGTGGCTAGAACTTCCAAAACTATGTTGAATAAGAGTGGTGAGAGTGGGCAACCTTGTCTTGTTCCTGATCTTAGTGGAAATGGTTTCAGTTTTTCACCATTGAGAACAATGCTGGCTGTGGGTTTGTCATATATTGCGTTTATTATATTGAGGAAAGTTCCCTCTATGCCTACTTTCTGCAGGGATTTTAATCATAAATGGGTGTTGAATTTTGTCAAAAGCTTTCTCTGCATCTATTGAGATGATCATATGGTTTTTCTCCTTCAGTTTGTTGATATGGTGTATCACGTTGATTGATTTGCGTATATTGAAGAATCCTTGCATTCCTGGAATAAACCCCACTTGATCATGGTGTATGATCCTTTTAATGTGCTGTTGGATTCTGTTTGCTAGTATTTTGTTGAGGATTTTTGCATCTATGTTCATCAGTGATATTGGCCTATAGTTTTCTTTCTTTGTGACGTCTTTGTCTGGTTTTGGTATCAGGGTGATGGTGGCCTCGTAGAATGAGTTTGGGAGTGTTCCTACCTCTGCTATCTTTTGGAAGAGTTTGAGAAGGATAGGTGTTAGCTCTTCTCTAAATGTTTGATAGAATTCGCCTGTGAAGCCATCTGGTCCTGGGCTTTTGTTTGCTGGAAGATTTTTAATCACAGTTTCAATTTCAGTGCTTGTGATTGGTCTGTTCATGTTTTCTATTTCTTCCTGGTTCAGTCTTGGCAGGTTGTGCATTTCTAAGAATTTGTCCATTTCTTCCAGGTTGTCCATTTTATTGCCATAGAGTTGCTTGTAGTAATCTCTAATAATCTTTTGTATTTCTGCAGAGTCAGTTGTTACATCTTCTTTTTCATTTCTAATTCTATTGATTTGAGTCTTCTCCCTTTTTTTCTTGATGAGTCTGGCTAATGGTTTATCAATTTTATTTATCTTCTCAAAGAACCAGCTTTTACTTTTATTGATCTTTGCTATTGTTTCCTTCATTTCTTTTTCATTAATTTCTGATCTGATCTTTATGATTTCTTTCCTTCTGCTAAATTTGGGGTTTTTTTGTTCTTCCTTCTCTAATTGCTTTAGGTGCAAAGTTAAGTTGTTTATTCGAGATGCTTCCTGTTTCTTAAGGTATGATTGTATTGCTATAAACTTCCCTCTTAGAACTGCTTTTGCTGTATCCCATAGGTTTTGGGTCATCGTGTCTCCATTGTCATTTGTTTCTAAGTACTTTTTGATTTCCTCTTTGATTTCTTCAGTGATCACTTCGTTATTAAGTAGTGTGTTGTTTAGCCTCCATGTGTTTGTATTTTTTACAGATCTTTTCCTGTAATTGATATCTAGTCTCATAGCATTGTGGTCAGAAAAGATACTTGATACGATTTCAATTTTCTTAAATTTGTCAAGGCTAGATTTGTGACCCAAGATATGATCTATCCTGGAGAATGTTCCATGGGCACTTGAGAAAAATGTGTATTCTGTTGTTTTTGGATGGAATGTCCTATAAATATCAAGTAAATCCATCTTGTATAATGTATCATTTAAAGCTTGTGTTTCCTTATTTATTTTCATTTTGGATGATCTGTCCATTGGTGACAGGGGGGTGTTAAAGTCCCCTACTATGATTGTGTTACTGTCGATTTCCCCTTTTATGGCTGTTAGTATTTGCCTTATGTATTGAGGTGCACCTATGTTGGGTGCATAAATATTTACAATTGTTATATCTTCTTCATGGATCGATCCCTTGATCATTATATAGTGTCCTTCTTTGTCTCTTGTAATAGTTTTTATTTTAAAGTCTATTTTGTCTGATATGAGAATTGCTACTCCAGCTTTCTTCTGATTTCCATTTGCATGGAATATCTTTTTCCATCCCCTCACTTTCAGCCTGTAAGTGTCCCTAGGTCTGAAGTGGGTCTCTTGTAGACAGCATATATATGGGTCCTGTTTTTGTATCCATTCAGCCAGTCTGTGTCTTTTGGTGGGAGCATTTAATCCATTTACATTTAAGGTAATTATTGATATGTGCGTTCCTATTACCATTTACTTAATTGTTTCAGGTTGTTCTTGTAGGTCTTTTCCTTCTCTTATGTTTCTTGCTTAGAGAAGTTCCTTTAGCATTTGTTGTAAAGCTGGTTTGGTGGTGCTGTACTCTCTCAGCTTTTGCTTGTCTGTAAAGGTTTTAATTTCTCCATCAAATCTGAATGAGATCCTTGCTGGATAGAGTAGTCTTGGTTGTAGGTTTTTTTCCTTCATCACTTTAAATATGTCCTGCCACTCCCTTCTTGTAGGGTTTCTGCTGAAAGATCAGATGTTAGCCTTATGGGGATTCCCTTGTGTGTTATTTGTTGTTTTTCCCTTGCTGCTTTTAATATGTTTTCTTTGTATTTAATTTTTGACAGTTTGATTATTATGTGTCTCGGCGTGTTTATCCTTGGGTTTATCCTGTATGGGAGTCTCTGTGCTTCCTGGACTTGGTTGACTATTTCCTTTCCTATATTAGGGAAGTTTTCAACTATAATCTCTTCAAATATTTTCTCAGTCCCTTTCTTTTTCTCTTCTTCTTCTGGGACCCCTATGATCCGAATGTTGGTGCGTTTAATGTTGTCCCAGAGATCTCTGAGACTGTCCTCAGTTCTTTTCATTCTTTTTTCTTTCTTCTGCTCTGCAGTAGTTATTTCCACTATTTTATCTTCCAGGTCACTTATCCGTCCTTCTGCCTCAGTTATTCTGCTACTGATCCCGTCTAGAGTATTTTTCATTTCATTTATTGTGTTGCTCATCATTACTTGCTTCCTCTTTATTTCTTCTAGGTCCTTGTTAACTGTTTCTTGCAATTTGTCTATTCTATTTCCAAGATTTTGCATCATCTTCACCATCATTATTCTAAATTCTCTTTCAGGTAGATTGGCTATTACCTCTTCATCTGTTAGGTCTGGTGTGTTTTTATCTTGTTCCTTCATCTGCTGTGTGTTTTTCTGTCTTCTCATTTTGCTTATCTTACTGTGTTTGGGGTCTCCCTTTTGCAGGCTGCAGGTTCGTATTTCTATCTATTTTTGGTGGCTGTCCCCAGTGGCTGAGGTTGGTTCAGTGGGTTGAGCAGGTTTCTTGGTTGGGGGGACCAGTTCCCCTGTTCTGGTGGATGAGGCTGGATCCCGTCTCCCTGGTGGGTAGGTCCACGTCTGGGGGCGTGTATGGGGATGTTGGTAGCCTTACTGTGATTCTAGGCCGCCTCTCTGCTAATGGATGGGGCTGTAGACCTGTCTCGCTCTTTGTTGGGTATAGGGTGTCCAGCACTGTTCGTTGCTGGTCCTTGAGTGAATCTGGGTCTTGGTGTTGAGATGGAGATCTCTGGGAGATTTTCGCTGTTTGATATTACGTGGAGCTGAGAGGTCTCTTGTGGACCAGTGTCCTGAGGTTAGTTCTCCCACCTCAGAGACACAGCCTTGACACCTGGCTGGAGTGCCAAGAGCCTTTAATCCACACGGCTCAAAACAAAAGGGAGAAAAAAGTAGAAAGTCAAGAAAGGAAGGAAGAAAGGAGGAAGGGAGGGAAGGAAGGAAGAAAGGAAGGGAGGGAGGAAGAAAGGAAGGGAGGAAGGAAGGAGGGAATAAAGAAAGGAAGGGAGGGAGGAAGAAAGGAAGGGAGGAAGGAAGGAGGGAATAAAGAAAGGAAGGGAGGGAGGAAGAAAGGAAGAGAGGGAGGAAGAAAGGAAGGGAGGGAGGAAGAAAGGAAGGGAGGAAGGAAGGAGGGAATAAAGAAAGGAAGGGAGGGAGGAAGAAAGGAAGGGAGGAAGGAAGGAGGGAATAAAGAAAGGAAGGGAGGGAGGAAGAAAGGAAGGGAGGGAGGAAGGAAGGAGGGAATAAAGGAAGGAAGGGAGGGAGGAAGAAAGGAAGGGAGGAAGGAAGGAGGGAATAAAGGAAGGAAGGGAGGGAGGAAGAAAGGAAGGGAGGAAGGAAGGAGGGAATAAAGAAAGGAAGGGAGGGAGGAAGAAAGGAAGGGAGGAAGGAAGGAGGGAATAAAGGAAGGAAGGGAGGGAAGAAGAAAGGAAGGGAGGAAGGAAGGAGGGAATAAAGGAAGGAAGGGAGGGAGGAAGAAAGGAAGGGAGGAAGGAAGGAGGGAATAAAGGAAGGAAGGGAGGGAGGAAGAAAGGAAGGGAGGAAGGAAGGAGGGAATAAAGGAAGGAAGGGGGGAGGGAGGAAGAAAGGAAGGGAGGAAGGAAGGAGGGAATAAAGGAAGGAAGGGAGGGAGGAAGAAAGGAAGGGAGGAAGGAAGGAGGGAATAAAGGAAGGAAGGGAGGAAGGAAGGAAGGAGGGAAATAGGAAAGAAAGGAGGGAAGAAAGGAAGAAAGAAAGGGGAGAAGACAAAATAAAGTAGGGTAAAATACAGTTATTAAAATAACAAAATAATTATTAAGAAGAAAAATTTCTATTAAAGAAAAAAAAAAAAGACCCCCCCCCCAAAAAAATGGTCGGTCTAACCCCAGGACAAATGGTGAAAACAAAGCTACACAGACAAAATCTCACACAGCAGCACCCACATACACACTCACAAAAAGCAAAAAGGGGAAAATAATAGTATATCTTGCTCCCAAAGTCCACTTCCTCAACCTGGGATATTTCACTGTCTATTCAGGTTTTCCACAGATGCAGGGCACTTCAAGCTGACTGTGAAGCTTTAACCCGCTGTTTCTGAGGCTGCTGGGAGGGACCACCCCCTCTGTTTGTTCGCACAGCTCCTGGGGCTCAGCCCTGGACCTGGCCCCGCCTCTGTGCGCAGGTCGTCCGAGGGCGTCTGCGGCGGGGTCAAAGGAGCAGCGTTAACGGAGCAGCTGATTCGTGGTCTCTGGCTCACTCAGGCGGTGGGTGGGGGGGCACGGATGTGGGGCGAGTCCGCGGCGGCAGAGGCCGGCGTGACGCTGCACCGGCCCGAGGCGCCCCGCGCGTTTTCCCGGGGAAGCGGTCCCAGGATCCCGGGACCCCGGCGCTGGCGGGCTGCACAGGCTCCCGGGAGGGCCGGTGTGGAGAGTGACCTGCGCTCGCACACAGGCCTCTTGGTGGCGGCAGCAGCAACCCTAGCGTCCCACACCCGTCTCTGCTGTCCGTGCCGACAGCTGCAACTCGCGCCCATTTCTGGAGCTCCTTTATGTGGTGCCCTTAATTCCCTTTCCTCGCGCCCCAGGAAGCGAAGAGGCAAGAAAAAGTCTCTTGTCTCTTCGGCAGCTCCGCGCCCGTTTCTGGAGCTCCTTTAAGCGGCGCGCTTACACCCCTCTCCTCGCGCAGCAGGAGGTAAAGAGGGAAGAAAAGATCTCTTACCTCTTCGGCAGCTCCAGACTTCTCACGAACTCCCTCCCGGCCAGCCGTGGCGCACTAACCCCTTCAGGCTGTTTTCGCTCTGCCAACTCCAGACCTTTCCCTGGGATCCGCCCGAGGCTCAGTTCCCAGCCCCGCCCGCCGCGGCGGGTGAGCAGACAAGCCTCTCGGGCTGGTGAGTGCTGATCGGCACCGAGCCTCCGTGCGGGAATCTCTCCGCTTTGCCCTCCGCACCCTGTTGCTGCGCTCTCCTCGGCGGCTCTGAAGCTTCCCACTCCGCCACCCGCAGTCTCCGCCCGCGAAGGGGCTTCTAGTGTGCGGGAACCTTTCCTCCCTCTCGGCTCCCTCCCGCTGGTGCAGGTCCCGTCCCTATTCTTTTGTCTCTGTTTATTCTTTTGCCCTACCCAGGTACGTGGGGAGTTTCTTGCCTTTTGGGAGGTCTGAGGTCTTCTGCCAGCGTTCGGTGGGTGTTCTATAGGAGAAGTTCCACGTGTAGATGTATTTCTGATGTATCTGTGAGGAGGAAGGTGATCCCCGCGTCTTACTCTTCCGCCATCTTCTCGCTCCCCCCCCCATCTTGTCTACCTTTCTGTGAATGTGGTTTTTGTTCCACAGGCTGCAGCATTGTAGTTCTTCTTGCTTCTGCTGTCTGCCCTCTGGTGGATGAGGCTATGTAACCATTTTTTTGGTCATTCATTTGGTAGCCATTTATTGAATGCCTACTGTGTGCCAGGCCTTACTCAAGGCTCTGAGGATGCATCCGTGAACAAGGCAGATAAATCTCTCTGCTCCTATGGAGCTTACATTTAAGATCTATCATAAGGGATGAGATTAGCAATAAATTTATATAAATTCAACCATACCTTTCAGCAAAGTGAAAAGGACACATTTAAATAGTTTAATTATTGGTACTACAAAAGTCTACTGTTGATATGTAGTTTTTTATTATATATTCTACTTACTATATTCATAAAATATTCATACCCATGTATAACTCTACAGGCTTTCGAATTGTAAGATTATATAGAGTTTTTCAAGGACCATTTTGAGCATGCTCGATTCCATCCTTAGTACAGCCCTAAAAACCCACCCACCTTCTGAGCTGTGACTCTGTTGTACCACAGTGGAAACTCTGAGACTGTTGGGCAAAGGAGAACCATTTTAAGTATTTGAGCATGAGAGTGACAGCAGGATAAATCCACGGCTGGTCGGTTTAATCTGGTAACAGGGAACAAGAGACAGTACATTCACATAAACATATTCAGTCAATCAACAGTGGAATTCACATGAAGAATTTTTAAAAAGTTTGTGAGCCATTTCCCATTGTTTTAAAACAACTAAAATAGTAAGAGCTTGAGGTCATATATATTTATAATCAACTAATTATAAAATCTAAAAGAAAAAATCTTAATACATGTGCTTATTCTGACTAAAGAGTTATCATTTTAATCAATTTTTCAAAGAATATTTTAAAAGAACACCTAGTTAAGAAAAACTCATTTTTAAATTTTGCAGTATTGGCAAAATGATTGGTATACGTTAATACCAATTATTTAACACTGAAAACATTCTTGTACAATGTAAAAAATTTTTTGACAGTATGTGACTAGAAATATTCCATTACCATAAAGCTACAAACAGATTTATGCTCCTAAGAGCAAAGTTAGAAAAGCAAAAATAATACTATAACACTGATAAGCACCAAGACAGAACTTTTTTGCACTTAGGACCTGAATGGTTGTATTTAAACATAACCTCTACCAAAAAGAACCAAAATGACACCTTATTTGGTAAAAACAAAGGGAAAAAAAAGGATAAAAATATACATACTGAGGTCTGGAAACTGAAGAATGCCCACTTTAAAACAATAAAATCAATCATACCTGTTTTTTTAACGAATGTTACATTTGCAAAATATGTCCATGTCACTTTTCTTCCCCTTTAGTTCACTTTTTCAATTCAGACGGCTCCATTTTTGTTAATGTGTTGTCACACTAGTGTAAATAAATATTCTGAATTATAGGAGTTTGCCATAATGAATCCAGACCATTGGAGCTAGACCCAGTAGCTCAGAAATCTTAGTTGCAGCTCGTTTCAACTAGTGAAACACATTATCTGTGTAGTTTAAAAAAACCTTAGCTAGATGAGGGGTGTGTGTGTGTGTGTGTGTGTGTGTGTGTGTGTGTGTGTGTGTGCGTGCGCGCGCGCGCCTGTACACATACAGGTTTGCCAGAGCAGTGGGAGAGTGACTGCATCCCAGAGGGAGAAGTGATATACAAGCAACCGTACACAATGGCCCGAAAGACTTGGGCAGCCAGACACCGAATGTCCCCCCAAACAAACCTGAGGCTGAGAAGTGGGGAAATGAAAGGCTCTGTCCTCACAACGTGGAATCAGTGACGGGTTTGGAAAGCGAAGACTACGGCGGGATGCCTCGGCCGCAACATTCCCATGACACCGGAGGATGTGAAGCAGCGACAGGGATCGGGGGCTGCCTCTGGCTGCACTTGGAGGGATTCCCCCGGTCTGCAGCTAAGGATCCCTGGACCTTCTCCAAAGGGCATTGGCAGTGGCCCTCCACCTCTTAGCGAGGACGTCTCACGGATCCCAGGGTCTGAGCCCGAGTATCTCCGCCTCCCGGTCTCAAAGGTTCTCTCGGTACAGATACTATCCCTCCTAGAGGCTTGGCCCAAACCCATCGCCACTTTCCACTGACAACTCAGTCTTAGAAAAGGGTTGTCCTTCTGTCTCTGTGAGGCCCCTGAGTTTGAGGCAATGCCAACGTGCCGTACGCTGTGTGGCAGTAACAAAATCAGACAGTCCACTGGAAAACTCAAGCAATCTAGATTCAATATATTCGCCTGTTTCTGTTATCTCAGTAATACTTTTTAGAGAGACAGTTTCTCCACACAACTTACAATGTGTGGGGTAAAGGAAACAAATATTGCTAGAATATGATAGAAAGATTTTAAATGTTCAGCACTGAAACTCCTTCTTTAGGGAAGGAAAAGGAGACTTAGTATGTTCCCACTCTCTATTTTCCATCCTTGGCTTTGAGGTACAAGAGCACCAAGTTTCCTGTAAAGCGTGTTAAAGGTCCTCCCGGTCCCTCCGCCCACACAACGATCCTAGGGAAATCGTGAAGCGTCTGCTTCCCAAATATGTCACCATATCTCTGGGCGTGTCTATACATCTCTTTAATTCACTTTCAAAATCCATAGCATTTTTTTTTTTTTTTTTTTACGCGGGCATCTCACTGTCGTGGCCTCTCCCGTTGCGGAGCACAGGCTCCGGACGCACAGGCGCAGCGGCCACGGCTCACGGGCCCAGCCGCTCCGCGGCACGTGGGATCTTCCCGGACCGGGGCACAAACCCGCGTCCCCTGCATCGGCAGGCGGACTCTCAACCACTGCGCCACCAGGGAAGCCCCATAGCATTTTTAAAACAAAATGACATAGTTGCTGCATTCTTTAAATGCCAGCCATGAAATCATCACTTAAAAAAAAAAAAAAAAACTAGTCAGATTATATATACGTAAGTCAGATAAAACTCCCTCTCTTAAAAAAAATATTTATTTATTTATGGCTGCATTGGGCCTTCATTGCTGTGTGCAGGCTTTCTCTAGTGGCGGCTAGCGGGGGCTACTCTCCCTCGTGGTGCGTGGGCTTCATTGTGGTGGCTTCTCTTGTTGGGGAGCACAACTGCTCTAGGCGTGCAGGCTTCAGTAGTTGTGGCACACAGGCTCAGTAGTTGTGGCGCACGGGCTTAGTTGCTCCATGGCATGTGGGATCTTCCCAGACCAGGGCTTGAACCCGTGTCCCCTGCATTGGCAGGTGGATTCTTAACCACTGTGCCACCAGGGAAGCCCTCTCTCTCTTTTTAAGGTGTTTTATTTGGTCTGCTGAAGACATGCCTATGGCTGCTTCTAAAAGCCCTTAGGGAGAGCCTCAGATGATATCCTGCAGTTGGATATTTTGCTCCAGTGTTGTCAGGTTCTTAAACTATACTGTTGGTAGAAGTTGTTGCATGAAAATCCCCCAAAATGTGCACACTAAATGCAGAGAAAAACCTCATTTATAATTCATGTGAATTTTCATCACGCCAGAATAATGATCTAACCTGTCCAAACATGTAACTTCTCTCTTTTTTCCCCCATGAACTAAATCCTCTTCTTTAAAAAATGGTCAGATTTATTTGAAGATCACGTTAAAATCCACCATATTTCAAGTTAAACTCTGAGCGTTTCTATACCACTGTAGAATGATTTCAAATTCATATTGGCATTCATCTTTCTGTATTTTCCTATATTTATCCTAAAGAAGCTTCCTGTATCATAATATTTGTGTAGAAATTTAAAGCATTTTATATTATACTGAGAAGTTCCAGTAAATTCTCAGTTTATCAGGGTTTACCCTTAGCTCAGTGTCATACAACTTCTGCATGAGGCAAGTATACTGCTAACAAGTTATTTCAAATACAAAACTCTTAGCTCTGTGTCATAAATAAATTTGGGTAAAACTGCAAACCTTCCACTGAATCATCTCGGCAAAAAGCAACCTTTCTTTAGCCAGGAGGACAGACATTCCCACAGGCTTAGCAAACTCTTCTGATGTTAGAGATCGCTTTTCTGAAACCGTCTCCAATGCTGAGGCCACCATTTACTCCTCCTTGTGGGACTGAAGTTCAATTACCATGACACCGCTGTCAAACACACGGAGCCTGAGAGGTAATTTCAGTGCTTCCAGCATTTTGCATGCATTCACTAAATCTCCTGGTGAGAGCAATTCCATTCCTCGAGCTCGGTTCACTAAACAGTACACCTCGATGAGTGACATTATTCCCCCTCGTTCCTCTAAAGGCGCCTGCAATATTCCAGCCAGCTGTTTGGCCAGCTGCATGTGGTACTGTGTGCCTGAGCTGTAGGTTTCCCTGGTAACCGGGTTAGCTATTCCCATGCTCAGCAAATAGGATTTAAACCTGGTCTCATCTTCTGTGATGTCACCTTGCTTGTCTTTAATCTTATTAGCAATGGATTTTGATACCACCACCAATTCCCTTAGCCTTGACCATTAGCTTGCTGAGGTCTTTGAAGGCCTCAGAAATGTTTTTGTCAGTTTCTTTTCTTTTTTCTTCCAGTTTCCTTTCAATACCTACAATTCCTACAGCCCTTATTCTTCCTGGCTGGGGTCCTCTATTTGCTCATAACGACTGGGAAACTGGCATATTCTCCCATCTTCTCTGTGTCATTTCCTCTGATAAACGCCTGTAAAACTCAATCTGGCCGTGTTCTTTGAAGGAAAACTTGATGTAGGAGTTCTTACTACTCTGGAATGAGACAGGTTCTTTGTTAGAAGGAGCTGGGTGAAGATGAACCACTATTCTGGCACTTTTCCCAATTCCAGCTGCCTGTTCTTCAATGAACACGATTTGGGAAAGAGGAATGGCCATGCAGCATTCATGATTTTTCTGATCTCTCCAAATTAGACGGTGTGTACTAAGAAGGAGGGTCCCAGCATCAAATTTTATCTTCTCCTCACCATCATAGATGTGCACCCTGCCTCAGTTCCATTTTTAAGTGGATCGTTTTTTGCCCTAATTAGCTCTGTTCTTTATATTTTTTGGATATTAACCCCCTTATCAGATACATGATTTGAAAATATTCCCTCCCATTTAGTAGGTTGCCTTTCATTTTGTTAATGGTTTTCTTTGTTACGAAGAAGCTTTTTAGTTTGAGGTCGTCCCACTCTTTAATTTTTGCCTTTGCGGCCTTCGCTTTTGGTGCCAAGTCCAAAAATTATTGCCAAGACCAGCGTCAAAGAGCTTACTCGCTATGATTTCTTCTAGGAGTATTGTGCTTTCAGGTATTACATTCAAATCTTTAATCCATTTTGAGTTGATTTTTGTGTATGGTAGAAGATAGTGATTCAGTTTCATTCTTTTGTATGTGTTCAGTTTTCCCAACACCATATTTTGAAGAGACCATCCTTTCCCCACTGTATATACTTGGCTCCTTTGGCATAAATTAATTGACCAAATATGTGTGTGTTTCTGGAATTTCTACTCTGTTCCACTGATCTATGTGTCTGTTCTTATGTCAATACCATACTGTTTTTATTACTTAGTTTTATAATATATTTTGAAATCAGGAAACTTGATGCCTCCAGCTTTATTCTTTTTCAAGATTGCTTTGGCTATTTGGGGTCTTTGTGGTTCCATACAAATGTTAGGATTCTTCTATTTCTGTGAAAAATGCTGTTGTAAGGATTGCACTGAATCTGTAGAATGCTTTGGGTAGTTGGACATTTTAACAATATTAATTCTTCCAATCCAAGAGCACAGACTATTTTTATATGTTTGTGTCTTCTTTAAATTCTTTCATCAGTGTCTTATATATTTCAGTGCATAGGTCTTTCACCTCCTTGGTTAAGTTAGGTGTTTTATTCTCTTTGATAAAATTGTAATTGGGATTGCTTTGTTAATTTCTCTGTTTGTTAGTTCATTGCTAGTGTATAGCAACACAACAGATTTCTGTATATTAATTTTGTATCCTGCAACTTTACTGAATTCATTTAGTAGTTCTAATAGTTTTTTAGTGGCATCTTTAGGATTTTCTGTATATGGTATCACATCATCTGTAAACAGTGACAGTTTTACTTCTTCCTCTCCAACTTGGATTCCTTTTATTTCTTGTCTGATTGCTGTGGCTAGGACTTCCAATACTGTGTTGAATAAACATGGCGAGAGGTGGGCATCCTTGTTCCTGATCTCAGAGGAAATGCTTTCAGATTTTCACCATTGAGTATGATGTTGATGTTGGCTATAGGTTTATCATACATGGTCATTATTATGATGAGGTTTGTTCCCTCTATACCCATTTTGTCGAGGATTTTTAACATAAATGGATGTTGAATTTTGTCAGTTTTTTCTGCATTTATTGAGATGATCATATGATTTATTCTTCAACTTGTTAATGTGGTATATCACATTGATTTGCAGATATTGAACCATCCTTGCATCTCTGGAATAAATCCCTCTTGGTCATGGTGTAGGATCATTTTAATGTATTGTTGAAAATGTTAAAACCATTGGCTGAGCACCTACTAAAAGGCTGGAATGAGCCTGAATAGTAAAGAACAAAAGCTCAGTATGACCGGAGAGTAGTGAGCAAAGCTGAGAGTCAGGAGCAAGGTGAATGGTCTGAGATAGACCTGAGAAAGGTATGGATCAATGGCTTTTCAGAGATTATGAAGGCCATGGAAGCCCTTGAAAGGTTTACAAAGGGGATTAAGAAGATTTAACATTTAACATTACAATAATCACTCTGTCTATGCTGTGGAAAATTAGTTGTAGAGGAAACAATTACAGAAGCAAGGAAACTTGTAGGAGTCTGTTGCAGCAGTACAGGCACTGGGGGCTTGGACCATGGTGGTGGCCTTGGACCATGGTGGTGGTCTTGAAGAAGGAGAGAAGTGGATAGTTCTGGATATATACTAGTGATAGAGTCTTGCTAATGTATTTCATGAAGGAGATGAGAAAAAGAAAAAAATCAAGAATGACTCTATGTGTTTTGGCTTGTGCTATGGGTAGATGTTGGTATCATATGTAAGGTAAGGGAATCCCAGGCAGAAAATTGAGTTCTGTTTTAGACCTGATAAACTTCAGGTGTATATTAGACAGCCATAAGGAAACGTCATGCACACAACAGAATCTGATAGTTTGGAGCTCAGGGACAAGATTGAGGCTCGATACAAGGAAATGTCCATAGCAACATAGAGTGTACTGTTATTACATCTCCTTGAAATCACAGTGGCCACCATTTCTCCTGTCTCCCTCTAAGGTCCAGTTCAGTGTCTCTAGATGCCTACAGGGAGCAAAGTCTAGGGGCTTTGGAAGGGGAGGCAAGCATAGAGATGGTTCTCACTCGACACTGAGAGTCAATCACCACATTCCTATGAATATTTCCCTTTCCTGCGGGATCATATGTATTTTCAGACTCCATTTAACTCCCTGTTTTTCAGGTCTCATGTTAAATGTCACCTTCTTAGAAAGACCTTCTCTAGCCTCCCTATGTAAAATAGGTCTCCTTGCTTGGTTTCCACCCCTACTGCACCATTTCCTCATCCAGCACACTGTTAATTTTATTTGTATCATTCATTTATAATAATTAGTTTATGTTTTTTATTTCTCCCCTCCACTGGAGAGAGAATTACACTCTATGATGGAAAGAAACGTGCCTGCGTGGTCATCATTGTCAGCCAGAACTAGCACTGTGCCTGGCACATAGTAGGCGCACAATAAATATTTGTTGAGGACGTGAACAAGCTGCCCCTGTCTGAGATATTGTGAGTGGATTAATTGATGCTCTAAGCATGGGCTGGAGTAGCCTTACTCCAGATCACCAAGCCCTCTGCCCAAGACAAGGAATGGGTTTTGTTCTGTTTTGTTTATTATGAAAAGAACATTTAACATGGGATCTACCTTCTTAACAAAATAGTCAAACTCGTAGAAGCAGAGAGTAGAATGGTAGTTGCCAGGGCAGGGTGAAGGGGATGTGGGAAGTTGCTATTCAATGGGTATAAACTTTCAGTTATGCAAGATAAAGCAGGTCTGAGGAACTGGATTTTATTTGAACTTTTAAAATTTTTATTTATGTATTTTAAAATTATTTATTTATTTGTCTGCACCAGATCTTCATTGCCACGTGCAGGATCTTCGTTGTGGCATGTGGGATCTTTTTTTTAAATTGTGGCATGTGGCATGCGAACTCTTAGTTGTGGCACATGAGATCTAGTTCCCTGACCAGGGATCAAACCAGGGCCCCCTGCATTTGGAGTACGAAGTCTTAGCCACTGGACTACCAGGGAAGTACCTATTTAACCTTTTTTTTAAAAAAATATATAGTTAATTTACAATGTCATGTTAGTTTCAGGTGTACAGCAAAGTGATTCAGTTATACACACACACACACACACACACATATTTTTTCAGATTCTTTTCCATTATAGGTTATTACAAGACATTGAACATAGTTCCCTGTGCTATATAGTAGGTCCTTGTTGTTTATTTTACACACAGTATTGTGTATTTGTTAATCCCAGACTCCAAATTCATCTCTTCCTCCTCCTGCCCCTCCCCCACCCCACTGCAATTCCCTTTGGTAACCATAAGTTTGTTTTCTATGTCTGTGAGTCTATTTCTGTTTTATAAATAAGTTCACTTGTATTCTATCTTAGATTCCATATATAAGTGATATTATATGATATTTGTTTCTTTCTGACTTACTTCACTTAGTATGATAACCTCTAGGTTCATCCATGTTGCTGCAAATGGCATTATTTCATTCTTTTTTTATGGCTGAGTAATATTCCATTGTGTATCTATACCACATCTTCTTTATCCATTCGTCTGTAGATGAACACTAGGTTGCTTCCATGTCTTGGCTATTGTAAATAGTGCTGCTCTGGACATTGGGGTGCATGTATCTTTTCGAATTAGAGTTTTCTCTGGATATATGCCCAGGAGTGGGATTGCAGGATCATATGGTGACTCTATTTTTAGTTTTCTACGGAACCTCCACACTGTTCTCCATAGTGAGTGTACCAATTTATATTCCCACCAACAGTGTAGGAGGGAGGAACTGGAGCTTAAAGACCCCACCCGGAATAATTACCAGGGAACGTAGAGGCAAACAACATGGTGGAATTCCAAGACCCGTGAGTGCTGTTTGATTCAATCACTGAGCACAATGGCATATGCAGAATTATGGCCCAGAGATGGGTGGATCCACTCTAACACCCTGCTAAGCTCCTGAAATGAAAGATTTTTTTTTTGGTAAGCATTTTAAGTTGTTCTCATGAGATGTCAGGGCCAGCAAGCTGAAAAACCATGTGACTGTTTGCCAGCTGCCTGGTTTGAAATCTAGTCCCTTCCATGCAAAATGCAATTGAGAAAATACTTCAAGATTTCTAATCAAGATGTGTCCCCTTCAGGAGAGAAGGCTATTTTTATGTTCCATCCCAACACACTGCAGAGTTCTGGGAATGCAGCAAGTATCCAACTTCTGTGAGAGGGACTGGAATAAGAAGCTAAGTGCTAGCTCTCCTCCTATGGAGGAAGCTGAAAATATCACAGAGCTCTCTGTTTCCCAGCAACATCTCCCCTCCAAATCTCCTGAGAGGTAGAAAGAAGGAACAGCGGGTCCAGTTAACAAAATATACTGGGACATCCCTGGTGGTCCAGTGGTTAAGATTCTGTGCTTCCACTGCAGGGGGCTCGGGTTCGAGCCCTGACCTGGGAACTAAGATCGCGCATACCATGCTGCGGCCAAAATGGGAAAAAAAAATACACACACACAGATATACACACAGTGAAGTGGCAGAAATATTATAAAGGGAAGATGAAATGGTAAAGGCTTTTGTTAATCTGAAGTAAAGGTATTCTTAAGAGTATTAATCTATACATGTGAATTAGACAATAGGGAGGCATGAAGGCAAAGGGAAAACCTGTCAAAATCTCCATTATTCTAGAGGAGGTCAGAGTTCATAGCTTGAGACACATCATGATCTATGCATGTTAGAATTTGTTCTTTTGAAATATTGTTTATGCCTCTTTTTAGTCTGATGAAAAACTCTCACTAAACAGTGTAATAAAGTTCTGGAAACATCTGTATATATCAATCACTGTATTTTGGAAGGGAAAATCAGAAAAGGGAGGGCTTAAATCTTTGCAGTCTGAGTTTCCAGGAAAGAGGAGCTGGTGACCCTCCTAGCCAAAACCTTCCTCATATTTGATTATCTGAGGGCCAGAAAATGGGAAGCACTTGATGTGTACAACTTGCTGGCACTTGGTGTCTGACACCAAAATGGTAAAAATGAGTTGAGAGTAGAGCCTTTTCCTCAGAGATCTAAGAGTAGTTGCTTGTGAAATGCTGTGTGGTCACATTCAGTGTGCTGTGCTCTGTGGGTTATAATGTTCCCTTTTTTCCCCCACCACAACTCTCCAAAAAAAAAAAGGACAATAATCCAATCCTTCAAAGTCCCAGTGCAAAAGTAAAATTTAAAAATGGCCAATAGCATGGGTTGAAAACATGTATAACCATGACTGACATTTTAAAAGTAGAAATATGTGATGAGAGTTAGGACTATGGGAGAATCCTCCCATTCTTTCCTCCTCTTTTGTAGCTGAAAGCCAGTCGTAGGCCTCCCCCCGCATCAGTGACCCTGCTGAATGTCCCTAGTGAGCCTCCGTCGCCACATGAAGATGAGGGAGCGGTGGGTGTAACCCATTCTACTCTCTGTTTCTAAGGGTTTGACTATTTCAGATTATTATATATAGGCAACATCATGCAGTATTTGACTGTGTCTGGCTTACTTCATTGAGCATAATGTCCTCCGGGTTCATCTGTGTTATCACAAATGACAAGATTTCCCCTCTCTTTAAGGATAATATTCCATTGTATAATATGTATATTATATATTATATATATATACATATATACACACATATATACACCACATCATCTTTATCCATTTTCAGTAGACCCTTAGGTGATGGGATATGACTTTCTTGATTAGGCTGCGTAAGACTGTAACTTACATCTTACTTGTGGACTTTCTCTGTTGCCCTCTTGGCTTGTATGCTCTGAAGTAAACAGTCATGCTGGAGCAGCCCACGTGGCAAGGAATTGAGGGCAGCCTCCAGCCAACAGTCAGCTAGGGACCAAGGGCTTCAGTTCAACAGCCTACAAGGAACCAATCTTACCAACAACCATGTGAGCCTGGAAATAAATCCGAGCCTTCAGATAAGACCCCAGTCCCGGCCAGCTCCTCAGCTGCAGCCTCATGATAGTTCCTGAGGCAGAGAAGCCAGCTAAGCCAAGCCCAGACTCCATGGAAAATGTGAGATAATAAATGCATCTTGCTTTGAGGCAATCAAACAATGTGCATGTGCTCTCTCACCGTTTTACTAAGTCATTAGTAATTACACAGTTATTACTAAGTGTGTGGTGCTTTGTTACATAGCAATAGGTGGCTAACATACTAGTCTAAACTATTTGCATTTGGATCAGTTGACCGATGTTCAGAGGTGCTCCAGGTACCTCAATGTTTATCTTCTTACCCAGGGGGCTCCCCAAGATAATTACTCCTAGAGTGTTTATTCTGAAGATCAATAACCTATTTCACCTTCAGAGCAGTGACTTCTCAATTCTTGCTCCATTATCATCATCGTAGGGAAGGTGTTTTGTTTTGCTTATAGACATTCCCTATTTGGTAAGATATGGTTCTAATGGATTCTGTTTTGTTTACTATTTTATATATTTTCACATTACTTAAGAAGAGAAGCTTCAGGGTTTCCTCTCGACCTTCCTTGCCATACTAGCCTTAACCGCATGGTTCAGGGATCCAATGCAGGCATCTGACAGGTGCCAAGAATGTCTATTCCAACTATATACTTGGGACCTGGGGCAAGTAAACACAGAATGGGTTCACAGACCCATGAGACTTACTGTGACAGCGACTTGGGCCAGAACACCATTTACTATGAGACACCCCCCTCCCTCAATAAGCATCTCCTCTGACTGTTGGATAGCTCAGTGCCATCATCGAATCCTATTCAGGTTTTAGGATTTCCCTTTCTCTGGTGCACATTTACACTAGTCAGCACCTGTACACACACTAGGAAGATTTATAACATCCTGTAATGTTACCACAGGGTTTCTTCAGGGTTTCTGAGCTCCCCTTTAATCAAGGGCTCTATGAACTCTCTCAGGTCTTGGAATCAGTTCAAGGGCCATGACTAACGTATAAGTAGAGACTCAAGGCAGGCCTCTGTTTCATGTATATATTGGGATGGCCAAAAAGTTTGTTTGGGTTTTTCCGATACGATCTTTTTTTTAAATCCCCCCCCGATCTTTTTTTTTTTTTTAATTAGTAGATATCTAGAAGTTTAACATCTTGGTCATGGGTATGAACATTTTAAATTTTAACAGGTGGTACAAGGTGAATGTTCTAATTGACCAGGTCACCACTGGTAAATAGATCCCTGTCTATAAAACCTTGCCAATGCATGGTATTCTCAAATGTAACATTTCTTCTTAGCTGATCACTGTAAAATATCACTAGTGATTTAACTTCTATTTCCCTGGTTGTTAGTGAGGGTAAACTTACTGTCCTATGCTTCTTGGCCATTTGTATTTCCTATTCAATGAATTGCCTATTCTTTATTTTCCTACTGGATCATCTTTTTCTTATTAATTTTTAGCGGTTCTTTTTGTATTCTGGATATAAACATTTTGTCTTGCATATTTGTTCTGAATATCGTTCACAACCTGGTTCTTGTCTTTGAACTTTGTTTAGGCATCTTTTGTTTAAAAGTAGTTTAAAATTTTCAGGTAATCGATTTTATTTATATGTTCTTTTACGGTTTTTACTTTTTTTAATTTTTAGGAAGACAGGTTTAGTTCCTTTTTTGTTCTCTAGTACAATGAGTATGCAGTAATTCTGGATCTTAGCTTGATCAGATGTGAAATCAGTGTAGAGTTGAAACTCAGTCGATACTGGTCCTAAGGGACTTAATCAACGGAGAATCTCAGAAAATATCGAACACATGTACCCCATTTTAACAAAGTGAAGGTACCGTTTTCTTTTCTCATCAATGATTTTATGCCTGAGCTTATTATATTTAGCAGTTGGATTCTCCTCCTTTGATTTTCAACATCGTGTAATTAGACATTTGACAATCTCCACTCTCATTCTGTCACTAAAATTTTAACAGCAGTTATTAAGTGAAACAAGAGAAAGCTGTGTTCACCAAGATATACTCCAAATTCAAGGGAAAATGGGTTTCAGAATTGGAATTAACATGGTTATGTCACATGAGAAAAATCTATCTTGGACTCTCCTGCTTTACATATACCTGGTCCACTCTGTTCACACATTAAATTTCCTGTGTCCCAAACACCTTACAGCACATTTATCCTTGTCTGTTTATTTGCTTATGTTCAGAGTAAGGGATCAAGTAGTGAGACTTTTAGAAGTTTGACAAGGTCTAAAGTGACTGCTGCCCCAAATTTTAGCAATGGAGATAGAATACAGAATCTTAGTGAGATGGACAGATTCCTGGCATACCACTGTAGCCAGGGGCCAGCCTCCAGATTTGTTATACATGCTAATTTAAGAACATGTGGTGGATAGCGACTACCTTGATAGTTATTTTTTTTGAAACTTAGTAACATTTTATTTCAGTTCCCAACTACTTATTAATACAATTTGTGCTGTCACAATAACTACATCACTTTATGAAAACATTTGGTTTCTATTCATGAAAAGATCACTTTCCCTCCTACAATACACTCTTTAGTTGACTCCAGTTTAATTACTTTTTAAGTAATTTATACAAATTCCTTTATAGAAAAACATTTTCCACTTCAAATTTATGGTAATATTGAAATTATTCATTTTTTTAGATGTTCGCTCAATGAATAGTTTTTACCAGGAAAAAATAAGCAAGTATTAATTCCTTTCTTTGAAGGGTCTAAAACATGTAATTTAGGCATATACAATCTTTTTTTTTCCACAACTCACACACACACTGTATTTTATTTTTACAAGAGATAAACTGACACCAAGCACTGTCAATGGATGACCACAACAAAAGCAACAACGATGGCAATTACCAAACATGAAACACGCTCATACTATGTCACAATATTGACATTCAGTCCAGTCATCCTCCACTGTAACAGCTCCTTTACTTTGCAGTGAAAATTGATTTGTATATTTTTTGCCTCTGAGTCCTTGTGGGATTTTTTTTTATTATTATTCAAACAGAAAGTCACAAAAATTATAATCATTCTCATCAGTTCACTCAGTCCCAGGTAATTTTTTTTTTCATCTTGATCTTCTGTTAGCACTTTTATGAATTCATCAGTTTTCCATTAGAGTTCTGAAAATGCTTATTCATTCAGTATAGTCGTACGGTCAGTTACCAGAAACCAGTACTTGTCAGAGTCTTTTCCATGAATTCCATGAAGATGAAACTCTTTTATAGGAACATTTTGTGAAAGCATCAGAGTACACCGAGAACTGTCTGTCTGTAAATGACAAAAGACTTAAAAATGACCACAGTTAAAGATTTGATGAAAGTTCATAATAATGCAATTGACAAGGAAATTTAGTTATTTCTGAGATAAACATTTTAAAGTAATAACTAGAATTATGACTTATAACATTATACCAGAACATATAAGATTTTTAGAAATTTCATGTAATGTCTGAAACATTTATATTAACATATTTCCATACACATAACCCAAAGAAAGTTTAGTATCTTTTGTTTGTTTATACTGAAGGTTCTTTTTAATCATCAATTTTACACACATCAGTGTGTACATGTCAATCCCAATCGCCCAATTCAGCACACCACCACCGCCCCCCACTGCTTTCCCCCCTTGGTGTCCATAGGTTTGTTCTCTACATCTGTGTCTCAACTTCTGCCCTGCAAACCAGTTCATCTGTACCATTTTTCTAGGTTCCACATACATGCGTTAATATATGATATTTGTTTTTCTCTTTCTGAATTACTTCACTCTGTATGACGGTCTCTAGATCCATCCACGTCTCAACAAATGACTTAATATATCGTTCCTTTTATGGCTGAGTAATATTCCATTGTATATATGTACCACAACTTCTTTATCCATTTGTCTGTCAGTGGGCATTTAGGTTGCTTCCATGACCTGGCTATTGTAAACAGTGCTGCAGTGAACAATGTGGTACATGTATCTTTTTGAATTATGGATTTCTCTGGGTATATGCCTAGCAGTGGGGTTGCTGGATCATATGGTAGTTCTATTTTTAGTTTTTTAAGGAACCTCCATACTGTTCTCCATAGTGGCTGTATCAATTTACATTCCCACCAACAGTGCAAGAGGGTTCCCTTTCCTCCACACCCTCTCCAGCATTTGTTGTTTGTAGATTTTCTGATGAAGCCCATTCTAACTGGTGTGAGGTGATACCTCATTGTAGTTCTGAGTTGCATTTCTCTAATAATTAGTGATGTTGAGCAGCCTTTCATGTGCTTGTTGGCCATCTGTATGTCTTCTTTGGAGAAATGTCTATTTAGGTCTTCTGCCCATTTTTGGATTGGGTTGTTTGTTTCTTCAATATTGAGCTGCATGAGCTGTTTATATATTTTGGAGATTAATCCTTTGCCTGTTGATTCATTTGCAAATATTTTCTCCCATTCTGAGGGTTGTCTTTTCGTCTTGTTTATGGTTTCCTTTGCTGTGCAAAAGCTTTGAAGTTTCATTAGGTCCCATTTGTTTATTTTTGTTTTTATTTCCACTACTCTAGGAGGTGGATCAAAAAAGATCTTGCTGTGATTTATGTCAGTGTTCTTCCTATGTTTTCCTTTAAGAGTTTTATAGTGTCCGGTCTTACATTTAGGTCTTTAATCCATTTTGAGTTTATTTTTGTGTATGGTGTTAGGGAGTGTTCTGATTTCATTCTTTTACATGTAGCTGTCCAGTTTTCCCAGCACTACTTATTGAAGAGACTGTCTTTTCTCCATTGTATATCTTGGCCTCCTTTGTCATAGATTAGTTGACCATAGGTGTGTGGGTTTATCTCTGGGCTTTCTATCCTGTTCCGCTGATCTATATTTCTGTTTCTGTGCCAGTACCATATTGTCTTGCTTACTGTAGCTTTGTAGTATAGTCTGAAGTCAGGGAGTCTGATTCCTCCAGCTCCGTTTTTTTCCCCTCAAGACTGCTTTGACTATTCGGGGTCTTTTGTGTCTCCATACAAATTTGAAGATGATTTGTTCTAGTTCCGTAAAAAAATGCCATTGGTAATTTGACAGGGATTGCATTGAATCTGTAGATTGCTTTGGGTAGTATAGTCATTTTCATAATATTGATTCTTCCAATCCAAGAACATGGTATATCTCTCCATCTGTTGGTATCTTTAATTTCTTTCATCAGTGTCTTATTTTCTGCATACAGGTCATTCGTCTCCTTAGGTAGATTTATCCTAGATATTTTATTCTTTTTGTTGCAATGGTAAATGGGCGTGTTTTCTTAATTTCCCTTTCAGATTTTTCATCATTAATGTACAGGAATGCAAGAGAGTTCTGTGCATTAATTTTGTATCCTGCTACTTTACCAAATTCAATGATTAGCTCTAGTAGTTTTCTGGTGGCATTTTTAGGATTCTCTACGTATAGTATCATGTCATCTGCAAACAGTGACAGTTTTACTTCTTCTTTTCCTATTTGTATTCCTTTTATTTCTTTTTCTTTTTTGACTGCTGTGGCTAGGACTTCCAAAACTATGTTGAATAACAGTGGTGATAGTGGACATCCTTGTCTTGTTCCTGATCTTAGAGTAAACGCCTTCAGTTTTTCACCATTAAGAGTGATGTTTCCTGTGGGTTTGTTGTACATGGCCTTTATTATGTTGACGTAGGTTCCCTCTATGCCCACTTTCTGGAGAGTTTTTATCATAAATGGCTGTTGAATTTTGTCAAAAGCTTCTTCTGCATTTATGGAGATGATCATATGGTTTTTATTCTTCAATTTGTTAATATGGTGTATCACATGGATTTGCGTATATTCAAGAATCCTTGCATCCCTGGGATAAATCCCACTTGATCATGGGGTATGATCCCTTTAATGTGTTGTTGGATTCTGT
This sequence comes from Kogia breviceps, assembly GCF_026419965.1. Classification (NCBI taxonomy): domain Eukaryota; kingdom Metazoa; phylum Chordata; class Mammalia; order Artiodactyla; family Physeteridae; genus Kogia; species Kogia breviceps. The sequence goes on along the minus strand of NC_081312.1, from coordinate 179,902,053 downwards.
CTGCTAGTATTTTGTTGAGGATTTTTGCATCTATATTCATCAGTGATATTGGTCTGTAAATTTTTTTGTCTGGTTTTTGTATCAGGGTGATGGTGGCCTCATAGAATGAGTTTGGGAGTGTTCCTTCCTCTGCAACTTTTTGGAAGAGTTTGAGAAGGATGGGTGTTAGCTCTTCTCTAAATGTTTGATAGAATTCACCCGTGAAGCCATCTGATCCTGGACTTTTGTTTGTTGGAAGACTTTTAATCACAGTTCCAATTTCATTACTTGTGATTGGTCTGTTCATATTTTCTGTTTCTTCCTGGTTCAGTCTTGGAAGGTTATACCTTTCTAAGAATTTGTCCATTTCTTCCAGGTTGTCCATTTTATTGGCATACAGTTGCTTGTAGTAGTCTCTTAGGATGCCTTGTATTTCTGCAGTGTCTGTTGTAACTTCTCCCTTTTCATTTCTAATTTTATTGATTTGAGTCCTCTCCCTCTTTTTCTTGATGAGTCTGGCTAATGGTTTATCAATTTTGTTTATCTTCTCAAAGAACCAGCTTTTAGTTTTATTGATCTTTGCTATTGTTTTCTTTGTTTCTATTTCATTTATTTCTGTTCTGATCTTTATGATTTATTTCCTTCTGCTCACTTTGGGTTTTGTTTGTTCTTCTTTCTCTAGTTCCTGTAGGTGTAAGGTTAGATCATTTACTTGAGATTTTTCTTGTTTCTTGAGGTAGGCTTGTATAGCTATAAACTTCCCTCTTAGAACTGCTCTTGCTGCATCCCATAGGTTTTGGATTGTTGTGTTTTGTCATTTGTCTCTAAGTATTTTTTAATTTCCTCTTTGATTTCTTCAGTGATCTCTTGGTTATTTAGTAATGTATTGGTTAGCCTCCATGTTTTTGTGTTTTTTACATTTTTTTCCCTGTAATTAATTTCTAATCTCATAGTGTTGTGGTCAGAAAAGATGCTTGATTTCAGTTTTCTTAAATTTACTGAGGCTTGATTTGTGACCCACGATGTGATCTATCCTGTTCCGTGCACACTTGAGAAGAAAGTGTAATCTGCTGTGTTTGGATGGAATGTCGTATAAATATCAATTAAATCTGTCTGATCTATTGTGTCATCTAAAGCTTCTGTTTCCTTATTTATTTTCATTTTGGATGATCTGTCCATTGGTGTAAGTGAGGTGTTAAAAGTTCCCCACTATTATTGTGTTACTGTTGATTTCCTCTTTTATAGCTGTTAGCATTTGCCTTATGTATTGAGGTGCTCCTATGTTGGGTGCATAAATATTTACAATTGTTATATCTTCTTCTTGGATTGATCCCTTGATCATTATGTAGTGTCCTTCCTTGTCTCTTGTAACATTCTTTATTTTAAAGTCTATTTTACCTGATATGAGTATAGCTACTCCAGCTCTCTTTTGATTCCCATTTGCATGGAATATCTTTTTCCATCTTCTCACTCTCAGTTTGTATGTGTCCCTAGGTCTGAAGTGGGTCTGTTGTATACAGCATATATATGGGTCTTGTTTTTGTATCCATTCAGCAAGACTGTGTCTTGGTTGGAGCATTTAATCCATTCACATTTAAGGTAATTATCAATAGGTATGTTCCTATGACCATTTTCTTAATTATTTTGGGTTTGTTTTTGTAGGTCCTTTTCTTCTCTTGTGTTTCCCACTTAGAGAAGTTCCTTTAGCATTTGTTGTAGAGCTGGTTTGGTGGTGCTGAATTCTCTTAGCTTTTGCTTGTCTGTAAAGCTTTTGATTTCTCCATCGAATCTGAATGAGATCCTTGCCAGGTAGAGTTATCTTGGTTGTAGGTTCTTCCCTTTCATCACTTTAAGTATATCATGCCAGTCCCTTCTGGCTTGTAGCGTTTCTGCTGAGAAATCAGCTGTTAACCTTATGGGAGTCTCCTTGCATGTTATTTGTCATTTTTCCCTTGCTCTTTCAATAATTTTTGTTTGTAATTTTTACCAATTTGATTATTATGTGTCTTGGTGTGTTTCTCCTTGGGTTTATTCTGTATGGAACTCGCTGTGCTTCCTGGACTTGGGTGGCTATTTCCTTTCCCATGTTAGGGAAGTTTTTGACTATAATCTCTTCAAATATTTACTCGGGTCATTTCTCTCTTTCTTCTCCTTCTGGGGGCCCTATAATGCGAATGTTTTTGGGTTTAATGTTGTCCTGAAGGTCTCTTAGGCTGTTTTCATTTCTTTTCATTCTTTTCTCTTTATTCTGTTCTGCAGCAGTGAATTCCACCATTGTGTCTTCCAGGTCACTTATTGGTTCTTCTGCCTCAGTTATTCTGTTATTGATTCCTTCTAGTGTAGTTTTCATTTCAGTTATTGTATTGTTCATCTGTTTGTTTGTTCTTTAATTCTTCTAGGTCTTTGTTAAACATTTCTTGCATCTTCTCCATCTTTGCCTCCATTGTTTTTCCGAGGTCCTGGATCATCTTCACTATCATTATTCTGAATTCTTTTTCTGGAAGGTTGCCTATCTCCACTTCATGTAGTTGTTTTTCTGGGCTTTTATCTTGTTCCTTCATCTGGTACATAGCCCTCTGCCTTTTCATCTTGTCTGTCTTTCTGTGAATGTGGTTTTTGTTCCACAGGCTGCAGGATTGTAGTTCTTCTTGCTTCTGCTGTCTGCTCCCTGGTGGATGAGGCTACCTAAGAGGCTTGATGGGAGGGACTGGTGGTGGGTAGAGCTGGCAGTTGCTCTGGTGAGCAGAGCTCAGTAAAACTTTAATGCACTTCACTGTTGATGGGTGGGGCTGGGTTCCCTCCCTGTTAGTTGTTTGGCCTGAGGCAACCCAACACTGGAGACTACCTGGGCTCTTTGTTGGGGCCAGTGACACTCTGGGAGGGCTCACGCCAAGGAGTACTTCCCAGAACTTCTGCTACCAGTGTCCTTGTCTCCTTGGTGATCCACAGCCACCCCCTGCCTCTGCAGGAGACCCTCCAACACTAGCAGGTAGGTCTGGTTCAGTCTCCCCTGGGGTCACTGCTGTTTCCCCAGGGTCCCAATGCGCACACTACTTTGTGTGTGCCCTCCAAGAGTGGAGTCTCTGTTTCCCCCAGTCCTGTCGAAGTCTTGCAATGAAATCCGCTAGCCTTCAAAGTCTGATTCTCTAGGAATTCCTCCTCCCGTTGCCAGACCCTCAGGTTGGGAAGCCTGACGTGGGGCTCAGATCCTTCACTCCAGTGGGTGGACTTCTGTGGTATAAGTGTTCTCCCGTCTGTGAGTCACCCACCCAGCGGTTATGGGATTTAATTTTACTGTGATCACGCCCCTCCTACCATCTCATTGTGGCTTCTCCTTTGTCTTTGGATGTGGGGTATCTTTTCTGGTGAGTTCCAGTGTCTTCCTGTTGATGATTGTCCAGCAGCTAGTTGTGATTCTGGTGTTCTCACAAGAGGGAATGAGAGCATGCCCTTCTACTCCGCCATCTTGGTTCCTCTCTCTTCCCATACGATCTTACGGAAACCCCCAAATGAACTTTTTGGCCAACCCCAATATTTACATGTATATATTTAGTAGGCGGTCCATCAGCTTTTCAGTCCTGGGAACTCCATGATCAATCATTTGGATGGCTTCTTTGGTCATGCTTTCTTTTGGTTAAACACACATTTTTTTCTCTTGAAGATGAGCACCCTAGGACCCCATTCTACACTGAAATCACAGGACTAGTTCCATGGCATCTCCCACATTCATCTCTCATCTTCTGAAGATGGCTTCACTTTTAAGGACAGTGATGCTAAATACTTCTTCATTTTCGTTTTCTTTTTTCACAGCTTTATTGATATATTGACATACAACATTGTGTAAGTTTAAGGTGTACAATGCGTTGAATTGATACACTTAACATATTGCAAAATGATTACCACCATGGTGTTAGCTAACACCTCCATCACTTCACAAATATACTATTTTTGTGGTGAAAACATTTAAAATATACTCTCAGCAACTTTCACATATCGAATACAGTATTATCTGTAATCACCATGCTGTACACTTCAGATCCCCAACTTATTCATCTTATACTGGAAGTTCAGTCCCCCCTCCCTCCCAACCCCTGGTAACAACCATCCTAGATTGTTTCTATGAATTTGAATTTTTGGACTTAACATATAGGTGATATTATACAGTAGCTGTCTTTCTCTGATTTATCACAATTAGCATAATGCCCTCAAGGTCCATCTATGTTGTTGCAGATGGCAGGTTTCCTTCTTTCTCACGAATACTATTCATGTGTGTGTGTACATACCACATCTTAATCCATTCATCCATGGACAGACACTTAGACTGTTTGCATATTTTGGCTATTGTGAATAATATTGCAATGAAGATGGGAGTACAGATATCTTTTCAAGATTCTGTTTTCATTTACTTTGTATATACACCCGGAAGTGGGATGGCTGGATCATATGGTAGCTCTATTTTAAATTTTTGACAAACCTCCCTACTGTTTTCCATAGTGGCTGCACCAATTTGCATTCCCACCAACAATGCTCAAAGATTACCTTCTCTTCTCTTTGCTAACACTTTTTCTCTCGTCTTTTTGATGACAGCCATTCTAACAGGTGTGAGGTGACATCTCATTGTGGTTTTGATTTGTATTTCCCTGATGATTATTGATGTTCAGCTTTTTTCATATAACTGTTGGCCATCTGTATATCTTCTTTAGAAAAATATCTATTCAGATCCTCTGCACATTTTTCAATCTTTTTAAAAAAATTTTTTTACTATTGAATAGTGAGTTACATATAAAATTTGGATATTAACCCCTTATTAGAAATGTGGTTTTCCAATATTCTCTCCCATTTAGTAGGTCGTCTTTTCACTCTATGGATTGTTTTCCTTACTGTGCAGAAGCTTTTTAGTTTCATGCAATCCCATTTGTCTATTTTTGCTTTGGTTGTCCTGCTTTTAATCATACCATGAAAAGTACTGCACAGACAATGTCAAGAAGAATTTCCCCTATAATTTCTTCTAAGAGTTTTATGGTTTCAGGTCTTATGTTCAATTCTTTAGTCCATTTTGAATTAAATTTTGTATCAGGTGTGAAATAAGGGTCCAATTTCATTCTTCTGTATGTGGTTATCCAGTTTTTGCCAACACCATTTATTGATGAGACTATCTTTTTCCCATTATGTATTCTTGGCACCTTTGTCAAAGATCAGTTGACTGTAAATGCATGAATTTACTTCTGGACTCTCAATTCTGTTCAATTGGTCTAAATATCTGTTCTTATGCTAATACCATACTGTTTTGATTACTATAGCTTTGTAATATACTTTGAAATCACACAATGTGATGCCTCCAGCTTTGTGTTCTTACAGAAGATTGCCTTGGCTATTCAGGTCTTTTGTGGTTTCATAGACATTTTAGGATTGTTTGTTCTATTTCTGTAAAAAAACACCACTGGAATTTTGAGAGAAATTGCATCGAGTCTATAGATCACTTTGGGAAGTGTGGACATTTGAGCAGTACTGATTCTTCCAGTCCCAAAGCACAGAATATATTTCCATTTATTTGTGTCTTCACTTCCTTTCAACATTGTCTTATAGTTTTCAGTGTACAGATCTTTTGCCTCCTTGGTTAAAGACATTCCTAGGCATTTTATTCTTTTTGATGCAAATATAAATGGGATTGTTTTCTTAATTTCTATTTCTGATAGTTTGTTTTTAGTGTATAGAAAGACAACTGATTTTTTGAAGATATAATTGACATATAATGTATTAGTTTTAGGTGTACAACATAATGATTTCAAATATATATATATATATATATATATATATATATATATATATATATATATATATATTATGAAAGGATTACAACAGTAAGTTTAGTCAACATCCATCACCAGACATAGTTACAGTTTTCTTGTGATGAGAACTTTTAAGAACTACTCTCTTGGTGACTTTCAAATATACAATATAGTATTTGTTAACTAGAGTCACATGTTGTACATTACATCTCCAGGACTGTTGTACATTACATCTCCAGGACTTGTTTATCTTACAACTGAAATTTTGTGCCTTTTACCACTTTCATCCATTACAACCACCACCTACCTTTGGCAGCCACCAATGTATTCTCTGTATCTTTTAAAATTTAGATTCAACATATAAATGATAACATATGGTATTTATCTTTCTCTGATTTATTTCACTAAGCATAATGCCCTCAAGGTCCATCTGTGTTGACCCACATCGCAAGACGGTGAGATTTCCTTCTTTTTTTAAATGGCTGAATAACATTCCATTGTGTGTGTGTATACACACACACACACACACACACACACACATATATATACATGCATATGCATATATACATATACAGATTCTTGATCCATCAGTCCATTGATGGACTCTGGTTGTTCCCCTATCTTGGCTGTTGTAAACAATGCTGCAATGAACATGGGCACTCAGGTGTCTTTTCAAAATAGCAATTTTGTTACTTTCAGATAAATATCCAGAAGTGGGATTGCTGGATTATGTGGTAGTTTTAATTTTTTGAGGAACCTGTTTTCTATAGTGGCTGCACCCATTTACACTCCTGCCAACAGTGCACAAGGGTTCCCTTTTCTTCACATCCTTGCCAACATTTGTTATTTTTATCTTTTTGGTAAGTCATTCTAACAGGTGTAATAGTCATTCTAACAGGTGTGAGGTGATATCTTGTGGTTTGGATTTGCTTTCCTCTGAGAATTAGTGATGTTGAGTACCTTTTAATGTATCTGTCAGCCATTTGTATGTCTTCTTTGGAAAAACGTCTATTTAGATCCTCTGTACGTATGTTAATCTGATTATTTTTTTGTATTGAGTTGTATGAGTTCTTTATATTTTTGGATATTAACCCATTATCAGATGTATGATTTGCAGATATTTTCTTCCATTCCATTGGGTGCCTTTTCATTTCATTGATGGCTTCCTTTGTTGTGCAAAATATTTTTAGCTTGATGTAGTCTCACTTGTTTATATTAGCTTTTGTTTTGGGGATCAAATCTAAAAAACTTTGCCAATACTGATGCCAAGAAGCTTACCCCTTAGGTTTGTTTTTTTAAAAAAATTAATTCATTTATTTTTAATTTTGGCTCTGTTGAGTCTTGTTGCTGCAACGCAGGCTTTCTCTAGTTGTGGTGGCCTCTCCTGCTGCGGAGCATGGGCTCTAGGCATGCAGGCTTCAGTAGTTGTGGCACACGGGCTTAGTTGCTCCGCAGCATGTGGGATATTCCCAGACCAGGGATTCTTAACCACTGCCCCACCAGGGAAGTCCCTATTTGTGTCATCTTTTATTTCTTTCATCAGTATCTTTTAGTTTTCTGAGTATAGGTCTTTTGCCTCCTTAGGTAGGTTTATTCCTAGGTATTTTATTCTTTCTGATAGGATAGGAAATGGGATTGTTTCCTTAATTTCTTTCTGATCTTGTTGTTAGTGTATAGGAATGCAAGGGATTTATGTGTATTAATTCTGTATCCTGCAACTTTACTGAATTATTGATGAGCTCTAGTAGTTTTCTGGTAGCATCTTCAGGATTTTCTGTGTATAGTATCATGTCATCTGCAAACAGTGACTATTTTACTTCTTTTTCAATTTGGGTTCCTTTTATTTCTTTTTCTTTGATTGCCTAGATGAGGACTTCCAAGACTATGCTGAATAATAGTGGTGAGAGTGGATATGGCCTTTATTATGTTGAGGTATGTTCCCTCTAAGCCCACTTTCTGGAGAGTTTTTATCATAAATGGGTGTTGAATTTTATCGAAAGCTTTTTCTCCATCTATTGAGATGATCGTATTTTTATTCTTCAATTTGTTAATGTGGTGTATCACACTGATTGATTTGCAGATACTGAAAACTCCTTGCATCCCTGGGATAAATCCCATTTGATCATGGTATATTATCCTTTTAATGTATTGTTGCATTTGGTTTCCTATTATTTTTTAATGTATTGTTGCATTTGGTTTGCTATTATTGTGCTGGAGATTTTTGCATCTATGTTCATCAGTGATTTTGGTCTGTAATTTTTTTTTGTGGTAGCTTTGTCTAGTTTGGTATCAGGGTGATGATGGTGGCCTTGTAGAATGAGTTTGGGAGTGTTCTGGAGAAAAGTCTCTTCAATAAGTGGTGCTGGGAAAGCTGGACAACTACATGTAAAAGAATGAAATTAGAACATTCTCTAACACCACATACAAAAATAAACTCAAAATGGATGAAAGACTTAAGACTGGATACTTACTGGATACTGGAGGAAAACATAGGCAGAACACTCTGACATAAATTTCAGCAGTATCTTTTTGCATCCACCTCCTAGAGTAATGAAAATAAAAAGTAAAAAAATGGGACCTAATTAAACTTAAAACCTTTTGCACAGCAAAGGAAACCATAAACAAAACAAAAAGACAACCCACAGAATGGGAGAATATATTTGCAAACTAAGTGACCAACAAGGGATTAATCTCCAAAATATACAAACAGCTCATGCAGGTCAATATCAAAAAGAAACACAGCCCAATCAAAAATGGGCAGAAGATCTAAATAGACATTTCTCCAAAGAAGTCATACAGATGGCCAAAAAGCACATGAAAAGATGCTCAACATCACTAATCATTAGAGAAATGAAAATCAAAACTACAGTGAGGTATCACCACTCAGAATGGCCATCATCAAAAAGTCTACAAACAGTAAATGCTGGAGAGGATGTGGAGAAAAGGGAACCCTCCTACACTGTTCATGGGAATGTAAATTGGTGCAGCCACTATGGAGAACAGTATGGAGGTTCCTTAAAAAACTAAAAATAGAACTACCATATGATCCAGCAACCTCATTTCTGGGCATCTATCTGGAGAGAATCGTAATTCGACAAGACACATGCACCCCAATGTTCCTGGCAGCAGTGTTTACAATAGCCAAGAACCTAAATGTCCATCGACAGAGGAACAGATAAAGGAGATGTGGTACATGTATACAATAGAATATTACTCAGCCATAAAAAGAATGAAATAATGCCCATTTGCAGCAACATGGGTGGACCTACAGATTATCATCCTAAGTGAAGTAAGTCAGACAGAGGAAAAACAAGTATAAGTGGGATCTAAAAAAATGATACAAATGAATTTATTTAGAAAACAGAAACAGACTCAGGGACTTTGAAAACAAACTTATGGTTACCAAAGGGGAAAGGTGGTGGGGGGGAGGGATAAATTAGGAGTTTGGGATTAACATATACACACTACTATATATAAAATAATCAATAAGGACCTTCTCTATAGCATAGGGAACTCTACTCAGTATTCTGTAATAACCTATATGGGAAAAGAATCTGAAAAAGAATGGATATATGTATAACTGAACCACAATACCTGAAACTAACAAAACATTGTAAATCAACTATACTCCTATAAGAATAAAAATTAAATTAAAAAAAAGATACTCCATGGTTTATCTTCCTACATGCTTATCAGTTTGTATACTGTTGATTCCCTGTTGGGGCAGGTCACTCTTCACTTTCTGCTTTCATTTAGCAATTTTTCCTATTAAGTTGTAATCTGGGTCCAAATCATTTTCCAGTAAAGCCAAAGCTTGAGGATCACCCAGCTGGAAGGGAAACTGGATCCACAGAGGGCGTTTAGCATATTTCCACGAAAGGGCTTTGCCTGCACTTAGGTGCAAATACCTGGATTCTGGAACCCTTTCTAGTCATCACCAGATGGGCTGAAAGTGACTGTCTCTTTTGAAAATTGAGTTTTTTGTTTCTTACCTAAGCCACCTTCGTTTCTAACAGAAAAAAAAAAAAAAAGATATTCTAACTATTTGTCACCCCTATCCAAACGGACAGAGCTCCAGTGACCCAATAAGCAAATGACCAAAACCCAAAATAGAAAAGTGCACAGGGAATATGGATAGACCACAGGCAGGGGAATGTAAATCTCTCTTAAATGGAGGAAAAGCTTAGACCTACTCTTAATAATTGCAAAGCAGAACCACAATGAATTTTTTTTTCTTTTCACAAAATCAAATCTTGATTTTACTCTTTGGTAAAATCAGAGTCAGGATTTGGGGAAACAGGCATTCTCATATACTGCAGGGTAGAGTGTAAACTTTGATAGAGAGAAATTTGTATCAAAATGAAAACTGCATATACCCTTTGATCTAGTCATTCTGGGACTTCATCTGGTATATATACTCCCATGTGAGCCAGTTACATGTGTGTGTATATATTACAACTAACACTGTAATAAGAAGGTTGAGGAATGACATTAGCATCATGGCCATATAAAATATCCCTCACTCCTCTGTCCACCAACAAAAAGTTGGGCACTTATGCATGAACAAAAGTGACTGTGAGAGAACTGTGGGGTCTACCAAGGGGCCCAGGAGGAGCCTTGCCCACTTGTGTACTGATGTCAACAGAAATCAGTCCTGGCTGTGGACCCTGCAGTGGTCTGTGAGCTGCCTCCAGCCCCTCTCAGGCAAAGGACCTCAACAGGTATTTCTCCAAAGAAGATATAAAAATGGCCAACAGATATATGAAAAGGTGCTACGTATCACTAATCATCAGGAAAATACAAATCAAAAACCATAATGAGATATCACTCACACCTGTTAGGATGATTCATCAAAAAAATGAGATAGGGTCCCAGTTCAAGACAGTGACCTAAGAGGATCCTGAGCTCACCTCCTGCCATGGACACACCAAATCCACAGCTACAGTCAGAACTTCTTCCCCTGAAAGAAACCCCCAAACTAGCTGACTTCTACATATGAGGCAACAGAGAAAACACCCAAACCGTAGGAGGTAGGAGAAGCTGAGACAATCTCATCATAAACCTAATGCAACAACCTGCAATCAAGAGGGAACTGACAACTCTGAGCTTATCCCTGATGAGCAAAGAGGTTCAACCTCACATCAGGCACCCTAACTTTCAAGACCTGCACCTGAGAGGTGAGCCCTGAAATGTCCAAGTTTGAAAGCCACCAGGGCTTGCACACATGAGATCCAGAGGCTATGAGTGAGCTGAGAAACAGTTCCTAAAGGGTTCACACAGACTCACCTGGCTACCCACCACCACAGCCCAGTGCAGAGGCAGCCAGCTGAAAAGCACCCAGTTTGTTTATCTTAAAGCTTTGGCCTGAGGAGCAGACTTCTAATTGAACACACAACTAAAGGCCAACTGAAATGCTCTCCAAAGACTATGGCCAGCAGGTGCCACCATCATGCTTTCCATCTGCCCACTCCAGGTCATGGTGTCTCCAAGAAAGGGGCTTATGTATATACCTGACACCTAGCTTTTTGATAGCGTGGCTCTTGTGGCCAATGGGGCTTGTCTTCATGGGTTCATCAGGATGGTATCAAACAAAGAAATAGTTCTTAACTGGCTTTCATCATAGGGTTCAAAAGCAGAGGGAGCAGACAGAAATGCCCATCTCCCAGTCTTCTCCTCAAAGCAATGTATTTGAAAGCTATAGCTGCTGCCTGTGGGTCTGGCTTCACATCAGCCTGAATCTAAGTGCGGACTGAAATCCTCCCCCTGGCAGGTCAGAACACTCAACTACTGGTTAAGAATAAAGTAGGCTTCTTGGACAATCAAGAAGGTTTGAGAGATAACCCCAAGAGCTAGGGCAGAGTTGAACAATAAGATTCATCTCCTACACAAAGCCACTCCTTCAAGACTGGGAGAGGTAGTTGTTTTATCTAATGTATATAAACCAACACAGAGAGTCAAGGAAAATGAAGAAACAGAGGAATATGTTCCAAAGGAAAAAACAAGATAAAACCCCAGACAAAGGCCTTAATGAAATAGAGATAAGTAATTTGTCTGATAAAGAACGCAAAAGATGGTGATGAAGATGCTCACTGATCTCAGGAGAACAATCCATGAACGAGAATTTCAAGAGATTGAAAATATAAGAAAGTACCAAACAAAAATGACAGAGCTGAAGAATATAATAACTGATCTGAAAAATATACAATAGAGGTGTTCAGAAGACTAGATGAAGCAGAAAAGAGGATCACTAAACTCAAAGCCAGGGCAGTGGAACTCATCCAATCAGAACAGCAAAAAGAAAAAAGAATGAAGGTAGCTTATGAAACAACATCAAGCAAAGGGATCCCAAAAGAGGAAGAAAGGGGCAGAAAACTCATTTGAAGAAATAATGGCTGAAAACTTCCCTAACCTAGATCTAGATCCAGGAAGCCCAGAGACTATTAAATAAGAAGAACCCAAAGGAAGATACATTGTAATTCAAGTATCAAAAGTTAAAGACAAGGAGAGAATCTTAAAATCAACAAGAAAAATACAAGTTGTTATGTACAAGGGAATCCTACAGGACTATGAGCAGATTTTTCAGCAGAAATTTTGCAGCCCAGAGGGTGTGGCGTGATATATAGATATAAAGAGCTGAAAGAAAAACAGTGCCAACTAACAATACTCTACCCAGGAAAACTGTCCTTCAGAACTGAAGGAGAGATAAAGAGTTTTCTACACAAGCAAAAGCAAAAGAAGTTCATCACCACTGGACCAGCCTTACAAGAAACGTTAAGAGGGAGTTATTCAAGCTGAAAAGAAAAGGTGATAATTAGTAATAAGAAAACATATGAAATTATGAATCTCACTGGTAAAGGTAAGTATACAGTAAAATTCAGAATAACCTAATTTCATAAAGGCAGTGGGTGATTAATCACTTATTAAGCCAGTAGGAAGGTTAAAAGATAAAAGTAGTAAAAATAACTATAACTATATAATTTGTTAATGGATACATAAAAGATGTATACTGTGACATCAAAAGCATTGGAAAATAAGTTATCAACTTAAAATGGACTGTTGTAAGTTGTTTTATATAAATCTCATTTATATAAAATGAGTAGTTTTGCTTTGCTAATAACTACAAAGCAAAAACCTATAGTAGATACACAAAATATAAAGAGAAAAGACTAAGCATACCACTACAAAAAATCATCAGACAGTAAAGAAAGCAAGAAAGGAACAGAGGGATTACAAGACAATCAGAAAGAAATTAACAAAATGGCAATAAGTACATACCTATAAGTAATTACATTAAATGTAAATGGACTAAAGTTTCCAATTAAAAGACAGACTGGCTGAATGGTTATAAAAAATGACCCATCTATATGCTGCCTAAAAGAGATTCACTTCAGGGGAATTCCTTGATGGTCCAGTGGTTAGGACTCGGCACTTTCACTGCTAGGGCCTGGGTTTGATTCGTGGTTGGGGAACTAAGATCAAGCAAGCCGAGCAGCATGGGCAAAAAAATAAATAAAATATAAGAGACTCACTTCAGCTTTAAGGACACAGAGAGACTAAAAGTAAAGGTATGGAAAAAGATATTCCACACAAATGGAAAACAAAAGCAAGCTGGAGTAGCTGTATTTACACCTTAAGAAACAAATGTCATTATATAATGATAAAGAATCAATTCATCAAGAGGATATAACATTTGTAAATATTTATGCACCTAACAGGAACATCTAAATATTTAAAGCAAATATTAACAGACGAGAGAAATAGAGAGCAATACAGTAATATTAGGGGATTTCAGTACTCCCCCATCCACAATGAAGAGATCATACAGACAGAAAAATAAGGAAACATTGGGCTTAAGTCTACCTGGTCTAACATGTAGTTTAACATTTACAGAACATTCCATCTGAAAGCAACAGAACATAGATTCCTCTCAAATGTACAGGAAACGTTCTCCAGGACAGGTAATATGTTTGTTCACAAAACAAGTCTTAATAAATTAGAAGACTGAAATCTTGTCAAGCAGCTTTGCTGACTACAATGGTATAAAAGTAGAAATCAATTACAGAAGAAAACTGGAAAATTCACACATATATGGAGAATAAACATGCTCCTGAACAACCAAGGAGTCAAAAGAGAAATCAAGGAATAATACATACCAGGGACTTCCCTGGTGGTCCAGTGGGTAAGACTCTGCAATCCCAATGCAGGGGGGCTGGGTTCAATCCCTGGTTGGGGAACTTGATCCCACACGCATGCCGCAACTAAGACTTCGCATGCCACAACTAAGATGCCCGCATGCCACAACGAAGATCCTGAGTGCTGCAACTAAGACCCGGCATAGCCAAAATAAATAAATATTAAAAAAGAAATAATATATACCATAACTTACGGCATGCAATAGAATCTGTTGTAAGAAGGAAGTTTATAGTGATAAATGCCTACATGATGAAATGAGAGATCATGAATAAACCTAATTTGACACCTCAAGGAACTAGAAAAAGAAAAAAATGAAGCCCAAAGTTAGCAGAAGGAAGGACATAACAAAGACTGGAGCAGAATAAATAGAGTCTAAAAAGACAATAGTGGGATTAGACCAAGATGGCACAGTAGACCTGGACCCACCCAACAGCCTGTAGGCTCCAGTGCTGGGACACCTCATGCCAAACAAATAATGGGGCAGGAACACAGCCTCACCCATCAGTAGAAAGGCTGCCTAAAGACTTCCTGAGACCACAGCCAATTCCAGACATGCCCCTAGATGCAGCCCTGCCCACAAGAGGGCCAGGATGCAGCTCTATCCACCGGTTGGCAGGCACCAGCCCCTCACACCAGGAAGCCTGCACAAGCCTCTAGAACAGCCTCACGTACCGGGGGACAGACATCAGAAGCAAGGAAATTACAATCCTGAAGCCTACAGGATGGAGTCCGCAAACACAGGCCAGACCCTACCCTGGGACCAGCTGGCCCCTGGCCCTTGGGTAACAAGAGAGGACACACAGGACATCCCCTACAGAAGGCCACTTCGCCAAGGTCGAGAAACGTAACTAACCCACCACATACATAAAATACAAATAGAGATTTAGACAAAATGAGGTAGCAGAGGAATATGTTTCAGATGAAGGAACAACATAAAACCAAAGAAGAACTAAGTAATGTGGACATAGGTGATCTACCTGAGAAAGAGTTCAGAGTAATGATCATAAAGATGATCCAAGAACTCAGGAGAAGAATAGATGCACAGAGCAAGAAGTTGGAAGTTTTTAAAAGAGTTAGAAAATATAAAGAAAAATCAGACTTGAATATAATTACTGAAATGGAATGCTAGAAGGAATCAACAGTAGAATAAATGAGGCAGAAAAATGGATCAGTGAGCTGAAATAGTGGAAATCACTGCCACAGAACAAAGATAAAAGAATGAAAAAAAATGAGGACAGTTTAAGACACCTCTGGGATGATATTAAGTGCACTAATATTCATATTACTTGAGTCCCAGAAGGAGAAGAGAGAAAGAAGGGGCCTGAGAAAATATTTGAAGAGATAATAGCTGAAAACTTCCCTAGCCTGGGAAAGGAAACTTCCCTAGCCTGGGAAAGGAAACAGTCACCCAAGTCCAGGAGGTGCAGAGAGTCCCATACAGCAGCAGTTTCCAACCTTTTTGGCACCAGGGACCAGTTTCGTGGAAGACAATTTTTCCACAGATGGGGGTGGGAGGGTGGGGGATGGTCAGGCAGTAATGCAAGCGATGGGGAGAGATGGGGAGCAGGTGAAGCTTCACTCACTGGCCTGCTGCTCACCTCCTGCTGTGCTGACTGGTTCCAAACAGGCCGCGGACTGATACTGGTCCACAGCCTGGGGGTTGGGGACCCTTGCCATACAGGATTAACCCAAAGAGGAACACACACAGGCACACAGTAATCAAACTGACAAAAATTAAAGACAAAGAGAAAATATTAAAAGCAAAAAATAACATACAAGGGAATCCCAATAAAGTTATCAGCTGCTTTTTTAACAGAAACTCTGCAGGCCAGAAGGGAGTGGCAGGACATATTTTAAATGATGAAAGGAAAACACCTACAACCAAGAATACTCTACCCAGCAAGACTCGCATTCAGATTTGACAGAGACCTCAGAAGCTTCACAGATAAGCAAAAGGTGAAAGAGTTCAGCACCACCAAACCACCTTTACAACAAATGCTAAAGAAACTTCTTTAGGTGGAAAAAAAAGGCCACATCTAGAAACAAGAAAATTATGAAATGGAAAGGCTCACCATAAAGCCTAACATACAGTAAAGGTAGGAAATCACCAACACGTAAACTAATAGGGAAGTTAAAAGATGAAACTAGTAACATGGGGGGACCTTCAAGATGGTGGAGGAGTAAGACGTGGAGATCACCTTCCTCCCCACAAATACATCAGAAATACAGCTACATGTGGAACAGCTCCTACAGAACACCTGCTGAACGCTGGCAGAAGACCTGAGATTTCCCAAAAGGCAAGAAACTCCCCACGTACCTGGGTAGGGCAAAAGAAAAAAGAAAAAACAGAGACAAAAGAATAGGGACGGGACCTGAACCAGTGGGAGGGAGCCGTGAAGGAGGAAAGGTTTCCACACACTAGGAAGACCCTTCACTGGCAGAGACGGGGGTGGTGGGGGCAGGGGAAGCTTTGGAGCCACAGAGGAGAGCACAGCCACAGGGTGCAGAGGGCAAATCGGAGAGATTCCCGCACAGAGGATCAGTGCCGACCAGCACTCACCAGCCCAAGAGGCTTGTCTGCTCACCCGCCAGGGCAGGAGGGGGCTGGGAGCTGAGGCTCGGGCTTCAGTCGGATCCCAGGGAGAGGACTGGGGTTGACGGCGTGAACACAGCCTGAAGGGGGCTAGTGCACCACGGCTGGCCGGGAGAGAGTCCGGGAAAGAGTCTGGACCTGCCTAAGAGGCAAGAGACCATTGTTTCAGGTGCGTGAGGAGAGGGGATTAAGAGCACCACCTAAACGAGCTCCAGAGATGGGCATGAACCACGGCTATCAGCGCAGAAAACAGAGACGGGCATGAAACGCTAAGGCTGCCGCCACAGCCACCAAGAAGCCTGTGTGTCAGCACAGGTCACTCTCCACACCTCCACTCCTGGGAGCCTGTGCAGCCCGCCACTGCCAGGGTCCCATGATCCAGGGACAACTTCCCTGGGAGAACACACGGTGCGCCTCAGGCTGGTGCAACATCACGCCGGCCTCTGCTGCCACAGGCTTGCCGCCCAATTCAGTAACCCTCCCTCCTCACAGCCTGAGTGAGCCAGAGCCCCCTAATCAGCTGCTCCTTTAACCACGTCCTGTCTGGGTGGGGAACAGACGCCCTCAGGTGACCTACACACAGAGGCGGGGCCAAATCCAAAGCTGAACCCCAGGAGCTGTGCTTACAAAGAAGAGAAAGGGAAATCTCTCCCAGCAGCCTCAGGAGCAGCGGATTAAATCTCCACAATCAACCTGATGTACCTGCATTGGTGGAATACCTGAAAAGACAACGAATCATCCCAAATTGAGGCAGTGGACTTTGGGAGCAACTGCAGACTTGGGGTTTGCTTTCTGCAAATGTCTAACTTGTTTCTGGTTTTATGTTTATCTTAGTTTAGTATTTACAGTTTATTATCATTGGTAGACTTGTTTATTGGTTTTTGGTTGCTCTCTTCCTCTTTTTTCCTATATATAGTTATATATATTTATTTCCTTTTTTTCTTTTTGTGAGTGTGTATACTTCTTTGTAAGATTTTGTCTGAATAGCTTTGCTTTTACCATTTGTCCTAGGGTTCTGTCAGGTTTTTTTTTTTCTTTTTCAGTATAGTTTTTAGTGCTTGCTATCATTGGTGGATTTGTCTTTTGGTTTGGTTGCTCTCTTTCTTTTTTCTTTTTATTCTTTATTTTTAATTTTTTTAATAATTATTTTTTATGTTAATAACCTTATTTTTTCTTTTTTTCTCCCTTTTCTTCTGAGCCGTGTGGCTGACAGTGTCTTGGTGCTCCAGCTGGGTGTCAGCCCTGTGCCTCTGAGGTGGGAGAGCTGAGTTCAGGACATTGGTCCACCAGAGACCTCCCGGCCCATCTAGCAATCTAGAGCAAAAGCTCTCCCAGAGATCTCCCTCTCAACACTAAGACCCAGATCCACTCAACAACCAGCACACTACAGTGCTGGACACCCTATGCTAAACTAGCAAGACAGAAATACAACCCCACCTGTTAGGAGACAGGCTGCCTAAAATCATAATAAGGTCACAGACAGGCCCCCAGACACGGTCTTGCCCACCAGAAAGATGAGATCCAGCCTCATCCACCAGAATACAGGCACTAGTCCCCTCCACCAAGAAGCCTACACAACCCACTGAAACAACCTTAGCCACTGGGGGCAGACACCAAAAACAACAGGATCTACGAACCTGCAGCCTGTGAAAAGGAGATCCCAAAGACAGTAATTTATGCAAAATGAGAAGACAAAGATATACGCAGCAGATGAAGGAGCAAGGTAAAAACCCACCAGACCTAACAAATGAAGAGGAAATAGGCAGTCTACCTGAAAAAAAATTCAGAGTAATGATAGTAAAGATGACCAAAATATTGGAAATAAAATGGAGAAAATACAGGAAATATTTAACGAGGACCTAGAAGAAATAAAGAGCAACCAATGATGAACACCACAATAAACGAAATTTAAAATTCTCTAGAAGGCATCAATAGCAGAATAACTGAGGCAGAAGAAGGGATAAGTGACCAGGAAGATAAAATAGTGGAAATAACTACTGCAGAGCAGAATAAAGAAAAAAGAATGAAAAGAATTGAGGACAGTCTCAGAGACCTCTGGGACAACATTAAACACACCAACATTCGAATTATAGGGGTCCCAGAAGAAGAAGAGAAAAAGAAAGGGACTGAGAAAATATCTGAAGAGATTATAGTTGAAAACTTCCCTACTATGGGAAAGGAAAATACAGGATAAATCCAAGGATACACAGGCCAAGACACATTAATCAAACTCTCAAAAATTAAATACAAAGAAAAAAATGTTAAAAGCAGCAAGGGAAAAGGAACAAATAACATACAAGGGATCCCCATAAGGTTAACAGCTGGTCTTTCAGCAGAAACTCTGCAAGCCAGAAGGCAGTGGCAGGACATATTTAAAGTGATGAAAAGCAAAAACCTACAACCAAGATTACTCTACCCAACAAGGATCTCATTCAGATTCGACAAGAGAAATTAAAACCTTAACTGACAAGCAAAAGCTAAGAGAATTCAGCACCAACAAACCAGCTTTACAACAAATGCTAAAGGAACTTCTCTAGGCAGGAAACACAAGAGAAGGAAAAGACCTACAATAACAAACCCAAAACAATTATGAAAATAGTAATAGGAACATACATATTAATAATTACCTTAAATGTAAATGGATTAACTACTCCAACCAAAAGACACAGGCTTGCTGAATGGATACAAAAACAAGACCCATACAAATGCTGTCTACAAGAGATCCACTTCAGACCTAGGGACACATACAGACTGAGAGTGAGGGGACGGAAAAAGATATACCATGCAAATGGAAATCAAAAGAAAGCTGGAATAGCTATACTCATATCGGATAAAATAGACTTTAAAATGAAGAATGTTACAAGAGACAAGGAAGGACACTACATAATGATCAAGGGATCAATCCAAGAAGAAGATATAACAATTGTAAATATTTATGCACCCAACATAGGAGCACCTCAATACATAAGGCTAATGCTAACAGTCATAAGAGGGGAAATTGACAGTAACACAATCATAGTAGGGGACTTTAACACCCCACTTTCACCAATGGACAGATCATCCAAAATGAAAATAAATAAGGAAACACAAGCTTTAAATGATACATTAAACAAGATGGACTTAATTGATATTTATAGGACATTCCATCCAAAAACAACAGAATACACTTTCTTCTCAAGAGCTCGTGGAAGATTCTCCAGGACAAATCATATCTTGGGTCACAAATCAAGCCTTGGTAAATTTAAGAAAACTGAAATCATATCAAGTATGCTTTCTGACCACAACACTATGAGACTAGATATCAATTACAAGAAAAAATCTGTAAAAAACACAAACACATGGAGGCTAAAAATACACTAATTAAAAACCAAGAGATCACTGGAGAAATCAAAGAGGAAATCAAAAAATACCTAGGAACAAATAACAATGAAAACAAATACGATGACCCAAAACCTATGGGATGCAACAAAGGCAGTTCTAAGAGGGAAGCTACCTTAAGAAACAAGAAACATCTCAAATAAACAACCTAACCTTTCACCTAAAGCAATTAGAGAGAGAACAAAAAACCCCCAAAGTTAGCAGAAGGAAAGAAATCAGAAAGATCAGATGAGAAATAAATGAAAAAGGAATGAAGGAAACAATAGCAAACATCAAAAAAACCTAAAAGCTGGAGGCTTCCCTGGTGGTGCAGCGGTTGAGTCAGCCTGCCGATGCAGGGGATATGGGTTCATGCCCCAGTCCGGGAAGATCCCACATGCCACGGAGCGGCTAGGCCCGTGAGCCATGGCCGCTGAGCCTGCACGTCTGGAGCCTGTGCTCCGCAACGGGAGAGGCCACAGCAGTGAGAGGCCCATGTACCACAAAAAACAAACAAACAAAAACAAAAACTAAAAGCTGGTTCTTAGAGAAGATAAACAAAACTGATAAACCATTAGCCAGACTCATCAAGAAAAAAAGAAGACTCAGATCAATAGAATTAGAAATGAAAAAGGAGAAGTAACAACTGACACTGCAGAAATACAAAGGATAATGAGACATTACTACAAGCAACTATATGCCAATATTATGGAAAACCTGGAAGAAATGAACAAATTCTTAGAAAAGCACAACCTTCCAAGACTGAACCAGGAAGAAATAGAAAATATAAACAGACCAATCACAAGCAATGAAATTGAGACTGTGATTAAAAATCTTCCAACAAACAAAATCCCAGGACCAGATGGCTTCACAGGCAAATTCTATCAAACATTTAGAGAAGAGCTACCACCTCTCCTTCTCAAACTCTTCCAAAATACAGCAGAGGGAGGAACACTCCCAAACTCATTCTACAAGGGCACCATCACCCTGATACCAAAACCAGACAAAGATGTCACAAAGAAAGAAAACTTTCAGGCCCATATCACTGATGAACATAGATGCAAAACTCCTCAACAAAATACTAGCAAACAGAATGCAAGAGCACATTAAAAGGATCATACATCATGATCAAGTGGGGTTTATCCCAGGAATGCAAGGATTCTTCAATATATGCAAATCAATCAATGTGATAAACCATATTAACAAACTGAAGGAGAAAAACCATATCATCTCAATAGACGCAGAAAAAGCTTTTGACAAAATTTAACACCCATTTATGATAAAAACCCTGCAGAAAGTAGGCATAGAGGGAAATTTCCTCAACATAATAAAGGCCAGATATGACAAACCCACAGCCAACATCGTTCTGAATGGTGAAAAACTGAAACCATTTCCTCTAAGGTCAGGAACAATACAAGGTTGCCCACTCTCACCACTATTATTCAACATAGTTTTGGAAGTTTTAGACACAGCAATCAGAGAAGAAAGAGAAATAAAAGGAATCCAAATTGGAAAAGAAGAAGTAAAGCTGTCACTGTTTGCAGATGACATGATACTATACACAGAGAATCCTAAAGATGCTACCAGAAAACTACTAGAGCTAATCATGAATTTGGTAAAGTAGCAGGATGCAAAATTAATGCACAGAAATTTCTTGCATTCCTATACACTTATGATGAAAAATCTGAAAGTGAAATTAAGAAAACACTCCCATTTACCATTACAACAAAAAGAATAAAATACCTAGTAATAAACCTACCTAAGTAGACAAAAGACCTGTATGCAGAACACTGTAAGACACTGATGAACGAAATTAAAGATGATACAAATAGATGGAGAGATATACCCTGTTCTTGGATTGGAAGAATCAACATTGTGAAAATGACTATACTATCCAAAGCAATCTACAGATTCAGTGCAATCCCTGTCAAACCAGCAATGGCATTTTTCAACAGAACTAGAACAAAAAATTTCACAATTTGTATTGAAACATAAAAGACCCCAAACAGCCAAAGCAATCTTGAGAAAGAAAAAGAGCTGGAGGAATCAGGCTCCCGGACTTCAGACTATACTAGAAAGCTACAGTGGTGATCAAGACAGTATGGTGCTGGCACAACAAGAGAAATATAGATCAATGGAACAGGATAGAAAGCCCAGGGATAAACCCAGACACATATGGTCACCTTATTTTTGATAAAGGAGGCAAGAATATACAATGGAGAAAAGTGGTGCTGGGCAAACTGGACAGCTCCATATAAAAGAAGGAAATTAGAACACTCCCTAGCACCATACACAAAAATAAACTCAAAATGGATCAAAGACATAAATGTAAGGCCAGACACTATAAAACTCTTAGAGGAAAATATAGGCAGAACACTGTCTGACATAAATCACAGCAAGTATATTTTGGACCCACCTCCTAGAGAAATGGAAATAAAAACAAAATAAAGAAATGGGACCTAATGAAACTTGCACAGCAAAGGAAATCATAAACAAGATGAAAAGACAACCCTCAGAATGGGAGAAAACATTTGCAAATGAAGGAACTGACAAAGGATTAATCTCCAAATTTGACAAGCAGCTCATGCAGCTCAATATGAACAAAATAAACAACCCAATCATAAAATGGGCAGAAGACCTAAATAGACATTTCTCCAAGAAGACATACAGATGGCCAACAAACATATGAAAGAATGCTCAACATCACTAATAATTAGAGAAATGCAAATCAAAACTACAATGAGGTATCACCTCACACCAGTCAGAATGGCCATCATCAAAATATCTACAAATAATAAATGCTAGAGAGGGTGTGGAGAAATGGTGAGAATGTAAATTGATACAGTCAACTATGGAGAACAGTATGGAGGTTCCTTAACAGACTAAAAATAGAACTACCATACGACCCAGCAATCCCACTGCTGGGCATATACCCTGAGAAAACCATAATTCAAAAAGAGTCATGTACCACCATGTTCATTGCAGCTTTATTTACAATAGCCAGGACATGGAAGCAACCTAAGTGTCCATCGACAGATGAATGGATAAAGAAGATGTGATACATATACACAATGGAATTTTACTCAGCCATAAAAAGAAACAAAATTGAGTTATTTGTAGTGAGATGGATGGACCTAGAGTCTGTCATACAGAGTGAAGAAAGTCAGAGAGAGAAAATCAAATACCATATGCTAACACATATATATGGAATCTAAAAAATAAAATGGTTCTGAAGAACCTAGGGGTAGGACAGGAATAAAGATGTAGATGTAGAGAATGGACTTGCAGACACAGGCAGGGTGAAGGGTAAGCTGGGACAAAGTGAGAGTGGCACGGATTTTTACATATTACCAAATGTAAAACAGATAGCTAGTGGGAAGCAGCCACATAGCATAGGGAGATCAGCTCTGTGCTTTGTGACCACCTGGTGGGGTGGTATAGGGAGGGTGGGAGGGAGATGCAAGAGGGAGGAGATATGGGGATATATGTATATGTAGAGCTGATTCACTTTGTTATAAAGCTGAAACTAACACACCATTGTAAAGCAATTGTACTCCAATAAAGATGTTAAATAAAAAAGAATAAAGAACAAGGAAGAGAAAAATAGAAAGCACAGAAAACATGTTGGCTGAGGCCTTGATTAGGGTAAGAAGGAACAGCAGATAAGTATAGAGCCCATTGTTGGCTTGGTGTTTGGTGACTGGCTGAGTGGATATACTGCATTTCTGGTCAAATGGAGGAGTATTTACAGGGATACAAAAGATACCCAAGTTTTGGTTTGCTGACGCATCACCCTGAGCAGGAGTGACTCCATGCTGGGCCTAGAAATCTATTTCAACAAGACTAAATCGTTAGTGACAGAATTCCATGTAACTGACTGTTAAACAGGGGAGATCTTTGGGGAAAAGATAAGGGTGATCTTTTACTGCTACTTTATATTATAAAGGCAAATGATTATCCAACTTATTTTTAAGAGCTCTCCAAGCTGAAAATTGCTGTACCAATTTTTAGAGGAATTGTATATCCAGTGTAGATGATATAGTTTGAATATCATTTATAATTATTACTGATGTTCCTAGCATACCATAGAATCATTACTACTTTAAATCAATTTCTAATGTAAAAGTTAGCTTCTTATCAAGTAGTTAAGTACTTTGTACATTATTTTTACAACTAGGCTGCCTCAGCAAATAAATGTTTCTCCTGAATCCAAAAAAAGTAGTAACATCATCTGTATCCACAAGAAGCAGTTAAGGGATGCACAAAACAATTAGATATAAAATATAATAACAAAACCAGTAATAATGAGGGAAGGAGAGTACAAATGCAGGGTATTTACAATGCATTTCAAATTGAGAGATCAGCAGCTTAAAATAATGATGTATACATGACTGTTATACCAAAACCCCATGGTAACCACAAAACAAAACTCCATAATAGATATACACACAGAAAAGAAAAAGAATACAAACATAATACTAAAGATAGTCATCATTTCAGAAGAGAAAAAACAAAAGAAGAAAGGGATAAAAAGACCTACAAAAGCAAATCCCAAACAATTAACAAAATGGCAATAAGAATTACATTTTGATAGTTACCTCAAATGTAAATGGATTAAATGCTCCAACTGAAAGACACAGACTGGCTGAATGGATACAAAAACAAGACCCATATATATGCTGTGTAAAACAGACCCACTTCAGATCTAGGAACACACACAGACTGAAAGTGGGGGGATGGAAAAAGGTATTCCATGAAAATGGAAATTAAAAGAAAGCTGGAATAGCAATACTCTCATATCATAAAAAATAGACTTTAAAATAAAGACTGTTACAAGAGACGAGGACCAAGGGCTCAATCCAAGAAGATGATACAACAGCTGTAAATGCATATGCACCCAATATAGGAGCACCTCAGCATATAAGGCAAATGTTAACAGACACAATAGGAGAAATTGACAGTAACACAATAGTAGGCGGGACTTTAACACCCCACTTACATCAATGGACAGGTCATCCCAACAGAAAATGCATAAGGAAACACATGCTTTAAACAACACACTAGACCAAACGGACATAATTGATATTTACAGAGTGTTCCATCTGAAAGCAACAGAATATGTGTTCTTTTCAAGAGCAAATGGAACATTCTCCAAGATAGATCAAATGCTGGGCCACAAAGCAAGCCTAAGTAAATTTTTAAAATTTGAAATCATATCAAGATTCTTTTCCAACCACAACGCTATGAGGCTAGAAATCAACTACAAGAAAAAAAAACTGCTAAAAAATACAAACACGTGAAGGCTAAACAATATGCTACTAAACAACCAATGGATCACTGAAGAAATCAAAGAGGAAATAAAAAATCACCTAGAGACAAATGAACATGAAAACATGATGATCCAAAACCTATGGGATGCAGCAAAAGCAGTTCTAAGAGGGGAATTTATAGCAATATAAGGTTACCTCAAGAAACAAGAAAAATCTCAAATAAACAACCTAACCTTACACTTAAAGCAACTAGAGAAAGAAAAAACAAAACCCAAAGTTAGTAGAAAGAAATCATAAAGATCAGAGAAGAAATAAATGGAGACTAAAAAACAGAAAAGATCAGTGAAACCAAAAGTTGGTTCCTTGAAAAAATAAAATTGATAAACCTTTAGCCAGACTCACCAAGAAATAAAGGGTCAGGGCCAAAATCAGTATCAGAAAAAGAAGTTACAATTTGGACCACAGAAATAGGAAAGATCCTAAGATGCTACTATGAGCAACTATATGCCAATAAAATGGACAACCTAGAAGGAATGGACAAATTCTTAGAAAGGTACAATCTCCCAACATGGAACCAGGAAAGAATAGAGAATATGAACAGACCAATCACAAGTACTGAAATTGAAACTGTGAATTAAAAACTCCCCAAAACCAAAAGTCCAGGACCAGATGGCTTCACAGGTGTATTCTAACAAACTTAGAGAAGAGTTAACGCCTATCCTTCTGAAACTATTCCAAAAAATAGCAGAGGAAGGAACACTTCCAGACTCATTCTATGAGGTCACCATCACCCTGATACCAAAACCAGACAAAGATGTCACAAAAAAAGAAAACTACAGGCTAATATCTCTGATGAACATAGATGCAAAAATCCTCAACAAAATGCCAGCAAACAGAACCAACAGCACAGTAAAAGGATCATACACCATGATCAAGTGGGGTTTATCCCAGGAATGCAAGGATTTTTCAATATCTGCATATCAGTGTGATGCACCAGATTAACAAACTGAAGAATAAAAACTGTATGACCATTTCAAGATGCAGAAAAAGCTTTTGATAAAATTCAACATCCATTTATGATAAAAACTCTCCAGAAAGTGGGCATACTGGAAACGTACCTCAACATAATAAATGCCATTTATGACAAACCCACAGCTAACATCACACTCAACAGTGAAAAGCTGAAAGCATTTCCTCTAAGATCAGGAACAAGACAAGGGTGCCACTCTTGCCACTTTTATTCAACATAGTTTTGGAAGTCCTACCCACAGGAATCAAAGAAAAAGTAGTAAGAAGAATCTAAATCAGAAAAGAAGTAGTAAAACTGTCACTGTCTGCAGATGACATGACACTATACATAGAAAATCCCAAAGACACTACCAGAAAGCTACTACAGCTCATGAATGGACACAAAATTAAATACAGAAATCTACTGCATTTCTATACACTAACAATGAACTATCAGAAAGAGAAATTAACAATCTATCAAATGCAACCACTGCATCAAAAAGAATAAGATATCTAGGAATAAATCTACCTAAGGAGGCAAGAGATCTGTACTCTGAAAAATACAGGACACTGATGAAAGAAATTGAAGATAACACAAAGAGATGGAAAGATATACTGTATTCTTGGATTGGAAGACTCAATATTGCTAAAATGACCATACTACCTAAGGCAATGTATGGATTCAATGCAATCCCTATCAAATTACCAATGGCATTTTTCACAAAACTAGAACAAAAAATTTTTAAATTTGTATGAAAACACAGAAGACCCTGAATAGCCATAACAAATTTGAGGGAAAAGAATGGAGCTGGAGGATCATGCTCCCTGACTTCAGACTACACTACAAGGCTACAGTCGTCAAAACCATATGGTACTGGGCTTCCCGGGTGGTGCAGTGGCTGACAGTCCGCCTGCTGATGCAGGGCACACAGGTTCGTGTCCCGGTCCGGGAAGATCCCACATGCTGCGGAGTGGCTGGGCCCCTGAGCCATGGCCACTGAGCCTGTGTGTCCAGAGCCTGTGCTCCACAATGGGAGAGGCCGCAACAGTGAGAGGCCTGTGTACCACAAAAAAACCCACCAAAAAACAAAAAAACCCACAAAACACGGTACTGGCACAAAAACAGAAAGAGAGATCAATGGAGCATGACAGAAAGCCCAGAAACAAACCCACACACCTATGGTCAATTTATCTACAACAAAGGAGGCAAGACTATTCAGTGGAGAAAAGACAGTCTCTTCAATAAATGGTGCTGGAAAAACTGGACAGCTACATGTAAAAAAATGAAATTAGAACATTCCTTAACCCCATATACAAAAATAAACTCAAAATGGATTAAAGAACTAAATGTGGGCTTCCCTGGTGGAACACTGGTTAAGAATCCACCTGCCAATGCAGGGGACACGGGTTTGAGCCCTGGTCCAGGAAGATCCCGCATGCCTCAGAGCAACTAAGCCCATGTGCCACAACTACTGAGCCTGCGCTCTAGAGCCCCTGAGCCACAAGTACTGAGCCTGTGAGCCATAACTACTGAAGCCCCTGTGCCTAGAGCCTGTGCTCCGCAATGAGAAGTCACCACAATGAGAAGCCTGCACACCGCAATGAAGAGTAGCTCCCGCTTGCCGCAAATAGAGAAAGCCCACACTCAGCAACGAAGACCCAATGCAGCCAAAAATAAATTTTTTTAAAAATTAAAATATTGGAAATAGAATAGACAAATTGCAAGAAACAGTTAACAAGGACCTAGAAGAAATAAAGAGGAAGCAAGCAATGATGAGCAACACAATAAATGAAATGAAAAATACTCTAGATGGGATCAATAGCAGAATAACTGAGGCAGAAGGACGGATAAGTGACCTGGAAGATAAAATAGTGGAAATAACTACTGCAGAGCAGAAGAAAGAAAAAAGAATGAAAAGAACTGAGGACAGTCTCAAAGACCTCTGGGACAACATTAAATGCACCAACATTCGAATTATAGGGGTCCCAGAAGAAGAAGAGAAAAAGAAAGGGACTGAGAAAATATTTGAAGAGATTATAGTTGAAAACTTCCCTAATATAGGAAAGGAAATAGTCAATCAAGTCCGGGAAGCACAGAGAGTCCCATGCAGGATAAACCCAAAGAGAAACACGCGGAGACACATAATAATCAAACTGTCAAAAATTAAATACAAAGAAAACATATTAAAAGCAGCAAGGGAAAAACAACAAATAACACACAAGGGAATCCCCATAAGGTTAACAGCTGATCTTTCAGCAGAAACCTTACAAGCCAGAAGGGAGTGGCAGGACATATTTAAAGTGATGAAGGAAAAAAACCTACAACCAAGATTACTCTACCCAGCAAGGATCTCATTCAGATTTGATGGAGAAATTAAAACCTTTACAGACAAGCAAAAGCTGAGAGAGTTCAGCACCACCAAACCAGCTCTACAACAAATGCTAAAGGAACTTCTCTAGGCAAGAAACACAAGAAAAGGAAAAGACCTACAAGAACAACTCGAAACAATTAAGTAAATGGTAATAGGAACATACATATTGATAATTACCTTAAATGTAAATGGATTAAATGCTCCCACCAAAAGACACAGACTGGCTGAATGGATACAAAAACAAGACCCATATATACGCTGTCTACAAGAGACCCACTTCAAACCTAGGGACACATACAGACTGAAAGTAAGGGGATGGAAAAAGATATTCCATGCAAATGGAAATCAAAAGAAAGCTGGAGTAGCAATTCTCATATCAGACAAAATAGACTTTAAAATAAAAACTATTACAAGAGACAAAGAAGGACACTACATAATGATCAAGGGATCGATCCATGAAGAAGATATAACCATTGTAAACATTTATGCACCCAACATAGGAGCACCTCAATACATAAGGCAAATACTAACAGCCTTAAAAGGGGAATTTGACAGTAACACAATTATAGTAGGGGACTTTAACACCCCACTTTCACCAATGGACAGATCATCCAAAATGAAAATAAATAAGGAAACACGAGCTTTAAATGATACATTACACAAGATGGACTTAATTGATATTTATAGGACATTCCATCTAAAAACAACAGAATACACATTTTTCTCAAGTGCTCATGGAACATTCTCCAGGATTGATCATATATTGGGTCACAAATCTAGCCTTGGCAAATTTAAGAAAATTGAAATCATACCAAGTATCTTTTCCGACCACAATGCTATGAGACTAGATATCAATTACAGGAAAAGATCTGTAAAAAACACAAACACATGGAGGTTAAACAATACACTACTTAATAACAAAGTGATCACTGAAGAAATCAAAGAGGAAATCAAAAAATACTTAGAAACAAATGACAATGGAGACACGGTGACCCCAAACCTATGGGATACAGCAAAAGCAGTTCTAAGAGGCAAGTTTATAGCAATACAATCATACCTTAAGAAACAGGAAACATCTCAAATAAACAACCTAACTTTGCACTTAAAGCAATTAGAGAAAGAAGAACAAAAGAACCCCAAATTTAGCAGAAGGAAAGAAATCATAAAGATCAGATCAGAAATAAATGAAAAAGAAATGAAGGAAACAATAGCAAAGATCAATAAAACTAAAAGCTGGTTCTTTGAGAAGATAAATAAAATTGATAAACCATTAGCCAGACTCATCAAGAATAAAAGGGAGAAGACTCAAATCAATAGAATTAGAAATGAAAAAGGAGATGTAACAACTGACACTGCAGAAATACAAAAGATTATTAGAGATTACTACAAGCAACTGTATGCCAATAAAATGGACAACCTGGAAGAAATGGTCAAATTCTTAGAAATGCACAACCTGCCGAGACTGAACCAGGAAGAAATAGAAAATATGAACAGACCAATCACAAGCACTGAAATTGAAACTGTGATTAAAAACCTTCCAACAAAAAAAGCCCAGGACCAGATGGCTTCACAGGCGAATTCTATCAAACATTTAGAGAAGAGCTAACACCTATCCTTCTCAAACTCTTCCAAAAGATAGCAGAGGGAGGAACACTCCCAAACTCATTCTATGAGGCCAACATCACCCTGAAACCAAAACCAGACAAAGATGTCACAAAGAAAGAAAACTACAGGCCAATATCACTGAGGAACATAGATGCAAAAATCCTCAACAAAATATTAGCAAAGAGAATCCAACAGCACATTAAAAGGATCATACACCATGATCAAGTGGGGTTTATTCCAGGAATGCAAGGATTCTTCAATATATGCAAATCAATCAATGTGATACACCATATCAACAAACTGAAGGAGAAAAACCATATGATCATCTCAATAGATGCAGAGAAAGCTTTTGACAAAATTCAACACCCATTTATGATAAAAACCCTGCAGAAAGTAGGCATAGAGGGAACTTTCCTCAACATAATAAAGGCCATATATGACAAACCAACAGGTAGCATCATTCTCAATGGTGAAAAACTGAAACCATTTCCACTAAGATCAGGAAGAAGACAAGGTTGCCCACTCTCACCACTCTTATTCAACATAGTTTTGGAAGTTCTAGCCACAGCAATCAGAGAAGAAAAAGAAATAAAAGGAATCTAAATAGGAAAAGAAGAAGTAAAGCTGTCACTGTTTGCAGACGACATGATACTATACATAGAGAATCCTAAGGATGCTACCAGAAAACTACAAGGGCTAATCAATGAATTTGGTAAAGTTGCAGGATACAAAATTAATGCACAGAAATCTCTGGCATTCTTATACACTAATGATGAAAAATCTGAGAGTGAAATTAAGAAAACACTCCCATTTACCATTGCAACAAAAAGAATAAAATATCTAGGAATAAACCTACCTAAGGAAACAAAAGACTTGTATGCAGAAAACTATAAGACACTGATGAAAGAAATTAAAGATGATACAAATAGGTGGAGAAATATACCCTGTTCTTGGATTGGAAGAATCAACATTGTGAAAATGACTCTACTATCCAAAGCAATCTACAGATTCAATGCTATCCCTATCAAATTACCACTGGCATTTTTTACAGAACTAGAACAAAAAATTTCACAATTTGTATGGAAACACAAAAGATCC
Organism: Kogia breviceps; assembly: GCF_026419965.1. Taxonomy (NCBI): domain Eukaryota; kingdom Metazoa; phylum Chordata; class Mammalia; order Artiodactyla; family Physeteridae; genus Kogia; species Kogia breviceps. Next base: position 179,870,789 of record NC_081312.1, on the reverse strand, counting down.
CAAATAGCCAAAGCAATCTTGAGATCGAAAAATGGAGCTGGAGGAATCAGGCTCCCTGACTTCAGGCTATACTACAAGGCCACAGTAATCAAGACAGTATGGTACTGGCACAAAAACAGAAATATAGATCAATGGAACAGGATAGAAAGCCCAGAGATAAACCCACACACATATGGTCACATTATCTTTGATAAAGGAGGGAAGGATATACAGTGGAGAAAAGACAGCCTCTTCAATAAGTGGTGGTGGGAAAACTGGACAGCTACATGTAAAAGTATGAAATTAGAACACTCCCTAACACCACAAACAAAAATAAACTCAAAATGGGTTAAAGACCTAAATGTAAGGCCAGACACTATCAAACTCTTAGAGGAAAACACAGGCAGAACACTCTATGACATAAATCACAGCAAGATCCTTTTTGACCCATCTCCTAGAGAAATGGAAATAAAACCAAAAATAAACAAATGGGACCTAATGAAACTTAAAAGCTTTTGCACAGCAAAGGATACCATAAACAAGACGAAAAGACAACCCTCAGAATGTGAGAAAATATTTGCAAATGAAGCAACTGACAAAGGATTAATCTCCAAAATTTATAAGCAACTCATGCTGCTCAATAACAAAAAAACAAACAACCCAATCCAAAAATGGGCAGAAGAACTAAACAGACATTTCTCCAAAGAAGACATACAGATTACCAACAAACACATGAAAGAATGCTCAACATCATTAATCATTAGAGAAATGCAAATCAAAACTACAATGAGATATCATCTCACACCGGTCAGAATGGCCATCATCGAAAACTCTAGAAACAATAAATGCTGGAGAGGGTATGGAGAAAAGGGAACCCTCTTGCACTGCTGGTGGGAATGTAAATTGATACAGCCACTATGGAGAACAGTATGGAGGTTCCTTAAAAAACTACAAATAGAACTACCATACAACCCAGCAATCCCACTACTGGGCATATACCCTGAGAAAACCATAATTCAAAAAGAGTCATGTACCAAAATGTTCATTGCAGCGCTATTTACGATAGCCAGGACATGGAAGCAACCTAAGTGTCCATCAACAGATGAATGGATAAAGAAGATGTGGCACATATATACAATGGAATATTACTCAGCCATAAAAAGAAATGAAACTGAGTTATTTATAATGAGGTGGATGGACCTGGAGTCTGTCATACAGAGTGAAGTAAGTCAGAAGGAGAAAAACAAATACCATATGCTAACACATATATATGGACTCTAAGGGAAAAAAAAATGTCATGAAGAGATTAGTGGTAGGATGGGAATAAAACACAGACTTACTAGAGCATGGACTTGAGGATATGGGGAGGGGGAAGGGTAAGCTGTGACGAAGTGAGAGAGTGGCAGGGACATATATACACTATCAAATGTAAATTAGATAGCTAGTGGGAAGCAGCCGCATAGCACAGGGAGATCAGCTGGGTGCTTTGTGACCACCTAGAGGGGTGGGATAAGGAGGGTGGGAGAGAGGGTGACGCAAGAGGGAAGAGATATGGGAACATATGTATATGTATAACTGATTCACTTTGTTGTAAAGGAAAAACTAACACACTATTGTAAAACAGTTATACTCCAATAAAGATGTTTAAAAATAAATAAACAAATAAATAAATAAAAATAAAAATTTAAAAAAACTTTAAAGACCTAGATGTAAGACTGGATAGTATAAAACTCTTAGAGGAAAACACAGGCAGAACACTCTTTGATATAAATTGCAGAAATAAATACCTTTTTCAATTTGTCTCCCAGAGTCATGGAAATAAAAACAAAAATAAACAAATGAGACCTAACTAAACTCAAAAGCTTTTGCACAACAAAGGAAACCACAAAGAAAACGAAAAGACAACCCACAGGATGGGAGAAAATATTTGCAAACAATGCAACTGACAAGGGATTAGTCTCCATAATTTACAAACAGCTCTTGCGACTCAATATCCAAAAAACAAATAACCCAATCAAAAAACGGACTAAAGACTTAAATAGACATCTTTCCAAAGAAGACATACAGATGGCAAAGAGTCACATGAAAAGATCAACATCGCCAATTATTAGAGAAATGCAAATCAAAATTATAATGAGATATCACCTCACACCAGTCAGAATGGCCATCATCAAAAAGACTACAAATAATAAGCCCTGGAGAGGGTGTGGAGAAAAGAGGACCCTCCTACACTGTTGGTGGGAATGTAAATTGGTGCAGCCACTGTGGAAAACATGTGTCTGTTGGCCATCTGTATGTCTTCTTTGGAGAAATGTCTGTTCAGGTCTTCTGCCCATTTTTTCATTGGGTTATTTATTTTTTGGATATTGAGCTATATGAGCTGTTTGTATATTTGTAAATAAAGCTGTTGTCATTTGCATCATTTGCAAGTATTTTCTGTACCAAGTATGGTACTGATGGAAAACAGTATGGAGATTCCTTAAAAAACTAATAATAGAGTTACCATATGATCCTGCAATCCCGGTCTTGGGCATGTATGTGGACAAAACTCTAATTCAAAAAGATATATGTACCCCAGTGTTCACAGCAGCACTATTCACAACAGCCAAGACATGGAAGCAACTTAAACGTTCATCGACAGATGAGTGGATAAAGAAGATGTGATATATATACACAATGGAATTATTACTCAGCCATATATACAAATGAAATAATGCCATTTGTAGCAACATTGATGACGTAGATATTATCATATTAAGTGAAGTCAGAGAAAGCAAATATCGTATGACATCACTTATATGTGGAATCTAAAAAATGAGACAAATGAACTTATTTACAAAACAGAAAGACTCACAGACATAGAAAACAAACATATGGTTACCAAAAGGGATGGGGAGAGGGACAGATTAGGAGCTTGGGATTAACATATGTACACTACTATGTAAGTTAAACAAGGACCTACTATATAGTACAGGGAACTGTATTTCAATATCTTTATATTAAGATATAAGATATAATATATCTTAACTACATTTCAATATCATAAGCTATAATGGAAAAATATCTGTAAAACTATTTATATATAACTGAATCACTTTGCTGTAATCTGAAACACAAGACTGTCAATTAACTGTACTTCAATTTTTAAATGGTTAAGAAAATAAAAGGTTCTCTTTCCATGACTTGAATGAGAATGTCCCTTCAATGGACGTTTATCTGTATGATTAGTAAGAGGTTAACGTGACATTAAGGGGACGGGATGCCGTTTTGACACGGGCAGTAGAACTGTCTTCCTCTGCAGTTGACAATGGCCATAGCAGAGAGTGGCTGCTACTATTGCGTTAACAGCTGAAACTGTGTTCTGGAGAACAGTTCTCAAATCGCGGGTGATTTTTCCTCCCAGGGGACATCGGACGGTGTTTGGAGACGTTTTTGTCGTGACTTAAGGGCTAATGCTACTGCCGTCAGCGGACAGAAGCCAGGGGTGCTGTCAAACATCTCTCAACGCACCTGCCAGGCCCCACGATAGAGAAGTATCCATCCCCCAATGCCATCAGTGCTAAGGATGGGAAAGCCCGTTCTAGAAGATCTGGAGCACAGAGTAAAGGAGGGGCTTGTAAGGACGGGGCACCAGTGGAACTCCAATGACACGTGTCTGTCCCAGGCTCTGGTCCAGACTTGACTCTACAGAGAGGGGCACAAACTGATGTGAAGATCTGATTTACAGATCTGACAAGTATACTGTATTCACAAACCTTTATGAATGAGGTCCACCCACAAAAGCAACACTTCTCAACCTTTTTAGGCATCTAAAAAATCAGAATGGGAAAAGCCAGGAGTCCTAAACTATCTGCATATCAAGAATTAGGTCCTATGTGTGTGCTTCCTCTATGGAGTTCTTACTCTGGGGTTCTCACTCCCCAAAGGGTCTGTGAGTAGAATTCATAGACTGTGGATTTGGGTGGGAAAATATCACGTATTTATTTTCACTAACTGAAATATCACATTTCACCCTGTTACACATTCATTCAACAAGCCACAGCAGTATTAGCAATACCTGGCATTTATGTCACTGGTAGAAACCACAGATATCTTCATTTTACCTCATATCTCAATAAATTATTTATGCTCATCATTACTTTATTTTTAATTCAGTTTATTTTATTGTTACATATTTTATTTGATGCCTTTAAAAATAATTTTTATTGGAGTCTAGTTGCTTTACAATGTTGTGTTAGTTTCTGCTGTTCAGCAAAGTGAATCACCTATATGTATATCCCCTCTTTTCTGGATTTCCTTCCCATTTAGGTCACCACAGAGCACTGAGTAGAGTTCCCTGTGCCCTACAGCAGGTTCTCATTAGTTATCTGTTTTATACACAGTATCAATAGTGTGTGTGTGTCAGTCTCCATCTCCCAATTCATCCACCCCACCCTTCCCCCTTGGTATCCATACATTCGTTCTCTACATCTGTGTCTCTATTTCTGCTTTGCAAATAAGATTATCTATATCACTTTTTAAGATTCCACATATATGCGTTAGTATACAATATTGTTTTTTCCCTGACTCACTTCACTCTGTAGGACAGTCTGCAGGTCCATCCACGTCTCTATAAATGACCCAATTTCGTTCCTTTTGCTCATCATTACTTTGAAATTATGTTATTAGACCTGTAGCTAGTTCTCATTTTAGAATGTGTCAGTAATAGAGCATGTATATTTCTATATCACAAATTCGTTTTTCATATTCTGATCACCTATGTGCGTAAAACTGGTTGTCTTTGTAACCCTGGGCATCTTATTTTATGCATTTAAATTATTATTCTGAAGAGGGGTCCTTACATTTCACCAGACTGTCCCAGAGCTCTTTGCTGGACAGGGATAGAGTGTCACTCAGAATGAGCCCATTCACAGCTTGCTGCCACGGCTAAGGGAAAGCCGATGGTCTGTGGAAAGCACGTTCACTGGCCTGCCTCAAATGGAAGGCCAGCCCGAGCCCTTTGGAAAACGATCGTGGCCTGCGCCTCGGCCTGCACGGAGGCCCGTGCGACTTCACACCAGGGCCCTACCTGGACCCTTGAAGGCAAACAATCCGCCCAGGTCTGTCATCACTCCAAACGTTGGCCCCTTCCCTCGCCCATCCTTGGCCCTGCTCTCACTCCAATTTTCTCTGTGTCCTTGTGCTTGATCCAGGCTCCCCACACCCTCCTCCGTCCCGAATCCCTGGAACTCCGCAGTACGGAAAATACACCCTCAAGCACCTTCATCTCACAGGGAGACTCCTCCTTCCATCTGCCTGCTTAGCTGAAGCCCGGCTCGTCCCTACGAACACAGCTTCCCACGCCCTCAGGCTGCAGGGTTGGGGGGAGGGATTCGCTTTTTCTTCCCCCAACAATGGCATTTCCAAACGATTCCTCCTCTATTCACATGTAACAACCCTGGAGCGTTCTTTCAGACTCAGGCCATCTGACTGCATGAGCATCTCCACTTCTTCATTTGTCATCCGCTGGCCTTCTAATCACCAGCCTACACCCGTGCACGCTTTCAGTCCAGTCTTCTCCCCCACAGGAATCACGTGGGTAATGCACCTGCGATCTCGCCTTCAGGGACGCTTGTCTGTACCGGGCTTTAGCCCCTTTCTCCTATGGAGGTCTTCAACGTGGGGTAATCACCTGGAACCACTCCACCTCTAACGTTCTGCACCCACTCTGACCACACCTTCCTAGAGGCAGTGTAGGTACAGTGTGTGAAAGCCTGGGCTTTTTGAGGCCAGACTATCTGGGTTCAAATTCCAGCTCTATAATAGGGGGAGACTTTGGACAAGTTACTTAACCTTCCCATGCTTGTAAAATAAGAAGAAGAATAGTCCTCATATAGTTACTGTGAGAGTTAAATGAGCTAATTTACCCCCAAAATCTAAAAGCACGCTTGGCACACATACTGAGCCATTTACACGCCGGCTTCCACCATCCTCCTTCCAGATTTGCCCATGCCTTCACCTCCTCTGTTGGTCCTTGACTTCCTGAGGCTTCCTACCTCCTCACCTCTCCATTTACTCCTGACTTCACCTCCTTCCCTAGCCAGCCACCCTGTCTCCCATGGCTGCTTCACAAGTATTTGCTTAATGGATGAATGAATCAATGATCCATAACTTCAACTGTGTTCTCATACCCTCAACCCCTCTGCCCTCCTGTCCTTTTGATAAAAACCCCAACAACATAGCGGCTCCAGATCTAACCGAAGATCTATCTTCTCTCCTTCTACTCCCAGATGCCGACTGCTTCCACTACAAACTCAGCATCTCCAACTTCAACCCCGCCCAGCCCTTCCTTTATGTGTCTCAAGTCAACTCCTTCCTGTCGCTCACGACCGGGATGCCGATCTTCAGCGCTCTGCGCTAGCCCTTCTCCTACCGCCTCCTCCTTCACTCCTGGCAGATGACTTTGCTTCCTGCTTTACAGAGAAATAAAGACTTCCACGTGTGTGTGTGTGTGTGTGTGTGTGTGTGTGTGTATGAGAGAAACAAAGGGGGGGGACAATAAAGTCTCCTCAACTTTCTTCCCCATTCCTTAAACATACCTGCATCTTCTGATCTCCCCGTTCCAACAGCAGAAAAGATGTACTTCTCTGGAGTAAAGCTAATAAATTCCTACTCCAGTGCTCAATTTCCATCCAACCCATCCAACTGTAGCTTTCAAGCTGCCGGGGAAGGAAGCTTTATATTTTATAATGCAGATTACTAGTATGTAATAAATAGTAGAAATGGATTGATCCTGTCCAGATGTCAGCTGGCCTCTAAGAATAAATTAGATTGGGAGATAGGGATTGACATATACACACTACTATATATAAAATAGATAACTCATAAGGACCTACTGTATAGCATAGGGAACTCTATTCGTGGACCTAGAGATGGTCATACTAAGTGAACTAAGACAGAGAAAGACAAATACCATATGATATCACTTACATGTAGAATCTTAAAAAATGGTAGAAATGAACTTATTTATAAAACAGAAATGGACTCACTGATGTAGAAAACAAACATGGTTACTGGGGGGAAAGAGGCGGAGAGATAAATTGGGAGACTGGGATTGACATATACACACTACGATATATAAAACAGATAGCTAATAAGGACCTACTGTCTAGCACAGGAAACTCTACTCAATACTCTGTAATGACCTATATGGGAAAAGAATCTAAAAAAGACTGGATATATATATACATACAACTGACTCACTTTGCTGTACAGCAGAAACTAACCCAACATTATAAATCAACTCTACTCCAATAAAAATTTTAAAAAATAAATAAAATAAAAAGAATAAATTAGACACTCTGGGAAGGTCAGCTCTCCCACATGGGGCCGTACAGAGAGACATTAGAGATTCCAACCAAATCATGATAATTACCTAAAAGAATGATGAAATCAAAGCCTGAGCAATCTAGAGTGACCAAAATCAATGAGTTTATAGCCAGTGACTTAGTAAAAATCTTAATTGGCTAACTCCCCATTTCCTGAAAATAAAGACTGTTATGTACCAGCATAGTTCATCAAAGTACGATTGGACGCCTTTAAATTTAGAGAGGATAGACCTGGCCCGGATGGATTAAATGCCCATTCCAGGACCTTCCCTATCTCCACGTTTACTTCTGTGTAAACATAGCAGACTTAAATGTCTAAAAACAGGCTGATTGTTTTGGCAAAGCACAGGACCCTGCTGGCAGAGGTGTTTTTACAGAGAAAAGAAAATTGCATAAATACACCAGACTAACTCAGTTACAGAAGCAACACCCACAGAGAGAAACGAGGCATCTGGAAAAAGAGTGAATGAAGAGTTTTTTCCCCCTAAGCCAAGCTCCAGTACACTGTTTCTCCTGGGAATAAGATTTTACAGTTGGGAAAACTGTTACACTTCAAATATGTTACTGGTTCACAGAAGACTGCAATGAAATGGTCTGCAAGGACTTCAGAACCATATGATCCCTCGAGAATTATGCTAATAAGATCCATGTTATAAATGAGCTTAGATGTCTGCAGAAGTCACCTTAGGGTCAGGGTGGTTCCCTAGTCAAAGGGATGGCGGGGATGAGAATCGGATGTGCTGAAGTAAGGAAGGCAGCACACATACAGGATGAGGGGAGGGGCCACCTTCACCTCAGACCCCTTCCCTCTCTCTCTGTACTTGCAGGACTCTTCCTAGAGCAGCGGGTCTCTCTTTAATCCTGTGATGTGAAGGTCATTATCAGACAGTGTTTGCCCTTATATGCCCTAGGTCTGGGAGCACTAAATAAACACCTGGTGACCAACTGAAGACCAACAAGTCCGGTCAGAGCTCAAGTCCTGGTCCTTAGGCCAGTTCGTTTATCTCTTGTGACATTATGAGGACGCCTGGGAAGCAGTGGGGCTGTGAATGGACTGCAATATCACATTAGATTTTCAGGGTCCCTGGGAGGGAAGACTCTTTTGGTTATTTAAATAGCAGAAGAGCCAAACACCACTGCCAGTGGCCCCTCTATACGGGTTCTCTCTTTTCCTCGGTAACAGAGCCCTGTGAGAACTGTGTAACTGCCCAGGTGAGAACCCACGTATCCCGGCTGCCTTGAGCCAAGTGCGGCCACGTGAACAAGTTCTGACCACGGGATGTGGGTAGAAGTGGTAGGTAGTATAGTATAATGTACAACTTCTGGGAAGTGCTTCATGAAGGGAAAAGGCATGTCCTTCTCTTAACATTTTTTCCTTCCTACTGGCAAGAATGCAGATGTGATGGCTGGAGCTGGAGTGGACCTCTTAGGCCATGAGTCGAAGTTAGTCTTGGAGACCATGCACAGTGGAGTAACCAGGTGGAAGGGCCAGACCCCAGGGCGTTCCATTCAAGCCTGGCCTGCCTACCTGACTTTCACAAGAGTGAGAAACAAACTTCTACCTAAACCTCGTGGGTTTTCTGATCCTTGGCCTGAACCTAATCCTAAGGAATACATTGGATTCAAAGGAGAGGATCCCTTTTCATTAGTAGCTTAGGACCAGATTATAGACAGATAAATACTCATAAAAGACACACCTGGAATAAAGCAGGTTTAATCTTCCTTAGGGAGAACGGGACAGAGGAACAAACTTGGGCCTGGGTTTGTGCATGGATGGCGTCTGGATGGTGTCAACTATGTGGTCTGAGTGACCCAATGCATATTGTCCAGAAAAGAAAAGCTGCGTTCCCACTCCTGCTTGAGTGGCGTGTTCCACTCATTGTTTTTCAGTTGAAGTACAGCTGACTTACAATACTATATTAGTTTCAGGTTTACAATATGGTGATTAAATATTTTTATAGATTATGTTCCATTTAAAGTTATAAAATATTGGCTATATTTCCTGTGCTGTACATTACATCCTTGTATCTCATTTTTTTAAAGATCTTTTTTTGAAGTGGACCATTTTTAAAGTCTTTATTGAATTTGTTATAATATTGCTTCTGTTTCAGTTTTTTGGCCGCAAGGCACGTGGGACCTTAGCTCCCTGTCCAGGGATCGAACCCACACCCCCTGAATTGGAAGGCGAAGGCTTTTACTGGACTGCCAGGGAAGTCCCTGTATCTTATTTTATACCTAGTAATTTATAACTCTTAATCCCCTTCTCCTATCATGTCCCTGCCCTCTCCTTTCCTACTCTTTTTTTTTTTTTTTTTAGAATTAAAGGATCTAAAGCTTTAAAATGTAAATGTTTATGGAAAGGCAATAAATAATGCCACTAATCTCCTTTACCACTTCACCTGGAATTAGTGTATGCGATCCGCTTCACCTGTCTAGCAGAGCCTCGGGGCTGTACAACACAGATCAGCAAAGGACAGGCGGGGCAGAAGAAATCTCCAGGGCCTGGAGAACGGGACTCTGAGAAAGAGAAAGGTGGGCGCTGCCCAACCCGGGTCTGCAGGGAGAACCTAGAGCTGGAAACAAAAAGACAAACAGCACAGAGACTAACCCTGGTCTCCAGACACAACTACAACCACTTCCCAGAAAACTGAGAAATCAACCCTTCTCTCTGGCCACAGAATAAGGAGATTGAAAAATGACCCTATTCTCAGGGCAAATAAATAAACAGAAATAATTTAGAAAGCACCTACAGCGCTACCATCTGACACGGTGCCAGAATGTCCTTCCTTTTTGGGTAGGTATCAATGTATTGTATGTACGTATGCACACAGACATTGGTTTACTTCCTTTGATCTGTATTATGACTATTTTGCTTTACTACAAAGCTGCGACAGAGGCTTCACACTTTTGGAACCCTATGCTAGCTTCTACTAATATTTTAACAGTTTTATCACTGAGATTATGATTATTGTACTTAATGTCAAAACAGCATCACTTGGCCACCTGCTAAGGGCTGTCGCTGTGGGGCAGGTCTTTGTTTTCCTGTAAAACTCTTCCATGGGGCTTCCCTGGTGGCGCAGTGGTTGAGAATCCGCCTGCCGATGCAGGAGACACGGGTTCGTGCCCCGGTCCGGGAGGATCCCACATGCCGCGGAGCGGCTGGGCCCGTGAGCCATGGCCGCTGAGCCTGTGCGTCCGGAGCCTGTGCTCCGCAGCGGGAGAGGCCACAGCAGTGAGAGGCCCGCGTACCGCAAAAAAAAAACAAAAAAACCAAAAAAAACAAAAAAAACCTCTTCCATGATGTTGCATTAAGGGGTTGACTCGAAGACTTTTCGGCTCCCTTCTAGCACTGACATTCTTCTCTCTGTGTCTGTGCAGAGTCAATGGACTGGCCTTGCGTGTGCTCCAGGGACGCCGACCCCAGAACATGCGGGCAGCATCTGCGTTTGCTAGGCTCCCGGGGGAAGTGTGGCTCTTCCAGGTGCCACAGCTGATTTCAGCAGCCACGGGAACTGCAGCTTGACAGCATCCCTGAGGGTCTGGCAGTACGGAGGAGACTGGAGGAGTCTCCTCTGGCTCAGAATTCACAGGCGGTGTTTGTTCTGACCACCGAGATCCATCCCCAGGGGCCCCCGCCTGTGTGCGCAGAACCACAGTGTGTGCCGAGACGGGGGAGGGTTGGAGCTGCTGGTCACCTCCCGGGATGCGATGATGCAGAAGCAAAGGGCCTACGGGGCGGAGGGTGTTTGGGGAAGAAAAAGGATAAAGATCCGTTTTCCCTTCCCAAGAGAAGTTTGCATGAGCTAAGATGTCCACAGGAGAGCTCAGATGGTGGCAGATTTTTAGCTTCCAAGATAATGGCAATAAAGGATCGTCCTTTCTCATTTAAATCCACAGCTTGATGGCCAGAGATCTTATACATCTCTCACGCTGCTTTGTAAAGCCTCTACAAGGACAGTCAACACATTCAGCCTCTGTGTCCACATGGGAACAGTGAAACATGAAGAACTGAACAAAGAAAGCAACTGCAGGAGACTTGGGGAACAGACGTCAGAATGTCCGTAGCCTAGCCTGCGAGACTGTCGGAATGCTTCGTTTCCTTTCCTCCTAGTACCGGAGCACGTTTCCATAGCAACTCCCCGAGAACCAGGTGCCTCGAGGGGCCAGATGGAGGCCAGCTTGAGCATCCTCCTCCTCGGCGGCACAGAAGACCCTTTACTGAGAACCAGACCCCTTGTTGGCCCTCCCCTCTGCATTTCAGGATATATGTGCTGAGGCACTCTGGAATGGATTGGGGATTACAGGGTGAACTTCCTTACGCAAGAAAATTAATGAAAAATTAATGAAGAAATTAGGCCACTCAGCGAAGCCTCTTCAACAAACCAGGATGAGAACCTTCTCCTGCTGACTTCTGATTCTTTGGCAAAGGCGCGTAACTGCCATCTGTGAGGCGGTCCACAGGACGACAGTACGGATTATTCACAGAGCTCTGAGTTTAGTTACGGCCAAGTTTTCCGTGATGGAGAAATTGAGTCACGGTGAGATAACGTGATTATTAATGAGTTAGAAATGAGAACTGGCCTCACATGGATCTAAATCAATAGCTACGGTCACACCAGCTACAACATGGATGAACCCGGAGGACACTGTGTGAAGTGAAACAAAGCATTCACAGAGTGACAAGTGATGCACGAGTCCACTGGTTTAAGGCACCTAACGCGGTCAAACTCAGAGGCAAAAGGCAGACTGGTGGTTGCCGGGAGCTGGGAGGTGGGGAGAATGGAGAGTTACTATTCAGCAGGTCTGGAGTTTCAGTTTGTGCAAAATGAAAATGTCTTAGAAATCTGCTGTACAACGACCCGCATATAGTTAACATTTGTACCGTATACCTAACTGTTGAGGGTAGATTCCACGTTACGTGTTTTTTAATCACAATTTTAAAAATCTATAGCGATGCGTAGCTTAACAGTTGTGTCTCTGATCCATCTTAGTGCTGCTGCAGAGATGAGTTGGAAGACATATATACTCTAAAGGGAAATGTCTACAGCCATAGCTCTGGTAAGAAGAAATGAACAACATGGCAAAAGATATGAACAGACATGTCATCAAAGAGGCCACACAGATGGTAAAACATGCAGATGGAAAGACAGTCAACGTCAGCAGTCATTAGGGAAATACAAATTCAAACCACAGTGAAAAGACAGCCCACAGAATGGGAGAAAATACTGGCAAATCATATCTGATAAGGGTCTAGTATCTGAAATATGTAAGGAACTGTTACAACACAACAATAAAAAGACAACCCAATTCAAAACTGGGCAAAAGACGAATAGCCATTTGTCCAAAGAAGCTACACAAATGCCAGTAAGCACATGAGAAGATGCTCAAATCATTAGTCATCAGGGAAATGAAAAAACAAAATTACAATGAAAGACCACTTCACTTCCAGTAGGATGGCTAGAATCAATCAGACAGATAATAACAAGTGTTGAAAAAGATGTAGAGAAACTGGAACCCTCACACACTGCTGGTGGGAATGTAAAAAGGCGCAGCTGCTTCGGAAAACAGTTTGGCAGTTACTCCAAAGGCTAAACATATAAGTACCATACGACCCAGCAATTCAACTCCTAGGAAAATACCCAAAAGAAATGAAAACACACATATGCACGAGAACTTGTACATAAATGTTGTTAGAAACATTATTCATAACAGGCAAAAGTGGAAACAATCCAAATGTCCATCAACTGATGGAAAGAAAATGTGGTGTATTCATACAATAGAATATTACTTAGCCATACAAAGGAAGTACAGATTCATATCACAATGTGAATGAACCCTGGAAACATTATGCTAAGTGCAAGAAGCCATTCACAAAGGGCCATATAGTATAAGATTTCATTTATAAGAAGTGTCTGTAATAGGCAAATCCATAGAGAGAGAGGATAGTGGTTGCCGGGGTCTGGGAAGAGGGCTGAATTGGGAGTGACTGGTAATGGGTACTGGGTTCTTTTTGGAGGGATGAAAATGCTTTGGAAATATAGACAACGACAATGGTTGCATATATCTGAGAATATACTAAAAACCATCAAATGATATACTTTAAAAGGGTGAGTTTTATGGTATGTGAATTATATCTCAAAAAAATTTAAACACAATGAGAACATACCTATCAGAATGACTAAAACAAAAATATGATAATAGCAAGCGCTGGCAATGATGTAAAAAACTGGATCACTCATACATTATCGGTGGGATTGTAAATGATTCCACCACTTTGGAAAATATTTTGTGAGTTTCTTTGAAAATGACAAATGGGTTTATCAGATGACCCAGCATACAATACTCTTGGGCATTTACTGTAGAGAAATAAAAACTTCTGTCCACACAAAATCCTATGCATGAATGTTCAGAGTAGCTTTTTTCCATTATAGCTCATAACTGGAAACTACCCAATGTCCTTCAGGGGTGTACGGTTAACCAAACAATGGTCCATCCATAACAGGGACTATTACTCAGTAAATAAAAAGAAATACAACAACTTGGATTAACCTCAGGGACATTACACTGAGTGAAGGAAGATAATCTCAGAAAGTTCCATAAACCATATGGTTCTACTCATGTAACACCTGAAATAAAATTCTGGAGATACAGAACAGATGAGTGGCCGCCAGGGTTTGGGAATGGGCCGTGGAGAAGGTGTAGCTGTGAGGAGTAGCACAAGGGAGCCTGGGGTGACGGGACGGTTCTGTATCTTGACTCTGTTGGTCTTGACAGGAAGCTACACACACAAACAAGTGCATGTATAACTGGTAGCATCTGAATCAGCTCTGTGCATTTTCCAATGTCATTACCGAGTTCTGCTGTTGCGCTAGTTACACAAGATGTCCAGCTGGGGAGAAGGGGCAAGGGGTACCAAAGACTTCTCCCCATTTCTTTGCAACTGCCTGTGAATCTATATTTATTCCAAAATAAGAAGTTTGTGAGCTTTTTCTTTTTTTTAACTATACAGTCAGAGCATTAGCCAATGTTGAAAAGTTATGGAAGTATTTCAATAAAGCTCAGAGTTGAAGGCGGAAGTCAAGAGGAAATGACAGACTGCATAGTACAGCCACAAACCATCACCTCTACAACATGTTGGAGGGAATCCTCCTTTGAGATGAACTGCATATACTTCATAACAAATCAAGAACTTCCAGCGTGGACCTGCTAACAAGTGACCTCACGTGCCCTCCAATCCCCCGAATGCAGCTCTGCTGTCCTAACACATCCTCATCTCTGGGCTTCCCTTCATGCTCTTCCCTGTCTGATTTCATCTTCTCGCCACTTTTCCAAGTCCTTCCCACTGGGTCATAAGGCCCAGCAGCAGCATCCATCTTCCCACGTGGGTTAATTGTATCTCTCTAACTAGATGCTTGAGTTCAGACACCAGGTCGCCTTCCTCTACCACATCCTCCATAACACACGACACAATGCTGAGAATGTAGGGAGTATCAAAAATCTCTATTGATGGAATAAAGGCATGCCTGCCTCAAGATCTTTTATTCTCACTCTTGTGAGCTATGTGATGGAGAATGGGTACACAACAGGGCATGAAAGCCAAGACACAACATCTCACACGGAATCACGACTGTGTACTTTTAAATATATCATTTCAGTTGTTTTTTATTACGGTGCTATGAATAAAGCATAGGAGGTATAATCTGACCCATTTTACAGGTAAGGAACCTTAGTTCAGCGTGGTTAAGTGATCGCAAAGTCATAATTGGTACTGAATCAAGGTTAGAACCCAAGACTCATCCTAAAACCCTGTGGAGAGGCAAATTGCCACTTTAAAACTCTGTTTGTAAAGAGTCAAATTATTAGTAAATTAAGATGCAAATATTCCCAAAACAAAGCGTAAATTGTGCAGTACAAAATATGGTACTAGGCCAACACCTTGGGGGTGGCAGAGGCTCTTTAGGAAGAGGAAAAAGAGGAAAAGCCTTAAAAAGTGGGGATAGAAGAGTAGACTGTGATCAGGGAACATTGGAGGAACACAGGAAAAGCCCCACTTCCAAGTGTCTCCTGAACTTAGCCATTCCTGTCCAGCACGTGCCGACCCCTAGGCCCTGCCTCCATCACTCAGAGCACGTCACTCCACGCAACGGCTCCCCGAAGCACAAAGATCTGAACTTCTTGCCCTTGCTCAGAAGGCTCTAAACGGTCCGCTCCTGCTTACCTCTCCAAACTCACCTCATTGTTCTTCCCCACCGATATCGCTCCCCGTCACACCTTTCCACCCCCCGAGCATGCCAAGCGGGCTCTGTCTTGCACAATGGCACCGGCTTTTTCTTCTCCCTGGAGCACTTTGCTGCCTGATCTTTGTACATTCAGACTTCAGTGTAGGGGTTACCTCCTCAACCTAAAGTAGGTACTAGTTCCTCTTTGTCAATTACCACCCTCTTTTAATTCTTTGCCAAACACGTCATTATCTGCCTTTTTTTTTTTTTTTTTTTTTTCCCGGTACGCGGGCCTCTCACTGTTGTGGCCTCTCCCGTTGCGGAGCACAGGCTCCGGACGCGCAGGCGCAGCAGCCATGGCTCACGGGCCCAGCCGCTCTGCGGCATGTGGGATCCTCCCGGACCGGGGCACGAACCCGCGTCCCCTGCATCGGCAGGCGGACTCTCAACCACTGCGCCACCAGGGAAGCCCTGACCAGACGTTCTTAACGCGGCCAAGTAGAAACATCAGCTCCCAGTGCCAGTGAAAATGAAGTAAACTGAACATAGCCTGTGATTGCTGCTGATTATGTTAAAATCTCTGCACATAACACACGAAGACTCTGAGAACAACTAGAGGCAAAGGGGCTGAGTCACTGACCTATGCAGCGGCAACTCTAGGAGAAATCTGTGTCTATCCAGAAGACCAAGAAAAGGAGCCCCAGTGTACTAGAGAGTATGGAGGAAGTCCCTGGTTTTCTTCTTTTCTGTTTTTTTCCTCACCCAGCCTTGCACTGTGGCCAACCCTAGTCTTAGATCTGCACTGCCACGTGGCACAAGAAAAATAGACAACCTAAGTAGTCCTATCTATTAAAGAAATTGAGTGAGTAGTTTACAAACTTCCAACAAAGACGACTCCAGGCCCAGATTATTCACTGATAAATTTTTACCAAACTGTTTTGGACTGAATTGTGTCCCTCCGAAATTTGTATGTTGAATCCCTAACCCCCGGTACCTCAGAATGTGACTGTATTTGGAGATAGGGCCCCTAAATCAGTCATTAAGTTAAAATGAGGCTGTCAGGGTGGGCCCTCATCCAACCAGACTGGTGTCCTTATAAGAAGGGGAGACTAGGACAAAGGGAGAGATGCTAAAGATGTTCACGCACGGGGGGTGACCCTGTGAAGAGGCAGCAAGAGGGGGGCCTTGTGCAAAGCCACAGACAGGGACCCGGAGGAACCCGGCCCTGCCAGCACCCTGATCGTGGACTGCTGGCCTCCAGAATGGAAAGAGAATACATTTCTCTCGTTTAAGCCACCCATTATGTAGTATTGTGTTTTCCACAGAAGACTAATACACGAACATTTAGTGGAAAAAAATACCAATTCTACACAATCTCATCTAAAAATAAAAAGGAGAGGAAAGAACACTTCCCAACCCATTTTGTGAGGCCAATATTATCCTGATGCCCAGTTGTTATTTTATCATAAGAAAACTACAGACCAATATTCCTCATGAACATAAATGTAAAAAATTCTCAACAAAATATTAGCAGATTAAGTCCATCAATATATAAAAAATGGGATTTATCCTGAGAATACAAGGGTGGTTCATCATTTGACAATCAATGTAGTTCACTTTATCACAAACTGAAGAAGAAAGATGTCATGATCATCTCAGATGCAGAAACAGCATCTCACAAAATTCAACTTCAATTCATGGTTAAAATTCTTACCAAGCTAGGAATAGAAGAAAATGTCCTTAACCTGCTAAAAGGCATGAACACCAAAAACTAAAAATAGCACACGTAAAATAGGCTGTCCACTCTCATCGCTCCTGTGCAACCTCATACAGGAAGTCCTAGACAATGCAGTAAGGAAAAAAAGGCATACAGACTTGAAAGGGAGAAATAAAACTCTCTCTCTTCATTGAAGACGTATTAACTTACATACAAAATGCCATGGAATCTATAAAAGCTCTTAGAACTAATAAGTGAGTTTACTTTAATAAGGGAGATTGTGGGTTACAAGGTAAATATAAAAAAATTGTATTTCCACAGACAAGCAAACAATAATTGGAAATAAAAACATTAAAAGCAGTATCATTGGGCTTCCCTGGTGGCGCAGTGGTTGAGAATCTGCCTGCTAGTGCAGGGGACACGGGTTTGAGCCCTGGTCTGGGAGGATCCCACATGCCGCAGAGCAACTAGGCCCGTGAGCCACAACTACTGAGCCTGCACTCCGCAACAAGTGAGGCCGCGATAGTGAGAGGCCCACGCACTATGATGAAGAGTGGCCCCCGCTTGCCACAACTAGAGAAAGCCCGCGCACAGAAACTAAGACCCAACACAGCAAAAATAAATTAATAAAGTCCTACCCACAACATCTTCTTTAAAAAAAAAAAAGCAGTATCACTGATTGTAGAATACAAATAATGAAGTATAAATCTAGCAAAATATGGGCAGGATCTGTATGCTCAAAACATAAATATAAAAAAATGTACCAGACAGGAATCATAGAGCTGAAGAATACAATAACTGAACTGAAATACTCAATAGAGAAGTTCAACAGCATACTAGATAAAATGAAAGAAAGCACCAACACACTTAAAGACAGATCAGTGGAAATCATCTAATCAGAGGAGCCAAAAAAAAAACCGTGAAAAAGAGTGAAGATATCTTAAGAGACTTATGGGGAACCATCAAGTGGACCAACGTACGCATTATGGGGGTCTTAGAAAGAGAAGAGAGAGAAAGGGGCAAAAAGCTTGTTGAAAGAAATAATGGCTGAAAACTTCCTAAATCTGGGGAAAGAAATAGACATACTGATCCAGGATGCCTGGAGAACACCACTAAGATGAATCTAAAGAGACCCACACCAAGACACTACATTCAAATTGTCAAAAGTTAAAGACAAAGAGTGAATTTTGAAAGGAGCGAGAGAAAAGCAACTTGTTACATAGACGGGAACTCTGCACCCCCTCCAATAAGACTATCGGAGGATTTTTCATCAGAAATCTTGCCAGTCAAAAGGAGTGGAATGATGGATTTAAAATACTGAAAGAAGGGACTTCCCTGATGGTCCAGTGGTAAAGAATCCACTTTCCAATGCAGGGGACATGGGTTTGATCCCTGGTCGGGGAACTAAGATCCCACACGCTGTGGGGTAACTAAGCCCACGTGCCACAACTAGAGAGGGAAAAAAAAACCCTGCATGCCCCAACTAGAGAGAAGCCCGCGTGCCACAAGGAAAGATCCCGCATGCCTCAATGAAGATCCTGCGTGCCACAACTAAGACCCGATACAGCCAAAAAAAAAAAAAAAAAAAGTAAAAGAACTGCCAACCAAGAACACAATTCTGTCAAACTTGTCCTTCAAAAACAAAGGGGAGATAAAGACTTCCTCACACAAACAAAGCCTAAGAGTGTCTATCACCTATAGACTATAAAAGACAAAAGCATTAGAAACAATTAAATGTTAATGAATATGTGAAACTCAAAGTAAACTGTGACATCAGGAACATATAATGCAGTGAGGAGGAGAGGTAAAAGACAAGAGTTCTTGTATGCAAGTGAAGTTAAGTAGGTGTCAGCCTAAAACAGAATGTTATAACTATACAATATATTATGTAAGCCCCTTGGTAACTACAAAGAAAACACCTACGGAAGTTATACAAAAGAAAAAAGACAAAGAAATCAAAACCTATCAATAAAAAAAAAAAACCCATAGCACAAAGTGTTGAAAATAGCGAGAAGAACAGGGACAATGGAATTATAAGACAAACAAAAACCAGTTAACAAAATGACAATAGTAAATCCTTCTGCATCAATAATCACTTTAAACATAAATGGACTAACCTCCCCAATAAAAAGATACAGAGTAGCTGGAGAGATACCAAAAAAAATCAAGATACAGTTGTATGCTATCTACAAGAAACTCACTTTAGATTCAAAGACACAGAGACTGAAAGTGAAGGAATGGAAAAGGATACTCCATGTGAATGGTAACCAAAAGAAAGCAGGAGTGACTATCCTAATATCAGACAAAGGAGGTTTTAAAAACTATCTCCATTATAGATATTCAATGTTAGATATATTAGAACAATAGTATTTTTATTTAATCAAATATTTTAAACACACTAACAACAACAAAAAAAACTGTCTCCAGAGATAAAGAAAGTCATTACATAATCATAAGGGGTCAGTTCAATAGAAAGATATAATTATAAATATATATGCACCCAATATCAGAGCACCTAAGTATATAAAACAAATATTGACAGATCTGAAGGAGAAATTGATAGCAATACAGTAATAGTAGCAGACTTCAGTATCCCACTTTCATAATGGAGATAACACTTAGACAGAAAATCAATTAAGAGTGGAGTTAAACAGGGGATTTCCCTGGTGGTCCAGTGGTTAAGGCTCCAGGCTCCCAATGCAGAGGGCCTGAGTTCCTCAAGGAACTACAAAAGAACAAACCCAAAGTTAGCAGCAGGAAGGGAAAAAAATAAAGATCAGAGCAGAAATAAATCAAATAGAGACTAGAAAATAACAGAAAAAAACTAAGTTGAATTTTTGAAAGAAACAAAATCAATAAACCCTTACTTAAACTGAGAAGAAAAGAGGAAAGACTGAAATAAATAAATACAGAAATGAAAGAGACATTACAATAGATACCTCAGGAGTAAAAAGGATCATAAGGGACTATTTATGAACAATTATGTGAAATTGGATAACCTGGAAGAAACAGAAAAATTCTGAGAAATATACAACCTGTCAAGACTGAATCAAGAGGGAACAGTAAAACTGAACACACCAATAACAAATAAGGAGATTCAAATAGTAATGAAAAAACTACCTAAAACAAAAAGCCTAGGACCAAATGGATTCACAGTTGAATTCTACCAACATTCAAACAAAAATTAATACCAATCCTTCTTAAACTCTTCCAAAAACTACATGTAGAGGGATTACTTCCAGACTCATTTTATGACACCAGCCTCACTGGATATCAAAGCTGGACAAAACTACAGACAAATGTCTCTGATAAACATAGATGCAAAAATCCTCAATAAAATTCTCACACACTGAATTCAACACATCAAAAAGATTATACACCATGAATAAATGGTATTTATCCTTGGGATGGAAGGTTGGTTTAACATATGCAAATCAATCAATGTGATACAGCACATTAACAAAATGAAAGATCTGAACGATGTGATCATCTCAATATGAAGAAAAAGCACTTAACAAAGTTCAACATCCATTCATGATAAAAGATGCTCAATAAAACATATATAAAAGAAATTTCCTCAAAACAATAGAGGCCATTTACGAAAAGCCCACAGCTAACATCATAATCAACTGGTAAAACTGAAAGCTTTTCCCACTCTTCCCAGTTCTATTAAACATAATACTGGAAGTACTAGCAAGAAAAAGACATAAAAGGCATCTAAATTGGAACAAAGGTAGTAAAATTCTGTTTGCAGATGTCACAATCCTATATGTAGAAAACCCTGAAGACACCACAAAAAATAATGAATGCATCCAGTATATTTGCAGAATACAAAATCAACATATCAAAAATAACCAGTCATATTTCTTTACACCAGCAATAATCTACCTGAAAAGGAAATGAAGAAAACAATCCCATTTATGATAGCAAAAGAGCTAGGGATAAATTTAACGGAGGAGGTGAAAGACCTATGCAGTGAAAAGTTTAAAACACTGATGAGAGAAAGATAAAAATCAATGGAGATATATCCCATGTTCATGGATTTTAAGAATACTGTTAAAATGTTCATAGTTCCCAAAGCAATCACTATCAAAATTGCAATGGCGTTTTTCACAGAAGTGGAAAAAAACAATTCTAAAATTTGTGTAGAACTACAAAAGCTCCTGAATAGCCAAAGCAATTTTGAGAAAAGAACAAAGCTGGAGGCAACACACTTCATGATTTCAAATTATATTAGAAAGCTATAGTAATCAAAACAGTATGGTACAAGCATAAAAACAGATAGACCGACCAATGAAATAGAATCAAGAGCCCAGAAACAAATCCACAGATTTACAGTCAACTGAGCTTCAGTAAAGATGCCAAGAACACACAATGGGGAAGAATAGTTTCTTTAATAAATTGTGTTGGGAAAACTGGATTCACATGCAGACGAATGAAACTGGACCCTTATCTCACACACATATATACAAAAATTAACTCAAAATAAAGACTTAAATGTAAGACCCGAAACTATAAAACTACTAGAAAATAGGAAAAAAGCTTCTTGACATTGCTGTGGGCAATAATATTCTAGATATGACCCCCAAAGCACAGGCAACAAAAGCAAAAATTGCATCAAAATAAGAAGCTTCTGTACAGCAAACGAAACAATTAAAATGAAAGGGCAACATATGGATGGGGGAAAATATTTGAAAGCCACCTATCTCGTCCAAAATATATAAGGAATTCATACAAGTAAATAGCAAAGCAATAAAACCTGATTTTAAAATGTGCAAGAGACCTGAACAGACATTTCTCCAAAGAAGACATGCAAATGGCTGAATGCAAACCAAAACCATAATGGGATGTTAGGATGGCTATTATCCAAAACTTGAAAGATAAGATGTGTTATTGAGGATATGGAGAAAAGGGAACCCTTGTACACTGCTGGTGGGAATGTAAATTGGTACAGTCATTATGGACAACAGTCCACACTGAGGTTTCCCAATCAGTGGTTCCCAGGAGTTGAGGTTGGGGAAGGGTCTGGCTATATAATGACAGCACAGGGGAGGGTTTTAGCAATGATGGAACTTTTCTATATTGTGGGCTGTAGTTGTGATTATACAACCATGTGTATTTGCCAAAACTTATAACTATACGTGAAAAAAGCAAATTTTACTGTATGCGGACTTCCCTGGTGGCACAGTGGTTAAGAATCCACCTACCAATTCAGAGGACACAGGTTTGATCCCTGGTCCGGGAAGATCCCACAGGCCGCAGAGCAACTAAGCCCGTGCGCCACAACTACTGAGCCTGTGCTCTAGAGCCCAAGAGCCACAACTACTGAGCCCACGTGCTGCAACTACTGAAGTCCGTGCGCCTAGAGCCCGTGCTCCACAACGAGAAGCCACTCCACTGAGAAGCCCACACACCACAACAAAGAGTAGCTCCCACTTGTAGCAGCTAGAGAAAGTCCGCATAGCAATGAAGGCCCAACACAGACAAAATAAATATAAATAAATATTAATTTTTTTTTTTTTTACTGTATGTGGATTTTAAATATTAATTTAGAAAATAGAAATAATAGAGAGGGAGAGAGAGAAGACCTCTGCTTCCTAAGGCCTCAGAGCTCTCTGGATGAGAGATAATTTATTCAATAAATGTGTAAGACACCATAAAAATGCAAAACAGTGTACAACAGTGAATAAAATTGATATCCCTGCCCTTGAGTGGTTTAGTCTACTTGGGAAGACAGCATCCGATAAGTAGGAAAACAGGGACCAAGATGGTTTGCACAGGATGGCTGCCATCTTTAAATACAACAAAACCTCCTCCCTCAACCGTTCTGCGCCCTGTACCTGCAGCCTCATCTGTATTCAACCCTCCACAGCCAAATGTCCTGAAGGAGTTGTCCACCCCCACCATCTCCATGTCCTCTTGTCCCACTCCCTCCTGCCACCTCCACAGCCTAGACTCTACTCCCTCACTCCATGGAACTGTCCTCATCTCTGCCGAAGTCGACTGGTTACTTTTTAGTCCTCATCTTGACTTCTCAGCAGCTTTTGGTTCTGTCGATCACTCATCCTTTCAGAGATATTCTGTGCCATTGACTCTCCTAGTTTTCCTCGTATCGGTCTGACTGCTCCTTCTCCACCAGTGTTAGCGTTCTACATCACTCGGTCCTACCTTAGGGCTTCTACTCTTACTCTAAGCCCTCTCCCTTTGAAATGTCACCCATTTCCCATTTCAGCTGACACCTAGTTATGGCTCAGACCTAAAGGTGTAAATTCTACTCAGAGCTCTTCTCAAAGCTGCAAAGTTATAGATCCAACCACCTAGTTAAGATCTCACGTGGAGGGCTCAAGGGCTCCTCAACTCAAGATGTCCAACACTGGACTCACGAACTTCCTACCAAACCTGTCCTATTCCCATTTATCAGTGTTGGTCCTGGCATGCCATCAGCCAGGAACACAGGACTTATCTTTGATCCTCCCACCTTCTTTACCACCCAAATTCAACCTGTCATTAACATCTACTGATTTCATTTCCTAAATCTCTCTCAAATTTGCTTACATTGCTCCATGGCCCCTGCCTCCGCCCTAGACTAACATCTATCTGGTAGCTTTCTAACCACCACTACTTATTACTATATCACCCGGATCCCCTCCAATCCAGTTCCCCACTCCTGTCACTTTGTCTTTCAATAAATGTGAATTTGGTCCCATCACCCTTTGCTTTCCAAACATCAAAGGTTTCCCATTACCGTTAGAACAAAGCCCAAATCCTCACCAGGATCTATCAATCCCTGCATGGTCTGGCCCCACCTTGTGCTCTGGCCTCATCCTTCTCACTCACTCCCTTTCCTCCAGCTACAGGAGATTTCTTTGATTCCCTCAAAGGTACCATGGACCCTGCTACCACGGGGCCTTTGCACAGATTCTTCTCCTTCTCTGCATTGCTCTCATGACCCCATTACCCCCAGTATTAACTAGGATACCTCTCTTCCATCAGATTTTAGCCCCAGAATCAATTCAGCAGAAAACGTTTTCTTCACCCCGAAGTTTACATCAGACTTCCTGATTTCCCTTCTTTTCCTTGGAGTATTTATTTCCACTTAAAATTATACTATTAAGGACCTACTGTATAGCACAGAGAACTCTACTCAATACTCTGTAATGACCAATATGGGAAAAGAATCTAAAAAAGACTGGATATATGTATATGTATAACTGATTCACTTTGCTGCACAGCAGAAACTAACATTGTAAATCAACTATACTCCAATAAAAATTAATTTAAAAATAAAATTATAAAGTCATTAATGTGGTCTTTTGATCATGTCAACCACCAACACTAGGACTATAAACTCCATGATCAGGGACTTTGTATTTTGCCCAACACTGAAACTCCAATATCTAACACAGTAGCTGCCTCAAGGTAGGCACTCAATAAATATTTGCTAAAGATTCGAATTAACAATCCCACAAAATGAGGTAGGTATAATGTCATACGTGTCTGCACTCTTTGACAACAGCAATGGATTGGAAACAACTTAACGACCCATCAACAGAGGACTTGATTAAATATAGTGTGAGACATTCGTACAGTGGAATACTATCTAGAGCAATTTACACGCACTGATATGGAAAGATCTTCAAGCTCTACTTGTGAATAAAGCAGGGCAGAGCAAAGTGCGTAGTGAAGTCCCACTGGTATCAAAGACAACAGTAAATCACATTTGAATTACTTGTTGGATGAAAATACTCATTGAATGTTTGAGAAACTTAACAGTGGCTACTTGTTTAGAGGGTAGGTGTAACTAACTGCGTAGATGGGTGTCAGAGGTGGGAAAAAAACCTCTACTATCATTTTCTACTTAGATTTGGGAGCCCACCTGAATGTGTTACATGTTTATAACTGAATAGATGAATTTTTAAAGAAGTGCTCCCTGGCCAGAACCCAGTGAACTGCTGCATGAATTACGGCGCACGTGACAGCTTCCCCATCTTTGCTCCCCTCTCTAACACACACCCCCGTCATCGCTGCTGCCACCACTCTGCCACCGCCCTGGGAAGAAGCCAGCAGCTTTTTAAAAGCTACATATTCTTTAACATTTAGAGCCATACTCTCTAATTCTCAATTTACAGGCATAACCCCTAGCATCACTTTTTATAGTCTACTAAGTGCTTTCAAACATATTCTCTAATTAGGTCCTTACAACACCCTGACACAGTTTACATGGTTTTAGCCCCATTTTACAGATGAGAAAACTGAAGTTGTTGAGAAATAAAGGGTCCTGCCCAAGGTCACGCCTCTGGAAACGTCAGAGTCAATTTCGATCTTCTGATGAAAAGTCGACGTTCCTTCCCATGCAGTTCGGAGGACGACAACTTCCAGATTCCAAACAAGGAAAAGGAAAATGGCAGCAGGTCTTTCACAGAATCTGTTTCAACCCCATGACATTCTAGCACAGGCTGATGTAAGTGTGGGTCAGGCTGGGCTTGGGTCCCAGGGGACAGGACTTGCAGAGAGGGGAAGACAGCCAACTCCTGTTTTGTGTTACGCTCGCCCAGCAGAGAAGAAAAGAGGAAGGAAAACGTTCTTGGCTGGTGTGGAGAGAACCCTGCCGGTAAATGGCAGGGATGCTCTGACCCGCCACAGACATCCCGAGGTCCCATTCACGCCATGATTTGACACCAAGGTACCGCACCAGAGAGACGCTGAACACTTAGTGACGATGGCGCCGACTTCCCGGCAGCTTTTGAGAGCAAGACTGTGTTTCCACTGACTGAGGCGTGGGTGGGAAGTTTGAGGATGGAACTAGAGAATGGGAGCATTTGTCTGCCTGCTGAGGACGGAGCTGCATGTCACCCTGGGTGTGCATCCCAAAGAGCTCCCCTACATAAGATCGTCCTCCGGTTCCATTTCCTAGCCTCTGGATTGACACTGCAATCCCAGATTCACGTGATGCTCTGAGAGAGCGAGAGATATGAGGGAAAAGAATGACATGCGCTCTTCACCACCAAGGCCTAGATCCACCGATCAGGCTGACTGGGGGACTAGAGAGTAGCAGCACTGAAAAGGACAAGAGCTGGGCAGCGTTCCTCCAGAATTTATCATCCTCTGAAGTTACAGCATGGAATACAGGGAAGCCGTGTCACGTGCAACGTCACAAAGGCCTCAGAGCACGCGGAAGGTTCACGTGTTCTGATTAGCAAACGTCTAACTGGAACAAAACGCTGACCCTCAGAGTGGCCATCATTAAGTCTACAAATAACAAATGCTGGAGAGGGTGTGGAGAAAAGGGAACCCTCCTACCCTCCCTCCTGTTGGTGGGAATGTAAATTGGAAAACAGTATGGAGGTTCCTCAAAAAACTAAAACTAAAGTTGCCATATGATCCAGCAATCCCACTCCTGGGCATATATCCAGACAACACTCTAATTCAAAAAGATACATACGCTCCTAGGATTTCCCTGGCGGTCCAGGGGTTAAGACTCCGTGCTTCCACTGCAGGGGGCCGGGGTTTGACCCCCTGGTCGGGGAACTGAGATCCCACAGGCTGCGTGGTGCAGCCAAAAACAACAACAACAGCGGCAAAAACAAAAAAGATATACGTGCCCCTACGTTCACAGCAGCGCTCTTCACCATAGGCAAAACATGGAAAAAACCTAAATGTCCACTGACAGATGAACGGATAAAGAAGATATGGTACGTATATACAATGGAACACTACTCAGCCATCAACAAGGAACGAAATAATGCTGCTTGCAGCAACACAGGTGGACCTAGAGATTACATACTAAGTGAAGCAAGTCAGAAAGAGACAAATACCATATCACTTATATGTGAAATCTAAAATATGACACAAATGAACTTGTCTACTAAACAGACTCACAGACATAGAGAACAGACTTGTGGTTGCCAAGTGGGGGAGGGGGGAAGGCGGGAGGGGTGGGTTGGGAGGCTGGGGTCAGCAGATGCAAACTATTATCTATAGGCTGGATAAACAACAAGGTCCAACCGTATAGCACAGGGAACTATATTCGATATCCTGTGATAAACCATAATGGAAAATAATATGAAAAAGAATGTATATATATATGTATAATGAAATCACTTTACTATACAGAAAATAGCACAATACTGTAAATCAACTATACTTCAATAAAATAAATTTTTAAACAAAAGGTGACCTGAACAGCTCCTCTGATCCCTCCTAAGACTGAGGGCCCACCACCATAGGAAGAACAGACTCTGCTTCTGGTGTAACGTGATGTTATTTATTCTGGGTAGGAGAGAAAATAAGATGCCCACCTTCAAAAGGAATAGGCAGAGCAGTTTTAGTGGGTTCTTTCTGGAAGAAAAAAGCAAGTAATTGTCAATTCTTCATCTAACTCTGAGATCTTCAATTTACAACTACTTTACTCACTGCAGAGGAAGTAAAAATTTCTCAAGGAGTATCATAAAATGTAAATGCTAAAATTTACCAAAAAGCCAATTTATTTTTAGTTTAAATTTAAATTCTGAAACTAACAAGCTAACTTAGGTCTGATGTGGTACCTTTCAAAGAGGACAAGGGATAAAAATGGAAGGAGCTAAGGTGCTGAAAAGTGCAAGGTCCATCAGTTCCAATGCGTAAATTCAGCTACACAGCAGCTCAGCAATCTGGAAGAATTAATTTTCCTCCCCCAAAGCTTTTGACTCTCGGGGCAATGCACACACCCACCCCTTGTTATCTAAGAGACCAGGATGATGAAAGGGAAAAGAGATTCTCCCCAAGATCAACATCTGACCACCCGAAATAGAACTGCCTTCACCTTGAAACAATTCTCCATGGTCCTGTTGTTCTATTTTTTTCTAATGATGGAATATCTAATTCCAGGGAAATGTTAATAGCTTCATCATGTGACCATAGGGTTAATTAGTGATGTACCTAAAGAGTTTGGGGGCTAAGCTATAAGGTGTTTTTGGAACAACATCTGATCTTCTGATACAAATCTATTGTTACCGAAGATTTAGTAAAATAAGCAAACGCCCATAAAAATGGAGAACCAAAGGACAGAGACTAAAAAGATTTCATCTGGAACATGCTAAGGTCTGACTCAAGCCAGGGATACTCAGGCTGACACCTGGTAGGTCCAGTTCAATGTGGAGTGGGTACCAGTACAGACTAAGAACAGAAAAGCAAACAGGTGCTTGGAACCATGCTGGGAGCAAGAGTTCAGAAAATTCTGGCAAACCCTGGAGGAGGGGTCAGAGGAGTCTAGATGTGTCAGTAGGGTGGGCCTGAGGAAGGACCCTTGATAATGTCTAGGAAGCAAGAATCAACATTTTTCCTTAGTTGGACGCGCCTGCCCATCGTGAGAACAGGTTCTGTGCAAAGAACATGCAGAAGGCCTCCAGGTGCCAGGGAGCCCAGGGCAGAAGATAAGGAGGTTTGGAAGAACAAGGCTGTCCCCCTAGGCCAACCCACCCGACGAGAGAAAGATACCCTTCACAAGGCCAGCACAGATGGGTGGAAAGAAGGAAGCCACCCGACATGAGTAAATTGGTTCATTAACCCACAGAAAAAGCCCTTGTCCTGGGGGACACCCACATCAGAACTCTCTCCAGTAGAGTCTGTCACGTGGTCCTAAAAACATCTCAGGTGGGAGCCGCGGGCCACCACCTCTCCTGACCTGGTCCCACGATCATCCCAGCTCAACCGTGTCAACGCCACTGCTCTGGGAAAGTGACAATCCTCAAAACGTCCCCACAACTCCGGCTAATGCCTCACACTGGAACACCCCTTTTATATTTTCATGCCCCAAATCATCCTGACCCTCACGTTCCACAGCTACCTTGGTCACCCTGTACCTCTACGTCTTAGTAGCTACAGATAAGAATCATAGAAGTGTCAGCGACTACAATTCTTTCATTTCATTCTCTTGAGGACTCTCCTTTCCTTTCAGAAAATTCCTCAGAGCCCTCTGCTATCAATAATAATAAGAGTAGCCTTATGCTATGAATAATAATAATAATAATAATGGTAGTAGTCATAACAGTTCACATGTATTGAGTACTTTCTGTCAAGCGCTATGCTAAGGGCTTTACATATCTACGTTCCCTACAGAGTTAAATCCTATGGCATCAGCCCTCTACTATTGTTCCCATTTTACAGAAGAGGCAATTGAGGCACAGTGTGCCAATCTTCATCCCATCTCGTTCCCTGACTTTGTGAGGAACTCCACGCCCAATAGTAAAGCCTCCGGAGTTGACAGTTTATGAGCAGGGTTTGTTAACTGCTGGGAGCGGGGGTCGGGGGCACGGAGGAAAATACTCTTTGGTCTGAGCTTCTGGAATAGCACTCTTGACTCCCTGGGTCAAAATGCAGCTATTCTATTATTCTGCTCTGGCACAGGGTACCAATTCTTACCAATTGTCTTCTTGGATCTCCCGGTCACTGGAAAAAGTCACCATTGCTGCCACTGGGAACAGTTCAAAAACTGGAAAACACCCTTCTGTTCTCTTGAGTGTCTGGAAAGACGGCATGTTGGAAACTGACTCCATGAGGCAAGAGGTTATAATTTTCATCCATCCTAACAAGAAAGGGGAAGAAAGCAGAGCCGTAGACTGGACAGCCATGGGGTGCGCCATCTTGAATCTTGAGTCAACAGAAGACTGTGACAGTCCCCATTGGCTCTCACTATTGCTAATTGTTTCTCTGCCTCCTACTTCATGAGTCTATTGTGAAGCTTTTGAAAAAGGTGAGCTTGGGTACAGAGGGAGTGTGTGCGTGTGTCTGCCTCTGTCTATCTGTGTTATCTCCCGGGTGGCCTTGCTTCTCACAGACAGTGTGTTCCTTGTTTCTTGTGAAAGGGAGGCCCGTTGCAATGACCCGGGTTCAAGTCCTACCGCTACTACTTCTGTCTGACAGGAAATGAATTTCTTAAATTCTCTAAGCTTCAGTATTACAATCTATAAAAAGAGGATGACAAAAGCACCTTACTCTTTGATGGTGATGTAAGGATTGCATTAAAAAAAAAAAAGTCTCTGGCCACAGTAACTGCAGTATAAAAGTTAGTTAACATTTCTATTGAGCCTCGCAAAAAATGCCTGTTGTCAAGATGAAGAAGTCAAGAAAAGGAGAGATACCAGTTACTCTCCAGGCCATGGGAGGCATGTGGGGCTCACCAGGGAGTCTCCAGTGCCACCTTCTCCTGTGATGCTGACCAGGATCTGTTCTCTTCTCGATGGGTCCCAGAATAACAGAGGAGGAATGCTTTGTATGCAGCTGTTAACACACATCAGGGCCACATAACTCTGTGAAATAGAAATCTATCAGACTACCATTTGACTCTGTATTTCTGCCCTAATGTTTTATAAACATGTCAGAGAGAAGATGAAAGAGTTGGCTGCCACCACAGAACCAGTGGACAAAACAGTATTTCATAATAAAATAGGAAAAGAAAGTAACGTCTTCTCAAGCACTCTGGTTTTTTTCCTTTGGAAAATGAAGTTTCATTGTTGAATAGTTTTGTAGCTGGGTCCCCAGTGTTTTCCTTAAATAAAGACATGAAAAATCTAGTTTAAGTTTCTCTGTATCAAGAGGGTACTGTCTCACTCCTTGACGAGTTTACTTAGAAACTGTACTTGCTCAGCAATTAAAAATACATTCAACTGAATCTAGCTAAGCCACCCAAGCCAACACAAAGCACGCCACGTATTCTAATCTTAGATATTCTGGCTTCAACATAGAAAACGTGTTGCCATGAGCTTACGGACAGACCTCTGCGGAACTCACTCTTTTCTTTCTCAGTGACATGAAATCCAAAGAGCTAAGAGTGAGTCTGCAGACCAAGGTCATGGTCATTCCAAATATCTTTAATCCTACTCCACAGACTGCAAAGACTGGATCTATCGCCCATCACAGCTGTAGATTCAATCGCTATCTCGATAGATGCATTCGATTCCATTTTGAGGTTCCTCTCAGTCTCCTCCTTCAACTGGAGACAACCAATGCATTTAGGGTTCCACCTGCTGTTTTTTCACTTTAAACTTCAGTCAAACCCCTTGCCTAAATTCTTATCCACGTGTTTCATCTTGACCACAGACCAACTTTCACGGAACTGCCCAAGATTCCGGGAATCTCCAATCAGACAGGGCCTCCTGCCTAATTCACTTCTATATTCTTCAAAGCCCTGTGACCCCCAAGGCCCTGACGCCACCCAGCAGCCCACCCCTCCTCCATAAATCTGTTTGGAAGAGCCTGGCATTGAGATCTGCCAGCAGCTGATCGGAGCTAACGCGGGTGAGACAGGAGGACAGCTGGGCTGCATTCCACACCAGCGCCATCTTGGCAATTTAAGCAGGTGTGCAGAATAGTGACTGGTCCGCATCTAACCTGCACCAGCTGTTTTGTGTGAGCGACTGGGTTTTAGTCTCAAGCAACCTTGTTTCTCACATTATGAAGGTGAGGCTGTTGAGAGTATGGACAAGGTCAGTAACTTGCTCAAACTCACAGGAAAAGAGGAGCCAGAATTCCAGCAACAGTCTGATTTCAAAGGGATTCTGCTTTGGTTTGACCACCACCCATCCCAAACTGCTCCCACCAAATCCAGTTTAAAACACAGACTTCCAAGCATACTAGGATTCCACCTCAATTAGGGTTTCACCTGCTGTTATTTCAAACCTTAGTCAAACCCATCACCTGAATTCTTACGCACAAGCGTTTCATCTGGACCACAGACCAACTTGCGTGAACTCAATCAGAGAGGGTCCTGCCTGATTTACCTTTATATTCCTCAAAGCACCGCGACCAGGGTCGCCCCCCCGGAGTCCCCCGCATAAACCTTTGCTATCTGGAAAAGGCTGGCTACTTGCTGCTGGAAACCACCTGGAGCTTTTGCCTGAAACACTCTTCTGTCCTTAAAGCACAGGAAGCCTGTTTTTCCACCAGTCTTGGCCAGAGGTACCCAGGATGTTGTAGACACGTTGGGAGGAGCAGGAAAGAACGAAGAACACGGGAAGGAGCCCAAGGCATCATCTAACATCGCACGGTCCTGCGAGTTCCTGATGCGGCTCCGGATAAAGGCGACCTCAGTTGGTCAAGCAAATGGCCGAGGGGGTGGTGTGGGCGGGAGGCGGCAGGCTCACCTGAGGAAGAAGAAACAGGCGTCATCCCGGACCACGGTGTGGGAGTGACAGGAGAAGTAGCCCAGGCCGCTGCGGTGGAGCCTGGAGCCCGCGGTCACCTCGAGCACGCTGCCCCACGCCTGGTCCACAGCATCTTGATCTCGGCCCGGTACGGGCGCCCCGCCTCGCCGGCCTCGTACTGCCAGGGCAGGAGCTGTGTAGGCCGTGCACCTCCTGGTGCAGCGCCAGCACCTTGGCGTACGAGATGGTCTCGGCCAGCTCGGCGCCGCAGCCCTCGCTCAGGGGTCTCCACTCGGAGGGCAGCCGGCAGCCGCAGGCGGCCCCGAGCCGCTCGGCCAGCGTGCCGGCTGGGACCGGCCGGGTGGGCGCTGCGCCCGGGGCGCACTACCCGGGCGCGGGGCGGGGAGGCCCGGGGCGGAGCTGGGCCTCCGGCGGCGTCGGGGAGCCCGGAGCGTCCGGCCCACGGCGCCTCCCCGCCGGCCGGAGAAGCGCAGCCCTGGGCGCTGAGCTCGGCGCGCCGCTCTCTCCGCCGCCAGGCTCACCCGGCCCGCCCCAGCCCGTGACGCCCCAAAGCGGCGCGGGGAGGACGGAGCGTGGGGCGTGGGCCGCGGCGGGAGGGGCGGGGCCGGGACGCCGGCCGGGGGTGGGGGGCTCGCGATGCTCGGCAGACGCGCGGCGCTGGATGCGTCGCCCCGGGGCGGGCGCGGTGTTTGGGGGCGGTGCGCGAGAAAGCCAGTGCTGGGAGCGGCGGCCCAGCCCTCTTCCTGCGCCGCGATGACAGACTGAGTGAAAGCTTTCCAGGCGCAAAGGCTGTTGCAGACCCGCGGCCTCCTTAAAACGAGCGCTGTCAATTGCCACGATTACTCTGTATATGTTTTTGCATTTTCTATGTAGTTCATTTAGAGTCAAATATATAGAAATCTGACTTTACCTTCGCAGAGGTTAACTAGGAAATTAAGTGTGATCTAATAAACTTTTCTGGACCTCCTCTCTCGCTCTGCTTATTTTTTAAATGATGGTCTTTGGAAAGTCTTAATAAAAGAGTTGAAAAGCCAAAGCCATAGTGCTCGGATTTTCCTACAGCCACCTGACTTCATGATTTACATAATTACTGCTTTCGTTTTCTGAACACCCTACACCTGAGAAATAAATTCAGAGGTAAATTTCAAACAGCTTTTCACGAGTCAGTGAGCGAATCTGAGGCGACCCAAACTCTCAGTTCTATATTTCTAAACTCAGAGGTTGCTTTTATCTCCAATTTTCTTTAATTGTTCCTAATGTAGTAAGAAGAAGAAAAAAAAGGATATTACTTAGAAATATGTATATTTTATATATTCAATATAGCACACATATACATAATATCATGCATATAATATACATACCATCATACATATATCATACATGTTATATATAAAATACATATTTATAATAAATTTACAAGCAAAACTGCCTTAAAACGGCAGGCTCTTTGTTCTGCAAACATCTTATTAACCAGGGTGTCTGCAAGCTTAAGCCTTGGAATTCTTCTCTGTACTGAAGGGAAAAGAGTTCTTAGGGAATTCTGGAAGGAAAGATAAGGAGAAAAGAGGATAGAGAAGCAGGAGAGAAAATTCCAAGGCTGGGCCTCACCTCCCATGACCCCCAAATCGGGAGGGCTTTGGGCATCCCAACAAGTGGAATGACCGGGACTCCAGCCAGTGCTGCCCAGCTCGGGAGGGAATGGAAGGATACCGCCTGCATGAGGTCACACTAGTCCCGAATCTGATCAGCGACTCAGTGGACTCTGTGATGGGCCTGAAAGAAGAAAGAAATAAGAGCAACAGCTGTCGCAGTCAATAACTAACCCCTGTATAGCTAGTAGTCAGCCTGGGGCTTCAACAAATTTTGTAGGAAAAATAGCTATATTGAGGGAAGCAAGTGGGCAGTAGTCCCAATGGTATATGACTCTCCTCAGCACTCCCGCACCTCAACCATGGTAGATGCCAGACTGTCCCACAATGGTACCCAAGGGGGAAATGGTACCCAAGGCTGGCATCAGAGGTTGTATGTCAGGACTGCTTATTTGCCTCTCATGGAATATATGAGTTAAAACATTTCATAGCATCACTGTCTTAGTCTGCTCAGGCTGTCATAACAAAATACCACAGAGTGAGAGGCTGGAAGTCCAAGATCAAGGTGCCAGCAGGATTGCTTTCTGGTGTGGTCTCTCTTCCAGGCTCCTATATGGCCGCCTTCCCACTGTGTCCTCACTTAGCCTTTTTCTGTGTAGGTACATACTATTATATATAAAATAGATAACCAACAAGGACCTGCTATATAGCACAGGGAACTATATTCAATATTTTGTAATAACATATAGTGCAAAAGAATCTGCATATATACATAACTGAATCGCTTTGCTGTACACTTGGAACTAACACAACATAAATTAACTATACTTGAATAAAAATGGTTTAATAAATAAAACATTTACCTGAGCAGACTAAAACAGTGATATTATGAAATGTTTTAACTCATTTACTAACTAAATTCTATTTATTTATAGCTGACATAATCATCTATATAGAAAATCTGATACAATCCACAAAAAAACGCTACTAGAACTAATAAGCAAGTTTAACAAAGTATGGAATACAAGATCAACATACAAAAATCAATTGTATTCTATATATAACAACAAACATTTGGTAATTGAAATTTAAAAAGCAATGCCATTCACAGTAGTATCAAAATATATAAAATACTTAGGAATAAAGCTGAAAAGGTTATACACTGAAAACTATAAATATTACTGAGAGAAATGGAAGAAGTCTGTGAAAAATGGACACATAGTTTGCTAACAGGTCAGGAGACTGACTCAGTGTTGCTAAGGTGTCAATGTTAACCAAACTAATCTACAAATTTAATGCAATCTCGATCAAAATCTCAATGGACTTTTTATAAAGACCAAATTTAGAAGACTAACATTACCTGGTTTCAAGACTTACTGTAAAGTTATAGTAAATCAACAAAGTGTGCTTTGGTGTAAACATAGACACATCAGCCAATGGAATAGAATAGACAATGCAGAAGTAATTAAATAAATAAATAAATAAATAAAAGTGTTTTTCTACAAAGATGCAGAGTCAATTCATTGAAGAATGGATTGTTTTTTGAACAAATGGTGATAGAACAATTTGATATTCATATGAAAAAGAAAAAAAAAAAGAACTTCAATCTATAACTTGCACCATAGGCAAAAATTAACTCAAAATACAAAACATGAAACTTTTAGGAGAAAGCCTCTGCTTACTTGGGTTAGACAAAAATAGCACTTTATCAAAATTTAAAACTTCCATCTTTAGAAGACACTGTTAAGAGAATAAAATGTCAAGCCGTAGACTTGAAGGAAATATTTGCAAAGCATATATCTGATAAAGGATGCATATCCAGAATACTGAAAGAACTCACAAAACCCAGTAAGAAGACAAAAAACCCAATATAAAAACGGGCAAGGAAAAAAAAAAAAAACAACGGGCAGAATACTTGAACAGACACTTCACCAAAAATGATATCAGGATGGCAACTAAGTGCATCATTAGTCGTTAGAGAAATGCAAATTAAAACCATTGTGAGCTACCATTAAACACCTACTAGAATGGCAAAAATTAAAGAGACTGATCATATCAAGTGTTGTTGAGAATGTGGAGGAACTGGAACTCATACACTGCTGGTGGGAATGGAAATTGTACAACCACTTTGGAAAACAATGTGATGGTTCCTTGAAAAGGTAAACATACAATAGAGCCATTTCACTCTTAGGTATTTACCCAAGAGAATTAACACATATTCGGTACAAAGACTTGAATATGAATGTCATTACAGCTTTATTTGTAATAGCCAAAAACAGGAAACAACCCCAAAGTCCATCCACAAGTATATAGATAAACAAACTGATATAAAATGAAGTATTATTCAGCAATTTAAAAAATGAGCTATAAATAGTGTCTGGCCTTAAATTTAGGTCTTTCATCCATCTTGAGTTTATTTTTGTATACGGTGTTAGAGAATGTTCTAATTTCATTCTTTTACATGTAGTTGTCCAGTTTTCCCAGTTCCACTTATTGAAGAGACTATCTTTTCTCCATTGTATATTTTTGCCTCCTTTGTCATAGATTAATTGATCATAGGTGCGTGGGTATATTTCTGGGCTTTCTATCCTGTTCCATTGATCTATATTTCTGTTTTTGTGCCAGTACCATGCTGTTTTGATTACTGTAGCTTACATTACATTACAAACTTTGTAGTTTTCTATGTATCAAATTATAATCCACTCTATTAGATAAATCATCACATTCACAAATCTCTTCAAGACAACCATTTCTCTGTTTGGGGCTGCAAATCAGGAAGCTATGGGAAAACACCTTTAAGATTCTTAGACATCTTCTTGTGTAGCTGAGAGGATGATTGAGATACTCCTTGAATCTTTCTGATACCTTAACAGAGACATTGACCCTGAGGTTAAATTTTACTAACAGCACCCTGTATTTCATCTGCAAACCAAGGCCATTTCTTATGTTGAGAAATTTTTTCTTGGAGAGACTAGGGTTGAATGCAATTTTGTTATCTCAAGCCCACAAGTTCCAGTGCTTTTTTAGTTCTTCTAAATTCTGCTTGAAATCTAAATAGTCCCCTCTTTGCCTCAACTGGCTCCTCCTGGACTTTACCATAGGCATCTAAAAGAAGCCAGATGGCACCTTCAACATTCTGTCCAGAACTCTCCTTAGCCAGATCCACAAGTTCATGAGGTACTCTTTCTATTTCCCATATGTCCACAGGCTAATAGTTTTGCTAGTTTTTCTGCCAATACTGCTAATAGTTTTGCTAGTTTTTCTGCCTATATCCTATTGGAAGCTGAAAGTTCTCTTTCCTTCAGCTTCCAGTAGGATATTCCTCACTACCTTTTGGCCTCCACCAAACAGTCTTCTTCATCATTCCTCCAAATTTCTCCATTCCTCTCCCAGACTCAAAATCAATGCCACAAGTGATGGCAGGACCCCACTTGGAGGAAACAGTTTCTGCTTTAGCTAATCTATTGCAGCATAACACACCACCTCAAATTTAATGGCTTCTAACAATTTATTATTACCTCATACAACTCTGTGGGTTGACCAGGAGGTTACCTGGGCTTCACATGTTGTTGGCTTGGAGATGGGATGTCTAGAACATCTGAAATGGACTCATTTTAGAAATGGACTCATACAGGGATGGAAATTGGTACTGGCTACAGTCTGGGAGCCCAGTTGGACTTGGCTAGGGGTCTCGATTCTCCTCCAGGTGGGCTTCTCCATATGGTTGCTTATGCTTTCTCATAGCGTGGTGGATGGGTTCCAAGAAGAAGCATTCTAAGAAGACAAGGTCCAATGCACAAGGACTTACCAGTCTTTCACTACTGTTCCATTGGTCAAAGCTAGTCACGTGACCAAGACCAGAATCAATGTGTGAATGGACTCACAGGGGTACAGATAAAAGAAGCATGGTTCATTGAGCTCCACCACAGTGACAGTCTGTCACATCCTTCAAATCAACACTGCATTTATTTTTGGTTGAGCAAATGATTTAGTGCACAATTGTCATTATAAGATCATTTTGTTAATTAAAAAACAAAATAAATTCATTTTTAGAAATTTTCATTTTATTTGTCAAAAATGATACATATCAAACCTATTTTTTATTATTTTTATTAAAAAAATTTTTATTTTATATTGGAGTATAGTTGGTTTACAATGTTGTGTTAGTTTCAGGTGTACAGCAAAGTGATTCAGTTTTACATATACTTATATCTATTCTTTTTCAGATTCTTTTCCCATTTAGGTTATTACAGAATATTGACTAGAGTTTCCTGTGCTATACAGTAGGTCCTTATTGATTATCTATTTTAAATACAGGAGTGTGTGTATGTTAATCAAAACTCCTAATTTACCTTTCACCCCTGCCCCCATTATTCCCTCTGGTTACCTAATTTTGTTTTCTATGTCTGTGAATCTATTTCTGTTTTGTAAATAAGTTCATTTATATCATTTGTAAAGATTTCACATATAAGTGATATCACATATGTGTCTTTGTCTGACCTACTTCACTTAATATGATAA
The DNA here is from genome assembly GCF_026419965.1 of Kogia breviceps. Lineage (NCBI taxonomy): Eukaryota > Metazoa > Chordata > Mammalia > Artiodactyla > Physeteridae > Kogia > Kogia breviceps. The sequence continues at coordinate 179,832,257 of NC_081312.1, read as the reverse complement.
TCTCTAGGTTTTATGTTGTCTACTATGATGTTTTTGGTCCTAACTTTAAGTGGATTCCATTTGAGTGACCTTTTTCTAATATTAGTTATCCTCAGGTATAAAGGATTCTGTGTTTTGTTTCCTATTTAGTTTTTATTCCTTCAGTCTCACTCTCAGGTCAAGAATACTTTGCAGAGGAAGAGTTAGTCACAAAACAGAATTTGGGTGTTGCTGGTCCATAGAAATAACACCATCCTAATAGCACCAAAACATCAACCCTCATCCTGACATATCTTTTCTTACTTTACTCATAAAGAAGAATTAAATAGTCACTTTCCCACCAGCTTTCTAACTAGGCACTGATAACTAGGTGTGGCTTGAAATTATATACAATAGTACTTTCCCCACGAAGCCTTAATAACCTACAGCTCTTACAAACTGTTTTAGTATGAGAGTGCTACAAAAATTAGTTCTGAAAGGCCTATAGTCTTATAAAGAACATTTTGAACAAAGGTGTACTTTTTAAATAGAGGTTTAATTTTGTTCTCTGATTCACGTTTAAGTTTTAAAGAAAGCTGTAAAGAATAAGAGTACTTTATGTTTTATAACACTGTGCAGTCTACACTTAGCTTTTAATACCTGGGCTATGTCTTTTTTATAGAGAGATAGAAAAAAATCTGAAGTGTTTGAATTCACTGAAACTTAGGAAACACTCTACTTTCTTATTGAATCCTTGAAGAAATGACAGGTAATTTTTAAAAAGGGATTTAAAATCCAGCCAAGAAGCATGTATGCTGATTATTTTGTTTTCCTCCCCAGAGAGTCTCAGTTTAATCATATAGTAGTCAATGTAACTCAAGCTTTTTTTTTTTTAACCTCAGCATGAACCTGAGAGGCAATGTAACTGAAACTCTCTAATCCAATGCTTCCACTGTGCTGTCTGGGGCCTCCCCAAAGGGTGTTGTTACCTATTCTTTCATTTCCTCCTCTGGAATAGATCTGTCATTTTACCAGGCCTGAACTTTCTGTTCCTTTCTCATATCTTCATAAGCAATTAACAAAGGATAGCCCCTCCCTTGGAGTTTTGTCATTTTGCCTTCAGTTTCCACGGCAATCTTGTTTTGCTTTTTAATTTTTTTAAAAAAAGGACCTATAAATGCTGCTTCAGTATCAGCTCTGCTTCTCTCAAACTTGAAAACAAAACTGCCAAAGGCCAGTGAGCTGGTCTATCACCAAGCTGGAAGGATTAGGGATGAGCTTATAACAGGGTCAGGGGCTGGGTTCATGGGTAAATTTCAACAGCAATTCCTCTGTTAACAGACATTTCCCAGAACCCAAAGTATACCTCCGAGGGTTAGCCACTCTGTCCTGGATTCTTTCAACAGACGGATATTGTCTTATTTTAAAGAATCTAATGAGAAAGAGATTCAATGGCTTCCTTCAGAAATGGCTCCCATATCGGGCTCCCCTGGTGGCGCAGTGGTTGAGAGTCCGCCTGCCGATGCAGGGGACGCGGGTTCGTGCCCCGGTCCGGGAGGATCCCACGTGCCGCGGAGCAGCTGGGCCTGTGAGCCGTGGCCGCTGAGCCTGCGCGTCCAGAGCCTGTGCTCCTCAACAAGAGAGGCCACAACAGTGAGAGGCCTGCGTACCACACACACACACAAAAAAAAGAAATGGCTCCCATTTGTCATGCCTTATCAGGAATTCCTTCGCATCCCATAATAATATGAAGTCTTCCCCTTGGTCCCCTTTCTGACTCCTCACTGCGCTAAAACACTAATCGTTAAGCCATTCATAGCTACCATTCGTGGAGCAGCCACCACTTGCCCACAGTATATGTCAACACTTTACTGGGCACTTTATCATTTAACCACTACAACACGACAAGGTAAATATTATTAGCCCCATTTTACTGATAATGAACTAAAGCAATAGTTCACAGAGGTTATATTAACTTGCCCAAGTTCTCATGGTCATACGGCTAGTAAAGGCTGGAGCCAGCATTTTAACCTGGTATTCTTTCTTCTCAAATAGTAATGGAAACCAAAGTTAACATTCCTCTTAGGGAGATCTCATGATTCTGCAGTGGAATGTTTACCACACGTTTGACCAGGACCCCTTGGTTTACAATGGCCAGGCTGATGTAAAACACCGTGGCTCAATGTCAATAAGTCAGTGGAATAGCTCAGAGCAGAATTTGGAACACATGTGACCCAGACCACCCAGACGCTTGAACAACCTCACTGGGATTTCAAATTTATCTTTTTCTAATGTGAGTACTCAATTCTCAGTTCTTAGAGCACCCACAGATGACATAGCGGAATCAAAACTGTAGGGATTTGGTGGATTATACTATTTCACCCACATAAATGGATATTGTAGTGAATTTGTGGACTACTGCCGGATTCTTGGCCCCATGCACTAAATAACTGGTCTGAGTTGGAGTCCTAGCAGGAAAAATTGATGCAAAAACACAGATATAGAAAACAGAGGGCAGAAAAATCCAAAGGGCACTGTCTCCCATTCTGATAGTCAAATCCACCAAAACCAAGTTTCTGCCTCTTTACAAAAAAGGTATTACTCCAGACATTGCTGGGCCTTAAATGACACAAGGACAGGAAGCATGGGGTCTCAGTCCTTCCCACATCACGGCACCCTGCGAAGTGGTGGCCATATCAGCTCTCAACAGATACCGATTGGATCGTTGCATAATCTAATAGTGTGCAGAATTTCCCGCTGATTTGGGGTAACCTGTTCAACAACTAAACAAGGTGTGTGCAGTGTGTTATCAAGGACGACGGTGGTGCCAGCCTCGCCCCTGAGCCCCTGCAGTGGGCGCTGATACCACTGCCCCGCCACAGATTCTGCTTCTAAATCTCAAACTTCTGAAAAGTTCTGTGACATGAGGAAAGCTGTCTTGATACAGCCTCAGGAAACACTTTCAACCTGTCCATTTGGGTTAAAAATAGGAGGGACTGAAGGAAATCACTACAAAACTCAGTTCTGGCATTATTTCGGGATTCCTCAAGAAGAGAGCACCATTGCTCTCTCTATTTCTGGGCGGCAAGCTCACACGTGGGGACTAGGTGTAAGTGGCCTCTGCCTGGCTTCAGTGCTTTTTGCTCCTGGTTTGCTCCAGTACATCTTACATTATTTTTTTCTACTAACTTCCTAAAAGCCAGACCAAAGAAACCCTCACCTTTTGGCATGACTGCTGTAATAGGTTTTGTAGCTCAGCAGCTAAACAATAGATATTAGCAACCCAAAAAAAAGAAAAAAAGTAAATGGACACTACCTGGCAAAGAAGACAAGAGCAAGAGAAGACAAGTCTCAACTTGGTTCTGGAATGAATGACAATATCCTTCAAAAACATTTTGCCAGGACAGATCTCCTATCCTACGGGACCCTTCAAAAAGTTTCAATTTTCCTGTAGTTCCAACATTGTCTTTTTGGTTAGACCTGTGACATTGTTAAGGGCAGGAAACATATCATGTTTATACACATTCCAGTGAACCAAGTATATTCTGACTGTTTGACTCATGTTAAGAAATCAAAAGGAATTTTCAAAATAATATTAAGAATATCAAGGAGTTCTGGGGCTTCCCTGGTGGCGCAGCAGTTGAGAATCCGCCTGCCGATGCAGGGGACCACGGGTTCGTGCCCCGGTCTGGGAAGATCCCACATGCCGCGGAGCGGCTGGGCCCGTGAGCCATGGCCGCTGAGCCTGTGCGTCTGGAGCCTGTGCTCCACAAAGGGAAAGGCCACAACAGTGAGAGGCTCGCATACCACACACACACAAAAAAAGAATATCAAGGAGTTCTTAAATATATAAAACAGATATTAACAGACATAAAGGGAGAAATAGGCAGCAATACAATAATAGTAGAGGACTTCAATACCCCACTTCCATCAATGGATAGATCACCCAAACAGAAAATCTATAAGGAAATATTGGACTTAAATGACACCTTAGACCAGATGGACTTAAGAGATATTTATAGAATATTCCATCAAACAGCAAAAGAATATACATTCTTCTCAACTGTACATGGAACATTCTCCAGGATAGATAATATGTTGAGCCACAGAAAGTCTTAATAAATTTGAGATTGAAATCATATCAAGCATCTTTTCTGACCGCAGTGGTATGAAACTACAAATCAGTTACAAGAAGAAAACTGGGACGCTCACAAATATGTGAAGATTAAACAACATGCGACTGAACAACCAATGGGTCAAATGAGAAGTCAAAAGAGAATTAAAAAAAACCCAAAACCTCAGGGCTTCCCTGGTGGTGCAGTGGTTGAGAGTCTGCCTGCCGATGCAGGGGACACGTGTTTGTGCCCTGGTCCAGGAGGATCCCACATGCCGTGGAGCGGCTGGGCCCGTGAGCCATGGCCGCTGCGCCTGCGCGTCCGGAGCCTGTGCTCCACAGCGGGAGAGGCCACAGCAGTGAGAGGCTCGTGTACCACAAAAAACAAACAAACAAACAAAAACCTGAGGACAAATGAAAATGGAAACACAACATACTGAAACTTATGGAACATAGCAAAAGCAGTTCTTAGAGGGAAGTTTATAGCAATAAATCTACATTAAGAAAACAAAAGATCTCAAATAAACAACCTAATAAAGAACTAGAAAAATGAGAACAAACTAAGCTCAAAGTTAGTACAAGGAAAGCAATAAAGAGCAGACTAGAAATAAATGAAATAGAAACTAAAAAACAATATAAAAGATCAATGAAAGTAATAAGAGCTGTTTTTTAAAAATATAAACAAAATAGACAAATCTTTAGCTAGACTAATCAATAAAAAGAGAGGACTGAAATAAATAAAATTATAAATGAAGGACATTACAAGTGATATCATGCAAAAAGCAAAGGATCATAGGAGACTGCTATGAATAATTATAAGCCAAAAAATCTGTAACTGAGCAGATATGGATAAATTCCTATGAACATACAACCTAAAAAGAATGAATCATGAATAAATAGAATATCTGAACAGATCAATTCCTAGTAAAGAGATTGAATTAATAATGAAAACCCTCCAACAAAGAAAAGTCCAGGACCACATGGCTTCAAGAGTGAATTCTACCAAACATTTAAAGAAGAATGAATATCAATCCTTCTCAAACTTTTCCAAAAATGTAAGATAAGTGGACATCCTTGTCTTGCTCCTGATCTTAGAGGAAATGCTTTCAGCTTTTCACTGTTGAGTATGATGTTAGCTGTGGGTTTGCCATATACGATCTTTATTACATTGAGGTATGTTCCCTCTATGCCCACTCTCTAGAGAGTTTTTATCATAAATGGATGTTGAATTTTATCAAAAGCTTTTTCTGCATCTATTGAGATGATCATATGACTTTTATTCTTCAATTTGTTAATGTGGTGTATCACACTGATGGATTTGTGGACATTGAAAAATCCTTGCATCCCTGGGATAAATGCCACTTGATATGGTATATCATCCTTTCAATGAATTGTTGCATTCGGTTTGCTAGTATTTTGTTGAAGATTTTTGCACCTATGTTCATCAGTGATACTAGCCTGTAAATTTCTTTTTGCTGTGATATCTTTGTCTGGTTTTGGTATCATGGTGATGGTGGCCTTACAGAATGAGTTTAGAAGAATTCCTTCCTTTGCAAATTTTTGGAATAGCTTCAGAAGGACAGGTATTAACTCTTCTCTAAATGTTTGGTAGAATTCACCTGTGAAGCCATCTGGTGCTGGACTTTCGTGTGTTACTGATTCATTAGAGTACTGGTAAATGGTCTGTTCATATGTTCTATTTCTTCCTGGTTCAGTATTGGGAGATTGTACTTTTCTAAGAGTTTGTCCATTTCTTCTAGGTTGTCCATTTTATTGGCCTATAGTTGCTCGTAGTAGTCTCTTATGATCCTTTGTATTTCTGTAGCGTCAGTTGTAACCTTTTCATTTCTGATTTTATTGATTTGGGCCCTCTCCTCTTTTTTCCTTATGAGTCTGGCTAAAGGTTTCTCAATTTTATCTATTCAAAGAACCAGATTTTAGTTTCACTGACGTCTTTTTAGTGTCTATTTCATTAATTTCTCCTCTGACCTCTTTTTGACGTATTAACTGGCCCCTGGCTGGCCAGCCGGAATAGAGTGATGCTAGCCCTCTTGCAAGTGGACAGAATGGAGCAGCACACCGCCCTCTCCTGGCCCATTTTGATGGAGCCATGCACAGACCTCTTAGGCTGGTTTTGATGGAGAGATACACAGCTGTATCCCAGCTGGGTTTTTTGTTTTGTTTTTTTTAAAATAAATTTATTTTATTTATTTATTTGGCTGCATTGGGTCTTCGTTTCTGCGCGAGGGCTTTCTCCAGTTGCGGCGAGCGGGGGCCACTCTTCATCACAGTGCGCAGGCCTCTCACTTTCGCGGCCTCTCGTTGCGGAGCACAGGCTCCGGACGCGCAGGCTCAGTAGCTGTGGCTCACGGGCCCAGTTGCTCCGTGGAATGTGGGATCTTCCCAGACCAGGGCTCGAACCCGTGTCCCCTGCATTAGCAGGCAGATTCTCAACCACTGCGCCACCAGGGAAGCCCCCCAGCTGGGTTTTGATGGATGATACACAGCCCTCTCCTGGCCAGTCCTGACAGAGCAACACACAGCCCTCTCCTGGCCAAATGGGATGCAGGGACATGCCCGCTTCTTGCGTCTGGCCAAAATAGAGTGAAACATCACCCTCGCCCATCTGGATGTGATGGAGCTATACACAGTCCTCTCCCTACCTGCCACAGTAGAGTGACACACCGCCCTCCCCTGGCCCGTTCTGGTAGAAGGATACCCACCCTTCTCCCTGCCGGTTTGATGGAGAGATACACAGCCCTCTCAGGTCACGTTTTGATGGAGCAAAACACAACCTCGCCGGGCCTATTTTAATGGAGTGATACACAGCCCTCACCTTGCCTGCTGTGATAGTGACACAGAGCCCTCTCCCGGCTCGCTGGGATGCGGGCAACTCAGCCCTCTCCCGGCCGGCCTGGACGCAGGGACATACCTTCACGTACCGGCTGGTTTTGATAGAGCAACACACAGCAATGCACTTCCGCTGGTGTCGATACAGCAAAACACAGCCCTGTCTCAGCCAAACAGGATGGAGCGACATGTCTGCCATTCCCATCCGGCCGAGATAGAGCGACATACCATCCTTTCCCATCTGTATTTGATAGAATGACACACCGCCCTCTGCCGGCCTGTTTTGATAGAGCAACACACAGTCCGCTCCCAGCTGGTTTAATGGAGAGATACACAGCCCTCTCAAGGCATGTCTTTTTTTTTTTTTTAAATGGAAATTATTTATTTATTTATTATTTTTGGCTGCGTTGGGTCTTCGTTGCTGCGCACGGGTTTTCTCTAGTTGTGGCGAGCAGGGGCCACTCTTCGTTGTGGTGTGAAGGCTTCTCATTGCAGCGTCTTCTCTTATTGCGGAGCACGGGCTCTAGGCGCGCGGGTTCAGGAGTTGTGGCTCGCGGGCTCTAGAGCTCAGGCTTAGTAGTGGCACATGGGCTCAGTTGCTCCGCGGCATGTGGGATCTTCCCAGGCCAGGGATTGAACCCACGTCCCCTGCATTGGCGGGCGGATTCTTAACCACTGGGATAAAGGAATATACCACCATCTACCGTCCAGTTTTTAAATTGCAACACACAGCCCACTCCTGTCCAACCTGGATGGAACAAGAGTGCGCTCCCCTGGCTCATTTTCATGGACCCACACGCAGCCCTCTCCAGGTCAGTTTTTATAGAGTGATACACAGCCCTTTCCCTGCCTGTTTTGATGGAGAGATATAGAACTCTCTCTCAGCCTTTTTAAATGTAGGGAGACACACTGCCATCTGCCTGCTGGCTGGGATGGAGCGACACACCATCTGCCCTGGCCGGCTTTGGTAAAGGGGTACACAGCCTTCTCCCAGCTGATTTGATGGAGAGATACACAGCCTTCTCCTGGCCAGTTCTGAACGGAGACACACAGCTGTCTAGCTGGTTTTGGCAGAGCAACACACAGCCCTCTCCTGGCCATCCTGGATGGAGCAACACGTTACCCCAATTCTTCTTTAATATCGCGTCTGGGGCATATTTCAACCCTGAATTCCTCCTAAGAAAACCATTAGAGGATGTAAACAGTATTATGTTTCAGAAAGACAAAAATGACAGCAATGTTGAAGGGATGGGGGAGGCGTACATCAGAAAGACCAGAATGCCATTGTAGTAGTCAAGACAATGGCCCAAACTATGACACTTCTTGTGGAAATGAAGAGAATTTGATGAATTGGAAGGATATCTGAGTGGAGAATTGATAGGACTGTGTGAGCAAATGAGTTCTGCGGTGAAAAAAAGAGTTAAAGAAAACTTGCATTTCAGAGAACTGGATGGACGGCGACGTGCACACGTGACAGCTAGAGGGTATGGCTAAGAGTAAGGGTTTGGGGGCTTCCCTGGTGGTGCAGTGGTTGAGAATCTGCCTGCTAATGCAGGGGACACAGGTTCGAGCCCTGATCTGGGAGAATCCCACATGCCCGTGGAGCAACTAGGCCCGTGAGCCACAACTACTGAGCCTGCACGTCTGGAGCCCGTGCTCCACAATAAGAGAGGCCGTGATAGTGAGAGGCCCGTGCACCACGATGAAGAGTGGCCCCCACTTGCCACAACTAGAGAAAGACCTCGCACAGAAATGAAGACCCAACACAGCAAAAATAAATAAATTAATTAATAAACTCCTACCCCCAACATCAAAAAAAAAAAAAAACCTCCTTGATGAAAACATTCTCTGACATAAATCATAGCCATGTTTTCTTAGGTCAGTCTCCCAAGGCAATAAAAATAAAAGCAAAAATAAACAAATGGGACTTAATCAAACGTATAAGCTTTTGCACAGAAAAGGAAACCATAAACAAAAAAAAAGGTAACCTACGGACTGTGAGAAAATATTTGTAAATGATGTAACTGACAAAGGCTTAATTTCCAAAATATACAAACAGTTTGTACAACTCAATAGCAAAAAAACAAATAACCCAATCAAAAGATGAGCAGAAGATCTAAAAAGACACTTCTCCAAAGAAGACATAGAGATGGCCAATAAGCACATGCAAAGATGCTCAACTTCACTAATTATTAGAGAAATGAAAATCAAAACTACAATAAGGTATCACTTCTCACTGGTCAGAATGGCCACCTTTAAAAAGTCTACAAATAACAAATGCTGGAGAGGGTGTGGAGAAAAGGGAACCCTCCTTCATTGCTGGTAGCAATGTAAATTAGTGCAGCCACTATGGAGAACAGTATGGAGTTTCCTTAAAAAACTAAAAAACACATTGCCATATGATCCAGCAATCCCACTCCTGGGCATATATCCAAACAAAACGATAATTCAAAAAGATACGTGCACTCCTATGTTCATAGCAGCACTATTCGCAATAGCCAAGACATGGAAACAACCTAAATGTTCATTGACAGATGAATGGATAAAGAAGATGTAGTACATATATACAGTGGAATACTACTAATCCATAAAAAGAATGAAATAATGCCATTTGCAGCATCATGGATGGTCCTAGAGATTAACATACTAAGTGAAGTAAGTCAGAAAGAAAAAGACAAATATATGATATCACTTATATGTGGAATCTAAAATATGATACAAATTAACTTTTTTACAAAACAGAAACAGTCATGAAAAACAAACTTATGGTTACCAAAGGGGAAAGGGGTGGGGGAGGATAAATTAGGAGTTTGGTATTAGCAGATACAAACTATATGTATAAAATAAACAACTAGGTCCTACTGTATAGCACAGAGAACTATATTCAATATCCTGTAATAAACCATCATGAAAAAGAATATATATGTGTATATATGTACACATATATATGTAATATATACATAATTGAATCATTTTGTTGTATACCAGAAACTAACAAGACATTGTAAATCAACTATACTTCAATAAAAAAAAAGAAATATGGGCTTCCCTGGCGGCGCAGTGGTTGAGAGTCCGCCTGCCGATGCAGGGGACACGGGTTCGTGCCCTGGTCCAGGAAGATCCCACGTGCCGCGGAGCGGCTGGGCCCGTGAGCCATGGCCGCTGAGCCTGCGCGTCCGGAGCCTGTGCTCCGCAACGGGAGAGGCCACAACAGTGAGAGGCCCGCGTACCGCAAAAAAAAAAAAAAAAAAAAAAAAAAAAAAAAAAAAAAAAAAAGAAATATGACTTCAGACATGCTATTTAACGCCTATGGGTCTTACACTTAAAGGGAATATCAATAGTTAACTTCCTCATTTAGTGGTCACGAAAATTAAATAAAAGAGACAAAACATATTGGAAAAGTATCTGGTCCATAATAAGCACCCAGTAAATATTAACTGTTATTGTTATCATGTATTATCTCATCCAGTTCTCATAATCTTTTAAGTAAACAGGCAGATTATCATTTCCCTTTTGCAGGTAAATAAATTGATCTTGCAGAGGGAAAGCTACTTGAGCATGGACACAGGTAGCTGTGGCACACCTGGGGCTGAAACCTAAGTCCTTCAATTCCTTCTGTTATAAAGCATCTACTTCTTTCATGTCTGTTCTAAGCACACAGAGGACCACAAGGCAGCCTGCAGAATTCCCATTAATTAATTTTTGCTCTGCAGAAGCAGTGAGCTCTAAACTCGTCTCCATTCAGAATGACAGGTCAGAAAACCAGACAGTGCAACTATTTAGTAACAGAGCCTTCTGAGTCGTTCTAAATGTAACTTGGAAGAACTCACACCCTTGGCCACCCACTGTCTGCCAGCACGTCACACAGGCCGACGCTCCAACAGAGTTACGGCGGGGATGGCTTCAGAGACTGCTGTGTCCATCGCTGTGGTAAAGTGAAAGGTGAGTGTTGTATCCTAGAGACCAGTCCCACGTCAGTCTCTCATGAACTCTGAAAGTGGTTAAATCAGTTCACAGCTTGAACCTCAGTTTCTTCATCTGTAAAATGGGTTAACTATCAGCCTCACCAGGTCAAGTGGACATGCTTTTGTAATCACTCTGTAAACCATAAAAACTGTATAAATACCAACATTACTCTATTTTTTCAGAACTTTGTGTTTAGATTGACTAAGAAACTCAGTCAGGTAGTGAATGTAGATAAAGGTTACCCCAGATTATATTTGAAAGGAGAAAACATTCAACTATTGACTTTGATGATTTGTTTCTGGTATGCCAAATTTCTCAATTTTTATTATTTTTTTCAACAGTTTCAAATTTCTTACTATTTTAACAGCATTTCAAAATTTTCATAATCTCTAAGCACTAGAGGAGAAAGCTACTATGCATCATTGTGTTGCTACCATTATTAATAATAGTAACAATACTACAGTGAGCATCTATTGTGGGCTTACCTTAGGCCTGGTAAGCCTAAGTGGTAAATGGTTTATATAATATAGATATATAGATATATGTATGTGCATGTATATACATACATATATGGTATATATTAGAGATATATAAAGTATCCTTTAATCTTGACAATAACACAATGAGGAAACAGAGTAATTAAGTATTGTTTACAAGGTCACATGGTGAAATTTTTGAAGACACGATTCAAACTCAGGTATGTAGGACTCCAAAACATGACCCACCACACTCTAATACCTCTCATTATATATGTGATCCAAGGGCTGTGGCCAAGGATTCAACCTTCACACACACTCCAATCCAGGGCTCCTTTCATACTGAAAAGTTAGCATTTAGTGTCACGATAAAATAAAAAGTTGATAAAATTAAATCGTTATGCAAGTGGGCACGTAGAAACACAGAAAAAAGGAACTCACTTTTCATGCCAGGAATCTCTGGCTTGCACCTGGTAAATGTCTCCAGGGACAATTGCTTGAAGGCAGTATTTTATCAAATAACATGCTCTGTGGAGTTAAAAAAAAAAAAAAAGTAGGTTCCAACCCTGACTCAGCCACTTTCTAGATTTGTGATTTTAGGTGTGTCATTTAATTCCGCTGACCATCTGTTTTCTTTCCTGTAAAACTGTACTCCTATCACTGAACTGAATAAAGATCAGGCCGCGTGATGAACGCACATCCCAGTACTTGCACGTCACAAATAGGCCTTTTCCTCCTTTCCCCTTCCTGTAACGAAAACAAAGCAATTCTGGTCACCGTTGTTGCCCTGAGTTTTATGTGAGGGTCACGTCCATATACGTGGGCACTTGATTAAATGTCAAGAGTAAGAGACCTGCAGTTACAGTTCCATCTTCTCTTGCTATTTGTGAGATCTTCTGCAAGTCGCTTAATCTTCTCAGTTTCTTAGTCCAGTGAGCTAAAATCTGCATACTCCACAAGATTGGTCAAGGGTGAAATTACACAGTAGATGTAAAATCATTATCTACAGAACTATCAGATGATATACAGGTGATAGAATTTCTCCTTACCATCATTATACTACTTTCAATCTTGTAATACACTTGTGGTTAGATCAAAACTTTTCTGTCAAACACAATGTAGCTCATTACAGAGTGCTTAAATATCCAGATTTTAGGGCTTCCCTGGTGGCGCAGCGGTTGAGAGTCCGCCCGCCGATGCAGGGGACGCGGGTTCGTGCCCCGGTCCGGGAGGATCCCACGTGCCGCGGAGCGGCTGGGCCCGTGAGCCGTGGCCGCTGCGCCTGCGCGTCCGGAGCCTGTGCTCCGCAGCGGGAGAGGCCACAGCAGTGAGAGGCCCGCGTACCGCAAAAGGAAAAAAAAATCCACATTTTAATACCAGACGGACATGGGATTGAATTCTGTTTCTGTCACTTATCAACGCTGCGACTTTGACCAGCTCCTAAACCTCTCACAACTTCCATTTCTTTATGTTTAACTTGGGATAATAATTTTGCCTCCCTCGTAGGGCTGCTGTGAGAATAAAATGAGATAATGCATGTAGATTGCCTATCACAGGTGTGTGCTGAGTAAACGCTACCTATGATTATATCATCCGCATTATTATCATGACCACGGGCCCAGGGATTACATGAGAGAAATACGTTAAAACCAGGTATTCTGAATTTCAGCCCCGGCACTGGCATCTACTAGCTGGTTAACTCTGACCAAGTTACTTAACCTCCGTGAGCTTCAGTTTTCTCCTCTGGAAAGAGGACCAACGTCTACCTAAGTAGCAGCATCTGTTGGTCTGTTTAGTTTTAGGAATAAATGACATAATGCACGTGAAGACGTGAACCAGGCAGGCGTTAAATGTGCCATAAGGATAATTATCTGAGGCTACAGAATTAAGGAGAGGGGGTATAAAAGGCTCCAGGGCTCCCTACAGTGAAAGAAACTTCCCTCTCCTCCAGCTGGGAATCATCGCTTAGATTCTGTTCCGTTTTTCAGATGACGAGCCAGAGGGAAAGCCAGAGTTCCCCGCATTCCTAAACCTCGTGGGCAAGGAGGTCACTGAGAATGCAGTGGAGCTCATCCTCCAGTTCCGTGACACGGAGCACCTAGAAACGGGGACAAGCCTTGCTTCGGTCCATTTCATTGCTGGTAATGACCACACTGTGTTGAAATGAGAGAGAAATGAAATTACATGCATGCCAACGTATTGTTTAATTGAAAAGGCTTGCCTACCTTAAGATACATTGTATTTGCATCTGAATGAGTTTCCCTGAACTCTTTTGGGGCGAGCACCTTCCACATGGAATTTATGGAACAAGGGGTTCCATAAAATATCTTTTACATCAGGACCCAGTAGGGAGGAAGAAGAGCACTGGACCACAGGACAGAAAGCCAGGTTCCGGTCCTGACGCATGTGCTACTTACTGGGGGATCTGGGGGGGTCAGGTTCTCCCTCTCGGGGCGCCTCAGTCTCCTCATCTGTAAAGTTAAAGGAATAAAGGACCAACCCAGTGCAGATGCTGTAATTCTTTGGTGAACGGGGTGGGTAGCGATGTGTTCGTTAATGAGAGATGCGACGCATCCTGCCTTTATGTTCTAGCTTGAGGAACTCAGGAGGCTTCGCAGAGACAGTAGCTAATCTCCCGCAGAGAGACAATCTTGAGAACTTCTCTTGTTGGGGTTTGCTTTGATCACGAGGAATTGCCTGGATGCCAGACTGCACAGCCCAGAATCTTCCCATTGTTTTCAAGCTGCTTCCAAGCTCCTGTGCCCAACTCCTAATGCATCCTACCCAAGAGAACATAGCTCTGATTTTTACTTCTACTTGACCCAGTTCTTCATTGTCCGGACATTAACCTCCCAAATTTCAGTTCTTAAGAGTCCAATTCATTCTTCTGAGTTACTAGGTGCTTTCGACCTCCACCTCTGCAACACACCGCCTTCTTTTTGATGGAGCAACACACAGCCTCTCTCGGCTGGCTGGGATGGAGCGACATACAACCCTCTCCAGGCCGGCCAAGTGAAAGAACTTTGATTTGAAAAAGAATGGGAAAGTGCATAGTGGTTAAAAAAAAAAAAAAAGTACTAATGTGTACTGTATCACTAATCTTCAGAATTTGAGAAGCCCAATTTTTAGATAATGAAAATCCTTTCTTGGTCACTATTGGTAATATGTTTATTATTAAAAGATTTTTAGTAAATAAAGAATGAGAGGTAGCTGAGGAGTAAATGTCTGACAATGATAGAATGATATCACCTGGTCTCCAGACACATTGCTTATGTCTGCTGGATAGTTCCATCTGGATGTCCTGTAAGCAATTCATGTTTAATATGCTCCAGTAACATTATTTTATTTTTTTCTCCTATTGCCCAGTCCCTTGTGGTTCCTGTTCCATTTATTATACCATTGATTATGATCCAAGGAAATCAGAACCCATTTGCTAAACTTCTCTTTCCTTATCCTATTTTAATCGATTAGGGAAAATAATAAGCATTTTGCTTCCAGAATTATTTTTAGAATAATTCAAATCCTTTTAAGTAGTGTATAAAATACTTGCATTGCTGCAACATTAGTTTCCTCCTTTAGTCTTATTCTCACTTGAATCCATTCTCCCCCCATCATCGATCCAAAATATAATATTGGTAGTTAAACTTTATAGAAAAACCCAGATCTTTGAGGCTGACATATATATTAGCACATGATAAATATGCTAAACAAATGTTGACTTAAAATATGCTATATGGGGCTTCCCTGGTGGCGCAGTGGTTGAGAGTCCGCCTGCCCATGCAGGGGATGCGGGTTCGTGCCCCGGTCCGGGAGGATCCTACATGCCGCGGAGCGGCTGGGCCCGTGAGCCATGGCCGCTGCGCCTGCGCGTCTGGAGCCTGTGCTCCGCAACGGGAGAGGCCACAGCAGTGAGAGGCCCGCATACAGCAAAAAAATAAAATAAAATAAAAATGCTATATGACACTTCACAAGCTATACACTAATAACTTATTCTAATTAAATAATTTAAAATCTATTCTTTATTAACTATACAGATTTGAAACAGAAAAAGGAAAAGGAAGACACAAAGTCAGGAGTCACACTGTTTTCAAGTTCTGGGTCTACCAGTTACTAAGTTAATTTGGCTACCCTCAGCATTGCTGTGTTTCCCTGTGAAATTCAAATGGTAGAGTATATATTCCCTAACAGTAGGAAAGAGACTAATTTTAAAGTAAATAATTAATTAATTAGAAAAGCATAACTTATGAGATATTTATAGGGCCTCAGATTATACTATAGTTGCAAACATTTTACAGGAAGTTACTATAGCTATGGATGATTTAATATCTAAGTCAAATAGACAAGAGATGCCAAAATTCAACTTTATGTCTGTAATGTGAAGTAAGCCTATATAATTGAGATATTGTGATTATGTAGTAAAATCAAAATGAGAAAATTGAGTCAGATGATTTCTCAGGCTCATCAAATATCTAAAATTTGGAGCATGTTTCATATACCTGTGTTATATTAACAGTTTAAACTGTCATCTTAACACAACTTTGTCTGCATTTTGAGAAATGGCCACCAGAGGGCAGGAAGAACCAGCCTACAAGGTCCACAGGATTATATTAGAATAAATATTTTCAACTAATTATCATATACAGGCACACCTAGGAGATATTGTGGGTTTGGTTCCAGATCACCATAATAAAGAGAGTCACACAAATATTTTGGTTTCTTAGTGCATATAAAAGTTATGTTTAGGGGGCTTCCCTGGTGGCGCAGTGGTTGAGAATCTGCCTGCCGATGCAGGGGACATGGGTTCGTGCCCCGGTCCGGGAAGATCCCACATGCCGCGGAGTGGCTGGGCCCGTGAGCCATGGCCGCTGAGCCTGCGCGTCCGGAGCCTGTGCTCCGCAAAGGGAGAGACCACAACAGTGAGGGGCCCGCCTACCACAAAAAAAAAAAAAAAAAAAAAAGTTATGTTTAGGGACTTCCCTGGTGGTGCAGTGGTTGAGAATCTGCCTGTCAATGCAGGGGACATGGGTTTGATCCCTGGGCTAGGATTATCCCACATGCTGCAGAGCAACTAAGCCTGTGTGCCACAACTACTGAGTTTGCGTTCTAGAGCTCGTGAGCCACAACTACTGAGCCCACGAATCACAACTACTGAGCTCACGCACCACAACTACTGAAGCCCACATCATGCTCTAGGGCCTGCGTGTTGCAACTACTGCACTGGCGTGCTGCAACTACTGAAGCCCATGCGCCTAGAGCCCGTGCTCTGCAACAAGAGAAGCCACTGCAATAAAAAAGCTGTACACCACAAGGAAGAGTAGCCCTTGCTTGCCACAACTAGAGAAAGCCCGCAAGCAGCAATGAAGACCTAATGCAGTCAAAAATAATAAAAAAATTAAAATAAATTAGAATTTAAAAAAGATTTAAAAAGTTATGTTTACACTATACTGCAGTCTATTAAGTGTGCAATAGCATTATGTCTAAAAATACTAATATACATACCTTAATTAATTCACTTCACTGTACAGTAGAAACTAACACAACATTGTAAAACAATTATACTCCAATTAAAAATAATGCTGTACTGATAAATAATGTTAACCATCATATGACAATGCAGGTGTGCCACAAACCTTCAACTTGTAAAAAATGCAATATCTGCAAAGCACAATAAAGAGAAGTACAATAAAATGAAGCATGATGTCTGTAATTATTATACAATTATTTTCCTCAGTTGTGATTTCTAAATAAGTCATGTTATTCATCTATACAGGGTCACATAAGTACATAGTTACTTATGTAAATATTCCCAACACTCAAGTAAAGCACATTCTAAATAATAATCTACTTGACTTACAATTTGTGAACTTTCTCTATATCTACTATAAATAAAATAATGATTTTAAAATGTATTTATAAAAAATACATGTTATTGCTAAAATTTTTGCCTACTCAAGGAAATATAAAAATGACTTTCTCATATTGTTCTTATTGTGAACTAGTTCAGAAAATTATAAAATAAAGACATGCACTGATTTATTATATATTATAATATATAATATATATTATAATATAATCAATATATTATAAAAATAATCTCACATCCACATTTAAAAGAAAATTCAATCTCCTGCAACTTTGCTCCATTCAACAAGTCATCACTGTGAAGTTTCTTATATAGTCCAAAAATATTCTATGCATATCAAACGTATCAATGTATATATAGAAGTATATGTGTTATATTCATCAAATCTTAAACCTTGCTTTTTTCACTGAGCATGGGGCCCTGAACACTTTCCCTATGAGCAAGTGTAGATATACCACATGGATTTTACAAGTGGTAGAGTATTTCTAGGGATGTTTCAATAATTTCTTTAATTAAGTCTCTAGTCCTCCATTTTAAGGCATATAGACAAAATGAGTTCTAGTATACAAACTAATGTGTGTACACTCCAGAATACAAAACTCAAGTGCATTTAAAAAATGAATTATTTCCTTTGAATCAACTTAATTCCAACCAGGCTGATGAAAAGCTAAATCTGATCACTAACTAAAGGTGAATTTTCTCTGTTCTTTTCCCAGTTATGAATTTTCTGCTGTTTTTGTGCCAGACTTGGAACAGGACATCCTCCTGAAGACTATGAATCCTCTCTGAGGGCTGGTCCTGCAAATCAGGGGACAAAGGAGCCATCAGGCTTGAGGAAAAGTCCTCCCTCACACCCCTTACAGCACTGCAGGTGCTGAGGGAGGGGACTCTGCCTTGATCCATTTCCGAAGCTCTCCCTTTGCCCTCTTGTGTCCAGGACAGTTAGTGTCCTTCACTGAATACGTTCCAAGGACTTGAAAAGCCTCTGCCTTCTGGAGGCTCCTTTCACTTTTCTTCTCTACCCAGGTGTCTCAGACAACAAATTACAAAGCCTAACTCCAGCAGAAAATGAAGGAAGAGGGAAGAAGGAAAAGGAAAGAAGAGATGCATACATTCAAACATTTAGTTTATTTCTATGTTTTTTTCTATTTCACACAGTGCTGCAATGAAGAACTGTTGAATCAAAGGTAACTGTATTCACAGCTTTGAAATGGTCACAATACCATCCAAAGAGGATGCATCAAGGTATGTTCCCATCAGTAACGCACAAGGGCCTTTCCCCACATTCTCATGTGTATACGGTAAAGTTTTAAAATTTATTAATATGTAAGCTACTTTAATGTAGTCTAAGGTTGCAATTATTTCATTATACATGATATCAGTACATTTTCATGTGTTTATATCTTTGCCGTTCATATTATTCTCCTTTAAAAATTTTTTGTAATTCTTCCTCAAGAAATTCGAAGTGGCCTATAAGAAGCCATAATAGGGTAGTTCAAACTAAGATTTTATAAAAATATTCAAATAATTTAGAGAAAGGACAAAGACATTCTAGAAATCTGGAATTAAATTGAGTTGTAAATTTGGCTACAAGACATATAAGGGCTGATATATAATATCAATAATATTTGATACCTGATATCAGTTATCATCCAATAAATGAATACTTTTGTATTATTGTGAAGAGAGAAAACTTTTCTTAGGACAGAAATTCACAAAAATTATCTTGTAGTCCTATAATGTAGGTTATCTTTCCTATTAAACAAATAGTGACAAAAACAAAATTGTAGTAAAGATAAAAAGTGAGATGTGGTTTTCTATACCTGAAGAATACAAAATTCATAAAACTAAAATACTAGGTGTAATGGAGTAAGGTTAGCATCTATTGGCATAACATCCCTCCTTTTTGCCCCTCCCTCCAACTTTGATAACTAAAATTCAGAATCTATCCATGAACAAAAGTACCTCTGTGGGAGTTGTGGCATCTGGCACTATATGCCAAGGGACCCAGGAAGAGTCTTGCCCACCTGTGCATACAGAACTTGGTACAGGCTGTGGAACAAGCAGGAACCAATGAACCAGCCCCAGCCCCATCCATTCTCAGCCATAGTTGGAGAAAACCTGGAGAGTACTGATTTGGGCAGACAGCCACAGATGAGAGAGCCTTTTTTGAAATCCAGGCTTCCTGGGCAGAGATTCAGCCTGCCATCAGAGCAAAAACAAAACAAAACAAAGCAAAACGAGTTTGCATGCACTGGAGAGGGTAAGAGGAACTTTGCAAGGTCTGTCCCTCCACAAGACAGAACAGCAGAAGGCCAAACAAGCTGGCAGTGAACTCTCCTGTGAGGAAAGAGTGATAGGTGAGTGAATGCCCAGCTTCCCAGCTGTGCAGGGCAATGCTGGAGAAACCCATTTCTCTCCTGCTGTGCCCAGAATATTGAGGCAGATCTCCACGACTCTGGAGAGGAAGGAAATCAAGAAAAAGGTAGATAAGAAATATTTCAGAGCAGTTAATGGACACTGTTACTACTGAATGCTTTCAGCACTCCAGCAGTAAGCCTTCCCACAAGCTGCTGGGCAAGCCTTACCTGAGGATTTGCCCCACCTGGCCTGCAGACACCCCCAGTGCACCACATGTTAAACCCGCTGTGCAGCCAGCTCTTGTAGGTACTCCTGAGTGTGACAGTGATAGCCAGCACAAACAAACACGAAGTTCATGCATAAAACAGGCTAGGGTCTGTGGGCAGGGAGAAACTGCAAATTTGAGCTGTAGTGACACCTTCTGGAAAACCAGCAGGCAGCCTGATGAGTAGTAATATCTAAAGGAAAGACACAAGCTTGAGAATCATGCTACCAGAGGGAGCAAGAAGCATGGATCAGGTGTATTCAATCAAGGTCAGAGAAAGTCCCAGATATAATCAGGACCAACAAAAAGCATATTCCACCTGAAGGCAACTAGTAAAGATTTGAGAGGTAACTTCTACTTTAAATGCAAAAACAGCAACACAAACTTCAAGGAATATGAAAAATCAAGGAAACATAAAATTGGCAAAAAAAAAAAAAAAAAAAAAAAACCCTCAAAAATCCTCAATATGCCACCAGTAAGTTAAACAAAGACACAGAATCCTGTGATTTACCTTATGAAGAATTCAAAATAGTTGTTTTGAGGAAACTAAATGAGCTGCAAGAAAACAGAAAGACAACTGAATGAAATCAGAAAAATAATACATTAACAAAATGAGAAATTTAAAAGAGAGATATAAAAAAGAAACAACAGAAGTTCTGAAGCTGAAGAACTCAGTGAATGAAGTGAAGAATGTAAGGGAGAGCATCAGTAGCAGAATAGACAAAACAGAAGATAGAATCAGTGAGCTAGAGGATAGGAACTTTGACATAACTGAGTCAGAGGAGAAAAAAAAAAGAATGAAAAAGAATGGAAAAAGCCTATGTGATCAATGGGATCAAACAATCCAGTATCAGAAACATTGGATTCAGAAGAAGAGAGGGAGGAGTGGGCAGAGAGATTTTCTAAAGAAACAGTAGCTGTAAACCTGGGAAAACTTGGACATCCAAGTTCATGAAGCTAATAGAGCACCCCATTATCTCAATTCAAAACAACCTTCTCCAAGAGACGTTATAATTAAACTGTCAAAAATCAAAGACAAAGAAAGAATTCTAAATGCATTAAGAGGAAAAAGAATGTAACTTACAAAGGAACTCCCATGAGGCTATCATTGGATTTCTCAGAGGAAACCCTACAGGCCAGGAGAGAGGGGAAGGATATATTCAAAGTGTTGGAAGAAAAAAAATTGCCACCCAAGAATACTCTATCCAGGAAAATCATCCTTCAGAAATGAAAGAGAAATAAGACTTTCCCAGAAAAACAATATTTATATCATAAATATAATATTAAAAAGAGGTGAATTATGACATTAAAAAAGTAAGGGGGAGGGAGTAAAGGGTAGAGACTTTGTATGTAATGGAAGTTCATTTGATAACACCTTAAATGGACTGTTTGATCTATAAGATGTTCTATGTAAGCTTAATGGTAGCCACAAAGCAAAAAACCTAGGGATTCAAAAAAGGAAATCAGAGCATACCACCAAGGACAATCACCAAGCCACAAAGGTTGGCAACGTGAGAGGGAAAAAGGAACAATGGACTGATAAAATAGCCAGAATGCAAGTAATCAGATGGCATAAATAAGTCCTTACCTACCAATAATTTCTCTAAGTGTAAGTGGATTGAATTCACCAATCAAAAGGCACAGAGTGGCTGGGTGCATTAAAAAAATACAGAACCCAACTGTATGCTGCTTACATGAGACACACATCCGCTTTGAAGACACACATGGGATCTTAGTGAAGGTATGGAAAAATATATTTCATGCAAGTGGAAACCAAAAGAAAACAGGGATAGCTCTACTTATATTTGACAAAAAAGACTTGAAAAAAAATGGTAACTAGACAAAGAAGCTCATTATATAAGAATAAAGGGCTCAACTCATTAAGAACATATAATCATCATAAATATATACACACTCAACATCAGAGCACCTAAATATATGAAGCAAATACTAACAGATCTGAAGAGAGAAGTAGACCATAATACAATAACAGTAGGGGACTTCATTACCCCATCTTGCATAAGTCATCCAGACAGAAAACCAACAAACTTTGAATTTGCACTATACATCAGAACAAGTGGTCCTAACCGACGTATATGGAACATTCCACCATACAGCAGCATAATACACATTCTTCTCAAGCACACACACAACATTCTCCAGAACAGATCGTTTGAAAGGCCATACAACAAGTCTTAGAAAATGTAAGATTGAAATTATACCAAGTATCTTTTTGACCACATGGTATGAAACTAGAAGTCGACAAAAGGAAAGATGGAAATGTTACAAACATGTGGAAACTAAACAACATACTACTGAATAACCAATAGGCCAATGAAGAAATCAAAAGGGTAATCAAAAAATATATCAAAACAATTGGAAATGAAAATACAACACACTAAATCTTATACGATATCATAGAAGCAGTTTTTAGAAGAAGGTTTATAATGAAAAATGCATATAGTAAGAAAAAATATCTCAAATAAACAACCTAACTTTACACCTCAAGAAACTGAAAAGAAGACCAAATTAAACCTAAAGTTAGCAGAAGGATGTAACTAACAAAGATCAGAGCAGAGGTAAATGAAATAGAGAAGAGAAAAACAATAGGAAAGACAAAACTAAGAGCTTTTCTTAAAAGACAAAAGCTAGACTAAGAAAAAAAGGGAAAAGACTCATAAAATAAAATTAGAAATGAAAGAGGAGACATTACAACTGTAATGTCTGTAACAGAGAAATACAAAGGATCATAAAAGACTATCATGAACAATTTTATGCCAACAAATTAAATAACCTAGAAGAAATAGATACATTCCTAGAAACACACAACTTACCAAGACTGGATCATGAAGAAATAGAAAATCTGAACAGATAAGTAATGAGTAAGGAGATTGAATCAGTAATCAAAAACCTCCCCAAACAGCGAACCCCAGGATCAGATGGTTTCACTGCTGAATTCTATCAAACATTCAATGAAGAAATAACAACAATTTTTCTCAAAATCTTCCAAAAACTTGAAGAGAAGGCAACTCTCCCAAATTCATATGAGACCCATATTGCCTTGACATCAAAGCCAGACTAAGACACAAAAGAAGAGAAAATTATAGACCAATATCCCTGATGAACATAGATGCAAAGATTCTCAGCAAAATATTAGCACACTGAGTTCAACAACACATCACAAGGATCATACATCATTATTGACTGGGATTTATCCCTGGGATGCAAGTATGGTTCAACATATGCAAATCAATAAATGTGATATACTACATTAGTAGATTGAAAGATAAAAACATCACATGATCATCTCAATAGATGCAGAAAAAGAAATTGACAAAACCAATATCCTTTCATGGTAAAAACACTCAAGAAATTGGGTGTAAAAATATGCCTCAACATAATAAAGGCCATTTATGACAATCCCATAGTTAACATCGTACTTAACAGTGAAAGTTGAAAGCTTTTCCTCTGTGATCAGCAAGAAGACTGGGTGCCCACTCTCATCACTCCTAGTCATCAAAGTACTGCAAGTCTTAGTGGGAATGTTAATTGTTTGAGCCCCTAGGAAAACTGTGGAATAGAGGTTCCTCAGAAAATTTTTTTAAAAAACTTATTTTTATATGATACAGCAATCCCACTTTTGGGTACATATCCACAGGAAATGAAAACAGGAGATCAAAAAGATATCTGCAATCCCATGTTTACTGAAGCATCATTCAAAATAGCCAAGATATGGAAACAATCTGTCAATGGATGGATTCATATATATATATATGTATATATATATATATATAATGAATATTATTCAGCCATGAGAAAGAAGGGTGTCCTGCCACTGCAACAACATGGATGGATCTTGACAGTATTATGTTAAGTGAGATACGTCAGACAGGAAAAGAGAAATACTGTATGATATCACTTATATGTGAAACCCAGAAAAGCCAAACTCATTGAAATAGAAAGTAGATTGGTGGTTACCAGGGCTGGGGGCTGGAGGAATTGGGGGGATATTGGTCTAAGGTACAAACTTACAATTAGAATATGAATTAGTTCTGGAGAGCTAATGCACAGCATATTGATTATACTGTATTGTATACTTCAGAGTTGCTAAGAGACTACGTCTTAAATGTTCTTACCAAAAAAAAAAAAATATATATATATATATATAATTATGTGATGTGACCAAAGTGACTGAAGGGTTAACTAATCCTACAATGGTAATCATATTTCAGTATATAAATATATCAAATCAACACGTCTTAACACCTTAAACTTACACAATGTTATAGGTCAATTTTATTTCAACCAAAAATATAATAATGAATGCATTTAATTCAGCTTGGTAAAACAAAACCAAGCTGTTGATTTTATTGATAGAATTAGCAATTTAAAAAGGTTGTTAGAGTCTACCAAATAATTGCTAGTTAAATGAGATCATGCATGTAAAAGTGCTAGTACAATGCTTAGGCAATGATAAATTCTCAATAAATTTTAATTATTATTATTTTAATAATATTATTTTCAAAACATTTACTTAATTTCTCATTTTCCCCCTCAATTCTATGTTCTTTCTGCCTGCTCCAGTTAAAATAATTTCAAATTAAATTTAGAATAGACAATGGGATCCTTTGGAGAAGATTCTTGGGAGAGCAGAGATTACTCTACTTATGGCTTATATTTAACTAAAATTTATTGGAAATGACTAACAAAGTGTGATGATTCAATCAGACAGACCTGTATTTGCAAACTTTATTCAAGGAACACATTAAAAAACTCCACCCCACTCAAGGTTAATATTTTACACAGTATACCATAGTGGTGAGATGACAAAACAAAACTAAATTAAATCAACAAATTGGTAATTTTATTGCAAATCCTAGAACTTCTATACCCCTGTCTATCACATAATCTCTTTACTCTCAAAAGATACAGATAGACATTCACAAAGTATTAAAGCCACATAGAGAGGACAAGCCATGTTTCCTGTTTTGGGGTTGCTTGGAATTCTTTTTTTTTTTTAATCATCATGAGACATAAGGAAGGGACATATTTCTAATGCAAGTTCAACAACAGCTTAACTGTGGTAAAAGGCAGAAAAGATGACTAGGTAACTTCAGGGAGAAAAGACTTTTTGATACTATAATCTTGTCCCCATAAAGGTATGGACTACCACTGTGGCTGCCTTCTTATCCCTTTACTTCAGCAGCTTATTGGTTGATGTTTCTATGTATTTGGAGCCTGTTTATTTGAGATTTCAGGAATGAATTTTCCTATATACGGGAATGCCTAAAGAGTACTTACAAAAAGAATTTTCTCCTCATTCCTTTCTCTGCACTATGGAAAATATTTTTAGGGCCTTTTAACAATACAGTGCAGTGTTTTTTGTCATAATCCATTTCTAACAGAACAAACATAATACTTTCATTTTTTCTTGCTTGTTCACATGGCATGCTATTATTTGTATGTTAATTCAAACAAGACACTTAAAGATTTCATGCATTCATTCTCAAGCTTCCCTTCCTTTAGAGCATGCTGAACCTTGACTAGATTGTGTAAACAAATGCTGCATAAATGGTCACAGCATTTCCTTTGACCCGAATTTGGCCTTTTTATTTAAAAAACCAATACACTTAGAGCATTGGTGAATGACCAAACAAATTGACTTTCTCAATCACAAAAGTCTACATGGCGGTTTTGTACAGAGTTGCATGTTTCTCTACTTAATCTTATCTCCATTGACTCCCCAAATGCTATTTCTGAAAGATTATAAATCGTATGTTCCCTATTCAAAATCTTTTCCTTTTAATACACTTAAAAATCTCTGGCTTCTAAACAGTCTATCATATATTGGCTGATAAAGTAAAACAACAACTGAATAATTCATACAGGCAAATCTGCCTTGGGAGTAAAAAAAAAAAAAAAGGTTTATTTTGGCTAAGATGACTCTAATTGGCAGTCTTCATTGAAAATTTTGCAGACAATATACCTTTTAATGTGGTATCAAAAAAAAAAAAAATCAAGAAAACCTTAAGTGCAATGAAAGGCATTTGTTTGTAAAAACTCTGCTTTAGTTAATGTATTTTGTCCTTAGGGTCTAAAAGGCAGTTCTCTTGTCTTCTACTCAAACAGAAACACACAGCACCGTTCTCATGCTACTGACATTAGAATGACTGAAACCAAGAATTAAAAGACTGAGTGCTTTGTTGTGATGTGTGTAAAAGCTTCAACCTATCAAAATGGGCTTGGAATCACTGCCTCTAGCAGAACAGTTTTTGTTTGTTTGTTTGTTGTCTGTTTGATGCTTCCTGGGCTGCTAGCATTTTTGTCATCTAGTTTCCACCCTCAGAGGCCCCCCACCCCACCTTACTTTTTCTGTCTCCTGCATGTGCTTGTCAGCACAGCTGCAAGGGAGCAAAGGCTGCACTTCCTCTCCTCCTTGTCTCCCTAAACATCAGAATTGTGCAGTGAAATCATACCCTTTGCTCTGTTGTTTAGAAAGGAAACCAAGTTCCCAAGTCCAGGCTTTCCCGAGGTGACAGTACACAGGTAGGAGGAGGGGATTTGTGATATAATCAAATCCCATATCCCCTGGGCGAGTGATTTACAAACTGGAGAATAATTATATTACAGAGATTGTCCCACAGGAGTGAGAGTTCTGAGTCCCATATCAGACGCCCCAGCCTGTGGGTCTAGCACTGAGAACAGCCTCCAGAGCATTTGGCTTTGAGAGCCAGCAGAGCTTGATTTCAGGAGCTCCACAGGACTGGGGGAAACAGAGACACCACTCTTGGAGGTGCACACAAGGTCTTGTGTGCACTGGGACCGAAGGCAAAAGCAGTGACTTTATAGGAGTCTGGGTCAGACATACTGCTGGTCTTGGAGGGTCTCCTGGGGAGGTGGGGGATAGCTGTGGCCCACCCTGAGGACATAGACACTGGTGGTGTACATGTCAAGGAGCATTCATCTGCTTGAGTTCTCCTGGAGGCTGACATTTTGGCACCAAGACCTGGTCCCTACCTGTAGCCTGTAGGTTTCAGTGCTGGAATGCTTCAGACCAAACAAAAAACTGGGCAGGGACACAGCCCCACCCATCAGCAGACGGGCTGTCTAAAGACTTCCTGAGCCCACAGGTGCCTCTAGACACATCCCTGGACATGGCCTTGTCAACCAGAGGGCCAAGACCCAGCTCCACCCACCAGTGGGCAGGCATTAGTCCTTCCCACCAGGAGGCCTGCACAAGTCTCTAGACCAGCCTCACTCAGCAGGGAGCAAACAGCAGAAGCAAGAAAACTACAATCCCGTAACCTGTGGAACTGAGTCTGCAAACACAGGTCAGAAGCCACCCTGGGTCACTGGCCCTTGGGCGACGAAAGGGGAGTGCATTGCTGGGATGCATAGGACATCTCCTACAGAGAGCCACTTCTCCAAGGTCAAGAAACATAACTAACCTTCTACATACATAAAAATACAAGTAGAAATTTAGATAAAATGAGATGGGAGAGGAATATGGTCCAGACAAAGGAACAAGATAAAACCCCAGAAGAATAACTATGTAAAGTGGAGATAGGCAATCTACCTGAGAAAGAGTTCAGAGTAATGTTCGTAAAGATGATTCAAAAACTCGGGAAAAGAATGGATGCACAGAGCAAGAAGTTATAAGAAGTATTTAACAAAGAGTTAGAAAATATAATGAACAACCAAACAGAATTGAAGAATATAATAACTGAAATGAAAAATACACTAGAAGGAATCAATAGCAGAATAAATGAGGCAGAAGAATGGATAAGTGACGTGGAAGACAGAATGGTGGAAATCTCTGCTGCAGAACACAATAAAGAAAAAAAGAATGAAAAGAAATGAGGACAGTTTAAAAGGCCCTTGGGAGAACACCAAATGCACTAACATTTGCATTATAGGGATCTCAGAAGGAGAAGAGGGAGAGAAAAGGCCTGAGAAAATATTTGAAGAAATAATAGCTAAAAAAACCTTCCCTAACATGGGAAAGGAAACTGTCACCCAAGCCCAAGAAGTGCAGAGAGTTCCATACAGGATTAACCCCAGGAGGAACATGCCAAGACACACAGTAATCAAACTGACCAAAATAAAAGATAAAGAGAAAATATTAAAAGCAACAAGGGAAAAGCAACAAATAACATATAAGGGAATCCTTATAAGGTTATCAGCTGATTTTTCAACAGAAACTCTGCAGGCCAGAAGGGAGTGGCATGATATATTTAAAGTGATGAAAGAGAAAAACCTACAACCAAGAATACTCTACCCAGCAAGGCTCTCATTCAGATTTGACAGAGAAATGAAAAACTTTACAGACAAGCAAAAGCTAAAAGAAATGAGCACCATCAAACAAGCTTTACAACAAATGCAAAAGGAACTTCTCTAGGTGGAAAAGAAAAGGCCACAACTAAAATAAGAAAATTATGAAATGGGAAAGCTCACCAGTAAAGGCAAATGTACAGTAAAGGTAGGAAATCATCCACACACAAATATGATATCAAAGCCAGGAATCATGACAGGAGGAGAGTACAAATGCAGGGTATCTAAAATGTGTTTGAAATTAGGAGATCAGGGACTTAAAACTAGCATGTATAAGTATAGACTCCTATACAAAAACCTCATGATAACTGCAAAACAAAAATCTATAATAGATAGACACACAAAAAAGAAAAAGGAATCCAAACATAACACTAAAGATAGTCATCAAATCAGAAGAGAAGAAAACAAAAGAAGGGGAAAAAAGACCTACAAAAACAAATCCAAAACAATTAACAAAATGGTAATAGAAATATACATATCAATAATCACCTTAAACATAAATGGACTGAATGCTACAACCAACACAGACTGGCTGAATGGTCACAAAAACAAGATCCATATATTTGCTGCTTACAAGAGGCTCACTTCAGATCTAGAGACACATACAGACTGAAAGTGAGGGGATGGAAAAAGGTATTCCATTCAAATGGAAATCAAAAGAAAGCTAGAGTAACAATACTCATATTGGACAAAATAGAGTTTAAAACAAAGACTGTTACAAGACACAAAGAAGGATACTACATAATGATCAAAGGATCAATCCAAGAAGAAGATATAACAATTGTAAACATATATGTACCCAACACAGGAGCACCTCAATATATAAGGCAAATGTTAACAGACATAAAAGGAGAAATTGACAGTAACACAATAATAGTGGGGGACTTTAATAACACCCCACTTACATCAATGGACAGAACATACAGACAGAAAATCAATAAGGAAACACAGGCCTTAAATGACACTTTAGACCAGATGGACTTAATTGATATTTATAGAGCATTCCATCCCAAAGTGGCAGAATACACATTCTTTTCAAGTACACATGGAACACTGTCCAGGATAGATCACATGCTGGGCCAAAAAGCAAACCTCAGTAAATTGTGTTTCCAACCATAACACTATGAGACTAAAAATCAACTACAAGAAAAAATCTGCAGAAAAACACAAACACGTGGAGGCTAAACAATATGCTACTAAACAGCCAGTGGATCACTGAAGAAGTCAAAGAGAAAATTAAAAATACCTAGAGACAAATGAAAACAAAAACATGATGATCCAAAACCTATGGAATGCAGCAAAAGAAGTTCTAAGAGGGAAGTTTATAGTGATACAAACTTACCTCAGGAAGCAAGAAAAATCTCAAATAAACAACCTATCCTCATGCTTAAAGCAACTAGAGAAAGAAGAACAAACAAAAACCAAAGTTAGTAGAAGGAAAGAAATCATAAAGATCAGAGCAGAAATAAATGAAATAGAGGCTAAAAAAAAATAGAAAAGATCAGTGAAACTATAAGCTGGTTCTTTGAAAAGATAAACAAAATTGATAAACCTTTAGCCAGACTTATCAAGAAAAAAAGGAAGAGGGCCCAAATCAGTAAAATCAGAAATGAAAAAGAAGTTACAACTGACACCAAAGAAATACAAAGGATCATAGGAGAATACTATAAGCAACTATACGCCAATAAAATGGACCATCTAGAAGAAATGGACAAATTCTTTTTTAAAAAATTTATTTATTTTATTTTATTTATTTTTGGCTGCATTGGGTCATCATTGCTGCGTGTGGGCTTTCTCTAGTTGCGGCGAGTGGGGGCTACTCTTCATTGTGGTGCACAGATTTCTCATTGTGGTGGCTTCTCTTGTCGCAGAGCACAGGCTCTAGGCACATGTGCTTAAGTAGTTGTGGCACATGGGCTTAGTTGCTCCATGGCATGTGGAATTTTCCTGGACCAGGGATCGAACCTGTGTCCCCTGCATTGGCAGGCATATTCTTAATCACTGAACCACCAGGGAAGTCCCTGGACAAATTCTTAGAAAGATACAATCTCCCAAGACTGAGTCAGGAAGAAATAGAAAATATGAACAGACTAATTACCAGTACTCTAATTGAATCAGTTATTTAAAAAACTCTCAACAAGAAAAATCCCAGGACCAGATGGCTTCACAAGTGAATTCTACCAAATATTTAGAGAAGAGTTAACACCTACCCTTCTGAAACTATTCCAAAAAATTGCACAGGAAGGAACACTTCCAAACTAATTCTATGAGGCCACCATCACCCTGATACCAAAACCAGACGAAGATATCACAAAAAAAGAAAATTACAGGTCAATGTCACTGATGAACATAGACACAAAAATCCTCAACAAAATACTAACAAACTGACTCCACCAAGACATTAAAAGATCAGATTAAATCCCACCATAATTAAGTGGGATTTATGCCAGGGATGCAAGGATTTTTCAATATCCATAAATCACTTGATGTGATACACCACAGTAACAAACTGAAGAATAAAAAGCATATGATCATCTCAATAGATGCAGAAAAAGCTTTTGATAAAATTCAGCATCCATTTATGATAAAAGCTTTCCAGAAAGTAGGCAAAGAGGGAATATACCTCAATATAATAAAGGTCATATATGACAAACTCAGAGCTAACATCATACTGAATGTTGAAAAGCTGAACGCATTTCCTCTAAGATGAGGAACAAGACAAGGATGTCCAATTTCGTCACTTTTATTCAACATAGTTTTGGAAGTCTTATCCACAGCGATCAGAGAAGGAGAAGAAATGAAAGGAATCCAAATTGGAAAGGAAGAAGTAAAACTGTCACTGTTTGCAGATGATATGATGCTATACATAGAAAATCCTAAAGATGCTACCAGAAAACTACTAGAGCTCATCAATGAATTTGGTAAAGTTGCTGGATACAAAATTAATATACAGAACTCTGTTGCATTTCTACACTAACAATGAAACATCAGAAAGAGAAATTAAGGAAATAATCCCATTTACCATTGCATCAAAAAGAATAAAATACCTAGGAATAAACCTATCTAAGAAGGCAAAAGACTTGTATTCCGAAAACTATAAGACACTGATGAAAGAAACTGAAGACAACGCAAACAGATGGCAAGGTATACCGTGTCTTTGGATTGAAAAAATCAATATTGTTAAAATGACCATACTACCCAAGGCAAACTATAGACTCAATGCAATTCCTATCATTACCAATGGCATTTTTCACCCAACTAGAACAAAAAATTAAAAAATTTGTATGGAAACACAAAAGACCATGAATAGCCAAAACAATCTTGAGAAAGAAGACTGAGCTTGAGAAATTACACTCCCAGACTTCAGATTATACTACAAAAAGCTAAAGTCATCAAAACAGTATGGTACTGGCAGAAAAACAGACATATAGATCAATGGAACAGAATAGAGATCCCAGAAATAAACCCACACACTTATGGTCAATTAATGTACGACAAAGGAGGCAAGGATATACAATTGAGAAAAGACAGTCTCTTCAATAAGTGGTGCTGGGAAACCTAGACAGCAACATGTAAAAGAATGAAATCAGAACGTTCTCTAGCACCATATCCAGAAATAAACTCAAAATGGATTAAAGACCTAAATGCAAGATTGGATACTATAAAACTCCTAGAGGAAAACATAGGCAGAATACTCTTTGACATAAACCACAGCAGTAATTTTTTGGATCCATCTCCTAGAGTAATGGAAATAAAAACAAAAATAAACAAATGGGACTTAATTAAACTTAAAAGCTCTTGCACAGCAAAGGAAACCATAAACAAAATGAAAAGACATCCTACAGACTGGGAGAAAATATTTGCAAATGATGCTACCGACAGGGATTAATTTCCAAAATATACAAACAGCCCATACAGCTAATATCAAAACACAAATAAACAAAAAACAAAAACCCCAATCAAAAAATGGGTAGAAGACCTAAATAGACATTTCTCCAAAGAAGACATACAGACGGCCAACAAGCACATGGAAAGATGCTCAGTATTGCTAATTATTAGAGAAATGCTGATAAAAACTGCAATGAGATATCACCTCACATCAGTCAGAATGGCTATCATTAAAATGTCTACATAAATGCTCAAGCGAGGGAGTCTGGGGGAGAATGAACACATGTATACATCTGGCTGAGTCGCTTTGCTGCGCACCTGAAACTATCACAACATTGTTAGTCGGCTATACTCCAATATAAAATAACAAGTTAAAAAAATATTTGAGTGGGTGTGGAGAAAAAGGAACCTCTGACTCTGTTGGTAGGAATGTAAATGGTGCAGCCACTATGGAGAACAGTATGGCGTTTCCTTAAAAAAAAAAAAGTTACCATATGATTCTGCAATCCCACTACTGGGCATATATCTGGACAAAATTATAATTAAAAAAATACAAGTACCCCAATGTTCACTGCAGCACTATTTACAACAGCCAAGACATGGAAGCAACCTAAATGTCCATTGACAGATGAATGGATAAAGATCTGGTACATATATACAATGGAATATTGATCAGCCATTAAAAAAAAGGATGAAATAATGCCATTTGCAGCTACATGGATGGACCTAGAGATTATCATACTAAATGAAGTAAGTCAGACAGAAAAAGACAAATATCGTATGATATCACTTATATGTGGAATCTAAAAAAAATCGTACAAATGAACTTATTTACAAAACAGAAATAGACTCACATACATAGAAGACAAACTTATGGCTACCAAAAGGGGGAGAGATAAATCAGAGTTTGGGATTAACATATACACACTACTATATATAAAATGGGTAAACAACAAGTACCTACTGTATAGCACAGAGAACTCTATTCAATATTCTGTACTAACCTATAATGGCAAAGATTGAAAAAGAAAAAATAAATATACATAAAACGGAATCACTTTGGTGTGTACCTGAAACTAAGACAATTTTGTAAATTAACTATACTTCAATTAAAAATATTAAAAAATACACAGGGAACCAAAAATCACACTTTCCATACTTAACAAAGAAAAATATATACATACATTAAAAAAAAGAAAATGTTCCCTAAATGAGTCTGCATCCCTGAAAGAAAACATGAACATGCCTACCTACCCACATTTTCACTAATATTTGTTATGCTGCAACTTTCTAAAATTTATTAATGTGCCTGTAAAGTGTTATTTTGTGTTGCTTACCTGATTTTATATATATATATATATATATATATATATATTTTTTTTTTTTTTTTTTTTTTTTTTTTTTGCGGTATGCGGGCCTCTCACTGTTGTGGCCTCTCCCTTTGCGGAGTTCGGGGTCCGGACGCGCAGGCTCAGCGGCCATGGCTCACGGGCCCAGCCGCTCCGCGGCACGTGGGATCTTCCCGGACCGGGGCACGAACCCGCGTCCCCCGCATCGGCAGGCGGACTCTCAACCACTGCGCCACCAGGGAAGCCCCTGATTATATATTTTTTAATCCATTAGTGTTGTCCCTACCTTGAAATACCTATTCATACTCCTTGTTCTGTATTCTGTTGGATTTCTCAAATTTTTTCTCATTAGTATTAAAAGAATTCCTTAAACAGGAATCATTTCTGTTATAGAAAGGGATAATGTGTGTCAAAGATTTCTAATTTATTTTCAAAACTTTCTCTCCCCTTTTTCTCATAGAAACTGGAACAATATTTTTAGCTGACTACATTATCATTCAGGTAAAGGCTATATTCCTCAGCCTCCCTTGCAGCTCAATGTGGCCATGGAACTTAAATTAGAGAAGGTAAGATAAGGGCAGAATTGTTGTGTGTCGGTGAGTTCCCAGAGTTGGTAGTTGTGTTTCCTCAATGTGTTTCCACATTTGGCCATAAGTAAATGAGCCATATTCTAGCTGGAGCTGGAGAAGTATGGCTCCTGATAACTCATGAAGTGGAGTTGCCACACCAAACCTGGATGGTCAACCTAACGTCTAATTTTATATGAGCAAGAAATACACTTGCTGAATTCGCTGTTATCTTGAGTGTTGTCTGTCACTTGTAAATGAACACGATTCTAAGTAACTGAGGTGATTACATACATGTAGTCTATAAACAGAGATTGTAGAGGAATATCGTAAATCATATGTGTATGTCACCTTGCCAGTCATGAATCCATTAAGGTTTTTTTAACTTTCAC
Organism: Kogia breviceps; assembly: GCF_026419965.1. Lineage (NCBI taxonomy): Eukaryota > Metazoa > Chordata > Mammalia > Artiodactyla > Physeteridae > Kogia > Kogia breviceps. Next base: position 179,797,878 of record NC_081312.1, on the reverse strand, counting down.
GTTTAAGTACTTTGACTATGGTGTTTGACCCCTGTTTCTATTTTTATCTTTATCAACTTTGAGGCCAGTAAGTGGGTTGCTGAGCTAAACAAGGAGAGCTCTTTTCCTGAGCGTGCGGTGTGTCTGGATTCACGTCACTGTGCAGCATCAGTGCCGCGTGTGACACAGTCGGAGAACACAAGAGAAAAGGGAAATAAAGACACAGCTCTCAATGCTAACATGAGTATTTCCTTAAATTTAAGTGAACAGGAAAATATAGGTATAAATTAGAAACAGGGAGTCCAAAAACAGTCTTTTAAATGAGGTCACATAAACTATGTGGAAAATTCATTTAAAATATTGAACTCTGTCCACAGCTGTGTGCACCTCTGCACAGCAGGTCTCCTTTCGTGAAAGGCAATGCATTTCCTAAGAGTTTTGTCTTTCTCCTTTCTCAGAAGCTTCACGTGAAAGCAGAAAACTCAAGGAAGTCATCTGGAGACTGAGACGGTGCTTTTCTCCACCGCCATGTCACCAAGGCACTGAACAGCAGACCCTGTGCCAGTGTAGACAGCTGGGTTCCCATCTTCAGTTGAGGGAGGATAGGGGGAAGGCAGGAAAGATGAAAATCTTCTTCAAATCACTTGCTTAAGGAATACATTTAACATTCAAACAAAAAGAAGTTGGAGATCTTACAGAAACATGTTGGGCCACATATCAAGCTTATATCAGTTTTAAATATTTGAAGATGTGTACAGATCTATGAATCTACCTTCATCAAAAGTATTGCTTTGGTTGTAGTGGTCAGCGGTATTCTTTTATGAGGCGGCATTATTCTTAAGCAACTATCATCTTAGATTCTTAGCCTTCTTCACTTTTAACAGCTCAACACATCTTCTAAGGAGTCTTTGAAATATTTTTTCTGGTTTGGCGATTAATTTAGATGACGTCTATGGCCCCTTTCAACTCTGAAACTCTCTGATCTGGATCATTGTGTTGAATCATGTCTAAGGAAGTCAAGGTCATCCAATGACTTCACCCGGGTCCTTTTCCCTGGTCTCTGGTACTAAAGTTGGCTGGTCATTTTGAAAATGCTTGTAGACAAATGCCTCAGGATTCCTGCCCTGCTAATGCAGAGTCAATCATTATTAATAATAGAAATGACATTGTTTTGTTTTATTCAATGGTGTTAACTTAGCAAACATTTATTGAGCACCTCTTCTGGGTAAGACATTAAGGAATATACAAAATTATAATAAATGATCTTGACCTTAAGAAGCTTAAGGAAAATATGACATATTCACAAATCACCACAAATTAAGGCATTAATATAATAATACAATAAGAGAAGAGAGGAAACTACTTTTGTATACACGTTCTACAGGATGGAACATTTGGACCTTTAAAGGTGGCTCAAATTTCAAAAGGTAAGGTATCTCTGACTGAAAGGCTTTAGTTGATATATTAAAGCCTTTTACTCAGAGGTACCAGCAGAAAAAGTAGTTTTGAGGTAAGGATAAGAATTTTCAAAACATGTTTTCCTTCAGATTTTATAAAAGTACATTTATTCATTAAAAGTGAAGTGCTTATCTAAGCGAACATTTTGTGAAAGAATTAATCAGGCTCAGAAAACTCATTCTTCAATCTTACCACAGATATGAATCACTGTAATTTAATTATTTAAGTAACTACTGTTATTAATTATTGCCTTTTTTTGGTGAAGGACAGCACTTTATAAATACCTACTTTACTTATTACCTTAAGGATCATCCAATAAGCATATATGAAGTTTTATCTTTTTTGTCTTTAGTGGTGCTTCTCAAACTATCCATTGTGAAGGCCTATTACATTTTGTAAAACGTAATAAAAATACCGTGGCGATGTCATACTGCTACAAAATTTTCCAAATTCATACTCGCAGTTACTGAACAAATTAGTTGCAGATTAGTACATGCTGTCTTAGTACTATTCAAATGACTACATTAAGTAATGAGTTGATGCAAAAGAAATAAAAAGATACTGTCACCATCACAGATGTGACCAAGTGGAAAATACAGCATAAGGCACAAGTGCTAACGAGAGATGAGAACAGTAAGAAATAAAGACAGCTAACATTTTAAAACTAGGCCTTGTGGGATGGGTAGAATCTGAAAAGAAACCACACTCTAAATGAAGGAAACGAAGCAATGCTTTGTGTTGGAGGGGAGCATGCGGTTCGGACGACAATAAAGGGTCATTTTCCACCAGATGCTTTAGAAATCAAGGAACTCTAAGTGCTGCCATGACACAAAAAACTGTTCAGGACCCCAGTTTCTGAACTTCGGCTCAAATACTGCTTAGTTCATGGACCTTACAGCCTCGCCCTCACGATTCTCAGTGTGCAGCTTCACCAGTGGAAAGAGGTCTGCATGCAGATGAGGGTGAGTTTATTTCATGCTTAGCTCTCTCCAATACAATTTCACATTCAGAATATAAAGAAAGACAGACAACAAGCTAGCCCAAACTTCTTTTAAATTATGGTACATTTCATACTAAAAGTTATACAATGCTTATAACAAACTTTGTTTTAGAAAGTATATTCAACGATCCTTGCGTGTAAAACAATGAAAGCCCTTTGCCTACAAAATATAAAAGGATTTACAATGAAGCACTCTTACCAGTAAATCTGGAACATATTCCTGTAGTTCACTGGCTTGACTTAAACAAGTGTGTCTAAGACTCATGGCTGCTTCTTACCACCAAGTGGCAGCAAAACCCAGGTGATGACACAGGTGTACTAAGGAGAGGATTTCACACTATGCTTTTAAAAGGAACTGATGTGAGACTGGATTTTAAACTTCCACATTAAGAACAGAGGATGGGAAGGAAGAGGGAGAGACAGAATGAAGCAGAGAGATCTGAATAAAATATTTGCTTTACCACTCACCTTTAAAAATGACATGGAGGGCTTCCCTGGTGGCGCAGTGGTTGAGAATCCGCCTGAGGATGCAGGGGACACGGGTTCGTGCCCCGGTCCGGGAGGATCCCACGTGCCGCAGAGTGGCTGGGCCCGTGAGCCATGGCCGCTGAGCCTGCGTGTCCGGAGCCTGTGCTCCGCAACGGGAGAGGCCACAGCAGTGAGAGGCCCGCGTACTGCAAAAAAAAAAAAAAAATGACATGGAATGCCAATTTCAAGATCGCTTTGTCTTTAAAACCACTGCATCTGAACAGTCATTACAAACATGCTGACTGTCAGTTCCCCGTGGTAGGTCTCCCCTCTTGCCTATATTTTTCACCTCATTACACTTGACCCTTGCAGGGTGTTACCCTCTGGTTTATGTGTCCTCACTAACTAGCACCCATTCCCTTCTTTAGTGTCTGAGCTTCAGGTCACCACTCCCCTTACCACCCTTTCTATCACTCCTGGAGGCTCTGGCGTGTTCATGGGCAGGTCAGCTGGCTCTCCTCTTTCTAAACACACACCCACCACTCAGGTCCCTTTTAATTTCCTCACTGGGATCATCATAATTTTCATGCCTCTAGTCAACGGAGTGAATGTTTTCTTGATTTTTTTTTTTCAACAAAAATTTCATGCTCTTTAAAATTTAATTGCACTTCTTGGACTAAAATTTTCCTTTTAGAAAATCTACTCAATATTCTGTAATAACCTATATGGGAAAAGAATCTGAAAAAGAATGGATATATGTATATGCATAACTAAATCACTTTCCTGTACACCTGAAACTAACACAATATTGTAAATCAACACAATATTATAAATCAATTATACTCCAATATAAAATAAAAATTAAAAAATTTAAGGGACTTCCCTGGCGGTCCAGTGGTTAGGACTCCACACTCTCACTGCCGAGGGCCCAGGTTCAATTCCTGGTTGGGGAACTAAGATCCCACAAGCTGCATGGCGTGGCCAAACAAACAAATAAATAAATAAATAAATAATGTGCATAACAAAAATTTTAAATGTTTTTATGAAAAAATTTTCCTTTTTATTTTTTTACTAAAAGTATGGTTTTCTTCTGAACTATTCTTTTCCATTTATGCTCTATGATTTTTTTTTTTTTTTTTTTTGTGGTACATGGGCCTCTTACTGTTGTGGCCTCTCCCATTGCAGAGCACAGGCTCCAGACGCGCAGGCTCAGCGGCCATGGCTCACGGGCCTAGCCGCTATGCGGCACGTGGGATCTTCCCGGACCGGGGCACGAACCCGTGTCCCCTGCATCGGCAGGTTGACCCTCAACCACTGCGCCACCAGGGAAGCCCTCTACAATGTTTTTAAATCCCCAAAGTTGTTTTTTTATTTTGTTGTTTGATTGCTTTAATTATTTTTTTGTCTGTTGCTCCTCTTTGAAATGAATTAGGCCTGGTGTTTGCCAATAAACTGCATGGGTATATTCTCCTTGGCTGGGCTCCAATTACTATCCACCTGATTGCTATTTTTATCCTCATTTCAGACCTGAAACTAAAGGGTTGAATGATTATCACAGCTCCTAGCCAAATTCTTAGTGTTTGTCATTGATTTTATGCAGTTCTGAAGGACAGATGAAAATACATATGTTCCTGCTTAGTTATATGAATGTATGTGGGAGAATTTAGTTATAAATTATTTGAAGCACACTGTAACTTGTACATTCTTAAAAAGCAGAGCAAGAAAAAAGTACATCCCATAAAAATAGAGCTACCATATGATCCAGGGATCCTACCACTGGACACATATCTGGAGAAAATTATAATTTTGAAAAGATACATACACCCCAAAGTTCACAGCAGCACTATTTACAATAGCCAAGACATGGAAGCAACCTAAATGTCCATCGACAGATGAATGGATAAAGATGATGTGGTGTACACACACACACACACACACACACACTGGAATATTACTGAGGCATAAAAAAGAATGAAATAATGCCATTTGCAGCAACATGGATGGACCTAGAGATTATCATACTAAGTGAAGGAAGTCAAAGACAAATATCATATGATATTGCTTATATGTGGAATCTAAAGAAAAGATATACATGAACTTATATACAAAACAGAAATAGATCCACAGACATAGAAAACAAACATGGTTACCAAAGGGGAAAGGGGGGCAGGGATAAATTAGGAGTTTGGGAATAACATATACACACTACTATGTATAAAACAGATAACCAACAAGGTCCTACTGTATAGCACATGGAATTATACTTAATATTTTGTAATAACCTATAAGGGAAAAGAATCTGAAAAAGAATATATATACACCTACATATACATATATATAAAACTGAATCACTTTGCTGTACACCTGACACTAACACAACATCGTAAATCAACTATACTTGAATCACAAAATGTTTTTCAAAAACGAAAAAGTACAGCCCATGCCCAAACAGCACAGGCACCTCCTGTTCTTTACCTTTTCCTTCCAATCCTAGCGTTCAAACGCAGGTCTACTTCTATCCCTGATGGCTTTGCATCAGTGGGATGTGGTTTTAACATAAATGGAGAAAATCGAGTACCAATGGACTATTAAGAAATGTGGGATAGGAAATAAATAGCCTTGGGTGGGTAGAGACACAGGAAGTGCTTTCTATACATGGCTAGTGAAGGCCCACATCCCTGGGGAGATGTGTATCCTGTCAGGGTGTACAAGACCCCTTCCCCCTTCTCTAACCGGCCCCAGTATTTTGTCATTGGCTCTATCTCCACCTTGCAATGAGAAATCCTCATCGTTTCTGACAGAACAATGACCCAGAGCCCTAGTTTATATATGGTTGTAATCTGCCTTTCTTTACGTATTGTCACGAGTATTTTCATTGGAAACTTTGGGAAGTGGTAGTCAGGGGCCACTAACAGGCCATCATCTTAATTAATAAATAGCTTCTTTGTAAGTAGTCTCTAAGAAAAACCCCTTGTATTATTGAACAAAATTTATTTAACAAAAGGACAGGTGTGCATGATATGATGATTTGAAAGCAATCACATTGTTAAAACAGTTGTAGTTTTGTAATTAAAATCTAGAACTCCTACTCTAAACGGTTCAAAAACAAGATATATTCAGGAACCTTCTGTGCTAGGGAGGACTGTCACCACCACCACTATCAACGTCGTCACAGACTTTCTCATTGATGCACATTTTATCTCAACAGCTGTAAACATGTTATATTTACATGCTATTTAATTATCTCAGAATGATATTAGGTGGGTGCTATTATGAGCCCTACTTGACAGATGCAGCAAATGAGTTAAAGAGTAACAAAGTGAATTGATCAGGGTCATACAATTGGATAGATACAGCAGGTGACCTGTGCTCTGAGCTAGCATGACTGAGCAGGGACTTAGAAATGGTTATTAAGGGATGACTATTACTAAGTAAGACATTCTCAAACCAGAAGAGAGGGCAGGTTAAAACACTTATTCGGGGAGTTTTCTAAAAAGCATTTGTGCTGGGCTACCAAGCCTATTCTACTCCGAGAATATTGCAGAGTCTGGTCATAGGGCAGGTGTGGGGATCTTTTTTAATGCTCCCAGGTGATTCTTCTTAACCCTTATTATTTCCTAGTTAAAGCCATAGTCCTTTTTAAAAAAGGACTTAACTGACCACTGGAGCAGTGCTTCTCATATTTAAATGAGCATGGGAATCAACTGAAAATTTTGATACAAGGCAAAATCTAATTCATAAATTTGGGATGGGGCCAGAGATTCTGCATTCCTAAAAAATCCTAAGCAATCTTGATGCTGCCCGTCCAACGACCACTCCGGGTAGCAAGGATCTAGATTGCTTGAAACGTGGCTGCTAATCTGGACCCATTACTATAGTATCATCAATGTAATGGACCAGAATAACATGATGTGAGATATTAAGAGGATCATGTTCAACACTGTACTCAGTTGGGTTATCTAGTTAGATAGTTGTTCTTATATTACTTTAATAGGTACACTTTTAATCTGAACCTTAAAAACATCTTGTTACATTCCTTTTTCTCACTTAAAATTTTAACCGAACTTCGTTTTGCATGATGATTTGATTTGAGTTCTATTTTTGTGTGTATCTCAGTAGAGAGTGGTCTCAAAGGGTTGAATATAAATGATAAGTGGTATTACATTCGTTTATATGATGGAATTACTTCTTTAATTGGGGTACTAACATTTTATTTATGTGAAATATAGATAATTTGGAAATGGCATGGTTTGGACTGCTGTTGTGAACTCCTTAAAAGCATGTATATTAATATTTATTGTCTGCATTATCTGGAAATTCAAACTGCATGGAAATAATTAGTCTATAAGTTTGAAGAACAACCTTAACTATCAACTGATTTTCAAATATGCAAAAAGATACTGTGCAGAATATTGGCAAGCGACATTTCCATTTCTCTCAATATCTGTCAACATTTCCGTTTCCATCAACCTTTATAATGTAAAGGTTGATTTTGCAAAGAATCAACTGATTAAAAAATTGGGACCGTTCGCATTTCTTTCAAGTGTCTGAAGAGGTAGTGATTCCCAGTGTTCTGGAAGCACTGCCACAACATGCAGGGCTCTAAACTGAATACAACATGGCCCTGAGCACTCTTTTCCTGTTTGGATTTTGATTTTCCTCCAATGGCCCTCCTCAGTTGTTGCCCATATTTTTAAACCTGGCTCCTTAGACGTCCAGTCAGTTCTAGGAAATCCATGATATTCGTCCCATAAATTAAGTTTCTGTTTAGAACAACTGGATTCTCTTTCTGCGTTTGCCAGTCAGGCATCTTAGAACGGCTTCAGCTGGGTCATTTGGGCTTGTTTCTTGTAACCAAAGAACTTTCACTTTGGCAGCCCTTTGGACTTCTGTCAAATAAAAACACCACAATGAACGGAAAGCCAGACACTCCTCTCACATTTTTTCCAAATTTCCAAAAGATTATAGAGCAGTAGTTCTTTATATTTTGGTGGGGGTGGGGGGCTCACAAAAATTATCTCAGGTTACTATAGACCCGCTTTCCAAAAACATTTACATACAAACATAAACACAAAATTTTACGTACAATTTTAGGTAGTTTACAAAACTCCTGAGACAGAGCAATGGATTCATGTGAAATGTTATAAAATACTTTAAAGAAAAATTTAAAGAAAGAAATAGAGAATTATTTGTTTAGGATTTATCTTGTATTTCCCAGCCTCTTGTCCAAGAACTGATAGTGTATAGAGACTCCTTCTTGTCTGTCACAAATAGCTGCTTCTGATTTTGGTTTGCACTTACAACTAAGGTCTTTGACACTGGCTTCTGAGTGTGTACTCCCTGCTCACAATTATAATTCCAGTTCTTTAAATTAGAACTTCTAATTTAGAGTCAGGGACATGACCAACAACTCATTAGATATTCCGTTTTTCTTCATTTCAAGGAATCCTGGATTTAGGCAGTAAATTTACTCACCATGGAATTTATGTAACACGGGATTCTAGCGGCAAAATGATCAGGGATCAGGTAGCACGTGCCTGATTGCAGGCAGGAGGATTAACAAACGGTGTCCCAAAACATCGTATCTGATTCCATGATAAACCTCTGTCTAAAGTGCAAATTGACAGGCAATCACCCAATGTTAAAGGTTTAACTTCTACTTTACACACTGACTCTTACTCACTTTTTCTCATTTACTCAAATATTTTTCAGAAAGGGAAACTAATCCTCACAAAAGAAGCAAAGCTAATTGAAAAACACTCTCAGTTTTTTAAGTAATTCATTACAATGCTTCTTCATCGGCAGGTGTTTCTAAGAAACTGAGAGCAATGTAATACACGATATCTTGCTCAGTTTAAATCGAACGCTTATTGGAGGCCATTGGTTTAGAGAACAGCCTATATCCAGTTTCAGCGCAAGGCCCCCTTCCTCCTTCAAGGCTCTCCAGGGCAGATTAACTGCGTCTGTTATGTGCCCCATCGACCCTCAATAATCTCTGTCCCTCAGCTTGGTTTAGTGCCACAGCTGCATTTAGCCACAATAACAGGGGCAAAGGAGCAAGGAGGAGAGGGCACAAAGGTGAAATGGAGAGGTGGACACATGAAGGAGGAAAGAAATGCCGAGAGACAAAAGGAATGAAGACGTGTAAAAAGCAGACAAAGCTATTTTTCACACTTCTTACTTACTTACGCTCTTTTCCATTTGGCAAGGTCTCTTAATTAAATAATGGTTTATGCGCTGTCATAAGGCAGTTTGGGACATAGGTGGGAGGGAGTAGATGGCCCCCGCCCAACACAACATGACAGGCAGGCTTCTGACGCTGGATGTCAGGCGGTTATGAGCTTGGCTGACTTTCACGTGCTGTTTTTCTACCTTCTTTATTCTTCCCTTAACTGTTGAGCACATCCTGTGTTCTTTGCACTGGTTGTATGGTAATTAGAAAGCAGATATAAAACCCTGACCTCGTGGAACATGTTTCTGGTGATGAAGAAGTATGATCAACAAAGTTAAAATACAAACTCTGTCAGATGGTGAAAACTTTATGTAGAAAAAAATTATAGCAAGAGGAGACTTCCCTGGTGGTCCAGTGGCTAAGGCTCCACGCTCCCAATGCAGGGGGCCTGGGTTCCATCCCTGGTCAGGGAACTAGATCCCACGTGCCGCAACTAAGAGCCCAGATGCCGCAACTAAATTTCCCGCATGCCGCAACCAAGATCCCACGCGCCGCAACTAAGACCTGGTGCGGCCAAATCAATCAATCAATCAGTCAACTGATATTAAAAAAATATATAGCAGGGGAAGGAAGATTGAAAGTTTGGGGAGAGAAAGAGATTGCTACCTTATATGGAATAAACAGATAATGCCTCATCAATAAAGTAATATTTAAGCTTAGATCTAAGGGAGGTGGTGGAATAAGCCATCTGGACATCTAGGAACAGAACAATAAGCAGAGAGGCAATGAGTGCAAAGGCCCTGAGGTAGAACCATATGAATTGTTTTTGCAGAAAACTTGAGCCAGTATGTTTGAACAGCATGGGCTGGGGGAGAGTATTAGTGGATAAGCTAAGATAATCAACAGGACTGGTTGCCACAAAACCCAATGCTTTAAGCCAATTTATATTTAGCCTCTAAGATGTGCTGCTTATCAGATGAAATGTCTTAGTATTTAAAGAGAATAGTGAGGAGATTGCAGATTAATGCAAATATACCAAACCACACAGAACGACTAAATTGCAGTAAGTGAGACAAGAGTTCAGGTGGCTCCTAGGTTCAGCTCGGTTGTTCATTAACTGTATAATTATTGACTAAATCCCTGATGTCTAAACCACACTTCTTGACAGGCTTGAGCTCTTGGTTCTAGGGTCTCGGGTTGGGGCTGAGTTCAGGTTTACACAAAGCTGGAAAGAAAGCTTCTGAGAATGAGATCCTGAAAGGTCAATAAACAGCATCCCAGCGACAAAAAGAGCTAAACCAGGCAGTGGTAACAATGGTGGGAATTATCAACATGATAATGAAAGTTCAAAGGTGAAATATCAGGACAGATTTTTGGTTAATGCAGACCAGAGTTACAAGGCTGAAGATTGGTTGAAGAAGGTAGGACACAAAAGCAGAGATGGATTGCCTGTGTTTCCTCAGACATTGAAGCAAAGCAGCAAGAGATTTGACACATTTCCTGAGGTCTTAACAATGTGTTGGGAGGAGCTGTAAAGGAAACTAAGCCATTTTGGAGAACAATTTCACTGTACTTCAGTTCCTTAAATAGAGTCCCTTCCAGATACAAATTTACCAAACTATACTACATTCTTGGAGTAAATTAATGGATTTACAGTCTTAGAAATGAACCACTGCCCAGAGGAAATCATTTATTCCTTAGAAGATTCACCATAATCAAATACACAGATTAAAAACCAATTTGTGTGCGTGCATCAAGTGCCGTCTAGAATGAAATCTGTTTAACAACAAGTAATATTTAAATACCAATTCTTGGAAATAGCAGAAAAAATAAAATAGTCCATTAACCTGGAGTTTGCAGTTTAAATGGTATATTGCACTTTTTAAGAGAAAGAAATGGGCGAATAGTTTTATAGTCGAAAATCTTTATGTTTGTATCTTTAAACATATAAGATACAGGATTCATAAAAGAGGTTCATAGTGTACATGTGCAGTTTAAAGAATGGAATAAAATGTCACTGGGAATGTGCCAACCACCTTATAGCGCTGATTTAAGAAAGGTTTGGAGCCCCCGGGGGCTCCTTTCAGATGGTACCCCTATGCCTCTTCATCCCCAGTAAAGGTGAGCCCCATGCAGCATTTAGTCTGAACAAGAGAGAACAAACAGGTAGAGCAATTCAAACTGAACTACCCATATATAATCTTATGAAACAGGTACAATTATTACCCCATTTTTAGATGAGGAAACTGAGGCACAGAGAGGTAGGGCAACTGACCAAGGTCACACAGTGAATTAGTGGCAGATCTGGAACCAGAGCAGTTTAATTCCTGAGTCTGTGCTTAAAACTACTACGTTTTCCTGTCTCTATATCATTCACCATTAATGCTACTTTCTCTTCTTCATAGAAGTGTATCCCCAAACAAAATAATGCTTAATTTGGCCTATTTTTAATATTATGCAAATAGAAACATGCTGGATGATTTTCTTTACTTGCGTTTATTGCTCAGTCATTGGTTTCCTCAGATGCATCAGAGTGGTTCCTTAAAACTCTGGTCCTGGGGCTTCCCTGGAGGCGCAGTGGTTGAGAGTCCGCCTGCCGATGCAGGGGACGCCGGTTCGCGCCCCGGTCCGGGAGGATCCCACGTGCCGCGGAGGAAGCGGCTGGGCCCGTGAGCCGTGGCCGCTGCGCCTGCGCGTCCGGAGCCTGTGCTCCGCAACGGGAGAGGCCACAGCAGTGAGAGGCCCGCGTACCACAAAAAAAAACCAAAAAAAACACCCTCTAGTACTTTCATCTTTACCACTAGATGTTATTCCACTGTATGAATAGTCCACGTGTTCTTCCCCATTCTATTGTTGATGTGCGTCTGCGCTGCTTACACACAGATTCTAATATAGGCAACGCTGATGTGCACACATCTTGAACACGCACTGTTCTTCCTGGTTATTCTAGAACTGAAAGTTTAATTTTGGGGTACGTATCTTCACTTTTTCTAGATAATGCCAGATCGTTTCCCACAATGCTATGCCAATTTACACAGCCTTCGTCCGCGCATGAGACATGTCATTGCTCCGAACACTCATCAAAACTTTCTGTCAGCCTAATACATGTGCGTTTGTTTCTCTTTGTGGTTTCATTTTCCTGTCCTTGATTATAAATTGACCTGAGGAAATTTTCATATCTTTATTAGCCATTTCTTTGTCCTCTGCTATGAAATGTCTTCATTGGGTTTATATATTTTTTATAGATTCAAAGAAATTCTTTGATTTCTTTGATCCAAGTACTAAACTGTAATCAGTTACATGTATCATAATTATGTTCTTGTAGTTTGTTCTCATTTTAGTGTGACTGAATATTTTTACATTTACCTTACTTTTACATTTACTCTTTCTGGCTCTTATTTAAGAAATCTTTTCTTTCCTCAGGAAAATAAATATATTCTCTTTTCTTCTAAAAGATTTAATCTTTTAATATAGCTCACATTGAAGTCCTGGATCTACAGGGAATTACTTTTGTTTGTATGATGTAAGAAAGGAAACCAATGTTTTTCTATGAATAAGCAAATTCTTATATGATTGGTTAACTAATTCTACCCTTTTCACTGATCTTCAATGCCAGTTTATTTTTAACACAATCAGTAAACAGATATAGAGAAATTACAGCATAAAAGAGAAGGGCCAAGCTGTACAACTAGAGAAAATACCCTAAAATGATTCTAGACTGGGAGTTTATGGGAGCAGAGTTTTTGTCTTTTTCCTTTGAACTGCTTTTCTTTTTGAAATTTCTTTTATCCACTTCTGGATACCTAAGTACTAGAATAATGTGTTGAACATAATAAATATTTATTCAATGACTGAATACAAAGATCATATGCTAATATTTTTGAATCCTCTATTTATTTTATGATAACAGAAAATTTTGAAAACCTATTTTGTAGCAAGCCATGATCTCACAGCTTTAAATATGTTATTTCTAAACCATGCCATACCTCTACAATTATTAATCTTCCCATTTTATAATTGATTAAACTGAATGTTAGAAGAAAATTTCTAAAAGAAATTTTAAAAAATTTTGAATTTAAAGCTCAGTGAAATTTGAGAATATTTTTTAGGTAACTTGAGAAATTCTTCTCCAACATAAGAAAGTTATAAAAGAGAACTTAAGAAGCATGCAGGTTAGACCCAGGAGGTTCACAATAGTTTCATTAGGGATTCCAGAAGGAGCAAACCACATAGATGGAGAAAAGAAAATAGTGAATGACATGATAGAACAGATTTGTTTGAGCTGAGAGTAGATATGAGTCTCTAGGTTAGGAGAATTAACTAAATGCTAGTTAATCCTAATTATCCTAATCTGAAAACATAACATGATAAAACCACAGTAACTGTGGGAGACAAGTGAACTCAGAATTGGAACATGTAAAAGAGACAAAAATACAAACATATCTGTTGTAAGGAGAAACCTAAGAAGGCCCCCAAGGTTTCCGCCCCTCAGTGTATATATTCCCTCCCCTTGAGTGTGATGGGACCTGTGATTATGATGGATTAGCCGCCCTCAGCTGGGTTACTTGGCTGTGTAAAGTTGGCACTGGCATGGCCCACAGCAGTGACAATCCTGCTGGTTTGAAGAAATGAATCACCAGGAGTCCTACAGCCATGAGCACTGGATCCTGGCAACAGCTAGTGAGCTTAAGGAGGGCCCAAAGCCTCATACAAGGTTGCAGCCTCAGCCAACACCTTGATTTTTAGCTGAGACTTGATTTTCAGCCCAGATTCCTGACCAAGGACACTGTGAGATAATACATGTATGTTGATTTAAACCACTACATTTGTGGTAATTTGTAATGGACCAGTGAAAAACTAACACAGATTTTGGTACCTGGAAATGAAGTGCTGCTGTAACAAAACCTAAAATATGGCAGTAGCTTTAGAATAGGGTGGAAGAATTTTGAGGCACATGACAGAGAAAGCATAGATTGTCTTGAACAGATTGTTAGTAGAAAGTTGGACTTATGGACACTTTGGGGAGGGTTTAGAAGGAGGTGAGGAATATGTTATGAAAAACTAGAGGAATGAAGGATCCTCGTTATGCTCTTTAGTGGCAGAAAACATAATGAAATTGTCTTCTGCAGTTATGTGGAAAGAAGTAACTTGTTAAGTAGCTAAGGAAATTCCAAACAATTTTGGTGACAGCACTGTCTGGTTTCTTTTTGCTGTATATGGTAAACTGTGAAAGGTGAGAGATAAATTTAGGGGGAAAATGTTAAACAAAGAGGAACCAGGACTTTCTGAAAGACCTTTCATATAACAAAAGACACTAAAAGTTAGAAATGGCAGCCAAAGTTATGGCATAGAGAAGAGACTGATGTGTGATGATCCAACCTTTTGCTAAAATCTCCGAGGGGTCAAAACGTCAAAGTATTTAGTCACACAATCACACAAAGGGCCCTTTCAAGAGATTAAAAGTGTTCTTCACAGAACCTCTCCATCAGACCAGAGTGTGTAATCTTCTGGAAGATTTAGTGTGCTGTTGCTTAATCATCTCAGCAGGGCACCAAGATAGACAATAGATTATCTTGAAAAAAATCTTTGGGCCTTGTTTTTGTCCAGTGATGTGAACTCCTGTGAAATACATGGAAGACCCACAAGGTTTCTGAGAAAATTGTTCCAGCAGAAACATGTCTGTTTGGAATAAATTGAATAGAGACAGTACAAAATGAAAAGAAGCTGTTCGATTCCCCCAAATTCTACTGGCTTGAAGCAGGTTGATAAAACGACTCAGCTGCAAACACTGGTTACCTACCATAAACAAGGTGGGACATCTCAGAGTGTAGAACCACGAAATGAGAGAGTGGCATCTGAGTTAACTGAATAAGAAGAGTTATTTTTAAATCAAAACTTACAAATTGATACCTGAACTCAAATACCAATGAGCAAAAGGCTACTACATATTTAATGCCAAAGTATAACAGGTCCTATGCTAAACTATGATAGGTATTTTATGCATTATTCCTAACACCTACTATAATTCTGCAAAAAATAAGTATCATTACAGATATGAAATGAGAGGTTTAAAGAGGTTAAGTATCTTGTCTGAGGTTTCAAATAACTTATATGATTACATAACTAAAAAGAATCTCAGAATTATTTAATCCAATGTTTCCCAATATGTGTTCCTTGTATATTAATATTTAGAAAATTATTCCTTAGTTAAATAAGGTGTTGAAAACTAGATTAAACAAATTAAACAGATAGATATTTTTAAAACTTCAGTGTGGATTGAAAGGAATTAAGGCAGCTGGCCCATGATCTATTTCTCTGCCATTACTGTTAGAGTGGGGGACTCATTCTTTCATGTTAACCTGGCTGAAACCCAACCTCCCGGTAAACAGACTCATAGTCTTTGCCAGGAGTAGAGTCCTTACCTGTGAAATGTTTTTAGGAAGTCTGTGGTTCAGAATTGCTTATAGAAAACAAGCTTAGAATCTATGGGTTTAAAAAGCGTGCCCTCCAGACATGTCATATAAAATATAAAACTATCTGGTATACAAGATGGAGTCATGTTACAATCTACATGCTCTAAGTCTGTGAGGTAATAATATGTGTATCTGATTCTAAAAGCTCATCTATATTATGAGCCAGGGCGCATGCGTGTGATGTGGGAAGGAAACACGTGGGGCATCGCCCTCTATGTCCCAGCCTTGTTCCTGTTTCACTTGTGCCGTTTGACCACTTTTCAGAAATTATTTGTAAAGCTCAGGAAAGAGCTCTGATTTGTGTGTCTGAAGTAACAGTCTCATCCTCTGTGTTAACTCACACGATTTCTCAGACTCTTTAGAATGCTGCTATATATTACAAATAAATTTCCAAGGGAAGAAAAGAGCATTGTCTTTCCCAAAGTTACATTGCTGTGCAATGTTTTATCCAGGTGCATTTTCTTGAAAACATTTGGTATATCACCAACATAGCCTAATGTTACACTTCTACAGGTGGGTGATGCAGAATCCATAGGCTTTAGCCTGATCTTAAGTGTTGTACTCACATTAACTTGTTGCTGAATAATATTTACTCTGTTATGTAGAAAAAGGATTATATTTTATATAATGTGCAAAACAGAGTAGAACATGCAACGGTTCTATTTAAAAAAATTCTTCATAAAAGGCTAAATGCTAGACTATGAAATTAAATCTAAATCACCATCTTCTCAGCTATAAAAAAGAAAGAAATAATGCCATTTACAGGAACATGGATGCAACTAGAGATGATCATACCAAGTGAAGTAAGTCAGAAAAAGACAAATACCAAATGATATCACTTATATGTGGAATCTGAAGCACAACACAAATGAACCTATCTGTGAAACAGAAACAGACTCACAGACATAGAGGACAGACTGGTGGTTGCCAAGGGGGAGGGGGTTGGGGGAGGGATGGAGTGGGAGGGTGGGGTCAGCAGATGTAAGCTATTGTATAGAGAATAGATAAACAACAAGGTCCTACTGTATTCAATATCCTATGACTAAGCATAGTGGAAAAGAATATATAAAAAAGAATGTATATATATATGTATAACTGAATTATTTTGCTGTACAGCAGAAATTAATACCACATTGTAAATCAACTATACTTCGATTAAAATAAAAGAAAATTAGAAAAAAATAAACAAATCACCATCTTGCACTGGCAGATATCTGCCAAGCTTCATCTATGAGTAATGAAGGAGCCCTTTTGCGGGTTGGTCTTAAAAATTTATACCTGGTAAATTCATAGGAAACTCCACACTTCTCCAATGTGTAATGTATGTATGTATGTATGCATATAATACATACGCTACAGCATGCTGTATAGGGCCTCACAAATGGCCCATGAGTATCTGAATAGACTGTGTGCATTTTATCTGTTTACTATATATGCATATATATTATATATACATACGTAAATAAAATTAATTTATTCAAATTTATATTAATTTAAAATTGTATTTATTTTCTGTTATCAAAATTCAGCAGCTTAAAACAACACAAATTTATTATCTCACAGTTTTCCTTGGTCGGGAACCGGAGCACAGGTTAGCAAGGTCCTTGCTTCAGGGTCGCACCAAGCTGAAGCCAAAGTCTCAGCAGGGGCTGCAATCTTGTCTAAAGCTTAGGGTTCTCTTCCGAGGCGATTTCACTAAGTTAGTGGAGACTTCTGATGAAATCTCCTCTAAAGGAATGGACTGAGAGGAAACCACGTTAAGATCTTAAAAGCCTTAGAGTCAAGGCCAGATTCATTCTTAAAGGGGATATTTAAAGGGTGGAAGGAGGCTCTTTCAAAAGAGGCTGTGGGACAAATACCAAACATTGCATGCTTGTTGTTGCCAATTATACCAGAAACCCCATTTACTGTATCAGCGCCTTAATAAGGCACAGACAAGAACCTCTTCTGGTCTTGGTCCTAGAAACCTCGTAATGAGGATGTCCTAGACGGTATTGGTTTATGCCTCCTGAACCATGTCTGTCCATTTAGCACTAATCCTGATGCTTTATCATTTAAAAGAAAATAACATTTAACTGTTGCATTCTAATAATCTGGGATGGACTTGCCTACGGTCCACTTTTCTCCTCCAACTTTTGCCATAGCTTGTCTCACAGCAAGAAAGAAATGTAGTTAACTCTGAAGGGGGCCAACAGTAGCCTGTGTCTCTAGTCCAAATCTGATCTAACTGCTCAGTTTAACGGAGAGCAAGCTGGTCGCCAACAGCTGTAAGCGGGTTGTGAGCTGACATAAAAGTCTGGGGTGGAGGAACCCTCCCATTCTTTGCTGCTGTCCCTGGTGCCTGCCCCATGTCAGCTCACCTCAGCCACTTGGGCATGGTCCTTTCTAAGAGGCCTGGGAGACACACAAGCTCAGGTAGAAAAGTCAGAGGGAAACTTGGGAAACTATAAGTGTAAGAAAAAATAACAAAGGCTAAGAAGATCTTGCTGTAGTGGCTTTGTGTGGACTAAACCTGTAACTGTTTTATGGTCTGTAACTTGTTCTCTTTCTGCAATAACCATTTTCAGTGGAAATGATCTGAAAAAATACATTTTAATTAAAAAAATCAAGTCAGAACTGGCTTTTCATTTCTCAAGAAAGCAGATGATAAGTATGTAAAATACCATACTAACAAAATATATATTTTTCAGAAAAATGCTAGTGACATGGATACTAATAAATGGATAAAATACAAATATATATATAATTATTGTTTTCTATTTTTAATATTCAAAGCAAGTGATGGCTGTAAAATTTTTTTGCTTTAATAAGTATGTATAGTTCACTTTTAGAAATAATTTTACTTCTGAAAATAGTTTCTGAATAGTCAATACAGCAATGTATCAATGCCAATTGGAATTCATTAACTATTTCATAAAATATACAATTTAATTTAATCACTCTCAAATAATCAGCAGTGGACAGTAAATTAGATATTACCCTTCTCATAATTTGTTTTTTTGCTCAACTCTATTATGTGATTTCTTTATATCTTCCTCCATTTAATTATTTAATCGATAAGATGTTAAATAATTCTTAATTATTATTTAATATTTATTTAATAGGCACCTTTATATGTCTGAAAGCTGCCATTTATTAAAAAAGTTCAGGTTCTAAGAGCAATTCTACCACTAAAGACTTGTATTATTAGTTTAACAAAATCAGCTTTTGAAACCTCACCTTTTTCACCGATAAAAATATTAGTTTACACTTAAAAGTTTTTAATTACTTCTAATTCTAAGCAGGTAACCTACATTCACTAATTATTTCCTACTTTCTCGGTATGAATTTTTTTCATTGCTATAACAGAGTCTCCAGTATCCTTGTTTTCTGCAACTACTCGTTTTAAATTATGATTCAAACTTGCACTTTGATCCTCTCTATAAAGCTGGCATTGCTGAGGTGAGGGGTGGGTCTGGAGTGATGGTGGTGCATAGACAGGAAAGAAGCTTGAAAAATGCTTATGCCAGTGGAAAATTTCCTTCTTTGCCCCGAGCTTGAGGTTGTCTGAGGCATTATTTCCAAGTCTAGCACTAGTTTCCTGTCAGAGTCATTTAGAGCTCATAGCCATGTGTCTTTGAGAATTGTGATTCAAAATTTTTTTTACCTTAAATTTCTTATGCATGTTAAAATCCAGATTCTAAATATGTATAATGTAGTAGTGGCTAGTGCTGAAGAGCTTGGATGTGTTCCTTAAAAGATACTGAGGTTTCCACGTGGAAGCAATACCCCATTATGACTATTCAAATTATAAATGCATCCGTTGTGTGATTGAGAGGCAGGTCTTTTTAGACTTACCAACTCCACTCTCTGGGAAAAACCCCCACAATATCTGAGATGCAAATGACCTAGAATGATGCCATACATGACTAGTCTTCCACAATTTCTCTTCCCAGCCCACTCCCCCATCCTTATCCCCCAGGGCTTTCCCACAGGAAGCTGACCTGGTGGGTCTGTCCTTGGTCCGGGCATTGTCTTTGGCAACTCTGCAAGTGATTCCATTAAGTGGTACCTGAACCTGATTTTGAAACCCGCCACCCCGGTGATCAGAGTTGGGTTACATACTGTCCATCTCTGTGGACACTGTTCTAAGGTTGATATTGGGAACTAGTATGATTCAAAATGTTCATCTGAAAAAATTTAAAAACCTCTTTTTTTTTTTTTTTTTTTTTTAAATTTTTGTGGGACGTGGGCCTCTCACTGTTGTGGCCTCTCCCATTGCAGAGCACAGGCTCCGGACGCGCAGGCTCAGCGGCCATGGCTCACGGGCCCAGCCGCTCCGCGGCACGTGGGATCTTCCCGGACCGGGGCACGAACCCGTGTCTCCTGCATCAGCAGGCGGACTCTCAACCACTGCGCCACCAGGGAAGCCCATAAAACCTCTTCTTTTTAAAATAGCGAATTAAAAACACAAAGGTTTATAGTGTAGCCTGTTTCTAAGCTAGTGATTGCCTGTAATATTCCGCGTCTGTTCCTCATTGGAGACTCATTTGTTAGCCATATTTTAGTTACTTTTAAAAGGGTATATTTCTGCTGATTGGGTCGCTGACTCTTCAATGAGTCATCAAAGGATGCTGGAGTAATCATTCACTGGTGACCATTTCCCTTTGAGATAGTTCTGCCTTCGGGGCTGAGCAAGAATGCGTAAATTAAAAGGTCCAGAGCAATAAAGTGAAAGGGCAGGAGAGTAGGAGGAACATTGTTCTGTTTTGTTTTATTCTGCTTGTTGATTCACTTTGTCTTAGACTGTGATGGTTAGGTATATAGCTACCAAGAAGGGCAATACAAAAAACGAAGACAAGTATATTAACAAAGTGATACATAACTGGGTTTGTTCTGACCTTGTAGTACAGGAAGGGGAAGCAGATGCCGAAGATTTGTGTTCAAGTTGAGGATAAAATTTATTAGCACTGTGATATGGATAAAAGGATCATTTTCATGGGCTTAAGTGTTCTCCTCTGTCTTCGATGCTCGATTTGTTTACAAAAAATTTGAAATAAAATAGTGAAGTCTGAGGGAAAAGAACACAGTGTATTTATTTATTTTAAGTGAAATGAACGCCTGGTAGCAGTTAGCGCCAGAGGGAGAAAAGGAGGTCCGTTCCCCACAAGGAGGTTTCGCCCTTGGATAACCAGAAGGTTTCAGCAGTCTGAGGGTTTCAACACATTCAATTACGGGTCATGTAACTTGGGAACTCACTCCGTCCCTGTTAAACAAATGCCACATTTTACCACTTTGGCCTCCACGAATAGAAACTCATTTGCTGTGTTTATGGCTTTTTATATATTGTTAGCATTTTGTTCCTCTGTTTCTGAGAAGTGAAAAATGACTACTGGCTCAGAAAAGATCCAAGGCTTTACTGTGTTCCTGCAGCCCTCTTCAGGTAGGTGAGGCGAGATGAGGATGGTAAGAGGCTTAGAAGGGTGGAGTGGAAACCATCGAATTTTCCTAGCGCTGATTCAAGTTTATTTGCCAAAAGCTCATAGGAAAAAAGTTTCCTTTCTGTGTCCCTTTGTAAGTATGCTTAGTCTTCTTTGCTTTACTAATGTCCTGGCTGAGCGAAAATACAATAAACAAGGAACACATGTAAGGGCTCCACAAACTCCAGACAATAGCAGCCACTGTGGCAGAGGTCGAAGAATGGGAATGGCAAAGCAGGCCAAGGCTGACTCTGCACAGGCCCCAGTGTGACTTGTGTGGTTTGTGGGCCCAGGTTTGTCTCTAATGTTCCGCTGAATATTGGGGTGTGTTGTGGCCGTTCTTTTTTCTTTAGGGAACAACACCTAAGCTGTCACACGGCTGTGATGTATTTTTTTTTTTTAATTTTTATTTTAGGCTGCGTTGGGTCTTCATTGCTGTGCGTGGGTTTTCTCTAGCTGTGGCGAGCGGGGGCTACTCGTCGTTGCGGCGCGCGAGCTTCTCATTTTGGTGGCTTCTCTTGTTGTGGAGCACGGGCTCTAGGCACGCGGGCTTCAGTAGTTGTAGCGTGTGGGCTCGGTAGTTGTGGCTCGCGGGCACTAGAGCGCAGGCTCAGTAGCTGTGGTGCACGGGCTTAGTTGCTCCGCGGCATGTGGGATCTTTCCGGACCAGGGCTCGAACCCGTGTCCCCTGCAATGTCAGGTAGCTTCTTAACCCCTGCACCACCAGGGAAGTCCCTGCTGTGATGTATTTTTGAAAGAATTTGAAGATATAACCAGGAGAGTGATTGACATGATGTAGCATAGAATTTAACAGCACAGGAGGTGACCAGAAAGGGAACTGATATATGGGGAGAAGTTTTAAAGGCCCAGAAGAAAGGCCAAGAATGCCCATGGAAAGGGGTCAGGTCATCATGAGAGCGCAAAGTGTTGAGATTTTGTCAGGAAATGGGCTGTTCACTTCTACTATTTCCGAGGTGGATCTGTTCCAGTGTAGACGAAGTCCAGGGCACGGTAAGGCAACAGATGAGCAAAGGGACACGGAGGTGGGAGTCTTTGGTGATGGACAGCTTCAGAACCTGGGAAACAGAATGCTGGATGGAGATCCTGAAGTCAGTCAGAGGATGGAGATGACGTGGACCGTGACTCCAAGGGCTCCTCAGGGACTGGGGAGGAGGAGCCAGAAGATGAGGTAGGAGAGATGCAGACATGACCCCACGCTGCATCTCTCCCTGCATCCATGCCACTGGCGACTGGTGCCCTTCCCACCTTCCCAGGCAGGAGAGAAATCTCTTCCCTTCCCCTTGAATTTGCGCTGGTCTCCTAACTTGCATCAGTGGGTGTATGGAGTGTGGTGCGGGCGGTGGTGTGGAGCCGAGGCCTCAGAAACCTTGACTGCTTCTTCTACCTGCTCCTCCTGGCTCTTCCCAGCTGCCCCAGCCAGCCCTGGCTAGTCTGCTGGACGAGTCCACATGGAGCAGAAATACGCTGTGCCATCGGAGGTCGGCCTGGTCTAGCCGGCCCCCAGGCACCCTCGCAGCAGGAAGTGAGTCCAGCTGAGACCAGAAGAAAATCCCACGAGTGCAGTCCAAAGCGCTGCCCTGCAGAAATACGAGTTGTGTAAATGACTTTTGTTTTAAGCCACTACGTTTTAGGTCAGTTGTTACGCCGAGAAAGCTAACGTGTAAAAATGACTGTGACGGGAAGAAGAGAAAACAGCAGAGCTCAATGGCACGAGCCTCAAAGAAGGCTTTTCAATAAAGATTACGACAGTCGGTTTAAAAGGTTTGGAGACGCACTGTGCGATATTTGATGGCATTTTCTCCGCCCCTTATGTGGGACACTAGAGGGAGTGTTATGAAAATAAAAGACTAATGTGTTACACAGATTCTGGGAACTCCAAATGCATGTTCAGTTACACAATCACTCATTAAAATTTAAAACCAGTTCTCGTATTTTATATATGATTAGAGTGAGATTTATGAGAAAGGAAACAATTCACATTTAGCGACACCCAGCCCTTCATCTGAACTGGCCTCTGTGTCAGATTCCCTCCAATTAACTGTTCTTCTGATTCTGGCCACTCAAAATGTGCTCCCCTCTTCTATTAGAACTAATCTCATTAACATTAGAAGTCATGTCTTATCCTTCATTACCTCTCATGGTACCTAGTTCAGTGTTGTACATATGTAAGCACACTCAGTAAAATAGTCATGGTTTACCTCTAAAATAAGCATGGAAGTAGTATTCACCTTAGAAGTAGGTTACAAATTAGAAAGTAGTGAAGATATCAGAAACAAACAAGATATTTTCAGTAAAAATCTTAAAACAACTATCCTATTATCCTTTGTGGTAGAAATGTTTTAGCATCAATGATGAAAGACAGGACACTGAGGACCTAGAAATTATTTCTACTTGATATATCTCATTCTCTAGAGTCCGTCATTCTCTATACCTCATTAGGCCACTATATGGTACCTGAACTTTTCTCAGGCTATCTGATTATTAATGCTATTGATTAAAATTAGCATAATTATGACCATTTTTCCTTTCAAAATTTTTTTTTCTATAACCTGTCTCTTCAACCGTGGCTTAATTTATCTTGGTTCGGGGCTCCTGGGTTTATGCTGATTGACCAGTTTGTTCTGTAGAGCAGTTTCAGTGTGTAACCTGAGAGTGAACCTGAGTCCTAATTATCCGTTTTTGTAAAAAGTTAATGCATACTCTCTCGTCTGCAATGCACATCTGGACTTCGCTGTGTGTTTTTCCAGGTACTGTATTGCCCGAAGTCCATCTCTGAAATCTGTAGCAGCAGGAACAAAAACGTACAGGCCGTCCCTGGGTAAATAAGTAGTGTTTGTGCACTAATGAGGGCTTTCTCACCCAGGCCTGTTTTCCTGAATGCCTTCTTCCGGGGATGGTCTCAGAGGGCACCCCTGTAGTAAGTTCATTACAACATCTGGTCTTCGATTTTAGGAGAGTAGCTTCTTAGGAAGGTAAAGTATGGTTCCCCTCTGCCAGTGGAATAAATAGGAGACGGGACAGAGAAAAACAATGTGACAAGCGGCTAATCTGCAAGATGTCAGGATCTTGTGTTTTGACTCTTGGAAGAAAATTAGCAGTCGTCTGGGCTGAATATGATCTGCATGCGAATGCAGCAAAGGTTTTCCCTTTTCTTTGTTTGGAGCATTTCAAGAAATGCCAGTCTTCACCGACATGAATTCATAACATTTGGCAGGGCATGCACTACTGTTCCTGCCAAAGAAGGTTGCTTTTTCCCACTTTCCATTTTGGCTGCCATTGTGCTGGAGGGAGTGCGCCTCCCAGGAGCCGGGAGGGAGCTGCAACCTGGATGCTTTGTTTGAGCACTCAGAGCCCTTGGCCTTGGTCTGGCAGAGCCATGCCTTCCTTCTGGGAGCGATTCGGCTAATGGAGAGCAGGAGATGAAAGGGAGAGAGCCGATCAAGGGGAAGACATTTGAGGGCTCTACTTAGCAACAACTTTGGGGGAAAATGAATAACCAAAATGCTCCAGGGCACACTGATCATTAAAACTGGGTAGTCTGTCCGCAAAAAAATGGCACAATTTACATAGACAGCTCTTCTGGGTTTTCACGTGTCCAAGCATTTTACACTTTCCTTCCACCAATATTTTTGTCTCAGATCCTTAGAACTCTATTGAACAGACTGGCATTCATTCTTATACAATTAATTTATTCATTAATGACCAACTCAGAATCTAGGCCTTGGTGTTTATGAGTTGATTAATCAGATGCAGATATCTGTAAGTGAAAGGTTTTAAATACAGTTTTCCAAGGAAACAGCTTCTGAAGTTGAGCACAAGCATTTCACCTCGGGACGTGCCACCAGGGAGCCCAGCAAGCTAGCCATTTCATCACTTCTGCTCACGAGACCTGGGGCTTCTCACTCAGCCAGGTTTCTACATTTTTTCTTCTCTTTTTTTAAAAACTGAAGTATAGTTGATTTGCAATGTTGTATTAGTTTCAGGTGTACAGCACAGTGAATATATATTCTTTGCCCTTATAGGTTATTACAAAATATTGAGTATGGTTCCCTGTGCTATACAGTAGGACCTTGTTGTTTATCTATCTTATATATAGTAGTGTGTACATGTTAATCCCATTCTGCTAATTTATCCCTCCCTCTCCTTCCCCTTTGGTAACCATACGTTTGTTTTCTATGTCTGTGGATCTATTTCTGTTTCGTAAATAAGTTCATTTGTATTTTTTTCAGATTCCACATATACGTGATATCATATGATATTTGTCATTCTCCATCTGACTTACTTAACCTAGTGTAATAATTGTTAGGTCTGTCCATGTTGCTGCAAATGGCATTCATTTTTATTCATTCTTTTTAATGGCTGAGTAATATTCCATTGTATATTATCCATTTAGGTTTCTTCCATGTCTTGGCTATTGTAAATAGTGCTGCTATGAACTTTGGGGGTGTATCTTTTTGAATTATAGTTTTCTCTGGATATATGCCCAGGAGTGGGATTGCATGATCATATGGTAACTCTGTTTTTAGTTTTTAAAGCAAGGCTTCTACTAACAGATATTGATTGAGGAGCAAACTCATGTAAGTTGTAGGATCATATGAACCCTGATTTTAAAACTTCTTCAATGCTTGTTCAAATGCCAGATTTATAGATTCAGTTGTTACTATATTTGAAAAGTTTCAGAGATTATTTAAGTCTTCCTCTTCATTTCTTAAATTTATGTTTTTTTATTTATCATGACCAAAAAACGCATAACTAAAATTCCCCTTCCCAGCAATTTCCAAGTGTACAGTACAAAATCTCCAATTACACACACACACCAGGTAGCAGACCCCAGAGTCGCCCCCGCCCTTCATGACTGGAACTTGACAGGAAGGAACAACTCCTTACCACCTCCTTCACCAGCTCCACTCCTCATTTTTCCAGAAAAGGATACCTAGGCTTACATGGGTTGGATCACAAACTCAGATTCCTGTATAGCTAATATGGACAGAGCTATTATTAAAATCAAAGATTCTTGGCTCATCTAAAGTCACTATGGCGCCCTTACAATAGGTCAGTAAAAGAACAGAAATGGGTTTCTCTCCGTTCTGACATGAATGTAAGTTTTTGAAGGAGTTGGGTGAGTATATTGTGTGTGTGTGTGTGTGTGTGTGTGTGTGTGTGTGTGTGTTTTGTGTGTGGAGTGAAATGTCAGTCTGATATATCTGAATATAATCATGTGGAGTCAAGTGGAAAAGGAAAGTGAGTAAAAGGAAGGCAGGATGCAAGGCAGTGTGGTTAGTACACACCAGAGCTGTAGGAAATGTAAGTTTTTTTTTTTCTCTTTCAAAGCACTGTGGCATCTTCACGATGAAAAACATGATGAAAAGTCAGGATCTCCTGATTGATAAATACTTACTGTATTTCCACTCAAGCAATGATGGAGTAGGGACTCACAAAGAAAAATATTCCCACCACCAAAGATCTAAGAATTCTGACTAAAGTACCAAAAAGATAACTTTAAATATATAGCTGAGCACTTAAAAATGTTAGGAAAACATACAAGTCTCAAAACAAAGAGGGGGCTGCATATCGGTGTGCTAATGAGGCACTGAAACCACTTCTTCTGTGAGAATTTTTCCTGTAACCAGGTGCTGCACGCTCCACTGACCACACATGGAACAAGAGACAAACACTTGGTCCACATAATGGGCAGGGGGGAGCGGGGGTGTTTGTAACTGAGATGCTCGTAGAATTGGAAGGTTCAGCAGACTAAACCCTCAATGAAAGGACAAGGTAGAAAAATATTTTCTAAGCAAAGGAAGATTGGTTGATCTTCACCCTGATTCTGGTGTAAAACAAAAAACATTCTAGATATCTGCTCTGAACATTGACAATGACAGTTTTACTCTCACAAAGGTCTGAGATTCCAACCGATACCACCTATGTGCTCTGGGAAACCTCCAGCCTAGAAATATATTTAATGTAGGCCAGGTGCAAGGTAGGAACACAGGAAAATTATCTCCATAGGTATCATTACCCCACCCAGACACTTCAAGATTCCACTTATCAAAGTCACACAAAAATAAGCTCCTGATTAAAAATTACGAGACACATGAAAGCAAGATACCATTAAGGAGAGACAGACAAAAGACAAACAGAACCCCTCAAGGCTTCAGATGCTGCAATTAGTGAATACAGGTATAAAATAGCTATATAGGATATGTTTAAAGAAATAAAGCAGGGATGTGGAAGCCCATACATGTATGTGAGAAAAATAAAAAATAACCAGGTAAATCAGAAAAGAAGCAGAGAGATGTTCTGGGAATGTGAGAACATAATTTAAATTAAATCTCAATAGCTAGATTGCAGACCAAAATTAGATTCTGCTGAAGAGAAAATTCATGGATTGAAGAATTTAGATGAAGAAATTAAGAAAGAAGCATGTGCATACAGACAGTACAACAGGAAAGAATGGTCAAAGTTCTTGACAAACAGACTGTAAGCGTCTAACAGGATTCTGACTAGAGTTCTAGGAGAGAAGAAAGAATGTGGGGAGAAGAGTAGAATTTAAGGAGTAAAAAAGATGGAGAATTTTCCAGAAGCTTCAGAATTGGGAAATAAAACTTATAATCAATACCAAAAAAATGTCAGAAGAGATAAAAGAAAAATCAGAAAAACAAAACAAATAGAAATTAGAATAAAAAAGAAATAGATGTTTGTGAACTAAGCTTGCTAGTTAAAATTTTTTAAAAATTGGGTGGGTTAATAACAAAAATGAGTTATGTGTTTTTTATAAAAGACACAACTAAAATAAGAAGTATATTATGATTGAAAGAAAATGACAGGTAATTAAACAAAAATAATAGGCAAATATCACATACAAGGAAGCTAAATAGATATTTTAATATTAGACAAAATAGGCTTTGAAGCAAAACCATTATGAGATATAAGCATGTCCAAAACACATGATAAATTACACTAGGAAGATAACTTAAAATCTGTATGCACCTAATATAATTTCTTAAATTATACAAGGCAAACATTAGGGAACTAAAAACGAGGAAAAATTCAGCATCTTAAAGTGAGTTTGTAATACATCTTTCAGTTTGGTGTATCTAATTGGTAATTCAAGCAAACTCCAAATGAGAAAGTTACAGAATACTTGAATGAATAAATATATAAATAATAATAATCCTGTAATAATCATGTTTAAAATATCATACTTGGGACTTCCCTGGTGGTCCAGTGGCTAAGACTCTGTGCACATGCCGCAACTAAAGATCCCACATGCCGCAACTAAAAAGATCTCTCATGCCACCATGAAGATCCTGCATGCGGCGACAAAGATCCAGCAGGCTGCAACTAAGACCTGGGGTAGCCAAATGAATAAATAAATAAATATTTGAAAAAAAGAATAGCATACTTGTTACATGATGATAGATATTCTTTTCATGCTTCATTTTTAAAATATTATTATTTTTTGGCCACGCCCCACAGCATTCAGGATTTTAGTTCCCTGACCAGGGATCCAACCTCTGCCCCCTGCAGTGGAAGCACAGAGTCCTAACCTCTGGACCACCAGGGAATTCCCCATGCTTCATTTTAAAAATCAGTCTTGTGCTAGGTTATGAGTCTTAAAAACTCAGTAATATACATAATTAATTTAGAAATCCATAATAAAGAGATAACTTTTAAAAACCTCATATGTTTGAAAATTTAAAAACATTTTAAACAAACTCATAATAAAATAAATTACTATGGCAACTAAATGAAGTAATTAATATGTTAAAGCTTATAGTATTAGAAAGAAGCTTTCAGACAAAATCTTATCAAAAAGAAGAGGAAAGGTAGAAAATTAATGAGCTAGGAAACAAACAAAAAATTAGAAAAATTACAACAAATATAGCACAAAGACACAGAAGACAAATTTAAAAATAAGAATAGATGTTAAGGAAATAGAGTATAAAACTTCAAAAGAAGCTAAATTTATTCTTTAAAAAGATTGATAAAATGGATAGAAATCTAGTAAGAGCAAAATAAAACAGGAGAGTAGGCAATATAAATAACATTAGGAGATAAAAAAGAGGGACATAACTGTAGATACAACAAATTAAAAACAAGAAATCATGTACAAACTTTATGGTAATAAATTTTAAAACTTAGAAGAAAATAAATGTCTCAGGTAAAATATATATTACCAAAACTGACTCAATATGAAATAAATTAAAAAGTCCCATAATACAGAAATTGAATTAATTGTTAAATAGTTTTTCCCCAGGAAAGAGCAAGCTTAACTGATTTTATACGTTCATCAAATATATGAGAAATGCATTGTTAAATCTTAGACAAACCTTAAAATAGAGAAGAAAAAATAAAAGAGGATTCATATCTCCACTCATTTTATGAGGTTTGCACAACCACAAAACCCAAACCAGAGTTAATATGGGAAATAGCAATTAAATGCCAATCCTTTTATGAAAATAGCTTTAAAAACCTTAAATATTACTTTAATATTTTCAGCAAGTTACAGAAGAATATTAGCAACTCATTTACTTATATAAAGTTCAAAACTGTGCAAAATTGAACTGTTTTAAAATATATGTATATTTAGGGTGGTAAAATTATTTCTTTAAAAAGCAAGAAAATAGGCACAAAACTTGGGATAATGGTAATCTCAGGGGAGGGGGTCACACAATTCAACGTATTCTAATTCTCAAACCAGGTGGTAGATATGGGGTTGCTTGTGTTATTATTGGACTGAATGTATAAACCCTTTTGCAATATATATTGTTTTCTTTATATATGAGTTATGTTATGTAAACCAAAAACTAGAACTCACAATAGAGGACAAAGCAGGTGGATTTGCTATGTTTACTGGTGATGTCTAAAAAATTGACACCAGCATCTCTGAACATTGTGTGATTAAAATAAGCTGATACCTGAATCTCCTTTGTGGATTGAAAACAAAATAATAACAAAATTGAATGAGCATCTACATTGTCTTATGGTGAGAACAGGGACCCTGAGATTCTCACTTTATCTGCTGTGAAAATGCAACATTAAGAGATGATCAGGGAGAATGATAAAAATGAATATTCTGTAGAGGGTTTTACTTAAGAGATGAAGGAAAATGTTTAGTATAAGCCCATCATCCAGGTTCAAGTGTAGACCTTGGAGACCCAGATATCCTTCAAAATAAAACACTAATTTTTTTGTAGAGCTTGAGATTTGGTAGCAGTGCCACCAAAAAGGAAAATGTGTATGTGTGTTGGGTGTGGGGGCTGAGAGAGAAGCTCATTGATATTCCTGCCAAACTTCCAATCTGTTAAAAAAATAAACCTGTACTACAGCAAAAACATTACCATATGTCATCTTAAACTAGAAATTATTCGCAACACTTCAGAATTTCTTATAATTGCATTTACTACTTACATTAATTAACTTATTATAAGTTTAAATAAATTTCATCTGGAATAGCTTTTATTTGGCATCTTTCATAAAACTGTATTTATGCTGAATATGATTCCTTCTTACTTAATGAAGTTGCTCCTCATTTTTACCAACACAAGTAACTTCTTTTTTTTTTTTTTTTTTTTTTCCACAAGTAACTTCTTGAGATAAGCAAATATGTGGAAGGAAATTTCTCATTATCACCACATGTAATAGCTTTTGTGAACAGGGGAGTCAGGAATGATGAACTGTTTCGACAAAATGAATCATTTTGTTTAAATCATTTAGTCATAAGGTCCATGCATAACATATGCCTTCAGGAAGCTTTACTCACAATATTTTTGCTCTGTTGCCTGACTCCTGTAATTCACCATGACTTAACCCTTCTGTTTCAGGTCCTTCCTGACTCAGCCTTGCCAATGAACTAGTTACCTATTTGCATACTAATGCAGGTTAAAGAACACTGAGAAGTACTGGCTAGTTAAGAACTTTTCTCTATTGAGGGTGAGGACATTGCTTGGCTCTGCCCATCTTCTTTCTTGTCTGCAGGGAAATAGTGTATGCAAAGGAGAACAATGACAGTCCATAATTGCTCTCTTCAGACATGGGCAAATTTAGCTATGGTTACAATATAGAGAATTCCTGCATAATTAAATTTTTTCCCCTAACAGAATAAAAATTGTCTCATTATCACTTCATATAAACCCATGGAAATATGCTTTCCTTCTGAAATTTTATAAGAAACCAATCTCCAGCCAAAATATAAAAGAGCAAAGTTAATTCACTTGCAACCTCAAGTTCTATCATTATAAAGAAGAGTCATAGCTTTTTACTTTGTTGCTGTACATATGTACCAAATATTGAATAACATTTCCTTACAATAGTGCACCAGCTAGAATACTGGCCAGCTCATCACAGCAAAACTTGAGGACATGAACAGTGGATTCAGAGAACTGAGGTTTCAAATCCATCTTCAACTCTTATTAAATGTATGGTATTCAGCAAGTTGCTTTACCTGAGACTCAGTTTCCTCATCTAGAAAATGGGATTAATCTACCTGTACTACAGAAATATGGTCTGTGTTAAATGTGCTGCTATATATAGCCTTATAATTTGTTTTTTTAAATGAAGATATATTTCACATACGTTCACACTTTTTTTTTTTTTTTTTTTTCGGTACGCGGGCCTCTCACTGCTGTGGCCTCTCCCGTTGCGGAGCACAGGCTCCGGAAGCGCAGGCTCAGCGGCCACGGCTGACGGGCCCAGCCGCTCCGCGACATGTGGGATCCTCCCGGACCGGGGCACGAACCCGTGTCCCCTGCATCGGCAGGCGGACTCTCAACCACTGTGCCACCAGGGAAGCCCCCTGTGCTGCTATATATAAAGTACATATTGCTTAACCTGTAGAAAGGGCTCAATCCAAGATAAATTATATGTGGACTTCTGCTTTTTGTGTTGATGGTCTAAAGCCCTAACAAAACCCCTTCCCTAAAGAAAACAACCATAAAATGCAGACATAATAAAAAAAAAAAACTCTGAAGACAATGAAGAATAATCAGAACTAGATAGACTCTGATGGCAGGGAGGAAGAGAGGGGGATGAAATAAGCTCCCAGCTGTGGCTTTTCACCTAGAGTTAAGCACACTTGAGTGGTAAGACACAATGGGAAATATGCATTCTTCTGAACGCATCAGAAGGAGCCTCAGAAAAAAAAAACATAGTCTGGGAAACCATGATGGCTTAAGAGAGTGAGGAAATAATGGAAGAAAAAGATCCGTAGAAAGCATCCCATAACTTGGTCTACCCATATTTATGGTTGTCTCCTGAGTCACATATTTGCAGAAGAGACTAAAGTGTTTCAACTAAACATAAAATATTTGAATTGACACTAGAGCTGCTGCCCAAGAAATAGAGCTTGCTATTCAAATCCTGCAAAGTTAATTGTCTATTGAAACAAAAAATAAAACATTTATCAAAAAAACCCAAAAACAAACAATCTAGATTCTCTACAATTTAACATTAATAGTGTGTAGGACACAATTAAAAATTACTTGGGGGAATTCCCTGGTGGTCCAGTGGTTAGGACTCAGTGCTTTCACTGCCATGGGCCCAGGTTCAATGCATGGTCAGGGAAATAAGATCCCACAAGCCATGTGGCATGCAAAAAAAAGAAAAGGGAAGATAGAAAGACAGAAAGAAAATTACTGACATGCAAAGAACCAAGAAAATAGAACACATTTTCAAGAGAAAAGAAAATCCACCTATTCCAACACTGCAATGAGTAAGAAACTGGAATTAGCAGAAAAGCACTTTAAATAAGCCATTTTAACTACCCTAAATGAAGTAAGGTAACATATGCTTGAAGTGAATAAAAAGGTACAATATCCGAGCAGAGAAACAGAAACAATAAAAAAGAACAGAACAGAAATACTACAACTGAAAAGAAACAATATCTGAACTAAAAAATTCACTGGATGCAATTATAATCAGCAATCAGAGATTCAGAGGAAGGAGTAAGTGAACCTGAATACTGATCAGTAGATGTGAAGAATAGAAGAAAAGGTGACTGAAAAAATATGAACAGAGCCTCAGGAACTTTTAAGATAATACTACACAGCTCAATATACATGTAGTTAGAATTTCAGAAGCAGCACAGAGAGAAAATGGAACAGAAAATATTTAAAGGAACAATGTCTACTATTACCCCAAATTTGATGAAAGACAAAAATTTATAAATATAAGAGTCTCAATGAAGACCAAGCAGAATAAACAAAAAGAAATCCAGGTTGAGACACATTGTTGTCACATTGCTGAAAGTCAAAATAAACAGAATATCTCAAAACCAGACAGAGAAAAGGGAAATTTTATATACAGGAGAACAATGCTCTCACTAACAGCTGACTTCTTGTTAAAAATCAGTGAGAACAGATAAAAGTGGAACAATATTAAAAAAAAAAAAAGTGGAACAATATTTTAAAATAATTTAAGAGTCTACGTGCACTGAAAATATCCTTCAACAAAAAAAATCACAAGTAGACAATTTTAGATAAAAGAAAACTAAGAGAATTCATTGCCAACAGTTCTTCACTATAAGAAATCATTACTCAAATTGAAGGTAAATCACACCAGATAGAATCTTGGATCATCAGAAGAGAAGGAAGAACATTAGAAATGGTAAATATCTGGTTAAGTAGAAAACAATCAGTATATTTTTACTTTTTGTCCCTCCTAGCACTTTCATAGAAGAGCTTAAAGCAAACAAAACAACATAGCCTTGTGAGGTTTATATAATATATAGGTGTAATACATAAAGTAATTATAACATAAAGGATGGGGGTACAGATCTAAATATTGGGACAAGCTTTCTATAGTTTTAATGACTTGGTACAATATTTACTGTAAGTGGAGTGTGAAAACTTATAGATGTATATTATGATCCAACCACATTTTTAAAGAATGAAAAGCAGTATAGCTGAAAATCAACAGTAAATTTAAATTAAATTCTAAAAGCTATTCAAATATTCCTTAAAACACATGATGGGGGGAAATAAAAATAGAAGAGACATAGAAGAAACAGATATTGAAATTATACACCTAAACCTAATGCTATGAATGACTACATTAAATGTTAGTGGACTAAATTTTTCAATAAAATACCACAAATTTTAAAAATATTTAAGCAAAACAAGACCCAAGCATATGTTGTCCATAAGACAGCAAACTTTAAATTACAAGACACAAATAGTTGACAGTAAATGCATGGGAAATATTTACCATGCCAATAGTAAGCTTATGTGTGTAGGAGTAGCTATATAGAAATCAGAAAAAAATTACATTTTTAATATGAAAAGTATTAATAGAGACAAAACAAAACATATCCTAATAAAAAGTGGTTAATTAAACAGGAAGACATAACAATCATTAAGTATCTATGTAATCATTAAAAGAGTTGCAAAATACAAACAGCAAAAATTGACAGAAGTGAACACAGAAATAGAAAATTCCACAATCATAGATGGAGAGTGCATTAGTTTCTTAGGGCTTCTAGAACAAATCACCACAAATTTTGTAGCTTAAAACAACCTAAATTAATTTTCTTACAGTTCTGGAGTTTAGACGTCTGAAGTCATGGTTTCAGCTGAACCATGATTTCTCTGCAGGCTCTAGGGAAGAAATATTCGCTTGCCTTTCCTGGCTTCTGGTGGTCCCTGGCATTCCTTGGCTTGTGGAAGCATAATTCCAGTCTTTGCCTCCATCTTCACATGGCCTCTGCCCGCTGTGTATGTGTTCTCCTTTTCTATCTCTTACAAAGACGTCTATCATTGGTTTTAGGTCCCATTCTAATCTAGGATAATCTTATCTCAAAAGCCTTACCTTAATTATATCTACAAAGACCTTTATTTCAAATAAGGTTACATTCTAATGTTCTGAGTTAACATTTCTTTTGGGGGCCACTATTCAATGCACTAAAGAGAATAAACCCCTCCTCTCAGAAATTTGTGATCAAATTAGGGGAAAAAATAAGAAAGATATAGAGGATCTGAACCATCTAATCAACAACATTGACAATTTATGTTTATAAAACATGATACCTGCACAATACAAAACATGATACATGCAGATTACACATACCTTTTAAGGGCACATAAAATATTTATCAGACTAGATCATATGCAGGGTCACAAAAACTCCATTGATTTAAAAAGATTGAGGGACTTCCCTGGTGTCATTGGTTAAGACTCCACAGTTCCACTGCAGGGGGCATGGGTTTGATCCCTGGTCGGGGAACTAAGATCCCACATGCTGTGAGGCACGGCAAAAAAATTAAAATAAATAAATAAATAAAATAAATAAAAAGATTGAAATCATTAAGGTATAACCTCTAACCAAAATGCAATTGCATTAAAAATTTACCAGAATAAGATAATGAGGAAACCCCAAATATTTGAAAATTCAGCAACACACTTATAAATATTCCATGGGTCAAAGAAAAAAATCAAAAAGGAAGTTAGAGAATATTTTGAATTGAATGGAATTACAGCAAAAATTTTAGGACACAGTCAAAACAATGCTTAGGGTAAAACCTATTATTTAAATGCAGTGCATATATTAGAAAAAATAATGATTTCAAATCAATGATCTGGATTGATTTTATAAAATTAGACTAAAATAACAATTAAACCCAATTAAGTAGATAGAAGGAAATAATACATATAATATTTTATAATAGTAAAAATTAATGAAATTTTAAAAAGGAAAAAACAAAAGAGAAAAATCAGTGAAACCAAAGCTTGTCCTTTGATAGAATCAATAAAATTGATAAGCTTCTAGCTTAACTGGTTACGTAAAAAATAGAAAAGGCACATACTGTCAAGATCAGAAATGACATAGGAAATGTCACTATAGATCCTGCAGATATACAAAAATGTGAAACTATTATTGAAAAAACTCTTGCCAATAATTTTGACTGCCTACATTAAATGGACAATTACTTGAAAAAGGCTATATAATAAAACTGACTCAAGAAGAAACAAAAAAATGAACTTGAATAGTCTTCTAGTGATTTAAAACATTTAATTTATAATCAAAAAGAAGACATACGGATGGCCAAAAGGCACATGAAAAGATGCTCAACATCGCTAATTATTAGAGAAATGCAAATCAAAACTACAGTGAGGTACCCACTTCACACCAGTCAGAATGGCCATCATCAAAAAGTCTACAAATAATAAATGCTGGAAAGGGTGTGGAGAAAAAGAAATCCTCCTACACTGTTGGTGGGAATGAAAATTGGTTCAGCCATTATGGAAAACAGTATGGAGGGTCCTTAAAAAACTAAAAATAAAGTTACCATATGATCGAGCAATTCCACTCCTGGGCATATATTCAGAGAAAACCATAATTTGAAAAGATACATGCACACCTATGTTCATAGCAGCACTATTTACAATAGCCAAGACATGGAAGCAACCTAAATGTCCATTGACAGATGAATGGATAAAGAAAATGTGGTATATTTATACAATGGAATATTACTCAGCCATAAAAAAGAATGAAATAATGCCATTTGCAGCAACATGGTTGGACCTAGAGATTATCATATTAAGTGAAGTAAGCCAGACAGAAAAAGACAAATATCATATATCATTATATGTGGAATCTAAAAAAAAAAAAAAAAAGATACAAATGAAGTTATATACAAAACAGAAATAGACTCACAGATATATGAAACAAACTTATGGGGACTTCCCTGGCAGTCCAGTGGTTAAGACTCCTCGTTTCCACTGCAGGGGCATGGGTTCAATCCCCGGTTGGGGAACTAAGATCCCGAATGCTGCACTGTGTGGCTAAAAACAAAAAACAAAAAAGCAACTTATGGTTACCAAAGGGGAAAGGGTGGAGAGATAAATTAGGAGTTTGGGACATAACATATACACACTAGTATATATAAAATAGATAACCAACAAAGACCTACTGTATAGCATAGGGAACTATACTCAATATTTTTTAATACCTATAAGGGAAAAGAATCTGAAAAAAAGATATATATCAATATATAACTGAATAACTTTGATGTACACCTGAAACTAACACAACATTGTAAATCAACTATACTCCAATTCAAAAAAACCCAAATAACTTTTCAATAAAAAATTGTTGAAGTCCAGAAATATTATAGGAATAAATACTATCATTCCTACACAAACTATTCAAAAAGAGAAAATAAGGGAACATATGTCAGGTTAATTTATGGGGCTAATATTACCCAATCAAATCTTTTTTTTAAATAATGAAAGCATTTAATTCTTTTTTTAAAAATTTATTTATTTTGGTTGCGCTGGGGTCTTAGTTGCAGCAGGCAGTCTCCTTAGTTGTGGCTCACAGGCTCCTTAGTTGCAGCCTGCCGACTCCTTAGTTGTGGCATGCGAACTCTTAGTTGTGGCATGCGTGTAGGATCTAGTAGTTCTGGCTCGTGGGCTATAGAGCGCAGGCTCAGTAGTTGTGGCACATGGGCTTAGTTGTTCCGCGGCATGTGGGATCTTCCCGGACCAGGGATCAAACGCCTGTCCCCTGCATTGGAAGGTGGATTCCTAACCCCTGTGTCACCAGGGAAGGCCCACTTGATCAAATCTTAACAGGATTTTGGAAGAAATTGACAAGATAATGTTAAAACTTACATGGGAAAAAAAAAAAAATATATATATATATATATAACAGCCAAAGCAGTTTTGAAATAGAAGGACATGATTTTAGGATTTATCTTATATGATTTCAAAACTTACTATAAAGCTTCAGTAATCAAGACAGTAAGAATAGACATAACGATGGGCATATAGATCAATAGAATAGTGTAAACAGTATAGACAATCCAGAAATAGACTCACCATTAAGTGAACAATTGATTTTTTAGAAAGTGCCAAGATAATTCAATTTGGAAAAGATATATTTTTCAAGAAATGTTGCTAGAATTATTGTATATCTGTGTGGATAAAATGAACACTGACTCTTAACTCACACTATGCACAAAATATAAATCAAAGTTGTTGGTTGACTTAAATGTAAGAGTCCAAGTTATTACATTTCTAGTGGAATATATAGCATAAAATCTATGTGGCATTGGTTAGCAAAAGAGTTCTTATAATGGACCTAACAAAAAGGAAATCAATGAAATGATAAAGTTTATTAAAATAAAAACTTTGTTTCTATGAGACACACATTTACAAAAATGAAAAAAATCAAGATATTAACTGGCAAAAATATTTGCAAAACACATACTGACAAAGAATTTATCACTCTTCTCATGAAGGGAGGCGGGAGCAACTGACAGGAATACGTGTCCTGCTGTGAGGAACTCTCCAGAGAAGGAAGACTGACCACAGGGATCTTAGGAGTGTCCTCTGGGAGGTGGAACAAGATGGTGACACAGGGCAATGGAGACTGCAGAGAGCCAAACACAATCAGAACTCTCAGCTGGGGCAGGAGCCACCTTCCTTCCTTGAGATGAGACACCCTGTATCCCACCAGTGTGGGAGAATTGTTATATTAAAGTGCGGGTGCATCAGTAACAGTCGGGGTTAGTAGAGCTTTCAGAGGACCCTTTGGTTGCCTCTTTCCTAGGACTCATCCTTTCCCAGGACCCTCTGGTTGCTTCTTTCAAGAGTGATTCTGCTGATGAGAAAAACACAAGGGGCAAGACTGGCTACACAGTGTATGTACCCAATGCAAAATGGAAATGCTCTGCCTTTTGTTCAAAAATTATTAAGAATTTCAAGATGGCGACCCGCCCCCTGGCCCCTGCACTGAACTGAGTGTGAGGCCCTCCTAGGACTGAGTCCATGTAACTGCACAGGTCACGTGCTACAAAGCCAGTCCTGACTTGCAAATAGGCTCCCAGTCAGAAGCAAGAGGAAGATCGGAATTCTATGCTGGAATGTTTCTCAAATGTGAGTGATTAGCAGAATCTTCTGGGGAGCATTGAATTAATGAGGTTCTTAGGTGCCCCAAATGAAGTTCGTGGGGATGCTCAGGAATACGTTTTTAACTTGCCAGGTGATTCTGCTGGGCAGACAGGTTAGGCAATCAGAACTATATAGGTCTCATGATAATTATATGAGATCTGAAGAGGTTTGAATACTCATCTCATGTTGTTCAAATTGAAAGATCTTTATAATCGTATGGGATGATTATGTCTTTAATACTAAGCATAGTATTGCAATGATTATATTGGATCATTATGCAAGTGTTGTAATAAGCTAGGGATGCTAAATATCGTTTCAAATTCTGCACTTTTCAGTCCATTCTTACTATCCAGTTGACTCTTACTGAAACACCCTTTTCCTTTTCCTTAATCTTCACTTCCTTCTGCTACTTAGACCTTGAAAAAAATCTAGTTTTAAAATATTTGCATGATAGTAGCCCTTAATGCTGTTTAAAACTCTTAGATGATCCACTAGGTCCATAAAAACATTAGTAAAAAATGTAAATCCTTTCCAAATGCCTGCAATCCAAAACACTGGTATGTAAAATAATACTTAGGTCTATGCCTGGTAACTGATTCACTTCAAACTACCAAGATCATCAGAAGATATTACCTAAAATTTAGTTTTAGGTTTTTAAAGTATATATTTTTCTTTTTTTTAATGCCTTGTGAGCAATATAATTCTTCATTTTCATTGGACTAGACTAGCAGTAATTCTCAGTGTCAGAGGTTCCTGAGCACAGTCAATTAGGCAGACATAGACTGACATCTTAGAACTTGGCCTTGAGATGGAAAATGATACAATGTGAGATACACAAAGTAGTCAAGGAGTCTTTGGGACTATTGATTAAGCTGCTCACGGAACACACTGGAATCTAACCCAGCCCAATATGTAGAGATCAGCTCTGTATTCTTCCTGACATTTTCTTATTTCCTTCATTTGGGAGCAGAGGATAGACAAGAGTAAAAAGGATATTTCTCCAGTGCTTGCTTTCCAACAGAAAACGCAGTTTAAATATATTTCTTCGTGGGCCAACTGTGTTTTGTTAAGGTATGTTTCAATTCCCCTCAGGGCTACTCCGTTTATTTTTCTCGTAAAAGAATGAAGGGAGGAAAGCGTTGTACACCAAGCAGTGGCCTCACAATCCTTCTTTCTCTAGCACAAGGGCCAAGTGTGCTTCCTGCCATCTGCCTCCTTCCACCTCCTGGTGCTTGTTAGGAACCTGGCAGCCCTGGGCCGAGGCAGAAACCCAGCAGGCCTTGTTGTTGATTTGTAAAAGCAGCTGGCTTTGTTAGCTTTGCCAAGCAAGTCCCCTGGGGTAACCACGGAAAGACTACTGAAACTCTTCGTTGAGGAAAGTACAGGGCGAGCGCTTAAACTGAGAAGGCTACTAAAACAGGGGGACCTCCAAAACCAAGCTGGTCCCCAGCCTCGAATCTTGATTCACTGTTGCCACCACGACACACCTTCAGTGGTGAATACCGAGCAGAGTCTGCAGTCTGGATCAGGGCTTCTTGCTTCCCTGTCTCCAAACCTCGACTTAGATAAAAATGGCTGCGAATGCTCCACTTACTCTTTTTGCTCAGAAACCCCCAGATGCCTATTTGCAGTGTCTACTCAGATGCATGTTCTTAGAACCTTCCAAGTGGCAGAAGAGCTCTGTCTTTCCCTTCAACCCGGCCCATGGTTGCTGGTCTTTACCAGTTGGGAATTTGTGTCATCTGCCTCTCAACTTCCCTCCCGGGAGTCTCAGGTCCTGTTCCACTGACATCTTAAAATTGAGAAAGGAAAGGAAAGGATACTTCTCACCAAAATGTTCCTGAGAGAAACAGAGGAAAAGACATTTCCTTCAAACTACAAATAGTGTCATAGTAGCAGCAATGATATTTACGATCTAAGCACATAACTATCTGAGATTCTAAGATTTAGATTTGTTGGTCGAGAACTTATCCAGAATATTGAAGTAGAATTTGTTCAGCAGCCTCACTGTCTATAGAACAAGGCTCGTAATTACATCCCCAGATTTTATTTTTATAGCCAAACATTTGGAAAACTACTGCCTTTCTGAAGTTCCCCAGATGAGACACTGACATTACTGTACAGCTCTCAAACCCCAAATGTCTCAGTAATGGTTTCTGTTCCAGACCAGTTACCCTGAGTTTCTCATCCTTCAGGTGCTGAAAACCTGTCTGGCAGCGAGACCAGCAGCGTCGACATTTTCAGCTTGCATGTCCAGGGAGGCCCCCTGACTTCCAGACTTCCTGCTGGTTAGACAGCGCCCACCCCCACCCCCACCCCCGCCGAGACACTCAATTGCCATGTGCTCTGGGTCCACTTCTCTGCAGGTTCCCTGGGTTCTCAATCATTTTAGACGCAAAGACTTCCAGGATGAAACCCAACACTCCTCGCATCTCTCCACTCCTCAGTCATTGTCAGAAAAACAAGACTCTCAGATGAACTGTCATCACGTAGATCCATGTCCCCAATTCCTTATGTAAATCATGTGTTCTACCCAAACTTCCAGACCTTCCTCCCCAAATCTTCCACTTGGCTCGCTTGGTCTGTTAAAGGCAAATTCTGTTCCTCTAAGCATTCACTTCTGCTTATTATTCCAGGGGAAACTTAG
The DNA here is from genome assembly GCF_026419965.1 of Kogia breviceps. Lineage (NCBI taxonomy): Eukaryota > Metazoa > Chordata > Mammalia > Artiodactyla > Physeteridae > Kogia > Kogia breviceps. Next base: position 179,756,310 of record NC_081312.1, on the reverse strand, counting down.
CTGTCCCCTGAGGACACTCCTTCCCTTCAAGTCCTAGAAAATGAAAGCTTTTTCTTCTTTTCTTCCCTCATGCTTCAAGATGTGCTTGTGGAGCTGATAGGATCCCTGCTTCTATCTGTTACTTCCAGAGTCCTCTGGCCTTTCAAAAACAGAAGCTCCTTTGAAGTGTTTCTTGCCAGTCTTTACCATTTGCTCTCCTGGGCAGTGTGTTCTACCATCTCTCAGCCCCTGTCTTCCCCTTCCCGGAAGTCTGGTGATCTCAGACATCCAGATATATGACTCATCTAAAACTCTGGCCCCTCAGGTCCTTAAACTCCTTATCCTCAGTGAACTTTTTCTCCATCTCATCTCTCAGGATGCCAAGGATCTCACAAGGATCCAGATCTGGTCATGACCAATGACTGCACTGCTTCTGAAATCTTGATTTCTAATATGAAGACAGGCTTGGACTCTCACCCTTTACTTCAGAGCACTTATTGTACTCTAACCATTCCAGCATTTTCACTGAGGCTTCGAATTTGTCGATTCTTTTCATTACCCATTATCACCTGTTCTTTCCTCACTCTCACATTTAAGAAAGTCTTCTTAGACCTCGTGTCTAGCTCCTGCAGTCTCCCGATTTACAGCCCCAAATTTTGCAGAAGAATTGTATGAAGTTTCTGTTTTCACTTAACCACCTTCTAATCGCTACAGTTGGGCCTTTGTCCTCACCATTCTACTCAAAGAAACTTTAACAAAATCATTAATATTTGACAAAGCCAATGGTCTACTCTTTGTCCTTATCTCAGTTGCTTTTGGTAGTATTAATTATAGACATTCCTTTGAAAGTGCCACTTTGATCTGCTGGAGTCCCAGACACCATACCCTCCTCGTTTCCTTTATAATTTATTGGTTGCTCCTCTCAAATCATATGCTGGATAACTGTCCTCTACTATTAAATACTGACTTGCCCAGAATCCTGTCCTAACCATTCTTTTATATGTTATACTTCTTTCTAAGTAATCTCAACCAGTCCCATTGAATTAAATACCAACTATACACCAATGACTCTCCAATGTGAAGTGTAGCCTGGGCTTCTCTCATGCATCTCAAATTCATTTGTACACTTGCTTACTTGAAACTCTTTTTTTCAGTCACAGAATCAACATAGTCCAAACAAAACTACTGATTTTCTATTAAAATTTCTTTTATTCCCAAACTCCCCATCTCAATAAACAATACTATTATTCATTCAGTATTTATGTCCAAAAGCTAGAAATCATTCCTGATTTCTCTCTTTCCTCTACACTTATATTTAATCCTTTTATTATTGGGTTGGCCAAAAAGTGCCTTCGGTTTTTAAGTAAAAATAAAAGACACACCTTTCATTTTCACCAAGAACTTTATCGAACAACGTATTCACCCTTTTGTTCCACTACCTTCTGTCATTTTTCAGGCAACTTCATAATTCCATCGTCCCAAAACTTTTTATCTTTTTGAGCAAAGAACTGTGCCAGGTGCCTTTTACAGTCTTCCAGGGAATTGAAATTTTTTCCATTAAGAGAATTTTGTAAAGACCGAAATAAATGGAAATCCGAAGGTGCGATGTCTGGTGCGTCCGACGGTAAATCAGAACCTCCCAGCCAAGCTGTGACAGTCTTTGCCTGCTCATCAAACATGAGGTCTTATGTTATCCTGATGGAAGATTACGTGTTTTCTGTTGACTAATTCTGGATGCTTTTCGTCAAGTGCTGCTTTCAGTGGTCTAATTGGGAGCAGTACTTGTTGGAATTAATTGTTTGGTTTTCCAGAAGGAGCTCATAGGAGAGGACTCCCTTCCAATCCCACCGTATACACAATTTCACCTTCTTTGGATGAAGACCGGCCTTTGATGTGGTTGGTGGTGCTTCACTTCGCTTGCCCCACGATCTCTTCCGTGCCACATTATTATAGAGTATCTACCTTTCATTGCCTGTCACAATTTGTTTTAAAAATGGAATGTTTTCAAAAAATAAATATAATAAAAATGGAACGTTTTCCTTACATTTAAGTGGAGCATCGCATGTGGAAATACGGCCAAGAAGGTTTTTTTCGCTTAACTTATGAGGAACACAAACATCAAAGCGATGAACGTAACCAAGCTGGTGCAGATGATTTTCCACGCTTGATTTGGGTATTTGGAGCATGCCGGCGATCGCCCGCGTGGCATAACGTTGATTGTTCTCAGTTAATGTCTCGATTTGATCGCTATCAACTTCAACTGGTCTACCTGACCGTGGTGCATCGTCCAGAGAGAAATCTCCAGCATGAGGGCTTCCCTGGTGGCGCAGTGGTTGAGAGTCCGCCTGCCGATGCAGGGGACGCGGGTTCGTGCCCCGGTCCGGGAAGATCCCACAAGGCGCGGAGCGGCTGGGCCCATGAGCCATGGCCGCTGCGCCTGCGCGTCTGGAGCCTGTGCTCCGCAACGGGAGAGGCCACAGCAGTGAGAGGCCCGCGTACCGCAAAAAAAAAAAAAAAAAAAAAAAAATCTCCAGCATGAAACTTCGCAAACCACTTTTGACACGTTCGATCAGTCACAGCACCTTCTCCATACACTGCACAAATCTTTTTTTTGCGTTTCAGTTGCGTTTTTACCCTTCTTGAAATAATAAAGCATAATATGCCGAAAATGTTGCTTTTTTCTTCCATCTTCAATATTAAGATGGCTACACAAAAATTCACCAATTTTGATACGTCTTTTTTTAAATGCACACTGATATGACAGCTGTTGCATACAATCTAACACAATTGTTTCCAATGAAGTTAAAGACAACTAAGTGCTACTAGAGTCATCTTATGGAAAAAACCGAACAAACCTTTTGGCCAACCCAATATATCCTACTGGTTCTACTTTCAAAATATATGATAAAATATGACCACTTCACCGTCCCTACGATTACAACTTCAGATCAAGCCACCGTCATCTTTCAGCCACAGCCTCTTAACCAGCTTCCTTGCCTTTGTTCACCTACCCCTTTACCTGTAAAGTCATCCTCCACCCTACAGACTTCCCTTCTAGTCACTCCACATTCAATACCCTGTGACAGTTTTCCGTAGAATGCAGGAAAATATTTAATTTGTATCATGGTACTAACCCCATCTCCTTCCATTTTTCCCAAAATTTATTGTTTCAGCAACAATGACCTTAAAAGCTGCCTCTTGAACATGTCAGTGCCATTCCCACTCTAGGGCCTCTGATGCTCACCTTTCCTTGTAATAATTATTCTCTTAATGATCTTCATGTGGTTTCTGCCTTGCTCATAATTCCAGTCTCTGTTCAAATGTTAAATTTTCAAAAGCCTTCCCTGATCATTCCAGCTAAAGGGAGACATCTGCCTCCTGGTAATTCTGCATCCCAATACTGTTATCTTATTCACAGCCCTTATCATTACTTCCAATGATATTTGTTATTATTTGTGTGTTTATTAGTTGTCTACTGGCCCTTCTTACTAGGATGTAGCCCCATAAGACTCTTTCCGGTTACTGCTTTTTTTCAGGAAGTGCAAATTACGCCTGCAGAAACTAATAACAGTAACAACAACAATAATTAAAATTTATATAGTGTTTATATGTGCTAGGCACTGTTTTAAGTGCTTCTCATATATTAAATCAGTTAATTTTCACAACTGTATGACATATCTATGATTTTTTTTATAGATAAGAAAAATGCACAGACCACACAACCAGGAAGTTAGTAGAGGTAAGATTCAAACCCAGGTAGTCTGGCTTCAGAGTCCAAACTCTTAGCCACTACACTGTGTTTTTCTGATTTATTGGCTGTCTGACTACCGCACTCTTGAAGTAAGGGTCTTGAAATTCATGCCTGTCCATATCTAATCTGACCAATGCTCCAAACTGGCCAGAATACCTCAGTGATACAGTCATTGAACTCTGTAAAAGCAGCTCAAGACAGTTGTAGATCAGTGCTCCTCAAAGTTCGGTCTTAAGAAAATTTTACACTTTAAAAAAATTATTGGGGGGCCTCAAAGAGCTTTTGTTTGTATGGGTTATATCCCTTAACAGTTGCCATTTTAGAAATTAAAACTGAGGATTTTTTTAAAAACCTATATATTAATTAATTTTGAAATAATGATACCACTACATGTCACTATAAATAATATTGTAATGAAAATTAACTATACTGATAAAATAAAAGAAATATAGAGTGCGAAGAAAAGCGCTATTTTACATTTTTGTAACTTGCTTGTCTTCTTCCATAGAAGACAGCTGGATTCCCAAATCTGTGTCTGCATTCAATCTGTTGTGATATTACACATCATGTAGTCTCAAGAAAACCTCACTGTACACTTGGGGAAGAAGAAGAATGAAAAAAGAAAATGACTTCTTAGTATTAATACAAGCAGTGTTTTGACAGATAAGATCACATTTTGAGAACTACTTTCCTGAACTGAATTTACACATCGACCTGCTGTTCCCTAATCCCCTAAGGTAAATAAATAATTTGAATACTTTAACCTACATTTATGTTGACCACATTAATTTTCATTATTTTTTCCAGCTCAATTGTTCCTGCTTGCTAATGTCATTTTAAAATGGCTGTTAGATGCTATTAAATTAAATGCTCTTATAAGATATAAGCTTAATAAATGAAGTTGCCATAAAAATTAAATAATCAATCAACTGGAATTCAGTCATTCATCCATTCAACAAATGCTAACAAAGTTATTATTGGGTGCCTGGCTGTGTTTTCAGTCTTGGGCTGCATAAGTGAACAGATGTAGACAAAAGCCTGTGCCCTTGTGGGACACACATGCTAAGTAAGGGAGATAGACTGTAAAGAAGAGAAGATATGTAAGTGGCTCTTTTGGCCCTTTTCTGTTTGTTCATTTCTGTTTCCTCAGACCTTAATCACAAAGATGAGATCACTAGGCAACACTTAAACTAACTCCTGATTTCTGCTCGACTGAATGTACACAATGCCATGCCTAACCTGTTGATTCCTTCCCTGGATTAGAAGAAATAAGAATAAAGAATTAAGGGGCTTCCCTGGTGGCGCAGTGGTTGAGGGTCCGCCTGCCGATGCAGGGGACATGGGTTCGTGCCCCGGTCCGGGAAGATCCCACGTGCTGCGGAGCGGCTGGGCCCGTGAGCCATGGCCGCTGAGCCTGCGCGTCCGGAGCCTGTGCTCCGCAAGGCCCGCGTACTGCATTAAAAAAAAAAAAAAAAAAAAAAAAAAAAAGAATAAAGAATTAAGTAGTTAAAGAATGGCTGACTCTCTACCCCCAGCCTCCCCTTAACAAATCTGCAGTCAGACCACGTGGGCAGGAGAGCATCCAAAGGAAGATACGGGGAAGTCAGTAGTCTGCCCACAACGGAAAAATGACGAAGAATCTGAGCTTCTGCCTTAATGATTAACTGAGATTGTTTCCCCCTTTTCCCTTTAAAAATTGTCACGGCTGAGCAGAATCTTTGGAGTTGGTGTCCAGACATGAGTCCAACTTCTCCCCAGATTGCTGGTTTTTCTGAATAAAGCACTTTTCTTTCTACTGACACTTGCCCCTTGATTATTGGCTTTTGAGTGGCGAGTAGCTGAACCTGAGTTCAGTATCAGAGAGGGTATGTTCAAATGTGGTAAAACGAAAAAGACAAATTGGATCCTAGTAAGGGAGATGTGGTGTGCATTTTTGTGGGAAGGTGAAATTTCAACCTGGGTGGTGAGAGTTAGTCTTAGAGAAGGTGACAATGAGCAAAGGCTTGAAGAAGATGCAGCATTACCTGTGCAGATAAGTGGGGGAAGAAAGTTCTATGAAGAGGGAGCATCCAGGCAGAGGCCCCCAGCAGCCCATGTACCTGGTGTCTGGGGAACAGCAAGAGGAGAGGCCCAGCACAGGAAAAGTATTCTATGTGAAATCTGAGATGCCAGGCACCAGTCCTGTAGGTCTTGCATGACGTTAGCTTTTATTCAGAGCAAAATGGTGAGTCAGTTCTAGTTTGGATTATGAATGTGTGCTGCATGAACTTGCACAAAAAGCATAATTATATGTGTCTTAATGTCTGGGATATAAAATTAAGAAACTGTACCAGGAAATTTCCAAGATTCTGACAGACTATAATTCTATGATACTAAGGCATTTTAAATGTAAATAAAGAAATACAAAACAACTAATGGAAGCTAAAATTATTAGTCACAAAACTGAAATTTCCATGAAGATATAATTCAATGAGGATGTATTTTACAATGTGCAAATCGGAGAGACAAAATTAGCAATAGATACCACAGGGATTCAAACAGTTAAAAAGAAAAATAAAGTCTAGTCTCTAATGAAGTACACAGAAAGCAAATTAGGATGAAATTCAGGATGTTACTGATGAGACTATTAAGATCTATATATTACTTATTCATTCTTACCACAGGTAGAATATCAATATCATATCATAAAATATTATAGTGTCTTAAAAGAAACTAAGTGTCCTATTCTGCCTATAAGGAGCTTGGAAGTCACCACTCCACCCTAATAAGTAAAAAGCTAAACAGACTGGCAAATTAACTCTTCCTGAATCCCCAGGGCAAACAGCTGCTTCCAAGATTGGAGAGACAGGCAAATACAGGGAGTCTCAGCTCACCAGAGCAGATTCCAGTGCTGGGGTAGGAAATCAGCACTGTAATTTACAAATTGCTGGAGGCTCAGTGCCGACAAGTCTGAGAGTTAAAAGGCATCAGGGGTACCCAGTCAGAGTCAATACTGTGAGATTTACCTCCAGGAATATAACCAGATTCCCACAGTAAATATAGGAGAAAAGTCTCCCAAGCATTCCTGCTGGGGGAGAGGGAAAGAACCATTTTGAAATATGCCTGGATTATCTGTTCTTCTTAACAAGGGTTGCCCTCAGGGAAAACTAGTTAACCAGAGCCTAACCTGCTGGGGTTTTATCACAGCCTAACTAACCAGGGAAGGGAAACACCCAACTCCAGCCCACTCTAGCCATCCTGTCCTACCTAAGCGGGGAGAAAAAAACTGAGAAACTCTTGTGAAGTTCATGGTCCGGAGACACGGGCTCACTAAAAGACTGAGACCTAACACAGGACCATAGAGTGTCTCCTATCCCCCCACACCTCACCTCCACATTACTAAGGCCTATTTATAGCAGTTCCTTTTTGCCCAGTACATCATGTCTGAGTATTAAGAAAAAAATTATAAAACATACCAAAAGACAAGTAACACAATTTGAAGACACAGAGAAAGCCTCAGAACCACACGTGGCAGGGATGTTGGAATTTTTAGACTGGGAATTTAAAACAACTCTGATTAATATGCTAAGGACTCTAGTGGGGAGACAACACACAAAGAACAGGTGGGTAATGTAAGCAGAGAGACAGAAGTTCCAAGAAACAACCAAAAAGAAATGCTAATGATCAAAAACATTACAAAAGACAGAAAGAATGCCTTTGATGGGCTTACTAGTCAACTGGACATGGCTGAGGAAAGAATATCTGAGCTAGGAGATCTGTCCACAGACTCCTTGAAAGCTGAAAAGCAAAGAGACAAACAAACGAACAAACAAAACAGAAGGGAATATCCTAGGACTGTGAGAAAACTGCAGAAGGAGTAACACATAAGTAATGTGAATACACAGGAGAAGATGTTACCAAACACAGGTTTGGATGCTCAATGCTCAAAGGCCAATAATCGAGGGGTAAATGTCGGTAGAAATGAAAGGTGCTTTATTCAGAAAAGCCAGCAATCTGGGGAGAAGTTGGACTCGTGTCTGGACACCAACTCCAAAGATTCTGCTCAGCCGTGATAATTTTTAAAGGGAAAAAGGAGAAACAATCTCAGTTAATCATTAAGGCAGGAGGTCAGAGTCTTCGTCATTTTTCCATTGTGCGCAGACTGCTGACTTCCCCGTATCTTCCTTTGGATGCTCTCTTGCCCGCGTGGTCTCCCTGCAAATTTGCTAAGGGGAAGCTGGGGTAGAGAGTCAGTTATTCTTTAACTACTGGATTTCATTCCTACTCCTTTTAATCCAGCAAAGGAGTCGACAGGTTAGGAAAGGCATTGTGTACATTCAGTAGAGCACAAGTCAGGAGTTAGGTTAAATGTTACCTAGTGATCTCATTTTTATAATTAAGGTTTACAGGGAACAGACATAGACAAACAGGAAAGGGGCAAAAGAGCTGCTAACAAGTCCCCACTTGTCAGACATCATTCCATTTTTATGGGATTAGGGGCTGGGTCCATCTTCGGTAACTTTGTGCTGACACAGGGCACTGTATTTTCTGAGTGGAAGATGTCGACATGGATCTCTAGCATCCCTTTGCTGACAATTTTAGTTTCCCGCTTACATATATGGGCAGAGCAAGCTGTTCTAACGCCCACAAAGATATAGATTATTATGTGCAATACTGTTAACCTCATTATTTCATCAGACACTTATTCTGTGACTCTAAGGCCCTAATCATTAACTACTTGAGCCTACGCTTTTGAGACTCTGGGAGTCCTGGGAGACTTCAGCTTTCTACAAACTAGAGGCAGGGGACATAGAGGGTCCTTTGTATTTAGGGAGGGCCCTGGAGGGTTCTGCTTGGTTCCAAAGAAGGGGAGAAAGGAACAGAAGAGATTTTTGAAACAATAATGACCGAGAATTTCCCCAAATTAACGTTAGTCAATAAATCACCGATCTAGGAAGCTCAGAGAATACTAAGTAGGATAAACGCCAAAAAACTCCCAAACAAACCCCAAACTACACCTAGGTATGTCATATTCAAACTGTAGAAAATCAAAGATGAAAGAAGCCAGAGGAAAAAACTCTTTACCTGTAGAGGAACTAAGGTAAGAATTACATCCAACTTCTCCTCAGAAAGCATGCAAGTAAGAAGAGACTGGGGTGAAGTATTTAAAGTGTTGAGAGAAAAACCCCACAACCCTAGAATTTTTACCCTATGAAATTATCCTTTAAAAGTTAAAGAGAAATAAAGATTTTATCAGGCCAACAAAAATTGAGGAAATTCGTTGCCAGCAGATGTGCCTTGCAAGAAATGTTAAAATAAGGTTTTTTTAGAGAGAAAGAAAATAATATAGGTCAGAAACTTGAATCTGCATAAAGGAAGGAAGAACACTGAAGAAGAATTAGTGATGGTAAAATAAAAACTCATTTTTCTTATTATTCATCGATATAACAGGTAAAAGTTTGTTCAAAATAATTAGAGCAACAATGTATTTGGTTGTGTATGCTTATATAAATATCACATATATGTTTATATACAAGTGAAATGAATGATGGCAGTACTATAAGGGACGGGGGAGAAATAGGGAGGCAGTAAAGCTATTTTGTTATAAGGTACTCACACTGCTGGTAAAGTGGTATAGTGTTATTTGTAAGTGGGCTTGGATTAGTAGTAAATGTATATTGTAAGCTCTATGGCAACCAGTAAAGCAAGTAAACGAAAGAAGTATTAAAGAAACTAAGATCTGAGGAATACTGGAGATTTAAAAAAAATGTATTTAAATGCATGTGCTCCTATGAAGCCTTAACTGGCCTCCAAAATAATGAATGGTTGGCAAAACTGTCAGCTTTCCATCAGGGAATTCAAACAAGTCTCTTGGGTCAGAGACAAGGATCTATAAATTGGAGAAACTGTCAGTGGAATTACAGCTCATGATCAACACAGCAGCACACTCTGGCTCTTTGACACCTTAGCCTAAGACCTCAGGTCGAGTAAAGATATATTATCACATTAGGTTCAGAAGAGGCTTGGAGAGCTCCTCTTTGAAAGAAGCAACTTAACACCGGTCACTTTTCTGTGGGACTTTTCTGGTCATCACTTAGGGCTTACGGGATAAAGGATACTCTTGAGTGTCCTTTCCTCACCCAGGGTGCAAGAATCAGTGCTACTTCAAAGGAAAGGGAAAGGGAAGGTTAGCCCAAGGTCCATGAACAGATATGCAGCGAGAGAGTGATGCTCCAGGGCCCAGATACTCCATCCAGAGTCCAGGAAGGGATGGCTTACAGCTCACACTCAGTGCTGGCATCAAGGCAAAACACATTGGGCTGTCATCCAAGTTCCCAGCACCAGCTCCCAGGCTCTTCTGTCTTTTACTAGCAACCTTCTGTCTTCATATGCTTCATGAAGTTTCGCTTGCCTGGAGGATTTTAGCCCAGATCAGTGCTCCTATTTGAGGCAAACACCCTTTCTACCTGGTTAAATCTCCTGATAGGTTCTCCCTGACCTCACATCACGAATAACTAAGATGAGTTTAATTCAATGTATTTTTATACCGAGTGTCTCCTATGTGCCATGTCACTCGTGGCGTTATAGGAGATTCTGAAAATCATAAAGAAGTCAGACAGGAGCTCATTTCTAGAGTTGTGCTGTCCAGTGCAGTAGCCACTACCCACATGTGGCTATTGATACTTGAAATATGGTTAGTCCAAACTGAGACATGCTATAATTATAAAATGCACACTGGGTTTTATCAAATTAGTATGAAAACAGAATATAAAATATCAATATAAAATAATTTTATATTGATTATATTCTGAAATGAGAAGATTTTGGATAAGATAGAAATATTATTAAAATTAATATCACCAACCATGGGGAGTCAGGTATTGGAATTATGATCCATGGTCTTTCAAATAACTTTATTAATATATTTGAAAAATCAGATAACAAGAAAGAAAATTTCAGCTGAGGAATTGAAACTGTAAAAAAAAAATCAATGGAAATTCTAGAATTAAAAAAATATGATAACTGAAATTAAGAATGCTGAAGTATGTATTCATTCAGCTCCTCGATAAATACCCAAAGAAATGCCCACATACATGCTCCAGGAGAAATGCAGAAGAATGATTCTAGCAGCACTATTCAAAATGGTCTAAAATGGATAAATAAATTGTTGTCTATTCACACAATGGCATTAAGTATACAACACTGAAAATCAACAGCAAGATAGACGGATCTCACAAACACAGTGTTTTGTGAAAGAATGTATATATGAAAGAATATGACTATATGATTCTGTTTATATGAAGTTCAAAAATAGGTAAAAATAATCTGTGGTGTTAGAAGTTAGGACAGTTACCTCTTAGGAGAAGAGAGAGGGTCACCATTAGGAGGGGACATAAGCGAGGCTTCTAAGATGTTCTATTTCTTGATTTGGGTGGTAGTTACATAAATGGAGTCACTTAATGGTGATTCCTCAAGCTGCACACTTAAGACTGTAACTGTTTCTATATGTATATAAAAAGTTTATAACATAATAACACATAATACAATACAATAAATTTCAATAAAATGTTCATTGAAGTAAAGCAAAAAAAAAAATCTCCACTTCTTTTTACCTTTTAAATATGGCTACTAAAAAATTTAAGTGACAGATGTGACTCACATTATATTTCCATTGGAGAGCACTGCTCTAAAGAAGAAAAGATTATCATAAAGCATTAAGTAGGATCACAAACTAGATTATGCAAAATGATATAACTGAGATTTTTTTTTTAATATAATGGAAGACTAATAAGAAGTCCAAGAAAGCATCATGGAAAAGATAGGATTTGCTCTGTGCTCTAAACTATGGGTAAATCTGAACTATAAATACTCTATACTCTTTGAAGACTTAAATAATTTGTTTCAATTATTCTTCCTTTCGTACAGTAGCCACTGTCCTGCACCAAAACTTCTTCCCTTCCATCCCTTATGATTTGTGAAATTATATTGCTGATGAGACACAGTGCCATTATTTCAAGGGATCACGTGCCTTATGGTTGTGTTTTTAATTTTTTCAACAGTATACCATCGTATACTGTTTCATCATCAGTTGGGACTTCATTACATAACTGAGTTATCCTGGACCCTCAGTATCAATGGAATATAAGCATTCTTTCACTAAACTAAACAGAAACTCCTGAAGTTAAGAACCTAAAAACAGAGTTTCTCTTGCTGTTTATAATTGTGGAATTTGCACTTCCTTGGTAAAGACCACTGGGTTCTAAAATTAGCCATAATCTGCAACTGAGACCACTCACAAGTAAGTCCCACTCTCCTGCATCAACTTTACTCTAGCAATTCTCGCCAATTCACCATCTGGGTCAGGTCACATTAGCATGAACCCTGGAATCCAAAATTGCTAGATCTCATTTTCATTTTCTAAAGCATATATTTTGTAAACAATTTGCAGAAAATCACTACCTTGTAACTGTGAAAGAACTACAGAAAGCCAAGACCCATCTTTCTTTTGTACTACCCTCCGCTCCCTGCACTTCTGAAGCCAATTGAAGCCAATCCCTAGCAGATTTGGTTTCATGAATGTCATATATAAAGTTACCCATAAATTTATGATACCCAAAACAATATCTAATCCTGGAAGAACAAGAAGGTCCTACCCTAATACAAGTACACTGATGCAGCAGCCTTCCTCAAGACGTGCTTCCTCATGCAGGACTATCACAAGATAGTCCACTTCTGTGCACAGGGTTTCTGCCAGTATGAACCTCCTGTTTAAGCTCTAGATGGAGGTAGTAATCCATAGCCCCTTTTAATTTGATCTCATTAAGGAATTTCAGGTAATGTATAGTTAGCCTCTCATCATATCATCCACACAAAAAGAGAGAATATATTCACATTGATCTCCTGTTTTCTGCTTGTTTCTTCTCACTCTAGTTGCAAACTTCATCTGCTTCTTCCTTTGCTCTCTAATTTGTTTGACCAGCATCACTAGTTCTGCTTCATGTAGACTTATCTCCACCCCCACCCTCCACCCCACCTGCTTTACCCCAGGATCTCAGAGCTCATCCCCACCATTATTGACCCCAGAGAGGCTGGGCTGTCTGTGACTCTCAAGGTAAGTCAGCAGCCTGGAATGCAGCAATCTCCAAGTAGGTGGATGCATTATTTATGGCTGTAAGATATTAATCAAGTAACAAAACACAGCAAAGTCTCACTAGTGCCAATGCCATGGAGAAGATGGTTCTGGGAATGGAACCAGACTGTGTAGCAGTGTAGAAGCAGGTGGCAGAATAGAAAGGAGAGAAGGAGGCAATGATTTCTGACAGCTTTACTTTGTGTCAGGTACTGCCCATGCGAAAGTCTCCCTTTCATACATTTGGAAATGAAGTCTCAGAAAGATTAAATATGTGTCACACAGCAAGTAAGTGGGAATAGGCTTCAAACATTGGTCCCTCTAACTCCTCCACATGCCCTTTTCTTTCCCTTTATCACCTGTTTGTACACTGAAGCACATATTTGTGTATTTTTGGAAAAAACGTGTTCAGAATAAGTTTAGGGATAGATACAAAAGCAATGATAAAGAAAGAATCTAGGTCTCTCCTTGGACTTTGCATCCTCAGGCATCGAGCTGAGATCAGGAGGTGATTTTCCTCCTTTCACAATAGCCTTGAAATGGTAATGACATCATGGACGTCTTCCATCCCTATGCTCTGGTTTGAATTTGCTTCCATTTGAGGCCAAAATTAGGTCAAATTTCCAATCTTCAGACTTTCCATTTTTAGCAATAAAGACCAAGTTTTACAGTGTCTGTTTTGTTCAAGCTCTTCACTGAGATGATCCAATACCTAGTACCTCTGGACAACTAGAATTGCTTAATCCTAATGATTAAATAAAACAAAAATATCTCATCTTTTTAGGCACAGCCTATTAATTTATTAGTTTGGGCTCCTTAAAGTTGTTCAAACAATTTATTTGGCCTTAGCATACATCTAAGTTGGAGAACAAGTAAAATCATCTCCAGGCTGAAAGTCCAAAAATATGAAGCTGGTGGGTTTTGGGCTATTTCCTAAAGCAACACAGTAGTGTGGACACTATTCTATTAGTAGTGTGGATAAATGTAACTAATAGTAAGTTTTAAGTCTGTGTGACCTCCATGCAAACTACATTTTGGCAACCAAACAACTTCTAAAGTCATCAAGTTGTAATAGTGTGATGCAAGCTGTGCACATACATTTGCATTAGATGATTTCTAATGTTTCATTAAAATTCTTGCTTATTAATGAGGTTTGGAGTAGAATGGAAGCTGAATTGTAGAAATAGGAGCACAAGCATACAAAATTCAGAGAAATGCCTCCACTATTTCTTTCTAACTTTAGTTTAATTTTCTTATTTCACAGATAAGAAAATTAAAGTCCACATTATCTGTCTAACATTCCATAAATACCCAGAGCTCAGAGAAAATAGTGAGTCTTTTTTTAAAAAAATAATACTTAGCTCACAGTGTCATAGAGTAAGCATTTAGGAAATGTTCCTCAAAGTGAGTTGAATTCATGATGAAATCCATGTCATTGAATTTTCTTATAAACACCTAGGCAAATGCACACAGTGAATATTCCCTTTTCATAATCAGTCCTTCGATTATATTAACATTGATTTCTCATCATTATAATTCTATTAAAAACTCTTTGTAAATGAAGATTTTAACTGTAAAAAGTAAAATATTATATAGCACAGCATTTACCTTCAGGAAAATTATTGTGCAGAATACTGAATAAAAAGCAAAAAAAAAAAAAAAGCAAGCAGTTACTACCCTCTCAGTCCAAGATGTAATATCATGTGATAGCCTTTAAATTACATTGTTATAAAAGTGTTGCTTTACAGATTCCATAGGAATTAATAATGGTCCTGAAAATAAACTAGATGGTTTCTTTTCCTTGGCCTCCACTGTACGTCTTAAATGGCATTTCTGTACTCACAGACATCTTTTTTTAGTGAATAAACTTGTCTAACAGCCAGGAATTACTCTGGGGAAAGATACTCTATCCATGAGGTTGAATTTCTTTTTTTCCCAGAAGAAGGTAAATTGGATTATCCAAACCACTGTTATTCCCATTACAGCCTTGCCTTTTTTCTTTGTGTCTTTTTCTTTGTGTGCTCTTTGTGTCTGCACTGTTCTAACGAGCTCCACTATGGAGGATGACCCCAAAAGCTGTCAAGACAATGCTTCCTTAAAAGTCAAACAAACTGACAGAAACGCCTAACGAAAAAGATGATGAACTCAGATACCATCACACACAAAGAATCTGACGGAAATCATTTCAGTACTATATATGGTTCAGGACAAGCAATTAAAGACGTAAGTATATTCATACAAATACTAGCCACTTGCATTTTCACATAGTCTAGGAGTTGTCTTGGGCTAGTAAAACGGAGCTTATCTTCTGCATGGAGACATCTACCTTCTTCAAATCCATTCTGAACACAAGCTTGGGCACTACTGGGTTGCAGTGTACTCCTCAAGAGTAGACACTTTCTAAGCTTATTAAAACATACAGAGCTCAGCAGTGTTTTTGTGCTTATTTCCTATTGAGTTGAAATTGTAAGTATATTTTAAAGGCAAAAATATTTTTTGCTATTTCACAGAATGACCTATTTCTAAGCATATTAAATATGTGCTTTCATAGAGGTAGATTACTGTTAAACCTTACCTCAGTTTCATCAACCATAAAATGGGAAAATAGTAAAACCTTACTTGCAAGATTGGGAGGGTTAAATGAGCTAAGACCCTTAACAGTGCCTGGTAAAATGTGAGCCCTGGAATGAATTTTAGTTGTTATTCTTGTTCCTCCTTTTTTGCCTTTTATTGCTATTACTGATTACTAAAGTCGTAAGGAAGTCCATTGTACATACCATTGTTCCACATTCGAATGTTATAAAACAGTTTGAAAATACACAGACAGAACACTCACATGCATACACTTATGTGTATTCAATCGATTGTTTAGTAACTGGTGAATCACTAGAGTTATACTGTATTTTCCTAGAATGCTTCTTCTGGGCCAAGTTTACCAGAACTCACGTAGGAAGGACCCCACAAGGAGCACAGGTGGGAGTACAGCCATTCAACAGCTGCAACAGGGCAGCCGTAGCACAGCTGCTGCGTCTCCGGTGCCTCCTCACTCAGAACCGTGCCAGGGCTGCTAAAAACACTGGGCTCCTGAAGAAAACGGAAACTCGCAAAGCCTGTTCCTCTGAAACAGACTCAGACACTCGCGCAATATCCTCTCGCTCTCTTTCTCCCTCCTATGCGCGCACGCGCACACACACACACATTCGCCCACACAAAATCTCCTTTGCCGGCCTTCAGAGAGAGAAAAGCGAGAACCGAGGCACATCTGCAGACAAGGAGGACTAAGTGAACTTCACCTTTTCTTCCCAGCCCTTTCTCTTCTATCATCCTTTCCACTCACCTTACTCATTCTTTTATCTTTGGAAGATAATAATCTTAAGAATTCTGATTTAAAATAGTTTTTAGCGTGTTAGTATTCATCTTGGTGTGTTGCCCTCTTTTCAGGAAAGGGGATGGAGGGTAGAGTAGGACCTGGTGGTAGCAACATTTAAACCAAGAGTGAAGGACAGGTTCTTCGATTTGGGTAAATACGTTGGGGCAAGAGGAGTGTTTACAAGATCCTTTGTTTCAAACACTGTGTAAAACGGTCTGCTTCTCTTACACGTGTGAATGCCTTGAAACCCACTGAAAAGACTCTGAGGCCGGCCCAGATGCCTAAGGTATGCCACTAGGCATGCCTAGAAGATGCAAAACACTTCTGGCCCTGATATGACGAAATATTAATCCAGGGACTTTGATTCTGGCAAGACATCTAATAAGAAGTGAGAGTGTGCACTGCTTACCCAGGTATCCATGGTAGGTACATTTAACCCCCTTTATCCTGTGGCGTTTACTCTTGCCAATTACAGCTTCATGACACTGCACTTGAGCTTGGGGATCGGAGGTAGTAAAGGCAGAAATGCAAGTCCATGCTCCTTACCAGGACGGTTCTAATCTCAATATAGGCAATGTTATTGCTCTTGATCTGTGAAACTTCCTTTGTTTTTTCTCTCACTGGGAACCTGACAAACAACTACTACCATTTACCATTTGACAATCTACCACAACCTCAATAAGGTATGTGGTACACCTATAGTGCTTTCCGAGGACCATGAATTTTGTTTTCAGTTACTCTTTGTTTGCCCTATGCAATTCACCAATCAGGTACTTGCCAAAAGAAAACCTAGATAACTGAGCTATCTACATAAAAGTGCTAGAAGACAGCCAATCCAAAGAAATTACATACATATGGAATTGTCTTTTTGGAGGGTTACTTTTAAAAATTTAACTACCTTTTCATTGAGGTATAGTTAATTTACAATGCTACGTTAAAGTGTGCAGCAAAGTGATTCAGTTATACATGTACATATATATCTATTCTTTTCCAGATTCTTTTCCATTATAGGTTGTTACAAGATATTGAATATAGTTCCCTGTGCTATATAATAGGTCCTTGATGTTTATCTATTTCATATATAGTAGTGTGTATGTGATAATCCCAAACTCCTACTTTATCTCCCCCACCCCCCGCTATCCCCTTTGGTAACCATAAGTTTGTCTTCTATGTCTGTGGGTCTATTTCTATTTTGTAAGTATTTTCATTTGTATCTGTTTTTTAGATTCCACATATAAGTGGATATGATATTTGTCTTTCTCTGTCTGACTCACCTCACTTAATATGATAATCTCTAAGTCCATCCATATTGCTGCAAATGGCATTATTTCATTCTTTTTATGGTTAAGTAATATTCCACTGTATATATGTACCACATCTTCTTTATCCATTCATCTGTCAATGGACATTTAGGTTGCTTCCATGTCCTGGCTATTGTAAATAGTGCTGCTATGAACACTGGGGTACATGTATCTTTTCGAATTACAGCTTTCTCGGATATATGCCCAGGAGTGGGATTGCAGGATCATATGGTAACTCTATTTTTATTTTTTTAAGGAATATCCATGCTTTCTCCATAGTGGCTGCACTAATTTACATTCCCACCAACAGTGTAGGAGGGTTCCTTTTTCTCAACACCCTCTCCAGCATTTATTTTTTTGTAGACTTTTAAATGATGGCCATTCTGTTGTGTGAGGTGATACCTCATTGTAGTTTTGATTTGTGTTTCTCTAACAATTAGTGATACTGAACATCTTTTCATGTGCTCGTTGGCCATGTGTATGTCTTCTTTGGAGAAATGTCTATTTAGGTCTTCTGCCCATTTTTTGATTTTTTTTTTTTAATATTAAGCTGTATGAGCTGTTTGTATATTTTGGAAATTAATCCCATGTCGGTAGCATTTTTTGCAAACATTTTCTCCCATTCTGTAGGTTGTCTTTTCATTTTGCTTATGGTTTCTTTTGCTGTGCAAGAGCTTTTAAGTCCCATTTGTTTATTTTTGTTTTTACTTACATTACTCTAGGAGATGAATCAAAAAAAATATTGTTGTGATTTATGGGCTCAACATTTTAAAGGTTCTATGAGGTGCATGAATCTGTGTTCCCATTTCTCTCTCCAGGTTTGGGAAGTTTTGAGCGATTTTTGTTTTAGATATACTTTCTTTCCCTTTCTCTTTCTCTTTTCCTTCTGGGATTCCCATAGTGTTTATATTCCCTGCCCACCCCCCCCTTTTGGTGGAGTCCCATAAGTCCTGTAAGCTTTCTTGATACTTTTTCATTCATTTTTCTTTTTGCTCTTCTGACTGGATATTTTCAACTGATCTACCTTAAGTTCACTGGTTCTTTATTCTTTATTCTATTTAGTCAAGTCTGTTATTGAATATCTCTGTTGAATTCTTTAGTACTATTATTGTATTCTTCATCTTTAGGATTTCCAGTTGGGCTCTTTTGACATTTCTTTTTTTAATCTCAGCTCTTTAAATCGATTATTTCATTGTATTCTTTTTTCCCCCATCATTCTTATATTTTCTTTTTTGTTCTTCTTTAAACTTCTTGGCCTGGAGTGTCATCAGAAAAATGTCAAAATAGGGATTTTCTACTGTCTTCCCCTGCAAAGAACACCAATATTGACAATCACCCTTGAATGAGAGTGACATTTTGGAAGTCCAGGATTGTTGTGACAATGTTCCAGCACAGAGTTAGAGCAAAAAACCACTGGAGACTGGACACATTGAAGAGCGTAAGAGGAATAGTTTCAAATTACCTGTGTCAGCCATCCTCCAAGGCAGCACAGCTCAGTGCCAAGGACTTCTTGGCATGAAATTGCTTCCACAGGGGAAAATTAGGTTGTGTGAGTGAATGCCTGTCTCCCTCATCTGTGTTGGATGCTGACAATGAACTACAATTCTTTCTCAATTCACTTAGAATACTGAGTTGTATTGTAACACCGGAGGGTACAGAGGGGCTGAGAAGTCTGCAGTCAGGGCTCCTAAAAGACATGATAAATATGAAGAGCCTACTAGTCTTTTCATGGACCCCATAAGAAAGCCCTCCTATGAGGCCCCAGAATACCTTGTCTGTGGATATCCTCAACTTGCTCAAGAGCACCATTAGCACTCCATACATCTCAGCCACACAGATCCCCACACCTTGGCCAGCTCCCTGTATGGGGCCCGAGGGAGGCGAGTGCAAGTGGTTGCAGGTGGCTAGTAAGCACGTGCGAAAAACAAACCAAAGTCTGTGGGACTGGCAGAAGGCACACAAACTGGAGCATTAATCACTGCCACAGAGAAAGCAAATGGGAGGTTGTCTGCACCTGGGCCGGATTTTCAGGAGTGAGAGAAGGCATTCAAAATTAATAATTCTCCCCCAACAGGGAACACGAAGTGTGGAACAAGTGTATCATAGTAAAGGTCTGAGAAAGCTTCAGAATTCCTTGCAGGACTGATAGAATGTATTTCTCTCACCAAAGCTGTCAGTAATGACTGGAGTAGACAGCTCCTTCTTCAAATGTGAAGACAGCTATACAAGCTTTTAAGGAACATGACAACACCCAAGGAACATAAAAATTTTCCAGTAACCAACCCCAAAGAAGTCAAGATCTTGATAAATAATTCCAAAGAGTTGAATTAAGGAAACTCAGTGAACTACAGGAAACAAAGAAAGATAAGTAAATAAAATCAGGAGAAAAATACACAAATAAAATGAGAGTTTAATAGAGTGATAGAAATCACATAAAAGAATCAAAGAGAAACTCTGGAGCCAGAGAATATAATAAATGAAATAAAAATCGCAATAAAGAGCATCAACATCAGACTTGATCACACAGAAGAAAGAAAATGTTAAATCAAAGGGAGGTCATTTGAAATTATCCAGTCAGAGGAAAACAAAGAAAAATGAATGAAAAGAGTGAAAAAAGCACATTAATTATAGGATCGCTTAAAGGAAATAATCAATGTGTTATTGGAATCCAGAAAAAGGAAAGAGAGAAAATGGGGCAGAGAGCTTATTTAAAGAAATAATGGCTGAGATTTCTGTGCATTAATTTTGTATCCTGCAACCCTACCAAATTCATTGATTAGTTCTAGTAGTTTTCTGTTGGCATCTTTAGGATTTTCTATGTATACTATTATGTCATTTGCAAACAGTGACAGTTTTACTTCTTCTTTTCCAATTTGTATTCCTTTTATTTCTTTTTCTTCTCTGACTGTAATGGCTAGGACTTCCAAAACTATGTTGAATAAGACTGGAAAGAGTGGACATCCTTGTCTTGTTCCTGATCTTAGAGGAAATACTTTCAGTTTTTCACCATTGAGTATGATGTTTGCTGTGGGTTTGTCATATATGGCCTTTATTATGTTGAAGTAGTTTCCCTCTATGCCCATTTTCTGGAGTTTTTATCATAAATGGGTGCTGAATTTTGTCAAAAGGTTTTTCTGCATCTACTGAGGTGATCATATGGTTTTTATTTCTTAATTTGTTGATATGGTGTATCACATTGATTGATTTGAATGAGATCCTTGCTGGGTAGAGTAATCTTGGTTGTAGGTTTTTGTCTTTCATCACTTTAGGTATATCCTGCCACTGCCTTCTGGCCTGCAGACTTTCTGCTGAAAAATCAGCTGATAACCTTATGGGGATTCCTTTGTATGTTATTTTTTGTTTTTCCCTTGCTCCTTTTAATATCTTTTTCTTTGAATTTAATTTTTGTTAGTTTGATTAATATGTGTATTGGTGTGTTTCTCCTAGGGTTTATCCTATATGGGACTCTCTGTGCTTCCTGGACTTGGGTGACTATTTCCTTTTCCATGTTAGGGAAGTTTTCCACTATAATCTCTTCAAAACTTTCTCAGACCCTTTCTTTTTCTCTTCTTTTTCTGGGACCCCTATAATTCAAATGTTGGTGTGTTTAGTGTTGTCTCTGAGATTATCTTCAATTCTTTTCATTCTTTTTTATTTATTCTGCTTCTCAGCAGATAGTTCCACCATTTTGTCTTCCAGCTCACTTATTTGTTCTTTTGCCTCAGTTATTTTGTTATTGATTCCTTCTAGTGTATTTTTCATTTCAGTTCTGTGTTGTCCATATCTGTTTGTTTGTTTTTTACTTCTTCCGGATTTTTGTTAAACATTTCTTGTATTTTCTCAATCTGTGATGTGGCACTTATATACAATGGAATATTACTCAGCCATAAAAAGAAACAAAACTGAGTTATTTTTAGTGAGGTGGATGGACCTAGAGTCTGTCATACAGAGTGAAGTAAGTCAGAAAGAGAAAAATAAATACAGTATGTTAACACATATATATGGAATCAAAAAAAAAATGGTACTGATGAAGTTAGTGGCAGGGCAGGAATAAAGACATAGACATAGAGAATGGACTTGAGGATGCGGGGGGCGGAGGGGGAAGCTGGGGCAAAGTGAGAGTAGCATCAACGTATACACACTACTGAATGTAAAATAGCCAGTGGGAAGCAGTAGCATATCACAGGGAGATCAGCTTGGTGCTTTGCGATGACCTAGAGATGTGGGATAGGGAGGGTGGGAGGGAAGCTCAAGAGGGAGGGGATTTGGGTATATATCTATGCATATGGCTCATTCACTTTGTTGTACAACAGAAACTAACACAGTATTGTGAAGCAATTATACTTCAATAAAGATCTATTCAAAAAAAAAGAAATAATGGCTGAGAACTTAACTATATTTGGAAAGATTTGAACATCCAAATTCATGAAGCTTATATGTCTCCAATATGACTCATTACAAAATGAACATCTCCCAGAAATAAAGCTATAAGCAGATTCCTTAGCAGAAACTTTGTAGGCCAAGAGAATTTGGATATATATATATATATATATATATATATATATATATATATATATATATATATAACATTTGGATGTTATATTCAAAGTGCTGAAAGAAAAAACTGCAATCCAAATACTTTACCCAGCAAAGTTGTCCAACAGATAAAAGACTTTCCCAGACAAAGAAAATGTGAGAAAATTTATCACCACTAGAACTGACTTACAAGAAGCACTGGAAGAAATTCCTCAAGAATAAATGAACAGGGCTTCCTTGGTGGCACAGTGGTTGAGAGTCTGCCTGCCAATGCAGGGCACACGGGTTTGTGCCCTGGCCTGGGAAGATCCCACGTGCCGTGGAGTGGCTGGGCCCATGAGCCATGGCCGCTGCGCCTGCGCGTCCGGAGCCTGTGCTCCGCAACAGGAGAGGCCACAATGGTGAGAGGCCCACGTACTGCAAAAAAAAAAAAAAAAAAAAAAGAATAAATGAACAGATGCTAATTAGTAACATGAAAACATTCAAAAAATATACAACACACTGGTAAAAGTAAGTATATAAGCAAATTTATAATACTATATTACTGTAATATGGTGGTGTATTAATCACCTAACTCTAAAACAATGTAAATATGTATGCACCCAACAACAGGTCACCTAAATATACTAAGCAAATACTAACAGTTCTAAAGAAAGTATTAGACAATAATTCAATCATAGAAGTGGATTTTAAAACCGACATTCAACAGTGGATAGATCAGACAAAAAAGAAATCAATAAGGAAATCTTTTGACTTGAGTTATACTTTAGACCAAAAGGACCTAAAGACATATGGAACATTCTAAACCACAGCTACAAAATAAAAGTCTTTTACAAGGCTACATGGAATATTTTCCAGGAATAGATCATATATTATGTCAAAGAATAAGTCTTAACAAAATTAAGAGTTGTAGTCCAACTAAGTATTTTATCTAACCATAATGGTATAAAACCTGAACTTAATAACAAGAGGAAAACTGGAAAATTCATGAATACAGGGAAGTTAAACAACATACTTCTGAACAACCGATGGTCAAAGATTAAATTTAAAAAATTTGAAATAAATAAAAATGAATACACAACATACCAAAAATTATGGGATCAGCAAATGCAGTTCTAAGAGGAAAGTTTATAACAATAAACATACACAGAAGAAAAAAGAAAGATTGCAAATAAATAACCTAACTTTGTATCTCAAGCAATTAGAAAAAGAAGAGCAACCAAGCCCCAAATTAGCAGAAGAATGAAAATAACAAAGATCATAGCAGAAATAAAATAAAGATCACAAAAACAATAGAAAAGATCAACAAAAATAAGAGCTGTTGTTTATACAAAGAAAAACAAAATTGACAAACCTTTAGCTAGACTAATAAAAAAAAGAGAGAACACTCAAAATTTAAACATTAGAAATGAAAGAGAAAACATTACAACTAATACAAATGCAAAGAATTACATGAGACTACTATGAACAACTATATGCCAAAAAATTGGATAATCAAAAAAAAAGATAATTTCTGAAAGACATACAACCCACAAATGCTTAATCATGAATAAATAGAAAATATGAAGAAACAAATAATTGTAAGGTGTTTATAGCAGTAATTAAAATCTCCTAACAAAGAAAACCAGAACCTGATGGCTTCACTGCTGAATTATATCACACATTTAAAGAATTAATATCAATCCTTCTCAAACTCTTCTTAAAAATTGAAGAGGAAGATCACTTCCAAATTCATTTTATGAGGCCAGCATTACCCTCATTCAAAGCCAGATAAAGGCACTACAAGAAGAAAAAAATTGCAGTTCAAAATCTCTAATGTATTGTACTTAGATGGAAACATCCTCAACAAGATATTGGCGAGCCGTATTCAACACCGCATTAAAAAGAGCCTACACCGTGATCATGGATTTATCACTCTAATGAAGTATATTTCAACATATGCAAATCAATCAAGGTGATACACCATGTTTACAAAATGGAAGGTAAAACTCATATGATCACCTCAGTTCATGCAGAGAAATCATTTGACAAAATTCAACATCCTTTCATAATAACTCTCAACAACTTAGGTATAGAGGAAATGTACCTCAACATAATAAAAGGCATATATGACAAGTCCATAGCTAACATCATAATCAATGGTGAAAAACTTAAAGATTCTCCTCTAAGATCAGGAAAAAGATAATGATGCCCACTCTTGCTACTTCTATTCAACATGGTGGTAGAAGTCCTAGCCAGAGCAACTAGATAAGAAAAATAAATAAAATATATTCAAGTTGGTAAGAAACAAGTAAAATTGTCTGTGTGCAGATGACAGAATGCTACATATAAAAAAGCCTGAAGTCTCCACCCCCACAAAAAACTGTTATAATCAATAAATAAATTGATAGTGTTGCAGGATATAAAATCAATATGAAAAATTGGTTGTGCTTCTAAACACTAACAATGAACTAATAGAAATAGAAATTAAGAAAATAATCTCATTTTCAGTACCACTAAAAACAATAAGGTATTTAGGAATAAGTTCAACCCAGGAGGACCTTTACACTAAAACCTATAAGACATTGATGAAAGAAATTGAGGGTAACACAAATAAATGGAAAGATACCTATGTTCATGGACTGGAAGAATTAATATTGTTAAAATGTGTATACTACCCAAAGCCATTTATAGATTCAGTGAAATACCTATCAAAATTTCAGTGGCATTTTTCACAGTAAAAAAATTTGTATAGAACCACAAAAGACCCTGAATAGACAAAGTAATCTTGAGGAAAAGGAAAAAGTCGGAGAGGCATCACACTCCCTAAAAGTTATAAACGTCAACACCAAAAAAAAAAAACAAAAACAAAACCCCAAAACCAAACCAACCCACTCCCAAACAAACACACAAACAAACTGATTAAAAAAGGGCAAAGAACCTACATAAAAATTTTTCCAAAGAAGACACAGAAATGGCCATCAGGTGCATGAAAATGTGCACAACATCACTAGTCATCAGGGAAATGTAAGTCAAAACCACAATGAGCTATCATCTCACACCCCTTAGGATAGCTTTATTATGAAAACGACAAGAGATAACAAGTTGTTGGTGAGGATGTGAACCCTTACTCACCACCATTGGTGGGAATGCGAAATGATACAGCTGCTATGAAAAATAGAATGCAGGTTCTAAAACAAAACAAAACAAAACAAAAAAACCCAGAACAAAACCAAAAAAACAGTTTATCTACTGTATTATCCAGCAGTCATGCTTCTGGGTTATATCTGAAGGAAATGATATCAGTATCTCAAAGAGATACCTGTATGCCCATGTGCAATACAATATTATTCACAATAGTCCAGATATGGAAACAACCTACGGGTCCACTGACAGATGAATAGATAAAGAAGATGTGAGATATACATATATAATTTAGCTACAATAAGGAAGAAAACATAGTCATTTGGATAAAATTAGAGGTATATATGATGAACTTAGAGGACATTATCCTAAGCTAAATAAGTCAGTCAGACAAAGACAAATATTCTATGATCTCATATGTGGAATCTAACTTTAAAAATGTTTCACACTGTGGAACAGACAGTAAAATGGTGGTTACCAGGAACTGACACCTAAAGGAAATTGGAAGATGCTGGTTAAAGGGTACAAGCCTTCAGTTATAAGATGAATAAGCTTTTGGGCTTCCCTGGTGGCGCAGTGGTTGAGAGTCCACCTGCCGATGCAGGGGACACGGGTTCGTGCCCCAGTCCGGGAAGATCCCACGTGCTGCAGAGCGGCTGGACCCGTGAGCCATGGCCGCTGAGCCTGCGTGTCTGGAGCCTGTGCTCCGCAACGGGAGAGGCCACAGCAGTGAGAGGCCCACGTACGGCAAAAAAAAAAAAAAAAAAAAAAAAATCTTAATTAGAAAAGATATACACTCCCATGTTCATTGCATCATTATTTACAATAGTTAAGATATGGAATGGATAAAGAAAATGTGATATATATGTGATACATAATATGACATAAAAAAGAATAAAATCTTGTCATTTATGACATCATGGATTGACCTAGAGTGTATTATTGTAAGTGAAATGAGTCAGATAGAGAAAGACAAATACTATATGATTTCACTTACATGTGGAATCTAGAAAAACAAAACAAATGAACAAAACATAACAGAAGAGAAACAGTTACAGATTCTCTGTATCTATGACAATAATGGTTGACAAAAGGGAGGGAGTTGGGGGGAGAGAAATAGATGAGGGAGATTAAGAGGTATAAACTTCCAGCTGCAAAATAATTGTTACAAGTATGAAATGTACAGTGTGAAGAATATAGTCAATAATTATGTAGTATCTTTGTATGGCAACAGATGATAACTAGACTTATCCTGGTGATCATTCTGAATTGTATAGAAATATCAAATGTAACAGAAACTAACAGTGTTGTCGGTCAATTATATTTCAGAAACAAAGCAACAAACTCATAGGAAAAAAGATCAAATTTGTGGTTACCATAGACAGGAGCTGGGGGTGGCTGAATTGGTTGAAGGCAGTCAAAAAGTACAAATTTCTAGTTATAAGATAAATAGGTACTAGGCATGTAATGTACAACATGATAAACATAATTAACACTGCTGTATGTTACACATGAAATCTGTTAAGAGAGTAAACCCTGAGTTCTCGTCACAAGGAAAAACAACTTTTTAAACTTCTTTAGTTTTGTATCTATATGAGATGGATGTTCACTAAACTTATTGTGGTATTGAAAAAAAAATTAAAAATAAATAAGTAAATTTCTGACACGGCTGAATACATAAAATAGGCATTTAGGGAAACATTAGCAAAAAATATAATTTTTTGAAAATCGAAAACAGTGTGAAATTATGTAGGTTAAATGTTAACCTCTTTGGTTATTGCTGTTGCTATGGATGTCGGTCTTTTTTTGGATATAGTTTAAAGCATGAACAAACTATCTTTCCATTAGAATTTAATTTTAAAATTTTTACCCATTGGAAAATAAACTTCACACCTGTGTGTAGCTAGCTTATTTGCTACTCAGATAAAATAATCTACTTAATTTTTGTCTCCTTTTCTTGTTCATTTTTTGTATTTTTTGGTGCCAGTTTCTAGCTCACGATGTGAACAAAAAATAAGATTTTAGATTTACAGTGTCTTGTGACTTTTTGACAGCTTTTGTGAGGTATTTGAACCTTTGGACAAAACTGAGATTTGGGATATTTAGTGAATGTAATTAATTCATGTAGTCTTCGCCTCCAGGTCATTTGGATTTGTACAAAGCTGCTTATAAATGCAGAGTATCTGCTTGCCATTCCCAAAGGAGTATGGCCCTAATTAAACTGCAACATCGTGTTATTATTCTTTTTGAACAAATTTTCCCTATGTGTTGAATTTTTCTTTAGTAATTTTGCACTACTAAAAATCAAGAGAAAAGCAGAGAAATCTAATCTCTTATTACATTGCATTTCATCTGACAGAGAAGAAATGACGGTACTCCAAACAGAAAAGCAGCCATCTGTTGGAAAGAAATACGAGAAGCTGAATTGTCAAATTCTCTATTTTTAAGCTTTCTTCAGCAAAATTGGTCATCAATCATGTTTTAAAATAGAATGTGGGCACAGGAAACATTCAGGGGAAAAATATTTTTCCACATTATTGTTTTCTGTTTTATTCGTGGCACGGTGCCTTACAGGGGTTATGTTCATTCTAACCACAAAATTCAGCATTCTCAAAGTAGACAACTGTACTTTAAGTGATCGTATATTGGATATCAGATAGCAAGTTGCCAAGGACTATGTTCAATATCTGGATAGATGAAGAGGATAATGTTTCCTTTGTGAAAAGTGAATTCTATTTATTAGTTCATGCACTCATTCATCTACTTATTCAGTCCGAATGCAACAAATATTTTTAGCTTTTATTCTGTGCCAGGCTTTTTGTTAGGTATTGAGCATTTAAAAATGAATAAAATACTATACTTTCCTCAAAGAGATCAAATATTCCATTCCCAGTTACTCTCCATCCAACAGGCTATGCTGAATGTCAAGTGAAAAAGTTACCACAGTTCCAATTATCCATAAAGAACAACTCATTGTTATTCCCACCACTTGTCTAGCTTAATCAGCCCTCAAGTCTTAAAGCTGTCAGGCAATATTAATTTCAGTGATATCTAAAAGGAGCACAGACCTAAAAATCCTGCTTGAATATAAAGAACCCCTCTGTTTTCCTACTCCGCTATTGGAAAATGCTTTGTTATTGTTGGAAAATGAATTAACTTCATAGAAAACAAATGTCTATTGCCATCATGGAGCCATACTATACTTTCCATTAATCCCCACTTTGGGCCATTAATAAAATTAAGAGAAAAAGGATAGAGGTGAATTGAAGAGAGCTAGGTTTTCATTTTCTGGTCACTAAAAAAAATGCTGTGTTTTTATGAGACACTATTTATAGCTTATATGGCTAGTTTGAAAGTATGACTTAGGTTGCAACCATGGCAGCTGATGCCAAGGTTTTATGTTGGGCGTGTAAAAGGATCATGAATTTTGTAGTACTGTAGATTTTTATTTTCAGGCTATAAAGCATAATTTTTCGACATTTAACTGAATTTATTTATTTATTTATTTATTTTTTACGCGGGCCTCTCACTGTTGTGGCCTCTCCCGTTGCGGAGCATGGGCTCCGGACGCGCAGGCGCAGCGGCCATGGCTCACGGGCCCAGCTGCTCCGCGGCACGTGGGATCTTCCCGGACCGGGGCACGAACCCGTGTGCCCTGCATTGGCAGGCAGACTCTCAACCACTGCGCCATCAGGGAAGCCCCTGAAGCCCCTGAATTTATTTTAAAGTGTTTAGGTTCCCAGAAGAAATGCCTTATCACTACAAAGCGTAATCTACCTCCATTTTTTTCCTTTCGTTATTTTTCTTAAAATGTTATTTGTTGGATCAAAATGATTAAATGGCCTATTTAGTTGTAGTTGCACTACAAAATTGTATAAAATATTCTTTTAAAAAAGTTATATTTAGGGCTTCCCTGGTGGCGCAGTGGTTGAGAGTCTGATTGACGATGCAGGGGACACGGGTTCGTGCCCCGGTCCGGGAAGATCCCACGTGCCGCAGAGCGGCTGGGCCCGTGAGCCATGGCCGCTGAGCCTGCGCGTCCGGAGCCTGTGCTCCGCAACGGGAGAGGCCACAATGGAGAGAGGCCTGCGTACCGCAAACAGAAAAACAAACAAACAAAAGTTATATTTTTCTTTGTGGGAATGATGTCAATTTCTAATTGTTGCCTATAGAGAGAAGAGTAATGGTACTTAAAAACTTCTGCTCCTAGACTGGTAAACAGCTTTGACCAAATGTGTAAATCTAACCCTTAGAATTAAATGAATGTTGTAAAGGAGAAACTAACACACTATTGTAAAACAGTTATACTCAGATAAAGATGTTTAAAAAAAAAAAAGGAAAAAAAAAGTATTAAATGAAGGATTATGGGACGCTGATGAACAGTAACAGAGTAAGAGTCATGACAGAAACTCCTGTAAATAACATCTACAAAAAACCCAGGTGACAAGAATTTCTCCTGAACCTAAAAATACAAACTACCAACAGCTACGACACCATTCAGTATCATCATCGATGAGGTAAAAGCAGAATAAAGGAATCGGTGCCTCAAATGGCCCTGACAGTAGAACAATAAAATTGCCAGTAGGTACTTAATGGAAAGTACAACAGGTCAATCTGAGAACACAGACAAATGTGGAACAAGGGGTTTCAGCAGCATACAAATTTCAAGTTAGTGTGAGGGGTCAGTGAAGGATATCTGATGTTGCTGGAGAGTATGGATTTTAGAAAGTATCAAACACAATCTTTTTTCCCAGACGGTAGAAATGTGAACACAGATTGAGCTGGGGAGGAAAAATGGTTACTCTTCATTGTTGATGAGGAGAGTAGATTGTATCCCACTTGCTTCACCTCTACACTTAGCACATGCTTCTAATATTATACTGTATTCCTATCACACTGAATTCCATACCCTTCTCTTTTATGCATATTTCTCTCAAACTAAAGCACTAAGAACCTCAGGACAGGGAGGGACCATATTTTATGATATTTCCAGTATAATATCTGTGTATTCACTTTCTAAGATATTACATGTAAAGTTTGAAATCACAAAAAATAACATTGAAATTGGACAAATCTGAATAATTTTTATATTGTTGCCTACTTATACTTTTCAGCCTGCTTGAAATATTTTTGAACATATTGTGAAAGAACTGTGAATAAAACCATATTAAAGTGATAATGTAACACAGATATTATTGGTTAGCATTACAACTTCATGGATCTTCCCCACCCTCCCTGTGATATATATCCAACCATGTGAAACACCATCATTTAACCATTGAGGTCTATATATCACTATGCTGAAGAAGATCCTTGACTTAAAAGAAAAACCACACACACAAAATTACAGCATCCTTTTATATAGTCTTTAAAGAGGAAGCGTTTCTAATAACATAATAATAATAGCAATTATTACTTCTAACATCACTTAGATTACTACCACTTATATAGTTACCTCTGATTCATACATATGAGTATTTTGATCAATCATTCTCCTATTTTTTTTTTTTTTTTTTTTTTGCAGTATGCGGGCCTCTCACTGCTGTGGCCTCTCCCATTGCGGAGCACAGGCTCCGGACGCGCAGGCCTAGCGGCCATGGCTCACGGGCTTAGTTGCTCCGCGGCATGTGGGATCTTCCCGGACCAGGGCACGAACCCGTGTCCCCTGCATCGGCAGGCGGATTCTCAACCACTGCGCCACCAGGGAAGCCCTCATTCTCCTATTTTATAGGAGAATGAACATATTGGGAGCTTTGAGTTAATTACTATAAGAAGTGTGTATGCCTGAGTGTGTTTGTGTGGCCATAATATTGAATATTGTTCACACATGGATACCATCACCTCCTATAATCAACTCTTGCATTAAATGTATATAAAGCTGAAAATGACAAAGTTACTTTAAGCCTGGCCTCCTGTACAGCCTCTACATTATTTGTTCTTTTGAACTTAGGCAGAAGCCCCTGTATAAATGTGAACATTATTTGAACACCATGAAACCTTCAGTTCTTGTTGGTCATTAGCATATGAACTTGAATTCACTGTCTAATTAGCATAGTATAAGAAAGCATGATATATGTCTGTAGGCCCATGCATTTATTTGAGCAACGCAAGCCACAGACTCAAGCTCATGGGTTTGGAAGGTGTTCATTCTAAGAGTTGGGGAGTAAGGCTTCTCTGTTCAATGCACCTGCATTAGGTTTTGGCACCCCAAGGCCCCAGGAGCCAACCCAACACAGCAGATTGCTGTTTGGAACACCTAGAGACCTTTGCGAGAAAGTTTCAGTGTGGGGCTTCTCTAGGCTTCTCTTTACCCCCGTTTAACTCCAAAAGAGAGGTGGTTCTATAGCGAAGAGAAAGGAAAGGACTTTCACAGGGGAAAGACGAGCACCGCATCTTTACCATCTCCTTCTATCCACATCCAGTGGGATGTCGTACTCTGCAATTGTTTGGTGAATGTGGTAATGGATGCCACCACCTACCTTCAGTCACTGCTCTGCAACTTCAACTTCAATAAGTAATTTCCAATGTTTTCCTTCAAATTCATCTTCTATAACATAGGAGGAATTACCTTGAGGGTCATTTTTTCTTTTTTTCCAAAAATGAAGAGGACACTTTACAAACTTACTATACAAAGATGAGAAATAAAAGATAAGAAAACAGACTTTGAGTTGTAATATATTAAATAATCTCAGCTATTTACATGCTAGAGGCTAAAAAACAGTGCCAGTTATCTAATACACATAATTTTATTCCATAAAAGGAATAAATCTAAGCTGAAGGAATATAGTTTTCCCTATTAAATATAATAGAATGATTTCCATTTTTAATAGGAAAAATAAATGTGACCTATAAATATTTCATATTTTTACATAAGTGCCCCTCCTTTAAAGGATGATTTCTGGTGAGACTGTGGAAAGCAAATGGGCTTTGGGGTTAGGTTGGCCTGAATTCCAATTTGGCTCTGCCCCCTAGTGTACTATGTGAGTTAATCAAGAAGCTCCCCACTATTTGGATTCCTTAAAGTATGTGAAATTGCTTAGCACAGGGCAGGTTTCAAGACTTTTGTCTTTCTTTTTCTTGGTATTTAGCAGAACAAGTGATATTGGGTGACAGAAGGAGGGAAGACTCTAGATGAGACCATGAGGACAGGCACTGCTGAGGAAGAAAACTAGAAGCAGGAAAGGGCTCAGGGCAGTTGCTCTTGACTCAGTGCGCTACAAAGAGGGCTAGAGAGAGGAAAAGAAAAGACTTAACGATATATGCAAAATAAGTGTCTTTCTGTCTCTCCAGGGATGTGTGAGTAGACAGACAGATTGTCATCAATTTTGAGGGTTACCCGGGATGATCTGAGTAATATAGATTCTATGGAATGAGCAAAATCCCCTGTATAGGGTGTACAAACTGTGTGTTTAAGAGCTGGCTCACCAGAGCAACAGCAAAGAGTCTTCTTAGAGGCTCTAGGACTTGGTGTGAGGTAGGGCTCTCTGTTCTCTGCTCTCTGCAGACAGGGGGTATCTGCTCTAAGGGGGTCCCAGCAGGGTTCAGCTATTTAAGGACACTGGTATTTCCCACAGCCACTTTGTTAGTGTACCATAGGTGTCAATGCAGTGATGTGATGCGTCGCCACCCACTCCACCCGCTGACCTGCGCACACATCATGAGAACTCGTAGAGGTGGTCAGAAGCTGGGTGGAATAGTGGTGAAGAGGACAGGATCTAGGGACAGCATGCTGAGGAGTGACCCCGACGTTGCCTCTTACTAGCCTAGCCGTGTTATTTAGGTCTTCTGCTCAATTTCCTCATCTTTAAAATTGGCAGTAATAACAATTCTTATCTCATAGGGGCATTTGGAGAGAGTTCAATGCGACATCAGTGTATAAGTCACCTAAATTTGGTTATCCTTCTGCCATATGTGATCTGAATCCTATAGCAATTAACACAGCAGAACTATATTTGAATAAGTAACTTTATACTCTGCTTATATGCTGAGCAGAGCTGATTCGTTTCACACATAATTTGCAACTTGTTACAGAGCTTTTTCAATACTAATATCCAAACATGTTAGACAAAGAAAAGAGGATGGACACTTTTGTTTGTTTGATTTCCACTGATTTTGTAGTACTGTATTTTCAACTTCTTAGTGACATTGGCTGTATTAAAGGTCTGTGCCACACACCCTGCAGTGAATGAGAAACCGTTTTTACAGTTGCCATTACAATGAAACCCCTATTTGCCTTAAGAATAATTTTATCGTTCTTGCAATGTAAAATTATACTGATAGATCATTTTAAAGTAACACATTTTTCTTAAAGAGATGAGATAAGGAAATAAAGTGGTAATAATGTGTTTAATTTATAAGTAAACCCTAGGAATACAACTTATTTCATTTTGTTACTATCACAGAGAGTAAAAATTTATCATGTTTTTAACAGAGTATTAACAAATCCCATTATTTATCTCCTGTTTATTCATTTGTCATGTAGATGAAATTACTTGTCTTTTCCATGTTGGAGACTCAGTTGTGATGATCAAATAGAACAATATAAACAAACAATTAGAAGATTAATTTGCTACAAGCCTCCCCAAGATGTCAGACGCGTATTATCTACTCATGTATATTCAAGGCCCGATTATCAATAAAATACAGGCAGAAGTTATGAAAATGGTAAGAAATAAGATATATTACTGTGTAATTTTGAAGTCCAATTTTTTCTTCTTACTCTCTCACACATCATTCAATTCACTAAAGATCATTGCTTGTTATATGAGAAGAAATAGAATATTTTAGATATAAAATGAATAAAGCAAATTCTCTACCCACAAGGAATTCGCAGCAGAAAAAGAATAACCCTGTCATGTGATGCAATCCAATGAATACCATATAATGCAGTGACAATGCTATAAAGGATCTGGAACAGTGCTGTGGAGAACAGACAAAGAGCTCCTAACCACTGAGCCTGACTGCTGGAGACAAACAGAAAAGGTCCAGAGAGAAGAACCATCACTACTGACCCTGGAGGATTAAGCTGGGTGCATCCTCTGGAAAAGAGGAGGGCATTCCACAGAGACCATGCGCAAAGGCAAAGAGGTAGAACTGTTTTAGGAGATAAACAGGATTTGGGTTGAAAGGAACACAGAATATATGACAAGGATTAGTGAGAGAAAAATTTGGAATAAAAAATTGGGGCCATATGGTTAAAAACTTTACATATCATGTAAGAAACTTGGACATGGTCCTGGAAGATTTAGAGTGCCACTGGATAATTTAAAAGGGAGTATAGTGGTCAGAATTTTATTTAAAAAACAAAATCAAAGCAAATAATAAAACTGAGGGCACTTGGGATATAGCAGAATGTAGACACAAATGGATCAAGCATAAAAGTTGGAAACACGTTTGACCAAATTGCTGAATTGAGCCATGCTAAACAAACAGTCCATACATTTGCATGTATTCAAGAGAGCCTAATGTTCCTGAATTACTATTTACTTAAGCTAGAATCACTACTGTCTTATGCACTCAAGAACAGGTACAAAGACAAAACAGACACATTGAAAGTTCTCAGTTTTGTACAAGTAGATTCTTTTATTCTTCAGTCTCTTGTAGACTTCTTAAGATGATAAGAGCACTGTCAATACATGATATATAATATAACATAATATAATATAAATTCTTAAATCCATATAGAGTGTAAGGAAAATTATACATTTATATATATATAAATATATATTCTTTACTTACAACTAACTTGCAAAATCATTTTGTAAGAGCTAATTCATGTTCAGAAATATTTCTCAAATTTTTATAGTTATTTTAAAAATTAAATGTACCTTGGTACACCTAACTGCAAAAAAAAAATTAAAAATGTAAAGCAATTTTTGAAAGAGCAAAAAAAAAAAGCATATTTTACTCTGGGAAGATTTGAAGTTAATTCAAAGTCTTAAATCCATGAAGTTTAAGTTACTTCAAACTGGCCTCTTGTGTCTTCAAATGCTTACTCACTGCAATCAGGAAAATTGCTTTAGAACTAGACTAAAAGTAAAATTGTTTGGGATAGGTTATTCTTTCTTTTATGCAGTAAAATCATAACGTCTACAATACTATGTGCTTCCACTGTCCAAATTATGTTTCTCAACCTTAGTTTTAAAATTTATTAAAAAGTAAAGGTTAATGTAATGGTTTTGAAAGGCAGAATATAGGTAAAATGGAAATATAAGATATTTTAAAGGAGAAACAAAAAGCTTTTAAATAAGACACACATCTCATTGTATTGAGAAAGCAAAAAGTATTAAGAATTTGGCATAAAACAGTTTATAAAATCATACGAGCAAGTATTTTGTACATTTCTAAGATTTTCCATTGAGTTATTTAGCAAATCAGTTTGATTTTTCAAAAGAAGCATGAATTTTAAATTTTAGATATAGACATAGCAAGACCTACAAACTATTTTGACTTTCAAACCACCAGCTGTTTAATTGTGCTGTCAAGTAAGCAGTTTTGACTTCCTTCAAATGTTTCAACTTTCTAACACCATTTTATTCATATATTTATTCATACCTACACTCATTCAAAGCTATGTATGAAGCATTTATCATCTGCCAGTTATTGTGAGACTCACCAGATATATTGCTGAGCAGGACCAGCTTGGACTTTGCCCTCACAGATTTTCAGTTGTGTATGAGGGGAACCTGGCATTTAAAATGCAGGAAACAGGGCTTCCCTGGTGGCGCAGTGGTTAAGAATCCGTCTGCCAATGCAGGGACCAGGGCTTCAAACCCTGGTCTGGGAAGATCCCACACGCCGTGGAGCAGCTAAGCCTGTGTGCCACAACTACTGAAGCCCTTGCGCCTAGAGCCTGTGTGCCACAACTACTGAGCCTGCATGCCATAACTACTGAGCCTGCACTCTAGAGCCCACGAGCCACAACTACTGAAGCCCTTGAGCCTAGAGGCCATGCTCTGCAACAAGAGAAGCCACCACAGTGAGAAGCCCATGCACTGCAACGAGGACCCAATGCAGCCAAAAATAAATAAGTAAAAATAAATTTAAAAAAATAATAAAATAAAAAGCAGGAAACAGCTGAAGATGGCGGAAGATTCAACTTCCACAAAAGCTTGAGCCTCATTATACGCTTATTGTATTATAATACATTAGTATCTAAATGACATGCCCACAGCTGCCATGACAGTTCCTGGAAATCCCCTCCCCTTCCCCAAGATAGTTGTAATAATCCTCTCACTTGTTGGCCTATGAATTGTACCCTGGGGCCTCTCGCCTTCTGAGATGGCCCACACTCTGTCTATGGAGTGCATATCTCCCTGAATAAATCTGCTTTCACTCTAAACAAATAAATAAAATAAAATGGAGCAAACAGCATGGCATGGATGAGTATGTCTGTTAGGGACCTCTTTGTTTGTTTGTTTGTTTTTTTGTGGTACGCGGGCCTCTCACTGCTGTGGCCTGCGCTCTGGACGCGCACGCTCAGCGGCCACGGCCCACAGGCCCAGCCGCTCTGCGGCACGTGGGATCTTCCCGGACCAGGGCACGAACCTGCATCCCCTGCATCGGCAGGCGGGCTCTCAACCACTGTGCCACCAGGGAAGCCCTAGGGACCTCTTGATCAAGACCACTTGCCCTGGCCAGGCACCCTGGCACGAGTCGTCTCACAACAGGAGGTCCCAATAAGGAACACATCACTGACAAGCTGCTACCAAATTTCTCCGACTGGAGAAATTCAGGAGGGGCCAACCTTCTAGAAACCCTCACAGGAAACCAACTCGACTGAGAGATATGTGTGCCAGAAAGGGCCCTGAGTTGGACCAAATATGGGCATGAGCAAGATGATTGGCCAGAGACAACACAGAAAGTAACCCCATCACCATAAAACCTGAGTTTGGGAGCCACAAGGCAGAGCAGTCCTCCTGGGTTCCCTTACCCTGCTGTCCTCCCCTAGAGCACCCCTTTCCAATAGTCTTTTGCCTTATATCAGTACGTGTGTCTCCTAGGACAATTCATTTCCAAGTGTTAGACAAAAGCCCGCTCCTGCTCCCCCTCGCCCCGTAACACCCCGTGACACACATATTTACAGAATGGAGAGAAGTTGGATGTGATTAAGTATTACAGCTTGTGAACGAGACCAGTAGGATGTGAAACTGAAAAGGTAAAGTTAGAGTCATTCATTCATATTAATGGAGTGGCTCTTATGTCCCAGGCACTGTGCTAAGATTATAGTGTAAATCCATTAGGTTATTTTATTGGTCCATGAGGGATCCGTTGGTAACTTGGGCTAGAATGGTGGTGGTGGATAGAGGTGTGGAAAGAACAAGAGGAAACAAAATTTTGACCATGGTCTAGAATAAGAAATATTTTTTTACATTTCAACCCAGTGTGTGCATGTACATGTAGGTCTATAATGAAAATACATATTTGTGACTTAAAATTGACAGTGATCTCTTTCAGCTTTAGTTTACTATATTCCTTTTCATTAGAAGAAAAAAAAAATGATGGTCCTGACCCTTTTAACTTATATCAAAACTTGGGACCTGCAGCTTGCGAATCCCTGGATAGATAATTATGAATGATAATTAAATCCTTAATTTATTGGTTAAGGGAGTCGGGGGTGATGAGGGAAAAGTATCAAGCCTTGCTCTAAAGCATTTTGCTTCTCAAAACAGGATAGCAAGTAGCAACTAATATTAAATAGACTAGGCTTTGGAATGAGTTTATGATTTAGGTTGTGGACAAGTTGATTTGGAAGATCTTTTGCAACATTCAAGGACATCTGTCAAGTGGGCAGTTTGATCATAGGGTCCAGGGCCCAGTGCAATGGCCTAGTGTGTAGATGCTGATTTCTGAGTCAACTGTATGTACATGGTCATTGTTCTGTAGATGTGGATACAATCACCTAGGAAGACATCAGAGACCAGAGGAGAAGGCTGACCCCTAAGCTTTGAGGAGCTGCCGACTTCAGTTGCTTGCAACTGAATCAACCCAAGGGAGACAGTGAGGGAGCATCTAAGGAGACAGGGAAACACCAGGCAGAAGTTGTGTCAATAAAAGCAGCAGAAGAAAGTGCTTTAGGAAGGAAAAGTGTCATTGGTGACATTTCAGTACAATAATAAAAGTGGAAGGCAGATTGCGTTGTGCTAAGCAGTGAGTGTACGGTAAGAAAAAGGAGAAAGCACAAACAGGTCTCTTGAGAAATCTGGTGTGAGTGGAAAGGTCAATGAGGTCAGAGGCAGTTGGGTACAGACCCTACAGGGCCTTGTTAGTTTTGCTAAGAAAACTGGAACTTGCCCCATTATCATTGGGAGTTAACACATTTTTACACAGCAGTATGACACAATGGTTTTCGTGAAATAGATAAATAACTGATAAGAATGTGAGGTAGATGGGCCATGTTTGGAAACACACTGGCAGTGGGAAAGCTATTGAAAAGTTGATTGCCACAATCCACGTTAGAGAGGGCAGCAGGTGAGTATCATTTAAACAAGATATGTTATAACTGTAAACTGAAAGTCTGTTTTCTCATACTTTGTCCTCTCATCCTTACATCAAATCAGTTTCTTTATTTCCATTAATATACGGTACTAAATTTAAAATAATCCCTGTAGAAAAGACTTTTTCCCCAAGGGCTTTTAAAATGAAGTGTAATGTTCTCAGTAAAATAATCGTGGAAAGAAGTAGAGCAGTTTTAGGGGGCTTCCCTGGTGGCGCAGTGGTTGAGAGTCCGCCTGCCAATGCAGGGGACGCGGGTTCGTGCCCCGCTCTGGGAAGATCCCACGTGCCGCGGAGCGGCTGGGCCCGTGAGCCATGGCCGCTGAGCCTGCGCGTCTGGAGCCTGTGCTCCGCAACGGGAGAGGCCACAACAGTGAGAGGCCCGTGTACTGCCAAAAAAATAAAAAAACAAAAAAACAAAAAAAAACTAGTGGCAAACAAAAATAATTAACTTTCAAAATTCAAGGCAGGAAAACAACTGACATGTTCACAATCTACTCAGGATTTAGGTTCAGTTCCCGTTAATAAGTCATTTACCAAAGGAACAAAATTATAATACATTTCAGTACATTAAAAAATTAATCTTATCTACTCTAAATTAGGACAATAAAATGCTTTCTTTTAATTGACACAGAAAGCAAGTAGCTCTTAGAATACCCTACGTT
The DNA here is from genome assembly GCF_026419965.1 of Kogia breviceps. NCBI lineage: Eukaryota > Metazoa > Chordata > Mammalia > Artiodactyla > Physeteridae > Kogia > Kogia breviceps. The sequence continues at coordinate 179,716,982 of NC_081312.1, read as the reverse complement.
TTTCTCATTTTTAATAAATAGTGGAGCAACTAAAAATCATAGTCTAGATAAAATCATGCTTTCCTGTTCGATGAAAGTGTTAAAACTTTGAAATGATTAACCATAATAAGTAATTTTTAAAAATCCACTCCAATGATCTGTTTTCTGTTTTTTCCCTTTAGCTTTCCCCTAGACAATTTCCCATAACAAGAGGACATGTCACAAACACTTTGGAAAATTGACAGTGTTTTAGAATTAATGAACTACATTCCAGAAATATAAATTTGACTTAGCTAAAGGGCATAAAAATAAAATTTTCAAGACAAGCCCAAATGATCAGGAATGTAGTTAACAAATAAAGCAGAGAATAAATGGACGTTATGATTTAAAATATGAAGGTTATTGTATTTTTAATAATTTTACCTTCTTAATATATTGATATGATGCCAGGCCCTGTCAACAAGGCATTTGAGTTCCACTGCAGTAGTGGACATTGATTTTTACTGATACTCCTTAGAATGGAAGAAGGAAAGGTAAATAGTATTATATTACTCAAGAGACAAAAATGCTTTAAGAATAGGGAAGGTGTGATGGAAAGAAAATAGATTTTGTGGCTTTCTTGTGTGTGTGCTTAATAAGATGACGAAAATATTGAAATCAATTTTGATTAAAAAAATCTACTACCTCCCTCAGGAGTCATTAAAGATGAAAAAAATCAACGGTGTGGAAGCTGATGTTAGAATAGTTGGGAGATTTCTCCTGCTGATTGACAGCTGTGAAGTCAGCAAGAGAAAAAAATTAAGTGGCTGAACAAATTTGTATTGTTAATATGGCTAAATGTTCAATTTCATATATTTGTTTGAATACTCTAAACACTTTTGATGGTAAGTGTTGGGAGAGTGGAAGGTGGAGAATAAAACCAGTGGACTTGGTCATGTTGAAATTAAACATTTTAATCATATCCATAAACACTTCTTACGTTTTGTTACATTTTTAGAAAATTAATTGATGCTGTGTAGTATAAAAATGGAACAACACAATAGGGAAGAGAAAAGAGTAACCACCTCGCCCAGACTCTTAATTACAGAACAGATTCTTATAGGAAATGCAATTACTTTGAAATATTTCTGTTATCAATATTTTGTGATTATCTTCGTTATAAAAATATCACTATTTATTGATGTTCATACATTCCTGTTCCAATAGATAAGAATTTTGTTTATTCAAATATCTCAATAATTCTACTTCTACTTCTGTATTTTGATTGTTGCATTACTGATTTTAGTTCCTTTAATGGATACCTTTGTAACTACATGGATAACTATGGATAATTTTGTACATTTAAAATTCATCAACACTCCATGGTGTCTTTTGAGATGCTGCTTTTTAAGATGAGAACATTAATTTTCTTAATGTAACCTCTCCTCTACTCAAGTTCTACTTCCAAATTCTGTCACATCCTAGTTCGGTTCTATAACAAAAATTAAGTCCTTCATCCTGATTCTAAAAGTTGACAGCTAACAAAATGTTTACATAATGATGATCAGGTGAATATTTTTTACCAAGGATGAAGCAGTGTGCTATTGTTACCCTTCCTTCTCTTCAGTCTGCTGTTATGAGCCTTATGCCACACACAAAAACTGGTATTTCTAATATCAAAAAAATTATTTCCCTGTCATTCTTGCCTATCAATTGTTTATATTAAGTCGCATTCTATTTTGTTCCATACTTAGATCATGTTTTTCTTGGACATGTTTTTCCTGGAATTTGAGATTGCCTTCTATTTTTTCTTATTGAGAGATAAAATCAATACCACATTTATTTCTAACTTCTTCCAAGTTCCTACAGATTTTAACCTTCTTTTGTACTATATACTCTTCTCTTACATTGAAAACATTCTTCTTAGAAGCAACTGGCTTCTAGATCAAATTTGGAAAGATTAATTGTAGGTCTCCAGCATGGCTAAAAATTTTTTAAATTGGACTCTTAAGCAAGACCAGCATTTCTTGTATGCAACATCTTTTTCTTTCTTGTTTCCCAGCCTTGTTTTGCTAGTGTACAACTTCAAAACCTTCCTCATGGAGTATGCTTGTAAGATAAAACTTACAAATCTTAAAAAAAAATTTATTCATATTCATGCTTGATGCATGTTTTGGCTAAAAATATAATTTCAATTTCTTAAATATATCCCTCCCTCCATACTTTAAAAAATTCTGTTCTCTATCTTCTAGCACATATTGTTTTTGTGAAAAAATTAGATGCAAGACTGATCTGTTTTCTTTTAAAAGATGTTTTGTTTTGCTCTGTGAAACTTTCTAGCATCTTGTTTTGATATATTCAATACTTTAATAATTGATAATAGTTCTAGGTGTAGGTCTTTCACAAATTCTTGCAAAATGGCACTTAAAGTGTCCTTTAAATATGAAAACATAAATTAATCTGTCCTATTTAAGATTTGGGGAAATCCTTCCATTATTTCTTTAATAATTTTTTAATTGGTTTTATTCCCCTTTTTTTTCTTGAAAGCTAGCTAGTCAGATATTAAATTTTCTGGATTAACACTTTATGTCCTTTAGATTAAGCTCTTGGAGAGGTCCTCATTTTATTTTCCCAGTGTTCTATTGATTTTGTTGTTGTTGTTCTATTGATTTTAATTTAATTAATCATCCTTAAAACAAATCCTGACTCTTTTTTCTTATAGTTTTTTGGGTTGTTTCTAACTGTTGACTTTTCTTCCTTCACATATTACTTACTGAAACTTTTCTGAGTAGAGGTGGGTTTTCTTGATTTTTTAAAATGTCCTTTTAATTTCCATAAATACTTGCTTCTTTTGAGATTAATTTTATCTAGGTCTTTATTTTCATGCTGGAGGCTTACTTCAAATGTCTAGTCATCTTTAATTGTTGTTTTATATTTTATATTGAGAGATGAGGATGACAGAGAAGCCTGAAGATGTTAAAAAAATTGCTTTAGTATGAGTGAGAAAGAAGCTGGCCTTACCCTTGAGGTTCTCAAAGATGCCAGAATTATTAGTGCTTTATTCTAGGATGACAATATCCATCGAAGGTGTCTTAGTTTCCAAAACTGTTTGACAGTTGTTATAGAGAACAACTCTCTAATGTGCTCCCTGGAGGTAAACTCCTGGTCTGCACAAGTTGGGATGAGGCAGGAATCGATAGGGAATCTATGATTTCCTCTATATTTTAAAGGAATTAATTTATCCTTTAATATTTCACCGTGTTTTCACTCCCACCCTCTGTTGTTCTCTGCATGTCTCATTAAACATGTTTCCTTGTCTATGTAGTCCCCACCTCTTGCATTATAGATTTTGCATTTTATTTCAGTTTAATCATTTCCATCCTTTTATCTACTTTCCATCTTCACCATGAATTCCTTCTTTTTCCTTGTTATTATGGATTTATAACTTTTAATTTATTTACTGTGTCCTTTTAATACGTCGAGTCAGAGACATTGAGCTAGAAGACCTCAGTTCTGTAGGGACACTTTTTAAAAACATGATTTTGAGCTTGTAATGTCTCTGTACTTTTGATTATACCGAAAGCTTAAATTCACCTGTGAGCACAAATGCAATTTGTTCTCAAAAGACTCTATTCACTCAGCTGCTTCTCATTGACTTGTACTTTTGCCTGCTTCAACTTTAGTTTTGATTTGAAGAACTCTGGAGAAGAGAAAGGCATTCCACACCAGGTGATGCTGGAAAAGGTGATATGCTCAGTTAATTCCTAAGGACATAATCTAGTCCCCCTATGGCCTTCGAGGTAAGTCTTTTCCCAGCTGCAGAGTTCTCTGGAGCTCCAAAGTGAAGCATGTTCCAGAAGCACTGTGTTTCCAGACAGCAGCAGTTATGCGCAGAGGTGATGGTCTAGGATAGGAATTCTAATTGCCTGTGGCAGCAGGACTGACAGTGGAGGTGACTTTATCAGTGGTGTTTTCACTGTGTTCACATAAGCCTACCTCAGTGGCTGTCAGCCCTGGAAGACATCACGCTTTTAGACTGGCCCTTATCTAACTTTAATCATCTACCCCAGAAGGGGATGAGTGGAGGCTTTGTGGAAAGAGATAGTCAGATTGCCTTCCTCTCCCTGGCTGCTTCTTAAAGTAACATATGTTAAACACATTTATTAAGGTTGTAAATAAGTAAGCAAGTGCAAACACAGGCCTTCACCCCCATCCTTCCCCCTCCACCCCTTTCTCATGAAGGGAGAGCTGCAGGCGCAGAAGTGTGTGGCTGGATGGAGGCCCAGAAATCTGGAAAGCGTATTATGTGGGATCCCCGCGGAGAAGCACTTGGCTGCTGGCAGCCCTGGCTCTGGTTTCCACACACCATCAATCTGGTGCCTGGCGGTCACTGCTCCCTTCTCACCTCACCTCATGCAGAGAGCAGACAGCTCAACTATTTGTCTCATGCTGCAGCAGCCAAGCCATGTGAGGAAGGGGAGAAAAGGGAAAGGAAGAATGATGGGGGTGGGGAAAAATAACAACCTTCCAACAGGCCACCACTCCTTTTAACTGTCAGCTGGTTCCTGCACAGCTTCAACTCGGACCTTCGGATGTAGACGGTGGGAGGAGGAGAGGAAAGCAGAGGTGACTCACAGTGGAAGGGCCAGTATCTCGACCAATCTTCGGGGTCAGTTCACAGCGGACATAAATGTGACTTCATGTGTTCTTGGGAAGGAGGGTGGATTTGGGAAACAGTGCTTGAGGCTACTTTGCAAGAATAGGAGAACAGGAGCTAAGTCTGTCACTAAACCTCTGGAGTTCTGATTTATTCCCTTTGTACAGAACAGGAAACTGAGTCAGGTAGAGTCGGTTCAGTCATGAAAATCCCACACATATTACCAGGACCAGTAACATATATGTGAGGCATCCTGTTATTCAAATAACAGGTGTGTGTTTTCTCAGACTTCTGAAAATTCCTTGACAGTCTTAAAAAAGAAATAAGGAAAATGGTATTTCTGTAGAAGAAGAGTTTTCTCAGGCCTTATGATGTCTATTATTTGAAATGTTCTTATTTCTGGTTTTTCTAGAAGAGTATTATGTACGCTTGTACGTTTTTGACTACTGCCCCAGCAGTGGCAGGAAAAAAGCCAGATGATGATTTAGGGTCTTGAGGACATCTAAACTCTCGCTCCCGCTAGCTTCAACTTTGACCTTAACCTCAATCCTAATATTTTCTTGCAATAGGAAGGGACCCAGGCTTGCTTGATCAGTTTTTTCATGTCTGGTCTAAGGTCTGAGACCTGGATCCTACTTGACTAGTGAGTTATTTGTGAGCCATAATGAACGCAAATTATAACAGTAAGAAAATTTGCAATAGATGCCAGAGACTTGTAACAACCAAGGATAAACGTTTCTATATTCGCTAATTTCCTCTACTCAGAATGGAAGGTTGTGTGAGAAAATAAAATGTTTTTCAGTGATTTAAAGGAACCACAAAAGCATAGATTTATCCCTGATAAAAACCGTCTCATGTAAATGTATGCTCAATTTTTTTTTTTTTTTCCCCACTAAAACTCTTGAGTTTGTGCTTTCTGGCCACAGCCTATGAGTGTTTGTTCTCAGTCATGACACCACTCAAGTTTTCTCACTCTTCTGTGAATGCAAACCCTGCCTTCTACCTTGGAGCCTCTCATTTTTATATTGACAGACTTGGGTGAAACTTCAATGTCAGCAGAAAACAGCTTTATTCAGCCAATGGTTATTTAGAATCTCATGAGATTAGGAGAATTGCAATACCTGACTTAAACATATAAATGCTTCACTCCCTGGGCTCAGTGTCTTTGGTTTCCAAGAATATTACAGAAGGTTTATTATACGTTCAACCTTGGCAATGCTTTATGCACAGGAGCTTTCAAACTGGCAGTGGATCTGGAGGTAATGAAACTGCAAGAACAACACATAGCAGGAAATGGTTCACTGGTTTTGAGGCTTCATTTATTCCAAAGAAAAGAGCAATGTTACTGTAATGAAGGTTAGCAGTATTTGTGTCAGAGCAATTGCAAAAATCTTATCTTCAACATGTGCATAAAATGAGAATGAAAATTAGTTTAACTTTTAAAGGGAAAAAAGTCATTTAACCAGTGAGACTGTTGTATTTCTATCATAAAGGTATTTTAATACAACATATTTTTGTGCTTTATATGAAAACAATCACAGTCTAAATGCTCTGCTTTAATCAACTAAAGACAGTAAAACATTATTTCATTCTTTATTATCAAAGGATTCAGGAGATTAGCAATTCAAAAATGATGAAGATACTGATATTTATTCCCAACAAAATTATTATAGCTGTTTCCTAAACCCTAGTTTGACGCCTCCTTTCCCCTAACTTTTCAGAATCTGAGCCTCTGTTAATATTTTTTCTCATAACATTCATTTTCTTCTTTCCTAGTTCAAGGAAGAGTATTTTTGAAGCCTAATCCAAAAGGATTGCATCGCCCTCATCACACCTGTTGGACTTTAAACAAATCACACCCAGAGAATGAGTAGAAATAATCTTTTTTGTCATTAGGAGAAGGGGGGTAGATGGATGCAAACTGAAATAAAAAATCCTAGCTCTATAATCTACAATCTCATTGGCATGATTCCAATGCCAAGATCCCTTTCTATAAAGTCTGCTCTTGGGAATATGTGATTATTATAAATGTCCATGCCAAAACATTTTATTAGAGATAATTCTGTACATTCTGATTCCAATCAATGGGCTCCTTGAGGCCAAACGTCATATTCCTTCTAGACTGTCTCCTTTGTTTCTAAGTGAATGACACCTAGGTCAGAGGCTGTGGCATTATCACTACTCAGTGACTACTAACTGGTGTCTTTCTGAGAACATTTGTGAGTTTCTTATTTACCTCTGTCACCCAGAACAAGAGTAGTCAGCCAATACACACTTACTGATTTTATTTATATCTTGGTGCTCTTGCAGATTACTGTTAAATTGGCAGTACTAGAATTAACTTCAAAGAGTACATTCTAGGTTTGGTTCAGACAAACATGGAAAAGTTCAGTTCTTGATGTGGATCCTGCTGACTTGATGAAGTTTTCCTAAGAAAAAACACTTGAATAGGTTCCCCCACTAAACTTTTTTTCATTACTGTTTATTGAAATTTCTACTCTAATCAGTTCCATTTCAGAGAATAAAAGGAAAACTTCTGTTCCTATTCAAGAAGTTCACGGCAAGTGCTTAGATTGATTTAAGAAGGTTAATGATTAGAAGTAATTGGGGAAGATTTTCATTTATCCCTAAATGAAGCACCTTGGTCTTCTAAGAGTGGACCCTAGAATTAATCATTCTTTTCATTATTAGGTTAAATAGTTCATTTTACTTGACTGGAATTTCCAAGCACAGTTTTGTCCTCTGGCTAATTGTTGAGCTCAGCACAGGGAAGGTAAATAACAACCAGCCTGCTCCATATGCAGGTGTTACTTTGGTCTATAGAAATACCTGGTTTAACTTGGCATGATTGGTTCTTTTATTTGGAAGATCCAGTAAAGAAAGCTGGACTGTTTCCTCAGTTGCATTTGATTGCTTTCATTAAAAATAAAATAATCATCCTGATACCAAAACCAGAAAAACATATCACACAAAAAAATTATAGACCAATATCACTGATGAACATAGATGCAAAAATTCTGAAAAAAATACTAGCAAACAGAATCCAACAGCACATTAAAAGGATCATACACCATGATCAAGTGGGATTTATCCCAGGGATGCAAGGATTCTTCAACATATGCAAATCAATCAATGTGATACACCATATTAACAAATTGAAGAATAAAAAGCATATGATCTTCTCAGTAGATGGAGAAAAAGCTCCTGACAAAATTCAACACCCATTTATGATAAAAACTCTCCAGAAAATGGGCACAGAGGGAACCTACCTCAACATAACAAAAGCCATATATGAGAAACCCACAGCAAGCATCATACTCAATGGTGAAAAACAAAGCATTTCCACTAAGATCACGAACAAGATAAGGATGTCCACTCTTGTCACTCTTATTCAACACAGTTTTGTAATTTTTAGCCACAGCAATCAGACAAGAAAAAGAAATAAAAGGAATCCAAATCGGAAAAGTAGAAGTAAAGCTGTCGCTGTTTGTAGATGACATGATACTATACATAGAGAATCCTAAAGATGCTACGAGAAAACTACTAGAGCTAATCATTGAATTTGGTAAAGTAGCAGGATACAAAATTAATGCACAGAACTCTCTTGCATTCCTGTACATTAGTGATGAAAAATCTGAAAGGGAAATTAAGAAAACACGCCCATTTACCATTACAACAAAAAGAATAAAATATCTAGGAATAAATCTACCTAAGGAGACGAATGACCTGTATGCAGAAAATTATAAGACACTGATGAAAGAAATGAAAGATGACACAAATAGATGGAAAGATATACCATGTTCTTGGATTGGAAGAATCAACATTGTGAAAATGACTACTACCCAAAGCAATCTACAGATTCAATGCAATCCCTCTCAAACTACCACTGGAATTTTTCACAGAACTAGAAAAAATTTTTCACAATTTGTATGGAAACACGAAAGACCCCAAATAGCCAAAGCAATCTTGAGAACGAAAAACGGAGCTGGAGGAATCAGGCTCCCTGACTTCAGACTATACTACAAAGCTACAGTAATCAAGACAGTATGGTACTGGCACAAAAACAGAAATATAGATCAATGGAACAGGATAGAAAGCCCAGAGATAAACCCACACACATTTGGTCACCTTATCTTTGATAAAGGAGGCAAGAATATACAGTGGAGAAAAAACAGCCTCTTCAGTAAGTGGTGCTGGAAAAACTGGACAGCTACATGTAAAAGTATGAAATTAGAACACTCCCTAACATACACAAAAATAAGCTCAAAATGGATTAAAGACCTAAATGTAAGGCCAGACACTATCAAACTTTTAGAGGAAAACATAGGCAGAACACTCTATGACATAAATCACAGCAAGATCCTTTTTGACACATCTCCTAGAGAAATGGAAATAAAAACAAAAATAAACAAATGGGACCTAAGAAAACTTCAAAGGTTTTGCACAGCAAAGGAAACCATAAACAAGACCAAACGACAACCCTCAGAATGGGAGAAAATATTTGCAAATGAAGCAACTGACAAAGGATTAATCTCCAAAATTGACAAGCAGCTCATGCAGATCAATATCAAAAAAAAAAAATAACCCAATCCAAAAATGGGCAGAAGACCTAAATAGACATTTCTCCAAAGAAGATATACAGATTGTCGACAAACACATGAAAGAATGCTCAACATCACTGATCAGTAGAGAAATGCAAATCAAAACTACAATGAGATACCATCTCACACCGGTCAGAATGGCCATCATAAAAAAATCCAGAAACAATAAATGCTGGAGAGGGTGTGGAGAAAAGGGAACACTCTTGCACTGCTGGTGGGAATGTAAGTTGATACAGCCACTATGGAGAACAGATGGAGGTTCCTTAAAAAACTACAAATAGAACTACCATATGACCCAGCAATCCCACTACTGGTCATATACCCTGAGAAAACCATAATTCAAAAAGAGTCATGTAGGGCTTCCCTGGTGGCGCAGTGGTTGAGAATCCGCCTGCCGATGCAGAGGACGCGGGTTCGTGCCCCAGTCCGGGAGGATCCCACGTGCCGCGGAGCGGCTGGGCCCGTGAGCCGTGGCCGCTAAGCCTGCGCATCCAGAGCCTGTGCTCCGCAGCGGGAGAGGCCCGCGTATGGCCAAAAAAAATAAAAAAAAAAAAAAAAAAAAAAAGAGAGTCATGTACCACAATGCTCAATACAGCTCTATTTACAATAGCCAGGACATGGAAGCAACCTAAGTGTCCATCAACAGATGAATGGATAAGATGTGGCACATATATACAATGGAATATTACTCAGTCATAAAAAGAAATGAAATTGAGTTATTTGTATGAGATGGATGGACCTAGAGTCTGTCATACAGAGTGAAGTCAGAAAGAGAAAAACAAATACTGTCTTCTAATACATACATATGGAATCTAACAAAAAAATGGTCATGAAGAACCTAGGAGCAGGACGGGAATAAAGACACAGACCTACTAGAGAATGGACTTGAGGACACGGGAAGAGGGAAGGGCAGGCTGGGACAAAGTGAGAGTGGCATGGACATATATACACTACCAAACGTAAAATAGATAGCTAGTGGGAAGCAGCCACATGGCACAGGGAGATCAGCTCGGTGGTTTGTGACCACCTAGAGGGGTGGGATAGGGAGGGTGGGAGGGAGGGAGACACAAGAGGGAGGAGATATGGGTATATATGTATATGTATAGGTGATTCACTTCGTTATAAAGCAGAAACTAACACACCATTTTAAAGCAATTATACTCCAATAAAGATGTTAAAAAAATATTGGGGGTGGGGGACTAAAAAACAAACAAACAAGAGAAGTTACTGATGATGGCACTACCAGAGCCTGGGGGCATGAAAGCCTCCAAATCCATGCAGTTTTCCTCTAGCTTGCTTCTTGCCAGGCCCCCATTCCCTCAGATTCAGGGCCTGGATTTTAGTCATGTGATCCTGGGCAAGTCAGATTTAGGCTGGCCATTCCTGGAGGAAGCTCCCAGATCCTGAAGACACTAGGGTCTACCTCAACAGAGCTTGGGGCAGGAGAAGTCTCCCAACCCATCCACCCACCTTGAGCTAGCCAGCTGCTCTGCCCTCATCCCTTTAAACCAGGGCCTGAATACTAGGCCAGCAAGCCCTAGAGAGGCTGGAAGCTGACCTAGACTTGTGTATTCTGAAAGGCAGGAGACTCCAACAGACCTTTGGGTGTAAGGGAAGCCTGTTTTCTCAACCCACCCACATCCCTTAAGCTAACTGCAAGTTCTTCCCTGAACGCATCAGGCTCTAGGGTCTCCATATCTGGTCTAGTAATGGCTGATCCATGCTCAGTGACCCTCTTTATCTAGAAGGTATCCTCTACCCTCAATCTCTGCTGTTGCCACAAACAAAACAAACAAAACCCCAAACCTCTCTGTTTTGATTTGCTTATGGACAGAAAAATTAACATCCTCACTAAGTTAGATACCCATGTGGATTAACTAAAAAACATCCCTAAGAAACTTACCAACATGACTGACGGACTTCCAATGGCAGGTGCAGCAGGGCTTCAGGGTATAAATCCTATTTATATCCTGCTTTATTTCCAACAGTGTGTGTGTGTGTGTGTGTGTGTGTGTGTGTGTGTGTGTGTGTGTGTTGTCATTATATTTTCTGATTGGTCATTTCTAGTCTGAAGGAATGCTACTGATTTTTTAAAAAGAAACTATTAAGAATGATGTTAGTTATTGATTTAAAATTGACATGATATTTATCAGGTTAAATAAATATCTTTTTATATCTTAGTGTACCCAAATATATAAAATCTGGAATGGGTGAAGCATCTTATTAAATTTCTTGTTTTTTTCTTAGTGATCCAGTAGATTTCCAGATTTTAACTTCTTACAAGGGAGGAATGTATGTACTTGGTTACAGTAAATTCTGTTTTCATTAAGCTGTTATACATTTATTAAGCTGTTTATATTTATTTAGAAATGAAACTTTTTTTTCTGGGATACCTAGGGACAGAGTTCTGTGGAATACCAATTGGGGACAAATTAGTCTACGGGGTTCTTTTCTTGTTCTAACTTTGCCAGGTTTACTAAAAAAGCTATGTTAACTTTATAGAATCTAGACATGAATAAAACTTTGTCATTATTTTGGGTTAATTATAAAATATTAAAATAACATTTTCCACGATTATAAAACTACTACATGTTCATTACAGAAAATTGGGAAAATAGCAAAAATCAGAGAACAAAAATATTTGTCACCTGTATATATTCCCAATATTAGAGTAATTGTGGTTAACATTCTAATCAATTTTAATTTATCTATATCTATATAGATATCTACCTTAGATTTATGCATGTTCAGATATTTATAAAATTGAAATTATTGTGTGTATTGTGTACAGTTGTATGTTGTATTCTTTTTGCCGAGATTTATACTTTGGACACTTTACCATGTCATTAAATATTCTTTAAACATAAAAGAAAAAAGAGAGACATGTACCACAATGTTCATTGCAACACTATTTACAATAGCCAGGACATGGAACCAACCTAAATGTCCATCGACAGATGAATGGATAAAGAAGATGTGGCACATATATACAATGGGGTATAACTCAGCCATAAAAAGAAATGAAATTGAGTTATTTGTAGTGAGGTGGATGGACCTAGAGTCTCTCATACAGTGAAGTAAGTCAAAAAGAGAAAAACAAATATTGTATGCTAACACATATATATGGAATCTTAAAATAAAAAATGGTGCTGATGAACCTAGCTGCAGGGCAGGAGTAAAGATGCAGACATAGAGAATGGACTTGAGGACATGGGGTGGGAGGGGGAAGCTGGGGCAAAGTGAGAGTAGCATCGACATATATACACTACAGAATGTAAAATAGATAGCTAGTGGGAAGCAGCAGCATAGCACAGGAGATCAAGTCGATGCTCTGCCATGGCCTAGATGGGGGTGGGATAGGGAGGATGGGAGGGAGGCTTAAGAGGTTGCAGATATGGGTATCTATGTATGCATATGGGTGATTCACTTTTTTGTACGACAGAAACTAACAGTACTGTGAAGCAATTATACTCCAATAAAGATCTATTAAAAAAAAATTCAGCTGTTGAGCACTTGAACTTCACACTGAATGTTTAGGGTAGTGATTCTAAGTGACATAGAGAGGGAGTCTTGTGATGTACTGCAAGAATTTAAATTGCCTTTACTGATTTGTTTTGATGCCTTTGGAACAAGGAATTTCAGTGGTGAAATTTGTACCTAATATGGTGACATTTTTACCTAATATGTTGATATTTGTACTAAATTTGTGTATTGAGAGTGTGAAAGTAAGGACAAAAAGATTCCCATGGAAGGGGTTGTAATCGTAGAGCATTATTATCCAAATTCACCATTTGGCCAAGGAATCATTCTTAGAGTTGTATATGTATACCTGTATACTTACAAAAATCAGGCTAAGCAGTCATATGGGGATATGTAGCACCTTTTCAAACTTAATGAGTGAATGCAATAAGGAAACTATGCAGCAACTTTAAGGGAACACAGTTTATATCATGTTTACACCCACGCCTTCCATAACTAGACCTTGTGATCCTCAGGTGCTTAGACTCCGGATCCTTTTGAACTCCCCTTGGAAGATGAGATTTAACGTTTTAGCCTTAGACTAGCCTCAATTTCCAAAAAGCTCAACTTCTGGAAGGTAAAATCAGAAATAAATATGCATGGTTGACTCATTCATTCTCCCACTCACTTGTTCATTTATTTGTTGTATAGAGATGAATAACATACTATTTTTCTTCAAGGTGATTAAATTCTAGGGAGGGGGGCAAAATAATAGAAATATAACAATATAAAGGATAATGAAATTTTGATTTTCATTTCATTTTCAAATAAAATGATAAAACATAAGATGTTACTTAACATGTTCTATGTGATCAAGGAGGCTTTTTTTGGATGGTGGCAACATTTGAGATCATTTTTGAAGGATGTGTGGAAATTTTCCAGGCTTTCATGTCTACAAGAACAGTTTTGACAGACAGAGAAGTATTTAGTGTAAATTAATTGTCAAGATGATATATTCTAAGAAATACAAATAGCTTGATTTGCATGGAATGCACAATGTTTGGTTGCCTTTGAATATGATTCTAAAGATATGTCTGGAAATGTAAACATAAGTCAGATGATGAAGGCTATATAGTCATATATGCCAAAATAAAGGGCAATATTTTGTCTTCCTTCTTGAGAAGGAGATTTAATTAAAAAGACTTAAGCTGCAGAAAGGGTACTGAATAGGTGAAGCACATGGGACTTTTTATGGGGTAAAACTATTCTGCATGATACTATAATTGTGGGTATGTGACAGTATGCATTTGTCAAAACCCATTGACTCAGATAGTGAACTTTAATGTATACAAATTTTTAAAATATATTTAGGAGTTCAATGGATCTTGGGAGGGACTGCAGAACGTAACAAAACAATCTAACAAAGCAATCTAACTGTACTACAAATGTATGAAACAACCTCATTGATAAGAGTAGGGAAAAGTTACTGATAGAGTTATTTAACATTGGAAATGAGTAAGTCTCAAAAATCAAGGTAAAAGGAGCTACACATAAGCACTGTACTGTAGTTGATAATGTTGATAAAGCGAGTAGGAGGTTACAGATACACAAAGGGAGAAGGCTAGAATGATCCATAGATAATAGATTAGGATTGGAGATATCAGAATGAACTCGTGTTCAGTTTAATTTGGATGCAGATGGTTACATACAGAAATATATATATATTTATGTGTATATATATGACTTGGTATATATACATTTTTTTTTTCTCTTCTCTATCAGCGGAGAAGGTTATAACACTTTAGTAGGAATGAGCACACCTAGCATCCAGATCTTGGTGTCAAATACCATTCTCCAGAAGAACCAAGATTTTTTGGAGAAATGGATGATTCCAGGAGTGAGGCAGAAAATGTATAAGGTGAGCCTGGAGCACTATGTAGTGCCAGAAAATAAGCAGTGTTAAAAAAAAAAAGCAAAGACCCTGATGGACATATGATAAAGGGACACAGGAAACAAATGAGTTTCTATTAGCCAAAATACCTTAGAAATGACAATCAAGTGTCAAAATAAATGAATAATTGAAAAATGATAAATAATTGAAAAATGATTACAGTATATACTGTGTGCTTTTATTTTTTTACAGTTCCTCTACATATAAATTAGAAGATATATACCTTTTGGCATACGAATTACCGTATTTGGTCTAATTACTGGGGACTCTCCAAACACAATGACAGTAGTTGAGATAAAAAATCTAGAGGAAGACAGGAAAGATAGGAAATGATGAACTTTGGGGTAATCAAATGAAATAATCTCTATACAGAAGCACAAATTTCCCACTAAGAGATTACCATTGTCACCCAGTAGATTATCCTGAAATAACCATATATAATGAGAATGATGTTCTTTCTTTTCTTTAAAAAAAATATTTATTTATTTATTTATTTTTGTCTGCATTGGGTCTTTGTTGCTGCACATGGGCTTTCTCTAGTTGTGGTGAGAGGGGGCTATTTTTTGCTGCAGTGCGTGGGTTTCTCATTGCAGTGGCTTCTCTTTTGCGGAGCATGGGCTCTAGGCGCGTGGGTTTCAGTAGTTGTGGCTCATGGGCTCTAGAGCACAGGCTCAGTAGTTGTGGCACATGGGCTTAGTTGCTCAGCAGCATGTGGGAACATCCCGGACCAGGGATCAAACCATGTCCCCTGCATTGGCAGGCAGATTCTTTTTTTTTTTTTAAACATCTTTATTGGAGTATAATAGCTTTAAAATGGTGTGTTAGTTTCTGTTTTACAACAAAATGAATCAGTTATACATATACATATGTTCCCATATCTCTTCCCTCTTGCGTCTCCCTCCCTCCAACCCTCCATATCTCACCCCTCTAGGTGGTCACACACCACCTAGCTGATCTCCCTGTGCCATGTGGCTGCTTCCCACTAGCTATCCACCCTACGTTTGGTAGTGCATATATGTCCATGCCACTCTTTCACTTCATCACAGCTTACCCTTCCCCCTCCCCATAACCTCAAGGCCATGCTCTAGTAGGTCTGTTTTGTTCCTGTCCTACCTCTAGGCTCTTCATGACATTTTTTTCCCTTAGATTCCACACATATGTTTTAGCATATGGTATTTGTTTTTCTCCTTCTAACTTACTTAACTCTGTATGACAAACTCCAGGTCCATCCACCTCATTACAAATAACTCAGTTTCGTTTCTTTTTATGGCTGAGTAATATTCCATTGTATATATGTGCCACATCTTCTTTATCAATTCATCTGTTGATGGACACTTAGGTGGCTTCCATGTCCTGGCTATTGTAAATAGAGCTGTATTGAGCATTGTGGTACATGACTCTTTTTGAATTATGGTTTTCTCAGGGTATATGACCAGTAGTGGGATTGCTGGGTCATATGGTAGTTCTATTTGTAGTTTTTTAAGGAACCTCCATCTGTTCTCCATAGTGGCTGTATCAACTTACA
Organism: Kogia breviceps; assembly: GCF_026419965.1. Taxonomy (NCBI): domain Eukaryota; kingdom Metazoa; phylum Chordata; class Mammalia; order Artiodactyla; family Physeteridae; genus Kogia; species Kogia breviceps. Next base: position 179,700,831 of record NC_081312.1, on the reverse strand, counting down.
TTCCCACCAGCAGTGCAAGAGTGTTCCCTTTTCTCCACACCCTCTCCAGCATTTATTGTTTCTGGATTTTTTTATGATGGCCATTCTGACCGGTGTGAGATGGTATCTCATTGTAGTTTTGATTTGCATTTCTCTACTGATCAGTGATGTTGAGCATTCTTTCATGTGTTTGTCGACAATCTGTATATCTTCTTTGGAGAAATGTCTACTTAGGTTTTCCGCCCATTTTTGGATTGGGTTGTTTGTTATTAAGCTGCATGAGTTGCTTATAAATTTTGGAGATTAATCCTTTGTCAGTTGCTTCATTTGCAAATATTTTCTCCCATTCTGAGGGTTGTCTTTTGGTCTTGTTTATGGTATCCCTTGCTGTGCAAAAGCTTTTAAGTTTCATTAGGTCCCTTTTGTTTATTTTTGTTTTTATTTCCATTTCTCTAGGAGATGGGTCGAAAAGGATCTTGCTGTGATTTATGTCGTAGTGTTCTGCCTATGTTTTCCTCTAAGAGTTGGATAGTGTCTGGCCTTACATTTAGGTCTTTAATCCATTTTGAGCTTATTTTTGTGTATGGTGTTTGGGAGTGTTCTAATTTCATACTTTTACATGTAGCTGTCCAGTTTTTCCAGCACCACTTACTGAAGAGGCTGTTTTTTCTCCACTGTATATTCTTGCCTCCTTTATCAAAGATAAGGTGACCAAATGTGTGTGGATTTATCTCTGGGCTTTCTATCCTGTTCCATTGATCTATATTTCTGATTTTGTGCCAGTACCATACTGTGTTGATTTCTGTAGCTTTTATAGTCTGAAGTCAGGGAGCATGATTCCTCCAGCTCCATTTTTCTTTTTCTTTTTTTTTTTTTGCGGTATGTGGGCCTCTCACCGCCGTGGCCTATCCCGTTGCGGATCACAAGCTCCCGACGCATGGCTCCCACCAGCCATGGCTCACGGGCCCAGCCGCTCTGCAGCATGTGGGATCCTCCTGGATCGGGGCACAAACCCTTGTCCCCTGCATCGGGTGGCGGACTCTCAAGCACTGCGCCACCAGGGAAGCCCTCCAGCTCCATTTTTCATTCTCAAGATTGCTTTGGCTATTCGTGGTCTTTTGTGTTTCCAGAAAAATTGTGAAGTTTTTTGTTGTAGTTCTGTAAAAAATGCCAGTGATAGTTTGATAGGGATTGCATGAAATCTTTAGATTGCTTTGGATAGTGGAGTCATTTTCACAATGTTGATTCTTCCAATCCAAGAACATGGTATATCTCTCCATCTATTTGTATCATCTTTGATTTCTTTAATCAGTGTCTTATAATTTTCTGCATACAGGTCTTTTGTCTCCTTAGGTAGGTTTATTCCTAGATATTTTATTCTTTTTGTTGCAATGGTAAATGGGAGTGTTTTCTTAATTTTATTCTCAGATTTTTCATCATTAGTTTATATAAATGCCAAAAATTTCTGTGTGCATTAATTTTGTATCCTGCTACTTTACCAAATTCATTGATTGGCTCTAGAAGTTTTCTGGGAGTATCTTCAGGTTTCTCTATGTATTGTATCATGTCATCTGCCAACAGTGACAGCTTTATTTCTTCTTTTCCGATTTGGATTCCTTTTATTTCTTTTCTTCTCTCATTGCTGTTGCTAGAACTTCCAAAACTATATTGAATAAGAGTGGTAAGAGTGGGCAACCTTGTGCTGTTCCAGATCTTAGGGGAAATGGTTTCAATTTTTCACTATTGAGGACGATGTTGGCTGTGGGTTTGTCATATATGGCCTTTATTTTGTTGAGGAAAGTTCCCTCTATGCCTACTTTCTGCCAGGTTTTTATCATAAATGGGTGTTGAATTTTGTGAAAAGCTTTCTCTGCATCTATTGAGATGATCATATGGTTTTTCTCCTTCAGTTTGTTGATATGGTGTATCACGTTGATTGATTTGCGTATATTGAAGAATCCTTGAATTCCTGGAATAAACGCCACTTGATCATGGTGTATGATCCTTTTAATGTGCTGCTGGATTCTGTTTGCTAGTATTTTGTGAGGATTTTTGCACCTATGTTCATCAGTGATATTGGCCTGTAGTTTTCTTTCTTTGTGACATCTTTGTCTGGTTTTAGTATCAGGGTGATGGTGGCCTCATAGAATGAGTTTGGGAGTGTTCTTCCCTCTGCTATCTTTTGGAAGAGTTTGAGACGGAAAGGTATTAGCTCTTCTCTAAATGTTTGATAGAATTTGCCTGTGAAGCCATCTGGTCCTGGACGTTTGTTTGTTGGAAGAATTTTAATCACAGTTTCAACTTCAGTGCTTGTGATTGGTCTGTTCATATTTTCTATTTCTTCCTGGTTCAGTCTTGGCAGGTTGTGCATTTCTAAGAATTTGTCCATTTCTTCCAGGTTGGCCATTTTATTGGCATAGAGTTGCTTGTAGTAATCTCTCATAATCTTTTGTATTTCTGCAGTGTCTGTTCTTACTTCTCTTTTTTCATTTCTTATTCTATTGATTTGAGTCTTCTCCCTTATTTTCTTGATGAGTCTGGCTAATGGTTTATCAATTTTATTTATCTTCTCAAAGAACCACCTTTTAGTTTTATTGATCTTTGCTATTGTTTCCTTCATCTCTTTTTCATTTATTTCTGACCTGATCTTTATGATTTCTTTCCTTCTGGTAAATTTGGGTTTTTTTTTTTTTTGTTCTTCTTTCTCTAATTGCTTTAGGTGCAAGGTTAGGTTGTTTATTTGAGATGTTTCCTGTTTCTTAAGGTAGGATTGTACTGCTATAAAATTCCCTCTTAGAACTGCTTTTGCTGCATCCCAAAGGTTTTGGGTCGTCGTGCCTCCATTGTCATTTGTTTCTAGGTATTTTTAAATTTCTTCTTTGATTTCTTTAGTGATCACTTCGTTATTACGTAGTGTATTGTTTAGCCTCCATGTGTTTGTATTTTTTACAGATCTTTTCCTGTAATTGATATCTAGTCTCATAGCGTTGTGGGTGGAAAAGATACTTGATACGATTTCAATTTTCTTAAATTTACCAAGGCTTGATGTGTGACCCAAGATATGATCTATCCTGGAGAATGTTCCATGAGCACTTGAGAAAAATGTGTATTCTGTTGTTTTTGGATGGAATGTCCTATAAATATCAGTTAAGTCCATCTTGTTTAATGTATCATTTAAAGCTTGTGTTTCCTTATTTATTTACATTTTGGATGATCCGTCCATTGGTGAAAGTGGGATGTTACATCCCCTACTATGATTGTGTTACTGTCGATTTCCCCTTTTATGGCTCTTAGTATTTGCCTTATGTATTGAGGTGCACCTATGTTGGGTACATAAATATTTACAATTGTTATATCTTCTTCTTGGTTTGATCCCTTGATCATTATGTAGTGTCCTTCTTTGTCTCTTCTAATAGTCTTTGTTTTAAAGTCTATTTTGTCTGATATGAGAATTGCTACTCCAGCTTTCTTTCGATTTCCATTTGCATGGAATATCTTTTTCCATCCCCTCACTTTCTGTCTGTATGTGTCCCTAGGTTTGAAGTGGGTCTCTTGTAGACAGCATTTATATGGGTCTTGTTTTTTTATCCATTCAGCCAGTCTGTGTCTTTTGGTGGGAGCATTTATTCCATTTACATTTAAGGTAATTATCGATATGTATGTTCCTATTACCATTTACTTAATTGTTTCGGGTTTGTTCTTGTAGGTCTTTTCCTTCTCTTGTGTTTCTTGCCTAGAGAAGTTCCTTTAGCATTTGTTGTAGAGCTGGTTTGGTGGTTCTGAAATCTTTCAGCTTTTGCTTGTCAGTAAAGGTTTTAATTTCTCCATCAAATCTGAATGAGATCCTTGCTGGGTAGAGTAATCTTGGTTGTAGGTTTTTTTCCTTCATCACTTTAAATATGTCCTGCCACTCCCTTCTGGCTTGCACAGTTTCTGCTGAAAGATCAGCTGTTAACTTTATGGGGATTCCCTTGTGTGTTATTTGTTGTTTTTCCCTTGCTGCTTTTAATATTTTTTCTTTGTATTTAATTTTTGATAGTTTGATTAATATGTGTATTTTCCTGTTTCTCCTTGGATTTTTCCTGTATGGGACTCTCTGTGTTTCCTGGACTTGAGTAACTATTTCCTTTCCCATATTAGGGAAGTTTTCAACTATAATCTCTTCAAATATTTTCTCAGTCCCTTTCTTTTTCTCTTCTTCTTCTTGAACCCTTATAATTCGAATGTTGGTGCGTTTAATGTTCTGAGACTGTCCTAAGTTCTTTTCATTCTTTTTTCTTTATTCTGCTCTGCAGTACTTATTTCCACTATTTTATCTTCCAGGTCACTTATCCGTTCTTCTGCCTCAGTTATTCTGCTATTGATCCCATCTAGAGTACTTTTAATTTCATTTATTGTGCTGTTCATTGTTGATTGCTTCCTCTTTAGTGCTTCTAGGTCCTTGTTAAATGTTTCTTGCATTTTGTCTATTCTATTTTTAAGATTTTGGGTCATCTTTACTATCATTATTCTGAATTCTTTTTCAGGTAGACTGGCTATTACCTCTTCATTTGTTAGGTCTGGTGGGTTTTTACCTTGCTCCTTCATCTGCTGTGTGTTTTCATGTCTTTTCATTTTGCTTATCTTACTGTGTTTGGGGTCTCCTTTTTGCAGGCTGCAGGTTCATAGTTCCCGTGTTTTTGGTGTCTGTCCCCAGTGGCTAAAGTTGGTTCAGTGGGTTGAGTAGGTTTCCTGGTTGAGGAGACTAGTGCCTGTTTTCTGGTGGATGAGGCTGGATCTTGTCTTCCTGGTGGGCAGTTCCACGTCTGGTGGTGTGTTTTGGGGTGTCTGTAGCCTTATTATGATTTTAGGCAGCCTCTCTGCTAATGGATGGGGCTGTGTTCCTGTCTTGCTAGTTGTTTGGCATAGGGTGTTTAGCACTGTAGCTTGCTGGTTCTTGACTGAAACTGGGTCTTGGTGTTGAAATGGAGATCTCTGGGAGATTTTCGCCATTTGATATTACGTGGAGCTGGGAGGTCTCTTGTGGACCAGTGTCCTGAAGTTGGTTCTCCACCTCAGAGACACAGCCCTGATGCCTGGTTGGAGTACCAAGAGCCTTTAATCCACATGGCTCAGAAGCAAAGGGAGAAAAAATAAGAAAGAAAGAAAAGAAAAGAAAAGAAATAAAGAAAGAAGAAAGGAGGATAAAATAAAGTAGGATAAAATAAAATTAAGTTAGTAAATTAAAAAATAATTATTAAGAAGAAAAATTTTAAAGACTAAAAAAAAACAACAAAAAAGGGACGGTCAGAACCCTAGGACAAATGGTGAAAGCAAAGCTATACAGACAAAATCTCATACAGAAGCATACATATACACACTCACAAAAAGAGAAAAAGGGGAAGAAAATAATATATCTTGCTCCCAAAGTCTACCTACTCAATTTAGGATGATTCGTTGACTATTTAGGTATTCCACAGATGCAGGGTACATCAAGTTGATTGTGGAGCTTTAATCCACTGCTTCTGAGGCTGCTGGGAGAGATTTCCCTTTCTCTTCTTTGTTGGCACAGCTCCAGGGGTTCAGCTTTGGATTTGGCACCACCTCTGCATGTAGGTCCCCTGAGGGCGTCTGCTCTTCACTCAGACAGGACGGAGTTAAAGGAGCAGCTGATTCGGGGGCTCTGGCTCACTCAGGCTGGGGGGAGGGAGGGGTACAGATGCGGGGTGAGGGCTTCCCTGGTGGCTCAGTGGTTGGGAGTCCGCCCGCCGATGCAGGGGACGCGGGTTTGTGCCCCGGTCCGGGAGGATCCCACGTGCCACGGAGTGGCTGGGCCCATGAGCCATGGCTGCTGAGCCTGCGCGTCCAGAGCCTGTGCTCCACAACAGGAGAGGCCACAGCAGTAAGAGGCCCACGTAACGCCAAAAACAAAAACAAAACAGATGCGGGGTGAGCCTGTGGCGGCAGAGGCCAGCGTGACGTTGCAGAAGCCTGAGGCGTGCCGTGCGTTCTCCCGGGGAAGTTGTCCCTGGATCCCGGGACCCTGGCAGTCAGGCAGATTCTTAATCACTGTGCCGCCAAGGAAGTCTGAAAGATGTTATTTCTTAAACCTCTTTTGGTGGAGAAAGCATAACTTGGAGTATTTATCTTGCTGAGGTTCTCAGGTTTTATTTTTCACTTAATCATTTTTAAGCATTTTTAGGGAATATTTGAATGTTAGGAATTGACATTCTCTTCACTGTTACGGTGTTTTGTGAGCTAGGGCTTTACTGCTGTTTATTATAACTGTTATAACCATAGAATCCTTTCTCTCATGTTCTGTATCTTTCCACTCCTGTTATTTGTGTTCTCTTTCACACTACTATGCCAACTGAATATATCCTCTTTCTGTCAAATTCAATAGCAACTTTTCAGTGTATCCCAATGCAGTATCATTAGAGCATCTGTAACTACTGTCTATCCTATGAGTCTGGGTTCTGAAACTAGAGCAGGCATCTATGAATCTTTGTTCAACCTCATACTAACCATGTAACCTTGGGAAAGTTACTTAAACTCCATAGCCTCAGTTGCTTTGTCTGTAAAATGGACAGAATTACAGTGCCTACTAAATGAAATTGTTTTAGCATTAACCAAGATGATGCACATAAAGTATTTCTTAACAGATGTAAAGTAAGTGCTTAACAGATACTGGCTGTCAGTCTTAAACATCCTCAACAATGGTCTTTGCTGGTCCATCTCCTCCTTTGTCTTCACTTCACCTCTGCCCCATAAATAGCTCCTCTTCATTCTTAGGTTTCACTACGCATCATTTTACAAATTCTTACTAGACAAGCCTGTGCAGTCAACTTGCCTGCTGACTACTTACAAGTGTCTATTGCAACCCTGGTATGGTTCTTGAGTATGAAGACTTGTTTATTCGATTTTCACAGCATGTTTGTTGGTTTTTCAAAGGTAGAAACTATATCTTCATTTCTGCATTTCCCTGCAAAGCACTTCATGCCAAACTGGCTATTCAGAAGTGCTAAACTGATATTTATTGAATGAATAGGCCCATCAAACTCATTCCTTCCCTATTGTTTTCTCTCTAGCTTTTGTCTTTACTTTGGTTTAATGTACTGAGTAAATTCTTAGGGGCAGACAGCTATTTCTGACTTAGTATTTTGTTTTCTACACAGTTCAGAACCAGCCCAGGGTCCTTGATTGAAATGTAAAGATCTCAATAGAAGGATAATCTTAAGAAATATAAAGTGTTAATCAACTGAATATGAAGGAAATGTGCAAGTAAAAAAATTGGAAAAAAAGAAAAATGAATCAGAAAAAAATAACTGATCCACCTTCTCCACCTGAATCTATAAATGATTAACATTACAACTCTTTCTCTTTATTTTAAAATGTTCACACAGAAAAATAGTAAGATGGTAAATCAACTTACTGACATATTGAGTCCTTGGCCAGAAGGTTCATCCATCCATGGAGAATTTAATAAGAATGAAACAGAATGGTACCTCATACAAGAAAATTAAACTTTTATTGCCCCTTATTTATTTCTGAATTCCTGCTTTAGCATTTTTTGGACTCCTAAGGCCAACATCCTACTGCACGTGTTTTCAGGTATTCCTGATACATCACCTGAGGGACACTGTGTCCTGACATTATTGGCATTATCATCTAAGGCAAAGAAATGAAAGTTAGGACTTCTTGCCAGTATGCTCGAAAATAAACTGAAAATGATGGCTTGGTCTTGGGTTTTAGGTTTTGGTGCTAAGTTTCAGCATCAAAACCAGTTTTGCAGCCAATTTCTAAACCTCTGAAAATTGGGGTCAATGGAAGGGCAAGAAACCAAAATGCTAATTCAGTTTTGGTCCACAGGGTCAAAGCTACACAGATAGATTAAATGTAAAAACCCTCATCTGTATATTGTCTTCCTACAGAAAAAATTCGTTTAATAATTATTCATGCAAAGTATGTCTCACTAACAATTTGATCTACTTAACAATGTAAGTTGTTTGAACTGACTAAACAATTTGATCTATTTAATCAAGTACTCCTTAAATCTTTAAAAATAATCTTCAAGAACAAAGCAGCACCAGGGACTTCCCAGATGATACAGTGGTTAAGAATGCACCTGCCAATGCAGGGGACATGGGTTCAACCCCTGGTCTGGGAAGATCCCACATGCCTCTGAGCAACTAAGCCCGTGTGCCACAACTACTGAGCCTGCGCTCTGGAGCCTGCCAGCCACAACTAGTGAGCCCACATGCCACAACTACTAAAGCTTGTGCGACTACAGCCTGTGCTCTGCAACAAGAGGAGCCACTGCAATGAGAAGCCCGCGCACTGCAACAAAGAGTAGCCCCCACTCGCTGCAACTAGAGAAAGCTCACATGCAGCAACAAAGACCCAACACAGCCATAAATAAACAAACAAATAAATAAATAATTTTATAAAAGAACAAAGCAGCCTTCTTTAGGAAGATACAAATGTGCAATTTTTCTTTTAGTTGTAATAAAAAAAATTAAGTGTTATTGTAAATAATGTTAAGTATACAGAAAAATTTAAACAATTTTACAGTGAACAGTCAATATTTACTCCTTAGATTATACCAATAGTATTAAAATATATTTGTTTTATCATGACATTTTGTATCCATCAATCAACCCATCTTTTTAATGATGTTTGATTCAAATAAGTTACAGACATTATTACACATTCCCCGAAATACCTTAACATACATATCATTAAGAAGAATTCCATAATTATTTGTAGTTTATTTTTTTCTTCTGAGGTAAAACTTATATACAATTGTGGAGAAAGATTGTCTCCTGCTATTTCAGTAAACAAAGAGTGCCGTGGCCACCAAGCCATCGGCCACTGCAGCCGAACCCTCACCCTCTACCCCCCAGTGGGTGTGCCCTCAGGAGAATTCAGGACAGAGGAAAACACGATACTGGCCCTATAGTTAGTTAAGGTACATAGCAAAGGAATAATTTCAATGAGACCAGACTCTTGCATCTTCCCATGTATAGAAAAGCACTAAAAACTTTAATCTGAGATATCTGTTTTTTGTGATTAGCAGAAATCTTTTACCAAGATGTAAATTCAACTACATGTATTTCCATGGCCAAAAAAATAATGTTTATACTGGCTCTTCCCTCTACCTCTTTGAAACAGTTCCTCAGAGCTATCTGAGAGGCTTCCATGCCCGGCTATAGTCCTCAGTAATGCCCCAAATAAAACATAATTCTCAACTTTTAGGTTGTGCATTTTTCAGTGGACACAATAAAAATTTTTAAATGTACCCTCGATGAGTTTTGACAAATGCATACACCTGAACACAAACCCCTATCATAACATGGGGTATTACTATTACTCCAGATAATTCTGTTATGTCTTAATTGTCATTTTAAATTAATATAATTTTAAATGAATGTTCCATATTGAGGGATCAGAATTTCTGTCCCTACTAACTTACTGAACTTTGTAAAAAAAAAAAAATTCAGAAATTATTTTTCTAGGGACTTCCCTAGTGGCTCAGTGGTTAAGAATCCGCCTGCCAATGCAGGGGACATGGGTTCGAGCCTTGGTCCTGGAAGATCCCACATGCCACGGAGCAACTAAGCCCGTGCCCCACAACTACTGAGCCCGTGCACCACAACTACTGAAGCCCAAGTGCCTAGAGCCCAAGCTTTGCCATAAGAGAAGCCACTGTAATGAGAAGCCCGTGCACTGCAATGAAGAGTAGCCCCCGCTCACAGCAACTAGAGAAAGCCTGCGCACAGCAACGAAGACCCAATGCACCCTAAATAAATAAATAAATATATTTTTTTTAAAAAAAAGAAAAGGCATTATTTTCCTAATCAGTAAATAACAGTAGCTGTGCTTGAGGAAGACAATATTGACAAGAAAGTGCAATTCACTCTCCTTACTGCAAAAAGAGAAAATGTAATTGAAAACAGTGGACAATAGCCTCTTTCCTGAAGAAAAATGCTTTATACCTGATAATCATCAAAGATTTATATATATATGGTACATATATACAATGGAATATTTCTCAGCTATAGAAAAGAATAAAATAATGCCATTTGCAGCCACATTTAAGGACCTAGAGATTATCATACTCAGTGATGTAAGTCACACAGAGAGAGACAACTATCATATGATATCACTTATATGTGGAATCTAAAAAAATGATACAAATGAACTTATTTACAAAGCAGAAACAGACTCACAGACATAGAAGGCAAACTTATGGTTACCAAAGGGGAAAGGTGACGGGGAGGGATAAGTTAGGAGTTTGGGATTAACATATACACACTACTACAGTACGTCCCTGACATACAAATGAGTTCCATTCTGAGAGTGCGTTTGTAAGTCCAATTTGTTCGTAAATCCAACAAAGTTAGCCTAGATACCCAACTAACACAATCGGCTATATAGTACTGTACTGTAATAGGTTTATAACACTTTTCACACAAATAATACATAAAGAACACAAAAAATAAAACATTTTTAATCTTACAGTACAGTACCTTGAAAAGTACAGTAGTACAGTGCAACAGCTGGCATACAGCAGCTGGTAGCAGTACCAGCTACATCACTGCTGCTTTTACACTTGCTTCCAGATATCCTGGGCTTGAAATAAAGATACTGTGCTACTCTACTCTATACAGTATTGTACAGTAAGATACAAAAAAGCACAACCACTTGTAGAGGATGCACGCATGTGACAATGTACACCAGACACGTGAACTAACATATGACTGGACATGCAAACGCATGTTTGCATATTTGAAAGTTCGCAACTTGAAGGTTCGTATGTAGGGAACTTACTGCATATATAAAATAGATAACTAACAATGACCTACTGTAAAGCACAGGGAACTCTACTCAACATTCTGTAATAACCTATATGGGAAAATAATCTGAAAAAGAATGGCTACATGTATATGTATAACTGAATCACTTTGCTGTACACCTGCAACTAACACAACATTGTAAATCAACTATACTCCAATATAAAATAAAAGTGAAATTTAAAAAAAGACAAAATGTTGGCGATTCACTTAAAAAGTATTTTGTTTTGACCTTTGCTGATGAATTCAAAATTGAAAATATATTTCCTGAATTGTCAAAAAAATTTTACGGATAATTCTCTGTAAACAGCCAGTCAAAGTTTTTATTTTATTTATTTTATTTTGTTTGTTTATTTATTTATTTTTGGCTGTGTTGGGTCTTTGTTGCTGCATGTGGGCTTTCTCTAGTTGCAGCAAGTGGGGGCTTCTCTTCGTTGAGGCGCATAGGCTTCTCATTGTGGTGGCTTCTTTTGTTGCGGAGCATGGGTTCTAGGTGCATGGGCTTCAGTAGTTGTGGCTCACAGGCTCAGCAGCTGTGGCTCGTGGGCTCTAGAGCACAGGCTCAGTAGTTGTGGTACATGGGCTTGGTTGCTCCGCAGCATGTGGGATATTCCCGGACCAGGGCTCGAACCCATGTCCCTGCATTGGCAGGTGGATTCTTAACCGCTGCACCTCCAGGGAAGTCCTCAATGTTTTTATATTAGTAAAATTAATGAAATAATATTAATCCATAAACATACATCAAAATAATTAGCCTTCATTAGATTTAGTTCAAATGCCAAAAATGTTACTGTGAAGATAAAGCCAAACACTTTTTACTAAAACCTCAAGTTTAAATCAATTGGAAAGTAAAGTGCTTTGTTACTATATGGGTATTAATTCTTACAAATTTTACTCAGTTTATTCAGACTTATGAATGGATAATTAAGGTTCTCAGACTTGGGGACTAGCCATTTAGGCATAAATTCTAGATTTCTTGAAGCTTATCTATTAATTAATGAAGACAGTATACCAATACTCAAATTTGGAAGTTTGTTATTGAGGTATCCTTTAAGAAACTAGGTGGGTTTTTCCTATGTCTAAAGAATGAGCTGAAGAGCAAGATTTTAAAGTTATCTATATTTACACATATTTAGAAATGTCTACAGATATCTATTTCTCCCCAAATCTCTGAATCACTAGACCACAAATATTAAATCCCTGCTCTTGCAATTTTAGCAAATGTGTATCTAAATGCTATAAATCTCAGTTCAATTATCCTTGAACTTACTTTTTAAAATTATTATGACTTGTACTGTAGGAAGAAACCAAAAACACATAAATCTTGGTATTATTTTCCCTGGCAGTAGGAGATGCCCCACAATAAAAGAAAGCCATACATAGAGAGGAGTCTCGATTAAAAAAAGGAAACTTTCCCCCTTAAAAATGTTCTATAGGGACTTCCCTGGTGGTGCAGTGGTTAAGAATCTGCCTGCCAATGCAGGGGACACTGGTTCGGGCCCTGGTCTGGGAAGATCCCCCATACCGCCAAGCAACTAAGCCCGTGTGCCACAACTACTGAGCCTGTGCTCTAGAGCTCGCGAGCCACAACTACTGAGCCCATGTGGCACAACTATTGAAGCCCACATGCCTAGAGCCCATGCTCCGCAACAAGGGAAACCACCACAATGAGAAGCTCGTGCACCGCAAAAAAGAGTAGCCCCTGCTCACTACAACTAGAGAAAAGCTGGCATGCAGCAACGAAGACCCAACACAGCCAAAAATAAATAAATAAATTTATTTAAAAAATGTTCTATAACTTAGACTCTCTTTATTAACCAGTACTTACGAGTAGATTTTTTTGAAAAAAATCAAAATATTGAAATTAAAACTTGGATAATTAATATGTTGATGTTATTCAAATGTGCTTTTGTGAATAAACAGAAATTGCAAATATTCACTTAGTTCATCTCTTCCTTTGTAGTACATAGAGTTTCTTTGGGGCAAGCCTAAGTCCAGCGTTATCTTTTCTCAGATTTCAAGCTATTGATAATGTCTTCACTGAAAATTATAGGTCACCAAAATCAGCAATGAAAAGTTCCAGGGATGGTGAAACAGAGCCTTGTCAATATATTCCATTTCACATTGGTTTTCAAAACTATGAAAGTTCTTTTTAGAGGACCAACCAATTTTAAGAATAAATTCCAAGAATTAAGTAGCTAAAATAAAATGCTCCATATTGCCCTCTTGTATGAAAGTAACATTTACTAAATTCTTCTCCATCATTTTCTATATTTGTCTCCCAGCCACATCCTCCTCAGCCTATTCCTTCTCCAAACACAAAGGGAAAAAAAGGCTGGATAGAAGTATCAGAACTGAATTATAGTATTTAAGAGCTTTTCAATAACTTTGTGTTAAATATACATATTTTCATAATTTCTGGATCCACAGAGATAAGTTATTTTAAAATATATCCTCTTGAATGTGAAGTTCAATGTAGATTTGGGATATAGATTTCATCTACCTATTTATATAATATTTATGAACTTTAACTTAGCAGACATTGACTCAATCACTATGCCCTGTAAATAAATACAAGCTGCTGCTTCTTTTTTTTTGGTCTACATCAAGTCTTAGTTGCGGCATGTGGGATCTTTGTTGTGGCACGTGGGATGTTTTGTTGTGGCATGTGGGCTCTTCGCTGAGGCGCACAGGCTTCTCTCTAGTGGTGGAGTGCAGGTTTCTCTCTAGTTGTGGCATGTGGGTTTTCTCTCTCTAGTTGTAGCGTGTGGGCTTCGCTCTGGTTGTGGTGTACAGGTTTTCTCTCTCTGGTTGTGGTGCGCGGGGTCCATAGTGCGTGGGCTCTGTGGTTGTGGCACGTGGACTTAGTTGCCCCGCGGCATGTGGGATCTTAGCTCCCCGACCAGGCATCGAACCCACGTTACCTTCATTGGAAGGTGGATTCTTTACCATTGGACCACCAGGGAAGTAGCTGCAAGCTTCTCTTTCAAGTACTATGTTCAAATTTATAGACTACTTAGCTTTTAAATCTAATTTTACTATTTTAAAGCAACTCATTTCAGAATACCTCTATCTACTTGCCCCCATTCATATCAGATAATTTTGCCAACAAATGTCTCTATCAAGCACAAGGGCAGAAATTAATCATTGAAATCAAGCTCAAGTGGCATGCTGGCCAAGAAGGTATATGTGTATATACCTTCTTGTGTATAGAATATGGGACCAAAGGAATGTTCAGTATTATGCAGCAATCATTGTTCTTTTCTATCTCTAAGAATAAGACTAGATAGCTGAACAGTCTCCTAATTGGCAACTCAAAATTTGGATGCATCCATCCACTCTGTGCAACTCAGTGTTTCCCGGTATCATTCTAAGCATGAAAAACTAGGTAATTTCACAGATTATCTATAAGATTTCCCAAGTGTAGTGTACTTCAATGCATTTTCAATAACTGTGCTTTTAATTACTGTATTATATAAACAGAACACCTGGGGAAGTGCTCTAGTATCAGCCAAGTCCTTTAAAGAAAGTGGAAATCGTTCTAAGTATTTCAACTGAGATAATTTAATTCAGGGAGCTGCTTACATAGGCATTTTTATTCAATCACAGAACTACCAACAAAGATTGAACATGACCTCAGAATCCTTGGATACATAGTACTCAGGGCAGTTACCACCAGTTAATTAGAGTGGGCACTGGATAAGCAGAATTTAAATTTCACACATATCTTTCTCATTCGTAAAATTTATTTTTTTCTTGTACTTTGCTAAAAGATGTCACCCCATAAGTACTACTTATCACAGAATAAATCCAACCCCTTTCTTTATTAAAGGTATGAAAACTTTCTAAAAAGTTTATCTTACCTAATACATTTGCATTGTTCTAAATAAAACAGCTCTGTTTCTTCAGTCTTACTAGAAAAAAATATGACTGTGCAAGTCTTATTTGGTATATATATGCTAGCTTTGCTATTTGTTTCAACAGTTCATCATGGTGTTTGGAGACCTACTTCCATATACGCCATTTAAGAACTCAGTCAATATAAAGACATTTGATTTGGCATTAAGTTGTCATTTTTCCCTTAAATGCTAAGCATGAAAATCTTCATATTTCTGTAAGGGAAAGAAAGAAGAAAAGAAGAAAAGGAAGAAAATAGGGGAAGAAAGAAAGAAAAGAAGGAAGGAAGGAAGAAAGAAGGAAGGAGAGAGAGAGGGAGGGAGGGAGAAAACAGAATAAAAAGTGCTTCAAAGTCTCTTCTTTGGAAGAAGTTGTCTGTAATGAATAAAAATATAAATAAGGATCAAAACATTATTCATTCAGTTAATACTTATTGAACACCTTTGTGTGGACAACCTTCATTCCAAATGATAGAGATGTACGGCTAACAACAAAAAAGCTCTCACTGGGAGCTTCCATTCTTGTTAGGGGAGCCACATAAAAAATATAAACACAAATAAAAAATAGCAGTGACCAATAAGTGTCAAGGAGAGAATCATAATGGAATGAAGTGATATATACAGTCTAGGGGGAAGCACTAGGTTGGAGAGTCAGAGAATGTCCTTTGTGAGGATATGGCATCACTAGTCACAATTAGTCTTGAAAAATAAGAGCCAGAAGTACAGAAATGAAGGAGGAACATTTCCGGCAGAGCAGAGTTTGTGCAAAGGCCTGTGGTCAGCAGAGACTGGCTCAGGCTGGGAGTGGCCAATGGGGTCAGCACCGAAGACCCAGTAAGAATTCCAATGGATATAAACGTGATGGTAACATCTTAAGGTGAGAGGTGTAATATGACTTGGGTTTTAAACATCTCTCTGGATATTTTATGGCGAAAGAGTGGTGTAATTTACCCTATTATTAGACCTATAGAAAAATATTCTGATCTTCTCCACAAATGTTAAAATGGCACTTGATGCATATTTTAAACATTTCTCAATTCATTTTTCTGGCATCTCATTATATTGCCAGAAAGTCAAGGACAAGGACTTCTATCTTACAGAGGTGTCTCCAACACTTCCCACAGTGCCTAAAATGTAATATATGCCCATCAGTATTTCTTGAATAAATGAAAAAAATTTCACATGCACAATTCCTGATGCTGCATACATCTTTCTTCAAAAAAAAATGTGTAAGTCAAATTTCTTCCCCAAATCCAATCTCAAATGTATCTTTGCCAGTGATTTCCTGGCTTCTCTCTGTTGAAACAATTGATTTATATTAGTGGACTTGGAATAAAATACATTGTTGTGAATTTTTCTGAAGAGTATTTAATTGAGAAGAAAGTTCTTTCAGTAATTATTTGAGCTGTGAGTTTTAAGTGCTTTTAGATCTCTGATGTTTCCAGATCCAAGTATGGATAAACTATGCTATGTGTGTTGGGGGCCGGGGGGAGGAATGGGAAGGTTCTTTATATATTTATAAATATATATTTATATTTATATAATGTATAAATATACAATATATAATATATAAATATAAATTCTTTATATATTTATATATGTCTCAGATGTATATGGATCATAATGTCTTACCATTGGTTTTATTCTTTTTAGAGTATAAAATATTTCTTACAAAATGTTACATATTCCAGTCTAACTGCATACACCCTCTTTGCTGTTAGCCTACTTGAACATGTCCACATTCTCCATGAAGAATTCTAAGGTGAATTTAGGGAGATAAGGTGACTGAACTTAAAAAGTCTGCCATTAGTCTCCTATGTCAGGCTGTGCTCTTCTGGGGACAGCTTGTGGGGTAGTTCTGTTCTCTTTTATTCCACACGATGTCACTCTGTCCCTGTCAAGGACACAATTATCTCCTGTTCCGTTTCTGAACTTCTTCCACTGGATTTTATGGAGGAGAAGCATTATATTTATTTTGAATCACAATAATGGGAAAAATACCAACTTTCACTGTTAAATAGTATGGTAAAATTTCCTAACTGGCTCTCATTTCTTTCAAATTTCAAAATAGACAGCATTGAAACATAAGTAGGAAGTATATTATTTTGCTTCCCCTGGCTACTTCACCAAATTAATAGACTTAAAAAGTAATATTCCCTGGTTATTGTAAATAGTGCTGCAATGAACATTTTGGTACACGTCTCTTTTTGAATTATGGTTTTCTCAGGGTATATGCCCAGTAGTGGGATTGCTGGATCATATGGTAGTTCTATTTTTAGTTTTTTAAGGAACCTCCATACTGTTCTCCATAGTGACTGCAGCAATTTACATTCCCACCAACAGTGCAAGAGGGTTCCCTTTTCTCCACAAATGCTGGAGAGGTCCAGCATTTATTGTTTGTAGATTTTTTGATGATGGCCATTCTGACTGGTGAGAGATGATACCTCATTGTAGTTTTGATTTGCATTTCTCTAATGATTAGTGATGTTGAGCATCCTTTCATGTGTTTGTTGGCAACCTGTATACCTTCTTTGGAGAAATGTCTATTTAGGTCTTCTGCCCATCTTTGGACTGGGTTATTTGTTTTTTGGATATTGAGCTGCATGAGCTGCTTGTATGTTTTGGTTTTGCTTGTATGTTTTGGAGGTTAATCCTTTGTCAGTTGCTTCGTTTATGAATGTTTTCTCCAAATGTAAAATAGATAGCTAGTGGGAAGCAGCTGCATAGCACAGGGAGATCAGCCTGGTGCTTTGTGACCACATAGAGGGGTGGGATAGGGAGGGTGGGAGGGAGGCACAAGAGGGAGAGGATATGGGGGTATATGTATACATAGAGCTGATTCATTTTGTTATAAAGCAGAAACTAACACAACATTGTAAAGCAATTATACTCCAATAAAGATGTTAAAAAAAAAGTAATATTCCCCAAATCCATCTGCAACAAGTTCATTACAGACATTCAGATATTTCATCTAATGTTTTCTTAGTGCATTTATTTAAATATGGCTTTATATTTAAGTATAGATTTTTGGAATTTAGCATAGAGTTATATTTTAAAATATGCATATGTATTTTTATATAAAAATATATTACTGAATGATTTAGGAATTTGTTGAAAAATGCAAAAATAATTGCAAGACATAGTCTAATTGAATTAAAGTTTTAAAAATAAGTAGGAGTTAGGTGACAGAAGTGTGTTGTGTAGTAGAGCTCGCTGGAAGAATCTTTTGATAATGTTCCCCCTAGCTTTGTAGCTATAGAGGCACAAATCCCCTGATAAACTTTGACCATCACAAAGAGAAAATAATAAGCTATATGTCTGTCATTGCGATTGTAGTTACAGTGTACAACTATTCACAGCATCACAGAGCAGAGTGGCACTGTATCATTTGGATGGACTCTGGAGCCAAATGGTCTCAAATTTCAATTCCATGGTTGCACACTTGTCATCTCACCTCTAGGTACCTAAATTTCTTCATCTGTACTATTGGGATAATAATGGTACCTATTTTTAAGTCATTGCCAGTATTAGGTATTGGCAATAGGTGAATATATTATACATATAAATATATTATACGTATAAAATATCTTGATGAGTAGAGACAGGCCAGAGTCTAAGAAGAAAAATTTTATTGTAGAGATATATACACTTGTAAATGGTTTCAAAAAGCCAACCCTGCAAGTTGGCTAATTCTTGTCTAGATTTGATTAAGGATTTAAAAATAATAAAAAGAGGAGATTTGGAAGCAACAAAATATTCATCTTCAGATATTGTCTGGTCAACAGGCGAAAAGGGATTGGACTTGGTCTTGACAATGTGATTGGAAACTACAGGAGATAGCACAAAACAGTAAAATCTTGAGAACTACTGAGTTACCATTACTGGGGGTGTTCAGGTCTGAAAAATGCGACCACTTGGTGATAATGTTGAAGGAGACATTCAGACAAATAGTATGCTTCTTGAAGTTATTTCAGTTTTTTAAAGTGTAGGATTCTATGCCTCAAAAGGAAGTACAGTGGAGTAGAAGAGATTGGCTCAGAGAGAGGAGTAGAATGGAGAGGTATTAAAATATATAAAGTCCAACCTCTGAATATTTTACAAGCAAGTATACACCCCTTCTGATTACCTGGTAGAAAAACCCTTAACTTTTATCTATATATTAGTATTTTTTCTCTCCAAAAGTTTGTAAGCAACTCAAAAACAGTTGTAAAGTCATTCCTTTCTACCATGGCAACAAGTCAAGTGATAACAACATGATAGAAATTAAATATATAATTGTTGAATATAATTTATGAAATCAAATTAAGGTTCAGTTCCCAGTAGCACAATGCCACTCCAGAAGGTGATATGCAAAAGCACTGGAAATCCCAGATGTGATAAAATTAGGAGTAGCACTTATATTCTCTTTTATGTGACTGTTTGAATTATGCAAGTGATTTATGAATACATTTATATTATAACTATTATAAATATTATGCTATATCATCTTCCAATTATTTTACTAGTATGCCTGTTTATTTGTATATATGTGTTTAAGAGTTTTTCTTGAATATAAATTAGGTTACACTATGGGAAATTTGCTGCATCTTTATCTTTTTATCACTCGTTTATTCAGTCATTTATTAGATAAACATTTAACGAGGGCTCTTTAGGTCTCATGCTGATTGTGAGGCGCAACGGTGACTAGGATACAATTGAGTAAATAGCAAACTGTAGGACAGCAGGACCAGTGAGCTGTTAATATGGACTGCACAGAGACCTGTGGCAACACATAGAAATCTTGCTGGTCAGAGGTCATGACTAAGTTGATATTACAAATGGAGGAGTTATGGAAGATAAAACAGGGAGGGGTAAAGACATTACAATGCCAAAGAGAAAAAAATATGTGAGAAAAAAATAAATAAAAAAGGGGACATGGCATGTTAAAGAGCTATGAAAAATGTGCAGAGCCAATGACAAGTGAGAAGCAGGTAGACCATAAAGTGCTTTCAGTTCCCTGCTGAGGGCTACTCTGAGGGCTATGTAAGGTCACTGAAGGCTTTTGGCAGGTAGGTGACACCATCAAAAGTTTTGCATTTTACAAAGATCAATTTGGCTGCAGTTTGGAGAATGGATTGGGGCCTGGCAAAACTGAAATTATGGATACATTTAGGAAGTGGATGTAGTTCTCAGTCAAAGATAATGCTGGTACCTAAACTAAGGTCTGAGAATAAGTGGAGAGACCTGTGGCAAGCTGGGAGACTAGGAGATCAAGGAGAAGAAGGGACGTGTGGTGCTCAGGGATCACGTGGGGAATAGCTGAGATGGTGCAGCTGCTCCTTGGGATGTAGCAGACCCAGCCTCCCCTATCCTAATTCACCAGACAGCCAATGTCATCATAATGTCCACCGTCACTGGTGCTGGTACTTGGGCTAGTCAGAATCCAGGCTAAGAATGTATTTGGATCACGTTTTCTCTTTATATTTTATAAAGAAAGAAAAAAAAGGAAGGGGAAGGAAAGGGGGGAGAGACCGAGAGGAGGGGAAGAGTAAAAAAGAAAAAATAAAAGATAAAGAATAGAGAATATTAATATAAAGAAGACAATGAAATGTTTTCCTTTATACAAGCCTGGTTTTCAATCTTGGCTCGACCATTTGAAGATATGCAAATTTTGACAAGTTGCTTAATGTCTCCACACTCAGTTATCATTTGTAAATGTAATTTCCTAGGGATTTTAGTAATCAGTGTGATAATATATTTAAGGTACTTAAGAGTCCCTGAAACATGAGTAAGTTCTTTAGAAATATATTTGTCTTCCTCTCTCTTAACAGTGTATTGATTGTCTATTATCCAGACAGCCAGGCATTAAATTATGTATAGTAATTAAGAATGCAGGCCAAGATGCAGAATTGTGTGTGTGTGTGTGTGTGTGTGTGTGTGTGTGTGTGTGAGGGTGTGCTTGAAAACATCAGAGAGTTACTAAGTTAGTGAACACCTGTGGATTGTGGGGATGAGATTCTGGAGTTCAGTTCAGAGATGTGAGCCCTACATTGTGTTGCTTTTCTTCCTGAGATATTGAATATTTTTTATTTTTGATGAGGCTGCTGAAAGACTCAGAAGCTGGCAGTGCTTTCAAAAATCATATGGAGCTAAGAAGACAAAAATGGTTGTTCACAGCTCAAGAAAGAGAAGGGAACATTTTAACACCCCAGGCCATCAGCTGGGACCCCTCAAAGGACTATATGCAACTCAATGAGGTGAATCAGAAATAGATCAGCTCTTACAAATTTGGAAGCCCTGCTGTGGATCAGTGCTCATTAGCCTTAAGTTAATCTGCCCCTAACCATAACTTCTCACCAGAAGTGACAGGGAATCCTCTATGGAAGAAAACAGCATTATTCAGATCTGCGTATTATAATGTTTTCATTGACAATGTCTAGAGTTCAATAAAATTACCAATCATGTCAGGACACAACTTCATACAATTTAAAACCAAGAGAAGAAATAGATAATACAAACAAACCTAAAACAGACCAACAGGAAATTCAGATGTTAGAATTTATTGCACACAGACTTGAAAATAACTATAATTAACATGTTTAGGAAATTAAATGGGGACTTCCCTGGTGGCACAGTGGTTAAGAATCCGCCTGCCAATGCAGGGAACACGGATTCAAGCCCTGGTCCGGGAAGATCCCACATGCCGTGGAGCAACTAAGCCAGTGTGCCACAACTACTGTGCCTACACTCTAGAGCCCATGAGCCACAACTACTGAGCCCACATGCCTACAGCCTGTGCTCCGCAACAAGAGAAGCCACGGCAATAAGAAGTCCGCATATCGCAATGAAGAGTAGCCCCCACTCTACACAACTAGAGAAAGCCTGCACACAGCAACAAACACCCAACGCAGCCAAAAATAAATAAATAAATTTATTTTTAAAAAAGAAATTAAATGCCAAGGTAGGAGGTATAGAAAACTAGAAAGTATAAAAAGAATCTCATGGACACTTTGGCGCTTTCAAGTGCAATAACTGAGCTTAAAAACCCAGCATATGAATTTCACAGGAGATTGTACACAGCTGAAGAGATAGGTAAACTCAAAGATCAGAAGAAATATGTGGGCTGAGATTCAGAAAGCCTGAAAGGTAGAAAAATTTGGAAATAATGTAGAGATAAATGAGACACAGTGAAAATATTTAGCATATGTGTTTGTGGATCTAAAGAAAGAGAATGGGACAGAAAAAATATTTGAAAAGTAATGGCAGTAAATTTTGCAAAATAAATTAAAAACAAGAACCCATAAGTTCAAGAAAGACTTTCACAACAAAAAAAGAATACAAAGAAAATTATACCTAGACACATCATAGAAATGGTTAGATTAATTAAATTCTGAAAAGGCCTTAGAAGAGTTCCTGGAAAAAGAAACAGCCAACTATCGTAGTTATTATTATTATTTATATATTAGCATTGTTGCTTATAATCAAGTTTCTCTTATGTAAGTTAACTGGATTACCTGGTGAGCTAATTTAGGAAAAGTGTGTGACAATGTATTATTCTTCTAAGATACTGACATTGAATAATAGCCCCTTACAGTTACGTATTGTTATGTGTTGCTCCAAGTTGTCCATGTATGTTAAGGTATATCATATGTTTTTAAAGTTCTTTAAAGCAAATTGATTGAATACTTCTCAACAACAACAATAAAAGTGAGAAGATAATGGAATGGTAAAACTGAAAGTGCTTACCACCAACAGAACAATACAAAACTTCTAAGTGATGCATTTCAGGAAGAAAGAGAAAGAAAGAAAAGGAACAGAAAGAAAGAAAAAAAAGGGAGGAAGGAAGGAGGAAAGAAAAAAAAGAGAGGAAGGAAGGAGGAAAGAAAGGAAGGAAGGAAGGAAGGAAGGAAGGAAAGAAGGAAGGAAGGAAGGAAGGAAGGAAGTGAGAAAGAAAGAGGCAGATTTAAGGAAGAATAGAGTAAAGCAAATGGTAATGATAAGTAAACCTAAGTAAATACATTCACACAAAATAAGATTATAATGTATAAATTGTTACAGTTTTTAAAAGATAAGATATAAAAACAAGCAAAGCTGAATCAAGAAATAACAAAAAAGAAAGAAGCAAAAACAAAATTAAAAAAATAAATAAAGCTAAGAAAAGCGAGACATATATAAAGCTCAAAGTAAGTAAAGATAAATCTATCAGTAGTCACCATAATTGTTAATGACAAAATTTGCCAGTTAGAATACATAAATTATCAGATTTGTTTTTAAAAAATTCAGCAACATGCTATTTATAAAAGATATATCTAAAACATAACAAATAAATGTTGAATATTAAATGATGAAAAAAGACACACAAACAAATACAAATCAAAGAAAACTGGGGAAAATACCTTAATTTAGTGAAAAACAAATATTGAGACAAAGTAATCATAGGAGTAAATAGCAGGCAAATATTTGGGTTAAAAGCTCAGAACATCTGAGATACTCTGCCTGATTTCAAATCCTGCAGTAGCATTCATGAGATTTGTGACTTTAAATAAGTTTAAGTTTGTAAATCCTTTTTTACTTCTCTGAAAAATATGGTTAGTCATTCCATCTGTGTCAAGGGGTTGTCATGAAGATTAATTGAGTTCATGTATGCAAGTTGCTTAGAACCTTGCCTAGGGAAGGGCAAACCCATGTATGTGCTTCTTAAAAGGAATAAGACCATTAATAAAGTGAATTGATAATGTAAAAAGTTCACTTTTGATGCCTTTTAAAATTTGGTCTTCATCAATAATTACAGCAAAATAGAAACTCCAACAGATTTTTGTTTCATTCTGTTTTATTTATCTCCTAAAAATGGCAGAATGGCTAAATAGCTAAGAACAACAGAATATTGGTAAATGAGAAAAATATTCAAAATTAATATTGGACCAGTCATTTTAGAGACTCTTTATTTTGTATTGAGATATTCAAAAGCATTTGCCAGCAAGAGGGCAGATTTGGAGTTTGTGGTCTTTGTTGAAAGTATCATTCGAGTAACTGGATGTCCAGATAAGAGAAAAATCAAGAGTTCCTGCTATCCTAATTGCTTTAGAATAGACACATGGCTACCGAGACCAATGGTAATTGATATCTTCCTCTAAAACAGAATAAGAATACCAGCACTTTGCTGGTAGAAAGAATTTGAGTAACATGGACGGTCCCTGCTAAAAGAGCCATTTGTTGCCTGAATGAAGGGAAATAAATAATGTCTTTAAAGATGACAAGTTAAGTTCAGACATCTGCTGTTTGGTCAGCGTTTGCTGGAGCTTTTGAGACGGTCCAAGGGACCCATATTTCCCTGTTATAGGGAGTTAATATGCCCAGAATGACAGTGCCGTGTGATTCATTCCTGTTTTTTCTCCATCTTTTCTAAAGATGAAGACTTTCAGCTGTTCTTTATTAGTCTCAAAATACGGTTTAAATATGCCAGAAGGTCCATTTCTGCGAATAGTGACATTGTAAAGTTAAAGACACATATCTGAGTCCCAAAGTAACACAAGACACTGTATCTTCATTTTCAGTGTCACTTTTGTGTGGCTCAACAGGGTTAATAAAAACATTGAAATCACTCACGAATTACCAGCACTTGTGGAAGCTTCTGAGTTTAGTGACTGTTCTATTTGGACCAAGTGTGAGAAACAGGTCACGGACACCCGTTCCAAACAAATACATGACAAACACCATGTGTTTTTGTTTTTAAGGAACTTACTGGACTGAGTGGAAGTTTGTTCATTTTTATGGTGAGAGCGTTTTCAGGCCCTCTGGGAAATGAAACTAAGGAAATCTCATGTAACAGTGGTTTTAGCACCAATGCTGTTAATAGCAGGGACATCGCCACCCTCGGGTAATGTCATCTTTTGAGATGTGGGTAAAACTGTGACCATATTCTCAGAAGAAATGCACTTAGACAAATATTCACTCAGTGTGGCTCACTATTCAAGAGTTTCCTCAGTCTCTCTATTCACCTGTGGGTCTCTAGGACACTGGTATCCTCTGTAGAAGGATTTGATGACTTGTTCTATTGGGAGAAAATGAACCTCTGCAAGTAAGAGTGGGACATGTGATGACCTGCCACTGGTCATTCCTGGTGCTTCCTTATTGTTTTCTTCCTCCTTTTGTGCAAAATGACGTCATTATTTATTTATTTTTTAATTTGAAACCCAGTCCAGGAAGTTTTTCTTTCCTAAAGAGAAAGGGCCCTGAGAGATACTGCTAAGGTGTATAGATAGACAGGGTATAGCTAGATAAGCACCACTGAGTCACTAGCCTGTCTTCTCCCTCTCCTTGTGGACAGAGTGCTTTCCTCAGGCATTGTAACACTATCTTTGTAGTTAACTGTCTTTTACCTGTGCATCCACATCTGTAGACTACCATGAGTACTGAACATAGGCTTTTTTTTTCCTATATGGAATATTACAAAAAAGTGGGATTGTTTGAACTTCATGGATTTAAAAAATAACAGTGCAATGACTCTCCCCCAAGATGTACAACAGCACGCAGGGGTGGGCTTGGCAGTGATTAAACACAGGTTTTTCTCACTTCTCTCAGCAGTTGAAATCCCCAAGGTATGTTTGAATCCCATAGGAATGCAGGCTTGAAAACAGTAAGCAAAGCTGAGGGCGTGGTGGGAGCGCGAGAGGAGGCTGGTCTGTCTGCCACACTCTACAATGGGGGCCCCCTTGGCCCTTGCCCAGAGCTGGATGCTTTTGAGTCCCAGCCTTGAAATGATAGTATCAGCCTCCTAGACACTAAAAGCCACTCTTCACTAAAAGTATCCATTTCTATCCCTCTTTACAAGAAAACCATCAAGATTCATTCCATCGAGCAGATCAAAACCTTCAGAGATAATAGGAGTCCTGGCTCCCCACCTGAATCTCTGCATCAAACAGGACTTTTTCCACAAGGTAACATCTGATCCCAGCTCATCTACGTGAGGAAAATGACCTTTTGTCTGGCGCATTTCAACAACTACAGGTTGTCAACCCTAAGGGTCCCAAACACTAGAGAAAAAAGTAGAAGAAACTAGTAAAGAAGGAAGAATTTTAAGACTTTGTCAAACGTCTGAAATACTATGATCCTGGTGTAATTTAAATTTCTGAAAAGATTTAGGGCAATTCATACTTAAGCCCTAGGACTAATCTACTCAGAAACCGAAGTCATTACAAGTCTCATTTCTTTATAGATTATCTGATAGCAGACAAATCAGAAATGAATAAAAGTGTATTCTTCTGAAACTACTGTAGAGTCAAAAATTCTCTGAAGACCAATGTGGTACCTCTCAAATAACTCACTTGGATTAAACGTGTATTATGTAATCATCACAGTGGTGCAGATAAGTTTATGTGTGTGCTCATATTTCAAGCAGAACTATGTTGTAAGGGAGACGAAGAATTATTAGCAAATTCATTTGGATTCTTTTTCCTGGATCAGGAAATAAATAAGTATGGTCTCTTAGAAAGTTACATGTAACAGATGAAATACAAATGTGCTTAGAGACGGATTTATGACATTGAATATGGAATTTTGAGGTTGGTATCTGACTAGTGTACTTCTAACCAAATTGTTCATGACACTGTAACACATAAAGCTCATCAATGGAATAAAAAGTCCTACCTTAAATTTTTTTCTAATTAGAAATATCAATTTACATATGCTGTATCTAAAATGAATTATCCTGAGTTTTGTGAGGCATTTATCTGAAGACTTATCTGAACATGAGAGATAATTCTTTCATGATTCTTTCATTCAAGTAACATGAAATAGTTCGCAGGGACACCATTTTACCTTTTCTTGGTCTGTGTTGTTTTTTAAATGACTGTGGCCTAGTTTACTGACATTTAAACACAGAAATCACATGCAACTCTAGACTGAATAAAGATAATTCCTTGTATTTTGTTACAAGAACTTTTGAATTCACTGCTTTCCCTCCCCTGAACCTTAAAGGATGTTAAAAATAGAGGAAAATATAACCTTACAAAAACTAGTAGCTCCTAAATGTCAGTAGAAAGTCTGATGTGATAATTTCCTAGTAAATGAAATTACTTCGTACTGTATCAAATGTGTTTCCAAATGCAAAGCCAAAACCTACATAAACTCTATATTGCCAGGGAATTTTCTGCCGTGGTTCTCATTGTTGACATAGCGTCTAAACGAAGGCCTCAGATGCAGAGGGAAAGTGCATCTTTACATCCAGCCTTCTTGGCAACAGAAGAAAGTGCTATATTGTTCTTCACACAAACCATCCCCATTAGCGCTCAAGATGTTCTTTTCCTTCTAATCCTCATTTGTCCCCCTTAGCCATTTGTTTAGAATTAAATTAACTGCAATTTGGAAAATGTGGATGAAAGGTAGTGCATTGAGTAGATATCACATGTTTCCTGAATGGTGCCTGTTCGGCCTCTTTCACGGCCATTCATTGTGCTTGAAAGGGTGTAGTGTGTGAATTGTTGGACTGTCACTCTGCAGAGAAATCTGGCAGCCAGTATTACCATGGAAACAGCAGGAAAAAGACAATTAACAAAATGGCTTTGATTGTTTTTCCTATTTCTTTTTCTACTCTTTAGATTTAGAGAGGATATTCCCCCTTTAAAACACACATACACACACACACACACACACACACACACACACTCAGATGTACACACAGATACACATGCACACATAATTTTAAAAAAAGCAGTATTTGAAAATCCACTTATACTTCATTTCCTCCATTGAGAGTATCTGTGAATTTTTTTAAAAATCACATTTCTAATATAAAATATTTATAAATGATTCTTTCAACTTATTTCTCCCTCCCCCCCCCCTTCAGTTTTTGTTCTTTTCAGACATGGAAAGAATTCTCTGGAAATTCTCTGGAAATAGGTGAACGACTGTTAATGAGCCCAGTCTGTGATTTTAACCCTGGCGCATTCATTGGACTTTTAATTAGTCCCTCTTACCATCACTCCTGTGACAGGAACACAATGTAGGCCCAAGAGCTTAAACCAAAAGGAGGCTCTCTTTAGATTTGTCAACCTTAGTTTAGGTTAGCACATCAGGAAAAGAGGGTTATGTATTATGGCCATTAAGGCTAGAATTTGTGACTGAAGGGTTAACAGGGCATGAAGAGTAAATGTTTGATGTCACCATTAATACTAAAAAAGCATTGCAATCTAAACTTTGTCAGACTTTGATTTCCTTTAAAAAAGGCTATTTATAAATAAAGGAAATGATTGTACATTGTAAGCATCATAATTAAAGTAAAATATGAGTGGGAGACCTATTGAGCCTATGTGTCAAATATTCCATTGAAAAGAAACATTGTGCTTTGCAGATAAGCACTCTAAGTGCAAAGAGATACTTCGGAATGTCAGAATGCAGGTTTCTTTTGCATACTGTATTTAAAATCTGTTCTCTTTCCTAAGCCTTATGGAAAAATATAACTCTTGTGAGAGGCCTAAATCCAGCAGTGACCTTGAGCTTGCTCTGACTTTGGTATAGATTTAAAAAATTTTCTACCAGAATGAAATGGAGTACGTACTATTTTACAGAACATTTATTGGCATCCCTAAAATTCTAGGCAAGCCTCCAAAAATCATTCTCAAAATTTCCCAAACCAAGAAAGGCTTAACCAGTGCTGAATTATGTGTTCTTTTACTTTTCTCCAATATTCCATGCTTCCTCTAGTTGACAATATTCACTTCTAATTATAAAAAGGATAATTTAAACATAAAATTCCAGGAAAGATTTTCAGGCAAGGATGAAATCTCTTTTTTCCAAATTTTAGAATCTGGCTGAATTGTTACAAAGCCCATTAATTTTTGCTGAAACCTTTACGTTATACTTTAACATGGCTGAACAGAAAATTGTCTTTATGAAGTAATTCTAAAACAGATCCTTAGAAAATGGGAAGGTGTTCTAGATTTGGACATGCCCATAATTTTTGAGGATAGTCGTTTACGCTGTGCAAAAAAAAAAAACAAAACTAAAAAAAGTATTGGCATATTAGGAAGGAAGTATTTGAGAAAAAAGAGTCATGTGAAATTTTGAAAAATGTGTATGGTTTTGAATTGAAGTCAAGCAAAACTTGACATTTTTAACAAGAGGAAACCACAGACAAAGTAGCGACTTTCAAATTCCCTGATCCTGTGCGGTTCTGCTGTTAGCCACATTTAACTTAGACTGTATCATTGAGATGGACACAAATCCCTATAGAAGTATCTATGAGGCATATAAGAAGATTATTTTTAATTCACAGTGTAGGATTTTAGAGTAAAGAAGTTGAAAACCTAATGTTCTAAAATGAAAAAATGAAACAGCTTACTTAGCCATTATTATGACATATATTTCATTAACAAAATCTCATATAGTATCAGTTGTGTGCCAGGTAGTATGGGATGACAAATTTGGGTAAAGGTCAATAAATAAGTTTGGGATTCATGAGATTCTCTGAGATATCAGCTTCATCAACGTATTTATAACAGTCCCAAAGAATGTACAATTAATGAGAACAGGGACTTCATTCGGCTCAATGCCTAGACCAGTGCCTGACCTGGACTATGTAGTTCAAGACACGTTTGTTTAGTTTATTAATCTCCTTTTGTCACTTTGACAAATCAAGGAGTCCTGACCTATTCATCTGTCCACATATCCTTTAGTATGTATACTTTCTTATTTTAGATTTTCTTCTTCAGTAAGTTTCATATAAGGCTTATAGATAGTGGGTTTATACATCTCTAGAACAAATCTAACATGTGTTTCAAATTTTTGCCCATTTCCCTATGTTTTCTGTAATCTTTTACATTCTTTATAGCCAATATGTTATAACAGTAAGTTATAACTAGCATAACCAGTTATTTATAGAAAATATAACTAAAATTAAATATGTTATTATCATTTCCTCTTATGTTTTCCTTTTTTCCATTTTAAAAGTAATCTTACATTTTCAACATATCATACTACATGGCATCAAATAAAAAGGAAATGAAGAAAAGATGAGAAGTAAGTAGAGGAACAGGAGGAGAGTGAAGGAAAGAATTTTATTAACTCAATAAAGAGCAAGAAAGAGTAATGAAATATATCATTCTATACTTTGCACCATAACTGAACAATGTTCTCCCTGATTATATGATAATTATCTTATAAATCAGTCACTAAGTACATATCTAAGTGATTTTACCTGTTTCCCTGAAATGATGAGTAACTAAGCAATGAGTACTTTCAAACTCTGTATAAGCAAATGACATGGTTACAAAAAAAAAATAGAGAGGAATTGAGAATTTTGAGATATCACAGAAATAAAAGGACTCAATGAATTTTTAATTTTCCAAAAATAAATGTAAAGGATTTAAGAACTTGTATATCAAAGGGGCCAACAAAGCTAGTAAGCCATAGATATCCTGATCTGACTTTGAAAAAGAGGTGTGTGTCCTAGCCCATCACCTGAGAATGTTGCAGCCAGGAGATTCTTGAACGTGATCAACATGTTTTTTGGCTGATGCACTAGAAATTGAGACTGGATTCTTACATTATCAATTTACATTTTTTCCTCATATATATTGTTTCTTCCACTATATGTGTGGAAGAAACACACACACACACACACACACACACACACACACAGGTTTATTTTGACTATTTGGAAAAATACTGAGGAAACTTGAAAATAAAGTCATTCATAAGATCATCCCACATAGACAATCACCGTGAACAATCTGCTGTTTATCTTTTCATTAATTTTCGGTGATTACCTACCTGAAGTTTAGATAATCACAGAAAAGAAAATTGAACCTACATTCTGAACCTGTGTTTTCCACCAGCCATAGGAGATGCAAGGAGCTATAGTCATGTCAGCAGCAGCACTCATACCACCCATTCTGTGGGGAAGCTCTTCAATCACATGCCGAATTTTAGATTTAGGTGGTAGTTTACTGCGTTTTACATGAGTTTACAAGTGAAACAATAGCTACATTTTACACACATGATTAAAAACAAATATTTTCTTTTTTGCTAAAAACCCAGAGAATTGCTGAGTTTTCTAAGTTCCTGAAATGATACATCAGTTATCTCACCATTGCCCAGTTCTACTTCCTTCTGTATGTTCGTGCACTGTTTTTTTTTTTTTTATTCAGATGCTTTAGATGAAAATAGAATCATCATTAAAAGTCTATCTGGTTTATAGAAAATGCCTGTTACTTTACCTAGAGGTGA
Organism: Kogia breviceps; assembly: GCF_026419965.1. NCBI lineage: Eukaryota > Metazoa > Chordata > Mammalia > Artiodactyla > Physeteridae > Kogia > Kogia breviceps. Next base: position 179,669,921 of record NC_081312.1, on the reverse strand, counting down.
ACCATTCAAGATCCCCCTTCCATTTTCTTCAATCTTTTCCCAATTTAAACTATGCCTGCATTCACTCCTTTGAACTGTTTGCCTTGCATTATTCATTAAGGTAACTGCAGTTTTTACAAAATGCATTTATTTTTTCTTAGGCTGAACCCTTGGTCCTAATACTCTCATGTTCAAATATCTTGCTTCTTGTTTATCTTAACATCTCAGTGTTTAATTTCTTTAAGAGTTTAGAGAAATTCTTGTTGGTTTCATTACGATCCCTCTGTCAGTAAGCTATATAATTCACAACGTGAATCTTTATGTTGTAAAGAAAAAGGAAAAAAAAATGTTTAAACATGCATTTCAGAATCCTGATAAAACAGATTTTTTTTCTACTAGTAACAATATCCCAAGATGGTGAAAAGAGTTCCAAAGAAAGTCAGAGGATATAACAAATATTTACACGAACAGAAATTACTCCTTTAAAATAGTGTCCTAGAATTTAAAACTCCCAATTGTCTCAAGTATTTTAGTACAAGAAGTACTGTAGACGCCCTCCCACACATTACAGATTTCAATGGGTAGAGCTTTATGTTTATAAAACATATAAAACCCACGTTAGCATGGTGTTATGTGCATAGTTATTAAGATTATTCTCACTTAGCACATTAACAATCAATTTTGTAACCATGCATTTGGCACATATTAGAGTACAATCTAATACTCCTTCCATACGTTAGGAATACAACTGGAATCAGTATTTTGTATCGCATTGTTTGCCTTTTTTGACTGCATTTGCCAACTTCACAGGGAATAACAGAGTCTTCTACTCATGAAATACGGGGTGCTGAATTTGTCTCACTCAACCCTATGCCTTTAGCTCCCAGGCTATCTCCATGCCCTGTTGCCAGTACGAGGAAACAACTTACTCTCCGTACCCTCAATTTTTGTAGTCAACGCTTTCTGTTGTTTGCCTCAACTGACTGCACATCTGTTTTCTAACCTGTTCTTCTCTTCCCGGACTCTGGTTTTCTTTTCTCATGTCAGCTCAGTGGAAAGGCTCTGCTGGGTCCAGCACGTTCTCAGGTCAGAGTGGGTCCTACTCTCGGCCATTCTCCAATCCTCACAAGGACCTCTTCAGCCACAAGATAGTACCTGATTTTGTGACTGATACATCTCTAGCTTCCCCCTCTCTTCAGCGCAATTTCATTTCAAAACATAATTATTTTCCCCTGATACTGTACCATGGTTAAGTTTATTTTGGGCTATCCCTACAAGCTTGAATTTCAGGAGGCTAGTATTGGAATTTTATCCCTTCCCACAAAAAAAGTGTCCTATTATAATTTGGAGGGCAGGGCCCATGGAGGTTACCACTTCCAGAAAATTCTGGAATGCAGAAATAGAATTAGGCTGAAAGAGGAGTAGTTGTATCAACTTATCAATCTGATCATCAGAGTGATTTTCTAAAAAAAAAATCAAAGCTTTTAACATCAATCTTCTACTGAAACCTAACAGTGGTTTCTTAAGGCCAATAGGATAAAATCCAAACTCCTTCTCATGTACACAAGACCAAACACGATTTAACTCCTAACTAATTCTGCTTTATGTTGGTTTACCGCACAAGAAAATTAAAAAAAAGAGAAAACCTCAAATAATTTATCATTTAGTTTCATATAATTAAATTGATGATTTTTCTTTTCTCAAAAATGTCTCCCATGTATTGGTTGAGGGTTATCTTACTTCCTAGGGTCTGCACTGTGTTTATCACATCTGTGTGGTGAACACAGGTCACAAGCAGTACAGGGAAATGGAAAGGTACAGTGGCTTAGGCATCTAAGTATTTTCTCAACTCCCAATTCTCAAATAAAATTGGCATTTGGTGAAAAATCAGTGTAAGAACACATCACAGATCAAACAACTGTAGAAGTGCTTTTCCTCCAGACAACGAGCACACTCTGGGAGGCAACAATGCTTGATGCACACATTCTAAGAAGGTGTCCCTTCTGGCTCAGGTACCTATCACCGCAACCCACTTCATGCACCGTGGACTCACACAGGTAGGGGCCTCTTGTCATCTCTCCAAAGGGCTTGGGAGTCTCCCTCTTCAAATATCTTAAGAATAAGACATTATCTTTTCAGTGACTGACGTACACAGACTGTTCTTGCTTGAAATCCCACACAAGCCTTCCCCTGGCTGGAACCAACGTGCCCCCCAGTTGCCCAAGGTCAAAATCAGTCTGAAAGAAAAGGCCATGTGCCCCTCTCTGCCCCCAGCCACCTCACTCTGGGTCATTTCAGCAGCCAAGGCTACACAAACAACCCTGCAATCTCAAGTTATAATTTTCTCTGATCTCTAAACTCTTCAGACAGTTTAGGTAAAGCCATATATATTATAGGAAGATTCTTAAAGAAAGTGAATAGGAATATTTTTTAAAATAATTAACTTTTGTAAGGCAGCGCAATGTGGCAGAAAGAATGATAGCTTGAAATCAGAGAGACGTGCTCCCAAAGCTGGGAACATTGGCTGTGTGATTTTGGGCAGATTACTATTTTTTTCAGTATGTTTGTTTCTCACGTGCAATTCTGAAGTGGGGTTAGTTATCTTCAAAGTTTGTCATAAAGTAGGCAACATGAATAGTGATGTACGTGGACCATGAACGTCCTTAATAAATTGAGATTGTCATCATTATTATAAATTAAGTGCTTTAAATTTAGTTTCGGGGCTTCCCTGGTGGCGCAGTGGTTGAGAATCTGCCTGCCGATGCAGGGGACATGGGTTCGTGCCCTGGTCTGGGAAGATCCCACATACCACGGAGCGGCTGGGCCCGTGAGCCATGGCCGCTGAGCCTGTGCATCCGGAGCCTGCGCTCCGCAAAGGGAGAGGCCACAACAGTGAGAGGCCCGCGTACTGGGGAGAAAAAAAAAAAAAAAAGAATTTACTTTCGTTCTCATCTTTGTCAAGAATTCAGTGCATAATTCAGGCAAAGATCTAGACATTCTTTGCTCAACTTGTGTGAGGCCATTGAAGTTTCCTATTTCCTCTAGATTTCATTGGTGGAAGTTGTCATATCTATGTCAATGTTCCAAGAAGGCTGCTTGAGAAAGTGATATTTTAATAGTTACTTCAATAAAAGAAGAAACAGTACTTAATGAAATCACAGGATGCGCCATCTGATAAAGATTTACCGAAATTTGAGAGAAATTAAAAACTGGAATTTGTAAGATTATATACATATTTAAGAGAATTTTAAATACAAAAAAGCTATTGCTTTGCATTTTATACTTTTATGCAGAGAAAAAATGGTTTTTAATATAAACAAATTAATATTCTAAATTTAGGCAATTATAATGGCTGGCATTTTGATGAGATATTGGATTTGGGTATGTAAGTGCAGTGTGTGTGTGTGTGTGTGTGTGTGTGTGTGTGTGTGTGTAATTCTGACAACTCCTTCTTACCTAAAATTTAAAAAATCTGTATATATTAAAATTCACTCTTTGTGCTATAAAGTTCTTTGGCTTTTGACCAATGCATAGTATCATGTTTCAAATTTACAGTATCATACAGAATAGTTTCACTAACCCAAATAATTCTTAGACTTTACCTATTAAAACTCCTCACTTGGGCTTCCCTGGTGGCGCAGTTGTTGAGAATCCGCCTGCCGATGCAGGCGACACGGGTTCTTGCCCCGGTCTGGGAAGATCCCACGTGCCGCGGAGCGGCCGGGCACGTGAGCCGTGGCCGCTGCGCCTGCGTGTCCGGAGCCTGTGCTCCGCAACGGGAGAGGCCACAACAGTGAGGCCCGCATACCACAAAAAAAAAAAAAAAAAAAAAAAAAAAAAAACTCCTCACTGAACCCTTGACAGTAGTTTAAACATACTTCATTTTATGGATGTACCATAGTTTATCTCTTCCTCTATTGTAAAATATCCTGGTTGCTTCCTGTTTTGGCAATTATGAATAAAGCTGTTATACAGAGTCACATGCAGGTTTTAGTGTGAACATAATTTTCAAATACAATTGCTATATTTTATGGCAAGGATCTAGTTTTGTAAAAAATTGCCAATTTGTCTTCTAAAGTGGCAGTATCATTTTACAAACGGTGAGAGAAAAAAATCCTTGCTTTGCTCTTGATCTTTGGGGGAAAGTATGCAGTTTCTCACTATTAGGGATGATGTTAGTGCTAGTGTTCTTTTAGATGTTCTTTATCAAGTTGAGGAAATTCTCCTCTTTCTAGTTTGCTGAGTTTAAAAATGATGAATAAATTTTGTCAAAAGCTTTTTCCACATCAGTTGATATAATCACATGATTTTTTCTTCCTTAGCCTGTTGATTTGGTGGAGTTCACAGATTCATTTTCTAATGTTGAACAAGCCCTACCTACCTGGAATAAATCCCACTTGGTTGTGATACACTTTCTTTTTTATATATTGTTGGATTTAATTTGCTACTATTTTGTGAGGGATTGTTAAATCCATCCCTCATGAGAAATCCTGATCTGTAGTTTTAATTTTTTGTAATGTCTCCATAGAGATTGTAATGTCTCAATAGAGATTGAGTTTTGGTATCAGAATAATGCTTACCTCATAAAATGAGTTAGGAAGTATTCCCTCTGCTTCTATTTTCTTGAAAAGAATGTGCAAAATTGGTATTTTTTTTCTTTAAATATTTGACAAAATTTACCGGGACTTGGAACTTTCTTTTTGGAGGGTTATTAATTATTGTATTGAATAAATAATAATTATTCCTTTTATAGGTATAAGATTATTCAGATTACTTATTTTTCCCTGTGTGAGTTGAAAAGTTTGTTTCTTTCAAGGAATGTGTCCTTTTTATCTAGGTTATCAAATTTGTGGGCATAGAGTTTTTCACAATGTTTGTCTATTATCCATTTTTTTCTCCTTAAAGCTGTTTTTATTTTTTTTTATTTTAAAAATTCTATACAATTTTTAAGGGTTACTTTCCATTTACAGTTATTATAAAATATTGGCTGTATTCCCCATATTATACAACACATCCTTGGGCCCATCTTACACCCAATAGTTTGTACCTCCCACCTCCCACCCTTTAGTGCCCCTCCCCTGCCTCCCTACTGGTAACCACTAGTTTGTTCTCCATATTTGTGAGTCAGCTTCTTTTTTGTTCACTAGTTTGTTGTATTTTTTAGATTCTACATATAAGTGATATCATACATCATCTGTCTTTCTCTGTCTGACTTATTTCACTTAGTATAATGCCCTTCAAGTCCAAGTCTTTTTCATGTCCACAAAATCAGTGGTCATGACCCTTCCTTCATTTAAAATATTGGCAAGTTGTGCCCTCTTTTTTGTCCTTGGCTTGACTAGATGTTTTTCATTTTAATTGATCTTTTCAAAGAACTAGCTTTAGGTTTGATTGATTTTATTGTTTTCCTATTTCCAAACCCACTGATATTTGCTTACTTTTTTATTACATCTTTATTCTGTTGCTTACTTTTTATTTTCTTTTTTTTCTAATATCAAGGTAGAAATTAGGTTATTCATTTTATATATTACTTCTTTTCTAATATACACATCTAATGCTATAAATTTCCCTCTAAGTACTGATTTTCCATATCCCACAAAGTTTGGTAAGTTTTAATTTCATTTTCACTTAGTTCAAAATATTTTTATTGACTCTTAAGACTTCTCCTTAGTCTAATGTGTTACTTGGAAGTGTTGTTTAATCTTCAAATATTTGAAGATTTTCTCTCTTCCTGTTATTTATTTCTAATTATTTTGGTCTGAGAGTAAACTTTGCTTTATTTTTATTCTTTTATATTTTTTAAGGTGTTTATGGCCCATAATTTGGTATATCTTGGTTCACATTCCATACAAGGTAGAGAAGAATGTGTATTCTGCTGTTATTGAGTGGATTATTCTGTAAATATCAATTTAATTTACAGTGCTGTTCTGGTCAGCTGTGTCCTTATTGATTTTCTGACTTGACCTATCATTTACTTATAAGGGCATGTTCAAGTCTCAAACTATATTTGTCTATTTCTCCTAGCAGTTCTATCAGCTTTTGCTTCATATTTTGATGCTCTGTTGTTAGGTACATACACACATAGTTTTGTTATGTCTTCTTGGAAAATTGACCCCCGTATTATTATGTAAGGTCACTCTGTTTACTCTTTTGTCTGAAATCAATACAGCTACTTGAGCTTCCTTTCAATTTGTATTAGCATATTTACCTTTTCCCTTCTTTTTTCCTTTTAACCCATAAGTGTCTTTATACCTAAAGTAGTTTTCTTGTAGACAATATATAATTCAGTATTGTTTCTTTATCTATTCTGACAATACTTGTCTTTTAATTGGTATATTTAGATCACATACTTCCAATACAATACTGAATAAGAGTTTTAATAGGGGACATGCTTGCCTTGTTTCTGATCTTAGCAGGAGAGCATCTAGTTTCTTTTTCCTCCCCCCTCCAGGATGTTAGTTCCCTAGCCAGGGATTGAACCTGTGCCCCCGGCAGTGGAGGCATGCAGCCCTAACCACTGGAACACCAGGGAATTCCCAAAAGTATCTAGTTTCTTCCCATTAGGTGTTATTTTACTGGTGGGTTTTCTGTAGATATTCTTTATCAAGTTAAGAAACTTCCCCTTTATTCCTAGCACGAATGGGACTTACATTTTATCAGACACTTTTACTGCAACTCTTGATATGATTATGTGATTTTTTTTTTCAGTTTTTTAAGGAACCTCCATACTGTTCTCTACAGTGGCTGTATCAATGTACATTCCCACCAACACTGCAAGAGGTTTCCCTTTTCACCACACCCTCTCCAGCATTTATTGATAGTAGATTTTTTGATCATAGCCATTCTGACTGGTGTGAGGTGACATCTCATTGTAGTTTTGATTTGCATTTCTCTAATAATTAGCAATTTTGAGCAACTTTTCATGTGCCTCTTGGCCATCTGTATGGCTTCTTTGGAGAAATATCTATTTAGGTCTTCTGCCCATTTTTTGATTGGGTTCTTTGTTTTTTTGATATTGAGCCACATGAGCTGTTTGTAAATTCTGGAGATTAATCCCTGTCAGTCACTTCGTTTGCAAATATATTCCCCCATTCTGTGGGTTGTATTTTCGTTTTGTCTATGGTTTCCATTGCTATGTAAAACCTTTTAATTAGGTCCCATTTATTTTTGTTTTTATTTCCATTACTCTAGGAGACAGCTCAAAAAAGATCTTGCTGCGATTTACATCAAAGGGTGTTTTCCCCTAAAAGTTTCACAGTATCCAGTCTTACATTTAGGTCTTTAATACATTTAGAGTTTATTTTTGTGTATGGTGTGAAAGAATGTTCCAATTTCATTTTTTAACATGTAGCTGTCCAGTTTCCCAGCACCATATACTGAAGAGACTGTCTTCCTCCATTGCATAGTCTTGGTTCCTTTGTCATAGATTAATTGACCATAGCTGCATGGGTTTATTTCTGGGCTTTCTTTTCTTCTTCTTCTTTTTTTAAACATCTTTATTGGAATATAATTGTTTTACAATGGTGTGTTTGTTTCTGTTGTATAACAAACTGAATCAGCTATACATATACCTATATCCCCATTTCTCCTCCCTTTTGCGTCTCCCTCCCACCTTCCCTATCTCACTCCTCTAGGTGGTCACAAAACACCGAGCTGATCTCCCTGTGCTATGCAGCTGCTTCCCACTAGCTATCCATTTTACATTTGGTAGTGTATATACGTCCATGTCACTCTCTCACTTCATCTCAGCTTACCCTTCCCACTCCTCGTGTCCTCAAGTACATTCTCTACATCTGAGTCTTTATTCCTGTCCTGCACCTAGGTTCTTCAGAACCATTTTTTTTTTTTTACATTCCATATATATGTGTTAGCATATGGTATTTGTTTTTCTTTCTGATTTGCTTCACTCTGTATGACAGTCTCTAAGTCCATCTACCTCATTACAAATAACTCAATTTCATTTCTTTCTCTGGCTGAGTAATATTCCATTGTATATATGTGCCACATCTTCTTTATCCATTCATCTGCTGATGGACACTTAGGTTGCTTCCATGTCCTGGCTATTGTAAATAGAGCTGCAATGAACATTGTGGTACATGACTCTTTTCGAATTATGGTTTTCTCAGGGTATATGCCCAGGAGTGGGATTGCTGGGTCATATGGTTGTTCTATTTTTAGCTTTTTAAGCAACCTCCATACTGTTCTCCATAGTGGCTGTATGAATTTACATTCCCACCAACAGTGCAAGAGGGTTTTCTTTTCTCCACACCCTCTCCAGCATTTACTGTTTATAGATTTTTGATGATGCCCATACTGACTGGTGTGAGGTGATACCTCATTGTAGTTTTGATTTGCATTTCTCTAATGATTAGTGATGCTGAGCATCCTTTCATGTGTTTGTTGGCAATCAGTAATATCTTCTTTGGAGAAATATCTATTTAGGTCTTCTGCCCATTGTTGGATTGGGTTGTCATTTTGATATTGAGCTGTAGGAGCTGCTTGTAAATTTTGGAGATCAACCCTTTGTCAGTTGCTTTGTTTGCAAATATTTTCTCCCATTCTGAGGGCTGTCTTTTTGTTTTGTTTATGGTTTCCTTTGCTGTGCAAAAGCTTTTAAGTTTCATTAGGTTCCATTTGTTTATTTTTGTTTTTATTTCCATTTCTCTAGGAGGTGGGTCCAAAAGGATCTTGCTGTAATTTATGTCATAGAGTGTTCTGCCTATGTTTTCCTCTAAGAGCTTGATAGTGTCTGGCCTTACATTTAGGTCTTTAATCCATTTTGAGTTTATTTTTGTGTATGGTGTTAGGGAGTGTTCTAATTTCATTCTTTTACATGTAGCTGTCCAGTTTTCCCAGTACTACTTATTGACAAAGCTGTCTTTTCTCCATTGTATATTCTTGCCTCCTTTATCAAAGATAAGGTGACCATATGTGCGTGGGTTTATCTCTGGGCTTTCTATCCTGTTCCATTGATCTATATTTCTGCTTTTGTGCCAGTACCATACTCTCTTGATTACTATAGCTTTGTAGTATAGTCTGAAGTCCAGAAACCTGATTCCTCCAGCTCCACTTTTCTTTCTCAAGATTGCTTTGGCTATTGCGGGTCTTTTGTGTTTCCATACAAATTGTGAAATTTTTTGTTCTAGTTCTGTGAAAAATTCCAGTGGTAGTTTGATAGGGATTGCACAGAATCTGTAGATTGCTTTGGATAGTATAGTTATTTTCACAATGTTGATTCTTCCAATCCAAGAACATGGTATGTCTCTCCATCTGTTTGTATCATCTTTAATTTCATTGGGGTCATATAGTTTCCTGCACATAGGTCGTTTGTCTCCTTACGTAGGTTTATTCTTAGGTATTTTATTCTTTTTGTTGTAATGGTTAATGGGAGTGTTTTCTTAATTTCTCTTTCAGATTTTCCATCATTAGTGTATAGGAATGCAAGAGATTTCTGTGCATTAATTTTGTATCCTGCTACCTTACCAAATTCCTTGATTAGCTCTAATAGTTTTCTGGTAGCATCTTTAGGATTCTCTATGTATAGTATCATGTCATCTGCAAAGTGTGACAGTTTTAGTTCTTCTTTTCCAATTTGGATTCATTTCTTTTTCTTCTCTGATTGCTGTGGCTAAAAATTCCAAAACTATGTTGAATAATAGTGGTGAGAGTGGGCAACTTTGTCTTTTTCCTGGTCTTAGTGAAAATGGTTTCAGTTTTTCACCATTGAGAATGATGCTGGTTGTGGGTTTGTCATATATGGCCTTTATTACGTTGAGGTATGTTCCCTCTGTGCCTATTTTCTGGAGAGCTTTTATCATAAATGTGTGTTGAATTTTGTCGAAAGCTTTTTCTGCATCTATTGAGATGATCATATGGCTTTTCTCCTTCAATTGGTTAATATGGTTTATCAGATTGATTGATTTGCGTATATTGAAGAATCCTTGCATTTCTGGGATAAACCCCACTTGATCATGGTGTATGATCCTTTTAATGTGCTGTTGGATTCTGTTGAGGATTTTTGCATCTATGTTCATCAGAGATATTGTCCTGTAGTTTCTTTTGTGACATCTTTGTCTGGTTTTGGTATCAGGATGATGGTGGCCTCGTAGAATGAGTCTGGGAGTATTCCTCCCTGTGCTATATTTTGGAAGAGTTTGAGAAGGAAGGTGTTAGCTCTTCTGTAAGTATCTGATAGAATTCATCTGTGAAGCCATCTAGTCCTGGGCTTTTGTTTGCTGGAAGATTTTTAATCTGTTTCAATTTCAGAGCTTGTGACTGGTCTGTTTATATTTTCTATTTCTTCCTGGTTCAGTCTCAGAAGGTTGTAGTTTTCTAAGAATTTGTCCATTTCTTCCAGGTTGTCCATGTTATTGGCATATAGTTGCTTGTCATAATCTCTCATGATACTTTGTATTTGTGCAGTGTCATTTGTTACGTCTCTGTTTTCCTTTCTAACTCTATTGATTTGAATCTTCTCCCTTTTTTTCTTGATAAGTCCAGCTAATGGTTTATCAATTTTGTTTATCTTCTCAAAGAACCAGCTTTTAGTGTTACTGATCTTTGCTATTGTTTCCTTCATTTGTTTTTCATTTACTTCTGACTTGATCTTTATGATTTCTTTCCTTCTGCTAACTTTGGGGGATTTTTGGTTCTTCTTTTTCTAATTTCTTTAGGTGTAAGTTTATCTATTTGAGATGTTTCTTGTCCCTTGAGGCAGGATTGTATTGCTATAAACTTCCCTCTTAGAACTGCTTTTGTGGCATCCCATAGGTTTGGGGTCATCATGTTTTCATTATCATTTGTTTCTAGGTATTTTTTGATTTCCTCAGCGATCTCTTGGTTATTTAGTAGTGTATTGTTTAGCCTCCATGTGTTTGTATTTTTTTACAGATTTTTTTCCTATAATCAATATCTAGTCTCATAGCACCATGGTCAGAAAGGACAATTGATATGATTTCAATAGTCTTAATATTGAAATTTACCAAGGCTTGATTTGTGACCCAAGATATGATCTATCCTGGAGATAACATGGAAAATGTATTTTCTGTTCATCACTTTACATATGTCTTGCTACTTCATTCTGGCTTGCAGTTTCTGTTGAAAGTTCAGCTGTTAATGTTATGGGGATTCCCACTACTTTTAATATTTTTTCTTAGAATTTAATTTTTGATAGTTTAATGTGTCTTGGCGAGTTCCTCCTTGGATTTATCCTGTATGGGACTCTGCACTTCCTGGACTTGATTGGCTATTTTCCTTCCCATATTAGGGAAGCTTTCAATTATAATCTCTTCAAATATTTTCTCAGTCCCTTTCTTTTTCTCTTCTTCTTCTGGGATCACTATAATTCAAATGTTGGTGCATTTAATGTTGTTCCAGAGGTCTCTGAGATTGCCTCAATTATTTTCATTCTTTTTTATTCTGCTTTGCAGTAGTTATTTCTACTATTTTATCTTCCAGGTGACTTCTGTGTTCTTCTGCCTCAGTTATTCTGTTATTGATTCCTTCTAGAAAATTTTTAATTTAATTTAAATTAAATTAAATTAAATTTTATTGTGTTGTTCATTTGTTTGCTCTTTAGTTCTTCTAGGTCCTTGTTTAACATTTCTTATATTTTCTCCATTCTATTTCCAAGATTTTGGATTATCTTTAATATCATTATTCTGAATTCGTTTTCAGGTACACTGCCTATTTCCCATCCATTTGTTTGGTCTGGTGGGTTTTTACCTTGCTCCTCTTCTGCTGTGTATTTCACTGTATTCTCATTTTGCTTAACTTACTATGTTTGGGGTCTCCTTTTTGCAGGCTGTAGGTTCATAGTTCTTGTTGTTTTTGGTGCCTGCCCCCAGTGGGTAACGTTGGTTCAGTGGGTTGTCTAGGCTTCCTGGTGGAGGGGACTGCTGCCTGTGTTCTGGTGGATGAGGCTGGATCTTGCCTTTCTGGTGGGCAGGACCGTATCCAGTGGTGTGTTTTGGTGTGTCTGTTAACTTATTATGATTTTTGGCAGCTTCTCTGCTAATGGGTGGGGTTGTGTTCCTGTCTTGCTAGTTGTTTGGCATGGGGTGTCCAGCACTGTAATTTGCTTGTTGGTTAGTGGAGCTGGGTCTCAGTGTTGAGATGGAGATCTCTGGGAGAGCTTTTGCCTTTTGATAGTACATGGGGCTGGGAGGTCTCTGGGGGACCAATGTCCTGAACTCAGCTCTCCCACCTCACAGGCTCAGACCTGACACCTGGATGGAACACCAACACCCTGTCAGCCACGTGGCTGAGCACCTGCGCACAGCGCCCGTTACAGTTTAGGGTGTGGTGCCAGCACAGTCTGACGGTCCCAGTGTAGTGTCGAAACCTTCCTACCTGAAACCAATCCTGGTGTTGAACCCAGTGCTGTCTGGTGCCACACTCCTCTCCCTCCTCACACTTGCGGCTGCTCAAACAACCCGGTGTGGTGGAGTACAGGCTGCCAGCTCCTCTATTTCTGGGCTTTCTATCCTGTTCCATTGATCTATATTTTTGTTTTTGTACAAGTACCATACTGTTTTGATGTCTGTAGCTTTGTAGTATAGTCTGAAGTCAGGGAGTCTGATTCGTCCAGGTCCACTTTTCTTTCCCAAGATTGCTTTGACTATTTGGGGTCTTTTGTGTCCCTGTACAAATTTTAAGATGTTTTGTTGTAATTTTGTGAAAAATGCCATTGGCTTTAATTTTTATTGTTTCTTTTCTCTTCTTTTGGATTAATTTACTCTTCTTTTTCTACTTTGTTAGGGTGAAAACTTAGATCAATGATTTTAGATCTTTCTTCTTTTCCACAATATGGTTTTAGTGCTATAAATTTTCTCCTAAGCACTGCTCTCCCTGCATCCCATAACTTTTGATGAATTGTATTTTCATTTCCATTTAATTCAAAGTATTTTTTAAAAAGTATCTTGAGGTTTCTTCCTGACCCACATGTTGTTTAGTGGTGTGTTATTTACTATCCAAGTATTTTAGGAATTTCTATCTTTGTATTATTGATTTCTAGTTTAATTCCCCTGTGGTCTAAGAACATATATTGCATTTTGTTTTTTTAAGTATGTGAAGGTGTTTTTTATGTTGTATAATATGGTTTATCTTGGTGAATATTCCATGTGCCCTCAAGAAGGATGCTTACTCTGCTATTGTTGGGTAAAATAATGTATATATGTCAATTAGACCTAGTTCATTAATGGTGCTGTTGAGTTCAACTATAAACTTACTGATTTTCTGTATGATGAAACTGTCTATTATTGTTGGAGGCACGCTGAAGTCATTCTTCAACTATACCAGTGATTTGCTCATTTCCCTTAGCAGTTTTTAGTTTTTGTGTTACATATTTTGATGTTGTTAGGTGCATACGCATTGAGAATTGTCATGTCTTCTTAGAGAATAGCCCCCTTTTATCATTATGTAATGCCTTTCTTATCTCTGATAATTTTCCTTGCTATGAAGTCTGCCTTGTTTGAAATTAGTATAGGTGTTCCAGCTTATTTTTTTTATTAGTGTTAGCCTGGTATATCTTGATTCATCCCTTTACTTTCAATCAATGTGTGTCTATTTTTAAAGTGGATTTACTGCATACAACAAATATTTGGGTCTCTTTTTTTCATCCACTCTCACAGTCATTTTCTTTTAATTGGTGTATCTAAACAATTGATGTTTAAGTACTTCAGTGTTGTTACAGTTATTATTTTCTATTCATTGCCCTTCTCTTTTTCTGTTTTCCTTTTTTATTTTTAAAATTTTATATTGGAGCATAGTTGATTTACAATGTTGTGTTAGTTTCAGGTGTACACTAAAGTGATTCATATACATATATCCATTGTTTTTCAGATATTTTTCCTTATATAGCTTATTGCAGAATTTGAGCATAATATATGGTTCCATTTTGTCTCCTTTGTTAGCATATCAGTTATGCTCCTTATTTTGCCTTCTTTAGTTGTTGCTCTAAAGTTTGCAATATGCATTTACAACTCACCCTTTCATACAAACTATACCACTTCAGAGGCAGTGCTAGTATCTTATAATAAAGTATCCCTAATTCATCTCTCCTGTCCATTATATCTTTGCTGTCATTCAGGACACTTATTCATGAACTATAATCATTGAATACATTGTTGCTATTATTATACTGAAAACACTGTTATGTTAAATCAATTAAAAATAAGAAAAATAAAAGGTTTTCTTTTACCTTGATTTATTCTTCCCTCATGTTATTCCTTTCTAATGTAGTTACAAATTTCTGACCTATATGTTCCTTTGCTCTGAAGACCTTCTTTTACTATTTCTTGCAAGGTAGGTCTATTGTGACAAATTCCCTCAATTTTTGGTTGACAACATCATTTCACTAGATACAGAATTCTAGGTTGATGAGTTTTTATCTTCCAACACAAATATTTAATTACACTCCTCTCATCTTCCTACATCATTTCTGAAGATAAGTCAAATGTAATTCTTATCTTTGCTCCTATATAGCTAAGGTATTTTTTTCCTCTGGTTTCTTTAGATTTTGTCTTTGTATTTGATTTTCTGAAGTTTGAACATGATATGCCCAGCTATAGATTTTTTGACATTTATCTTTATTGGTTTCTCTGAGCTTCCTGAATCTGTGGTTTGACATCTGACATTAACGTTGAGAAATTCTCAGTCATCATTGCTTCAAATATTTATTCTGTTTCCTTCTTTGCCTTCTGGTATTTCCAGTAAATTTATCTTACACCTTTTCTAATTGTCCATAGTTCTTGGACATTTTGTTCTATGTTGTTTTTTTCCTTCCCCCCAGTCATTTTATTTTATTTTATTTTATTTTTGTGGTACGCGGGCCTCTCACTGTTGTGGCCTCTCCCATTGCGGAGCACAGGCTCCAGACACGCAGGCTCAGCAGCCATGGCTCACGGGCCCAGCCGCTCCGCGGCATGTGGGATCTTCCCAGACCGGGGCACAAACCCGTGTCCCCTACATCAGCAGGCGGATTCTCAACCACTGCTCCACCAGGGAACCCCCCCCTCCCCGAGTCATTTTAGTCTTTGCTTTTCAATTTGGGAAGTTTCTACTGTTATATCTTCAAGTTCCTCAGCCATTTCCAGTCTAATGCCCATCAAAGGCATTCTTCATTTCTGTTACAGGCTTTTTGTCTTCTAGCATCTTTTTGATATTAGAATTTCCATCTCTCTGCTTACATTATCCATCTGCTCTAGCACATTGGTTTCCATTAGAGCCATTAGCATATTAGTCATAGTTATTTTAAATTGCCAGTCTAATAATTCCAACACTGCTGCCACGTCTCAGTCCAGGTCTGATGATTGCTCTTGTGTCTTCAAAGTCTGATTTTTACCTTTGAAAATGTCTTTTAATAACTTGTTGAAAGGCAAAAAGTATTTTACAAAGTATACTACAAGGTAATATAAGCAGAGCAATGGACATCCTAATATCAAAAAGCAATACTAGAAAATAAAAATACTGTTCTAAGTAAAAAGAACTGACATTAGCTCCATCAGTGGTTTCTGGGCATTTCTGCTCTGAGTAAACTGTGCATCTTTGTATCTGCCTGTATCTCCAGTTTTCAGTGGTGGTTTATCCTGTGACCTCAATTGTCTGATGGATCTAATACGTTGTTGATTTTCAGTTTTTCAGCTTCTTTCTTGTTGTGATGACTTCTAAGTTTCTTACATGTACAGCTGGAAAGCAGAAGACTCTACTAGTGTTTTTGACTTGTAGCACTTAAAAATTTTTTTTCATAATGTTTCCATCTCTCTGCTTGTATTATCCATATGTTCTTGCATGTTGCTAATTCTTCCAGTAAAGCCCTTAACATATTTTAGTTATTTTAGATTCTCTGCCAGATAATTCCAAAATTTGTGTCATATCTGAGTATGCTTCTGATGCTTGCTTTATATTTTTAGACTGAGCTTTTCTTTGCCTTTTAGCATGGTTTGTATATTTTCTTTGAAATCCAGACATGATTTACTGGGTAATAGTAACTAAGATAAATAGGTATTTAGTGTGAAGTTTTATATTAATCTGGCTAAGAGTTGGGTGCCAGTTTTTACTGTTTGCTATAGCTTTAGCTGCCAGAGATTTCAAATTCCTGTAATGTACTTGTTTTTGCCTCCCCTGTTGTCTTTGAGTTTCCCTAACAACTCATCCTGAGATAGAGCATGAAATGTGCAGCTCTCTCAGCTGTAATCCACTGTTTTTAGACTGTAGCCCTATTGGCATGGTGGTGAAAACTCTTTAATCTTATGATTACAACTCAAGTCTCTTAGTGGGCATGTGTCTCAGGGCTGTGACCTTCAAAAGTATTTATTTAATTCCCCCTCCAGCCCCTAGGTAAAATCAGAAGCCTAAAGGGGGCTACAGTCAGGGAAATGCCCTTCCCTCAAGTGTGATGGGGAAGTCTTCCCCTAGAGAATGTTCTGGAAATATCAAAATGTTAAATTTTCCCCTTTCTCTATTAGAGCCATGAGGGCATTTTACTTGGCTCTTCCCCATGAGAATCAGGTAGTGTTTCTGGAGAAAATAACCTATGGAGGATGGAAACCCTTTTCCACAAGACTCTTCCTCAGGAGTCTTCTTTCAAGTTAGTCCACTCTCAACTTCCATCAATTTGTCAAAGTTACCATTTAAGTCTTCCTACCACTTCCTGGCTCCAGTGACTTCTTCTTCACGTAAGCATGTCTTGGTTGGGACTCTTTGAATTCACCTGTCTTCTTCAGATTTGGGGATGGTAGTTTTCACTATGACCTCAGTTCTGTAATGGGTACTAGAAAAGTCATTGATTTTCAAGTTTTTCAGCTTTTTCTTGTGGTAAGGATGAGATTGATAATATCCAAGTTCTTTACATGTTGTGGCTCTAATGGTGGCTTTATATCAGAAAGTCCAGTATTCTATATTGATGGATGTTTTGGGGATGGACTTCTAAACTTTAAATATCAAATTGTGCACGGAATCAATTTAACCTTCACACAGAGCAGACTCTGTTTGTTACTTTAAAATGTTCTTTTTATAAAACATTTCAACCAATAGCACTTCATTTTCCTTAGTCATATTTTTTAAATTAGTCATGACTCCTGAGATGTCTGCATGCCTCACCATGACTGCTCTTCTCTGATAATGACAGAGTGAGCTGCTGGTGGCCATGCCCCTCTTGGTGATTCCCCTTCACAAAAGGAGACATTTCAATTAAATGGGCCAATCAGGGGGGATTTTGAATTTGGAACAGAGAAGTCCATATTCCTGTTGCCAGGAACTTTGACTGACACTTGTTCTTCCTGAAACGTAGATACTTAACTGTCCTTTGAGTTATATGAAACTCTATAAACTTCTTCACACATCCCTTTTGTGCTATTATTAATAATAGCATTCTTCATGTGGTACTCTCTTTTTGATACCTTCTAATATATCAACTCATTTGATTCTCATAACCACCTTGGAAGCTAGTTATTATTGTTTTTCCCATTTTACTGATGAGGAAATGAAAAAAGAGGGACGTCAAATAACTTTCCCAAATTCTCACAGCTAGTAAGTTGTGAACATGTCAAACGAGAGTCAATTGAAGATCTCATAAAATATGGGATAGATTAGTATCAAGTGAAAAATATTTGGAGACAGTTGATATCCAGGTGAGAAAAGATGAAGGCTTCAATTCATAAAAGCAGTGGTAGGGGAAGGGATAGGCCAGTTTGAAAGACATTCTTTAAATGAAACTGAAAAGACTTTGTAAATAGTTCAATGACTTTTCTCGGCATTTGTGAGGATAGAACGTGATGATAACTCAAACTTTTTATTCTGGAAGCCTGAGTGGACAGTGACATCATTATCTGATATAAGAACAATTTTAAATGCAGAGAGAAATATAAAGAGACGAAAATGAGTTCAGCTTGGGGTCTGATATCTTTGGGATATTTTTAAATACTCATGGAGACGTCTACGGCTTTGAAGTACATACTCATTGCAGAAGAAAATTTAAATCTGAAGATACAAGCTTGAGAGTCAATGGTTAAACTAGTTAAATTTGGTTTTTGTTATACGAAACAAGTGGACATAATTTTCTAGACAGGAAATATATTTAAAAGAGGCAGGAAGCTTTAGGATAGAAGTTATAGCAATTTCTATTTGCTTAGAAAGACATTGATAACGTCCTCTAAATCTCATTAGCTGGTAACAATGAGCACACACTTGGAATGCATTCTTACCATGTAAAAGGCCTTGTTCTAAGAATTTCACAGGTATTAACAAATTCATTTTTCACAACAACCCAAGAAGGAGTTACTAATTTTTGTTTTTCTTTTTAAGAGCCCTCATACAAAAATATATTTTAAAATGCATTCTTCCAAGCATCTGCTAAAAATGGATCAGAGTTGGCTCCTGGGTTTAAAACTCTTTGTCAGGGAGGATTGTTAATGATGGTAGACCAAATTTGGCCTGTTATTATTTCATTAAACTGGTGGAAATCTTTGAAGATATTTATTACAATCCAAATTAGACAAGATAGTGCTCCTTTCAGAGGTAATATCCTAGGAAAAAATGAACTTTAACTTTTAAAAAGTCTGGCTTTCTCACTTTGTTATATTGAGGAAAGAAACCTTTTATTTTCCACAATCTTCCTGTTATCTCTATTCATTTCCCAAGTTTTTTATCCAGCATGTCAGCCATGCCCACAATAAAGTCTCTTTGGGCATTGTGGGGATGTAACTTATTCAGTAAATTCTTTGAATTACATGGAGGAAAGAATGTTTATACCTCTGTACCTAAGGGACAAATTAGGATTAGACCAACCTCTACCTGTGTTTGGGGAATTTGGTAGAAAAGAGATATTGAAAAGAATTAGGGTAATTTAGATTTTGGTTTTCTTAGAGTAATCTTAAAAACAGATACTTAAAAAAAAAAAAAAAGTCACAGTATGTCATAAGATTAAGTCCAGTAACCCAGATCTGTATAACCCCAATGCCCAAGTCCATTCACTACATCTCTGATTTAAAAAAAAGAAATTCTCATATATTGGGTTTTGTGGGGAAGAACACCTTCAAGGGTGAAAGGGAATTAACAGCTAATAAGAATAAAGAAAGTAGGATTTACTTTGGGGGCCTTCTTTATAAAAACTAAGGAAAATACAAGATACATCACTGAGCCAGAGACATGGCCCAGAGCAGGAGAGAGGCCATGTGTGGAATTTTCCTTTATACAGTGAGTGGGATTAATATTTTAATTCACTCTTTTTGTATATACAAGTCATCTACAGGCATCCAAGTACTGTAATATTGAATTGCATTATTTCCCCATTATCAAATATAGGTCCACAACATTTTTGAGGTGAGATTCAGAAATTTAGATTTTAGAAAGATACTGTTGTGCCCGTGTTCTTCAGTGTGATCTGAGCACCTTGTAAGCAGCATATTACTATTTTTGCACCAAATTACATGAGGTCACTTCAGGCTGAGGCCAGGTCAGGATTTTTCCAAAGGAGTTCAAGGCAGGACAGCTTCAGATTTGGACTCTGGAGTTATGCACCCTACAAAAGGGGATACGTTCTCATAGCACAGAATAGATTAGAGGAGTAGAAAAGGAGCATGGGCTCTAGATGTCTAATTAGCAAACAATTTTCTCTAATTTGCCTACTTGAGAAGACTGGAATACAGTGAAATTCTATCTTCAATTTTGTAGGAAATTCTTGCATTATACTTACGACTACATTCAATAAAAGGAACGGAGAAAAGAAGGAAGGGGAGAAGGAAGGAAGGGAGGGAGGTAAGGAGAATGAGAGAATAATTTTGAGGAGCTTGCAAATTGCTGAATTAAGACTGATGTAAACAGAAAGCTGTTTAGATTCATGGAATGGACAAAGTTATACTTTGTGTCACGAAAGATTCCCTATATTTAACTTTGCATAGATCAATAACCTTTAAACTCTGTTCCTTACAGCCTTAGGGTTTCTTTGAAAGTGTGGAGGGGGATGTGTGTGTGTGCATGGGGTGGGGGCAGGGGGATGATATCAGGGATTAGAATCTAGTGAGAAGGTTGGATTGCCTTTGGGCTTTTTCCTGATACTTTTATCAAGAGGGTCTAGCCTTCCCCCGTGGGCACTGATCTGAACAGTGTCAATAATATTTATCCTTCTTTTCTTCTCTAATGGAAAGCCACCGGCCTGATTCAAGTTTATCAAAGCCCTCTAACTACTTAAAACACCAAAAAACCAGAAAAGCTTAATTACTGGTCATTGTATATAATTATAAAAATTTAAGAAGCTCAGCTAATATCAGAGTTTTAAAAAATCTTAAGAGCCCCAAAATCATCTTGATCTCATCTTCATTTCAAAAACTGAAAAACTGTCTCAGAGGAGAAGTGATTTGAATAATGACGACGAATGAGTGATTAAAAGACGTTTAAGATCTAGAATTTTCTTCAAACTTAAGCACTATATTATAGTAAAAACATTTCATGTTTCTTTTACAATTTCTTTCACAAAAAGAAGTATCCAAATCTTGGAAATAAAGCAAAAGTGGGGAGACCGGTCTTTCCGTGTTATGATCAGGAATTATTTCACAGACCAATTCAAGGATTATTTAATTAACTAGGAGGAATAGATTAGAGCCCAGCAACAGAGAAGTTACATATTAATTTGCAGATTTCTGTTTGGTAGAAAAGACAGTTGCAAAACTTATGGTTTGCTATCCTGTACAGTTTTTTATCAAACCTAGCAATTTTATTCTAAATTTCTAATTTTTTTACAGAAAGGTTAATAAATACCCATCTCTTCATATGCTCTTGGCACTAGGTTTACCATCTCAATGCATAGTGAATGAGTTATTAAATACATCAATTTAACATGTGCTAATTTTATATTTACATAAGAAGTGTACCTCTTGTGCATTCTATTCCCAGGCCTGTTTACTTGGCCCTTGGAGAGAATCCCAACTGTGAGGTGGAAATGAAAAGCTGCCTTCTCTGACTCTCTCTCTACCTAACTGTATGTGGGTTTTTTGTTTGTTTCTGTTTCTTGACTAAGTTCAATTCTGCTTTTAGTTGGTACACAGCCCATAAGTTTTCCCCACTGGTGGCAGCAATGACTATAAATCTGATTTCTTTGGTCTGACCATTTGGCAATACCTACTGAAGAGATAGGTGCTCATTCTAGATCTCACTAATCCTTTTGTTTGGTTGACTGAATAAAATAAGAAATTATTTATGACCATTGGGAGACAACAGCCTTTTGAGGCCTGGAAGGGTTTTTGTGTTCTGTGCTGTAACTTTTTCTGTATCTGAGACAGTAAAACTGAGATTATGAAACTTGAAACTATGCTTGTCTATCATTAGGAAAATCTTTTAGCTCTCATTGTGTTGCATGTGGAATATCTTCCGACTCCCAGAGAATATTAATAAATTAAATTATAATGTCGCTTACGCTGAAAGAACCTGTTCTGATTAATTTATAGAGATTAAGGAGCAGCTACATACATATAATATTCTTTCGCAGCTACCAGAAAATTAAGAGACATAATTTTCCTATTAAAAAAAAGGCTTCTCAAAGAAATTGCTAACTCAATCCGAATTTATAGGATCAAGGTGATTCCTTGGACTAGTAAGAATGGCTTAATAATTTTGATTTAAAAAGAAAAGCTAAATTTGTGTCCTCTGGTTTTATCAGGTTGGGCAATAATACAATTTTGTCCTTTTAAATATATAAGATTTGAGTTTAGTTCTTCATTAAAATAATAGTTAACTTGACCTTTCTTAATCTCATATTCTGTTTAATGATTAGACAATTTAATATTACGCCACATGTTTAAGATGAGATACAGGAAGATATAAAACTTTGTCCAATTTAATTAAATTATTATTCTGTCAATTTTCATATCAGCAGTCATTATGTTTTGAAAAGTATTAACTTAAACATAATTTCCAAAATTCTTAATTTAAAAATTTGAACGAATACTTGAGTTAATTAACATAAAATTTTTGAAGATATAACACCAAAACCTTGCTATAATTGCAGAGTGACACAATTATATTCTTTATGAAGTTATAAAAGGTATGTAGATAGCTTTAGGGGATTACTTCATCACTGGTATGCAGTTAAGTATGACAAGCTTCTTAACTCTCTACCTCCCTGTTCTCTCTGTGAAGGACAAATATTTTGTTTAAAAGTTATAATAGGAGTAGGTGCAATTATACTAGAATATTTATGGCAAATCATATGTATTCAAGGGAATAGGATGTATTTTTGCTTTCAAAAGATAAAGTGGCTTTGTAAGGATTCAAAGTATGAAACAGCATAGTGAAGGAAAAAACTTGAATGTTTATAGCAAGTTGTATAAGGTTTGAGGAAATGGTATTTATTCTCCTTTGACTATAATAGCTGCAAATGACAAGTGTAAAAGACAAAATGATATGTGTTATAATGTGGCTAAAATGGCTTTATGAAAACAGTTTGAATTCTTTGGTGCCAAATGTTATATTAAAGCAAGACTAAAATTTAGATTTTTTCTCTTTATTTGTTAAAATGACAAATTAATCTGGTAATATTCATTCTGCTGTAAGAAGTAAAAAAAGATCATTATTTACCATTTGGGAATCTTCCTATAGGAAATTTGATATTTTAACATGCTGAAACAGCCCAAATTTCTCACTTTGAAGGGGATAAACTTCCTTACAATTCCAACATCTTCTGTTTAGTTTACAAGCTGTCTTATCACTTTGAGCATTAGATAGCTCAGCTCCCATTCATTCTCAGCACTTACCTCCTGTCTTAATCAGGTGACTAAATATCCTCTGATAACATTTTTTATTTTTGCCTACCCAAAATTATATATAGAATTCAGAAAAATAATTTGTTATAGGACAAAAAACGTATGTTTTAGATTT
This sequence comes from Kogia breviceps, assembly GCF_026419965.1. Taxonomy (NCBI): domain Eukaryota; kingdom Metazoa; phylum Chordata; class Mammalia; order Artiodactyla; family Physeteridae; genus Kogia; species Kogia breviceps. The sequence continues at coordinate 179,647,073 of NC_081312.1, read as the reverse complement.
CTAGAGTACTCCTGGAAAAATCATAAAGATTTTCACCCTATAAAAAGTGATGCTAGGGGCTTCTCTGGTGGCGCAGTGGTTGAGAGTCCGCCTGCCAATGTGGGGGACGCGGGTTTGTGCCCCAGTCCGGGAGGATCCCACATGCCGCGGAGCGGCTGGGCCCGTGATCCGTGGCCGCTGAGCCTGTGCGTCCGGAGGCTGTGCTCCGCAACGGGAGAGGCCACAACAGTGAGAGGCCTGCGTACCGAAAAAAAAAGAAAGTGATGCTAAAAGAAGCTAGACTTGTTTGGCATATTTTTTCACTAGCTTCACACATCTTTATGAGTTGCATGAAGACAGTTGTCAAATCTAAAAAGTTCAGCCTTCCTGGTTAATTTTACAGCGGTAAAGTACTATTGACATAAACGTTTCAGAGACTGTATATATTACCTAATAGATTGGAGACTGTCAAGGCCATGATATGTTCCTGCCCTCCGGTGAAACATTGATGAAATCTTTATAAAATAATGAAGTACTGCACACTAACGCAGAACTTTCCTCTCCTCTATTGTCATATTCTTGTTACTGTAGTAAACTAACCACAGCCATGTAGTCTCATCTCTAGGTGGTTTTTGCTTCCCTCTAACACTTGTTTGAAAGTTCTGCTATAAAATAGTGACCATACTAGTTATTTCTAACCTTTGTTATTTCAAGGGTTTCTCTTTTTGGTTCAGAAGCAGATGACTTTATGAAAGCAGAGGACTGAAAGTATTCATGAGGGAAGTTATGTGTGGAAAACAATTGTTTAGAATAGCGATGTGGTTTTAATGTTTTCTTTTCTGATGGATATATGACAGAGCCCTTTCCTTCTTTTCCCTAATTTATCTCTGATCCTAAATTTAGTAGACTGTGTGTTATAAGAACTGAAGTGCATTATTTAAATGGTATCTGATTTTCAGTATTCTGAGAATTCAAAACAATATTTTTCACAGCATCTCCTTACTTTTAATGGCAACGTATTATTTGCATAGTTTCATAAAGAATGTGTCCTTTTATTCCTGTGATTTAACTGGACATCCGAGGCTACACATCTCCTTTATCAGATATGAAAACTCACCATTAACAGACAAGGAGTGCACTTTAAATGCTGATCCAGGTCCTTCCAGGAAAGACTTGTTCTATGGTTCCAGCCTCAAAGGGATGAGGAAGTCACTTCTAGAAAGCCATGAACTCTTAGTATACTTGAAAACTTTGAGGAGGGAAGGTTTGACCCGCAAGTTGGACAACCTCTTTCTATACCCAGGTAAATCAAGGCCTACCATAGTAAGACCATTTTTTTTTGGACCAAGAGTAACGGTTTGATATTTTGATGATCAAAATAAGGAACTGGCAAGAGGACTTAGTTACAAATTAGTATTAACTAAAATAATTTTGTGATAGAAGACTTTTAAGGAAAATTAACCAAAACTCTGATATGAGACATGTATTTTCAGTGTTATATTGGGGTAATAACAGAGCAGCCAAAGGATTACTTAATTCTTTTTTGACTTTACTATGCACTATTTGATTCCATACTACATACTAAGAAATTATTGATATATGTTAGTGTGCAGATTTCTCACCCGTAGGAAAAGACAACGCCTGAGGTTATCACCCTGGGGGATATTGATCAGTTGTTTTCACAACTGATGGCAGTTGGCTGACATTCAGAAAATTTGCCCTGAATACATTTTAACATACATATTATTGAGAGTTACTGCATTATATCAACTTTCCATTCCCTTTTTCCTAATAAAGTTTAGCATTTATTCAGTCACCACAGACATAGTGCAATTGGGAAGGGTTTTTTTTCTTGTGTGAGTGTGTGTGTGGTAAAATATTCATAAAATTTATCATTTTTACCATTTTAAGTTGACAATTCAGTGGCATTAAGTACATTCACAATATTGTACAACCATCATCCTTATCCATTTTCAGAACTTTTCCATTATCCCAAAAAGGAACTCTGTACCCGTTAAACAATATGTACTATCCCCCACAGATCCTGAGAACACCTATTTCTAATTTCTATCTCTATGATTTTGCCTATTCTAAGTATATCATATTACTTTGTTCTTTTGTGTCTGGGTAATTTCACTGAGCATATTTTCAAGTTTCATCCATGTTGTAGCACGTATCAGAATATCTTTCCTTTACAAGGTGGAATTCTATTCTATTATATGGATAAACATTTTGTTTATATATATACTTAAGCATGAAATTGCTGAATCATACAGTAATTCTACATTAAACTATTTTAGGGACCACCAAACTGTTTTCTATACCAGGTATACTATTTCAAATTCCTGTAAGCAATGCACAAGTGTTCCAATTACACCACATCCTCCACCAACACTAGTTATTTTCTGGGTTATTGGTTTTTTTCCTTGTTTTTTGTTTTTTGGGGTAAGAGCTATCGTGAAGGGTGTGAAGTCGTATCTCTCTGTTTTGATTTGCATTTCTCTAAGGGCTAGTGACATTGAGCATCTTCTCATGCACTTATTGACCATTTATGTATTTATTTGGAGAAATGTCTATTCAAGTCCTTTGCCCATTTTTTAATTGAGTTGTTTTCTGTGTTGGGTTGTAAGAGTTCTTTACATATTGTAGATATGATCTCATATATATATATATATATATATATATATATATATATATATATGATTTGCAAATATTTTCTCCCCTTCTGTGAGTTGTCTTTTCATTCTCTTGACAGTGTCCTTTGATGCACGAAAGACTTTAATCTTGATAAAGGGCAATTTATCTATTTTTTCCTTTGTTCCCTGTGTCTTTAGTGTCATATCCAAAAAATCATTGTCAAATCCAAGGTTAGGAAGATTTTTCTTCTATGTTTTCTTCCAAAAGTTTTATAGTTTTAGCTCTCAAATTTAAGCCTTTGATGCATTTTGAATTAATTTTTGTGTATGGTGTAAGGTAACAGTCTGACTTTATTCTTCACATGTGGATGCCTGTTTTCCCAGCACCATTTTTTTGAAAGATAGTAACCAGTTTTGACTCTAATCTAGCTATCTTATTCTAAAATTCTTGTTTTTGAAAAAAAAAGTCTACAGAATTTTTCTAACCAGTTTTCCCATCTCACTGGTTCCTTTATGAATGGGTAAAACTAATTTTGACACAGGTTCATGTATTTGTATGAGCATTCTATTATTGATTTTGGAAAATTATACTTGAGCTGTGTAAATATTCACATTCTATTAACTGCAGAAAGCCCTAATTTCTTCTCATGTTATAAAGAGGATTTATGGGATTTGAACTATCACACAGCGCTGTTACGATCAGATGACCACTGTCCACTGGTAGGTTGGGGCAGTAGACAGATTTTAAAAAACAAACAACAAAATAATCATTACTGACAGAGAATGTGTGTCCATTCTTTCTTCACTCTTCTCTCAAGGTACATAACTATGCCCACTTTTTTATTCTGAGTTTATCTCTACTATGAAAGATAACTTGATTGATCTCAAGGAGGTTTAAAAGCAAAAATAGTACAATGTGAAATAATCAATTATGTCTCTGTAGGTGTTTTGTGGTAGTGTTTGCAGTAGGGTTTCATGAAATGATTTAAAGCTTTCAGATTATGAGAAAAGCTTAGAATCACTCTTTCTGAACAGTGGAAACAAATCAGAATTAACCAGAGAGATATCGAGATATTGTCTTGATTTCTAAAATATATTTCTTCAAGCAAAGCACTGGGCAAAGTAATCTCTGCTCTCAAGGAAAAGGCTTAGTGTGGATACCTATAAAATCCCCAGCTGTAATAAACTGCAGACATCCAACAAAAAGAACAGCATCATAAGTAAAGCAACATTCATTTCCTTGGGGCAGATCAGCAACTGAGGGAAAAAAAAACAAAAAGAAAACAAAAACCCCCCACAAGTCTAGGCATGAGTAAATGTCTCCCTTAAAAATATGTTTTCCATTTAAATGAAAGCATACTTTTTAAGGAAAAGAGATATATAAAGAATAGAACTACTGATTGATATAAGGGGGATAGTAAATGTAACACAAAAGCAAATAAAGAGACTAGACTAAAGTATCAAATTTGCAGGTGGTTGAGTTATACGCAGCTACTTCATCTGGTAGTTAGAAAAGACAGATCCATGATAAAAGGAGTAACTTCTACCTCTTTGGAAAAGTGAACTCATGATAAGTGTTGATTGCCAATAATTTTGAAGATGGTTTTAGTGCACTCTAAATGTTTGAGTATTGTAAGCCACTTGTCTGTATAAAAAGTTGTTAATCATCTTGCTTGGTATGGGTTTTTTAACCAAGAGTTAAAGGCCACACTTTTGAGTAATATATTTACTGATTAAAACCATACTGTAAATTGATTTGCTCTCCTCACCTTCAACCCAAACTCTATCTCCAAATATAATATATGGGACTGGGAGTAAATTAAGTGAAAATAGAAATGATTATTAGTAACTAAGAAAAAAGAATACTAACTTACACCTTTCTAAAATGCAGAATATTATGTTTCTGCCTAAGATACACACTGAACTGTTATTTAAATGCCTTTAATTTTATTATTTACTCCTTCTTTCCTAAGATTCCACATAGAATCACATGCAGAAATCCAAACTAAAAAGAACACCATTTACTTACATTACTAAGGTCCTTAAAAAATTTAGAGAGATTTAGGTATTTACTTCATCCAAAATAAATGTCTAGAGACCTATATGCTCCACAGGAAATAAGCTGAATTCATGTTTACCTCAAATACTTGTCAAAACCCTAAACTTGAACCCATTTAACAACACAACTGGCGGTTAACATTTTCTTCTGCATGTCTTTTTGCCTTCTATAGCTATTTTCTTAGCCAGACATGCCTGTATTTTAAAAAGATCAAAGGCTTAACCAAAATAAAGAAAAACTGCCTGATTTCACTCTGAGATTCAGTCAAGGCACGGTAAAGGCAGATAACTTAGAGCCAGCTTTGATCTTATCAATGTTTATCTGAACTGAAAGGAATACTGGCACACTCAGAATCTTTCCTAGTGATTAAAGAATGGTGCCATTTCAATTTAAAATTCACCTAAGGAATTGTTGCAAGAAAGTGCTGGATTTTTCAAGCATCATTTTGCTCCTTTGTTGTTTCAGTTGCACAGTATGCTATGTGTAAGGTCAATATGAGGAAAAACAAGAAGCAAAGTTTATAAATGTGTTCATTTTGTCCCAAAGCCAAGGAAAAAAATGGCAATCTTGGGATTAAAATAGTGCATTGTATTAATTTCCTCTGTTTTTAGTTATAGCATTATCAAGGATTATTTTTCTTCCTCTGGCTTTCAGGGGAATTGGGTTTCATTTTTTTACATTTGATGTACCATTTAAAGTGTTATTCAGAACTAGCATTAGAATTTCATGGTGCTTTCCATTATTTTGTTTTGAAAAATGTTATGGTCAAAATTAAATTCAATTTTCTTTTAGAAATTAGAATATATCAAGGCAAGGACATTTCTAAAGGAAAATACTTGAAAAGAATAATTGATAGGTGAATTCACCAATATGATTAATTCAATTCAAAGTTAATTTACAAATATGTGCACAGTACTCTGTGAAACAGAAGGGAATATCAATATTAAAAAGACAATATTGGGGAGGAGCTTCAAGATGGCAGAAGAGTAAGACGTGGAGATCACCTTCCTCCCTACAAATACATCAGAAATACATCTACATGTAGAACAACCCCTACAGAACACCTACTGAACGCTGGCAGAAGAACTCAGACCTCCCAAAAGGCAAGAAACTCCCCACATACATGGGTAGGGCAAAAGAAAAAAGAAAAAACAGAGACAAAAGAATAGGGAGGGGACCTGCATCAGTGGGAAGGAGCTGTGAAGGAGGAAAGGTTTCCACACACCACGAAGCCCCTTCATGGGCAGAGACTGTGGGTGGCGGAGGGGGAGAGCTTCAGAGCCATGAAGGAGAGTGCAGCCACAGTGGTGCAGAGGGCAAAGCGGAGACATTCCTGCACGGAGGATCCGTGCCAACCAGCACTCACCAGCCCGAGAGGCTTGTCTGCTCACAAGCCGGGGCAGGCAGGGGCTGGGAGCTGAGGCTCAGGCTTTGGAGGTCGGATCCTAGGGAGAGGACTGGGGTTGGCTGCCTGAACACAGCCTGAAGGGACCTAGTGCGCCACAGCTACCCAGAAGGGAGTCCAGGTAAATGTTTGGACCTGCCTAAGAGGCAAAAGACCATTGTTCGGGGGTACGTGAGGAGAGGGGATTAAGAGCACCGCCTAAACGAGCTCCAGAGATGGGCACAAGCTGCAGCTATCAGCACGGACCTCAGAGAAGGGCATGAGACGCTAAGGCTGCTGCCGCAGCCACCAAGAAGCCTGTGTGCAAGCACAGGTCACTGTCCACACTTCCCCTCCTGGGAGCCTGTGCAGCCCGCCACTGCCAGGGTCCCGTGATGCAAGGACAACTTCCCCGGGAGAACACACAGCGCACCTCAGGCTGGTGCAACATCATGCTGGCCTCTGCCGCCGCAGGCTCACCCCTCATCTGTACCCCTCCCTCCCCACGACTTGAGTGAGCCAGAGCCCCCGAATCAGCTGCTCCTTTAACCCCATCCTGTCTGGATAGGGAACAGATGCCCTCAGGTGACCTACACGCAGAGGTGGGGCCAAATTCAAACTTGAACTCCGGAAGCTGTGTGAGCAAAGAAGAGAAAGGGAAATCTCTCCCAGAAGCCTCAGGGGCAGCAGATTAAATCTCCACAATCAACTTGATGTACCTGCATCTGTGGAATACCTGAATAGACAACGAATCATCCGAAATTGAGGTAGTGGACTTTGGGAGCAACGATATGTATATATAGTTTTCTGCGGTACGCGGGCCTCTCACTGTTGTGGCCTCTCCCATTGCAGAGCACAGGCTCTGGACACGCAGGCTCAGCGGCCATGGCTCACGCACCCAGGCGCTCCGCGGCACGTGGGATCCTCCCGGACAGGGGCAAGAACCCAAGTCCCCTGCATCGGCAGGCTGACCCCCAACCACTGCACCACCAGGGAAGCCCCAGCAGAGATACTTATATATTTTTTTCCCTTGTGCCCTTTTTGTGAGTGTGTATGTGTATGCTTTTGTGTGTGATTTTGTCTGTATAGCTTAGCTTTTACCATTGCCTCTAGGGTTCTGCCTGTTGGGGTTTTTTTTGTTTAGTACAGATTTTAGTGCTTGTTATCATTGGTGGACTTGTATTTCGGTTTGGTTCCTCTCTTCTTTCTTTTTTGATTACTTAAAAGTTTTTTTAATTTTTAATAATTATTTTGTATTTTAATAACTTTCTTTTCTTCTCTCCCTTCCATCCTTCATTCCTCCCTCCTTCTCTCTCTCTCTCTCTCTTTCTTTCTTCTCCCTTTTACTCTGAGCCATGGGGATGACAGGGTCTTGGTGCTCTGGTCAGGCATCAGGCATGTGCCTCTGAGGCGGGAGAGCAGAGTTCAAGATATTGCTCCACAAGACACCTCCCAGCTCCATGTAATATCAAATGGCAGAAATCTCCCAGAGATCTCCATCTCAATGCCAAGACCCAGCTCCACTCAAAGTCCAGCAAGCTACAGTGCTGGACACCCTATGCCAAACAACTAGCAAGACAGGAACACAACCACACCCATTAGCAGAGAGGCTGTCTAAAATCATAAGGTCACAGACACCACAAAACACACCACCAGACGTGGACGTGCCTACCAGAAAGACAAGATCCAGCCTCATCCACCTGAAAACAGGCAATAGTCCCCTCCACCAGGAAGCCTACACAACCCACTGAACCAACCTTAGCCACTGGGGTCAGACACCAAAAACAACGGTAACTACGAACCTGTAGCCTGTGAAAAGGAGACCCCAAACACAGTAAGTTAAGTGAAATGAGAAAACAGAGAAAGACACAGCAGATGAAGGAGAAGGTAAAAACCCACCAGACCAAGCAAATGAAGAGAAAATAGGCAGTCTACCTGAAAAAGAATTCAGAATAATGATAGTAAAGATATCCAAAATCTTGGAAATAGAATGGAGAAAATACAAGAAACGTTTAACAGGGACCCAGAAAAACTAAAGAGCAAACAAACAATGATGAACAACACAATAAATGAAATTAAAAATTCTCTAGAAGGAATCTAGCAGAATAACTGAGTCAGAAGAACGGATAAGTGAGACATGGAAGACAAAATACTGGAAATAACTACCACAGAGCAGAATAAAGAAAAAAGAATGACAAGAACTGAGGACAGTCTCAGAACATTAAACGCACCAACATTCGAATTATAAGGGTTCAAGAAGAAGAAGAGAAAAAGAAAGGGACTGAGAAAATATTTGAAGAGATTATAGTTGAAAACTTCCCTAATATGGGAAAGGAAATAGTTAATCAAGTCCAGGAAACACAGAGAGTCCCATACAGGAAAAATCCAAGGAGAAACAGGAAAATACACATATTAATCAAACTATCAAAAATTAAATACAAAGAAAAAATATTAAAAGCAGCAAGGGAAAAACAACAAATAACATACAAGGGAATCCCCATAAGGTTAACAGCTGATCTTTCAGCAGAAACTCTGCAAGCCAGAAGGCATTGGCAGGACATATTTAAAGTGATGAAAGGGAAAAACCTACAACCAAGATTACTCTACCCAGCAAGGATCTCATTCAGATTCAATAGAGAAATTAAAACCTTTACAGAGAAGCAAAAGCTAAGAGAATTCAGCACCACCAAACCAGCTTTACAACAAATTCTAAAGGAACTTCTCTAGGCAGGAAACACAAGACAAAGAAACGACCTACAATAACAAACCCAAAACTTAAGAAAATGGTAATAGGAACATACATATTAATAACTACCTTAAATGTAAATGGGTTAAATTCTACAACCAAAAGACACAGACCGGCTGAATGGATACAAAAACAAGACCTGTATATATGCTGTCTATAAGAGTCCCACTTCAGACCTAGGGACACATACAGACTGAAAGTGAGGGGATCAAAAAGATATTCCATGCAAATGGAAATCAAAGGAAAGCTGGAGTAGCAATTCTCGTATCAGACAAAATAGACTTTAAAATAAAGACTGTTACAAGAGACAAACAAGGACACTACATAATGATCAAGGGATCAATCCAAGAAGAAGATATAACAATTGTAAATATCTATGCACCCAACATGTGAGCACCTCAATACATAAGGCAAATACTAACAGCCATAAAAGGGGAAATCGACAATAACACATTCATGGTAGGGGACTTTAACACCCCACTTTCATCAAAGGATAGATCATCCAAAATGAAAATAAATAAGGAAACATAAGCTTGAAATGATACATTAAACAAGATGGACTTAATTGATACCTACAGGATATTCCAACCAAAAACAACAGAATACACTTTCTTCTCAAGTGCTCATGAAACATTCTCCAGGATAGATCATATCTTGGGTCACAAATCAAGCCTCAGTAAATTTAAAAAAATTGAAATTGTATGAAATATCTTTTCCAACCACAGTGCTATCAGACTAGATATCAATTACAGGAAAAAATCTGTAAAAAATACAAACACATGGAGGATAAACAATACACTACTTAATAACCAAGAGATCACCGAAGAAATCAAAGGCAATAAAAAAAATACCTAGAATCAAGTGACAATGAAAACATGATGACCCAAAACCTATGGGATGCCGCAAAAGCAGTTCTAAGAGGGAAGTTTATAGCTATACAAGCCTACGTCAAGAAACAAGAAACATCTCAAACAAACAACCTAAACTTACACCTATAGCAATTAGAGAAACAAGAACAAAAAAACCCCCAAAGTTAGCAGAAAGAAAGAAATCATAAATATAAGATCAGAAATAAATGAAAAAGAAATGAAGGAAACGATAGCAAAGATCAATAAAACTAAAAGCTGGTTCTTTGAGAAGATAAATAAAATTGATAAACCATTAGCCAGACTCATCAAGAAAAAAAGGGAGAAGACTCAAATCAATAGAATAAGAAATGCAAAAGAAGTAACAACTGACACTGCACAAATACAAAGGATCATGAGAGATTACTACAAGCAACTATATACCAATAAAATGGACAACATAGAAGAAATGGACAAATTCTTAGAAAAGCACAACCTTCCTAGACTGAACCAGACAGAAATAGAAAATATAAACAGACCAGTCACAAGCCCTGAAATTGAAATTGTGATTAAAAATCTTCCAAGAAACAAAACCCCAGGACCACATATCTTCACAGGTGAATTCTATCAAACATTTAGAGAAGCGCTAACACCCATCATTCTCAAACTCTTCCAAAATGTAGCAGAGGGAGGAGTACTCCCAAACTCATTCTACGAGGCCACCATCACCCTGATACCAAAACCAGACAAAGATGTCACAAAGAAAGAAAACTACAGGCCAATATCACTGATGAACATAGATGCAAACATCAATAAAATACTAGTGAAATGAATCCAACAGCACATTAAAAAGATCATACACCATGATCAAGTGGCGTTTATCCCAGGAATGCAAGGATTCTTCAATATACGCAAATCAATTAATGTGATATACCATATTAACAAATTGAAGGCTAAAAATCATATGATCATCTCAATAGATGCAGAAAAAGCTTTTGACAAAATTCAACACTAATTTATGCTTAAAAAACCTCCAGAAAGTAGGCATAGAGGGAACTTACCTCAACATAATAAAGCCCATATATGACAAACCCACAGCCAACATCATTCTCAATGGTGAAAAACTGAAACCATTTCTACTATGATCAGGAACAAGACAAGGTTGCCCACTCTCACCACTATTATTCAACATTGTTTTGGAAGTTTTAGCCACAGCAATTGAAGAAGAAAAAGAAATAAAAGGAATCCAAATCGGAAAAGAAGAAGTAAAAATCTCACTATTTGCAGATGACATGATAGTATACATACAGAATCCTAAAGATGCTACCAGGCAACTACTAGAGCTAATCAATGAATCTGGTGAAGTAGCATGATACAAAATTAATGCACAGAAATCTTTCATATTCCTATACACTAATGATGAAAAATCTGAAAGTGAAATTAAGAAAACACTCCCATTTACCATTGCAACAAAAAGAATAAAATACCTAGGAATAAACCTACCTAAGGAGACAAAAGACCTGAATGCAGAAAACTATGACACTGATGAAAGAAATTAAAGATGTTACAAACAGATGGCGAGACATACCATGTTCTTGGATTGGAAGAATCAACATTGTGAAAATGACTACACTACCCAATGCAATCTACAGATTCTGTGCAATCCCTATCAAACTACCAATGGAATTTTTCACAGAACTAGAACAAAAAATTTCACAATTTGTATGTAAACACAAAAGAACCCAAAGAGCCAAAGCAATCTTGAGAAAGAAAAACGGAGCTGGAAGAATGAGGCTCCTGGACTTCAGACTATACTACAAAGCTACAGTAATCAAGACAGTATGGTACTGGCACAAAAACAGAAATATAGATCAATGGAGCAGGATAGAAAGTCCAGAGATAAACCCATGCACATACGGTCACCTTATTTTTGATAAAGTAGGCAAAAATACACAATGTAGAAAAGACAGCCTGTTCAATAAGTGGTGCTGGGAAAACTGGACAGCTACAGGTAAAAGAATGAAATTAGAACACTCCCTAACACCATACACAAAAATAAACTCAAAATGGATTAAAGACCTAAATGTTAAGGCCAGACACTATAAAACTCTTAGAGGAAAACATAGGTAGAACACTCTATGACATAAATCACAGCAAGATCCTTTTGGACCCACCTCCTAGAGAAATGGAAATAAAAAGAAAAGTAAACAAATGGGACCTAATGAAACTTAAAAGCTTTTGCACAGCAAAGGAAACCATAAACAAGACAAAAAGACAATCCTCAGAATGGGAGAAAATATTTGCAAATGAAGCAACTGACAAAGGATTAATCTCCAAAATTGACAAGCAGCTCATGCAGATTAACATTAAAAAAAAACAAACAAACAACCCAATCCAAAAATGGGCAGAAGACCTAAATAGACATTTCTCCAAAGAAGATATACAGATTGTCAAGAAACACATGAAAGGATGCTCAACACATCACTAATCATTTGAGAAATGCAAATCAAAACTACAATGAGGTATCACCTCACACCGGTCAGAATGGCCATCATCAAAAAAATCTACAAACAGTAAATGCTGGAGAGGGTGTGGAGAAAAGTGAACCCTCTTGCACTTTTCGTGGGAATGTAAATTGATACAGTCACTACGGAGAACAGTATGGAGGTGCCTTAAAAAACTAAAAATGGAACTAGCATACGACCCAGCAATCCCACTACTGGGCATATACCCTGAGAAAACCATAATTCAAAAAGAGTCATGTAGCACAACGTTCATTGCAACTCTATTTACAATAGCCAGTACATGGAAACAACCTAAGTGTCCATCGACTGATGAATGGATAAAGAAGATTTGGCACATATATACAATGGAATATTACTAAGCCACCAAAAGAAATGAAATTGAGTTATTTGTAGTGAGGTGGATGGACCTAGAGTCTGTCATATGAGTGAAGTCAGAAAAACAAATACCGTATGCAAACACATATATATGGAATCTTAAAAAAAAAAAAAGTCACAAAGAACCTACAGGCAGGATGGGAAGAAAGAGGTAGACCTACTAGAGAATGGACTGAGGACATGGGGACGAGAAGGGTAAGCTGGGACAAAGTGAGAGAGTGGCATGGACATATATACACTACCAAATGTAAAATAGATAGCTAGTGGAAAGCAGCCGCATAGCACAGGGCGATCAGCTCAGCCCTTTGTGACCATTTATAGGGGTGGGATAGGGAGGGTGAGAAGGAAGGAGATGCAAGAGTGAAGAGATATGGGGATATATGTATATGTACAGCTGATTCAGTATGTTGTAAAGAAGAAACTAACACACCATTGTAAAGCAATTATACTCCAATAAAGATGTTTAAAAAAAAAGACAATATTGTTTCATAATAGGAGAGAGAGAAGTCATTAACTACCCACCCCCCACCCCCTCAAAAAAAGAAAAAGAAAAAGCAGAGCAAGGTGAATACTAGATCACTCCACACAAGGTGAGTGCTGGAATACTACATATACAGCAAAGGCTGTAAGATCACGGGAGATGCTACTTAATTTTAAAAGTGTTTAAAGACATGTTCATGGAAGGCATAACACTGAATTTTCTGAGCTAAGTTTCAGGTTGGGATAGGCAATTCCATGTGGTCAGATGGTTTAAATAAATACAAGTTAAAAAGTATGGCTATGCTCATGAAACAATGAATTCCATGTGACTGTGACACTGAGAACTGGTGTGAACATGGAAGAGAAGACTGAGGGTGAAGGAGAGGCATGTGCATGTGGACTGGGAATTGGTATCTACAATGTGCCAAGCATCATAATTTTCTTTCTAGGCCATGAAGAGATTCTAGAGATTTCTGAGTAGACAAGAGACATAATCAGATATTTATGCTTCAGAAAAGTTAGTTACAGCAAAACGTAGGAAATATTGGAAGAGAAGAAATAAAGATTGTATGGTGAACTTAGAAATAAAAATTTTTTTATTGAAGTATGGTTGATTTACAATATTGCTTTAGTTTCAGGTGTACGGCATAATGATTCAGTTTTGTTTTTCATTTTTTGCAGATTATATTCCATTATATGTTAGTACAAGATATTGGGTATAATTCCCTGTGCTATACAGTAAATCCTTATTGCTTATCTATTTTATGCATAGTAGTTTGTATCTGTTAATCCCATACTTCTAATTTGTCCCTCCCCCCTCATTCCTTTCCTCTTTGGTAATCATAAGTTTGTTTTCTATGTCTGTGAGTCTGTTTCTGCTTTGTATATAGGTTCATTTGTATTATATTTTAGATTCCATATATAAGTGATGTCAAACAGTATTTGTTTTTCTCTGTATGTCTTATTTCACTCAGGATAATATTCTCTAGGTCCATCCATGTTGCTGCAAATGGCAACATGGATTACACAATGTTCCATTGTGTGTATATACACACACAATCTTCTTAAGACCATTGTCTGTTGGCATGCACTTGGGTTGCTTCCATGTCTTCATTATTGTAAACAATGCTGCTATGAACACTGGGGTCCACGTATCTTTTGAAACTAGAGTTTTCATAGTTTCGGGATATATACCAAGGAGTGATATTGCTTGATCACATGGTAGTTCTATTTTTAGTTTTTCAAGGAACCACCATACTGTTTTCCATAGTGGCTGCACCAATTTACATTCCCACCAGCAGTGTAGGAGGGTTCCCTTTTCTCCACACCCTCCCCTGCATTTATTATTTGTACACTTTTTGATGATAGCCATATGACTGGTGGAGGTGATACCCCATTGTTGCTATGAACCATTTAGCACAGGTACTTTTTATTTATTTACTTAGAGTATATGCACTAGTTTTTCTTGAATATGTTTAGTTATAATATCTGTCAAGCAGTTTTTGAATGAGCGAGTAGCAGTCTGCATTCCCACAACCAGTATATGAGAGTTTGGTTGCTCCATATTCTTGACAACACATAGTTTTGTCCATCTTTTTAATTTTAACCATTCTAATGGATAGTCATGTCTCACTGTGGTTTTAATTTTATTTTTTATTTTTTATTTTTTTTTTTTATTTTTATTTTTTTTGTGGTACACGGGCCTCTCACTGTTGTGGCCTCTCCCGTTGCGGGGCACAGGCTCCGGACGCGCAGGCTCAGCCGCCATGGCTCACGGGCCCAGCCGCTCCGCGGCATGTGGGATCTTCCCGTACCGGGGCACGAACCCGTATCCCCTGCATCGGCAGGCGGACTCTCAACCACTGCGCCACCAGGGAAGCCCTGTGGTTTTAATTTTAATCTTCCTTTATGTTACCTTAATTTTCTTATAGTTTACATGTTATTATCCAACATTTAACTTTCAATCTATATATGTTCTTAAGTGAGTCTCTTATAAAAAGTGTAAGAGACTTATACTCGATTTACACTCACAGGAGTTCCTCACCTCGCAGCTGCACAACCTGGAGGAGTGGCTGGGCCTGGGCCTGGCCTAGTGCGAGCAGAGCAAGAAACTCCCCACCAAGCGGGCCAGTGAGATCAAGTTACTCAAGGAAGAGTGTAAACGCAGGAAAAAGTTTATTTCCACCCAGCAGCTGATGATTGAGGCCAAAGCCAGGTATTACCAGTGCCGTTTTGGCGACAAGGTCTTTATGAACCTAGATTTACTACAAAGTCATATTCAGTGCTGCCACCCTAAAGATTCTCATCTCGCAGAGTATAACACAAGGTTACAGACTGACAAGCTCCAGAATGAGACCAACATGTTGAAAGAGCTCACCAATTCTCAGCTAGAGGCTGCACAGCATGCCCATGCAGTCAGATTCTCTAAGGAATATGAAATGCAGAAAACAAAAGAGGAAGAATTTCTGAAGTTATGCGATAGATGGAAAGAAGAAAAGGAGAAACTAGTTGATGAAATGGAAGAAGTCAAGGAAATGTTTATGATGGAGTTTAAAGAACTAACTTCTAAGAATTCGGCATCAGAATATCAATTGTCAGAAGTCCAACATGCAGATCAAGTCAGGCATAGGCACATTAAAAGATGCAAATGAGTTTAAAGAAGAACGTCCTCAGCAACCCCAGGATTTCCAAAATGTGATGCAACTTCCTGATAGTCAGGAAAGCAAGTGGACAGCTTGAGTTCAGGCTCTTCATCAAGAACACAAGAAAGGGAAGAGCCAGCTCCTGTCACATATAGAGAAACTTCGAAGCCTAATGATAGATGATCTAAATGCAAGTAATGTATTCTACAAGAAAAGGATAGAAGAGCTAGGGCAGAGGCTCCTGGAGCAGAAAGAGCTGATCATCACTCAGAGACAAAAGATTAAAGAGTTTACCAGTAAACCATTAAAGATTGTCAGTGAAGCCAGAGGGAATCCTTTAACCTGGCAAACTTTTGAATCTAAGCCAACTACCCCAACCGTACCTATGAATACCCCAGCACCACAGACTTTGGATGCTAAGTCAAGTCTAACAATGGCACATGAACAGGCATTCTCATTGCATGCACTGGAACCAATAGAAGAACTTTCAGAAGAAGAAAAAGGAAAGGAAAATGAACAGAAATTAAATAACAAGATACATTTAAGGAAAACTTTGAAGAATAACCCTTCCCTCACTAAGGAAATAAGAATAGTCTTAGAGGAGAGTTTGGTGGAGTAACTGGAAACCTTGGGGATTAATGCAGATATACATGGTATTCCAAGTGACCACTTGAATAGAGTGCTAAGAACCATAGTATCAGCAAGACATGAGCAGGAATGACAAGTACCTAACATTCAGCAAATCTGTGAATTCCTTGAACGTCAGGTCACCTGTAAAACTGAGGAGAGAACACTACTGTCCACAGACAGGTACAGTGCTTCTCAAGTGGACACCCTTTCAACTGGAGAAATACCCAAAGCAATACATCTTCCTCCCAAAAGCAGACAGTTGGTTAGACAAAGACCTGTTTTTACTGATAGGACATCTGTTCCAAAAGTTAAGAAAAATATCACAGAAGATCATTCTCCCAGAAAGTCTTCAACTACTGCGACCCCCTCCCTTCAGTCCAGAGGAAGAGCTGGATGATGAGGACCTCATCCACGCCTATGCCTCACCAGACTTACTTCCTGTGCTGTCATCTAAAAGCAACAAGAGTAGCTTTGGAAGGAGCACCATCAAAAGTGACACTGACTGGACTGAGGGAAGTGAACTTGAGGACTCTGATATTTCTCCCAAGCCCACAGGAATCTCCATTAAAACATTAACTGGAAAAGTTGAAAAGACAGTTTCAAATCACAGAAATGTGAATAAGCCAGTTGGTGGGCTTAATGTTGCTGAGGCATTCATCAAAAAAGAACAAAAAGAAGATCTAAAGTGTGCAGATGTGGACGATGATGACTGGGACATATCATCCTTAGAGGAAGAGAAATCTTTGGGGAGAAAAATTGGAAGAGAACAGAAGGAACCTCCACCTGTGAAGAATGAGTCAAATTCTACTTAAGTGCCAAGTGTCTGGGGTGCAACTAACCTGAAAGGGCCAAAGGGAGAAGGATCTCAGGATGAATCCAGCACACTGAAAAGCAGCTTAGTAACCGAGACTGATTGGAGTGACTCTTCAGATGTGTAACTGTCACCCCACGCATAGGAGGCCCTTCCAGGTGCCAGCAGTATTGCAGTAGCGCAGTATTTCAGTACCGCCTACACGACTCTAATGCTCCTGCTTGGCAGTATCTCCTACAATAACAAGGAAGCTGACTCTCAAAGAACAAGAGTCCCTTTAGTGGCACCTAATGCAGTTATTAAAAAACAAATTGTCAACAGTATTTTGAAGCATATAAAGGTGTTTAAGACTGCTGCTGCTTAAAAATAATGTGTTATTGAAGTCATAAAAAGCTTTTCTTCAGAACGGTACTCTAGTGTTTAAGTGTATTTTTTTCAACTAATTTTTAAGTGAATTTTTAAAAAACTTATAGCAGGTTTTGGTTTGAATTAAAACCTTTTATTATATCTTTCTTATGCATGTTGTCACGTTGGAAGTGTTTTATTATAAAGTTCTGTTAGTATCCTTAAAATTGAATTAGTGGAATCAGTGAAATCTTAAGAGTAGATTGCTTATTTTTCATATAGAAGTAAGTTTAGAGTTATAAAAATATAGCTAGGCCCATGTTAAATAACTACATTTTCCAGAATTACTTTTACCATATGCAGCTTTGAGCCATTGTATGCATGTTGTTTTATTTTAGAACTTTAAGTACTTTAAAAACTTTCTGTGGCATCATCTTTACCTTGGATATGTTATGAATAAAATGTAGCCAGTTTAAACGTCAGTTAGTTTATCATACTATGAACAGAATAGATTGAGTCAAAACTGAATTCATGGCTTCCCTGGTGGCGCAGTGGTTGAGAATCCGCCTGCCGATGCAGGAGACACGGGTTCGTGCCCTGGTCCGGGAAGATCCCACATGCCGCGGAGCAACTAAGCCCGTGAGCCATGGCTGCTGAGCCTGCGCGTCCGGAGCCTGTGCTCCGTGATGGGAGAGGCCACAACAGTGAGAGGCCCGCATACCGCAAAAAAAAAAAAAAAAAAAAAAAAAAAAAAAAAAAAAACTGAATTCATATATGTCTGTAGTTTTTTTCACTTTTTAAAAATGCCCAACCCATATTCTAAAATACCTCAAAACTAAGTTAGTTTTATTCTTAACAATGACATTGTCAACAGTCAAAAAGTTCATATAAACTGTTTTCTGCCTTTTTTATACTTTGTGGTACTATATGTACTCTGTTTCCAAAATAAAGTAACATTTTAACTAAATGGTTTGTTGGATTTTGGATCTTCATTTTGTCAACCTTTCAAGTAAAGCCCTCCATTACAAAAAGAAAAAGTATAAAAATTAGGTCTGTTTCAATCTAATAAAATCACTCTAGTGGAGAACTTGGTCCATTTATATTTAAAATAATTACTGATTTGGCTGAAATTAAGTCTGCTATCTTGTTATCTGGCTATCCCATCTGTTCTTTGTTTATCTTTTTCTATCTTCTTTTAATCAACTTTTTATTATTCCCTTTTATCTTCTTTATTGGCTTTTTAACTATATATTTTTGTAGTATATTTCTGGTGGTTAGCAATTTGCAGCTTCATGAATAATGTAAGACTTTTGATACTATAATTTTATATACCCCTCAATCCTTTCCTATTAATATTGCCATATATTTTACTTCTACATATATTATAAATCGTTCAACATATTGATATCACTAATTGCTTTAAAACGTTAGTACCCTTTTTTGTTTTTTAACATGCATTTCTATCCTTTGTGGAGAACTAGCAGGTAGGCAGGGGGAACTAACTCTGCTCTGCATATAGGGATTCTATGAATTCCAAGCCTATGAGTGATCTTTCTTGACAGAAACAAATTTCCTCCACCCATGAAAGGCCTGCTTCTCAGCCAGCACAGGCTCAGACTTGGCAACACTCCCAGCTGCCCTAGACTGCTGACCCTCTTGGAAGGGCTTGTTTTTCCCTAGAATTTATTTCTTTTAGATTTCTTTGCATCCAAAGCTCTTCAGTGTGTTGAAAAAATATGATGTTTTTATTCTATCTATTTATTTTTTACAGTAGGAACAATGTAATAGGATGTGGAAACATAAATGTTTAATATAAACTATTTATATCATGACTTCTATGCAAAATATTTAATATTGAATTATATCAAAATATTACTATTGGTTATGAAAGATACATGGTAACTTTATAAAAAACTCCAAGTTTAGTGATATTTTCAAGATACACAATGTATAGTCATTTATCAGAATGTTTACGTTATTACTATAAGGAATAAATGTTGTATGTCCACAAATGTCTCAAAGTTCTTCTTAGGATAGAATATGGTAAGATATGTAAAATGCTTTGCAAATTATATAAGCTTTGTGCATGCAAGTTATTATAATGAACTACAATAAAATGCTAATTACTTTTGGAAATGAGGATAGATATGACATAGGAGGTCTTTATGGGACTGAAGATTTTATATATAAATACACACATACACAGCTGACCCTTGAACAATGTGGGATTTAGAGGTGCCAACCCTCTGCAAAGGTGAAAATCCATGTATAACTTTACGATCAGCCCTCATATTCGAGGTTCTACATTCACGGATTCAACCAACCAGGGTCATGTAGTACTATAACATGTATTTATTTTTAAAAATCCACATATAAATGGACCTGTACAGTTCAAACCCATATTGTTCTATATATAGAGGGAGACAGAGAGAGAGAAAGAGAAACAGAGACAGAGAGAGAGACTGAGGCAGAGGAAAGAATAGTTACTATGTCCCACGCATTGATTTATGCTTGTCACACAAACTAATTCACCCTTACCACAATCTGATCTCAGAAACAGGCACCATTATTTTCCCCATTTTACAAATAAGAAAAATGAACACAGGTAACTTATGCAACTTGCCTAAGATCATATAACTAGAAACTGAGAAAAAGGATTTAATCTAACTGTAGAGCTGTCTCTATTAATTATTCTGCTATACTTTCTAAAGTTCTTTCTGGCTCTGAGAGCCTATGATTTTATAATGAAAAACAAAATAAGCTAACCTAAGATATAAAAAAAATCCTCTATTGAGTATAAAATGTGAGAAATGAAGGGAGAGAAAGAAACAATAGAAGGGATTCCCTATAACTTCTAATACTAAAGGCACATAAACACACACAAAACACACACACAAGCACACATCCCAAGTCATGATCAAAATGAAATTTTCATTTCATCTGAATCCTTCCAATTACAGTTTGAATATCCCTGAAGGCCACACATGAGAACAACACTTTAAAAAAAAGGACAGTACCTACACAAATATGTGCTTTGTACATATACAAGGTATGTAGTTCTTTTTATTAAAAGAGACATAAAATTAAAAAGAAAAACACAGCAGGGTCCTCAGGAGGATCTTGAGCTGATATTTAGGATTCAAATTATACACAGAGCTATAAGACATTTGAAATGAGTAAAGAAACCAGAGAACTGAAACATTAAGCCTTTTAAAAGACACAGTTTAAAAAATCAGGGCCAGTTTGTCTAGGGTACCATATTAAGTATAGTATCTGTAATTGCCATCAAGACAATTACACCGAGAACACTCTAGTTATTCTTCATCTTTCATGAAGGAATATGACATGAATTGTTTAGGTCAAATTTCAGGAAGATTTGTTTAACAGTAGAGTAAGTTACAAAAAAAATTTGTGAATTTATATGCAGTTGTCCTGCCTGATCCATAAAGAAGACATGGGTGAGCAGATAGGAGTTCAGTTTTGCAATGAGTTATCAGAGACCACAGATACAATAAATAAAGATGGATAGATGTGGAAATAGGACAAACTCATGCTCAGTTATTATTACCTTTGAATTGAAAGGCTAAAAACATCTTAATTCACAAGACTTTATGATTAACTTAAATTATTAAAAATGATCATTTTTTTTCCCCTCGGGTTAGTGGCTCAGTGTTTGCCCTACAAATTTTCAAATTTCCCATTATAGTGTAAAAGTTCTACTGATATGTGAAGTTACTACATTCACTCAGGTCTAACCAGGACCACAAAGGTAAAAGAAAGAACCAGCTGTAGCTCTGCATAATAAATAAATGAAGAGGAATATCAAGTTAACATGAGAGGTTTGTAGTGGGAACATGGCAGACCTAGATACGGAGATGAAAATGGGAGAAAGGTCTAGATAAGAAATTCCAAGAATACACTGTTAGAATAGGGCTGGAGAAATTCCTTCCGATGGGAATAAATGAGGAACTTCAGGACAGTGGCGTCAAAATATGTATGTACCTATGAAT
This sequence comes from Kogia breviceps, assembly GCF_026419965.1. Lineage (NCBI taxonomy): Eukaryota > Metazoa > Chordata > Mammalia > Artiodactyla > Physeteridae > Kogia > Kogia breviceps. The sequence continues at coordinate 179,625,606 of NC_081312.1, read as the reverse complement.
GTGTGTAAGAATATTTTGCTACCCTCATTTGATATAATTCTCTCATCTCCTCCACATTAACAGCCTTGAATGAATGGTGCTTGGGGTGTGATGGGAGCAGAAATGAACTCACTGCCAGAGAGAACTGAGGAGGAAACAATTCAAGTTGCTCTGGGGCAGAGAGAGGAAGAGCATTCTTTCTCTTACTCCCCAGTGCCTTACAAATATATTGTTATTCTGAAAGCAAATGCATTAGGCATATAAAATTTTTGGTACGGGTTGGGTTTTGTAGGGAGCATTCCCGCTATCCACAGGAATTAACACTCAGTATACTTGTCCCCTGCCCTGTAGTGGACAGTTAGGTGTGTAGGAGATACACATTTTTGCCTGAATAAAGGAAAAACACAGGGATAAGAATACGAAGTTTATGGTTTTAATTGTCAGTTCTTGCTGTTAATACAAACTAACTTTTTATAAACATATAATTTGTTAGGGCCACAGTCTCCTTGACTGTAGAATAAAATATTTTAAACTTAGAATTTATAAGATGGCTTTATATGCATGTCAATTTGACCTTCAAAATAACCTTTGGAGTTCTGCAAATCCCCCCAGAACAGGTTATCATTAGCCCGTTGTACAGATGTGAAATAATATTTGAGAAGCTAAGAGATTTGAGCATATTCCATAGCTAATATGAAATAGGGCTGGGAAGGCTAGGACTCTTCACTCCTGGTTTTCTGATTATAAGTCCGCTTTTGTTTATGCATTGCCCAATTTCTCTGCACTCTTTAAAATTTACCTAGTGCTATCACACAGAGAATTGCTGCTAGCAAGTTCAGTTAATTAAACAGGTTTTGTAATTCCCCTGAGAAGTTCTAACAGTAATTGAAGATTTTATATTTCCATTCAAGTCTCCATTTATTCTATAAAAATAATTATATTGAAAACATACCAGGTTTTCATGAACCATTCTTAATCTACTTTTTGTTCCTTATCATTGCCACTTACCTACCACGACTTGACTGCCTTAAAAATCTACATGCTACCTTATGTGCGTATTACTTTGCACGTACTATGCTTTCCATCACAAAAGGTCTTCTCCTGATTCAGGTGAATTCTTATTCATTATCCAAAACTGACCTGAATATCAATCCCCGCAGAAGCCCTTTCTAATCTTAGTGATTCCTGGAAAAGTGAACCATTCCCTCATCTGAACTGCTATTTTATCTGAAGCAAAATTCGATTCTTGACCTTAATATATGGTACCTTATTTGCCTATAGGTCTGGTTTTGTGAGCAGGGACCATATTGTATCCTCAAAACTTGGAGTAGTACATTAGTGAAGGGCTCCTACTGGAGTCTCAATAAATGCTTATTAAATTGAATTGAATTGAAATACTCCAGATTTTAGCACAGAACTTAAAATTCTCATATTCCAGTAATATTCAAATAAGAACCTTTACTGAGTCAGCAACATATACTATCATGACACATACTGCAAAATGATGTTATGATTTAAACTTGAATTACAAATTAACCTCAAATTTTAAAAGTACTTGTTTCATTAAAATTCAGGGATTCCACAATAGCCCAAATATGTAGGACATTTTAGATGAATGGTACAGAGAAGCTTCAGAACACTTTAACCTATTCAACTTGCCACAGATCCAGTAAGTGTTTCTCAACCCTTCTCAAAACAAAAGGTTGCGTGGTCTTAGTGCTGAAGATGATAACTGTATGCAGAAAACATGGGGTAAAGTAGGACGGTGCTCTACCTCTGTCTTTCCACTGACCCATCTCTCAGCAATTTTCACCACCAGACAGAAGAAAGCACCTCTGCCTGCTTCCTTTCGCTGTATAAACAGTGCATGGAAGGAGTCCCTTACCTTCTCTGCTGTGTCACTTTTTTTTCAGCTCAATTTGTCTAATTAGAATCATTGAGAAGAAATGTAAAGTTTTCATAAAATAGAGGCATAAGTCTCATAGGTGTGAGCAAAACAGAACCAAATCTATGTATATTCGAATTTTTTATATTAGGAAGATCTTATTGTAATAAAAATGATGCTTGTGAAGTCTTGATCTTAAGGAAATTTTTCATCTTGGGTCTAGGCCAAGAGACTATGTGATGGTATTGAGATTATCCTCGTGGCTCTGTCCAGGCCTCCCCAACATGGAGAGCACCGGTGGGGTGGGAGCTCCGGCCTCAGCCAATTCACGGAAACAGCTTTTCACTCAATGGTATACATAGGTAAGTAAACATAGACACACACGCACACATTATATTTTATCATTTTCAGAGGCTTTTTCTAGTCATAGTTACAGTGATGTTGTTCAAAGTTTACTGGACAGGGAACACACATGGTTACCTCTTCAACCTTTCTAACTTTTATTGGATCCTAAGCTCCCACATCTTGGCCTTCAGGCATTTTTCTTGATAAAGCCTTCCTACCTTCCAGTCCAACAAAGACCAAAGACTTTGGATATGAATTTTTTAAAGTAACCACTGGAGAAGAGGCTTCAATTACATTGGCCCAACCAGCAATCTGTGGAAGTCCACGCGAATTGCTCAGAGACAACATCCTGCCTTTTACCTTGCAGTCACGAGTTTGAGTCAAGCAGAGATTAACAGTGTCCAAAGGTTGTTATCATCTGTTGATCACTTGGGAGCTGAGATGAAATAAATTGCTAGTATCTTGCATCTACTTGCTGAGGTTGCCTGGTTCAGGCTATATGGGGGACCAGAGCCAAATCTTAGCTGCAGTGGGTACTCTAAATGGAAGTCTCTGTGCAAAGAGCAAATTCTAAATATACCATATATTATATTTCTTCTTGCATTAATGGAAGATATCCTCTCAGACAAGGTTGGAAGTAAGCTGGGGAGCTGTGAGTGTGGGAAATGGGCAAAGTCTGCTATTCAAGATGAAAGGCCTCTAAGTATTTAACTTTAAATTCTATCCTGGGTCCTCTACAGGAGATAAATACCATCTGATCTTGAATTCCTCTCCTAGATAGCACAGTCTAACTCAGTCAGAAGGTCCCACCTCCCTTATTATTGTTTCGTCCACTTTGACAGTCATCAAACTTTAAGGAAAATGGAAAACTTTTCAATAGAAAAATTTGGGAACCTAGGCATGGCTGGTATGTGCACAAGCATTTACATATGTGCAGAGAGAGAAGAGAGAACCAATTCACATTAAATTTTCTGAATGTTTAATTAGGGCCAGATAATATTTTGGTATTATTATTGTTATTGTTTTACTTTGATTAAAGAAGCATTTGGGTCTGAATAATTAAAGTATTTGCCTATATCTTCTACTTGACATTTCATGCACAGATACTATTAAAATAAATCTTGTCTACTTCATTTATTAATTTAATGTGTTATACATAAATTGACTCATGGATAATAATTCAAATTAGGCCTAACTGGGTAGAACTTCAAAATAAAAGGGACTTCTAAGATTATTTTGTTTAAAGAAAATTCAAGGTTTCTAAAAGTTAAGGGTAGATAGAAATTTTACAGGGCTGCCATCTTGTCCAATTGTTACAAAGAACTACAAAAGTTTCCATCTCCAAATTCATCCTTCATTTGCAACCTATGCATCATAAAAACCAATGGCTCTTAATTTTGAGTGGTTACAAGCGCTTTTGGGAATTTGGTGAAAGCTATGGATCTTCTGCCCAGAAAAAATACACTTAACACACAAACCAAAGAAATTTTCACCCAACTGAAGGAATTCCCCCCATCTTCTAAAATCTATCCATGGATAACCATCCCCCAAAGAGTACTTGAACCACAGGGTAAGAATTCCTGAAAAAGATATCAACTCAAGCAACTTCCAGTAAGAGTACTTACTCCACATCTTTATCAATACATATGAAGAAAAGAAAAAAAGGCGAGAAAGCAATGTGCTCTCTTAAAATGGGCAGCAATCAAGATTATTGGTTTAAGTAACCCAATTATTTGTCCTTGAAAATGGTGAATACATGTTTGTACCAAGTTTTCAACTTCTCCTCCGTCTCAAAATTAGAGGGCCTTAGAGTATGATCAATTTTAAGACCAAACAAGGTTATGATTTTGGTAAAAGATAACTAACAAACAGACTGAGTTCTTATAAGCCTTCTAAAGCTTCAAGTGGCCAACTCAGATGAAACCTAAAAATAGAATCAACTTAATCAGCTAGAGCTGTTGAAGAATGAATTTCAGTTACAGGTTTGGATCAATTTAAAATTTAAAAAATTAATGTGATTCTTCTGTCCAAAATTACATTTCATTTTAGACATATGTCTATACGTTAGACATATATGTTGGACATATATATATTGATATATATATATAATTGCCCAAAATATCTACCTCCCATTAAAAAAACCTTACCACTTCCACAGCAATAAGAATGGATGAAAATTTCCAACCAAGCATAGCTCAAAAGTTATCAAATCCGTTTAGATTACCGGCCAAGAAGGACTCGGGGGAAAGCTTTACATGTGCACCCTTAGAGTTCAAAACTCTAACTCAAAATTCACTTTAGACCATTTCGTTACTCAGTCGTCAAAACGTACCTCAACCCGGAGTATCTCGCTGCTCCACGCGCCAGCGGCCAAGGCCTCGAGTTGGAACTGAAAACCACTAGCAGCCAGCGGCCCGAGCCCTCGACCCCGGGGGAGTGCACTTCCGGGACGCCGGGTGGGTGCACTTCCGGGACTCCGGACGGTGCCGGCTATACCTCACGTAGAGCGCACCCTCGGTTCCGGTGTCCTAGCCCAGGCCCTGCCCTGGAGGCAGGGGTTGCGCCAGGTCGTGGGCTCTAAGGACAAGCCTGTTTCAGTTCCCGCGTGTTTCACCACAAGAAGTTTGAGGGAGGAAGTTTGGACTTCGGAGTCGGCCCAGCATGGGGCTGCGGTCTGGGCCTGCGGCGAGAAGAGCGCCCGGGTCGCCCTTGACCGAGGAGAGTCGTTGCCTCCCGGCGTTGTTACGCTCACACCCCCGTCAGATCCTCGTAAAGACCAGGTATGCGGTGGGAAAAGGAGGAGCACGCTGCCCGCGGGCTCCCGGGCGTCCCTTGCATCCGCGAGGAGGCGCACTGCCCGGTGGACCACGCGGCGCCAGGTGCGGCCTGGAGCCTGGCTCGGGGCGCGGTGGGTTCAAGGCCCACTTCTAGTGCTGGTGCACGTGGGCGGCATGGGTTGGGGGGTCGTGCTCTCGATGTCCCAGGCAGCTGGTCTGTGAGCTGCCTGTCAGCCACCCCAGTGACTCCCGGCCGCGCTTGGTACTCTCTCCGCACTCTGCATTCGCAGAATGATTTTGGCCCAGGGATGCCAGCCCTGGGCTTTGGGAGTCTTCCGCTTAGGGTGAAAGGTGGGGATGGAGAATGGGAACACGGTGCACTTGGCACATTTTTCGTTGAAACCCGGAACCCACTCCCTCCCTGGTGCCGCAGCTGAACCTGGCCTCCCTGGCGGGGTGCGGGTAGGAGGTGGGGGGCTCGATCTGCCCTAATCGTAAATCAGATGTCTGTGTGACGGACCTCGATCTATTTCCAAACAAAAGGGTTAAGCTTTGAAACAACCTAAGTAGTTGTTGATGAGAAAAATGTAAGCATTAGGTAACTAGAATTGTTAAAAATGAATTTCTCGAACGTGGGGTGTGATTTTATGGTAAGATACCAGGGTCTGTAAATCTAATAACACCCATTAAGCAAGGGTGCTTAAACAGCATTAAGTAAGGGAAAAGGAGCCCAGTTTTGAATACATACACACTGTTGTCTGGTATCCATTAGTTGTTTAATGTCTGGCCTGAATGACTAGTCCTAGTTATAAATCTGCAGCTAAAATTCTGTTCATTTTGGCCAAGGAACTGTATGTGGCACATAGTAAAAGTTTGATGTTAGCATTTATTATAAGTTTATTAATATAATCAATATAATATTATTCAACATGTCCTGAAAATACAAGATACTAGTTAATTCTCCATATAAACTGAAAATAACATATATTTGTATGTTAATGTGGAATAACTTAAAAGAAGGACTAAACATTGCTGTTATTTATTCACACATACTTAGTGTGCAATTATTGTTAACGTTTTCGTTTTCTTGATCCGATGTTGGTGAAAACATATTATGTTAGTTGACTAAAGAATATTATTGTGTTGCCAACATTTATCAATTTCAAGAAAATTTTCGATGAATAAATGTCTTTTATACAAATATTCAAATACCTGAAGTGAGTGCTCTGAATTACATAGGATATATGAATATTATGTTCCTTTTGCTGTTGGTTTACCCAGGATAAGTTTTCTTACCTTTACATTTGCAGGGTTGAAAATCATAGTCTCATACTCTTTGCAACTAAAGATATCGCTGTATTATCTTGAATTTCCTTCAGGGCTTGATGATATTATCAGTGCAAACTTTAGGTAATTCTGATGACCAGAATTAAAATGGGAAGCCAATATATTTATTTTGAAGAGAGGAGAACAGAGAACTTTGTAAACATGCTTCTCAGGAAGCAATTATTAATAGCATTTTCCCTCTTCCAATTCTCCAGTTTTTAAGAGCAGCTGTTGAAAATGTTTGTTTCAGAAAATTACAGGAATAATTAAAGTTATTTAAGCATAAAATAACCAGTTTCATAATAGGCCCAAATTTTCATCAGAAATATTAAGTACCATTCGGCTAATTTAATAGATTTCTAAACTTTAGTTATATTTTCTGTGCTACAGATATTTTCCATAAGCCTAATTTATGCTAAGGAACAGTGTGTCCTTTGATGAATGCTTACTCTGAGCACGTACACAATTGGTGATTAGTTTTGTATTTTGTACTCTATACCTGTTGCAAAAAAACCCTTGATTATCCTTCTACAAGCCAGACACGGTTCAACGAATGCCAAAAGCAAATGACTATAGAACTCTAAAATAGTAGGATTTTTAGTATTATGATATTTAGGTTTCTTTTATTTTATCCATCGATTTTCATTAGGAAACTGGTAATGAGAATGACAGAATTCAGGAGTTAAAAAAATCAGATTAACACCCTGCTGATTGCAATAAAGAACTATGAAGTAATCCAATGCCTGCAACCTAGCTAAAGAAGTTCACATCAGTTACAATGGCATTACATACAAAGGCAAAGGTCGGTTCTGCTCAATACATTTGGCCTATTAATTCACACTAGAAAACTGTGGTTGACTAAGTAGTAATGCTCTGGACTTGTAAAGGCCTCCAAACCCAGTTAAAGTGACAGGAAAAAAGAGAAAAAGAGCAACCTAGCAATTTTCAGCAGGGAGCACAGTTATCAGAAAGCTGGGGCCGCCTTTACCCCAATCGTAGGTTAAACCAATTTGATTTCTAACAATGAAAGCACCTTCTGCTTATTCTCGAGTTACAGCACATCCCTGTGTAAACACCTGTACAATAGAAAGCCAAGGCAGGTGATATGCAGCAGAACAAAGCATCAAGGCCAAGCAAAGGAAATTCTGCACGAAGATGAAATTTTATCCTCTTATTTAATTAAAAGGTGGTAGGTAGGGTAGGTAAGAAAACTATAAGCAGACACATTTGATAAACTAGGTAAGAAAAAAATCATATCTAGGAGGCTGTATGTAGGTATTTATTTCAGATATCCTTGGAAAATTGTGGTTTGGCTCATTGTTTCTGGACTGTAAGAGACAGAGACTTTATCCATTGTTTAAAACATCTCCTATAATGTAGCTTGAGTAGGTAAAATATGAAAACATACTGCAGCATTCTCTCTTTTCCCTCCCAAAGCACTATAATGTAGCTTTTGAACATTTCATCATTGTTCTTTAGTTCTTGGAATGATGTCTGAGAAGGTGCTTGTCCAGTCAAAATAATCTGTAGGTACTCCACACGTAGTACACGTAATTCCCATTGTTTCTGTTTTCAAGCAAAGAGAAAAATGAATTATTTTACATGTTATAACCATCACTAAATTCTTTGCAAAATTGATAGGCAAATGCACAAGGAATCAAAGCTTTGTTACATGAAATGATGGACCAAAATCCAGCTCAAAAATGGAACAGCTCTTGGACTCCACTTACTCAATTGTAATCATAGGTGGGTAATAATCCCACCTATGATTATCTCACAAGGTTGATTCAGGGTTCGTTTGAGGAAAATGTTCCTAAAAATGCTTTGAGAATTATAAAACCTTATCCTAATAAAGAGCAAAATTATACAATTTGATTTGAAACAATACCAACATATTGGGGGAGAATTATGTTGCTTACGGAGCCCCCTGAAATACACAATACGTATATCATTTGAGTCATCAAAGAGGAAATGATTTTATCTTGCCTGGGTCACAAAAGCTGGTCTCCATTTGCCCTGGTCCTGGTCCATCCACACAAGAGCTAATCATGATTTGAACACATTTTTTTTCTGAAAGGTAGAAATCTCCAGTCAAAGGCTACTCTCAGAACATAAGATATGGCTAAGAGTTTCACTTTGGAAGCCATATGAAGAGTGTCTGTATGAAGAGTGAAGTGAAGTAGAACTGTTGAATCATTTTTCACAATAGAGTTATGGTATACAGAATTTGGAAGGGAATTGGAGGATAGTATTTTTAGTTCAAGTCTCTGTCCCATGTATAAATTCCCCTTTTAGAGTGGAAGAGTATACAGTTTGTGTAATTGCATTTCATGGCAATATAATCAATATGAGTTTTACACAGGGAGATAATCAGATAAATAATTGATCAACACTGGTATGAAAAGCAAACAAAACTGATAGTTTATTGCTATCCATGATCATTTTGTGTGGAGTCCGTGCCTCTTCCTTCCCTCTCTCCTTCCTCAGGTGTAAGGCTGGCATTGTAATCTGAAGACTTTTCCACCTTCTCTTATTCACTCCTCCAATAGATGTCTTGCACTCCTAATTCATCTTGGTATATGCTCCTTAGTGAACCTGAACTTTAGTGCAAGTTGTATAAACAGATAAGATGACAAAGAACTAAAATTTTCATTCATGATGTATTATTGGAGAGCTGTGAATGGGGTTAGAAAGGAGGGAATTCTTTTTTAAAAAATTTATTTTATTGAAGTATAGTTGGTTTACAATGTTGTGTTAATTTCTGCTGTACAGCAAAGTGATTCAGTTATATATATATGTATATACACACGTTCTTTTTCATATTCTTTTCCATTGGTTTATCACAAGTATTGAATATAGTTCCCTGGGCTAAACAGTAGGACCTTGTTGTTTATCCATTGTATATATAGTGGTTTGCATATGCTAATCCCAACCTCCCAATCCATCCCTTCCCCACCCCGCAGTCCCCTTTGGTGACCACAAGTCTATTCTCTATGTTTGTGAGTCTGTTTCGTAGATAAGTTTGTGTCATATTTTAGATTCCATGTATAAGTGATATCATATGTTATTTGTCTTTCTTTTTCTGACTTACTTCACTTAGTATGATAATCTCTAGGTCCATCCATGTTGCTGCAAATGGCATTGTTTCATTCTTCTTTATGGCTGAGTAGTATTCCATTGTATATATGTACAACATCTTCTTTATCCATTCATCTCTTGATGGACATTTAGGTTGTTTCCATGTCTTGGCTATTGTAAATAATGCTGCTGTGAACATAGGGGTGCATGTATCTTTTTGAATTGTAGTTTTGCCTGGATATATGCCCATGAGTGAGATTGCTGGATCATATGGCAACTCTATTTTTAGGTTTTTGAGGAAGCTGCATACTGTTTTCCATAGTGGATGCACCAGTTTACATTCCCACCAACAGTATAGGAGGGTTCTGGAAGGAGGGAATTCTAATGGAAATTACTTTGGAGAAAAATTGTGATGCATTCCAACATATATCATCATCTCGTTTTATCTCTTCTGGAATTTTTTATAAAATGCATGTAACTCACTTTTGCTTGTAAATTGTGTATACATTTTGTAAAATTCATATAACTCAGATTTACATGTGAAGTAAATTTATGTTCTGGGAATACAACAGCAATTTGAGTAGTGTTCACAGCTAGTGTGGACTGAAATTTGAAGTTGCTTATAGAAGGCTAATCTCAGGTGGGTTACATAGAGATGGGAAGAACAGAAATAGCAAAACGTTAAAAATCAATAACTGGACAATATATTGGAAAGGAGATACAATATTGGAAGAGTCAATCATACATTGTTTTTGACAAGGGTCCCTGGTTAAACAATTCATAAAGAACATCCAAGAGAAACTGCACTTTATGTAGAATAGTGGAGAAAGATAATGAATTCTGTTTGAAACATTATAACTAAGAATGAGTGCAGTATATCCCACTCAAGATGAGTGTACAAAAATATTATAGAACGTGTAAGGAAAATTAACTGTGAGAGATAATAAAATACTTATATATACAAGCATTCTGGAGTTGAATTCACCATAGGAAACATTACAAATATTATAGCAGTCTACATTTGATTTTAAAGTGAGTATGTTAAGAATTCTTAATGGGATTTTTAAAAAAGAATACAACCCATGAAAAAGAGCAGGAGATTTTGAAATAGCATGCAAAAAAAGAATAAAGTACAGACAGGTATAAATAAGTAACAGCTCCAGAAATGAAAATTATATAAGAAAAAGAAGCATAAAAACAAGAAGAAATACAATCAGAGACAATTAGGAAGCTTGATGATAATAATAAGGAATATATTCAGATAAAGAGATTGAAAGATCAAAAAGACCAGTGAAGACAGCATCTAACAGGTTTGATAGAAGTTCCAAAAGGAGGACAGAGAGAATGAAGGAGAAGCATATTTAAAGAGAAGGTTCACAAAAAAGAAGTAAAAGCAAAAGCCCCAGGGGGCTCCTCAGGAGAATGGAACGGAAGACCCATCTGTCTCTTTTTCCAAACCCAAGAAAAAGAAATCTTTTTCCAAGGAGGAGCTGGTTAGTAATGATCTTGAAGAGACAGCTTGCAGTGGAAGTCTTCCCAAGAGGAAGAAGTGTTTCCCTAAAGAGGAACCAGTTAGTGACCCTGAGAGTCAGGAAACAAGAACGTTCCCCCCAACCCCCCAAAAGAGGAAATTCTCTTCCAAGGAGGAGCCACTCAGCAGTGGGCCCAAAGAGGCTGCTGCCAGCAAGAGCAGCAGCTCCAACAAAAAGAAAAAGCTCTAAACATTATCCCGGGAAGAGTAGAATGGACATTTCCCTGGTGGGGCATAACTTGCAGAGATATTTCTCAACCCATACCCTGTATCCCAATAAAAATAAAAACAAATTCATGAGAAAAAACAAAAAGAGAAGTTCCATCCACTCAACAAATATTTATGAAGGGTCCACCTGGATAAGTTTTTCTTCTAATCAAAGAGAATATATATATATATTTTTTGTGGTACACGGGCCTCTCTCTGTTGTGGCCTCTCCCGTTGCAGAGGATGCTCAGGCTCAGTGGCCATGGCTCACAGACCAGCCACTCTGCGGCATGTGGGATCTTCCTGGACTGGGGCACGAACCCGTGTCCCCTGCATTGGCAGGCGGACTCTCAACCACTGCACCACCAGAGAAGCCCGAGAATATTTAAACGAAAAAATTGGCCATTCCCACACTAATTTTATACTTTACATTTTGCCCCAACATTTCCAAAACTGAAGAAATACTTGAGGCCTCTGAAAGTACAAAACAAGTGCTGGGCAGAAACAATAAAAATGAATCCAGGCTCAGTGAGTGAATGACACTCATGTTTATTGTTTATTTAAAAAGTTCCTTAAAATTAATTTAATATGCAGTAAGAGTGTTTACATCTTCCCCTTCATCATTTTCTCGTGTATGTCTTCTTTCATTCCTCTTGATTATTCTAGCTTGAGATTATTTCTTTAAGAAAAAAATTTTTTAAGTGTTACAATTTGTTTCGTGTTTTCTAAATCACCATTTTTGCTTTTTCTTTATTAATTTCATTCTCTTAGGCATGTTTTCTGATCTTTTATTCACTTGTTGGAATGGGTAACTCTATTCTGTTCTATTAAAAAAATATTGGAAGCCCTGAAATTTCTATGTTGTAAGGTTTGGCACCACTCCACCAGTGTGTGTGTGTGTCTTTGTGTGTGTGTGTGTGTGTGTGTGTGTGTGTTTCTCATTGTCATATTTCTTTTCTTTTTTTAATTAATTTTTATTGGAGTATGGCTGCTTTACAATATTGTGTCATCCTCCACTGCACAACAGAATGAATCAGCCAGACACATACAGATATCCCCTCCCTTTTGGACTTCTCTCCCGTTTAGGTCACCACAGTGCATTAGGTAGAGTTCCCTGTGCTATACAGTATGTTATCATCAGTTGTCTATTTTATAGATACTATCAATAATGTATATGTGTCAATCCCAGTCTCCCAATTCCTCCCACCCCACCCCTTTCTCCCTTAGTATCCATACATTTGTTCTCTACATCTGTGTTTCTATTTCTGCATTGCAAATAAGATCATCTATACCATTTTTCTAGATTCCACATATATGTGTTATTATTACAATATTTGCTTTTCTCTTTCTGATTTACTTCACTCTGTATGACACTCTCTAGGTCCATCCATGTCTCTACAAATGACCCAATTTCATTCCTTTTTATGGCTGAGTAATATTCCATTGTATATATGTACCACATCTTCTTTGTCCATTTCTCTGTTGATGGACATGTAGGTTGCTTCCATGTCCTGGCTATTGTAAGTAGTGCTGCTATGAATGTTGGGGTGTGTGTGTTTTTTTGAATTATGTTTTTTTTCTCTGGGTTTATGCCCAGTAGTGGGATTGTTGGGTCATATGGTAGTTCTAGTTTTATTTTTTTAAGGAACCTCCATACTGTTTTCCATAGTGGCTATACCAATTAACATTCCCATCAACAGTGCAGGAGGGTTCCCTTTTCTCCACACTCTCTCCAGCATTTATTGTTTGTAGATTTTTTGATGATGTCCATTCTTATTGGTGTGAGGTGTTACCTCATTGTAGTTTTGATTTGCATTTCTCTAATACTTAGTTCATTATCATATTTCTTAATCCTATAAAGTTTTGAAACATTTTTAAGCTTTTCCAAATGGTAAATTATTTATTTATAGGTTGTTTATTAAATCTAGTTTTATTTCCTTATAGTAATTTCTGCCATTTAAATAAATTGAAGAAGTTGAAGTATTTTATTGGCTTTTAAAAAAGAATTATATTTGTAATTTAGAAGGTACAGAGTTAGATTTTTTATCAAAACAACAATTATTTATGCTTTCTATAATTTAACAATGTTTCTTTTCCCACAAAATCTGTTAAAAATCAGAAATATTTATGTTGGCCTTTTTACAAATTTTTATATTTAAATAGATATTTAATAAAACAACATTTTAAAATTATGTTATACATTTACTGAATTAAAACTTTCTTCTTTCTTTTAATATATCCACAGTCACAGCTGTTTATTATTCTAATTTAATCCTTTCTGCATGTGCTCAGGGTGTCTCATTTACAACATAACATAAAATAGTTTAACAATCTGAGAGGAGTTGTTTTTTTGTTTTGTTTTGTTTTTTGTGGTACGCGGGCCTCTCACTGCTGTGGCCTCTCCCGTTGTGGAGCACAGGCTCTGGACGCGCAGGCTCAGTGGCCATGGCTCACAGGCCCAGCCGCTCCCCGGTATGCGGGATCTTCCCGGACCGGGGCACAAACCCGTGTCCCCTGCATCGGCAGGCGGACTCTAAACCGCTGCGCCACTAGGGAAGCACAGGAGTTGTTTTTAACTGTAGAGTGTAACTTTTATTTTTTCATATTTTGTTTAAGATGCCTTATTTTTCTATTTTTGTCAATTTATTACACTTATCATTTCCATTTTTGTTGACTGATTTTAATGAAGATATTATTTAATTTTTGCCATTTCAAGTTAAATTTTATAAAATAGAAAGTTTTAAAAATCAATGTCAAGAAAAGCATGAAATATACAAGACTATACTACACAAGATTACAAATTAAGTAAAATAAGTAAATTAAATTAAACTATATAAGTAAATTAAGTAAAATAAATCCATAAATGAGTATATTATATATAAACCTCCTCTTCTAATAATTTATTTTGATAATTCCATATTCACAGATTTAAAAGGCATCACCTAATACCAAGCAGGATTATTGTTCTGTGTGTGTATGATGCAATCCTCACCTTTGTAAAGCATTAGTTATGTGTTTTTTTAGGAAACTATTTCAACATATTATCAGTAGAATTAGCTAAAGTTAGGAAATTACTTCTGAATTTGAGAAAGTTATAACTGAACATTTGTGAGGGTATATAAATTATAGCAAAACTTTTCTGTCTGCCAGGCAGTGTGCTAAACCCTTTGCATGAATATGATCATTTCAAAAATACATACAGAAAAATAAGTGCAAAAGCAATAAGAAATACAAAAGAAGAAGTATTTCCTTTAAATAGATGTCTCAGGACTTCTCAGGCGGCGCCTGCCAAAGCAGGGGACATGGGTTCGAGCCCTGGCCCAGGAAGATCCTACATGCTGCGGAGCAGCTAAGCCCGTGCGCCACAATTGAGCCTGTGCTGTAGAGTCCGCTAGCCACAACTACTGAGCCCGCGAGCCACAACTACTGAGCCCGTGTGCCTAGAGCCCATGCTCCTCAACAAGAGAAGCCACCGCAATGAGAAGCCTGCGCACCGCAATGCACAGTAGCCCTTGCTCACCACAACTAGAGAAAGCCTGCGCACAGCAACAAAGACGCAACACGGCCAAAAAAAAGAAAAAAACCTGCCATCATTCGCAGTTTAAATAGGTGTCTCCAAACATTCTACAGTGTAGCTTTTTACCGCTGGCAGACCTCCTTTAAATTCAGGCATTTTATTAAATGTTCTATACATTTATATACATCGGCTTAGAGTTTTTATTTATTCATAGTACTTTTGTATTCATGTAAATCGTATAAAACAAAATTTTAATCTAATTAAATGTTTAAAAATTATTCTTTCTGTATTTGAAATTATGAAACCTTAAAGCATTATAAAATGCCTCATGGAAGAAATACTATTTTTATTTTAAGGAATATTAAAGTAAAATAAAAATTTGTGACTCATAAAGACGCTTTGCTTTTACACTTTCTGTTATTTTTTTACAAATGGCATGTGAGTGTTTTAAAATTAATATATTGAAAAGATGATATAATTTTAATTCAAAGTTTCAAAAAGAAATGAAAGCCTACATCCAACTTGAAAACCTAGAATTCTCACTGGGTATAAATGGATTTGTATGGGCGTAGTGTTTATCATCAGCAAAGAAACACAACAGAGTCACTGTCAAATTGGGTAAGACAATTATTTAAAAAGCAACACAGTTATATTACCTGTGCGCACACACACACACATACATGCAAACACACACAGTGGAATACCAATGGGGCACTAGCTCTTGAATGCACATTACTTAAAGACCAGACCAGAGAGGACACCTGAATGCAAGCTTAAAATCCCTGAGATGAATTAATTGTCTCTGAAATTCTTACTAGATATGGAGAAATTAAAATCTTGTTTAATCAAGCTTCTTTGTTGTTTTTAATTAGGAGACCCTTACAAGCAAAGCAAATGGGGATATTCTTTCCCTGAAACTTTTTGTCAATAGTCAAGTTTATAACGTAAGGGTGATTCAAATGACAGATTCAGTGTCAAAGATGAGGGGCTTTGCGGGTCATTATTTTTATTCAACCACAAGCCACCCACACCTGCTAAAACCGAAGCTAAAGAGGCAGGTGGAGGAAAAAATGTTCTAGAGCTAGGTGTAGGTACCAGGTCTGTTAAAGGATTTACCATGCCACCTACATGCACAGAGATTTCAACAAAAGTGTCTCAATCTTTTAGGAAATTGACTCTGACATCCAATTCATTAGCTGTTTATTTTCTTCTTTGTAAAAGACATAGCAAACATAAAACCAAAATATCCTCTGTGGTTTTTTGGTAGTTAAAAAAAGGGGGATTTGTAACTTTTAATAAAAGAGCTGGGAAGTAAGCTACAACTAGTCTATTTGTTCACTTCTGAGATACACAACTTTTATAAAGAAAGCCAGGAGAGGGACTGAGCTAACTTTTGTTGTGCTGTGTTCAGTAGAAGCAACGAGCCACATCCATATCAAGAGGAGAAAAGCAAAAGAAGGATTTAGCAAACAAGAAAATCTATGATATTTGATTTCTCTATGTGAATTCTGAATGCTAGATGATTGCTTTCATATTATTTTTTTTAGTAGAGAAATTAAATATAATCCAAGAGGAAGTCATGAGTGACTAGCTCAAATTCCACATTCCTCTTGTCACTTGGCTCCAAGTCTGTCCTTCAGTGGGCACTTCCTAACTGGTCAGTGTTCGCTGATGATGGCGTGACCAGCATTCACGACTGCATGTCGTGAGCTGTCAGAGTCTCATCTCCGAGTAAATATTTTTACTTTCAATAGCCTCAACTTGGTCAAGTAACTGATTCTATAGTCCTCTCATTTCTCTAAGGATCTCCTAGCAGAAATCCAGTTCTTTGTAGCACTACAAAAGAAGACGACTGGCTTAAATTCCACAATTCTCAGTTCAAAGCGTGGATTGGAAAAGCAGAGGCATTCTGTGACTGTGAAAATGTTGTTTTCTCTCATAGACAAGGGTTGGAAAGGATTCAGGGCTAACAGACAAGCGTAAGCAGTGCACAATATTGTGAAGGCGAGTGCTCCACAGTGAGACCATGAATAAAAAGCAAAAGCTGTATCAGAGATGAAGATTGATTTAGAAAGGGAGCTTTCCCAGCGTTGGGGGGAGTGATGCTTAAACTTCCAGAATTGAGTTATAAGTTTAAATGAACTAATACTGAATTTCTGTCTCGCTTTGGCAAGTGGTGTGTTTAAATGAGATATGACTAGAAATAGAAAAATAAAAAAATATACTGTTCCTTATCCCCAGAGTCATGGAGAAATTCGTAACAGTTTTTATAATGCAGGAATATATCTTCTACTTGTTAATTATTGGAGACATACACCAAATAGCTCATTCTTCTGAAATTTTGTTTTAGTCCCCCCCCCTCCAAAATATTCAGACAAGCAGAAGTTAGGGTTAGGGTTAGGGTTAGATCACGGGTAACCAACCTGACTCTGAGTGAAATGTTTCAGGGTTAGGGTTAGGGTTAGGGGTTTAGATCACGGGTAGCCAACGTGACTGGGAGTGAAATGTTTCAGGCTGCTTTCACATTTAAAAAACACGTTCTTGACTTTGCCTGCCACACTCCATCTTACTTTTTGTTTTGTAAAGCACATAAGTAAGGAATTTCCGAGTGCTACATAATCAACCGGGAAAAGACCTTCTTCCTCTAAGTCAAACTGAGGATCATCTCTAAAGGAAAATTCGAGAGTTGAAGCAGGACCAGTTTTATTCCACATTCCTGACATCATTGTGCACAAATGAATTCAGATTAAATGAGTAATAGGGCATTTCTTGCAGTGTTATTTAGGGTATTAAACAGTTGGAAATAATCTAAATGCCTCACAACAAGGTAACTTGTTAACTACAGCAGGTATCTAAGAATTAATGTGATTTACACATTAAACTTATGTTTTTAGAAAAATGATTTGTTGACATAGATAGAAAGTAGCATAGAGATATAACTAAACCATCCTAAAACGCGTTTTAAAATATTCCAAAATATTATTGGTGCTAATTTTGGATGATGGAATTATCGCTAAGCTTTATTTTCTCTGCTTTTCTTAACTTTTTTGATACTTTTCTAAATACTTTTATAACAAGATTTATGTGTTACAAATATCGAGTGAAATCTAGAAATCAGAAGAAGTCCGATTGCTGAAAGGGGAGTAAGAGAATAACTTTGGGGCTCTATTATGTTTAGTTTAGGATCAATAAACAAAACAGCAGCAGCAACAAATATTCCACTCACTTCTGATAAAGGAAAATGAAATGTCAAAGCATTTCCAAACCTGGAAGCTATAAATTTCAAGTCAGTTTGTTATTAGTCAAATCATACTTTTCAAAGAAAACGGTAAAGTTTTAATTCCTATTTAAATGCTTATTACAGAAAAACAGCCTATCGATATTAAAAGACGAAAGTGGGCAGAGAAAGTATTGAATCATTAAGTGTTGTAGTCACAAAAAGGAGAAAAACGCCGTTGCTTTACTTAATGCTGCCTTAATTTAAAATAAGTCTTTAGTTTTTCTTAGCTGTAAGGTACAAGTTTGTCAAAATAAAATATTGATTTGCTACCTATAATCTCCTCTGTGATAAAGCACAAAGATACTTATTTATGTGAAGATTAAATGATTTTTCAAAAGTGTAAATTGTGAAGATAATAAATCTTTCCATTAAATTAGTGGTACACACGGCTATATTTAAAACGGATAACCAGCAAGGACCTACTGTGCAGCACAGGGGACTCTGCTCAATGTCATGTGGCAGCCTGGATGGGAGGGGAGTCTAGGCGAGAATGGACACATGTATACGTCTGGCTGAGTCGCTTTGCTGTGCACCTGAAACTATCACAACATTGTTAATCGGCTATAATATAAAATAAAAAGTTAAAAAAAATAAATTAGTGGTGAAAGAGCTCAAAGCCCAGCTGGTGATTCATTACTGTAACGACTTCCTGCTTTCTGCGCACCCCTTCTCTTCGCTTGGAGTTGGCATTCGAGTCCCTTTAAGGACTGAGGCTTACAATGAAGCTTCTATGCATTTCTGGATCTTTGTCCTGCTGACACGTGGGTCGTTCTCCTTTAGGAAGGATGAGGAGCCTGGAAAGCAGTCGGCCCAAGGGAAAGGGGACTTTCAAACCTGAGCTGTCCAAACGTCAGTGTGGAGAAGAGTGCGCTGAGGACTCAGGGTCTGACAGAGGCAGCGGCTGAAGAAAAGCAAACCTACAAGCCCTTCTGTCAGATCTGTCCCAGCAGGTGTCACTCACAGGCCTGTCCATCATTGTCTGGTGAATCCTGAGCTGACCCTCCACCTAGTGAATCTTTGTTTCTTTTGCATCTTTAGGCTTTGAGAAGTGGCCCTGTGATTTACAGAGACTTTTGTCTTAACTCTCTATCCTCCAGCCCCTGAAGCTTCAGACTTCAGTAAGTGTTGGGAGGGGAAAGTCAGCCAGCTGGTGAGGACCTTGAGCCTCCTGCCTTTCTTAGAATCCCCACAACCACCGACAGCTCGGCTGGTTCCTCAGCAGCAGCATCTGCCTGGTCCAAGCCCAGACCTCAGTCAGAATTATAGGTGGATCCAGAGAGCAGCCTCTGGCTACCTCAACAGGCCTGTCATCCAATTTTTTCTGTTTGGAATGGTCAGATTGTTGAATCTCTGATAAGTTTTCCCCCTCTTAGAAGCAGCTCTCTATTAACAGTTCTCAACTTCTTGCCCTATACAGGAAATTGCAAATGTTTGAATATTTTAAAAAAGTGCACATTGAGTGTCAGCTCATTTTTCTTCAGTTCTCTTTTACCCTGCTCTCAAATCCCGGACGCCTCTGAAATAGACTTCCCTAGGGTCCACAGGACCTGGAACTCCAGCAACAGGGCTGTGTATCATGGGGCCACTGAAAAATGAAACGAGGAACACCTTGTTCAAGATTGGTTAAGCAGAGCCTAAGCCACGTGCAGAGGCCTTCCAAGGGAAGGGTCCTGTGTAAGGGCGCAGGTCATACACCCTGGCCCCTGGCCTGGTCACTGGCTTCAGGAAACACTGAGAAGCAGACTAAATAAACTGACTTCACCTCTCCTTCTCCTCACTCGTTTTAAATTGTAACTCATTGTTACAGTTGAAGAGGTGCAGGATATATCTCATATATTTGCAAAGAAACAATCATTTATTTTTTCTCTTTTATGGCAGTGTATACCTGTATTTCAGTTTAACTTTTTGCCAAGCGTGGAGCTCTTGATTAAAATGAGCCAGGATAAGTTTTTAATATCATGTTTGGAATGATTTATATCTTTTACTGCCATCTCCACCTGTTGACCAAGGAAGTATTGGAAGTGTTAGTACCCAAAGGGATGAGAATAAAATCTTCAGAATATCAGAATGTGCATCTATGAAATTATGCACATATGAGGGAACTTCAGAGACATCTGTATCTCATCAGATCTCTGCCTTACTCTGGAAGGATCTCCTTGGTAATTTCTGTAATTTATGGTTACAGTTGTCCACATTTTGTAGGCTGCTAATGTCAGCATTTTGACTACAGATGCCTCATGCTTTCAACAACCCTGGCAGAGGTTTTCACTGCTCAAGCACTAAATTACACTAATCTGTGAGATAATAAGATGTGCTGAATGGCACACAGCGTGATATATTTGCATAATTCTTTGAAATGCTTCATGTCTCTTAAAAATCTTAATGGAAAACATCTTGTGTTTCCTTATTAGGGTTTTCTCCTTATTTGCGTTAAGCACAGGAACCGCAGCTTCCCTATAAAGATCCTTGGGACCCATTTTCAGGAAATGAGCCACTGAAGAAAGCCCTGTACCAAAGACCTTGATGAGCTTCTAAAACTAGGAATAGAGAGGACCCGAGGCTTGTCTTCCTCGCGTGACTCCCGCACTACAGTCTAGTCGCCCCTGAATTTATGACGCTGAAATACACGAGTGAGGCTTTTTTTTTTTAAATCTCTAACGCCTAAAAGACGTGTATGTTACCACAGTGTAAAAATTAGTCGTTAATGGGCTTCCCTGGTGGTGCAGTGGTTGAGAATCCGCCTGCCGATGCAGGAGACACGGGTTCGTGCCCCGGTCCGGGAGGATCCCACGTGCCGCGGAGCGGCTGGGCCCGTGAGCCGTGGCCGCTGAGCCTGCGCGTCCGGAGCCTGTGCTCCGCAGCGGGAGAGGCCACAGCAGTGAGAGGCCCGCGTACCGCAAAAAAAAAAAAAAAAATTAGTCGTTAACTATTTTAAGTTAAATAACTTAATAACCTTTAAATAACCCATGCCTCTCATGACAACCTTAATCAAACAGGGCTCGGAGAAAGCAATAACCACCTCATCTGTGGATCCAGGATAGAGGCTGTTTCTTTGTAGCGCTGGGGATTGTCAAGAGCAGAGAACTGCCTTTGATTAGGTTTCTTGCTAAAGGCAGTTTTCTATCACAGAAAATTATGACGTCACCTTAGGATGAACATCTCCAGTTGACCAAAACCCAATCATCTTAGCATATGAGAAAACAAGGTGTCTGATATACACTGGTATAGAACTGAACATAGGTCAGGAATTCTCTCTCATGTCATCTGTTAGCTTCAGTCCAGTGTTTTAGAATTTCTTAGGTGGAAGGATGGGGTGATGAGTATGTATCTCCAGACATTTACATTGATACAGAAATAGATTTAATAAACTAAAGCAAAATTATTTTTTATGAAAACTCTGGTATTCTTCCTCTACAGATCTTAGTTCCTGATAAGAGGTGTACTATATAGAAATAATCAAATACAAATCATTTCTCTCCTTTGGATAATAATTTCAACAGCAGCAGATGTAATCAGAGTAGTGGCTATTCTGCCTCATGGGAAATATTTCTTCATGGTTGCCTCAAACCTGTCACCAGTGTTAGAAATGAAGAACAGAAAATTATTACTCAGACCCCCTCAACACCGTGAACTGCTCTGAGCGTTGCTCGTTGATTTAGTTGAAATCAGGTGCTTAAAATACCATTCAGTATACTAAGTGCTTAAAAATGCTAAGGTAAAGATGAACTATCTTCAGGGTTCATCAAATAAACTATAGATGGAGAGGTGCTATTGGCGAATAGAGAGCGGTTTTAAAAATATTTAACTGTTTAAGTGCTGATGATACAATGTAAATTTTTTTTAATGAAGGATATTATACATTTACTTCATGATAGGGTTTTTGTGTTTGGTATGTTTTGTGTGCTGCAGTTTGTTAATAGCTTATTTAATTGCCAAAAGGTTGTGGTGAAAACAATACAGAAAAACATTTGAACTTCGTATAGTACCCAGTATTGTTGATTTGTCAGTCAATTACCATTTCAAAAATTAATCAGTTCTTTTAAATAGTTACACATTACTAAAACATATCATAAAGCTTTATGGATTTAAAAAGTCAAAATTTCCCTAACATTTACACATTTACTGGAAACAAACACAATCACTTAAAAATTTTTAATTAAAATCACAATTCCAACATATATTCTCTTAACAACTTCAGCATTTTAAAAGCAGACAAATTATAAAAAGTAATTATAAAACCAATTGGAATAGTTATAATAACAGAGTCTACCGTGTTATTGATAAGCATTATTTATAAATGCCACTTACCTAAATTTGCATCTTCCTTGCCATTGTTTTTATTCCTGTCTAACTTTATCCTCCTATGGTCTTAATAATCTTACTGGACTAAATTGAAAAATAAATGTTGTCTTAGATAAGTCAGTTCTCAAGATCTGGGTTATTAATCAATTATTTCTTTTCAAGGCCCAGGTCCTGACAAGCATGTTAAAGTCATTTAAATCCGGGTCACTGAGCATCATGCTGAACTTCTAATTTATTGTTACACCTAAATTGTGCCAAATCAGTAATACTTAACATCTATGCCTTTACATTAGCTTTGGTTTTATGCAACCCATGGTTCATCCCTAAATGATATGCTTTTATCATTACCCATTTTCTTGTAATTATATTGACAGGCTCTATTGCCACTAGTAAAAACTATATTTTAAAAAAAACTTAATTATTACTATTAGAACTAGCTGGAGAATTTTTCCCCTAGGAGATAAAGTTATCTCTGCATTTTAAGACATTTGGCTAATTGGTTTTCTTAGAACATTGTTAAATGCTCTTTCTACTTATTTGCTATGTGTGATGACTAGTGCTAATGCTTGAACTCTCTTTGTAACGAATTAATACGTGTGTCAATCATTGTTGATCGGTCATCCTTCAGTTAGGGCGAGGGTGAGCAAACTCCCGCAGGCTTGACACCTGTTTTTATAAATAAAGTTTTATTGGAACACGGCCACACCCGTTCATGTAGGTATTGTTTATGGCCACTTTTGCACAATAAACAGAGTCTCACTCATCGTGTGATTCTATCAAAGGTTAAGTCGAAACCCATGCAGTGCCCCTTGACGGTACAGCCTGTGGGGAATTCAGGATGGAGAAAAGCAGGAGGAAGTGGTCTGTGTTTAGGATACACAGCCCCTAGATAGTTAAGATGCATGTTGAAGGAAGAATTTTAATGACCCTGGATTCTTGCCTTTCCCCATACGTAGAAAATCATTAAAATCATTAACCTGAGGTATCTGTTTTTTGTGATTAACAGTAATCTTTTGCCATGATGTGTGCTTGACCACATGTATTTCCGTAGCCGAAAAATTAATATATATACTGGCTCTTCCGCCTTCCTCTTTGGAACAGTGCCTCAGACCTGTCTGAGAGGCTGTCTCCTGGGCTGTAGTCCTCAGAGAGGTCCCCAAATAAAATTGAAACTCCCTGCTCTTCATTGTTGTTGTTTTTCCTTCATTTGACACAGTATAGCAGTAAATCTGAGAAGTTTCAACAGAGACCTTATGGCCTACAGAAAGTAAAATTTCACCCTTTACTAAAAAATTTTGCAAAACCTTCCTTTAGGGGACAGTACTTATTCTTCTGGAACAATTTAGGTTACTCGAAAGTCCCTGTATGCCTTTCTTCCTTGTTTACAGAGGTAGAAATATACTGTCTTATTAGGATAGGACTTGGCTAATTATTGAGACACAATTTCCATTCTCTTCTGGGGCACAAAGCTGAACTATATTTCTCATCTTTCTTATAGTTGGTTGTGGTCAGGTGGTTGAATTCTAGTTATTGGAATGTGAGTGAAGCTAGATTTGAACCGTGACATGAGAGAAAAAAATTCTTTATTAAACTCTGAGTTCTAGGAATTTTTAAATAGTGAATAATGCATTTATAAACATATTTACAGAAGAAATAAAATTCACATTTAATGAATGCTCCAATTCATGTTTCTATTGTATCTACTCTTGTATTACAACTTTCTTTGTGAACAATTTATATGAACATTTTCTTTCTTTTGAGGATCATCATGAACTCATGCTTTTTTAAACTTTCAACTTTTCTGATTAAATTTAATGCTTATATTAACAAAATATATCTCATTATCAAATAAAACATAATAGAACTATTACTGTTTATTATTTTATATTCAGACTTTTACAGATTCATTAGTAGGATAGTCTTTAAATTGACACTTCTCCATACTTCCCCTAAAATTTGCAAAGTACCTTTGATGTTTTACAACAAAATGTTTCAGATTCATGGTGATTTTGGAGACTTCCCTGGCGGTCCAGTGGTTAAGACTGTGTGCTTCCGCTGCAGGGGGCACTGGATGATCCCACATGCTACATGACCAAAAAAAAAAAAATTTACTAGACTCAAGGAGTCTGGGGTCCTTTTATTGGAGTATAGCATAGAATCAATATTTAGGTGTTCGTGTTGTGCAGAGAAGTAGCACTGGTTAAAAGTTCTCTTCTGCTGCTGACAGAGGTGGAAAAATACTGCACTTTTGAGTTTGCAATTTTCTCCCCAATTTATCATATACACCCTCATAGCTTCTCGAGTACAGAGATGCATTGGTGTTCTACCATAGTGACACTTTGACTTACAGTAATCAGTGCTACCGTGCAAGTTAAGAGACAATTGAATGATTTGTTAAATTTGTTTTCTTTCTACTTTCTGGCTAGTAATGATCTCACAACTTTGTTTGCAAAGTAATATAGCAACAGTGTCTGGTGATTTGATGTCTTATGAATCATAGTAGGATTTTCCAGTTTTGAAAATTGTATAGGGAATTCCCTGGCGGTCCAGTGGTTAGGACTCCGTGCTTTTGCTGCTGAGGACCCAGTTTCCATCCCTGGTCAGGGAACTAAGATCCCACAAGCCACGTGGTGTGCCCCCCGCACCCCCCAAAAAAGAAAGAAAGTAAAAAAGAAAGAAAATTGTATAAATGGTTGCAAAGAGAAGTTTGGATGGTGTTCAACGTGAGCTCTGTAGGCATTGATGCGGTTTGTTACACACGTGACTGTGTACATTAACTGCCCTGAGAGCAGGGCTGGGGTCCACCCCCTGACGTGTAGAGATGCATGGTACTCTATTTCAGTTCCTCTTGTGGACGGTCTTCCTTTCTGACGACACAACTTTTGAGGACAATGATACCAGGCACATAGAATCATTATTTGTGACTTCTGGCTACCAGAGATCATAAAAACTAAAGCAGAGAAAAACAAACCTTCCATCACCAGATTTATAATGAGGATAAGGGTGACATCTGGAAACGTGGTAGCCTATGACACTTTGGTCCAAACCAGGTGCAAAACAAAATTCCTCATTTAGAACAAAGAGGACATTGAGGAGTTGATTTGTAACTGAAAGTATGGAAATATGAATGTGTCCACAATTTTGGAAAGGTTTGAAATGCTAGGGTAAATAAGAAGTATAAATGTCTACTTTCAGTAATTACAGTTCTAAAACTCAAGAAGGGATAAAAATACAAGTGTTCTTTATATGTCCTGAATGTATGCAACAGATATCGGAGAAACGAAGAATAATCAACTGTGTGCTGTGTTAACATTGCACTGTGTAGTGTACGATATAGCTTGAAATGGTGGGAAGATTCCCAAATGACAGTTTGAAGTCTAGATTAAAACTGGATAATTACCTTTGTTTCCTACATGCATCCACTTTTAACTCTTAGACTATGAGTCATGCCTCTGTTTGATTTTCCTTGATATACATTATGAACATAATTTCAGATGTGTTTATATTCTTATTTAGAGTTTCAAAAAATCTTCATTTGAATTAGGGTTGGAATAATATAAAATTTACCCCCTTTTATTTTCCTTTTTTCTAAAAATCATTGCTTTGAAAATATACTGCCTAGAAGAATGTTTGAGAAACTTTTTAAAAATGTGTGGACCTGAATGGAAATCTAATTTTATTAAATTTTCAAATATTTTTCTCCCTCTCATTCTCTTTTCCCCTCTTTTGAATTTTTCTTTTTCCCTAAATTTCCCTTTGTGTTGTGTTCCTTTTCCATCTGCATGAATTACCTATCAGTTAACAGAAACTTAACAGGTAAGGAAAACAGAAGGTTTAAAGAAGAAGATAAGATAGAAAAAATAGTTACATCCCAGAGTATATCTTATACTGAGATAAGCATAAGTTCTTGAACATATCCTACTATAATAAAGTACTTGATACAGCTTCTGAGACCTAATTGTCATAAACAACTGAAATAATATTCTTAAAAACAGAAAATTTTCAGAGGTAAGAAAGGGAAAAATTGCTTCAGTCTCTTCTGCTCATCTTTGTGTACACACACACACACACACACACACACACAACACACATATTCCCCCCGCACCCCTGCCAAAGACCACAATTTAGTAACAGCACTGTAGTGGAAAAACAATGTATATGGAAATGAGAGCCTGGCAAAGAATTGCAGTTTGGTTTTAGTCATAGATGTGGACAACTGTGAATCTAGGCTGTGGACTGAAACACCCATCAGCTTGGATTCACTTCCTTCTGTGTGAAGAGCTCACTCCACAGGTGCAGTGACGTACCTCACGCAGTTCAGAGGTCACAGGTAACAGAGCTAGGAGGAAAAGTGTTGGTTTGACATTGCAATTCTCAACCAAAATAAAATTCCAAAAAGCGAATGGAAAAATACTCCATTTCAAATACAAGCTGTAAGCATTTTCATCTTACATTTGACGACTTCACAGCAAAAGCTTTTTTTTTTTTTTTTGCATAGATAGAAAAAATGTATCCTGAAAGCCAAAATCTTGATACCAGTTGAAGACTTCTAAAATACACTTTAAGATATTGCTTGAGGATGACAATATTTTATTTAAATATTGTTACCTTTAAGTCTTTCCTCATAACTTAATTTCATCAACATTCATTTTATATCAACCTTCATTTTTCCCTTATTTTAAAATCAGCTAAAGCCTATTTTTGCTTTAAAATATACATTTCAAATTTAATTCTGTTAAAATACCAATTCTAGTTCTCATTTTTTCCTTAGCCAGCAAATATCCCAACCTCATAGTTCTTTGCCAAGCCTTGGCCTCAAAATGTTGTATTTAAAAAGCAAATAAAGAACACAAACTTATTCAAACTCTCGGAATGCCTGAGCCTGCAACTCTGGGAAAGTCTTTATCTAAAACCAATGAACTTTTCAGGGCTGTTGAGAAATGACCAGAGGGGCCAATTAGCTGTTGCGCAATTGGAATCTTCCTGATGCTTTGTCAATAATTTATAAAATGAAGAGGGCAGAGGGGTCACTGTCACTGAGGGAGTTAAAATTAAAATGTTTCTCTTACATACTATGCTCCAGAAAACAAGAGGGTACTTTTCTTCCAGAGGAAATCCGTTTTGCTGTAAAACAGACAATAAATTGTGCTTTATTGAAAGCTAACAGTCCTGCAGTAGCCATAATCTGTTTGTGCATATGTCTTCCTTACCTGTCTTAGATTTCAAATCCCTGGTAGATAATGCAAATATATTGCTTTATTTTTTTTTTCCTCTGTAGTATTTCTACACATGCTGGGAATTCTGCTAATACCCATTGCTTCATTTCCTGTAAAAGAAGCACAATCAATCCTTCCTTTTTTTTGCTTCAGTCATGAATATGAAGAAGCTCAGTAGACTGAAATATTTCCTATTTACCTCTGGGTATTTAGTTTCAAATTCTGTATTAGTCACAAAGGAAGGACTGTGGAGTCCCCATTTCAGTCAAAGAGTAGGGACATCCTGCAACTGATTACTATCACTAGCTGTACAACATTCAACTTAATTCTCAAACTTTGTGATACTGTGCAGAGAATTATATGGCACATTCATTATTTAGTATGTTCATTAAAAGACATGGTCAATTTAAAGTGGTTATCTTTAAAGAATTTAAGCTGAGGCTAAATGCGTGACAACAAGACACATTAGCTTTTTGAAAGTTTTTGGATTTAGGAACTTTTGGTAGGTAACAGTTTAGAGTCATGAGAAATCCTGAGTTAACTAAAAATAGACCTTATTGAACAGGTAGAGTGGAGGCATTTAAAATGTAGAGATGAAGCTAAAAATTTAGGATTCAAGTCAAACTGATCACTCCATTTATTTAATCTTACTCAAGGATGCGTCACTGTTCACAATGTGTACATAAATCATCATGTTGTACGCTTTAACTGTGTTATTTTATTCATCAATTATATCTCAGTAAAGCTGGAAAGGATAAAAAATAAAAGACTTTACCACAGGAAAACGTCTTCAGAAAATTCGAAGAAACATAAAATCCTTTAGGTGAAAATAAATTAAAATAAATTTACTACATTAGTATCCAGAACTTTTAAAAAGGATTTTTCTCTAGCTTTTGAACAGAATTAACATTAATGATTTCTTTCTAGCCTCTGTTTTAAGTTTGATTAAACACCCCCTTCCCCCTCCCCCACCCATGGGGAGGAGGGGAGGTAAAGAAATGGAAGAGAAGGTAGCACATATTAAATAACAAAAGTTTATTCAGGGACAAGTTAAGGATACAGATCAATGCACTGAACCAGAGTTATCCCAGCACCCAGAAGTCGTTGGGACTGGGGCGGAGTATGATCCAGGGCTTCTATGATACATGTTGGGGAAGGAAGTCGCTCCGTTCAATCCGTGATCCTGTATCCCTTCTATTGAACCTAGCTAACCTTAGTTCTACCCCTTTTCTTTTCTCACTTTTACCCAAATTCTTTAGGCAGTCACATCCTACCTTCTTGCTTTCAATTACCACTTGACTCTGAAACCTTTATCTGTGACTCACACCCATCAAGGTTGACTCACTTTTTCGACATTTTCTGCATCAAATTGTGCCTCAGTATGTCCTCCCCAACCATGACCTCTGTGAAAGACTTAACAGGGTACTGCTTCAGTGATGCCTTGCTCCGTGACCTTGTAGGTAGGGGTGACTTCCAGCTCCCCATGTGGTTCCCACTGACACGACGGAGAGGGTGGCTTTGGTACCACTGGGCGATGGTGACTGACTTGACTCTCCAGTGGGTCTCCCCCTACTCCAATCCATCGGGAGGGTAAGGATCATCTTGTTACTGCTGGGTGAGAGTAGAACTCTAGGCTCCCCGTGTGGTCTCCAGCAGTACCGCGGGGTGGGAGGCAGGAACGCTGGAACACCCCACCACAGCCTAGTGAGGGTGGAAGTCTGGGCTCTCCACTTGGCTTTTGCTGGTGGTGTTAGGTTTGGGGCCGGATGTTTGTTTGTTTTCCTGCTGTTTGTGTGGAATAAAGAGGTATTTTCTGAAAGTTTCCGGTCTTGCTATGCTGTCCCTTTTGTGGTCCTCTGATTAGGCAAGCAGGTTTTTGCTGTCTGTAACCCTTGGCATCTCCTGGCTTCTTCGGGTCCAAGTCTTGGTCACATGAGGCCAAAAGTAAACCCAGGAACTTAGCACTGTGTCATTCCCTGTGTCCCAACCTCCCTACCTGATCAGCTCTCCTCTCCCCACTTTTCAGAGGCTTCTTACATTGTTTTATGTACAATTTCCAGAGATTGTAGAGGTATTTAGCAGGAAGAAACGGGGAAAATGTATGTGTTGTGTCTTCACAGAAGCAGAAGTCCTGTATTTCTTGTTTGTTTGATTGTTCTTTTGTTTTTCTCTCAAGTGAGACAGAAAGGCTAGAACAGGAGGAATTCCCTTCCCCCAAATGGAATAAGGCTCTAGCAAAGTCCTTTCCTGTAGAGGGTAAGCCTTTGTTATGGGGAAGTCTGGTGCATTTTACAAGGATTTCTCTTCCCCTTCTGCCAGAGCCAAGAGGGAACTGTCCTGGCTTCTCAGGAGAACCTGTTGAAGAGCTATAGCCGGTGAGTGCGAGGCCCAGTGAGCCCTGCAGCTCCAGGAGCTTTTCACTCTCCCACGAGCCCACACATGCTCCATGTGTTCTCTAAAACGGCCTTTTCGGGCTTCCCTGGTGGCGCAGGGGTTGAGAGTCCGCCTGCCGATGCAGGGGACGTGGGTTCGCGCCCCGGTCCGGGAGGATCCCACGTGCCGCGGAGCAGCTGGGCCCGTGAGCCGTGGCCGCTGAGCCTGCGCGTCCGGAGCCTGTGCTCCGCAACGGGAGAGGCCACAACAGTGAGAGGCCCGCGTATCACAAAAAAAAACAAAAAGAAAAACGGCCTTTTCAGTCATCCTAGAAGCTTACAGCTTCAGTGGCTTCTGCTCCAGGTAAACACATCTCGGCTTTGACTTTTGAGATAGATGCTCCCGTCTCTCCAGATTTCAAGGTGGTGCTTTCTTTCCCCTGTGGCTTCTTTTCTAGTGGGGTCTGAGAAAAGTGGTTGATACTCGGTTTGTTCAACTTATTCTCTTACTATGCAGGTGAGAGGGACAACTTCCAAGCTCTTTACATGTTAGAGCTAAAACTGAAAGTCCCCTGGCTCTTCCTTACCTTTCTGTCTTTATCTCGTGCCACCTCCCTTCATATTGTTTGAAAGTGTAGCAAGAGATATTTTGAGTTCTTAATTGAAGCACACCTCTCAAGAGTTGCTTGTCTACCATGACTTTACCCTCTAAAACTTTTCACATTTGTAACCTAGCGAAGGAATAACAAAAAAAAGAGGGAGGAAAGAATAATTTAAATATCTCAACTCTGAGTTATGATAGCTGTGGAACACAAAAGCAAACCCTTTGGAAGAATATGGTGTTTTCCTCACTCCCCAGTAATCCTTGTAACCATTCCCCCCAACCCCCCCCTGAGTCCTTCCTTTGGGGTGATGGCAGACAGGAGTGAGAGGGCAAGAGAGACTTAAATGCTAGTAGCTCCCTGAGCTTGAGTTATGTCCGCTTCCTCAAAGTTGAGTCACACTCGTGTGTGTGTGTGTGTGTGTGTGTGTGTGTGTGTGTGTGTGTGTGTAAGGATACGGGCAGGGTATATGGACAACATACAGAAACAACAACAGAAACACCAGGACCATCGTGATGGGCATGCAGCAGCCCAGGGTCTTGCTCTAAAAGGTCTCCACACTTGTTTTCATGATTTGCTGTTGCTGTCTTGAAATTTCCGATATTTTTTTAAACATGGGACTCTAAATTTTTATTTTGCCCTGGCCTCTACAAATTATGCAGCTGGTCCTAGGAAATGCAAGAGCAATGAGCTTGATTCCTGGGATGCACGCCCATGACACGCTGAGGGTGGCAGTGCAGAGACGGCTGCAGGGAACGTCCGGGAGGAAAGGCCTGTGAGAGTGTTGGGTTCTCCATATCTGACGCTGAATGGCGGCAGACAGATGCTGAGGCGCGGTACAGAGGAGGACAGAAGGTACTGAACAGAGTAGGGATGAGGGAGGGCAGGGGGACAGAGGGACTGCGGGAAGCACATGAGAGTAAGAGGCTCTACGAAGCAAAGAATGAAGCAGCTGAGACCTACCCTGCGGACGTGATCAGAATAAGGACACTTCAGAGATGTCATCTGGAGAGAGAACGAGTATCGACGTCCCTGCATGCTCACCTCTCTCAAGCCCTGATACTATGTTAGCTCTTGGAATTTAGACCCAGCAAACAGAATGATGGGGGGATATACCATTAGTTGGCAGAGATTACTCAAAATTGATTGAAATTTACTTTCCATTATCTGGTAGATTTGGGATATAACATAAAATCAAACTCAGTGTTACGGACTGTTTGTTCCCTCAAAGCCCGTATGTTGAAGCCCTAACCCTCGATGTGGTGGTCTTTGCAGATGGGGCCTTGGAGGGGGTGATTAGGGTTTAGCTGAGGTCGTTAGCAGGGCCCTGGGCTGAGAGGGGACTAGTGCTTTCGTAAGAAGAGACACTGCAGAGCTTTCTCTCTGTCCCCGATGGGAGAATAGAGTGAGAAGGCCACTTTTTACAGGCTGGGAAGAGACCCCCCAGCAGAGCTTTCCAGCCCCCAGAGAGTCGCAAAGTCACTTTCTGTTGCTTAAGGCCCTCAGGTCTCTGATGTTCATTGTGGCGGCCCAAGCTGACGAAGGCACTCAGAGAAAAACAAAATCGTACTTAATGCCCATTTTAATCGAAAGCCAGCTATTTATGCCCATTATAAACTCAACTTTCAGCTCAGCAGATGGTTTGACATTTCCCAAAGGTGATGTTCTTTCCTTCACCTATGAGTCTCAGTACACAGTCCTATCACATTAGACTAAATTCTGACTGTGCGTGTGTGTATGTGCATGTGTGTGTGTGGGTTTCTCTCTCATTTACCACCAGGGAGAAGGTCTTTGCTGGCGCAGCCTGAGCACCCCTTCCTGCCTCCATTGCCTGGTGGGATGCCCTTCTGAATCGCAGTTTCACAGAATGAGACAGGTTTTGGCCCCGCAGGGTATGTGAGGCACACTCAGAGTCACTCACTCCCACAGAAATGGAATTCCGGGCCATGTCTTCCCGTTGCTAGACACACAATGCGGTGAATCTTTACCTTCAGTCTCTACTTACTGCTGTGTTTTTCTTTAACATTTCTAGTCTACAAAGATGCTTCCCTAATTTTGAGTGATATATATATATATATATATATAAATATGGTTTTGGTGCTTCTATGTAGAGATAAAAACAGCAATGGTGAATAAAATATAGAAAACCAAAGGACATAGCCACACTAAAATATAAGGCAGATATCTCCACAGCAAAGAAATAGATCCAAAACACGAAAATCGGTAAAAGAGCTGAGGTTTCTGCCTTGCTGCGTCTGGGGCCAGAATCAGGCAGTGGCCGGGTAATTTAAAAATCTGTTCTCCCAAAGATTGCTGTCCAGTGTATGTTATTGCAATGCTTCAGTGAACTTGATGCATGTGTATAGGTGTATATGTGCAAGAATTTCTCTAGGGAAGATAGCAGAGAAATTTCTGGGTCACTGCACAGGCACATTTTGAATTGTCAATATGTTGCCAAATTGGTTTCCAAATTGTAGAAATTTACACTCCTACTAGCCCAGTTGTGAGAATTTCTCTCTTCATATCCTCCCAATATGCGTTGTTGTCAGACACCCCCTCCACTGCAAGCACCACGTCTACTGGAAGTAATATGGCATCTCATGGTTTTCATTTGTGTCCTTGATTACTGAGGATGAACCATGTTTTATTTTTCTAGAGGTATTTTGGGCTTCGTTTTCTGTAAACCTGCCTGTTTATACCTGTTGCCCATTTTCTGATTGGTTTCTTTCATGTTTTTATTTTTGGGGAGTTTCCCACAGTTCCTTCAACCTACACACATGCTGCGTTCCCTTCTGAGCATGACACTAGACCTGCTTGTCAAGGTCACCTCCGTATTTCCAGCCCCATGTTCGCTTCTTGGCCGCACCCCACTCAGGGTCTTCACGTCACTCACTGACTTGGCCACTCCCTTCTCTCTTGGCTTTTGTATCTGACTTTCTGGTTTTTCTTAGAGATTAGTACGTTTTCATTTTTCATTTGCCAGTGACAAGAACATTGCCCAGCACGTATCGGATATTTAGGAATTATATTGAAGTGTACAGTTCTAGTGAATAATTTCTAGTCGGATGGAGGTGTGTCTTGCTGCTCTGGTCCTTGCTTTCTCATCAACTAGCAGGGGCATCTGTGTAATCTTCTAGGCTTTCATCCAATTTCAACTTTCCGTTACTCCTCACAAGCATTGTCCCTCCCTTTCCTCTAAATATACTCATTAGGTGTTGCAATTGGTAGCCTTTTAAAAAGAACCTTGATCCCGACACTTGGAAACATTTATTTTAACAAGCTTGGTGCAGACACTAGCAATTATGTAGATTACAAAGTAGGTGTGTGATATGCTAAAGCAACATCTAGAAGAGGCCATCATGCTCACTTTCCCTAGTGGCTAATATAGCAATCAAGGCCAGTTATCCACAGGCAAATACTTACTGTATTTCCTATTGAGCTGTTGCACAATCCTGAACTAGAAAATAAAATTGAAAAAAAGAAGACATTCATCAAGTAGAAAACATTTTAAAGGGCGAAACTCTTTTTATTCTAAAATGTAAAACTATTAGAAAATATGAGAAAATGTTTCCCCAAATTTATTAATTAAATGACTATGATTCTCCAATATCAGAGGTCTAAAAATTACTTTAGTAGTAAGGAAACTGAAAATTCCAGATTGATCTTCCATGAGTATGAATTGTTAAAAGGTACTTTTCTGTGCTAGAAAATAAAAGTGAGAAATCTGGTTTAAAATAAACTAAATATACATGTCTATAATGATGGACAGAAAAATCAATACTGTTTCTTTAGACTATAACTTGATTTTGTGGCGACTTAAACGAATTCTATTTTAGCCGAGAAGTCAAATAGATGATATAGAAATAAATCTGAGCCCTTTCCTTCCAATCTTCCTCTTCATATCTCCTCTCACACTCACTCAGAAGAGTGTTGACTGGACAATTTTCTTCTCTGGTGTATTGGAAATCATTACCTGTATTAGGGATTAAGGTAAATTCTTTGGATGCGTTCCACTGTTACATTTTTTTAAAAAAAATTAAAATAAAACATTTAATAAAGCATTGATTTCCTTTGAGCTCTATGTAAAAAATAATTGTGTAAAGTGTGGTGAAGGAACGGCAGGAAAAGGGGCAGCGGTATGTAATGAGAATGGTCGGGAACTGTAGCTCTCCTAGTTTATGTTTCACCCAAAAAGGGTACATTTTTTTGAGAAGTGGTATTGACAGTGGGGGAATGAAAACCACACTAAAACTATATTTTAGTTTTTAATCATAAATGAGATGGTGAAAGAGAATGGAGAGCCAGAGGAGCGCAGCTCTGTAAAGACAGGAAACACTTCGGCTTACTCCTTGGCCTGCCTATCTGTGCGGCTCCCTGGACACCTTTCATGACCGAAGGAGCTACATGCAGATCATTCCTTTCTACCTGCTCCCCTCCCACACCTCCTGCAACACAACCAAAGCCATGCGAACCCAAACTCCCAACCGCTTGTTGACATGTAGGGGTGCAGGAAGAGAAAAACTTCGGATTTTAGCTGCTGAAGAGACTGGCACCTTGGAAACCTTTGCTACTCTGAAGAAACAAAAGGTCTCACTCCAGGCAAGTGGGAAGGCTGAAGCTTCAGTGGATTCTAGAAGTACCTCTGGCCCATTCATCCTGTTCCATGTTTATTAGTAGCCCAGATGTCACTCTTCAAAAAGCTCTAGGTTTTGCATCTGTATCAGGGACCTTCTGCACCAAAAAAGAAGGATGATATACAGGAATGTAACTTAGTTTTCAACAAATGCAGTGGAACTTTAACATTCAAATGAGTTTTTTTGTCTTTAATTACATAGAGACCTTTTGCAATTTTAGTAATATTGCTACTGCTTACAGTATTTCTAGAAATTTTTTGCAGTGTTCCTCAAGAGAATATTCTCACACTTAAAACTTTCTCATTCTTTAGGGAATGATTTTATTTTTAAAACAGCCAAATCTAAATTTTAAGAAGCACTTTATGAATGTTTTTAGACAATGTGATTTTTTTTCCTATTTTAAAAATTATAGTCATGTGATAGTTATGTGGCTTATAAAATGACAATAAAATAATTACCACTATGCTTTGATCAAGGTGCAGTATTGAAATTAGTTGATAGTATCAGAAGGTGGCACACAGAGGTGGCAACATTTACTTTAACATATATATATTATATATATGTATTATATATACATGAAATGTAGTAACTTCATTTTAATAATACAATTCAAAAGAAAAATCATTCATTATATGTTCTTTCCTGAGGGTCCTGAGGATGATAAATAAAATGAAGACACAACATTACGTTTGCATTTCTCTTTATTATAAATCATTTTAAAAAGGTGATGCTGGGCTTCCCTGGTGGCGCAGTGGTTGAGAATCTGCCTGCTGATGCAGGGGACACGGGTTCGAGCCCTGGTCTGGGAGGATCCCACATGCCGCGGAGCAGCTAGGCCCGTGAGCCACAACTACTGAGCCTGCGCGTCCGGAGCCTGTGCTCCGCAACAAGAGAGGCCGCGATAGTGAGAGGCCCGCGCACCGCGATGAAGAGTGGCCCCCGCTCGCCACAACTAGAGAAAGCCCTCGCGCGGCAACGAAGACCCGACACAGCAAAAATAAATATGTAAATTAATAAACTCCTATCCCCAACATCTAAGAAAAGAAAAAAAGCTGATACAAAAAAAAAAAAAAATCCATTTTGTTTGAACTCTTAGCACATTCCATTTATTCTGCATCTAAGGCTGAAAAACATCATTTTAAGAACTTTGAAAACACCTCCCAGTGAAAACTTAGAGACTAAGATTGCCATAGACTCGTCCTTTTATTCACAAAGTTGATGCTGACCCTCCTGTCAAGAAGGCATGGTGTCTGAACTGTTTTTCCGGCATCGGTGATGGATTTATTCCAGCCCCTTCAAACTCTGTCCCGTCTCTTTATAACGAGAGCTCACATTTGCCTGACAGCTGCCCGGACTGTGAAGAATACGTGTGGTAGTCCTGGGAAAAGCACAGTAAGTTGAATTGCATAGCATCATGCAGCAGTTTGGCACTACATTTCTGTGAGAATATCTGTGAGGCCTATTTGAAAACAGAATCCGTCACTCTTCAGTAGGACCACAAGCAGGAGCTTCCTGTCCTGGCATGCTACTCGGGTGGCCAAATAGAGCCAGAGACGAGGTCTCTGTTACCCTGTAACTGAGGGGTACCCAGCTTAATCATGTAAATCATGGATTCATAAATTCACGTACATCACACAATCATGAATTTTCTTATTACTTTATCTTTTGTAAAATGATAAGAAGATTCTTCGGGAGTGTCCATTCTTACAGTTAGCCGCTTAAAGCAGAAATTCAGTCAATATGAGAAACACATTGACAAAAGAGATTAATATCTAATAAGCATCTTAGCTTTATATTTACCCTATCATGTTATCGTTGGGCATTTCCCCCAGTTCATCCTTCAGATAATCTCTGATTACAATTTTAGGTTGAAGTTTTGAGTGCTGTTCCACAAAATTTGGAATTTAATGTTAAATGTCATTTTACCGTTTTAATAGATCTTCACAATTCTGTGGTGGCACAAAACTTCACCATCTAAGAAATAATCTTATGGCTGCTGCACCATGAAATGGCAATTGTACAGCTGGAACCACGCCTTTCAGAGAGAAGAAAAGCCTATGTCAAATTGCCTTAACTATAGATCCTTCAGGCAAAATACATCCTTCTTTTGGCACTGTCAAGAACTTGAATAAATCAGAGATAAGTGGGTTAAAATGTCAGTACCCTTTGGGACTGAGGAAAACCTACTACTTTCCCACAATTCAGTAAAATATTAACCATAGTACTCCCAGTTCTTTGTGTATTAATGTGGGGAAGAAAATAGTACCTTCACAGTGACTGGAAGAGATTGTCAAATTGCCAGAAGACTAGAACAATTGCCATAAGAGATTAAGCAGGGTGATATGAATGATCTTGCTAAAAGGTTTTAAGTCTCTATTTATAGAAATAATCCTTTCCCATCTGTTTCATCAATCACTGTTTCTAAAATACCAACTGTTTGTATGGCAATTTAGATTACTACTGCTTTTGAAAACCGTTTGCTATTTTAAATCACCAAAATGTGATTTGGTGAATTTCAATAGAAAATCATTTTCTAAGATTTGTTAAGTAAACCTGTTAAAACTGGGAAATCTGCTAAAGTCAGACAGCCCAGGGCTGGGTCATTGATCACCAGTGACAGCAAATAGTGACCTCACACCAACAGAATGTAAACCTCCAAACTCATTGATAGCAGCCCTGACTTGGGGTTAGAATTCATGTTCTCTCTCTGTAAACTGTTTGACTTAGACAATGAATGATGGTTAAGGTAATAGAGCAGCATAGCTCTGATGAAAATGCAGTTGGTCCCAGGTTATTTTAAGTCTGGCTTTCTTTGAAGGTCAGTGTAAGTGTCTTGATATACTGTAAGAGAAAAGTTATTCGAATTGCCATGTCTTTCTTATTTCAGGAAGAAAAATTCA
Organism: Kogia breviceps; assembly: GCF_026419965.1. Classification (NCBI taxonomy): domain Eukaryota; kingdom Metazoa; phylum Chordata; class Mammalia; order Artiodactyla; family Physeteridae; genus Kogia; species Kogia breviceps. The sequence continues at coordinate 179,587,655 of NC_081312.1, read as the reverse complement.
TTTACCAATGCAATTTTTCCTTCTGAGTCATTTAGTGAAAATAATTTTTAGCTTCCAATTTTTTCTTTTTAATTTCACAAGATTTTTATTTTAACTACCCATAGTTTCCTTTACTATTATATATTCTGACTAATAAAGTTTTAAAATTTGAGTTTAGCTACTATTCATGCAAAAATCCTTAAGAAGTTAATTTCTTTGAATGCTTTTACTTGATGTAGTCTTTTTTTTTTTTTTTTTTTTTGGATACAGCATAGGTATTGCCAAATTAGTGAGTCTTCCAAAATTTTCCAAGTAAGTTGCTATTTCAAAAGGATATATTTTATTCTTTTGAGGTAATATATAATTACCTCAAAAATAGTCTCTTTTATTTATTCATTTTTAATTCTTCTCACAACATGTGAGCTCTTGCATGCTATTACGTGATATGTCACCGTAAAGATGGGAAAAAGAGACAAGATTCATAAAAATACTAAAGGGATAAAAATAATTATATGTACATATTCATGAAATTATATCCATCATTTGTTGAGCAATAATGTAGAACACTTTTCACTAATGTTGGAACATAACACATCTGCAAGGCTGCATGTTGTAGGTTCACGTCATAGAGTCCATGCTAAGCTTTCTGCTTCCTTACAAACGAGGAAACTGAGGCCAAGAGATTAGCTTCAGGAAGGCACAAGCATATTAAGGGGCATATCCATTCAAACAGAGGCCATGGGAAAGTCAGAAAAGACTAAGTATAAGCTTACAGACTAGGTGATGTAGGAGATCAGAGGAGAAAGCAGACACAATTAACATGGCTGTCAGAGGCATTTTTGATGCGGGAGATGTGGTTTGCACTGTGCACCAAAGATGGATGTGCTTGGAAGATGCAAGAAGGGAGAACAGGCTGTGTCACACTGTCTTTCGGACACAGACCTCTTGGAGGTTGGCCTATTCCTGGAAGAATGGTCTGCCCTCTCTCTGAAGGCCCTGGAAGGCCTCCTAATTGGGAACATGCTTTTTGCCACATCTCATGTGCTGACTTGCAACTCTGATAGAATAGTCGTGTTTTTTAATGAGAAGGAAAAGCAAAACAACTTTTTAGAGCCTCCACAGTCTCTAAACAAGTTGAAAGGCTCAGTTACCTAAGGGGTTTGCTTAAATGCTACTGAATGTGTGTGACTAAACTCCACATAACAAAATCTGCCAGAGCGGGGTCACGTCGAACCAGCTGGAAGACTTGATCTACTCAAGTGGCAGCAACACGAGGCCGTTACTGTGCTTTCTGGCTCCAGCCTCTCTCCTGAACGCGAGATATTATTGCCTACTTGGTGTCTCCACGTGGGTATCTACAGAGGCAGCTCAGCTTGGTGCGTTCAAAACCAAACTCTTGATTTCCCCCACAGAACCTGCTCCAAACGCCCGCACTCCTCGTCTCCATCAGCGGCCACTCTGAGCTCATTCATTTGCTTCTTCGTAAACCCTGGAACTTCTTGACTCCCCTCCTTCTCTCATCTATACATTCTTTCGGTTTTTCTCCTCCAAATATATTCAGGTTACGAGTGATTATCATCAGTCCCTCCAATATCATCTTTAATCAGACCATTACCTCTCACGTGCGCTGTTGCAGTAGCTTCCTTACAGACCTCCTCGCTTCCATCTGCCACGCCCACTGGGTGTCCTTTGTGCAGTAGCTCAGAGGGGTCCTCTTAAAATAAGCGGGATTGCATCACTTCCCTGCCCCAAACCTGTCAGTGGTTTTCCATTTTACGTAACATAAAATCCAAAGGCTTGTCAGTGTCTCTTCACGACTTGAATTCCCTGCTCTGTCTCACTCAGCGTGACCCAGACTCACTGGCTCCCTTGCTCTTCTGAGAAAACGCCTCCTTCAGCCTAGATGCACTTCCTCGGGAGACCTGCAGGGTCTGCTTCCTCGCCCCCTAGGTCTCTGACTAAATACCGCCTTATCCGAGAGTCCTTCCCTCACGGCCTGTGTTAAACAGCGCTCTCCCACAGATCGTTCCCAGCAGCACCACCACGTATGGTGGACCCAGCTGTGCCTGATAGATGGGCCCTGGAGCAGGAGGCAAGCCAGGGCCCAGGGCTGCTCCCACTCTGCTGGCCCAGCCCTTTTCCTCTGGCTCCAGAATAAGTCAACACCTTAAAAGGTGTTTTTTTGCCAAAAAGGGGAACCTTTTAAAAATTTCACAGAGGCCTAGCAGTAACCACAAATCTGAAGTTAGGTAGATGTGTAATTAGATACATACATACATACTCAGACACATATACACATATATATGTAAATATACATGTATATGAGATATATAAACATATATATAATGATTATACGTATTATTATATACATAATCTCCTTCCCCAACTTACCCGCCCCCGACCAGAATGTAAGCGTAACAAGAACAGAAACTTAATTTTGTTCTCTTCAGAGTCACCCTGCTCCTGGAACAGTGCCAAACACACAGTGTGCAAAAACCAAACAGCAAATTTGTTGAATGAATTAACGGATAAGTCAATAAGTGAATTAGTTTATGTGTGTATGGGAAAGAATGTCATAAATGGGTCCGAGCATAGAAGTTCAAAAATTATTTACTATTTCTAGATGCTATTGTAAGATTTAAAACAAAATCGAAGACACAAGGGAATGGAGATTCAATTTAGATGTTGAATTAATTTACAAAACAGTAGCACGTTAGGTATTTATTGAATATGGTTGAAAAAGATAGGCTTTAGTTTTTGTAAAACTGCACATGTTCATTCAAAGTAATTGCTTATAAAATGTCCCAATAAGTTGTATAATCATTGATTTGACTTAAACGTACTTAACCAATAAATCCTAAAAGAAAGGGATGTCTTTTTCATAGAATTTGAATAAAGAGACGTCATTCCTTTGTCCCAAAATTTTGTGGTCTGCAGTGAAGCAAATGACTAACTTATTTTCTTGAAAATCTGGGAGAAGTATTGTGTCATGTAATCAGTCTAAAGAACGATCTTATTAAATAGCTGAACTGAAATCCAGAGAGCTCAAGTAATTTGGCAAATTGACATGAGGAGTAGGGAGTACACTCGACTTGAAGTGGAATTTGTAACTCTCCACTGAGTTCACTGCTTTTTGACCACAACATAGCATGTTCTCTTTGGTGGAACAAATGCTACCACTCGCTGTTTGTACAAAATGTTCAGCGTTACCTCTGGAAGCTCAGCCACATCCTTGGTCGTGTCCTTCCCGCCTGTGTCATTTGGGGAAGTAGATAAACACGCTGTACAACCATGGGGAGAGCCTTCTCTGTGACCCCTCGTCCCATCCTGTCTGTTTACCAGCCTGACGCTAACAGTCAGCAAAGTGCCAAGGAAAGCTGTTTATCCTCTGTATGGTTTACTCCATGGCTTTTAGCATTCATAAAAGAGAACTCTAAACTGACTCTCTATTGCCTGTTTTATACTTTTGTGCTCTGTTAAGTGAACACTACTGTTCTTGCCTGGGTCTGCACAGACGCTCAGAATTAGTAGTCTGCATTAATGGTGTCATCTTTCAAACTGAAACAGAGCGATATATATCTGGCAGGGTTTTTCAAGAGCTGTCTAACCTCTCACCAGTGAGAGAGAGACAGAGAGAGAGACAGAGAGAGAGACAGAGAGAGACTGCTAAGCACTGAGTAAGCACTTGGTGAACAGGAAGGTTCAATTAACCCTCATTAGGCTTTATCATAGAAGAGCATGCTTGGCTGCAATACTCTTCCTAATCTGGTTTTAATTCCTCAGAAATCACATAGTGGCCAGTCATGAATGCTCTGAATCATGTAGCAGGAAGAAGAGCTTTTTGGATCTATAATTAAAAGGCTGTTTATACCACACATGCAGTTATGTGCTCTCTATTATTTGCCCTTAAAGGTGCCTAGGTTGGGGCAGCTCCTAAATTAGTTCCATGTGTGAATGGTTGTGCTACAGTATTACCTGCAGCTGCTGAGGATAGCAAAGTTTATCATTCTATTAACCCCACAATTAACCCTCATTGCACGGCCGGCTCCCTGCAGGGACACCCCCCCCCCCCCGCCAGGATGTGTTGAGTTTGTTAATGGCCAATCCCATGACACAAGCAACCAGCCTCATCACTGCTGAGAAGGACGTGCCGACCACATATGCTTTCGGTTTAGAGCAAGGGTGGTTGCCTGATTCAGCGGAGGAGAGGGTCTTCAGCAACAGATGATGGACGGCAGAGGTGCCCACACGCACTCTGTGTCATTTCCAACTTCGCCGCTTTCCATTGCAATGTACTGACTCTCACAGCTGCAGCCACTTACCCACGGTGCTTATCCCATGCCAGGTTAGACCCCGTGCTAACCCAGCCCCCAAATCATGGCCCTCGGCAGGAAGCACAGGAGATGTCCTAGATGAATTAGGTTAGCAATAGAACTGGTTTTACGCTGACTTTTTACCTACTTTTGCCAAAAGCCTTCAAATACTGTCTTCATTGTTCTGTGTTGGCTCTCAAGATCATAAACTGGGTCCTTTTAGGAGAAATATTTTCCTTGGTTTTAGTGTTTAGTGGTGGTGTTGGCATTATAATTCCTGAGCACGGTGCCTCTCTTATTCTATTCGACTTTTTGTTGTTGCTCGTTCTTGGAGAAATAGACATATGTTGTTGACCTGACCCAGTCCGTGCTATTAGAACATGCTGATCCATGCTATCAGAACAAAGACATTTTCTTAATTTGATGAGCAAATTTGCAAGTAAGATTAAGTGCATCCCACCGTTTGGTGTTTAAAAACTATTTTATTTTTTGTTCTTAGGAAAAATGTGTTCTCTTCAACCTCATTTTCCTGCATTGTTGGATCTGCCTCTCCTGCGTGTAGAGGCAGGGAGGGGCACATTCCTCGCTGCACCTCATCCACGGCCATCACCCAGCAAGGCTGATGGAGGCTGACAGGGTGTGATACCGGATCTCTTTACTTGCTTAGAAGTGCGCCAGTGGAGCCTGAGAGCAGATATGCCCCAGCAGGAGGAATCAGACTTGGTGGCTGGTGAGTCAGAGTTCGGTTTACCACTATTCCTTTCACTTCCACCAACTTCGCTGAGAGTGGATTCATGAGTCAGTGCAAAGGGTTCCTTCTTTATTTATCTCAGACTTCCCGGCCTCAGTCAATGAAATACAGCCGTTTTCACACTGCTGCCTTTGTTGGCCAGTGGAGTCCAGTGTCCATGATCACTTCAGAGTGGTGAGTTGAGCTATGCGATCAAAGCTGACATCTCCCAAGTCATTTCCAATTAGCAGGGCTCTGTCTTAGATTGCTGACTCTATATATGCACAGTGGAGGTGTAATGAAAAGCATACTGCATTGAGAGCCAGAAAATCTGACTCTGCTACACCCAAAACTGTGGCCTTTATCCAGTCAACTTAACCCTTCTGGACTCCAGCTTTCCCATCTGTCAAGTGAAGAAACTGGATTGGATCCTTTCCTTAGAAGAAATAGATAGATGATAGATAGATATGATAGATTACAATCTGCATGGCATATACAGTGATGAACAAAATAGAAACAGACTGTGTTTTTATGGGATCTCAAGTCTAAACAAACACATGCATGCTTAGAGATGATTACCTACTGTGTTATACCTTCAGGGTTCTCTGAGAAAGGATAACAGAGTGAGAGGAAAGCTCTCTCTAAGGAGGTGATGGTTAGACAGAAATATGAAGAGGACGAAAGGTACAACATGCAGGAACACATGTATTAGTGAGTTTGAGGAACGAAAAGAGACCTTTCTGTTCAGAGGTAGTAAGTGACAGAGGAGAGCAAAGCAAAGCAAAACCAAACTTGCCAGCAGCAAGGAGGTGAGGACGAATCCCTGCAAAGTTTATGAGGAGCCAGATTAAACTTTCTGAAATAGACGCAGAGCGCAAGTCAGCGCAAGAGCCGAAGCAGGGAATTGTCGTGACCCAAACATATTTCAAAATGCTGATAGCAAGTCAGAGGAGGAATTCAGAGAAGGACTCCATTAGAAGTCAGAGGGGTAGGAAAGGAAACAAAGTCGAGCAGTAGAGAGAAGATGAGTTAGTATAAACACTTTAGCCAGGAGAGCAATGCAAACTTCTAGAGAGACGGACAAATCAGAGGGAAGCCGTAGGAGCTGTAGAGTGATGTTCATTCTTTCCATAGTGAGAATAAAGGGAGGCCAGCAAAATTACAGTGTTGGGAAAATTGTGAAAATGCCAGGACCAGTTGCCCTGACGATGAGGCCCTGCACTTTGATAGTGAAGATGTTAGAAGAAAAAGAACCAAAGCCCCTGAAGAAAATAGTAGTTAAGGATAGAGCTACACACAGTCTGGCCAGCTTTCCCCGAGGAAAGGTGGGTGCCTCAAATAAAAGATGATATCAGGAGGGGAGGAATTGATAATTTGAAGAAAAAGGTTAAATTGAGTCTGCTGGCTTCAGAGCTTCCGTTGGTACCGCAGACCTGCTTTTCTCACCCTGGTTTATTCTTAACCAATTTTAATAAATCCAGGAGTTGCATTCCCCCCCTCCCCCTCCCCCCGTTCCACCCTACCCCCACCCCTAGCAAATTGCCAAAAGGACTTCAGAAATCACTCTGCTGCAGTGTGCAGAGGTATTACCTGGAGACCTGGAAGTGTCGATTCTAGTTCTACGTGTGTCCGGAGTGAGCCCGAGAGTCTGCCATTCTGTGTCTCTAACAAGCCCCTGGGTGACACTGATGCTGGTCCACAGACAACACTCTCGAGTAGCAGAGCTGGGGAGGGTGAGGAGAGGATCTAAGGAGAAAGTTAAACGGCTGTGAGAGTAGTTCATGTTGGAGATGACGGTATCGTCTTTGGCTAAGGCAGTTACCAGGAAGCTGAAGAAATATAAACAGGATGGAAAATATTCTGTAGGTCAGATTAGCAAGATTGGTGACAGATTAGATGGACAGGAGCAAAATGAGGAAAAGGCCCTTATTTCTAGCTTGAGCAAGTGAATGTGAATGTAGTTACTGGGACAGGTCAGCTTCAGTGACGTTTAAGGTCACTGCTGGCTCTAAAATCTGGAATTCTAGGTCCCATGAGACCTCAGGACTGTCTTTGGACTCAGTATTTTCACAGATAGTGTTGCCCAGCTCTGGACACACCATGTTTGGGTCCAGTAATAACCAGCATGGTTTTGGAGTCAAGCAGATTTGGGTTTTGTCACGGCAGTCCCAAGTCGATAACGCCTCTGAGACTCACTTTCCTCATCCACATAATTTGAATAACGTAATATCTGCGTGTTCAGGTTGCTATGAGAATAAAATGAGAAATTATAGATGAGCTCAGCCTACTGGCCAGCACATAATAAATGCTGTCATCACCATCATTACATAATAATTGTTTGGTTAGCTTTCTTGAAGAGCAAGAAAAATTTGGTTTGCATTATGTGTTTTTTTAGAAAATTTAAAGTTGAATCAGAATATTTAAAACATGAAGAAATGACTATAAAATATATATTTTTAAAGTAGTTGAATAGCTGATTATCCTGGTTTTCTCTTTTAAATAACGTAATGCCTCCATTAAATGAACGAATTGAGGCTACTTATCTTTTTCCCTGTTACTTCACTACCACCTGTAAAGAGAACTGGATCAATGAAGGCATTTTTGCAGGGCATGGATTTTTATCCCCTGTGTACTGTGGTGAGCCATTCTCCCTCCCCCCAATCTCTCCTCCCTCCCTCCCTCCCTCCCTCTCCCCCTGCAAGGCTGGACGTCTCTTCTGTGCAGTAAATGTTTTTGTGTTCCCAGACTTGCCGCAACATTTCAGTCTCCCAAAGTTCCCAGTAAATGCTTCTAAACGAGTGAATTGATACACGGCAATTAAACGAGCCAGGCCTGATGTAGCCCCTGACCCTGCTCATCCAGGAAGAAGACTCTTTCCAGGTCTCTAGGTTCGGTTTTGTAGGTGATAAGGACACGACAGCTCCAGCAGACCTGGAGCTCAGTGGTGTAGTCCTAGAAGATGCCTGTGGTCCAGCCACTTGATCGCGTTTAATGAACCCTAGCATCCTAGAGATACCACACCCCCAGGTAAACAGCTCCTTCAATACCTGTGACCCAGTGGAGCGTCCTCAAGCCAGCTTGCTAAATAGAGCTTTGCTTCTAAGGGGTGTTATATGTGTTTCCGTCGATGTGTCGGGTAAAGATTTTTATCATTATAGGTGAAATGTACATTAGATTACACCTAAGATGACAGCAGTTTCATCTCCAGAGGTGCTCTGTAGTCCTGTAAATCACTCCCTGACTCTAAAAAAAACCTCACACGGCAGCACTTACTCTCAGTATGATGTGCAAATTGGACTCTTAAAACTACTCACTGCAACCTACCGCTGGCAGTCGAGGTGAACAGTTTTTGACAGGTCACTATATTGTTTTCCATTTACGACCCTCTTGTTTATCCGTTGCAGTACGAGGGCTTGAATGTCCCTGTAGTGCAAAACAATGCTTGAAAGAAACTCTTCGCCATCCCCATGGCTGACCCTGCCCGGGTTGCTTCCTGTGGAAAAGTTCAGGGGTGGAGAGGGTACCGCGAAGAGGGTGCCCATGTCCCTGGGAGCTGCTGTTTACTGACTGAAAGCGATTCTTATCAATTTGCTTTTATGAGGTTGCCTTTCGCAACCAAATTGTAGTCTGACCAGTCGTTTGGGGTTGAGGCGGGATTTATCACCGTAGCTGTCACTACTATAAATTTGCCAGTGAAGTAATTGAGTGCAAACAATGTGTGTGTCTTCCAGAGAGTTTTTCTAACACATGAAGCATTTTATATTTTTAGAGTATTTATTTAACCAAAGGAAACACATGGAAAATGAGAGGAAATAGACATCAGTTTGTGTTTTTGCTCACTTCCCCCACAAAACCTTTTGGATGACAGTTTAAAAATATAATTTGAAAAATCTTGTAGGGAATTCCAGTTAAATATAGTAAAAAGTAGCTAGGACCCACCCTCTTTTTATTTGTAAGTAAAATGCCATAAAATTAACTTCTGATGATTTATTCTAGACAAAAATCTATTTGAATTATACTCTACTGTGTTTTCAGAAAGAGGAAAGAAGTTGGAACTTACTGTTTCAGTGTAAGTTTTTAATGAAAGCTGGTTGTCACAGAAAACATGCATTTTAACAAAGATTGCAGCTCATTTGGTTTTGAAGGCCTGGTGTTTCACGATAGTAATACATTATGTATAACCACCCACGTTCATGGCATAAGGAAGGCCGGTTACTGAAGTCAGAATGTGGTGGCACATTTATCTTTTTTTAAGGTGGAAAAAATGATCTGGTTTTCTTTTCTCATTTCTGACTGCTCAGAGCCCCCTCTGAGTGCGCTTATGATTTCTTTCATTGGAATGCTCCCAGAGTCGGAGTCAGAAAGCCGGGCTCCCCTGTGAGCGGGCTGGCCTTGGCACGGTACCCACGCCTGTGAAGGAGGGTTTGTGCTGGATGAGCCCAAGGATTCCCTCCGTTAGTGACGGTCTGTATCCTGGGACTCTCCCCGCTTTTGAAAATATGCCACTCCTCCCAGAGCTGGCTGGGTGCATTCTACACACTTTCAAAAACACGAGGAGAATCAGTGAAACTTAAATCTGTCCATTTTAATTCCTTGAATTAATAATTTTGGAAAATTAACACATTGAAGTTTACCTGACTTTTCTAAGTGTGCCCCACCCTTCGAGAGATGGACTTTGACACAGACACTCCAGTTAGTGAACTTCCCCGCCCACCGCAGTGAGGTGGCAAAGGAAAGCGCGAGCGGGGCTTCGGTCAGGAAGAAACCCAGCGTCACTAACCCAAACGAATTTCAGCCTACAAGGTATCTCCCTCCTTTTCTTCATTCTTTCCCACTTACATATGGGTAAAAATTAAGACAATTCATGTAGTAAATATTAAAATGTCAGATAATAGGATATAGACCATTTTAGGAAGGATCATGGATGGAGCCTTAAGAACATGTCACCATGGATACGATGGTATAAGGTTTCACTGTTAAAAGAAAAAATAAAGGCCAACCAACAGTTTCAGTTTCAGGAAACCCCTTAACTACCTCGGAGAAAGCAGTAAATGTTATTTAGGGAAAAAAAAATACAACCGAGTGGTCTCACTTATATCTCAGTTCTAATTCATCATCACGTCATGTTAGCTGTACCCTCAAAACATCAAGACTGTTACCATTTTACACCGCCCCCTCTACCTCCTTTCTGGTCCAGCCCACCGCTGACTCCTGCCTGGATTGTGCAGGATGTGCCCCAGCATCTGCCCTGGCCTCTGTCGTCCGTTCCCAACATGGCGACAGAAGTGATGCTGTTAAAACGAGTTCACGTCATTCCTCTGTTCCAGTGGGGTAAATAAAGTGTGCGACGTCTAGACAATGGAATATTATTCAGAACTGAAAAGAAATGAACAATCAACCCATAAAAAGACATGGAGGAAACTTAAATGTATATTACTAAGTGAAAGAGGCCAGTCTGAAAAGGCTATGTACCATATGACTCCAACTATGTGACATTCTGTAAAAGGCAAAACTCTGGAGACAGTAAAAAGCTTAGTGGTGGCCAGGGGTTAGGGGAAAAGATGGGACGAATTGGTGGAGCACAGAGGATTTTTAGGGCAGTAAAATTATTCTGTAGGATACTGCAGTGGTGGATACATATTATTATAAATTTGTCCAAACCCGTGGAATGTATAACACCAAGAGTGAACCCTAATGTAAACTGTGGACTTTCGGTGATAGTGATGTGTCAATATAGGTTCATCAGTTGTAACAAAAGGGTACCACTTTTCTGGAGGATGTTGATAATGGGGGAGGAATGCATGGGTAGAGCAAGGGTTATATGGGAGATCTCAGTAACTTCCTCTTAATTTTGCTGTGAACTTAAAACTGCTCTAAACCTAGTCTATTAAAAAAAATTCCAGAATAAGATAGTGGTGATGGTTGCAAAACACTGTAAATTTACCGAATGCCACCTAATTGTACACTTTAATGTGGATAAAATGCTAAATTTTATGTTATGTGTATTTTACCACAATTAAAAAATCACTTGGGAGAAAAACAAACAAAATACTTTCTAATGATGTTGAATAGGAAATATCTACACTCGTCCTGTGCGTTTCTCTCCCTCACTTATATCACTACCACAGTCAGAACATTTCTGCGCCCAGATGTGTGTGGGGTTTTCCCCACCAAGCAATTCTCTGACACCAGCTGAGTGTCCGATAATTGAATTCAATTCTGACACTAATGGGTGCTAGTGCAGACTGCACAGGTTAAGGGCTCAGTCCCACAAGGTGTCCCCCAATTTGAGATGCAAGTCGCAAGTAGCAGGTGCCCAGGCCATTCCAACTTCTGTCTGACTTGGCTACTGATCAGAGGTTCCCATGACCTCTCCCTACCTTGGATTTGATTATTTGCTAGGACAGTCACAGACTCAGAGAAATACTTGTGTCAAAAAAAGAATTGTTGGGCTTCCCTGGTGGCGCAGTGGTTGAGAGTCCGCCTGCCGATGCAGGGGACCACGGGTTCGTGCCCCGGTCCGGGAGGATCCCACGTGCCGCGGAGCGGCTGGGCCCGTGAGCCATGGCCGCTTGGCCTGCGCGTCCGGAGCCTGTGCTCTGCAACGGGAGAGGCCACGACAGTGAGAGGCCCGCGTACCGAAAAAAAAAAAAAAAAAAAAATCGTAAACAAGACGCACTTTTAACAAAATTTTTCAGAAAAAGAAGAATGAAAATGAAAACTTTGGAATGCAAAAGAAAGTAAAAGAATATAACACAACAGAGAGTGACATAATAAAAGGGTATTATTAGTATTGAATAACTATGTGTTAATAAATTTGATAGCCTAGATCAAGGGTTGGCAAAGTGACAAATAGTAAATATTTTAGGCTTTGTGATTTATTTATTTTTCTTTTTTCATTTTTTACAACTCTTTAATGTTAAATCCATTCTTCACTCACAAACCAAACAAAATGGACAGCAGGCTGTAGTTTGCTGACCTCTGACCTAAATGGATGGGTAAATTCTTGCAACTATATGAAATGTAAAAGTGATAAAATTTAAAAAAAGGAGAACTTTAATATGTCACTAAATAATAAAGAACCCGAATTTAAAATATTAAACAATTGCACACCAAACAATACATGTTTTGTAACATATAAGGAAAGTGTACTTTGAGTACGTTCATTAATTCATTCAGCAAATATTCATTAAGACCTTATTACATGCCAGACACTGTTCTGAATTCCAAGGAGGAAAAGAGATCTAAACCGCTGGAAACTCCTTTTCTCTTTCTACTTTATTGTGCATAATTTATTCAGATATGCGTAATTTTTTCACTTACTTTTGAGTTACTAATTCTCTTTTTAACTGCATCTACTGTGCAGAGCAGTTTAAATCGTCCACTGCATTTTACATTTCAATTATTACTTTTCCTTCAATTCTAGAGGCATTTCCTTGAAACTCTTATCTGTGAGAATCCTTTGAGGACAGTGTCATTGTTCTTTACCTTTAAAAATTATTTTCACTTATTTTTGTTTACTTTGGTCTAATGCCTGAAGATATTAACTCTTCTACATAGTAGTTATTGGTATTTTTCACTTGTCTTAGCTGGTTTAGATAATTCCATGATCATCATCATCATTCACCTACTCATACTATGAGCTAGAATATATATATATAAGAGCTAGAATAATTGTACAGTGATCCTAGGAGAGAAGGAATATAAAAACACAAGATTAAAGCATCTCTTTAACTTGACAACTTGAAGTCTCTTTACTTCTGACAACCTGAAGTATGAGAAAACTAAAGAAAAATGTTGTTTCTTTTTTAAAAGTCAGTCTAGAAATCAGATTTAGTCAATCTAGTTAAATAACAAAATAAATTTAATGACTTCAATTAAAAAATGCTGATGACTTGCACAAATTCAAAAGCATATGTAATAAAGCTTCTTGGCATTGGGTTTGGCAATGATTTCTTAGATATGACACCAAAGGCTCAGGCAGTAAAAGACAAAATAGACAAATTGAACTTCATGGAAATTTTTTAAAAATTGTGCATCAAAAGACACTATGAAGAGAGTAAAAAGGCAACCCACGGAATGGGAGAACGTATTTGCAAATCATGTATCTGATAAGGGATTAATATCCAGAATGCATAGAGAACTTTTAACAAAATTAAAAACAACCTGATTCAAAAATAGGCAAAAGACAAATAGACATTCCTCCAACGAAGATGTAAAAATGGCCAATTAGCACATGAAAAAATGCTCAACATCACTAACCTTTAGGAAAATGCAAATCAAAACTATAATGAGATACTACCTCACACCAATTAGGATGGCAACTATCAAAAAAAAAAAAAAAGAAAATAACAAGTGTTGGTGGGGATGTGAAGAAATTGAATCCTTTGCAATGTTGATGGGAATGTAAAATGGTACAGCCACTGTGAAAAACAGTATGGTGGGTCTTCAAAAAATTAAAAATAGAATTACCATATGATTCAGCAGTTGTACTTCTGGACGTATACTCAAATGATTGAAAGCAGGGTCTCAAAGAGATATTTGTACATGCAGTATCATTCAAAATAGCTAAACTGTGCTAGCAACCCAGATGTCCATCTATGAATGAATGAATAAGCAAAATGTGATAAATACAAATACATAAACTATGTTATTCTGCCTTAAAAAGGAAAGAAATTCTGACATATGCCACAGTATTGGATGAATCTTGAGGTCTTATGCTAAGTGAAATTTGCTAGTCACAGAAAGACAAATAATGTGTATAATTTCACTTATATGAGGTATTTAGAGTAGTTAAAATGATAGAGATAGAGAGTAGAATGGTAGTTGCCAGGATCTAAGAGAAGGGGGAATAGGGAATTATTTTTAATGGGTATAGAGTTCCAATTTTGCAAAACGAAGAGTTCTGAAGACTGGTTGCACAACAGTATGAATGTACTTAATATGACTGAAGCGTACACTTAAAAAATGCTTGAGATAGAAAATTTTATGTGTATTTTACCACAATAAAAAATATGCACTGAATCTTCTAATTTTAAATGGTAAAAATCAGAATTTTAAATTTTATTATTTAAAAATGAGTACATGCAATCCTAATCTATGCAAAAGGAATTATTATTATTTGCTTTTAAGGACACATCAGACATCAAACGTGAAAGAACATATACAGTTGAATAAACATGTTTCTCTATGGAATTACGTTGAAAGGACATTTTATCAAAGTGACGTTTATTTTTCACAAAATTTTCTAGAAATAATTCTTTGAAAGATTCAGAACTCCATCAAGAATTATTTGCAATAACCTTAATTAATACATATCTGCACATTTTGAAGATAGATTTTAATTCTTGGAAAATGAAGTCATTCCTAAGTGAATATGTGAATAAGAAAGTTATCAAGTTGAAAAATCACTATTTGGGGTGCAAAAAGTTTAATTTAAAAGTGATTTTCTAATAAGGTTGTAAATTAGCATTGGGATTCGAAAAATTATTTTTTCAATTTCCTTTCCCTCACAATAATAGCATAGTTCTCAAGAAAAGTTATGTGAATGTCAGCTTAGTTAGGTGTATTTATCCTTTTTTAATGTCCGAATTTAAATTTTGATTGTTTATGAGTCATATTCTACACTAACGATGTTTTATTATTTATATTTATAAATCATATAATTAAAATTATAAATCTGACTTTTAACTAATATTCCTTTGAATTGTCAAGTCAGTAGAGTACAGAGAGAAAAACTGAATTTTTTCTAAATGTATTTCTTCATTCTCCTATTTTCTGTGTCATCATCATTGTGAATCCTTAAGGATTTCATTGCATACCAATGTCAACTTTCTTTTATGCATACTTTTACAAGAATCTCTTTTATTTGTGTTTCAGTATTTTATTATGTTTTCAATATTCACGTCTATCATTTATTAGAATCTATTCATTCTTCTAAAAATATAAGATGGGGCTTCCCTGGTGGCGCAGTGGTTGAGAGTCCGCCTGCCGATGCAGGGGACACGGGTTCGTGCCCCGGTCTGGGAAGATCCCACGTGCCGCACAGCGGCTGGGCCCGTGAGCCATGGCCGCTGAGCCTGCGCGTCCGGAGCCTGTGCTCAGCAATGGGAGAGGCCACAACAGGGAGAGGCCCGCATACCGCAAAAAAAAATAAATAAATAAATTTAAAAAAAATAATAAAAATAAAAAATATAAGATGAATTTTGCCAACCCATTATATTAAGAAAACTTTTTATTATGGTTTGTAGAAAGTTATCTTAATATCACACAAATTAAATACATACGTATTTGATTACATAACTACATGCAGTCTGCACTCAAAATAGTGTGAAATGCTAATATACTGAAAATACACAAGAAAACAAATTAAAATATACATTCACCTAAATGAATCTGCTAAAGGAGAAGCAGGCTGGAATACTTGAGCTTGATTAAGGGACATGAAAGTGAAAATAATGCATAGATTACAGTCTCAAGGAGGATTGAGAAGCCAAGGCTAGAGGAGGTTACCCCTGCCCCACCCCTGCCATCACCAGCAGGACGTGAAGCAGGATATGTCCTTACAGTACTACTGGCTCTAGGCAAATCCTTACCCTGTAACACCTGATGCAACACAGTTGTGGAAAGAACCGGTGCTCAAACTGTGTTGGTTTCTTAATTTTCAAACGCTATATATTTAACTACCGATTCTATTATCAACTTATGATTAGTTATAATATTGTGTGTATTTATATCCAACAATGTTCATTCTTGTTAGACGAGAAAGGGCAGCTTTAAACAAATGTTACGCTTTATAATCTTTCTCTGTGTTCCTTCTATTCATAAGTAGTACATTCAACTTCACAGATAAATTATGACAGTCATTTTACAACAGAGCTGATCTCTTTTCTTCCTTTACTTCAGTTGCTGCTGTCATAACCTTTATATATTATTTTCAATGCTTAAGTTTCTGGGTCTGTCTATGGTATTTCTCAAAGTTCTCTCTAGGCTGGCTCTGTGAAGTAACAATAATTCCTTTGTATCATTCAACAAATATTCTATCGACCACATTTCCCACGCCAGGCTTTGCTGTTTATACGAGGGACTTGAAGGCAGCCGCAATTCCAGGAAAAGTTGCTGCACACAGTCCTTATTGCAGGGCAGCTCAAAGACTACAGGTTTAGAGAATGCCCCTACCCTTGGGGAGCTTAGAATATCCTCTGGGGTCACCAATCCACTTCGTTTGTTATCTGTGAAGGAAAAGGTCACCAAAAATTACCACTAAAAATCTACTAGCAATGAAAACTATCTTTAAAGCAAATCAGTTGGCTTTGTTTTGATTGCTTGAGTATAATAATTGTTCTCAACTCTGTCTCTGCCTTTGCAGTCAGAGAGCACATCTCTCCTTGCTAAGCCTTGACCTTAACACATGGGAAGTGTGAAATCTAACTAATCAGCACAATTGCCGGTGGCTAATTATTAAGTCTAATAATGTGTATATGTCTTTGAAAGTCTCTTTTTTGTGTGAAATGTGTTATCTCCTAACAGAATATGACTGGGACAATGAAGAGTGGATATAATTAAAAGGTATATGTATGTCAGACAAATCTTTGATTTGAGCTTAATCCTTGAAAGAGGTCTTCCTGGCCTGACTGTGGCTATTTTTATTTAGTATTGCTTGATGTAGGTGGAGTGTTTTATTATATGTTCTGCCTTTGGAACGAAGGAAAACAAAGTGAGGAATTCCTAGAATCTCAGAAATCAAACCTGAAAACAACCAACTATTCATTTTCCATCCCTTGTTAGTACAGATATTAACTTTATTCAGTGTAAATATTCATTGTTTATTCAACTTTATAATAAAGTTAATATTAACTTTATTCAATTTCCGTGTCTTATAGAACAGTTTAAAATAGCATAAGTTAGAAAATAGCTCTGATTGGAAACATTTGCTTTTACCTCCTATTTCATGCCTGTCTCTGTAAAGCTTTCCTTTCCCATTTCCTGTAACTTTACTTTTTTTAAAAATCAGTTTTTTAAAAATTTATTTAGTTTTGGCTGCAGTGGATCTTCGTTGCTGCGCACGGCCTTTCTCTAGTTGTGGCGAGCGGGGGCTACTCTTCATTGCGGTTCGTGGGCTTCTCATTGCGGTGGCTTCTCTTGTTGCAGAGCACGGGCTCTAGGCGCGTGGGCATCTTAGTTGTGGTGCGTGGGCTTCTGTTGTTGTGGCACGCGGGCTTCAGTAGTTGTGGCTCGCAGGCTCTAGAGCGCAGGCTCAGTCGTTGTGGCGCACGGGCTTAGTTGCTCCGCAGCATGTGGGATCTTCCCGGACCAGGGCTCGAACCCGTGTCCCCTGCTTTGGCAGGCAGATTCTTAACCACTGTGCCACCAGGGAAGTCCGTGTAACTTTACTTTTTAAAAATGTAGGTACGCTACATAGTTTCCCTTTCTAATTTATAATGAAAAGATTTTTTTTCATTTAATCCAGAGACGGTATCATTATTGATGATTGAGGCTGAGTGGGTTATTTTGGATTTTTTCTACAAAGAGAAGTTATACTAAGTAGTTTTTACTCCATAGAGATCTAATTTTGCATAATAAAAACACCAATATGCAAATCAATATATTCACGTATTAAACCTACAATGGAAGTCTTCCGTATTTTCTGCTAAGGACTGAGAATATGAAGAGTAATAAGACATAGACACTTTCCTTAAGAACTTTTAGTTTGGAGAGAGAGAAAGCCATTAAAATACATACATGTAATAATGTGTTATAAATTCTGGCAACTCTCAAATCTACATCTTTAGCCTAGACGTCTACCCTGAATTTCAAACTTACATATTCAACTACATATCAAGTATTTCTACCTGCGGGTCCTTTAATTCCTCACCCCCAGCCAAGCAGTCACTGAAGCTAGAAACCTCAGTTTCCTCTTTCCTCTTCTCTTCTGTGCTTCTTCCAACCCAGCTAAACAGTCATTAAGTCCTACTGATGATAGATATCTACTAAAAAGTTTTTAATCTGTCCCCTCTTCTCTCTCCATCCTCGCAACTTTCTAGGTGGTCTCCCTATAACCCATCTTGACCCACTGCAGTGCAGCCACCATACAGCTACCATTTGAAACAGAATACTGTTTCAGAAGTGTCCGTGGCTCTTGTAACCTACAGGATAAAGTCCTAAATCTTTATGAAAGGAAAAATTGTTCTCCACGATCTGTTCTAAGCTTTACCTCTAGCCCCATTGGTAGATACTCCTGACATAAGATTTCAGCAGTACCAAAATGCATGTAGTTTCCTGAACGCCTCATGCATTCTTGCCTCCCTTTGTGTCTTAGAGGATGTGTGTGTGTCCTTTTCCACCAGACGGTTAGTTCTTATTCCAGTTGAGAGATTCGCTTCCGTCAGCACTTCTTCTGAGAAGTCTTCCTGACGAGTCCATGCTGACCTCCTGCATTGTTGTATTAATGTCCTGGGGTTACTGTAACAGATTACCACAGCCTGGTGGTTTTAAGATAATCTGAATTTATTCTTTTGACAGTTCTGGAGACCAGTCACATTTTTCACCACTTAAGGTAATAATGAAAGATTGCAAGGATTAGGAAGTGAATGCACCTTGGAAGGACCATTTTCCCACCTCCACGATTGTTGCCTCACCTACTGTACTGTGGCTCATTCTCTCTGTGTTTCCGAACGCAAGTTTGTGTACCCATGCACGGTGAGGCCAAACAAACGGAAACGCTGGAGTTTGGAGTAGAGAAAGGTTTATAGCAGGGCCATGCAGGGAGAATCGGAGGCTTGTGCCCCCAAACCCCGAACTTCCTGAAGGGTTTCAGCAAAGCACTTTTAAAGGCAAGGTGAGGAGGGGTGTGGTTAGCTGTTGCAAACTTCTCCCTGCGGGAATCCTTTGCTCTTGCAGCTGTCCACTGAGGTGAGGTCATGATGTTCCTGTAAACCTCCCGCAAGACAAATGTTAATCTCTGTTCTGCAACTTTTTAACTCTGTGTGAATGGGAAAGTGTTACGCCCTTAAAGGTCAGAGCCTTAGAGGTAGACTATCTTGTACATTTCAGGCTCTCGGCAACACTGAAGCAAAGGCAATAGAATGCAAAGGTTAAAGTCAAAGAAACCCATCTAATACCAAGTCAGATTTGTTCTTCCCCGTTACATTTGTGTTCTCAGGGCCAAGCATATACTAGTTTGTGGAAAGAATAAATGTCAGTATGTCGACTGGAAGTCTCCTTAGGGTACCGTGAGGGAAGAAGGGAGCAAACTTCTTGGGCAATGACATCCAAGCTGAGTCTTGAATTCCAGTTTCAGTCAGGAAAGGCGGGGGGCATGATGGTGTGGGAGCCATGATAACATGGGGTGGAGATAAAACAGACCAAAGAGAAGGTATATTTAGCTGAGGACAGTCCTGGCCAGTCTTTACTTTGGACATAGTGCTCTGGCTGCGGTGGGTCGGCTGCAGGAGTGTGAGGTCGAGTGGCGGTCAGGACACGATGAGGGTGAAACCACGTCGGTGGGATATTAAGGAGATGGGATTCACAGAACGTGGTCCCGGCGTGGTTTTCCCTGAGAAGGGGTATCTGAGAAGAGGAAGCTTATGAGAACAATAAAAAAAACTAACAGTGAGTGTTTACTCTATTCAGGTATTGTTCCAAGTTTTATATTTGAAGCTATCCATTTTAACCATGTGACAGCTGCACGAAGTAGGTATTATCATCTATATTAGGTTGAATAATGGCCCCAAATTTACATAATAAACTCAGCTGTATAATCATCATAAAGAGTATGCAGGCCTCAGAACTCTGGCCCCCACAAGGTACCGTGCCTTAATCTCTTGAACCTATCAACGTGACCTTATTTAGAAAAAGATTCTTTGGAGAAGTGGTTAATTTAGGATTTTGAGATGGGGAGGTCATCCTGGGTTGTCTTGCTGGGCCCCGAATGCCATGGCACATGTCCTTGTCATACAGAGGCAGAGGACGTGGACACAGACAGAAAAAGGAGACAGTGGGACCACAGAGGCAGACATTGGAGTGATGGGGTCACTAGTCAAGGAATGCCAGCAGCCAGCGGAAGCTGCAAGAAGCAGTGGACAGATTCTCCTCTCGAGGCTCTGGAAGGAGTGGAGCCATGTTTACATCTTGATTTTGTTCCAGTGATACTGACTCTAGTCTTCTGGCCTCCAGATCTGTGAGAAAATAAATTTCTGTTATTTACAGGTACCAAGTTTGTAATAATTTGTTACATCAGCCATAACAAAGTAATACATGGTGTGTCTTCAGAATAAAAAGAGAACACTGATACTAAGCGACCTTTGAAGGTCACATACCTAGTGAGCAGCAATGCCAGCACTTCAGCACCGTCCGCCTTCTTCTAGAACC
Source organism: Kogia breviceps (assembly GCF_026419965.1). Taxonomy (NCBI): domain Eukaryota; kingdom Metazoa; phylum Chordata; class Mammalia; order Artiodactyla; family Physeteridae; genus Kogia; species Kogia breviceps. The sequence continues at coordinate 179,567,264 of NC_081312.1, read as the reverse complement.
CATAACATTAAGCTGTTAGCTTGGTGGTGTTAAGTCTGAGGTATTTATGAAGGGTCAAGTTGGAGAGATGGTTGGATTATACAACTGTGGGGTTGGGAGAACAGCTGACAGGATGTTGAGCCATCAGGGCTTGGATAACTGTTAGAGTTGTGGGAATCGATCAGATCCCTCTGAAGGTCTTGATGAGAAAGGTCCGAGAACAGAATCTGGATGTAAACACCTAGCCATTCAACAATAGACTCTGAAAGGAAAGGGTAAGAGAGAAGGAGGAACTGAGAAGGGGAAGCTCCCAAAAAGAGAATCAAGTAGAACAAGAAGAAGGAAGAGGAGGAGGAGGAAGAAAAGGAGGGAGAGGAGGAGAAGCAGGGAGAAAGAGGAGAAAAGGAAGGAAAGAAGGAAGGAAGGCAGATGTAGCTTTTACTCTGTAAAAAACTCTTTTGCTGTATATTGTAATTTGTGCAATTTTCTATATATGAGTTATAATTTACTAAATATTTACTTTAAAAATGGTACAAGAAACTTAGGGAAGATAAGAACTGAAAAGAGTTCATTACTAGTGACCCTAACCAGACAGTTTAAAAATCCTAAATGTTCTGGGATAAAGACAAGTAAAGGGGAAGCGACAAGGACACGTGTAGATAATTCTTTTAGGGACATTTTTATTGACTATTCAGATGGAGTCTGTAAAAAGGAAGAACTTAAATTGTATGGCTGAAAGAGTGCTAGTGGATCAAAGTCCTTGAGAAGAACTGGATCAAATCAATAGCAAAGGTTGAGGGGCTTGCCTCAAGAGAAGGGCCTTGGCCTCTCCTGAGATACAGGCAGGGAGAGTTGGAGATGAATGTCGGGGTGTGGGCCAGGGCACAAGGTGGCTGATTCTGTCAGGCTGATTTCTGTCTCCTTATTGGCTAACTGCTGATCATGTATCTTACTTTCCGTTCCACTCTATTATTGGCACTACATTTACCACGTGAAGAATTATCTCCATGATTTTCAGGCGCTTCCCCTGAACATTTTTAAGACTGGGCCTGAGATCAGCACGCAGTGTTCCGTGTGAGTTCAGTCTTGCGATGTGCCATTAAACCAATTGTTATGAAGGATGATGTCAGTGAAAATCATTACTGTTCAGTGGGAATCAGTGGTCTCTTTTTTTTTTTTCAGTCACAGCAAATTCTACTATGTCATTCATTGAACTTTCCCATATGTTTTTTATTTTACTGTCTACTTAGTGTCACGTGAAATAAAGCACTATGTATCAAATATGTCCAATAGAGAGTGAGATCAAAGGGAGAGGAGGTGAGGAGGAGACTTGGTGAGCCAGGATGGTCCTAGTGACTTTATGGAGGAGGTATTTTGAATGGAAGGAAGCTAAATGCTTCGAAGAAAGGATGACTCTTACCTGTGGATCAATGAATAAATAAAAGTTGCTTAAACATAGTGTAGATATCAGATGTCCCAGGCATCCTAAGTGTTTTCTGTAAACAGAATTCAAAACAAACAAATAAATAAAAAACAACAGATCTCTTGATTCGCAAAGCTATGGAGGCATAGAACACATTAAAGAAGAGTATGCTTTGAATTCCTGGGGGAAAAGTGCTTTGTAAACATCCAAGATTATATTTCATTTTTATGTCTATTTTTCTCATTAAATGAATGCCTTCCCCTTTATGCAAGAGCTTATTATTTTTTTACAGGCTGAGTTTTTTTTTTTTTTAATCACCCACCTTGTATGCAGTTCAGGATTCCATTGTTCTCAAAATGTTCACAAATATCCTGTTAATATGTGTTCTATTATTTCAAAAAGTATTAATGTCTGATTTGTAAGACAGTAATTTGCAAGTTCACTGTTTATTCCTGTTTTAAAGCTTAATGAAAGACTTTATTGTTTTTCTAGCTTCCTTTGCCTCTACTATGTCAATGTGCGTTTCAAAATAGAGATCTGTGGCAAATCAGTTTGTTGCTTTGTGTATATACCTAGGCTGTTAGTATTTTAAAGCCTCCGTGTTGTCAGTAGATCTTCTTGTGCTGATTTATCCTCTTTAATTTTCATCTTTAAATAATAGTTTAAGTATGATTTTATGGAATTAGTCCTCATCATTACTTGGCTTTGAAACAGCCAGTTTTCTCATCATATTGTACTCAAACACTATTATTTGTATAAAAATATTTTTATTTAAATTATACTTTCTCATTTTTAGGATATACATGATTCTTGATTAGGGCAAAGTTAGGAGTCTAGGGAGGCTTTACAGTGGTGCAAACACATACACAGAAGTTCATTGTTTTACTTCTATGGGATATATAAAGGAAAGGAGGAGGGTTATTTGGTACATTTAATCTATGTATAGAAAAATCCACCACACCTCTTACTTTCTTTGTCTTTTCTTTTTCTTTCTCCTTCTTTCTTCCCCTCCCTCCCTCCCTCTCTTCATTTTATTTTTACAATGGGGATTTATCTTTACCAGCCAGTTGCTGAAACTGATCTTTAAGAATCCAGCAACCATAACTCTGCCAAAGGAAAAAAAAGTATGGGGTTACTCTATAACATCATCAAGATCTCAGGAAAATGCATGAAAAATATAAAAGAGAAAAGCAAATTTATAATGAACATGGACATAGTTACTGTCTTAGTAACACATGAGCAGTAATTCAACCACAGAGCTGGTGCTTTCAATGCTTGCAGTGATTCAGTAGAGGGGAATAAACGCATATTCAGAAGTGGAGCTGGGAGAGAGAAATGTTAATATTATGGCAGCCCAGGCTAAAAGGAGCAAAGTCCTGGAAATTCAAAGTGGGGACACATCAAGGTCTCAAGAACAACGAGAGTATATTGATATACTTATGTGAATTACTGGAAGAAATAATCACAGTTCCCTCTGCATTTTTAGCCTTTCTAAGCAACATAACCGTGCGCGCGCGTGTGTGTGTGTGTGTGTGCACTTTGTGTGTGTGTGTGTGTGTGTATTTAAGTCCAGCATTTAAGGTTGAGTTGTTTAAAACACAGAGGGAGGTGGAGATAACCTTTTAAAACCCCTCAGTGTCCTTTCTGTTCCCAGCACAGGGTCCTGTTTGCTCTGTCTGTCATGATGAGGGAGTAGAGTGAGGACAAAGAAAGGTCAGAGGCTTGAGAACTGCAGAGAAAGAAGAAAAATGGCTTATCAAATACAAACAAATCACCAAAATATGTATCATCTTTTCTGTGTTAGCTGCTAGCTAGTGATTGCTTAGGAACAAATCCAAAACATACAGTGTATTTATTTTGAATGTTTCTTCAATGATAAACAGAATATTAACTGTAGCTGAAAAATTCTTACAGTTTGTCAAAAGTAACAAACGATTTAAGGAAAGGGACGAGTTGAAGAATATCATGGCTTTACCCTGGAAACATTTTAAAAGAATATATTATCTTCTCTGCATGTTTGCTGATTTTCGTTTCTGTCCTATCCTATGTCTTATTTATAAGTCCAGTCAAATGAGAGTCAATTTAGCCATCAAGTTAAATGTTAAAAAACTTCAAGTTCTTCTAGAAAATAACATTATGTTTAAAATAAGCTAATGAAATTTTTCTAGAATTAATTTTTGAAGAAGGTGGCAGTGAGGGGAGATAAAATGATCTGAGCCATGGGTGGACAGAAGGAAAACCCAAAGTTTTTCAAGCAAGAATCCAGGGAGTTGGATTTCCTGGCGGTCCAGTGGCAAAGAATTTGCGCTTCCACTGCGGGGGGCATGGGTTTGCTCACTGGTCCGGGAAGATCCCAAATGCTGCATGATGCAGCCAAAAACAAAATGAATCCAGGGAGTTAAAACCCTGAGTAGCTGAGAACAAGAATAATGGAAGGTGCCAGCTACTGAGACCAGACGCTCTAGTTGAACTGTACTTCTTCTCTTAAGAAAACAATAGTGATCATGACTCCAACTTCAATCGAGTCGTGTAATAAAGCATCAACAGATCAGGCCTTACTTCATCTCATCCTGCAGTTTTGAGAATGTCCAGCTATTTTTAACTTGAGACATACTTATAGGAGTTAAATTTTTAAAAATGAAAATCAAAATACCATTATATTTTCTAATTCAACATTTGCCTGACAGCTATTTAAAGAACAAATAAAAATACTCTGAAAAGATTTTTTTAATTAACCAGTAAAATTTGTTTTGCTCAAAGGTGATATCCATGGTCGGGGATGAGGAAGGAAATCCAATTTTAAGCTTTACATTTTATCTATCTCCTACCTATATCTATATGTATACATTATATATTTTATTCATTACTAGCTTTATGATATTAGGTATTGTTTCTTTTGAAAGGATCAAAAAGAAACTTTAGATTCTGAATATTTTCTTGTGAATAACTAAATACTGTAGTTAATTTTATTCCTAAATGTGATTTTACAATCCTTTCATAGTTTGAATTTTCTTTTATAATGGCATATAGTGTGAGGAAAAAAGAGTTGTGTTACCATTTTCATTTCTTCAGTATTGCTCTGGAAGAAAGGTGAACCTCTCTTCAACCAGTGTCTTAACATCTGTTGAAGGAGCTGGTGCTGCCTTATCTCGAAGTACGTGGATTTGAAGGAAAGCACTTTGACTAGCGGAGGTAGAAGCCAACTAGATCTGAGATATTTTTAGCTTTTCATGAGAGTGGAGAGAGACTAGGAGCGCAGTAACAGAGATTGATGTCTTAAAGAGAGAAGGTGAGAAGGTCATTCTTGAGCAGCAGTACCCAAGGATAGAGAGCTGGGCCTAGCACACACCACACGTGCTCGTCAGTAGGACAAAAGCAAGGACGGTGACCCTATGGACGAAGTCTGTATCACTCATATTCTTTCCCTGGAACCACTTAAACTCAGAATTCAGATAAGATTCTATACAAGGGCTAAGAAAAAAACTAAAATGACTGACATTGAATTTTACAACATTCTGGTAGGTTAAGCCCTAGAGGAAGTTATATTTAATTCATAGTTCTATAGAAATGAGACTTCTTTCAATGTACATTGCTGACCAAATTTTATAGATGCTGAACTTACAACAATGGATATAGTACTATGTAGACTACTTGGTTAAACATCCTTTTTCTATATTTTGAGACATATAATTAATAAATAAATAAATAAATATAATTTTCCCCCCTGGGTTAAATAGTTCTTAAATAGGACTTAAACTTAACTGTAGGGGGCTTCCCTGGTGGCGCAGTGGTTGGGAGTCCGCCTGCCGATGCAGGGGACGCGGGTTCGTGCCCCGGTCCGGGAGGATCCCACGTGCCGCTGAGCGGCTGGGCCCGTGAGCCGTGGCCGCTGGGCCTGGGCGTCCGGAGCCTGTGCTCCGCAGTGGGAGAGGCCACAGCAGTGAGAGGCACGCAAAAAAAAAAAAAAAAAAAAAAAAAACCTTAACTGTAACAGGACAAATTTGATAAATTGGAATACATTAAATTGAGAAATTTTGTTCATCAAAGGCACTATTAGGATAATGAAAATTCGAGCAAGAGAATGTAAGAAGGTGTTTTATATCTATAAATTGAAGAGCTAAAGGATTCAACAAAAGATAAACTATCAAAATGGAAATATGAGCCCCAAATTTGAAGACTTCACAAATGGGATACTCAGAGAGCCAGCATACGTATGAAAAGAGGCTCAATTTTATTAGCTACCAGACAAATGACAATTCAAATATGACATTTCTGTATTCTCATCAGAATGCAAACATTTTTTTTAAAAAAACATATGCTGGGCTTTCCTGGTGGCGCAGTGATTGGGAGTCCGCCTGCCGATGCAGGGGACGCGGGTTCGTGCCCCGGTCCGGGAAGATCCCACATGCCGCGGAGCGACTGGGCCCGTGAGACACGGCTGCTGAGCCTGCGTGTCCGGAGCCCGTGCTCTGCAACGGGAGAGGCCCAAGTACCACAAAACAAACAAACAAAAAACTATGCTACAGTCACAGGGAATACTGTACAAGCAGGAATAAACTCGAACTGTTCACAGCAACATGGATGCATTTCACAAAGAACATGTTGACTGGAAGAAGTCAGGTGCGAAGGAATACTGGTGCAAGATCCTACTTTTCAGAAAGTGAGGAATAAAACTAACCTGGGGTATTAGAAATTAGAGAAGAGCTTTGCGGTGAGGCAGGGACTGAAGCCGGGTGGGAGGGTAAGGGGGCTTAATGCTGTTTCTTGACCTGTGCTGCTGGCCCAGGTGTGTCACTTTGTGAAAATCCTTTGAACTCTGCACTTATAATCTGTGCACCTTATATGTGGCTTTGCTTTACTTAAAAATGTTTACTTTAAAATAGTATCTTTTTTAAAAGTTGTTTATGCTTTCAGCTATCAGCCAAATTCCAATCTGCAGATTCATCGAAGGGGATTCATTTATTTAAAAGAAACTTGATATTTCTAAATTTTTACTGAAAATACATTCTTTTATTTCCATTTTGCATACCCTGAGGTACTTTTTCCCATCAGTAAATTTTAATATAATCTACTTCAGGGCTATACCTTTAGTTCATAATGGAAAACATTAACTACTACTTTCCAATAAACCGGGTAGCTGATCATCCCCAAAGTATTTCTCTCAAAGAATGAGACACGGGGAGTAAGAGAGAGACAGAGAGAGGGAGAGACCCCAGCCCCTACCATGCATTCGCCTCTGAAGTATTCAAATCGAACTGATTTGATCTGCTCTGAGCTTCATTAAGTCAAATGCAGCTGAGTAGACTCAGAGATAAATGTGGGAGGAGATAAAGTATTATAATGTCCCCCATTAAAAGCACAGTAAATAATTTCAAATCTGCTACCTGTACAGAACACTTTTCTACATTTCAGTTTTTCAAATTCTGGAAGATGAACAGATTCTAGATAGGAAAGCTCTCAGCAGGCAGCAAAACCACTGCTTCCTGGAGAGAAAGGAAAAACATTCTTTTACAGATCATTCCATTAAGTGGATTTTGACAGCTTTCTACTACTCAGAAAGACTTATTTCTTCTTTCTTTCTTTTCTTCTTCTCCTTCTCCCCCGCCCCTCTCCTTCCTTCTCCTCCTCCTCCTCCTCCTTCTTCTTGTAACATAACCACAGAAACTGTTTAGAAACCAGGAGCTACTTTACTCTAAAAAAATTACAAGTCCATACTCTTCAGTAAACAGTTTGCAAGCCCTGTGGCCAGAGCAAAGAAAAATAGATAAACATTTCTTAAAAGCTCTATCAAAGTATAAAAACTCCATAAATCTCAGGCATCTGAATCCTCAAGGACTGTTTCCGCCTTCTTTTTTCTTAGCTGTGTGGAGTCCAACTGAGGTGATCTTTGTCACATCCAAAAGTTTTTAGAGAGTTTTGTCAATAGCCTAGGGACACCGAGTTTATAGATTGCAATTACCTTTATAATAATAAAGTAAAATGCCATATCTGCTTTAATCTGTTTTCAAAATCTTTTATCTTTTATTTTTACAAATTTGATTATAGAAATCTCAATATAAAGCAGAATAAACTGGGGATGGTTGGGAAATAATTTCTGTATAAAAATATTTTATGCTACAAATTATTTAGTATGTTTTGCACATGTATTTGCAGCACATTGATATAACAGTAGGGGGAAGAATGCTTAAACCGTAGAATGTTAGATACATCTGAGCTTCACATTTTTATTTTACAATATACTTGCATCAGATCCTTGTTCTGTATAGGCACATAAAAATACTTCACAGAGGTGTTTGTATATAGACCGAAAGATAGCAAAGTGACTCAGATTAAAATTCAGTTTTGTTAATCCCTAGGCCATCAGTTTGGCTGTCTCCACCCGAAGCAAAAATAAGAGGGAAATAAAACCTTATAATACAGTTAATTTGAGACTGTGAATTTTAGTATATCTTTCCTTCTTTGATAGCCAGCTGGTTTCCTTTTAAGATCTAAAGATTTTTGTCCTTTATATATAGGTTTCTTCATCTCTCAGTTAGTACTTTATTCTAGCGTAGAGAAATGATCTAGGCATGAGAAAGTTGCTATATATTTAGGTTCTGAATACCTTGAAAGGAGAGTATTACCCAAATAAAAACCACTGTTACTCTTGGCAATTTTAGCAGAACTTTCTGTGGTATCTTTCTTGAGGAGCTCAGATGTTAATGTAATCAGTCAGAGATACTTAAGGATAATAGAAGAGTTCCTCTAGAAACAATGCAAGAGGAAATCGGTGGTATCATCAGGACTCTCTTCATTTCCTAAATCCAGGTGAAGGATGACAGGTGCCAAACATTTAATAAGACGTTACTGCTGTTCCTTGCACCAACGTTTCAACCCATGGATTATTCTTGGCCTCAATGCTGTGACAGGAAGCCTGGGCTAAGAGTAAAGGAAAACAATGAGTTCAACAAGAATTTTCTCAATGGATGCTGGGTGCCCAGCACTGACATTAGACATTGCAGTGCACATCAGAGCGGTGCAAAACACAGTCCTCTTTATGCTGAGCTTAAAAATATCAGTAGGAAGGCAAGATGTACACATGTGAAATGATTTGATAAGGCAAAGCGAAACCTAATTAAATGCTAAAAATATATGCTTCAATGATAAGTGTCAATGGAATTTCAGAAGGGAGAAAGGTCAGTGTAGGTTAGAGATTTTAGGGTAAGTTTTAGAAAAAATATGGAACTCGAGCTGTATCTCTAAGACCTAAAAGAATTTAGGAGTTTGAAAGGACTATAATTCCTGGAAAAGTGACTACTAGCTTCTTGCCTCTGACTCTTACACATAATATTCACTATACATAAAATAGATGTTCTTGTATCTCCTACTTTCCCACCCCACCCCATCCCTATCTAACTCTAAACTAGATTTTAGGTACAAAATATCACTTATTCAGGAGGACCATATCTGGTTGCCCAGTGTAGATGTAGCATCACTATGTTATCATAGTGATTCATAGTCTCTGAATTTTATTACACAGAATACTGTTGCGATTTTAAAAAATGCTGATCTCTCTTAAGGTCTCTCGTAAGGTCCATGAGGGCAGGGACTGTCTTGTTCATTGCAGTATACCCAGTGTCCGGTACTTACGATTCGTGAATACGTAAAGAATTGAGAGATCATATGCGCCATTACTCTTATTTAAAGGAGCCAACGTAAACTAAATGACATAGGTTGCGCATAAAGGTGTAACGGAGCCGACGCTACGATCATATCTGCAGTCTTGCACCCAGTGTTCTTTCTGCTCAAACGTGATGCCTCACTGGTATTGCACAGGGAAAGGGAGGCGGCAAAGGAGAGAGTCTTCCAGAGGAGTGAATGAGAAGTGTGAGAGGTCAGTGCTTTTCTCGAGCGCTCGACTTTTACAGCAAGGGGCCGGCGTGATGCGTTAGGTGTGTTTTCTAGCGTGCATAGTAGTCGGCCCCCACCGTCGCCTTCAGACACGTTGCCCACTATCTTCCTTTAAGACTTAAGTCTATTGCATTTTACCTGAGAGTGCAACCTTTTTGCTCTTGCTACTGTTTTTAGCAGAAATCACGTTTATATAGACCTTTAGTACAATTATTCGAAGGCTCTCCAATATTTATTCTTATAGCTCATTCAGTGCTGTTCTTTTATTCCACTCGAGAATTTAAAAATGTACCTGGAGGTAAATAGTTCTGGAAAAAAAAACTGGTTTTCCCAGCTTTACTGAAACATAATTGATATATAGCATCATGTAAGTTTAAGGTGTACAAGGTGATGATTTGATGCATGTTATATTGCAAAATGTTTACCAAATTAGGTTAGATAAACATTCTTCACCTCACATATCAATAGGTATCATTTTGTTGCCATTATGGATGGTGAGAACATGAGAGCTCTATTCTCTTAGCAACTTTCAAGCATACGGTAAAGTATTGTTATATATCATCACTGTGCTGTGCATTGGCTTTCCCAGAATTTATGGGAAGTTTGTGCTCTTTGACCAACATATTCCTGTTTCTGCCCCCTTAGCCCCTGGCAACCAGTGTTCTACTCTCTGTATCTGTGAGTATTCAATGTATTTAGATTCCACATATAAATGACATCAAACAGTATTTGTCTTTCTCTGTCTGATGTATTTCATTGAGCATAATACCCTTAAGGTCCATCCGTGATGTCACAGATGGAAGTATTTCCTTCTTTTTCATAGCTGAGTTGTATTTTACTGTAGCTATTTATAGTAAGATATCTATATCTATATATATGCATATATAGATATAGATAGATATACAGATATAATTCACATCTTCCCATCCTCTCCTTCTGGGACTCCAGTGGTACCTAGAATGCTTCTCTCAATGGTGTCCCATAAGTTCTCTAGGCTTCCTTCATTTCTTTTCACTGTTTTTTCTGTTTGCTTTTCTTGATGGGGCAATTCACAGATCTCCATTTCTTTGGGGCAGCTGAAAGTGTACTGTGTTCCTTTGGGAGTCCCCTGTTTCCCTGATTCTTTGTGATCCTTTTAGCCTTGGATTGGTGTCTGTGCACCTGAAGAGGCACTCCTCTCTTCCAGACTTCTGTACTGACTTCTGAAGGGCAATACCTTCTCGTGCAGGTGGCGGCACACTGAGCCTGCTGTGAGCCGGACTCGAGTGCTTGTAGGGCACCAAGGGCAGTGGCAGGTGGGGACTCCAGGTCTGGGAGGCGCGCTGCAGTGTCGGGTCAGTCCTCCGGCGTTCACAGCGTCGAAAATTGTGTGCTCCTTCCGGTGAGCCAGTGGGACAAAGGGTGCTTGAGCCCTCAGTAGTGCCTCCAGGCCCAGTGGCCATGGACCAGGTCTGGTGGTGGTGGTGGTTGGAGCACATGCTCAGGTGTGGGGACTGGCTGCACCTGCCTGGCAAATGCTGGCGGGTGCTAGGCATAGTGTTTGGGGCCAGTGCCGGCAAGGGCCGGCGTCAGCCGCAGGTGCACCGGCAGCTAGGGGGCCCTGGCTGTCAGCGTGTAATCTTGTGTTTCAGGACCTTCCCACGGTAGCCAGCAGCAGTGGAGTCCGGCGACAGGAGTCCGGTTGAATGTGCCGCCAAGGGGGTCACAGAGTCCTGGGTCATCTGCCAGTGTGGAGCCCCAGCTATGAGAGACAGGTGTGCGATGGAGCAGAGAGGGACTCAGGTGGCTGGCTTCCATGAACAGGAGTACCGTGGGGCACAAAGCAGGGAAATCTGCAGAAGGTCCAGGACAGCCGTGCTGGCCATTGGTTTCCTCAGTGACAAAGTCTCCTTGTCCTCTGCAGAGCAAGTCGCTGGGAGCCAGGTTGCTCCTGCTGTGTAGCTGACGTTGACGGCCCTTGTTCTTCTTCGTGTTCTCTGCCTTCCCTGTACCTCTCAGCTTTGCTAGTCTGCGAAGGGGGTGAAACGGAAATGGGTCCTTCTTGAGGTGCCCCCAGAGGCTGGGAAAGCTGGTCGCTCACCCCAGGCTCCCCTTCCCAGCAAGAGGATCTCTTTCAATCCGGGGAGTTTCTTGTTGGGTCTGAGCAGTGCCATCCTGAGGATGAGATGTGCAGACAAAAATGAAGCTGTTTTTCTTTTCTCTGGGTGTGGTTATGTTCAGGTTCTTTGGTTCCACCGCGCTGCTGAAGTTTCTGGAGCGGGTTCCTAAGCTCTTGCAGAACTCAATGTTTTATTTGTGCATAGCTACCAAACTCTTGCTGTTTCTCAGGGATTGGAGGCTGGGGGCACCTAATCTGCCATTTTGGTGACATCACCTAGCTTTTTCTTTTAAAACAGAATTCACACGTATGAAAATGTAGGTCACTTGAAATTTGGAAATAACTAGGAATTAATAAAAAGAAAATATGTGTTAAAATGTTGCAAGTTCGAAGTGAACAAAAATATTAGTTTTTCTTTTAGGTGTGTCTGAAAAAGTCTTTTGAAAACACTCCGTGTTTGTAGAAATACTTAAGACAATTCACAAAGAAGTAGCACAAGTGAAAATACCAGTTAAGCAGAGTGGGAAGAAGCGAGGACAAATTTCAAGAGTTTAGAACAGTATATGAAAAAACCAAAGTTTTCATCTAAATACAGAAACAATGTGTAAATGTGCCAACATGTTCAGGGACTCTTCATATCTTACACATGCTTTTCTTTCCCCTGTTCCTTCCATTCACAGAAACCTTACATTGATGCTTCATCCCTTAGGGAGAATGCCACGTCACCATGAACAGAATCGCAGGAGGGAAAAGGGGTGGGATTTTGAGACCCCAACAAAGGGCCTCACATAACAGGAGAAGGGAAGAAATAAGAGCCTGATACTAAACGACTTCCTTTTTCAAACTGATAAAAATGTTCACACTTTTCTATTTCCTATTTTGACCTAGAAGTACTGAAAATAACTAAAGAAAAACGACTCTGCTCGTGAAGTTAATGTGACTGAAGGCAATCCAGCTCTTTTCTGGATTCTTAAAGAAATTCTCTCTAGGCGATATGATTTTCTCTTGGATGAACAAATCAGGCATGCCCAGCTGTCATATACAACATATGTCTAAGTGGTGTGTACCGGTCTGGGTTACAGTGGATGGGAGTGGAAGTCAGGACCACCTGGAAACGAGGACTCGAGTGCTCTCGACAAGATACGCTCTTGGTGAATTCCCCATGTGCACGTGTAAAGCATGATGTTACTCAGACCGAAAGATGATGAAATCAGCACCAAGCATTAAGTTCATGCCCTCCTTTACAGAAAAAAGAGGAGGGATAGTATGGGATGAACTACATGGCACGAGAAGTTTGTGATCATACGTGGTGCCTAAAAAATGCATATGAAGCAAGGTTGTTACTATATTCCAACCTGAAGGCTACAATGGCAATGCTACATGCCTCACGTGTGTGTTTATTCTGAAAGAATTCAAGGAAAACTTACTATACCCAAGACGTTATAAAAATCCTCATAGGAAAAACAAATATGCACCAAACAACGGTGACCGATGGCAGATTTGTGATCTCTTAAGTACTCCCTGGTCCACATTATCTCCTCTCCAGAACGAGGACATGTACTTTGAAAGCGGCCTTTCTGTTTAGTTTATTTACACTCTCTCCTGCCCAATTCCCATTCCAATCAGCACACTTTTTAAGAAGCTAGGAACAGCTAAAAATGAAGTGTACGGCTTTTTAGAAAGCAGAGAGAAGTAGCGGGCTGGGAATTAAAACATGCACCGAAGATTCAAAACTTTGTTTGTAGATATATTACCATGATCCTTTTGGTTGCAAAAGACAGAAACTCAAATAGATCTACTGTAGACAAGAGGGAGAACGGACTGGTCTGCTGAGTCCAAAGGGAGGGTTGAACCACTAAGAGCAGGGCAAATGGGATTGGGAGAACCTCTGGGGAGACTTGAACTATGACCTCAAAGGTGACAGTGTCATCTTCATCTCTTCTGGATTGGTTTCTCTCAGTGTGTTTTTCACGCTCACTTCCTTTATGTTGTGGAAAACAGGAACATTGATTATTCTCATTTTAATATTCTATGGCTTGAACCACAAACTAATTACCCAAGTTCAAAACCCAGAATAAGTTTGATCGGTTTCCTTCTAAACCAGTGACATGGGACGATCAAGGAAAAACAGAGCAACCGTCACCGGAACGTCTTGGGTGGAGCTGAGGGAGACACACTTCCTCAAGGAAAACAGTCCCGATCCGTTGGCCCACTTGTTGCACATCAGTGCTCATTGTGTTAGTCGACGTCCCTCGTAAAAAGATCCACATGATGAGTCCTTGTACTTTAAGACCAGAAAAGGATTTCTTCCCCCAAAGCAGGTTTTTATTGGACAATGAAAATGACAGAGCCCGTCATACTTCCTATTTTTGCTATTGCAGCCAGAAAGTTTAGAATTAAATTAAAACATACAGTTCAGTAACCAACTTACTTCAGGTTCATGGAAGTATTCTCCATTGTTGTTTATAACATGTCTTACTTTTTTTCAATTATTATTATTTTTTTACTGTCCTTTTCCTTGCCTTTTAAAAAATAAGTCCTTTGATTTTTTTGGAAGCAGATGAAGACCAATAAATAAACATGTAATCCAAAACATTGGTCTCATGGGCCCTACACTTGCTAATACAGTCCCCTCAGATGAGTGCTATGGGCCATTTAGTATAATCTTAAAAGGACATGGAAAATTCTCTGTTAATAAAAAAAAAAAAAAAAAAAGAAAGAAGCCCAGTTCATACGTACAGGGAATAGATTTGTGGTTGCCAAAGGCAGGGTGTAGAGGTGGGTGAAATGGGTACAAATGGGGATCAAAAGGTACAAACTTCCAGTTACTAAGTAAGTAAGTCCTGGGGAATCTGACGTACAGCATGGTGACTATAGTTAATACTGTAGTGTATTTATATTTGAAAGTTGCTTAGAGAGTAGATCTTAAAAGTTCTCAAAACAAGAAAAAAAATTCGTAACTATGTGTGGTTGAGGATGTTAACTAGACTTACTGTGCTGATCATTTCACAATATCTATAAATAGCAAATCCTTACCTTGTATACCTGAAACTAGTATGATGTTACATGTCAATTACACTTCGATAAAACAATTAATTAATAAGGACATTGTTGGTTGGGTAGCTAAATTTGAATAATTCTAACTGCTTTGATTCGGAAGTTTCAAGCATTTTACTATTTTTAATTACTGACCCTTTTGCACTTACTCTTCCACTACTAGGCCTTCCTGAAATCCCCTCACTTATTCCAAATGAATAATCACCATTTTTGAAGAAGCATAGATATCATCCCTCTAATTGTGGTATTGGGAGAAGTTTACATATACCAGCAATTCTCTTCCAACAGAAGAGAACAGTTTGCCCTATAGGAGAGGACTCTGCTTTGGCTGTCGAGGAAACAGTAGTGACAGCGGAGGAGAGCCAAAGGAGGGAAAAGCAGTAAAAGCAGGAGCGGACGGTGCCCTGATACATGCTGGCCCTTCACATCATGTGCTTATGTTTATTGGTTGACTTCCCCTTGTAAATGACTAGAAAGATTTACTGCTTCCTGCTTTCCTGTAGTCATGATAAAAAGCAGTCCTTGCAAATCTCAGCTGGTAGAACTGTATAGCGATGAATGGGATGAAGTTAGTAGATTTTAAACGGGAGGCAAATATCTTCCGATGCAAAATTTTCCCTTTTTAACACTGTCAGTAATTTGTGGTTTCCTTTGTTGAGATGCACAAAGAGAATTGTGTAACAGAAAATATTAGACACCCTCTGGCTTGTGATGAGTGACTAGGTTTTCTCATAATTTACTAGACCTTAGGTTTTTGCCTCCACAAAAATGCCATTAGACCCAAAGAATGAAAGAAAGTTTCTCTGTAACATGGATAAAATATTATTTGGGTTTGTAACATAGCTATCCATACAAATTTCCACTAATTCTTGATGATAAATTTTTCAGTGAAGCCTTGGGGCAGCCACGTGAAAGTTAGCTCTGTGGTTCGGAGCTAACTTTTCCTGGGGGGAGGATCATTATTGTGTGATATCACTGAGGGAGATTGCGTAGAATGAGTAGAGAAGAGGGTCCAGAAAAGCACCCTAAGGATGAACAACATGGAACACCCACAAGTAAAAAGCAAAGGAGACCAAGAACAGTGGCCAGCTAATTGGGAGAAACATTGGAAGAGAGTAGTATCAAAAAACCAAGGAGTGTCAGGCACTTTATGTGAAGAAGGAGTCAGAAGAGGACACTATCAAATGCACCAGAGAGATCAAGAACCATAAGAAATGAAATGAGTAAATGTGGCATCTTAGACTATCTAAAATACAAAGCACCATTTTCCCCCACAAAATTACATTATGATCTAGTATAGTGTGTTACAATTATATTAGATAATAAATTTAAATTAACAGACAACATACTCTGAAACACATTAGTGAAAAGTAGTTTAGTTATTGTAGCCTAAACATCCCCAGTTGACTTCATCCAGTGAGTTGAGAAATTACAAAACATGAATTTTCTGTTTCAGGGAAATCTTGATACTAACAAAGGCTGAGAGGAAATTCAAAGTCAGACAATACTGAGACTTCAGTTAAGTAAAGGAAATGGGGAACCTAAATTGTACAGTCCCTGCTACCCGCTCTTTACCTGACTGAGGTCTTCCACCCCTACACACACACACTCGCGAGCACAGCCCGCATGGTCAAGATCACTGACAGGAGGCATTAGGGGCACAGGTAGAGGAGGAACTGAGGTGGCCAAATTAGTTAACCAAGAAGTCACTACATTGTCAAGGAAGTGCTAAGTCGCTTTCCATATTCCCCTTCCTATGTTCACTGGGTCATTTAGCTATAAGTTCCTAGACCGTGAGAAGCCACATGCAGAGCTGACTCAAAAGGTGTATATATTACCCAGTATCTTGGCTTAGAAAGAATGCCAAAAAGATAAGTGTTGCATTTCTTATTGTAAATAGGATAATTTCTGATATTAGGTAGGAATATTTGGGGACGGGTATATATGGAAAAAAATGTCAAAGCATCCTTCTTTGGGAGACTTACCTAGCACCTTCCCAAGAGTCCTGATGGGCCATAGGACCAGGCATATAATCTACGCTGGGCCATTCAGAGAATCCTCAAATTGTCAACAGCTGGCTCAGAGAGGATTATGTGATCTAAGCAGAGATAAACCAATATTTTTCCCTAGGATTGTCTAATAGAATTGAGAAGGAAAAAAAGAGAGGAAAAAAAAAAAAGAGCAAGAGAGAGTGAGAGGGGAGTAGGAGAGGTGGAGGGAGGGAGGGAGGGAGAGAGATAAGAGATAGTCTGCATGCTGAACTTGGTAACTAGGAACGTGGGTCCCCGGCTGCCAGCAGCTATCTGCATGCATATGAAAATAAGCCATAGAGAAAAAGCAGAGTAGAGAGACCGAGAGAAAGAGACAGGCCTGACAATATTATTTTAGTGCCTGGATTTCACTGGGCCTGAAGATTCTCCTCTAGACCTCTCAGTGTGGTAAGCCAGTGAATTCTCAAACTAGTTTGATTTGACTTTCTGATACTTGTGTGTAGGAATTTTTAATGTGACCATGCAAATCAAATCAGACACAGATAACAAGCACTGGAAAAATACAACATAGTCCTACAGAAAATGTAGGAATTTCAACTCAATATCAGGAAAGGTTGGGTAAATTATATCCGCCCTAATACATGAGCAGAAACCTGCAATTATGCCCCAGGCTCTTAGCTACATGTAATGAAAGGAAATATACACTCATTTGAAATGAATCATTTACATTTCAAGCAGTTAAACAGTGGAACCATCTGCTCTTCATGGGTCCAGGAGTTATTCTTTGTAATGCTCAAATGTCATAAGGACATAAATAATATAAAATGACAAAACTCACTTGTTCGAACAAGGATTAAACTATAAATATATGTGTCCATGAGCTGTATACACATTTACGACAAACACTGGAAAATAGAAAAAAGCATATTCAATTTTAAAATACATCTTCTCTGTTTTTGTCAGAAACACTTAACCCCAAATCAAGTGTGATCATTATAAATCTGTATTAAAACTTCGAGAGCTTTCTAAGCCATGACCCAGATGAAGGCTCATCAGTCTCTTCAGTGACCCAACAAGCAGGGGAGGCATGAGGAATTTCTTCGTGCCTTGAATAATTCAAAGGTAAAGGAAGGCCTTGCAGGCAGAATGGACCTCATATATGGAAGTGCTTACTTCTACTTCTATATTGTTTCACCACCTGCCAGTAGAAACACACACACACACACACTCACACACACACTCACACACTCACACACTCACACACACACACAATTTTCTTCTCTTGTTTCTTCCCTAGGATGTCCAGAAAAGACCGCAAAGCTCCTTTCCACAAAATAAAGAAAAAAGATTTTGTTTTCTGACTCCTTATTCCACAAATCCCAATTCCTGTGCCCCAATTAAGGCTGTCATCCAAAGGCCTCGAACTCTTGAAAATCTAAATTATTCTATCTTCCTAGAACATAACTCTGACTCTAGGGTTTATGTGTAATGTAGTCAGTAAACACAAGGTATTACTGGTTCCTCAGGGGGGAAAGTACCTGTAGGCAACTTTAGCAAAGGTAATTACTGTGTCTGTCTTCATGTAGCTCTTTGAGGAAAAAACACCTATTGGGCCTTTGTCATTGGAAGAGGTATGCTTTTTCTTTAAGATGTCATACTTATCAGTGATCACTTTAAATTTCTTCTAACTGATCAAATTCTTATTATGCTTGAACTACCAGGAAGCTGAAAGCCAGATTTATAGCACCTTATATTAAGCCCTGTGTGCCTCTTTGTACAGTAACAGTTAATGGTTTGAATTGTATGCACCTGAAATTCATATGTCGAAGTCCTAACCTTAGGACCTCAGCATGTCACTGTAGTTGGAGACAGGGCCTTTAAAGAGGTATTTAAGGTAAATGAGCACCTAAGGTAAATGGTTGGTTCTTCATCCAATACAACTGGCATACGGACAAGAAGAGGAGATTGGGACACATACACACACAGAGGGAAGAGCATGTGAGGATACAGGGAGAAGATGCCATCTACAAGTCAGAGAGAGAGACCTCAGAAGAAACCAACCCTGCCGACAGCTTGGTCCTGGACTTCCAGCCTCCAGAGCTGTGAGAAAATTAATTTCTGTTGTTGAAGCCTCCAGTCTGTGGTACTTCATTACAGCAGCCCTAGCAAATGAATGAACCAAACTTTCACAACAGTTTCACAATTTCCGCACTCAAAATTTCTGTTTCCAGAGATGCTTATTTTAATCTTCATTATGGTAGAAACCCTCATAAAGTTCTTCCTCAACTTTCTGAAGTGAACCGATTTTATTCCCTGTACCTCTCAGTATGTTGACGTTTGAGATTGTTCACCAGCAGCCTGAAGTTCTTGAGTCGTCTTACACTCACATCTTAGACTCACATTTTACTATCGGTATTTGGTGTGTCTTTAGCTAACACATTGTCTGGCGTCCTAGAAGTACCAGCACCACCTCACACTTGGGTTTCTGTTGAAACAGAAAACTAATCTTGATGCTTAGTTTGCCCAGCCTACAATGAAGGTCAAGCTTCCACAGCTATGAAACAAAGAAGTGAGCTCTGGTGTGTTGCTAAGGAAGGTGAATCCTAAGAAATGATCGTCCTGAATCTTTGGGACAAAATTTTTTAAAGAAAGAAACAAATGATCAGTTGTCAGTGATAACCTGAGAACGGTTGACCAAAATAGCTTTTGCACTTACAGCTGGGAAATCTCCATCACCCATGGAGGTTTGTTCTGCTCTTCACTTCAAGGTGGCTATCCTCATTCCAAGTCAACAGTCATCCATTTTTAGTGTTACCTGGAGCAGCTGCACAGAGGTCAGGATGCAAACCAAAGAAACACATGCTTTTTCCATCTGCTTTTCACCTCAAGTGGATGATTCATGTATCCCCTGGATACCTGACAAAATATATATATTTTTTTCTTACATCTTTGTAATATGTTGAAACAAAGAGTTAGAAGAGGTAGATGAAGAGTGAGAGGAGGAGGAAGGAAAAATGGAATAAATGAGCAAAGAAAGGAAAGAATTAAGAAAACATGATTTAAAATAAAAATGTCATTAGGCCTTCGATATAAGAAAATGCCTGCAACCATTCAACCTCAATTGATGTTTTCCATCTCAAATAAAATATGATTAAACGTATGCAATATTAATTATTCTGGGTAGGTTTATAATATGAAATCTTCAACAAATATTTTCAACAACTAATTCCTCCTGGGTCATGCTATATATGTCTGTCCCTCTCTGAAATGAAACAGCTGGCAATTCCTCAGTTCCCCGTAACTACAGGGCCAGCTCTGAGGATTCCAGAGAAAGTGCCGGGGAGCATCTTCCTGTCCATGTGGGTAGTAGGGTTTTTGGGGTTTGGGGGGACAATTTGGGTTTAAATATCTAAAATACTTAGTATCCGCAAAGCCTTTAACTTGACACCTACCAGTAAAAGAAACTAAATAATATTAATCAGTGTCCAGCAATTCGAGTTGAATCATGATTTCAACGATCCTGCTCTCCGCATAGATGAAACACTGTATCGTCAGATCACTCTCCCCATAGCCCTGATAACAGAACTGTAATACAGAGATGTTTCTGCACATTGGCCTGCCCTTTAAGGGTGGGAAAATTTATTTATGTCTACTCATTCTTTAAAACACACACACCCACACCCACACCCACACCTTCCTTCTAATATGTGTACATCTTTGTAAGAGTTATAAGAACAAGGAAATAAGTAAGCCCTGGCCTTGCCCTTAAGGACATCACATTGTGCAGGAGAAGTGAGATGGGAAAGAGACCAAAACTCCTTAGTATTTACTATAAACCAAACACTGCTGAGCCCTGGAGTCAAATATAACTCCCAAGTTCATGGAGACTGAATCCCGCAAGGAAAGAAAGTAATTACATTTGCATATAGCTGTGACAGATGCATGAATAAGAAGTACACAGTGTTATGAGATTCTGTATCAGGGGTCATCAAACTATAGCTATGGACCAAATCCAGCCAACTGCCTATTTGTGTACAGCCCACAAGCTAAGAATGGATTTAAAATTTTTTAATGGTTTCATTTTAAATGGTTATTATATAGGTACCCATATAATATTCTTGATTTTGCCTGTTGGGCCGCAAAGTTTAAATTATTTTCTATTTGGTTCTTTACAGGAAAAATTTGTAGGCTCCTGTTCTATACCAGAGAAGTTTGACCAAGTTGGGATGATAAATATAAACCAACTAAAATTTACAAATGTCTGTGAAATAAAACAGTTAAATATATATTTTGTGTCAGTCATTTCATAGAAAAACATATACATATATACTCAGAATTAATCTGAAAATAGATTACATAAAGTTATATTGTATATGCAACAGAGCAGAGGATCATGTAGTATATAGGGTCAGGTGACACGGGGTTTTTGATACTAGGTTTTTCTCTATGTATCTATTGCAGGGACAATTTTTATGGAAAAAGAATTTTCTGTAGTTAGAAAGTGTCTCTGGTGGTCTCAAGGGTAGGTTAGAAAGTGAACTGGGACAAAGTTCACTTTGAAAAAAGTATTGAAATCATAGAAGGAAAAAAATATATTTTTCTACTTTCTTTTTAGAGAATCAAAAAAATTCACACTCTTCTTGAAGGTTGGAATGGGAGATGAGGAGGTTTTTGGATAGTTCCCATCAAAATAGAATACGTGATGACAGCAAGAGCGGTTGAGTGCAAGAATGGGGAACTCTAGCTTGGCAAAGAATAAGATTTTCTGCTTTCTACATATTTCTCCTGATTCAAAATTATAAAATTTAAAATTTTCTCAGTGTGACTAGAATCAGGGTATCAGGACTGTAAATCACTACGAAAGGAAAAACAAAGAGAACTCTTGTGATATCAGTGAGGACATTCTGAGCAAACTAAAACTTTTCAAGCCAGCTCGGAACAAGTTAGGACTGTTACCTTTGAAACCCTGATCTGTTCAATGGTGTTAACTTCAGCTTCTTGAATCACTAGGTTTAAGGAGATCCTTCTCAATGTTTTCACTGCTCCAAAGAAAAAAGTCGAACACTACCTTTATGGGTAGGAAATAACTTGTGAATCGGTATCACTGAGGTCACTGAGGTAGTTGATGCCACAGGCATAGCTATAAATACATAATGTCTATCTAAAATGTGTAAAAAGAAAAGCAACTCTTTTTCAGGATGATGAAAACAGAACAAGAATGACAATAACAACAATGCAGATGAAGAATTCCTTTGTTTCGGGCTTCCCTGGTGGCGCAGTGGTTGAGGGTCCGCCTGCCGATGCAGGGGACACGGGTTCGTGCCCCGGTCCGGGAAGATCCCACATGCTGCGGAGCGGCTGGGCCCGTGAGCCGTGGCCGCTGAGCCCGTGCGTTCTCCGCAACGGGAGAGGCCACAACAGTGAGAGGCCCGCATACTGCAAAAAAAAAAAAAAAAAAAAAAAGAATTCCTTTGTTTCAAAATGCTTTATTTCCCAGAAGAAATTAAGTAAAAAACCAATTTTAGAGTAGTTGATATCATGAATAACAGTTATTATTAAATGTAGTTTTACTTGTTTTATTCAAAGTTACTCACTGTCATTGTAGACTTTGCGAACTTTTCTGTATGCACAAGGTTTATATTGCAGCCTCCTCTTTCACGGGCCCTGAGGAGGAAACTTAGCTAATCTCTGTAAACGAAGGAAGGCAAAGACAACTTGAGCCTCAGAATCTTATTAATATATGTAGTGAAAAAGGTGATAAATAAGTGGATTGAAAGGATGTTCAAAAGCATTGTAAAAAAAATTAACATGTAATTAAACATGTAGTAATGATGGGGTGACCTTAAAAGCTATTGTACTAACAATAACTTCCAAAATAGTTGCAAATTGTGATGCTTCTCGAGATTAAAAAACAAGTAGTACATTTCCTTTTAGGAAAAAGTTCAGTGGAACACTGTTTTTGTTTTTGTTCTTTTTAAGAGACCATTGAGACTATTTTGTACTGCATTATAATAAATCCCTCAGTAAATATTAATATATTTTAACAAAAGAAATAGAAGAATGAATGAAATATAGCCTAGTTCCAGCCAGTACATAGGCATTTATGGCCTAACGTTTCATTTTAATTTTTATTCTAACTTTACCTTAACTTTTTTTCTATTCCGATTGTTTTGAAGTTATAATTTACGCTCTTGACTATTTTTAAACTACTTGTCAGCCCTTTGTAATCCTTGTTTGGAAAAAAGGGGTTATGAATTATCAAATAAGAAGATAGCACTTAACATTTAGAATACTGTGAGGGAAAGAGGAAAGCAGAATCCTATAATCCTTAGCATGAATTTTTTTCCTCATGTGATTTGTATGGCCAATGCTAGATTAGTAATGATTATACATATTCTAATAGTCAAGATGTCCAAGTTCAACTTAGGAACCCATAAGCCAAGCACCTATGAGTACTGTATCCACCTCTAGACTGATGTGCCTGTCATTTTCTTCCTGTTTCAAATATCATGCTGCCCAATAAGATTGAGAAAATAACCCAGTGAATAGCATTCAAATGTTTGTAGAGTTTAAAATCATTGCAGGTAGACTGTAGATGTCAACTGAAGTTAGTGTAAGTGAGCAGGTCTGGACTTCAAGATTGACTGCCTCACTGGGGCAGACTCTATCAAGTTCATACAGTTTGATACAATACAGGTAATAAGGAAAATAGTTTTTAAAAGCCTGTTAAGTATTTCTAGTTCACTTGCTACAATATAGGATATAAAAATAAGAAGCACAGCATTGACTACTTATGAATCTTTCCACTGTTCAATGGATTTTTAGATTATACTTCTCAATATCATCTCTACAGAAAAGGTAAACTATGGCACTGCTTATTATAAATAAATAAACACGCACGTATATACATAATAAAAAAGTCCCACAAATCATATGCCTAATCTCAGTAGGCTGATAAAATGAGAAAATATACATAAAACAACAGATTTTACATTGATAATGATTGTAGGAAAACCTTCCAAGTTGTGTACTGGTTGATCAAACATAAGAATTTAAAGTGAGGTTGCTTTAGTTTTTGTTGTTTGTTCATCTTACTGAACGTTTTGCTTGTCAAGTGTGGTGGTTAATTTCATGTATCACCTTGACTGGATTATAGGGTACCCAGATATTCGGCTAAACATTACTTCTGGGTCTGTCTGTGAGAATGTTTCCAGATGAGATTAGCATTTTAATTGGTAGACTGAGTAAAGCAGAGTGCCTTCCCTAATGTGGGTGGACACCATCCAGTCCATTGAGGGCTTGAATAGAACAAAAAAGCAGAGGAAGAGAGAATTTGCTCTCTGTGCTCGCCTGCGTGAACTGAAACATTGGTTTTCTTCTGCCCTCAGACTGGGAATGACACCCTTAGCTCCCCTGGTTCTCAGGTCTTCACACTCAGACTGAAGTACCACTGGCTCTCCTGGGTCTCCAGCTTACAGACTGTAAATCATGGGACTTCTCAGCTTCCGTAATCATGTGAGCCAGTCCATTGTAAGAGATATCTATTTAGCTGTCTATCTACCTACCTATCTAGTTCTGTTTCTCCGGAGTTAGGAAGTTGGAAAAGTAGAGGTTTTTGTTGACTTTGTGGATGGAAATGCTCTAAAAAAATATGTGGGCCGTTCTCTGATAGAAATGGAACAGGAGTTGGATCCTGGGTAGCTGTTTCCCTATTACTTGAAGAACAAAGACTATTTCTAGTCATAGGGGGCTGCTATTTATAAATCTTGTTTTTATATTTTTTGATGTTTTCTAGTTTATTCTTTTAAAAAGATGGTGCTAAGGGGACAAGCTGGAACACACCCTAAGGCAGGAAAATTCCTTGGTGAGATTTTTAAAATTCCACCGAAATATTAATCTGCCATTGTTTTTCTTGGAACTCTAGAAAACTTTATTGTTTTCTGTTTTTGCTCTCAGTTCTGTAGGATATTTAATTTTTAAAACGTGGTTCATTCAGAAGCTAGTAAGTAACAAGAGTGTTTCAGTGTGTTAGACAATAGCATTTATAGATAGAATTTTTATATCTCTCCTTTAATATTGGATCACAGAATTGCCACACAGTGAAGTTTCCAACTCTAAACAACAAATGATCAAAACACATGGATCACTCATGCAAGGGGGTCTTAGGAAAAAGAAAAGATGGCAGAAGTGGGGAGAGGCTCAAACACTGTGACATCAAAAGATCAGATTTTTCTGAAAACTAATTTTACACCCAGCTTTTCAATTCTTTTTAAATATTGGTGTTTCTTGGCTGATGATCACTTGATAGGATCACACAGATGAAATAACACTTCTCATTTTCCAGGTATAATTAAATTCAACAAAAGCAATATTCAACACAGAGATTAATACACAATGGATAATTATGTGCACTGAGTTCTGTCTCCCAGCGTAGAGAACCTAATTAGACCTTAAGGGACAATGCATCTCTGCTAATCATGTGTGCCAGTCACAGCCCATGTGCCCTCAACTTCTAGCACTCTGTCGATTGTTGAATATTATTCAGCTGTTTGTTTTTCTCAGCGCAAATTCCCATACTTCATTTTCTGTTTTGAACACTTTCCCATATTAATGAAATAATTGCAACATTTAATTTTTTTGTTAAATGCAAATGGTTTTAATTACCCTTCTAGAATTACATGCACATATATGCAGAGAAACCGCACTGAAATTTTAAAATTTGAATTGTTTGCTATTATAATGAAATAAAAGCTGTTTCAACATGACTTAGCAGCAGATGTTATTAGTGCGTTATGCACATAAACTCAGTTTACTGGTGGTAGCTTACCATTTGTTCAAATTAAAG
This sequence comes from Kogia breviceps, assembly GCF_026419965.1. Lineage (NCBI taxonomy): Eukaryota > Metazoa > Chordata > Mammalia > Artiodactyla > Physeteridae > Kogia > Kogia breviceps. The sequence goes on along the minus strand of NC_081312.1, from coordinate 179,541,981 downwards.
AATTTATTCTGTCCATAACTCTAAAGTCATTTGGTTCTATTTTTTGAGGTCATTTCAATTAATAAAATGAAAAGTGTTTGACAATGCCAAACTACAAGTATTACTTCTGTAGCCCTGTTTCATTCTTAACTTTTCCCCCCATATTCATTACAAGTTATAAAATGCAATTGGCTTTAACTGTTTTAAATAGACATTTTTTTTCAGGCAGTTTCTTTGGTTTGAGGGGATCTGAATGAGTCTGGAAAACTAGATTGTAAAATAAAATAAGTTGAAATAAAATTCCATTAGCGCAGTCAAAGCCCAGAGGAGATCAGTCTAGAATAAAGAATTTAAAGGAATTCATTATAAGAATGAAAACTGCTGTCTATACAGACAGATGGAACTTTGGAGGTAGAAAATCTCCTCAAATATGTATTGGTTACAGGTATATGACTGCACAAATACTGGTATTAAAAAGTCATTTAAGCTCATTAATTTAGCACAGTGGTTTTCAACCACTGATATTCATCAGAACCATTTGTAAAGTTCTTTTCTTCCTTATTTTTAAAAACACACATGCCTGGACCAGCTCGTGGAGATTTTGACTCAAGAGTTTTGGAAAAGAGCATGTAAATCTGGAGGATTACAGTCTCCACCGATAATTGATTTATTTGGAATTGAGATTGAAGAAGCTTACTTATAGATTTTTTAAAAATTGATTAAATCAATTAACTACACACCTGACTCCTCCTCCCTAAGTCTTTAAGAAGAAAAATAATCGATAGAAGCCAACCCATGTGTCGCTCATACATTGGGATTATGACGGGAAATTTAAAGTAACTATGCAAGATATATTAAGGAATAAAGCAAAAAAGGTTGATATATTTAACAGCTGAGCAATTTTAGCCAAGAAATAGATGGCAGAGAAACGCAGAAAAATGTAACTTATCAAAACAGACACAAATGAAATATCTAAATAGAATATAAACTATGTCTATATTCAAAGATATATATTAGGTATGTTTTATTAAACCACTGACATTCCTGGAGACTTATTTCCGTGAGGAAGTTCCCGAGCCTCTGTTCTCTTTTTTTACTGAACTAAAAATTACTGATCTAGAAGTATGAAATAATAAACAAAGCTAAATGTCAGCATTTAGGCCAAAGTCAAATAGTAAGAGCTTCATTGTACGGGAGTCATGATGTGATTGGGAGGCATATTTCTGGGATTGATGTTATTCATCTCTCTGAACATTTTTAATCTTTATCAAGTTCATGCTGGGAAATTACCATAAGTCATAAATGGGATAAATACAGAAGATCACCATGGAATGGAAAATAGTGCTTACAGAGGATCCAAGAAATATCTGAAGCATATGAAAACCAGGCTATGAAATTACTGTTTTCGGGGAATTCCCTAGCCGTCCAGTGGTTAGGACTTGGCACTTTCATTGCCAGGGGCCTGGGTTTCATCCCTGGTAGGGGAACTAAGATCTGTGTGAGCCGCACAGTGTGGCCAAAAAAAAATAAATAAATAAAATAAAAAATAAATTACTGTTTTCCTTAATCTAGACCTGAAAAAACAGTAAAATTATATGAGACACTTTTCTGTTTCTTGGAATTTGAAGGTGAATACTTGACTTAAGAATCTCTCTATTGACTTAAGAACCTCAATTCCCCATGAAAAATAAACAGGTTATTAGGTTATAATAAAACAAAGGCCGTTTTTGGTTCTAAATTCTATGATCATGGGAATTTAAATAGAGAGCAATGATCCTGGCAGCAGACATTGAAATAGTATAGAGTAAGAATCACAACATTTTAAAACTCTTGCGATAGCCACCTGAAAAATCAATGGAGACGATGGTAAGTTGAAATTACCATGGTATCAAAATGAGTCACAAAATGGAAGCATTTTTCCTTGGTAAACAATCTGTTGACTTGATTTGCTTCTCTGTGGAGGAAATGAAATAAGAAGGAAATAGAAAGGTATAGGCAGAAAGAGCTGAAGTGTTGATACTCAGAATGACTTCTGAATTTGTCTCTATAAGTGTGTACATTCCTGGGAAATCTACCTAAACTAGGTAAGCCTCAGCTTACCCAAATATAATACAGGAATAATAATAGTCACTTCAAGATATTGTTGAGAAAATCAGTGACAGTGTTCTTAGTGAGATACTTGTCATGATAGATGCTCATGAATAAATATTATGGTATCCTGATAATTAAATTCATTCAAGGTATGCTATTGTGAAAAACATTATATTAGCTTCTACAGGTAGCTAGTAGGTAGCTTGTATTTTCTTAATATATTTACACACAGATAATTCACTTTACTATGGAAAAAAGTTTAGAAGATTAAATCGTAGGATACAATTTAGTTGGTTAAATTCAGGGTAGAAGATAGTAAACAGGCCCAAGTAACCAGCTAAGCAGTGACTCACAGATTTCAGAGAATCCAAAATTTTTGGTTTTCACATTTAATGTGAATTAGTTGCCAAGAGATTCAACTATGTTTTCCTTACCTACTGTGTTATATCTGCTCGAGATACATATTTGAAATTATATTTGTAGTAAGTTTAAAGTCTTAAATTCTAGTTGTTTTGAAAGTACAATTCAAGTACTAAACTTGAAACCTTGGCTTCCACAACCATTTTCTTACTCTCAAGCCCCTTTCAGTCTACAGAAAAGAATTTTCTGTGTTCTTATCACTTTTCCCTTCTCCCTCCTCCTCACAAATTCATCTGTGAATGTCTCATTTTCTGCTTTGCCATACTGTTGCCTAACATGTGTTTGCTTCCCCCTTTCTCCCATGGCAAGAATTCATTAAAAGAAATGATAACTAAATGAATGGCTTTCATTCATTTAATTTAAGATATGTGAGTGGGAGTGTTCTCAAATAGCTAAACCATCTAGGTTAAAAAATGACTCATTAGACTAAATGTGACAACTTTTGGCACTGAGCTTCCATTGGTAAATAAAATAATCAGAGCGTATGGTCTGGGCCTAGAAAACACATGCGAACAAACAAAACCTATACCACTAGGAACCATTCCTACCACAACTATGCTCCCATGGTCACATTGGTTACATTCTACGTGACCTTACAAAGTGGATATTCAAGCTGTGTGGGAACAACATAGCAGATACAAAGCACAATCACCAAAGAGGGAAAAGAAAGGGTAGTTCTAAGCATTAGTGTCTAGTCAGCATTGTGATTTAGTTCTTCAGGGCCAAAGTTATATGGGAAAAATATATAACTTTATAGAGTTTAACCCGTTGCTACACTGATAGAATAAATCCTTGTTTTAGTGTGCCTCCTTACTAAAAAAAAAAACATCAAAAATGTAGTAGTTGTAATTCCATCATTCATCTTTGAAAAAGAAGAGAAATCACCACTACATCCCCACTTATACACACACAACGCATAACTAATGGTCAAATTTATAAAATATAGTGTTTTTGTCTGTATTGCCACAAAGATGATGGAACTTGAATCAGAAGTGTGGCATAGCTTCAAAACTATTTTGTTTGATATCCTTCCGGACCAGTAACCCATCCCAGTGTGATGATAGTGCTGGTGGAATGAGAATCAGTCATTCTCAATACCATACTTTCCAAAAAATATAGCTATTCATTAGAGAAGATCAAGTTAGAAGGAAAATACATGCGATAAAAATAAGAGACGCAAACCCCAAAACATATATCTTGATAATATTTCCAAAGTCCCAGAAAGGGGAGATGGGTTAGATAGATTGAGGGTAATACCAGGGACAGAGGTAATTCTGCTTTCCTTCTTATTTAGTATTCTAGGAAAAGATTGCCTGAAAGCTCTCCTCCTGCCCCACATATGCCCCAGGGATCAATGACATTAAAGTAAAATCAGTGATAGAATGTGTAAAATAATAGGCAGAGGGAGACTGTGATTTGGCTCTGCTAAGCCACTGCCTGGGCAGAGGGTCAGGTGTAAGTCACAGAAGAGTCTCTATGAGTTCTGCCTCAGCAGCACAGTCAAGATGGAAAGGACGGTAGAGCCTGGAGACCACTTGGCCCTGCAGACTTCAGAAGGAAGTCACAAGCTTTACTACTGGGCACCTGCAGGGCAATCTGTGGTAACAGCCCACCAACCCCACTTCCCCTGTCAACACCCAACATATACCCGGGAACAAGAATTACACCAGTTGACGCTCAGATGAAGGCCATGATATCTTTACATGGTGATATCCTATTGAAGAGGAAAAAAGAGAGTAGGTGAAAATCTGAAAAATCAAATCTAAGAACTGATCTAAAAACATGGTTAAGTTTTAAAATAACTTTTTTTTTTGGCCACACTGCACAGCTTGTGGGAGATCTTAGATCCCGACCAGGGATCAAAGCCAGGCCCCCTGCAGTGGAAGCGTGGATTCTTAACCTCTGGACCGCCAGGAGAGTGCCCCAAATAAGATAACATTTATAAGTTGAACTAAAAATTCGTGGTTTTATTTTCCCCTCTGCTAGCTTGAATAATGATGGTTCACCAAGAACTTCAGATCAGTTCAAAACAAAGAAGGAAAGAATGGAAGGAAGGAAGGAGAGAATGGAGGAAGGAAGGAAGGGAGGAAGAAAACTGAAATGTATGCCGGAAGACAGAGGAATAATACTAATTACGATTTTAAGATAAATGCATTCTTAAGATGTTAGTACAACTTGCTTAGTATTCTGATTTTTTCCTCAATAAAATCTCAGTGTCCACATGGCAAGCTTGTGGTCAATTGCTGGTCATATGAATTGGTTTTTTCAAAGAAATTTTACAATGCAGCTCCACCACCGCCAAAAGCACATACACACAACTACTATTGAAAATGAATTCCAGCGAATTTACTGCCTTTTATTTTAACAGGATTTAATAAAATATAATGATAACTGTTTTGATTTTTTTAATAGTACATCTATATATAAATAAGATAAATATTAATTATCATGTCCATATTTAAGTAACAGAAATTGTTTCACATTCTACTTTGGAGGAAAAGTTAAAAGAAATTCCTCAGAATAAGGAAAATGACATAGATCAGAAACTTACATCTACATGAAGAAAGAAAGACCAATAGAAAAGGAATTAATGAAGGTAAAAAAAAAATCTGAACTGATGGAGCACAGGGACTTTTCAGGCGGTGAAATTATTCTGTATGATATTGTAATGGTCAATACATGTCCACTGTACATTTGTCAAAACCCAGAAGAATGTAAAACAACATATGTGAACCCTATTGGAAACTAAGGACCTTGATAATGAGGTGTCACTATTGGTTCATCAGTTGTAACAATTGTACCACAGTGACCAGGGACGTTGATAGTGGAGGGTCTGTGTTTATGCAGGGCAGGTAGCTGTAGGAACTCTCTGTACTTTCTGCTTAATTTTGCTGTGATCCTGAAACTTCCCCCAAAAAAATCTATTATAAAAAAAAAAAATGATTGTTGCATTGTTTGATCATGGAGTGTAGATTCAGAAGATCTGAAGTTCTAGTCTTATTTCTGGAAGTTTTCATAAATCTCCAAACATTTATTACTTCATGTCTTTTCGAAAAGTGAAATCATGCTTACATCCTCCTATGCCTATTGCAAAGGAAAGTAAATTTAAAGGATAATTTGGCTTTAGCCAGTGCTTTGCCACTGATTTATTGGGTGATGAAAGTCAATTTGCTCTTCCTTAGTTTCTCATTTGGGTAATAGGAATAATAATATCTCACTCCATCTCTTCACAGGGTTTTTTTGTGGGAAACCCCCAAATTATACAGCATATATGAAAGACATGTATAAAGCATACTTTTTCTAATCAATGGCAATGTTTGTTATATCTTTCAGCAAGACTCTCTCGTTCTCCCAATTCGTATTCTCTCTCTCTCTCTTTTTGCTCTCTGGCTCTCTGCCTCCGTCTCTCTCACCCACACATGCACACACGCACACACACACACACAAGCACATCCCCCACACAGTGCTCTCCAGTACTAAGATCTTGTTAAAGAATAGAGGTAAGAAACTAAAGATATACTGTAAAGGGTCCCACTGATTCTCTATTGTTTGATCAATAACATCTATCATTCATTTAAAGGCATGATAGATACTGCAACAAGGTAATCAAACTAGTGCTGAAGTGATGCACTCCGCAACTGTACCTCCACCTTCCTAATCCTGTTGTATCTAGAAAAGAGATAACAGGTTTCCCACGCAGGTGGTATTGAGGTACAGTAGGAAATGAAACGAAGCCCCATCAAAGTATCCTGACACACAGTTGTGTATAATGATACTTTGTCTTGATCAAAAACTGCACATAGAGATTTTCTAATTACCAATTTATGAGGAAAAGTTAATCAGGATGACTTCATTCTCAGGAATAATCCTAGGTACTTCTTTTTTTTTCCGGTATCTGCCGTATATGATAATTCCATTTAAATTTATAACAAAATATGTGAGGACTCTCAGATGTTAAAAACTAAATGACCTCAGTTCAACTCAATGCCTCATCTTCTTTTACTTCAAGAGTAACGAGAGAAAGTGGGGAAAAGAATGAGAGACAACTCTTATAATTTGGAGCTTAAATTTTATCTACCCCTGAGTTATTAGAAAACTACTTGCAATCTTCACTAAACTCAAAGGGTATGCAGTAAACAATCGATTAATTAAAAATCAATAGTGTCAAGAAACTTCATGCTTCTGTCAATAGTGAATTGAGTGTGAATTTAATCTCATCGGAAAAAATCTTGAATTACAGGTCTGTTTTCCATTGTATTTAGTCATTCCATGTACATGGACAGTGACATGGCTATGACAGAAAGACCAAATAGTTATTTTTGTTTTGAAGGGAAATTGTAAGGAGTATGCTTTTAGGTAAATTATTTGTGAATTCTTTGGTAAAGTTGATAAACTACTTGGAAGCTCTCATAGTGGAAGCAGATTACAGCAAACGCTAATTTGAGTGTTTGACAATCAGTTCTATCTCTAATGAGCCTAGAGAAACAGAGAAGCATAAACCTCAGTCTATGCCTCAATAAGCAATAATGGATCATGGCAGTATAATTAGTATAATGTTCATGATCCTTTTTTTCTTTTTGGAGAGTTATTATAAATGAAAGTAGGTATTTGACAATACACTCTCTAACCATTAAAACATCTGCACAACAGGACATCTTCTACGCCCTGTTTTTGACACTGACTCGTTTGAGACCCTTGACTTATATATTAAGAGAAAATGGAAAATTAAAAGTATCCAAGTGAGGTGAAAATGAGTTCAGAAAATGAGTATTACATTGCAAGCCACCCTATTGTTATCAGGTTAAGAAGTTCCCAAACTCCAGCCCAAATATCATAGCACTCAAAATTAGATTTTGCTTATTCAAAGTTAAGCAAATATAAAATTTTTGAGGTAAGGAATCTGTCAGAAGAAAGAACAAAGTTTCAAATGGTCACCAGAGGGCATAAAGCACTTTGGAATAACTGTTACAAAATACTTTAAATTTGCTCAGATGAGATAGCAAGACCCATAAATGCCATAGTGTGGGCAGGAGGTTTCAAGCGAAAAATATTAATGGCCTCCTATGTTACCACAAAATATATGTACTTTGAAGTAGAACTTATAAGTAAAGACAATCATTTACCCAGAGTCACCTTCCTAAAGGGAAATTTTATTCTTGAAAGGGCCGAGTAGACCAAATTTAATCAATAGATAGTGGCTGAATGTTTACTTGACTTGAGTTTATGGTCATGGGTGACATTTCAAAGCTGCATCTAAGGTGGCCATGTAGAATTCTCATTAAAAACAATTAAAATGTAACTGCATCATTGAGACATAAGAATAAATAGATAATGGATTTTTAGACCCATCAGACTTAGTTGTCTTACCTCTACTGAACTGCATAGAAAAATAGTACTGATATAATTATATCATCACCTCACTTCAAAAATGTAATGGCTTACCTGGAACAATGATTCTCAAACTTTTTGGTCTCAGGAGACTTCTGCACCACTATAAACTATTGAGGAGCTCAAAGAAACTTTGGTTTATGTGGGTCTATCTCCATTTACTATACTAGATATTAAAACTTGACATTTTAAAGACAAGAATATAAATACACACCACTTTCCCATTAAAATAATGATGTCACTGTATGTCATGTAGACTGTGGAAAACTTCATTGTGCTCTTGAGAGAGAATGAGAGAAAAAAAGTGAATATACTGTCTTAGCATTATTATAAAAATAGTTTTGACCTCATGAATGCCCCGAAAAGGTCTCAAAGAGCCCCAGAGTGCCACAAACAACACTTTGAGAACTACTGGCCTGGAAGACACAAATTCTTGCTATAATGTACTTCACATCCTGTTCAGTACTTCATTTTTAGAACTCTTTCTACCCACAGTCTTTCTGTGTCTCTCTGTATTCTTTTAACAATGTCCCTTTATTCATCCTTAACACGGAATATTTACCGCATGCCTTTGTGCCTGGTATTGGTCTAGGTCAACAGGGAAGGTACGATCCTTGCCTCCAAGATCCGAGAGTGTAGGAGAATCTTGCCATACAACTGGCCAACCATGATTGACTCATGCTTTTTCCTCCATCTGCCTTTCTCTCCCTACTTCTCCAAATTGAAAACTCTTACTTATCCTTCAAGCCCAAGGTCAAGCATTTCTTTCCAAATGAATTTTATCCTGATGTAGTAACCAGCTTGATGCTTGTTTTTTACACTGCACAACACTTTACAAAAATGTTCCATTACTCTTTTTATTTGTTTTTCTTTATACAAAGAAAGTCATTGCATAATCCATAAGAAATTAAAGTATCCTGAGGCACTGAGGACAGTTTACTGTTTGGAAAATGAGAGCAGTTGTCCTCTTTATGTTGTGTAGGTTGGGCACCTCTTAGGGACAGCCAGGATGGTGACACTAAGTGGTGTGCATGGGTGTTCTGTTTTCCAAAGTCTCTTTTGTTTAAGGGGTTGGAAGGGAGAACTTGTCTGCATCATCTAGGAGGAAAAGAGCCACAAGGAATGGATGCCCCCCCAGATCTAGACCCAACAGCCCTGGTGGGGTTGGTGCTGTTAGGAGAAGTGAGTAGTAAGACACACAACACTGGACATCTGCTAGTTCCTGGTCTCTCTTTGGCCTTTAGAAGGAAGAGGCTTGTTTCCCCCTTGAAGATCCAGGATGGCAGACTGTCCTCCCTTGATAACTGGGCTCAAAGGAAAATTTTGCACTGGACTGATACTAGCAGCAGAATAACATGATAATACAGGTTATACTCATTGGCTCTAGAACTAAACTGTGTGAATTTAAGTCAACCTTTTACTAGCTATGGAAAGTTGGGCAAATTGTTTAAGCTATTTGTGTTTCACTGTGCTCATTCATAACATTGGAATAATGTTAATGCTTTCTTCATTGAAAAGAGTAAATCAGCATATATATATATATATATATATATATATATATATATATATATATATATAGTGTCTGACCCAGAAGAAACATTAAGTAATTATTATTCTCACTGGAATGTGAGGTTTATAAAGTTAAAACACTTTTGTTTTCCTAGCTGTTATGTTTCCAGCATCTGAAACAGGGCTTCGGACATAACATCAATCAATAACATTTGTTAAATGAATGGATGAAAGAATCCACAGTCAAATGGGTAGGGCCCATTGTCAAAGGCAATATCATTTTACTGAAAAATACATTGCAGCTGCAAATCCACCAACCCGTGTCTCTCTGTCTGTGACTGTGAGGTGGAGCTGAACCCCAATATTAGGACTGTGCAAATCTCTGGCTTTTGATGCTTTTAGAAGTTTGCAGGAATCCTATATAGAGATAGTAGGTTTGCATCAGTTTTGCGATATGGACTCAAACCAGTATTAATTTAATTGGAATAAAGTATAAGATAACTATATTTTATCTCTGTTTTGTGATATAGTTTTCACTGGCTGTATCTCCATCACAACACTTATCCCATTGTATTATACTTACTTGTGTCTGCATCACATAATAACAAGAAAAATCTTATAGACTTAGAGAAATCAAACCAAATTTTAAGGAAGAGTTTACATAGGGTGTGCTATTAGGCAGTGAAATGAGTTACTGAGGACAAGGGAGAGGTCTTCTTTTGTGTAAGTCTTCCAAAATAAGATATAGTTCAACCTGAATACTAAAAGCTGGTGTAGACTTTTTAAAACATTCCTTTTGCCTTTATCCTCTGCTCTCCCCACAATATTGCAGAAAGATAGGTCATATTAAATGGGAAATAAAAAGAGAGAGGTTTTCAGTCTCTCCCTGACAGTGCTGTTTTTCATAAACATCCATCTTGTAAAGTATAGTGCTCTTTTTTTTTTTCCATAGAAAAACACTGAAAGATAAACAAGATCCAAATCCATATTAGATTTGGAAAAGGAAAATTTGTGGGTAGAAAAAAAACCTACAAAACCATTGCATGCATTATGTTGTCAGTATATCAACCAAAAGGAAACTCGGCCTTTTATAAACACTGTAATGGTCTTGACAACCTTCCTATGTAAACAAGTGAAATGTCAGCCTCTTAGGGAGAAGAGTCATAGAGTTGCTTACTCAGGAAAAAAAATAATGATTTAAAAGGGATTTTGTAATGAACTTCAGATTTTAAAAAAGAGGGAGTTGGATTCAAGGATAGAATAAATTAAACAGTCATTTGATATGTGGAAGGATAGAGCATTGATTCATAATGGTGAAATTTATGAATCATTTGTCCTTTCTTTAATTCACTTTATTTTTTCACTTTATTTTTTCTTAATATATACATTCTCTTGGTTATATCATGTTGTTTTGTATATTAGGAATTTCAATGCCTTCGCTAGGGATTTACTATGTGCAGTGGTTTCTGGGTTCATTATCTCATTTAATTCTCACTACAGTCCTGTGAAACACACACTCTTACCCCCAGTATGTATAAAGTGGGTGAGGTTACCATTTAGAGGTTAAGTACCTTATCAAGGTCATACAAGTTTAATTGAAAGAGATTGACTTTGAGGCTTTGTCTTATAACCCTTTTGTTTTATGTTAAAGATGATATATTTCTATAAATATATAGAGAAATCAAGGTCATATATTTCAAAAGTCTTGTGTTTTTATTTTATTCCTTTTATGAACTACATTAACATAATAATACTTTGGCAAATGTACTCAGCAAGTTTCTACTGTTTATCTTGTAGTATAATGATTATAGTATCTTAAATTGAAATTCCATTAGGATATGATTAACCATATATTCTACAAATGAAAGAATCCATTTTGTTCCATTTGAAAACTACAGGAGTTACAAAAATACAAAATATTAATTACTACTGCTACTACTTTGAGAGAAACAAGTGTTATGGAAAAAGCTGTTGTGAGAGAAGGTAACAGAATCCTTACATTCTGTAAATGGACATTAATAGATAGAATAAAAGAAACATATCAGCCTTGGAAAAGCAAAGCAAAATTGGAGGCAAGTGTATCTAAATACTAGTAAAGTAGCCATCGTATTTTCTAGACAGTCAGGTCTGAATCATATTCCTCGCCCCCCTACATTTAGGATTCGCCAACGTAAAAGCTGGGAACTTTCTCCTGTTTGCCTTCCATCAGGGATTTCAATTCTCAGGTTGGTCTGCCATGTCTGAGCTTACCAGGGCAAAGCTCTACCTCGTGGTTTATCAGAGTATAAGGTAGATCTTATACTCACTCCTTTGCTCCCAGTGCAGAACCAGGCTGCCGTGATAATAATTTAGATTTGATTTAAGAAGATCTGTTCAGAACCTGACTCTGTTCATTGTGCATGTGCCATGAGATGAAGGTGGGCAGAAGCCTAGGGGCCGGGTCAGATTTGCTGATAAACGTTTCCTTCCTGCATACTCTGGGGATTTTTCTGTTACCCTCATCTTTTCCCTGATCACTAGCAAACACATCTGTGAATGTGCTGTTCAGTCCATTTAATACCAATGCCACACATTAATTTTCAAGAAGAGTGCTGTGTCTTTTTTTTTTTTTTGAGAAATATAATCCAATATGCTCTTTTGAATAACACGTAATTTATAAAGTAGCTAATGTTTTAGACAGATGTTAAATCAAGGCTGACTTGTTTCTCTTCAAAAAGTTACAGATATGGACAAATTAAACAGACATCTAAGTTTTCGGAGGCTAATGAAACACAGATAGTTTTTCAGTTTTCTAAGCACATACTATAGGAAATTTTTACATTGATTGTCAAATCAATTTACTTCTTAAGAACAAAAGGGAAAATAAGAAAGCACGATACAATTAGGTACTAGAATATGTTGCTTTATTTTTTTATATTAAAGATTACATTGACAAAATATGCCCTTAGAGGAAATAAGAAATAAGTATGCTTCAAGGTTTGAGCATCTGGTTTCTGTTTCTATCATTTGTATTTTGCTCTGAGTTATTTTTCTTTGGTTTATTGGGCCTGAGAACAAATTATCTAGCTGTGTAACCAAAATGAATTACCATGTGAAAGCGGAGTTACCTTGAAATCTCTGTGGCATTCAGCATCTCTGCAGGGCTCCAGCTACACCACCTGCTCAGCTGGAGCTCGTCTGTTTCCCAGGCCAGGAATTAGGTGGACGGAGTAAGACTGTGACAGCAGGTGAAGTGATTCACCATGGTAAGAGGATGTGGAAGATAAGGGGCAATCAGTTTTGATTAATGAGAACCCTCAGATTTCCATTTTACAGTCTGTATTATAATTTGGGACACAGGGAGAAACCATGATGCTTTCTGGTAAAAGTACACTGTTTTGGCTCTTGTGCACTGTAGCAGTAAAGTACAAATGCCTGTGGTGGAAGAGGGTGAGAGGAACATACTGAGCTATGTCTGGGAACATCAGGAGTGCGTATTGTTTTTGGCCTTTTCTAGGCTTTCATGAATACAGCGAGATAACATAATATATGGCTAATATAAAACCAAATTCTGTGTTTAAAATGCGAGCTTATTCCCCTTGAAGGTGTTATGTTTCTAGATTTGATTTCTTTCTATAACCAGACATGAAGTGTATCCCTACTGCAAGAACACGTTTGTAATAGTAGGAGAGAAGTAAAACAGGTAAAACTTCCTGAAATATTAAATGTTTAAGTAGCCTTCCACCATGATTGCTTCTATCAGATATCAGCACCACAAGAGGCACATCTCACTTTCTTATGTTTAAGAAGCAGGCACTGATAACCACAGGGGGAAAAAAATCTACAGTGTTTAGATTCTGTAAATGGATGATAAGCATTAAAGGTTAAGCAGCATCAGGCCTATTGTTTTCTGTTGCTTTGTGGTGTTTTCTATAGCCTACACTTACTGTATAATTTCTGACTTCTTGCATAACTAATATCACCTCTCTTCATTAAGAGAATAGTAGCCCAAATCTGAGTCTTTTTCTGTGGTTTCCATGATAGAAAATGAAAAAAAAAGAAAAAAGAAAAACAAGCTTGAATTAGTTGGGAAAATAATTTTCTCACTTCAAAATGATTAATCAGTCATGCAATTAGAAATGAAAATTAGAATTAGATCATACCTTGAAGAGGATCTGTACTTTTCATACATCATGGAATGGTCAAGGTCAAATAGCCCACTTAAGATAATTGAAATGTTGGATAGAATGGCATTCAATGATTGTAAATGAAAATTATGAGGGATGTGTACAAATTTTTTAAAGTATATGATAGACTGATAAGTTAAAATAGTACAGTACATGAAATGAGTGTACTATGACTGTAACATTAAAATGAGTGCATGTGTAAGTTAATATGCACAAATTGAAATAGAATTGTGTAACATTTATATCTTGCTTTCTCTAATTATTTAATATTAAAATATTTTGCTAATTTTTATTTTTTAATCAAGGCAATGATAAATAGTCACAAAATAGTAATAAATAAATTATATATTTTCATTTTGTGGTATTTCAGTTGTTTGGATGAAACAACTTATAGAAAATAGGAGTGACATGAGCAAGACGGTAGATTAGGAAGCCCTGAATCTTTTGTCCAATGAACACACTGATTCAGCAACAACTCATGGACAAATTCCCTTTATGATAAATCCAAAAACTAATTGAAAGGCTTTAGTAGCTGAGGCAAACATGAAAACAGACTCTTTCTTACCATAATTCCTACTGCTGACACAATACTGTACAATCAGGAAGAGAACCCTCACTTCCAGCTTCTCCCAGGATAGGTAACGAGAGGCCAGTCTGTGAAGACCAGGAGAGGTGACTGCTTTGTCTAATGCACAGAAACCAACATAGAGAGTCAAGGAAAGTGAAGAAATGCATAAATAAGTTCCAAACAGAAGAACAAGATAAATCTCCAGAAACTAATGTTAATAAATCAATTGATACTAATAAGAGAGAATTAAAATAACTGTCATAGAGATGCCTACCAAGGTCAAGAAAATAATGCATGAACAAACTGAGAACTTCAACAGAGACAGAAAAATGTTTAAAAGTACTAAAGAGAATTCAAGAAGTTGAAGAACACAATAACCAAAATGAAAAAATCACTAGAAGGGTTTAAAATCAGACTAGGTCAAGTAAAAGAAAGGAGCAATTTATTCAAATATAAGTCATTGGAAATAGTTCAGTGAGGGGAGCAAAAAGAAAAAAGAATAAAAAAGAGTAGAGAAAGCTTAAGAAATTAATGCTCATTATAAAGAAAAACAATATGTGCATTGTGGGAGTCCCAGCAAGAGAAGGTAGAGAGAAAGAACCAGAAAGTTTACTCAAATAATGGCTAAAAACTTCCCAAATCTGGAGAAGAAAATGTACGGCCAGATCCAGGATGCCCAAGGCATACGAAAAAACATGAATCCAAACAAATCCACACACCAAGACATATTATAATAAAATTGCCAAAGGTCACAGACAAAGAGAGCATTTTGAAAACAGCCAAAGTAAAGCAACGTTACATATAAAGCAACTTGTCACGTACAAGGGAACTCCCATGATAAATTTAGTGAATTTTCAGCAGGAACCTTGCAGGCCAGAGGGGAGTGAGATGACATATTCAAAGTTGGGAAAGCAAAGATTTACTAACCAAAAAATACTATACCTAGCAACACTATCCTTTAAAAATGAAGGCGAGATATAGACTCTTAGACAAAGAAAAGCTGCAAGAGTTTATAACTACTAGATTGCCTTACAAGAAATACTAAAGGGAAACAAAGGGATGCTAAAAAAAACCCAACACGATAGCATAAGAAAATATAAACTTGTTAGTAAAGCTAAGTATATGGACAAACACAAAATACTATAGTATTGTAACTGTGAGTAAATCACTTTTAATTCTAGTATAAAAGTTAAAAGACAGGGCTTCCCTGGTGGCACAGTGGTTGAGAGTCCGCCTGCCAATGCAGGGGACACGGGTTCGTGCCCCGGTCCTGGAAGATCCCACATGCCGTGGAGCGGCTGGGCCCGTGAGCCATGGCCGCTGAGCCTGCGCGTCCAGAGCCTGTGCTCCGCAATGGGAGAGGCCACAACAGTGAGAGGCCCGTGTACCGCAAAAAAAAAAAGTTAAAAGACAAAAGTATTAAAAACAGCTATAAAATATGTTAATAAATACACAATATATAGATGTAAATTGTGACAATACATAAAATGTGGAGGAAGGAGATGTAAAAGTGCTAGGGATTTGAATTAGCACTTTTATAAATTCCATGCTTTTCTTCAGGAAAGCCCTGTGAGCCAAAACACTAGGATAAGCAGCTGGGCCCATTCCCTCTGGGTTTTGGGCATTTGTCAAGTGTGACGATGGGGCAAGTCCGTTTCACTTTTTTCTCCGATACAAGTATGTGTGCATTTTCTTCTTGGCTTTACGTGTTTTTAAGAATTTTCACAATCTGCGTTTCAGGAATATGAAATCTAAAACAGATTGCCATCTTCATCATTTATATGCTGAGCCATTTAGTCAAGAGTCATTCACTGCTTTTAGCCTAGGTTGCATTTTTGGAAAACTTTGTCTCTGTTGGGGCTCAGGAAATACACCTTCTCTTTGAATTTCTAGACCATACAGTACTCTGGTTTCCACAATATTTTTTCAAAAGTCGCAGCATTCTGCCTCTTGATTAGATTTACTCTGTTACATGTAGACATCACATAGTTGTCTTTAATCAAATTATTTAACTCTGCTTAGACCTTTTATACAGAAGGTTCCCAATTCCTCACATCTGAGGTATACAATTTAGTCACATGATATGTGCATTTTTTTTTTTTTTTTTTTGCGGTTCGCGGGCCTCTCACTGTTGTGGCCTCTCCCGTGGCGGAGCACAGGCTCCGGACGCGCAGGCTCAGCGGCCACGGCTCACGGGCCCAGCTTCTCCGCGGCATGTGGGATCTTCCCGGACTGGGGCACGAACCCGCGTCCCCTGCATCGGCAGGCGGACTCAACCACTGCGCCACCAGGGAAGCCTGATATGTGCATTTTTTATTATTATGATAATGGTGGTAAGAAACTCTGTTACAAATAGATTAGATATATAAAAATAACTTGCGTTCATTGTAAAACAAAATAAGTTGCATTGACTTGCATGAAGTTAAGAACAGAAGTCTGTCATCCTCTTCCTCATCTGCCCTTCATTGACCTTCACTTCTGACCCCCAGCTTCCACAGGCTAGTGTTAAGCACTGCTCAGAGGTTTAAATTTACACTTTAAGACCATTTCTAGGCTTTATACTGTACAAGATAGAGTCATATACTAGATAATCTCTTCAGACTTGACTCATTCACTTTAATATTTATAAGGATAACTTGTACCAGCTTTTATAAGACACACACCCTGAAAGCTCAGTGCCTTAGCACCATATGTTTATTTCTCAGTCATGTCAGTTTGATGTGGTTTTGCTGAGGTTCTTCTGTATTTCAGCGAGGCCATCTGGAACACATGACCTCAAAGGCCACTGCACTAGGGAGTAAGAAATACCTAAGAGGCATACCGGCTCTTACCTATCCTGCTCATAGATGAAACACATCACCTTCACTGACAGTCCACTGGCTAGAAATAGGCTGAAACATGGAGTCTGTCACCTGGTTATTTGCTAAGCCCTCATTGTCCTCCACCTTCACTTAACATCTTCAAGGTATCTCCCCATGTTAGTATACCTGAATATTCCAATGAAATTTTTAATCAAATAAGATTTTTTTAATAATATATACTGCATTTAAGCATTCATTTTTTTGTCCTGTAAGACATAAGATTTCAATCATTAGAGTCCATCTTTACTGATATAAAATGAAATAGGGACTTCTCTGGTGGTGCAGTGGTTAAGAATCCACCTGCCAGTGCAGGGGACACGGGTTTGAGCCCTGGTCCAGGAAGATCCCACATGCCGCAGAGCAGCTAAGCCCGTGAGCTGCAACTACTGAGCCAATGTGCCACAACTACTGAAGCCCGCATTCCTAGAGCCCATGCTTCTCAACAAGAGAAGCCACAGCAATGAGAAGCCCGTGCACCACAATGAAGAGTTGCCTCCGCTCGCTGCAACTAGAGAACGCTCGTGCACAGCAATGAAGACCAAGTGCAGCAAAAATAAAGTAAATTAATTTATATTTAAAAAAATGAAATACTCAGCAATTGCCCAGATTATTTAAGGTGTCTAAACATTATAATAAGAGGAGATAATAGGGATTCAGGACAAACATTTGTCTCCTGAGATACTCAGTTTACCTTTCTCATCATTGTCTTTATGGAAATGAGTAGTCCTTAAGCTAAAGGGCCTCAGTAGTATTTTGGCTTTAGAAAGATAAGCTGAATAGTGGCTGACTGATTTCAGTTTTGTAGTAACCTG
This sequence comes from Kogia breviceps, assembly GCF_026419965.1. Lineage (NCBI taxonomy): Eukaryota > Metazoa > Chordata > Mammalia > Artiodactyla > Physeteridae > Kogia > Kogia breviceps. Next base: position 179,524,187 of record NC_081312.1, on the reverse strand, counting down.
ACTTTGTAATATTTGCAGTCAATAATGAGAACATTATAAGGACAAAGGAGTTCTTTACCCCTCTGATCTCATCTAAGAGCTGTTTCACCTACACCCACACGATTCACAGCTTGACTGTTTTGCCTGTCTTTTCATTAAATAATAGTCTGATTGAAATCCTATGTCCTTATTTAAGTTAGACCATGAATTGTTAGTTGTTTTTCTCTGAAATGCTCCTGTTATAGTGTTACTGATGGAAGCATCTTGTCTTTCTATATTGTTAAAAAATAACAAAATGTCACTGAAATATTAAGTCAATATTATATAGAGATAGTTAAATTACAAAGTATGGACTGTATCTGTGGCAAAATATGGCAGTATTTTTTGAAATTTTTGTATTGTATATTGGTTTATCTCTGATATTTTTGATAATTACTAGACAGTTTCCATCATCAAATTTACCCAATTTGATTTAAAATTTATAGAAGTAATTGATGCCAAATCTTTTTTTAAATGACACCAAAGGACATAGGATATACTTCCTTCCAAGGGTTTTCCTTTTGGTAATTAACTTCTGCCCACTAGCTGAAAAATGTGCTTTTTCTGGGATTGACATGACTCCATAGAAAGCCGGCTCAGCACTGGTTATGAAACATATTGGAGGTGGTGTTTTCATCAGTGGAGCCACAGTGCAGGTGAGCCAAATCTCAAAGAACGTGCAGGTAACCACAGGCTGTAATTTTGGCAATTACCGTGATGGTGTTTTGAGAGATGGGATGACTCAGGAGCTGTTTTTCTTCTAAAGGCTCTTTTTAAAGTTAACTGTCTGATTCTGCTTAGTCTGGCTGACATAAATCTTTCCGTATATTGGAATATTATTTTAGGTTTAGGAACATGTCTAATACCACCATTGTCTGATCACAAGGAGAATGCCATTTTCTTTCTTTTATATGACTACTAAATTCTATTGTCTATTCTAGGACAATACCTGGAATATATACTTACGTAATGGATGAGTTAAATCACTTATGTATTATGACAGTAGGTTAATCTCACTCCAAGGTCTTTACAGTACTTGTGATTCTCATAACTGTATTGATTTAAGGTAATGGCAAGTGACAAAATGTAGATGCTATTGCTTTGGGATAATGCATTGAAACTTATCAGCCATTAATAGTAATTTGAATGAGCTGATCTCTTCCTAGGATGCAGAGGGACTATGACTTAATACCAGTTTGAGTTTGTGGAAAGAAAAGATTCCAAAACATATAGTGATAGAGAAAAAAATACAGCTTAACAGAATCTCATAATTGGAGAGCCTGGAAAATTAGAAGCTTATAAAAAATGAGTAAAGTGGATACAATGGGGGCTGGAGAAATCCTGAGGAAAAAAATCCTATTACATAAACTTACACAGTGTTCTCATAGTATGATGTTTCCACTAAATGTCCAAATGCAGCCAACTAACAAACTGTATATATCCAGGTAGAAGCAGGCCAACTGATATTGGATAATCATTGTGGAATGAAGGAGGTGAGATGAAGCTAAAGGCCTCATCTGCTGTTGGGAAGAAGAAAGCTAGAGAAGATTTTCTTTCTTAGGTTAAACAATCAGTTAATCAGTGCATTTTATGACTGGCTTCTAGAGATTGGTAACAGAATAATTGTAGAATGCTTGCAACCATATCTTTTCACTAAAGATACAACTACTTTAGCAGAGGCTGCTGTTCCAGACCAATCTAAACTTGGTCTCCATGTGGAGGGTGTGGGAGTCCAGCAGAGTCACCGGGTGCCTTGTTAAAATGTAGCTTTATGGGTATCTGATGTAGTGAGTCTTAGGATGGGGCCCAAGAATTTGAACTTTAACAGGTTTCCAGGTGCTGCTGCTCTGGTGAACCACTGATGTAAATTCTGTAAACTAGGTGAGAATTATTAGTATGCCAACTAAGTTAAATAGTTGTATATTTAAATACATAAATTGAGAAACACTGGCTTGTTTTTCTTGCTGTGGTTGTTGACTTTTTAACCTTGAGAATTGAGTATCCACATTAAATATTTGTACGTTAAATAACAGCTATTCTCAATTTAGTTTTGTCATGTGCATTTAAGGAAAAGCTGCATAATATGAGTTGAAACAGTCCTGCTTCAAATGCATATCTATTCTAGGCTATGAGATTCTAATAGGATGAGTTGACTTTTAGAAGTTTCTGATGATGACAATGGAATAAAAAAGTCAGAATCAATCCATGGTTCTCTATTGTCCTTTGAGACACATTCTGGATCAGCGACCCCATAGAGGGCATTGCTTTTAAAATGAGGAAGCTGCCATCGACAAGATGGGTCACAATAGCTCCACGGGAGGCAGTATCATCGGCCATGTCAATGATCCATACAATAAAATTCTGTGGCTTATTGTGTTGGTGAACTAAAGTGAGTGGATCAGTCATATACCTAAAGCCTTTGAAATCATATGTGTTCTTTTTTTACTTTTAAATCGAGGAGGAACAGAAATGAATCATCAAAACATTTACATTAAAACTGTAAATTAAACTGCTCTGAAAATAAATTTAGTCACGATTTAAATTACTAATGTATTTGCAAAATAGCATACGGCCTGCTTTATTTTTTTGAGAGGCGATAGGTCTGGGCAAAGTATGTTACGGACATTCTTGGGCTTATGAGTTTAATGGCATGGAAAGCAGCTGCCACATATTCTTACCTAATATCCCCTGGGGCCTTTGTCAGAACACAGATACCGGGGAGCCAGGCCACTGGTCTAACCCTCCTGGTATTCCACAGCTATTCAGGGCATGTTTTATGAGTAGTACAGATATTGACGCTAACCTTCATTTTATAATTATATGGGTTTAAATAATTTAAAAAGCATATTCTACACATAATCCCTTGTAACACAGCAATCTTGTGAGGTAAGCAGAGCCATCCCATGACCAAAGCAAATCTCACTTGCTGAATTAATGGAAGCTCTAATCTAATCGCTATAAAACTGACAACACTTGTACTTGCCTTGCCTCAGCCCTGGAGTCGTCCGTTTCTCTAAGGAGCCCTGGTTCTTTTTAATGGAGAATAATACTCAGAAAGCAAAATCTTGAGCAGGAAAATATACGTATACACCCACAATCAGCATTTCTATTTTTGCATGTTTTTATATCTACAGTTATCTATTGAAAGCCGTGCGTTCACACTGATACTGGTAACTCCAGTTCAACACTAAAGTGTCCATTTTAGTGTTTCCCTTTTCCATGTGTGTAACTCCCTTCTCCTACGGTGAGAAACATGTCTCCCACATCTTTGGTATTTTTACTGTTTGCTCGGATGTCTGTTTTTAACCAATGGCCGCCAATGGCTGTATCCCGGTGGGTCACCACCTCGGGTCTCTGCCTCATGTGGACTCTGCCTTCCACTGGGCTCCTTCCCTGCCCTCTGCCCTCCTCGCCCGGCCTCCAGTGCGGCTGTCCCTGAGCTGCTTGGTCTCTCTGCCCTTGGGGTTCTGTTCCCAGCACTCCCACACTTTCCCCAGCCATCTTCTCACTCAGAGTTTTGGGCTGCATTTTCGCGGAAGGAAGAAAGCAGAAAGGAAGGAAGACCTTGTTCTCAAACCAGGTTTCTTTGACTCCTTCTTGAAAGTGTGTTACGCTTTGCCACAGTGGCCCTGCAAAATATTGTTACGTGGTAACCATTCTACTGAACAGTTCCATCAAGGAGTTCTGCTCGCATTTCTTGTCAGGAGGTTTAAAAACCAGCATGGATGGAGAAATTATGCTGATATCCATGAATGAATAAAATAAGGATGCTATTCATTGTATTTCCCACAAGAAAGAGCAATTGTCTGGGAATTCACTGCAGTTAATAATCCACTTAGCCCCAGACTGGCAGGGGCCCAGGTCATTTGTAAATGTGTTTCTGTGGCGTACACTACAATCCCACAGATGTCTGTTTAAACTAAAATTACAAAGAAATCCTAATGTCTGGACGACAATTCCATGTGTCCCTGAATAGCCGTCATACTACTTAATGAGCTTATTGATCAAATGAGAGTATTTATAGCACTAAAAGAAAGAATATTTATATAGTAATATAACTTGATACATCATTATATATTTAAGAATCAGAAATCTTGTCCATAATAATGTTTTGTAAATATTTATGTTGGGCCTAAATTTGTTTTTAAAAATTCATCTTTTTGTGGCTTGTAGTGTTCTCTTCACCATGTTCATCTCTTTCTCCAAGAATCATTTTAAAAACAGTTTTAAAATAAAATAAGATAACTTCAGGGCTACGCTACACAGTATTGGCAAAAGGTTTTATTTTATTTTTCCTCAGATAAAATTAGTCTCAAAGTTTAGCTAGGTCGGATATTTGTATGGAGATTTTCGTTTGTATTTTGTTTCTTAATAGAAAAGTCCCAGAAGAGTCAGAGAGTAGTTCAACTGAATGGTCTACACTCATGTCCTGCACTTCCTTGTCTCTCATGTGTCCTGTGTGATAAGCCTCACTCCACATGCTCCCTAAGGCTCCTCTCACTAACTTTGCAGACTAACATCCTGACCCCACTGGACTCGACTCCTTTTCACCTTGTGGGAACCCTATTAGGTATAGGAACCTTCTCCTTGGTGTTGCTCTTGCTTGCACTCTCCCGTGGTTGCTGACCTCCGGCCCCGCTGCCGTGTTTTCCTACGTGGCAATGAATGTTGTAGCTCCACAGGCTCTATTCTTGTCCCCGTCCCTTCTCACTTGCCATGTTTCTCATGAGTACTCTTATCCACTTCCATGGCAGTTGATACTGTGTATCTGCTGTACTGTGGCTTCCACAAATATATCCAAAGCCTTATTGGGCATATTTAATGTGGTATGAGACCTGAAACATGTCTAATTATCTTTTGTATCTTCAGCAGAAATGAGTGCACACATAGTAAACGTTTATTAACCACATCCTACATGAACACTCGAAGTCCTCTTTTCCAAGAACCTAGTCACCCTCTAGTGTTACTTACCTTACTAGGTCAGAAGGACAGGTGCAGAAGCATAATGGTTGTTATGACACAGTGACTCACCTCCTGTTCCACTGCTGTCCACATCCAATGCGTAAACAGTTCCATCATGGCCCTCTGTCATCCTCTCTAACCCTACCCATTGCAAGAATCTGTTATCTGTTCTCTCTCTCTCTCTCCCTCTAGTCCTTTCTCATTCCTGCCATAGATTGTGTTCTAAAAAGAAAATCTGGTCATCCTGTTGCTTTATTTAAAATCTTTTAACGACTTCCCTGTACCAAAGGGACAAAGTCTAAACTTCTTATCCTTATAAAATCAAGACCACTTGTAACCGGACACCTCTACCTCTCTGGTCTCTTCTCTCTGTGCTCTCTCTCCCTTCCTGTGCCTCCCCTCCCAGCCAGTTGCTCTTCTGCAGTTAGGATACACGGTCCCATACCCCTGCTTGTGCGTTTCCCTCTGCCAAGAATGCTCTTTCTCTCTTTTTTTAGAGAGGAATGCCTCTTCATCTTTCAAGCCTTATTTGGGATATTTCCTCCTGATGAACCCTTTCCTGTCCTCTTTTTGTCTGCTCCCTCAGTAAGGTTGAGTGAATGCCCCCTTCTTGGGTGCCTCCTAAATAGGTTCTACAGTAGTCTATCATAGCACATAAATACTTTCTTCACTTATTTTTCATAGTTCGGTACTCCTGTAACAGACAATGCCTTCATTGAGGTTAAATATAATCTTTTTTTTTTTTTTAAAGATTTTTTGATGTGGACCATTTTTAAGGTCTTTATTGAATTTGTTACAGTATTGCTTCTGTTTTACGTTTTGGTTTTTTGGCCTCGAGGCATGTGGGATCTTAGCTCCCCGACCAGGGATCGAACCCGCACCCCCTACATTGGAAGGCAAAGTCTTAACCACTGGACCACCAGTGGAAGTCCCTATAATCTTTTGTGTGATGTTTTTAATTTCAGTTCTAAGCCAGTGTCATGCACTGGGTGCAATATAGTGCTCAATGAATACATGCTGAAAGAAAGGGAAAAAATGAAGAAACAGAAGAAAAAAGGAAAGAGAGAGAGAAAGAAAGAAGAAAGAGAGAGAGAAAGAAAGAAAGAAAAAAGAAAGAAAGAGAAAAAAAGAAAGGAGGAATGAAGGAAGGAAGGAAGGGGGCCATCTGACTCTATAGCTCACATTTAACACTATTTGTCATTTAAGTGATCCAATACAGAGAAGATGTGTGATATTTCATGTAGGCTAATTTGTGTATTTTGGTTCAGTATTAACCCCAAGACAAGCTACTTTCATGAATGAGATACAGATTTCTGAAGACCTGGTACTTTTCCAACAGCACCTGCATTATCCATCCATGGTGATGATGCCAGGGCACGGTATTCTGTGTAGAGGATGTATAGGTCTCAGCGTTTAAGGAAGTAGACCCTGTAGTCAAACCACCCAAATCTTAGTCATAGCTCCATTCTTTACCAGCTTAGTAAACGTAGTTCAGATGATAAATTTCCTCATGTGTTACATGAGGATAAAATGCGTATCTACCCTCAAAGGTAATTTCAAAGTTAGTTAAATAAACCATGCAAAGCACTTAGCTGTAATATCAATGGAAATTTGATAAATGTCGGCAATTTTTAAAATAAAGGAATTGAATTAAAATGATCAAATAATCACTTTCCATATACTTTTTTAAAAGTAGAAAACTACCTTTATTTAAGCAGTTGATTACTATGCAGTAAAAACTAGGAATTTGCTGTTTATTGAAGAATATCAAATATTAATGTCTAAATCTTTTCTGTTCATAAAAAGATATTATGGCTTCTGTTTGATTGTGTAACTTTGATTCCAAAAGATTAAGTTAAAAACATTTTAAGAACAAACATTTTAGTAAAATTATAAGAAAAATAATACTTTGAATTTAAATTAATTCAACATGTACAAAGAAGTTAATCCTCTTCAAAGTAAGAGAACTTTACTAGGAAATAGTCCACAAGTTTATCAATAAAATTCAGCTTTGAAACTGATAATAATTCCCATTTCTTTAGTAGAAAGGAAAGCTGTTATCTGTGATTTGAACTTGAGAAGACTGACTTCATTATTAATGAAATTAGTGTTGCCTTCCCAACAAGAATTCCAGGATTTCCAGAATTTCTACTTATTGATTATTCCTCCATCCCTAATTACACTTTAGGAAAAGTTTTAAAAGTGGTGACACGCTGAGGAGTAAACTCATGGGTACCTAGAAACCGTGATTCCTGTTGATCACATTGCTCTGCCATTAATGCAATGTAATATTATCCATGGTTTGTCTTCTCCCCTAATATTATGGCTAAATAATAAAATTCTTTACCAATAGCAACCCTCAATTTTATTGACCACTAATTACCTTGTAAATTCTGCTTTGCACTGTAAAACATGATGCAACTGCCAGAAAAGTTTTTTTCCCTTAATATACAAATAGAAATGACCAATAGCCTTCCTTTTCATATTGCACAAATGACACCATCTTCAGAAGCATATCTTTATTGCTAATGGACCACATACCCTGCACGTGCTGAAGAAATGCTCAGCTTAGTGGGAAGATGCCCAGAGCCCTCCCCTCCCCACCTCTCCCTTTCCTGCCAGGGTCATTCAGCCACTGCCTGAGGTTCCTGAGGTTTTGCAGAGTGTCCCAGTTTGTCCTTGAAGAGCTATTATTTTGTGACACTTTTCCCAATTTAGCTTAGGAAGAACAATAGTCTAGAGATGTGGATGAGGACATGTGGGGAAAATGGCCTCTTGTTACTTCTCACCGGACAGTACTTGGAAATTTGCATGTGCATTACTATGTTACAGACTCTGAGAAGTTCTGCACTAAAAAGTCAGGTTTAACTTCTTTAATTAGTCATTATACCGTGTATTATTATGCATTACTTTGCGAAGCAGTGGCTCCAGAACATTGGGGGACCTGCATTTTGACTTGAGCCCAATCAGGTGCCTCTAGAAATCTCTTGCTGAAGAGAAGGCATGCTTTCAATGCAGTAACATCTATAACCCAAAGCAATAATTCAAAGAGGAGGCCAATGGGCTATCTCTCTGAGAAATGGGCACTTTTAAGACAAGACATTTTAGAGTTAGTTTTTCTGCTTATATTAATCATTCTGAATGAATTAAAGAGAGCACAGAAAGTGTACCAACATATTAAAAATAGTATTTTCAGAACTCTAAAAGACATTGTCACAGATATGTTTTATCAATTTATTCAAAAAAAGGAAGGAAAAGAAAGGCTTTTATGGAATAAACGGGTAAGAACATGAACATGTATATGCATGCAAACAAGAAAAAACAATCAGATAAACACCAGTGCCGCTACTTGCAAAGACAAAAGAAAAAAAAAAGTTGAATATTTAGGTGAACTTGTCTTGAAAACTTATTTCATTTCAGTTCTCCGTCTCAGATGACTTATCATAAACCAAAGGTAAAACGGTAGTATTGTCTTTCTAATTCTAATTCCATTTTAAAATGAAACCAATCAAAGGATTTGCCAACAATTGGTGTAAATCTTTTTCCATTCAGTGTTTCCATTGGCCATTTATAAGGGCAAAACATATAGAAATAGGCCTAAGGAAGCAGATATCAGATAAACACAGGAAGTAATTATTCAGCAGGAAATGTTGAGGGAAATGGATTGTTTTTGTTTTGTTTTGTCTGTCTTCCCTGGTGTTTCTTAAGGCTTGAGGCATCAGCAGTAATGAAGGAAATAGATTTGTAATTGCAGGAGGCTGCTGTTTATGTAGTGTTAGCACTAAATGTCTCTTACCACATGTTTATCTTTAAAAACAGAAACAGAGATAAATATTATTTTGAATTGAGTACCATTTGCAAAAAATGTGCTTTCAAAATCTATAGATTCTAATGGGTTTTTTGTTTTTTTTTTTTTTTTAAATTAACATAAGGAAGAAAAATTCCATCTGAAAAGAAGGTAAGAGTTTTAAGCCCTGGGTTGTGTAGCTGGGGTTTTAATAACAGTCACAGAAGAAAAGAAAAGGTACCTAAATATAGTAATATTTTTCATATAAGATCTCTGTCACCTGAACAAGATAAACTCAGGTGGTTAAATGGTTAAAATGGTTCATTAAGGAAATAGTTTTGATAGTAGAAGAAAACTAAATTTGTCATGATATTTTAAAATTACCTAATCTTTTTCTTTTTCTGTTCAATATTTGAATATTCTTCTGTGTTTATGATCTCAAAATAAACCCTGATGCTCATATAAACAACCCCCAGGACATTGTGTGATCCATGCTCACTCATCTTCAGAAGGGAGTAAGAATTTTAGAATATAGGGTGTTTTTTCCCACAGAGGATCATTTTATCTGAGGAACTGACTAGATTTTCACATACCTCATCTGGTGCTCAGACACAGTAAGTTATAAGTGGCCTCCTTAATGTGAGGTTGGATGGTAAACAGCCAGAGAGAGCTCTCTGCCAGAGACAAGGGTGCACACCCCTGACCCCTGCCCTTCAGTCAGGTGCACTGCAGCAAAGGGCAAAGAGCCTGCCTTGGAGTCAGTAGCCTTAAATGTCTTGTTTTAAAAGGAGCTCAGCACCTTCCAGCTCTCATCAAGCAAGCCTGGGTTTTCTCGCCTACAAAATGAGGACAATAGTACATATCTCAAAGAGATGTAGTACAAATTAAATGAAATAATGGATTAAAGTATTTAGGATAATGGTTGACACATGGCTGGTATATCTTAACTCATACTGGCTGCAAAATTAGGAAATTTGGCAAATAATGTCCATGTTCTTGTCTAATAATAATTGTGTTTCCCAAACCTTGAGAATTATAGTGTGAAACAATTGTCTCATAATTTATTTCCTGTATCACGTTTACGTATTTCCAAATTTTGCCAGCAGAACTTGCAAGCTGTCAGGCAATGACTAGCAATTCTCTTCTCAAATTTAGTCCCATATAAGAAATTGGACCAGACTGATCAACTCTTGTGTTAAAGAGAGTAAAATCGTATCTGGTCATATATTCCACCCTTTCAATTAGGGTTTTGTGGCTCCAGAAATCTCCAGTTAGAATGAAGTTGTTCCCGTGTACTTAGCATTAATCAGTTATGAAAAATTGGCTTATTACATGTTTTTCAGATTTCTTTTCATTATTACATATAATTCAAATTATAGTGAGGCTAAGAACAATGAAGTTTGATTAAGGCGGGAAAATTCCAAAAGAAACAGTATTAATAAGATAATGTAGGTCAAATGGAGGACACTGGGCAACCAAAGGAGCAAAAGACCCATAGGAGTGAAAGGTACGAAAGGGAGGGAACTGGGGGCCAAAGAGAAGCCATCTTGTTCCATGAACCTAGAACAAGCTCTGAATTAAATATAATAGGACAGGACAGTTGAGTTTTGAGAGTGTGTGTGTGTGTGTGTGTGTGTGTGTGTGTGTGTGTGTGTGTGTGTGTGAGAGAGAGAGAGAGAGAGAGAAGAAAAGGAGGGAGGACAAGAGAAGAGTTTTTCTACTTACCTCACTTTGTAGGATGTGCTATCTCACTATTAATATTAAACTGGGTAGAGATAATGGAAGATTGCATGGAATTATCCTTAAAAATTTCTTGTATTTGCTTTGTCTCACTTGTCGCTCCTGAGATTACATTATTAATCACCAGGAGAAAAAAAAATGTCATCCCAAATGGATAGATATGGAGACTTGTATACATCTGAAGGTGACTTTACGCTCTGAAAGCTAGAAATGATTCAGGATTGTATGCCATTATCTGGAGGGGTGCTTTTAAGTTTCAAATGAGGAATGGGTCTTGAACCACTTGTATCTTTCAATGAGAGCAGTTACAGTTTTTTGTTTTTAAATACAGTATTAGGCCAATACATTTTCTATTATACAGAATCATGTTTTGTTCCCTGAATTATTCTAGAAGACAAATCAGCTTGCATCTTGAGAGTGACATGGTGAAATATTTATGTTGTCACTGGATTTGATTATTAAAGTGCTTTTTGCTCATCCTGCAGGCAGACTGTGTGTGAATAATTCTGTGTTGAGGCAGACCTGTGGCTTGCTCTAGCAAGGTCTCAGCTGCGCTCTGTAGCAGCACGATGCTGAGGCTGGTTTCTGGGCTAAGCTTTGAATAGATTTTGTTCTATGGAGCATTAGGCAGATGAGTTTTTTGGTGATCTCCCACTGCTCATTCTTTTACCTCTAGCTGTCTTTTAAAGATCTTACAAATCTTTTGTCTCTGGGCTCTTCATGATTGTTTGTGACTTTCAGAAAGTTTTCCTGCAGATAATGTGTTTTCTCTGAATCGATAATAATAGGTTATTAGATAATGGCACTACTGCAAAAGTTCTTGTTAACAAATAGCCAACAGGAAGCTAATTAGTTATATTGTTAAAAATGCCCTTTCTCTCATCCATTTCTACTCAAGGCTTATCTAGCTTTGTATTTCAGATGTTCATCTGAATCAAAATTAAATTTCTTCCTCATACTTAAAAGTAATGAAGAAGCAGCAGTTTAATGTTAAAGATTCTTTAAAGTCATCTTTCCCATTTCTCTCCCTGCTTATATGTTTGAGGAACCTCAACGCTAGTTTTTATTTATTTCTTTGACTTCTTCCTTTGACTCTTTGTGTCACTTCCCACTTTTTTGCTGACCTTTACTCTGAAGATTCATCTTAGCTTCCTCTGGTTTTTATGTCCTCTTTCTTGGCTTTTTATTCCTACATTTTTTTCTTTCCACACATATTTTTAAAACATCACTTACAGCAAGTGTTCTTTTACTTATGTTCTCTAAATTGATGAATCCTAACTATAAATTTTATTCTCTATTTCATCGTTTCTGTTTTTTAGTTGCCTATCTTAGGTCATTTATTTCAATCTATATTTTATCTATACATTTATTTTGCATTTTCACATACTCGGTTGAAGTTTTATACTAACATTGCAGTTATCTGAAAAATTTCAATATGATTTGGTGAACTAAAGATATGCAGTTTGTTACTTTCAAATACAACTGATAATACAAACAACTTTATAAGGGGGTTCTTGGGAAAGTGGTATCATTTTCCACTGGAAGTCCTTAAGGACATTAATGAATAGAATAAGAGCATGTGCGTTGTGTACATTTATACATACAATTGATAATTAACTATATGTAGGTCACATATCTGTGTCTTAATTGACTTATTTTTGTAAATAGTAATTCACTCCTAAATGTACTTTTAAACTTTCCTAGAAATTACTTTTTCACTGTTAGAATTCACAGTAACGTGGTTTTTGTTTTCTTGAATGTGTGTAAACAGTGTAATGATCTTTTGTTAATACAGTTCTCATTTTCTGTACCATTTTCAGCATTGCTGCAGAGACTGCTAGGCAATAACTCCACTTGCTTCCACTTTTCTGGGGCCACAGGATAGACTGCATCTCCAAGGTAAGTGGGGTCATGCATCTGAGTTCTAGGAAATGAAATGTGAGCATAAGGGATCTAAGTCCTGTCCTAGCCTGGCCTTCTCAGCTAAGAGTGAGGCTCCCTGTCCAGGTGTCTAGGATGCAGACACCCCAGATGACATTTGCAAGCCAGGGTTTTGGAAATGGAGCTACAATATAGAGGGGATTTTTGTGCTTTCTCCTGAGTGGAGAGCTGCCCAAATGGGAACTTTCATCTACAGCAGCTGGAATTACTTTAAACCAAACAACATCCACAAAATAGGGCTGCTGGAATCAAATTACAGGATGCCTTGTTAAATATGAATTTCAGGTAAGCAATGAGTAAATCTTTTTAGTATAAGAATGTCTGATACAATATTTGGAACATATTTATACTAAAAAAGTTTTAGTTTATCTAAAATCCAAAGTATTCTGAGTGTCCTCAGTGTTTGTCCTCAGTGTCCTCAGATTCAGTTGCTAAATGTGATGACTCAACTCCAAACAGATACTATGCAAGAGGAGGAATATTGGAACTCAGAGAGCAGAGATTATGCTTTCCTTCTTTTGCCCTGCTTGATTTTCTAGTTTTAGGTACTTAGAAAATACTCAATATACTCTTCTGTTTCAATGCAACAGTTCAGTGTAGGAGAAAGATGCCACTATGGTGAAATTTCATAACTATTGTTTTCTAAGCCTCACTCATTATCAACACATTTCCAATATTACTTGTTAAAACAGAAGTTCCTAAAATATGTATTTGAAAAGTTTGACTAATATTAAAAATATAATAATTACTTTTTCTACTTTCTCATTTTTGGCTACTAAAATATTTTGATGATTTCGGGTTTTTTTTCAAATATGTATTTTGCTACATTATATGAAGAGTTTCTTACATTTATCACACAGTTGTATCTCTCACTTTGCTGTTAATTTACCAGCACACTGTTTTATTTTTGGTAATAGTATCCCATTGGTAAGTCCAGGGTCAAACTCTGCTTGTCTTCCAGGACAGCCGGGAATATTGTTGTTCCTTCGTGTCAGTGCTTACTCTATCATGCAAACTCTCAGAGTCTTGTGAGTGGTTCACGCTTATGGCTCGTCCACCCTGATATGCCAGGTGAAGAACCTTAACTGACTAGCATCTCAGACAGCCAAAAGGCACATTATTGCCACAAAGCTCGATACTATTTATTAACAAAGCGTGATGTTTATGCCATCTTTACCATGGGCCTATGTGATAAGCACATTACATATATTATTACATATAATATATATATAATTTATATATACACTTATATATTTATAAGTAATCTATGTGTTTTCATACGTATATCATGTTTATCATTACATACCATATACAGAAAATTTATGTATATATGTATATTTAAATAAATGGTCCCCCAAGCAGGATCAGAAAGTTCATACCATTATTACCGCCAGTTTAGAGATGAAAAACTAAGGCTTTTAGAAGTTGAGTAACTAGTTGAGGTCACCATCAGCACCACTGACATAATTGTGTGTTGAATAAATAAGCAGATTCTAAGCAGTAACAGTGATAAAGAAGAGGTGGCGAATTTTATTTCTCATTAATTGGAGAGGGGGCAGCCTGGATCCTTGGGTGGCAAAGGACCTTCTCAGATCCAAGGTGACATGGTGCTGCTCTGCTCTAAGCACAGGTCATTGAAGAGTGTGCAGTGGTCTGGACAGAGCCCTGGGCTGAGAGTCAGAGCACTTGTTTGAATTAAAACTTTTCCATTTGGTGGCTGTGTGGCTGAAGGTGTATATCAACGTCTCTGAGCCTCGGTTTCCTTTTTTTCAGGAAGCAAGAGAATGTGCAATTACACAAATCTTTTTTCACTCTGAAAAGATTTTTATCTATCTTGTTCAGATTGGTTTGAGGAACTGTCCAGAAATATGCAACCCTCCTAAGAGACCGCTTTCCAATGGGGTGTTTCATGCCTCCTCCACCCACCAACGGTGGATAATATTGTTGCAAAACATAGTTATAGCTAATATAATGATGAAACAGTATTTTATACGTAAAAAGTTTTAAATCTTGAGCCATTGAGAAAAGTTGCAAATATTTGTGATACACATTGCACATATTTTCATTAATGTTTTTTTAAATTGGCATTTTAAAAGGAAGGTTCTAGTTGATTATGAAACCTACTTAAGGGTCACGTCACCTGAGGTGATGCCAGGTGGTGTGCCATCAACAATAGTCTTTAATTACTTATATCGTACTTTTTAATAGATAAATAAATTTATTTATCTCCGGCTGCGTTGGGTCTTCGTTGCTGCGAGCGGGCTTTCTCTAGTTGCGGCGAGCGGGGGCTACTCCTCCTTGTGGTGCACAGGCTTCTCATTGCTGTGGCTTCTCTTCTTGCGGAGCACTGGCCCTAGGCATGTGGGCTTCAGTAGTTGTGGCTCGTGGGCTTCAGTTGTTGTGGCTCGTGGGCTCTAGAGTGCAGGCTCAGTAGTTGTGGTGCATGGGCTTAGTTGCTCTGTGGGCACATGGGATCTTCCCGGACGAGGGATTGAACCCGTGGCAGGCGGATTCTTAACCACTGTACCACCAGGCAAGTCCTTATATCTTACTTTTGATGTGTCCATTTTTGGCTATAGTTTTTCATCTAAAAAAGTTATAACTGGGCTTCCCTGGTGGCGCAGTGGTTCAGAATCCGCCTGCCGATGCAGGGGACACGGGTTCGTGCCCTGGTCCGGGAAGATCCCACATGCTGCGGAGCGGCTGGGCCCGTGAGCCATGGCCACTAGGCCTGTGCGTCCGGAGCCTGTGCTCCGCAGCGGGTGAGGCCACAACAGTGAGAGGCCCGCATACCGCAAAAAAAAAAAAAAAAAAAAAAAGTTATAACTGAAAGGAATTACTATTTTTCAATATTTCCCTGCTTCAAAATGTTCTCCATTTGTTACCTGTATCCTCCTATACTATAGGATTGAATGATTACCCGTTGGTTAACTCATTTGTTGATTTGAGGGGAAATTAAATGTATGTATTTCTGTTTTGGAGCCATTAGAGATATTATCTTTAGTTAATGATTACTCATATGGCTCTAAGTATGTTGCGCAGAGACTCACGACCAGGCAAAGTGTAAAGTTGTTGAAAAGGCTCCAGGATCAGGCCCCATGCCTGGCTTACAAGGATGGCTCCCAGACCCTGTACTTGATTTATTTTAACATTCAACAATACCTTAATAATAGTAAAATAGTAAAGTTTAATTAATACTGCTTGTCAAGGAAAAATCCTATAATTTTATTAGCCATATCAATTACATATTTAATACAAAGAACACAGCTATTGTAGACAAAACCGTATGTTCGAGAATGATGTTCTGGGTGACTGTCGTTTCTGATACTCCACCAGAGTCATTCTTTAAAAAGAAGTATCTTGCTAGTGATAAAACTATGTTGTGAACTCATTGTTTTTAACTAGTATCTCTTGCGTTCTCAAAAGTCTTGGCTCTCCATGACTTCCTTGTATGAAGTAAATCTCAGCTTCCCATTAGCTGTGCTAGACAATCCTAAACGGTTTATTGGTTTTTCATCCCATCACAGTTCCTGACTTGTATAGTCCTGCATTTGATAAATCTATTTTGCATAGCCCTCTTGTTGAAGCCACATTGATAGAATTCACTGAATTCCAGAATTTCTTGATGACTACATTTGTCACCAGACCCTAAAGTCTCACACTTTGCAAGTTCATGTGTTAGGTCTCCGGGGACTCGAGTTAAACAATTCAGTGCTGGGACCTGCTTTATGGCCATATCATCCAGTCTTGTCGTGAGTTTGTATCAATGGAAGCATTTTCCTCAGTGTTGAACTCTCACCCTATCCCATGTGTTCCCCTAACACATTCACTTCACTTAAGTCAGGAAACATTCTGCAATCATAGGAAAAGATTTGCTGTCAATTGACTGAGACGGGACTGTAAATACCGGCCCATAATTTCAAGTGAGAAAGGTGAAATTAGAGCCTTTTTCCATTTTCTCTTCTCCCTCGAGGCCAGTTTTATGCAATATCATGAAGTAAATTTTCAGCAGCTCCCAGAATTCCACTTCTGACCCTTGCTCGGTGGTCATAAACACAGCAACTCCTTAAGGTTTATTTTATAAGTCTTCAAGCAAGTCTGTGATTTGGAACAGAACACCCAAAGTAACACACATTGTCTATGCGTTCAAGGAGTACTGCGGCTTGACTCTAGAGATAAAGAGTGAATAATTGATGTTGTCCTGTTCTTTGCTACTTTAGAGCCTGTGGTGGCATAATTGATGCTGCCCTCATTGCTGGTTACTGTGGTTAGGTTCTTGGTGCCCATTTTATCCCGCTGAAATGAGGTTATGGTACATAATTGCTGGTCTGTAGGGAATGATTTAGTCCTTGCCAGCCAACATTTTTTCATAGCTAGGGTTATTCATTTGATGATGCTAAAATTAGGAAATTAAGAAAAATTATGATTGATAAAATAAATATTATAATTTCTATCACAATGTTGGCTTGGTGCAATGCCGTTTTGTGCTACTGAAATTGCAATTAAACTCCATCTTCTTAGATAACTTGATTGTTCTACTACATCGGTAAAAGCAATGCTCATTCCTGACATAGAGGAAATGAATAGCTGTGTTGAGTGTCAGAGTTGAAATTTCTGGTATTTCAAAGAATGAGCCATTTTCCTATTAAGGAAGGAAATCAGTTAAGTGCAACCTCTCCACCCTAAGGGGAGGTTACTGCCTAGAAGATCTTTTCTTAAATGATTAGAAGACCCACTTCTTTGGATAATGTGTTTTCACTCCTGTTAAATCACATAGTTGTTTAGTTTAATTATCAAATAAGTTTAAGGAGCTACAAAACCCAAGCCAACTTATAGGCATGGTGAAGATGGAGACTGGAAAATGTAGTCTCCAGGGCCTTCAAAGTATTTGCCAGTTAGTTGGGGCAACAGATCATAATATATGGAAAAGTTGAATAGTGCATAAGTTAATTATAACATGACTCAACAGTAGGAGGAGTATTATAAGACATTTGATAATTAATTGACAAATTCAAGACGTCAGTTATTGCTTTGACTCCATTTTGGCTTAGATTAACAAGTAGGAGGAAAACACACTGAATTTATCATTGTATCTGTTTACTTGTTTCTGATGTATAGAATGCAGCTACAGAAGACAAAACCACATGTTAAAGACTGATGCTTATGGATGTGTCTTTTCCTGTTCTCCATAATTGATGCTGTTTTTAGAATAACAGTGCTAGGATCCCAGGTCTGCCAAGCCTCCCAACCTAGCTCTACAGTCCCATAACAAGAAGTTCCAACTGCTTACATGAAAAAAATTCTCATTAGAATCCAAGTCCAAACTTAGAGCACTAATGTCATGATTATTTTAATACATGACTCTCTGCAAGCTATTGGATCTCAGACATGAACGGAAGAAATGCTTATTAAAACCTTTGTCGTTTGAGCTTTAGTTTCCAGAATTGAAGTGCAGATATTCTAATAAAGGATTAAGGTATAACGCAACAAAACACTCTTGTGTTTATATTTCCTTTTTAAGTGAAGTTATCGAACACCACTTGAGAATTAGGAAGTGGTATTCACTTTAAGAAGCTTTGAACAATTTAAAACACAAAATATCTAGGGTCATGTCTATGTGACACTAAAACATAGGCTGACATTTTTAAACAGTAATTTGGACATTCTTTCTTCATATGCCAAACAACTGGGGAATTTCCAAATATGATAATAATGTTTGTTTTTAATATTACATAAATACTAATGAAAAATCTCTCATGGTAACGTTTCTGGTATGAAAAATAAACTTTAGTGCCTCTGAACCCACTTTTCTAATTAAGAACAACAACCTTCTACAAAAACAGAAAGTTAGATTTACACACAGCATCTTTAGAAAGCCAGCAATTAAAATAAAGATAGCTGGAACAGGTAACAGGTAATACTGTCAGCAATCACATTAACAAAAATTAGAATTACTTAATACAGACCCCTGGAAAAGCCTCTTGTCTCTGTAGAGATAGAAGTTTGTGATTTTTAGTTTCATGGGTGAGGGTGGAATGATGAGAAGGAATGATTCACAGCCCTCTGAAAAGAAATGTGCTTCTGTTCTCTCTGTAATTCTCCCAAGGTTTCTCTTCCACCTTTATGGTTTCTACAAAGGCAGCTGCTTATAGCCAGACAAGGCAGTAGTGACCAGGATCTGTCAGGATATTCACAGGAGATGTCCAATCAGGCCTGTTTAACCTGATCTTCTCAAAAGAGTTTATGCACCATCCTTAACCAAAGCAAAAGATTGCCATAGATGCCGCTGGTGCAGAGCTCAAGGTGGACCCCCCCAGGGCTTAGTGTATTTGCTCTTGGGAAGGTGTGCGTTCTATTGTGTGCAATGGAACAGAGCATTCTTCTCACAACTCAGTGCTACTCCTTCCGTTCTTTCTTCATCTCCTCTTTGACTTTTCTTTATTTATTTCCTCCTCCTCCTCTTTCTTTCTTTTCTTTTCTTTTCTTTCTTTTTTTTTTTTTTTCTGAAACTTACTCTTGGTAGTGGCCAGAGGAAAGAGAAGGGCAAAAAAGACTCCTTCTGATTCCATTTTTGCTTCTGAAAAAGACATCCTTTCCTTGCACTTTGATTTTATGATGTTGTGTCTATGTTTAATTTCTTGGAAATTGGCTGGTATAATATAAAATTTCTTTGGAAAAAAAATCACTCCTGACCATGTGGACTCAAGGGACAAGGAAATGGAAAAAAAGGGGGGCTGGGAGGAGGGATAAAAAACAGTTTCTTGCCCTAGGCGTCTTTCAATTTCTGTTCATGGGGTAACTAAGAAAAATAAACACTTGCATGTTTCACTTGGCCTCACAGGTGGTCTCTCAGAATACAAAAGTGCCATTGCTAGTATGTTTTCTGTTTCTTATTTGATAAAATGTTACATGTGTGCTTCAGATGGCAGAGGATGAGGGTATCACCTGTGTCTTCACATACTTCCTTTTCTTGATGTTGATTGCATGTTGTTACACTAACATACCCAGAGTGCCAGCGGGACTCCCCACAGTAGTCTCCACTGCCCTGTGTGTACCCATGAGGAAATCTTCTAGCCACAGGAGAGCATGCCCAAAGACAATACCTCTGCAGCTGCCAGTGAGCCTGAAGTTGACCCTGGCCCTGACTACTGGCTCTGGCCTCCACCTACCAGAACTGAATCATGGAGAAATAGAAAATCTGAAGAGACCAATAATGTGCATGGAAATTGAGTCAGTAATCAAAAAACTTCCAAACAAAGAAAAGCCCAGGACCAGATGGCTTCATGGTAAATTCTGTGAAACATTTAAAGAAGAATTAACACCAGTCCTCAAACTAAAAAGCTCTGCACAGTAAATAAACAGTTAACCACTATAACAACAAAAGCAACATACAGAATGAGAGAAAATATTTGCAAACCAAATATCTGATGAGGGGTTAATATACAAAACATAAAAGGAACTCATATAATTTGATAGCAAAAAAAAAATCTAATTAAAAATGGTCAGAGGAACTCAATGGACATTTTTCCAAAGAAGACATACAAATGGCCAACAGGTATATGAAATAGTGCTTGACATCACTAGTCATTAGGGAAATGCAAATTGAAACCACAATGAAATATCACCTCATGCCTGTTGGCATGACTGTTATCAAAAGATAAGAGATAAAAGTTCTGGCAAGGATGTGGAGAAAAGGGAACCCTGATGGGAATGTAAGTTGGTGCAGCCATTATAGAAAGCAGGATGGAGGGTCCTCAAAATATTAAAAATAGAACTATCATTACAATCCAGCAATTCTACTCCCAAGATGTATACCCAAAGGAAATGAAATCACTCTCTTGAAGAGCTATCTCTACTCCCATGTTTATTGCAGTATTATTCACAATAGCCAAGACATGGAAACAGTCTAAGTGTTCATCCATAGAAGAAAGGATAAAGTGTGCTATGATGGAATATTATTCAGCCATGAAAAAGGAAATCCTGCCCTTGCAACAACATGGATGGACCTTTTGGACATTAAGCTGAGTGAAATAAGTCATACAGGAAAAGACAAATCTGTATGGTCTAACTTATATGTGAATTATATAGACATCAAACTCATAGAAACGAAGAGTAGAATGGTAGTTGCCAGCAGCTGAGGGGTGGGGAAAATGGGGAGATGTTGTTCAAAGAGTACAAAATTTCAGTTATAAGACTAAGTTCTAGGAATCTAAGGTACAGCACGGTGACTAACGTTAGCAATACTGTAGTGCATACCTGAAAGTTGCTATAAGGGTATAGCTTTAATGTTCTCACCGTAACAACAATAACAACACAATTGTAATTATGTGAGGTGAAGGATGTGTTAAGTAACTTTATTATGGTAAACGTTTTGCAATATATACTTGTATCAACTCATCATATTTTGCACCTTAGAATTACACAATGTTATATGTCAATTATATATCAAAAAAGCTGGAAAAATTGTTGCCTTTGAGCACTTAAGAATGCAGGTTTTGGTTTCTGAAATAGTTACTAATCCTTTTAGAAATAGAATTTTAATTTGAAAAACCTTGGAAGGGAAATTAGCAATATAAAATATATTAAAATATCTAAAAGGATAAAGAAATAGGTATAAATAATCCAAAAGAAAGAAGATGAGAAATGTAGACTAGGTGAAATAAATGCAAGGACAAAATAAAAATGTTTACTTATACCATAGTTAAAATAACTGAATATTCCAGTTAGAAGACAGACATTTCTTAAACCAAGTGTGTGCTGTTCAGAAGTGTATAAAATGTGCAGAGACAGAAGATGTAAAACAATGGAAAGGGATGACATCTTTATTTTAATTTCAAAAATTAATTTTAAAGCAAAAACCATTATTAGAAATTAAGATAGTTTTTAATGATAAATGATAAAATGTTTTTTCAAATAACAATGATAATAATCATAAAATGATAATGATAAAATGTTTTAAGTCACAGAGAAGAAATAACAATCTTAAATTTATGTGTATCTAATGACACTCAAAGTACATATAAACTACAACTTGACTAACTTTAAAGCAAAATATGTAAATCCACAACTATAATGAGAGATTTTAACAACCTTTCTTAGAAATTAATTGAACAATAAAAAACCAGGAGACTGTGAACGATTTAATCAACGTGATCAGCAAACTTGTTTTTGTAAATGTATCTAGAATGTTGCAGCTGATAACTGAAGCATACGTATTATTTTTATATATTTTTTTCATCTTTATTGGAGTATAATTGCTTTACAATGTTGTGTTAGTTTCTGCTGTACAACAAAGTGAATCAGCCATAAGTATACATATATCCCCATATCGCTTCCCTCTTGAGCCTCCCTCCCACCCTCCCTATCCCACCCCTCTAGGTGGTCACAAAACACCGAGCTGATCTCCCTGTGCTATGTGGCTGCTTCCCACTAGCCATCCATTTTACATTTGGTAGTGTATATATGTCAATGATATTCTCACTTTGTCCCAGCTTACCCTTCTTCACCCCAGGCCCTCAAGTCCGTTCTCTACTTCTGCATCCTTATTCCTGACCTGCCACTAGGTTCATCAGTACCATTTTTCTAGATTATTTATTTTTAAGCACAAATAGAACCTTTACAAAAATTAGTTTTGTACTGAGCCATTCAGTAAGTCCCAGCAAATTTCCAATTCCTGTGCTGACAATGATAGTGATGCTGAAAATTAATAACTAAATTGTTGTTAGAAAATCCCCATATGTTTGAATACACAGCAGTGGAAATGAACAGACACTTCCATGTACAGCTGCATAGACAGATCCTCACACCTTGTAAGCTTAATGTTGATTAAAAGGGATAAGATATATAAGAAGTATTTCAGTGATTAAAAGTTAAGTTCAAACAAAACCATATTGTTTAGGGATACATTCAATAGGTAGTTAAACCAGGAAGGAAAAAGAGAAAGAATTTTAATAATGTCTAGATTGTACTTACCTCTAGATGATTTGATAAAGAAGGTGTATGCTGGGGGCTCCTGGGGTGTCACTGTTCCATATGTTGCCCAAAGTGGGAATTACAAGAGTGTTCAGTTTATAGTTATTTTTTAAACTCTACATATCTATTTATATGTCTCTGTACATTATATTTCATAATGCAAATAATATTAAAAATTAAGTGAAATTAATAACTTGCATTTTTGTATGAATTCTTTGGAAAAGTCAGTGTATTTGTCTTTGAGCCAAAGGATTTATTTAGAAATATAGTTGTCTCCTATGCTGATTCTACTGAAGACTCTGAATATTAAAACTTTTATATTGTCACATGAATCAGGAATAAGTTTGGTGCTCTAGGAATCTTAAAAACTTAGTGGCTCCTACTAGTAAAATTTTTGTTGTTGTTGTTGTTCATGTCATACGAATGGGAGTTGGTGGCACTCCAGTATGGACAGTTACTCTGGGATCCAGGCTTCTCCATTTGGAGGCTCCACTAACCCAAGGGGCTTGGAATCCACTACTGAATTCTCTGTATTCAGCTTTCAAACTAGGGAGGAGAGAGAATAGAGAAGGTCATGCGGAAGTTTACAGGTGTCTCTGCATCGATTTGCTTCTCATTCCACAGCCAATATTGAGTCACACGGCCACGTCTCAGGCAAAGGAGGCTGGGAAATGCAGTGTCACTTGTGCCCAGGGGGAAGAGGAAACAACTTATGAACACTGGCCTCATCTCTGCCACAATGGAACGCTCTCTGTCACACTTTTAATTTTGAGAGAAAATGTTTTCCCTCCTAGAATTCTATACAAAGCCATTCTACAAATTTGATAATGAGTAATTGATAGAAGCTCGTAAGGCCTCTAAAAGTTTACTCCTGGAGAGTATGTTTCATCAGAATGAGTAATCTGAAATATGACAATTTGTGTAGTCCATAAATCCAATACATAGAGAATTTAAAAAACAAAGGAAAAAACTGGGTGATGGAGAAGAGAATTTAGGATGACTATGATATATTAGATTTAGACAAAAAAACAATAAAAATTGGAGCTGGAGGATGGGAAGAGGATGCAGGAGATGGTTTTTTTGTTAAAATACATGCATACAACATGTACATTAACAGAACATAGTGTTAGGTTTAAAGTTAATTAAGCAAATAAATGGACAAAATTAGTAACTGGAAAAATGCATAAATATACAAGAAAGGAAATGTAATCAGAGTGCATTATGGCTTAGCTGTGAACAGTATTTTCATAGTCATAATGATGACCACTGAACATGGATTTAACCAGATGTTGAGGGCAGATGTTTGTGGGGGGGGACAGGGGCGGCGGGGGGGGGGGGGGTCTGATTATAAGAATGCTGAATCCTCTCAAAATATATTACTTAAAACAGCCAGGTTATTACTTCTGTTTTTAACCTTTCTTTTGTGACTGTTATGCAAAATGCTGATTTACAATTGATCACAGCCCGGAATGGAACTCAATTAATGCCTATTTGGAGCTACTTCACAACAACCACTTGTGGCATCTACTTAGACTCTTTCAAAAGAAGAAAATGCCAAGAGCATAAAAAGGCATTTACACAGTCATCATCAATCATTACAAAGAACTGTTGATTTTCCTATGTAGTTCCTTTGTAAAGTTTGATATTGAGTCCATCTGTTATTTTAGCACTTTGTCCCTGAGCCAAGCACTGATAAATTTGTTCTTTTTAACAAGCTGTATGGGAACTTAGGATCACAGTTGATCCTAAACATTGCTTCCAGGAAAGAGACTCCAAAAAGGACAAGCAAAATAATGATTTGTTTGTTTTTAATGCCTTCAAATGGTAGGAGTAGATTCAATCTGTGTGAAACTCAGGCCAAATTCAGATTTGAAGTGGATTCTTCCTATAATCTCTGAGTGTGTTGATGTTTTGAGAGAGGGGTCAGAAAAATTACAGGAATAGACTCAAGTTTAACTATGAGTAAAGTTACATAATGCCAGTTATTTGAGAATAATTCAATTGCATTGAATTGCCCTGCTTCTTAAAAATCTTCACATTAAATGTGAAAGATAAAAGGCCCAAGGAATTTGTAACCTTATTCTATGCCGTTTTATAAAAATATTTTAAAATATCAACCTAAACATAGAAATTTGCTTCTGAAACTCCATTCCCATACTAAACAAAAGAATAATGTGTTGGGTCTCAATTTGAATCCCATTTAACATATAGGGTAATTCTATTAAGGATGGAAGGCCTTTCTCACCTTCTGAGATGGCCCACACTCTATCCGTTGAGTATGTCTCTCCCAAGACCGATCTTGCCTTCTGATACAGCCTACAGTCTGCCTGTGGAGTGTGTTTCTCTCTAAATAAATCCACTTCTTACCTAAAAAAAAAGATGGGAAAAAACTGAAGTAGAATTCACAGTACATTTTGCTCAGAAAAATTAAATCATCCATCATGATGATTTAACAATTCATATTGTTGTTTTACTGATTTTAAAATGAACAAGCATATTGGTTTTACTCTGCTTTGGTCAGGGGGAACCTACATGATTCACCAAACAGGACTTTTGACAAATTTGATATAGTTATGTGCCAGTAAGAATCTTTATAAAGGCTTGAATGACTGTCTTTTGCAGTGTTTTCATCTAGTGTTTAAGTACTAGAATTGCCCATGACATTAGTTTTATTTTGAATGTAATGTTTGTATTCAGTAGCTCTTAATTGAATCACATTATTGTCCTCAATAATTCACTCTTGAGTTCTAATTCTTTTAAAATTAGATTAAAATAGCAAATGTGATTTGCTTTTAGAACTGTGTGCAATTTCCTTATTAATATGAGACCCAGTTGTTTGGAGTAACTTATAAGAAATAAATATCTATAGTCACTGATGTTTCAAGATGATAATTTTAATCTTTTATAAATAATGAGTATATAAAGATGTTATTGTCTGCTTTTGAGCACACTTATATTCTCAGTGGGAATTCTAAGTGATACTGATGTTTTGAAAGTTTAATTTACTCCCCAGCCATAGGATTTAGAAATGATGACTGATATGTCATATTAACTAAGATCAATGGATATGAGTTATAGCTACTGAAATCAGACTTCCGAAGTAATTATCCCTCTTAAAAATTATATGCATTAAAATCCTGGGTAGAAAATAACTACTATGCATGAAAGAGAGTTTGAGAATTTAAAACCATCTGAGAATATCCTGAGTTTCTGAAGGTAAAATGGAAGCTTGAGTATTCTTAGAAAAAATAGTTAAAGGAAAGGACAGAAGAAAGAAGAAACAAAGAAAAAAGAAAACATGGGAAAAACAAAGACACATGCATGGTTTATTTCATAAGTTAATTTAGGTAAGATTACTTTTTTGGAGGGTGATTGATTTGAAGGATTAGAACAGTGTTTGCTACATAGTATGTGCTTAAGAAATATTTGTTGAATGAATGAAAGTAACAGTACAGTGATGATTTATCTGAATTCAACAGAAAATCAGCTAAAAGAAAAACAGACTTCTCCAGATGCCATAAGATCTATAGAATGTCCATCTATGAAGCAAGATATTATAGTTTGTCTTCTTACCTACAGCATAAATATTGATATGTTGTTATTAAAACCTGCTTATAATGAAGGGCTGTAGCCTGGTATCCACACATGCTTTGCTTTAATTAACAGCAAAGTCTGTTATTAGTAGTGTTTCTTTGCCTACAGTTTTCTGAAACAATGAAATGCCTTGGAATTATTAGTAATATTGAGCCAGATTCACCCAAAATAAATCCTGTAGGAAAATTTGTCACCCTTATACTGTTCATTTACATTTATATGAAATGTAAATAAGACTTTACTTAGCAAATTAAGTGCAAATTTCAAATATCTATAAAATTAACTTCATAAACTGAGATTTTAAAGAAATTTCTAGATGAATTGGCTTAATATTGCTGATCATATGTACATTTTTAAAAAAGTTATCAAGTCCCTGTTATATGCCCGACACTGTGATTGTTTCTCAAGGTTAAAAGGTGGTTGAGGTAGAATCTCTGCATTTAAAGAGCTCACTTGGGCTTCCCTGGTGGCACAGTGGTTGAGAATCCACCTGCTGATGCAGGGGACGCGGGTTCGTGCCCCGGTCCGGGAAGATCCCACATGCCGCGGAGCGGCTGGTCCCATGAGCCATGGCTACTGAGCCTGCGCGTCTGGAGCCTGTGCTCCGCAACGGGAGAGGCCACAACAGTGAGAGGCCCACGAAACACACACACACACACACACAAAAAAAAGAGCTCACTTATTCTGAGAGACAATAGCACAGAAACAAGGTGAATAAAACAGAGAATGAGAGTTCTTGGTTAGAAAGATGTGCCATGGAAATACAGAGGGTGTAATTCATTCTGTTTGAAAGAAATCAGGAAAACTTCCCAGAGCAGATGATCTCTGAGATACATGTTGAAGGATAAGTAAAAGGTCAACAGGTAGACAAGGCAGATATGGGGATTCAGGCAAAAAGAACAACAAGGGCAGCAGCTTTAGAACTGTGATTGTGAAGTTAAAGGTGGTTTTGTGTTGTGGGAGAACGGGACGTTGATGACAGTAATTTGTTATATATCTGGTGAGAGAGGTGGAAATAAAAACGGGAAGGGCTTTACGTACCATTTTAAGGCATTTGGACTTGCCTACTATGTATAAAAAGAGAGTCAATGAAGACGTTTTCAGGAGAGGAGTCACAGAATTCGATCCATAGATTGAAATAGTATTTAAGTGATTGAACTGGAGGAGGGAGAGATTGGAAACAGGAACATCAGTAAGAAGCCATCGACATCACCAGGCAACAAATGATGTAAAGCCAGATTAGGAGACTATCAGGGGACTGCAAGAGAAATTGTATTTTAATTAAAATAAAGAGGATTTGGTAACTGATTCGTAGAGACCAGAGGGAAGAAAGAATAAAGGATGGCTTTGTGTTTCAGGAAGGATGTGCTTCGGTTAGCTTTCGCTGAGTAACGAAACACACCAAAACTAAATTACTTAAACCAGCAATAATTTATTATTGCTCATGAATATCTTGGTCAACTGGACATTTCTGCTCAACTGGGCCAAATTCAGCTGATGTTGGCTGGGCTTGCTCATAGAACTGTGGTCAGTTGCTGTGTCAGCTGACTAATCTACTATGGCCTGAGCTGAGATGCCTAGTTTCTGTTCTATGTAGTTTTTTATCCATCAGCAGGCTAGTCAAGGGTTTTTCAGATGCAGTCTGGGCATGATTCAAAGATAATTAACAGAAGCATGCAAAAACTGTAATCCTTAGGCTCAGAACTAGCACAAAATCACATGCTATTAGTCGAAGCAAGTCACAGGGCCAAAAAGCAAGGAAACAAACAAAAAGCAAGTCAAAAGGTGGGAATAGACTATGCTTTTTGATGGAAGGATCATTGATTTAGGGAGGAGAAAAATTGCAGCCGTTTTGTAAAGAATCTACTACAGAATAATTCATTAATAGAAGAGAAAGTAGAGAAGGTGGGTTCGATTGGTAAAGAAAGATAAAATCTTTGAATATATTGAGTTTCAGGTTCTACCTAAACATCTAGAGAAATTCAGTGAGAAATTAAAAACAGGAAAGGTAAAGTGACTTGCACAACATTATATAAAGTGTAATATTATGCTTTGAGACATGTTATACCTAGAACACAGGCTCAATCTGCAATCCAGTATTCTTTCTGCAAATCTATTAATTTATTTAGAAGATACTCCTAGAGGACCATATGATCAATTATTTATTCACTTGATTCATTATTTCTTGATTTTCTTTCTCCCCTTCTTCCTTTCTCTCTTTCTTCCTTTCTTTCTTTATTCCCAGTATTTACTGAATACCTAATATGTGCTAGATGCTATAGGCACAGACAGGAGAATTGAACTTTACCTTATCTCAGATTGGTTAGTTCAAATCAGATTACAGCGTAATTAGGAAGAACTATGACCACACCCCTTCGCTTAGGAAGATATTTATTTGTTTTGAGCTTCACGTTGGTGATAATCTAGACAACCAACTTTGTTTGCCTTTTGACAAATAAATGAATACCATAAGGTAGACGGAATATAATTAATTGCAAACTGTCTTTCGTAACTTAATTAACCGTTCTGCTCCTACAGCAGGAATGTGAATCTTTTGTGTGGCTGCTAATTAGAGCACATGAAGCCTGTTTTAGTTGGCTAATAATAAAAAAATGAGCAGGAGAGTACTCTTGTTTACCACTATCACAATAGTTTTAACATAGATATGCTTAAGTTCTCAAAGGGAATGGGTTTTAAAATTGTAATGTTTCATAGGGTGTAGGTATGATCTTTCTTTCTTAAACAAAAATCATCTTGTCCAATAAAAACAAAATGAAAACAAGTTAATTAAATTTTAAAAATTTTTTGCAAACATGTGTAATGCTTAGTTAATAAAACCCACAAACTCACTCCTGGCTATGCAATTAATTCATTTACTGGCAGATAAATATTAGGTTCTCAGTCTTGAGTGAATGATTGGTGGAGATGAAATTTCAGATTTCCTTCTGTCAAATATTGTTATCTAAGAAGTGTCTGTAAAGAGAAGGTAAACTTGGCTCTCTTACCAGTATTATTAAAAAGCTATATCCTCAAGCTCAGCTGAAGTTATTGCAGTTTATGCATTGATATATGCAAGTTCTTTCTAGATTTCTATATCTTTGGAGATCCTGTTACTTGCAAATACCTATTCCAAATATGGTTTAAATATTTCAATTTTTAATTAAGTGATTAAATTTAAACATTTGATATTTAAATATTTTGAATTAAATCAGGAATACAAAAGGTTCCAAGTAATGATTTTACTTCCATTCTCTAGTTCTCGTTAAATTAAAAACACATACGAAAAAGAAAAAAAATCAAAAGAGAAAGGAGGTGAGCATTGTTTAAACATGAAATACAAATTCTGCACAGTATTTATATTTTTTACACTCCTTTCCTAGCATATTTGAGAAATTACTATATTTACCGTAAAAGGCAGAGAAGCATATATTCCTCCTGATATGTTTGCCTTGTCCTTTTAAACAGCATATCCAATTGTGTTAATACAGATCAAGAATCTGTTGTGCACAGAATATATTCATTTTTTAGGATTTTTTAACCCGTTCTTTTAATAAACTAACCATATCTTTTGGCATCTCTTACACTCTTGATGGACATTTTATTCTCGGCCAGAGTTGCTAAGCTTGGCCCAGTCAAAAGCAGAACGAGCAGACCCTCAAGGACATCGACCGATGCCTGGAGCAGCACCCTGCCCTCCACATTTCAGCTGGTCCTCAATTCGCTGCAATAATTTTAATTAGTTTAGTCCCACCTGAGTTTCTAGTTCCTGTTACTCACATGAGGTAAGATATATGCATTACAGTTGGATAAAAAATTGGCGGGTAAATGATTTGCAGGTATATAGCCAAAATTTTCCAAATCCGAATTAGCAGGGAGGTCAAACAAGTGGGGAAGAAGGAGGAGAAGGAAAGGAAGGTGAGGAAAAGCAGCAGGAGGAGAACAGGAGGAGAAACGCTCTATGTCATGAGATGCTCCGTGTGCTTTTAGCCTCTGGCTACATGACTCATATTATGGGGAGAGGCTGTGGGAGGTGATCTTCGTGGGAGGTCCAAGAACATACAAAACACTCATAGAAGGATCTGCATTATAACAGGAGAAATCCACGGTTCTATGTTGTGATTCATCCATTTGACACCATGGGTAATTTGAAATTGCAGCCCAGAAGGGTGTTGCTGCTGTATTATTTCAGCTCACTGAATTCTTCTATAACAGAGAGGAGAAACAAATTAAGAGGATGGACAAAACTAAGTATAGATAGTAAGTAACTTGTGACAATCCGTAGACATGGATACAGTCAGTTCAGCCTCAATGCGCTGAACATAGCTAAGAAGGGAGAAGAGGACCAGGTAAGCCCTAAACGGCCGTGGGACACTAGTCATCAATCTTCTGTGACACTTACTCTGGCCCCATGTATCTCCTACCTGAGACACACAGATAAAATCCAGAGCTGCTCAGCCAGTCGCCAGTGACCTGCAGCTACTGGCCAGGAGACCTTGACCGGTGCCTCTCTGCTGGGGGAAGTCATGCTGGCTTCAGGGCTCTCACTGAACGCAGGTCTGCCCCACATTCTGGTCCTGGAAACCACACCATCAGCAGGGAAGGCTGATACAGCAGACACAGGAGAACAATGCATGAACACTGTGTGACGCTAGATCCAGGTATTGTCACCTTTCCATTCTTCTTGCTCTCGTTCCTAAGTTTGTGAACCCACTGCCTCTCCTTCCCCTTGAGTTTGCCGTCGTTTATCAAAACATGACTTGAGCATCTTTCTTTGGTCTGAGGACCTTGCTGGTCCATTGTCTCAGGGATGATTTGCTCGTTGTACTTGGAGGCCACTAGCACTTCAGGAACATATCCCACCACACAAGGTATAATTGAGTCCACTTGGTGATGTTGCCAGATCAGGTTAAAAATATTAAGTGGTGGGCTTCCCTGGTGGCGCAGTGGTTGAGAGTCCGCCTGCCGATGCAGGGGACACGGGTTCGTGCCCCGGTCCGGGAGGATCCCACATGCTGCGGAGCGGCTGGGCCCGTGAGCCATGGCCGCTGAGCCTGCGCGTCCGGAGCCTGTGCTCCGCGACGGGAGAGGCCACAACAGGGAGAGTATTCACATTAGATTTTTTTTAGCAAAAAAAAAAAAAGTTCATTCACAACCTAGTGAGCTGTTGCTGGCCAATGATACTAGTTGTTTCTCTTTTATTTGAGTCAGTTATCACCAAAATGTCTCAATTACATTCCTGGTTCTTTGAGTGTCAAAATGTTTGCCCTCTTCATACACTTACCACAGCAAAAGTCTCATCAAAACTTCATGACCTTAAAGCGCTTTCTCCTCCTCTTACATGTAATGCTTTCCCAGATGCTCTAGTATTTTGAGGGGGGCAGTAGTCTCATGTGTAGCATGAAAAGCAGTGGAGCGCCCAGCGCTGCCTGCTAACTCTTATATCCCCCCAAGAGGAAAATAGAAATTGGCGTTTCCCTCTTAGCCTCTCCACCTCCCTGCATACTCCCAGCATATGGGTTCACAGATGGACATGAAATTTTTCCTCATTGTGGGTAATGTTTGTTCACCAAGTCTGACATGTATGAACAAGAATTGCTGGAACACTAAGTCATATGTGAATAATGAGAGAAAAGCCAAGTTTCCAGCTATATCAGACACTTCCATTACTCAGCTAAGTAATTTTCAGGCAGTGAAATTTGTGTTTACAATGCTAAAGCAATGGAGCTGCGTTGCTCTAGACTACTGAAAATAACACGAAATAAATACTGTAGATTCTCAAGTGATGTGTTTGATTAGGTGATTAGGCAGAAATAAATTCAACTGTCAAGTGAACACATTTTGTTTTTAGAGTCTTCGTGAGGAAACTGGGGCTTAGAATAGATAAATTAAAATATTGAGTCTTGGATATTTGACATTCTGTGGTCTCCTAAATGAAACCTTGGGAATTCGATTAAAAATTTCAAGCAGAGACACAGAGAGCTGAATATCTTTGACCCCTATGTAGTTCACCTCTACCTGTGAATTCTTTTTCTTTTCTTTAAGCTCTTATTAAGAAAGGGTGGGCCCTTAGCCGTAAGGAATGAAGGTAATCTCCACCACAGCCAAGCAGAGCAGCTAAATCTCCACCTGCACTCATGGGGTGGCAGCTATGGCTAGGTGGCCCTTAGGTTAAAAATATTCAGTAAGTTAATTTATTTGGCATGTTACTCACCCTGGAAATATTTCCAAGTACAGTAAACCTTTTATAAATTGAAATATTAGATGGCAACATTGTCACAGGTTCTATCGTTCCCATGTTACATTAGACTTATTATATGCATACGATAATTTGGTGGAATAAAAAAATCCGTAAGTGTATATTGACACTCTAGCTGTACATGAATAACTTAAATAATTTTCTATTACAGATTTTTGACACCATGTAGGCATAAATTAGCATTACTAATTAATAAATGTTTAAAATGTGAAATAAGTAACCTAATGGGACCAAACTCCACCAACAAACATGCAAGCATCTTGCAGAAGAACTTTCTCCTCCTGTTACTTGAGAAAAAGGAAAAGGATAATAAACAAAATCTACTAAGTATCTAATATGTACAAGGCCCTATGTGAACCACTTCCACATACATCGTTTCATGTAATCCTTATGCATCTCATAATATCTCCTTTCTTCCCTCTGCCTCAGAACTTCCTTCCAATGTACACTGTACAGGATACCATGAACTGAACATTTCATCACAGGCATGTTTACTCACTATTCTCAAGCTCTGAAAAAGCTCAGCTGACACTTGACTGGGACCTTGATGAAGTGACAAGTGACTTGGTGATGATGACATCATACCTTGATGAAGTGACAAGTGACTTGGTGATGACATCATGCCTTGATGAAGTGACAAGTGACTTGGTAATAATGATGTCGCACCTGGGCACACCAGACAGCGTTGTTTTGTTTTGTTTAGGAGAACTACACAAAGCCAGTGTCTGTAGCATAGATAGTTAACGTCCATTGGGTTGATGAAATGGAAATTATATAATTTAGAATTGAATGCCCTAGTTACAGGACTAAATTAAATGTAAATTTAGAAGAAAAAAGAAAACAAATTATAATCACATTAAAATAAAATAATCTACCAATTACAAAAGAAGTTAAAATCTAAGATTTATTGGATATATATTTTCCTTCTACTGATTGGTGATGAGAAAATGGAAATTGGTTTGTTATCCAATTAAACAATCAACAGCTATTTATTAAATGCCTACTATAGGTACTGTATGTTTGACATAGCTCAATTTTCTGAAGCACCTATAAGTTTCCCAATTGTTATGTGAATAAGTAGTATGATTTTAAAGACATTTTAAAGCTCTAATTGTCTGATGTCTTATGTATACCCAACAAGTCTTGAAAAACACCATAAAAACACCATTTAAAGATTAACTTTCCCTTTATTACATGTTTGCACGACTACAGTGGAAACAGAAAAATTGAAAAATACATGAAGACAAGACACTGATTCAATTCCATCCAGAACTGTTATTTTGGATACTGTAGAGAAATCTAAATGACCTAAGCATTTTTTAAATCAACTGATGGGTGACTCATAATTATTGTCAATGAACCGAGGTAAACTTCCATTCTGAAATTCATTCTGAAATATACTATTAAAAGTAAATCCCTTTGCAAATGAATTGAAGTGTGAATCTGGGATTCACAGATTTATACGTGGTCACTCTGATTGCTTAATTTATCTTAGAGAAGGCCATTGAACAAATAAATAGTTCATTCAGTGGCCCCTCATTGCTCACAGAATGAAAAAATCAAAATCTTTTTTTCTGGCATCCAAAGACTACCACAATTTGGATTCGATATAACTTTCTAAACTCTTTTTTCACGATTTCAGTTTAGATACCTTGTGCTAGAGCAATCCTCAAATAGTGAGTGGTCTCTTAAGTTTTCTTTTTAGAGAGTTTATTTTTTAGAGCAGTTCTAGGTTCACAGTAAAACTGAGTAGACGGTACAGAGATTTCCCACATAACCTCTGTTGCCACATACACATAGCCTCCTCCACCATCAAAACACTGCAGCAGACGGTACATTTGTAACAGCTGATGACCTACCTTGACACATCATTATCACCCAAACTCCATAGTTTACATTAGGGTTCCCTCTTGGTGGTGCACATTCTATGAGTTTTGACAAATGTATAGTGACATGTATCCACTACATTATACTATCATACAGAATAGCTTCCTTGACCTAATAATTCTCTAATTATATTCATCCCTCCCTGCCTCTCAGCCTCTAGCAACCACTGATCCTTTTATTGTCTCCATAGTTTTGTCTTTTTCAGGATGTTGTATAATCGGAATCGTACAGCATGATGTCTTTTCACATTGGCTTCCTTTACTTAGTAATATGCATTTAAGGCTCTTCATGTCTTTTTATGGCTAGATAGCTCATTTCTTTTTAAGACTGAGTAATATTCCACTGTCTGGAGGTACCCTGGTCTATTTATCTGTTCACTTACTGAAGGGCATCTTGGTTGCTTCTAAGTTATGGCAATTATGAATAGAGCTACTGCAAACATTTGTGTGCAGGTGTTTATGTGGACTTAAGTTTTCAACTCCTTTGGGTTATTATCAAGAATCATGATTGCTGGATGATACAGCAAGAGAATGTTTGCTTTCCAGAGCGTCTGTACCACTTTGCATTCTAACCAGCAGTGAATGAGAGTTCCTGTTGCTCCACATCCTTGTCAGCATTTGCTGTCGTTAATTTTCCATATTTTGGCCATTCTGATAAGTATATAGTGGTATCTCATTGTTTAATTTAAAATTCCCTAATAACATATGATGTGGGATATCTTTTCATATATTTATTTGCTATCTGTACAGCTTCTTTGGTGATGTCTTGTTCAGGTCTTTTACCTATTTTTAACATGTTTTTCTTATTGTTGAGTTTTAAGACATCTTTTTATCTTTGTATTAAAAAGATCAGTCTCTTGTAAAATAGGCCTTTACAAATATTTTCCCACAGTCTATAGTTTGTCTACTCATCATATTGATGCGTCTTTCGCAGCGAAGTTTTACATTTTAATGACGTCCAAATAATCACTTTTTTTCCATGGATCTTGCCTTTGGTATTGTGTCTCAAAGTTTATTGCCTTACCCAACGTCATCTGGGTTTTATCCTATGTTTTCTTCAAACAGTTTTTAGTTTTGATTTCACACTAGGTTAATGATCCATTTGGAGCCAATTTTTGTGAAGGGTACAAGGCTTGTGTCTATATACTTTTTCTTTCTTTTTTTTTGCATGTGGATCTCCAGTTGTTCCAGCACCATTTATTAAAAAGGCTATCTTTGCTCCATTGTATTGCCTTTGCTCCTTTGGCAAAAATCAGTTGGCTATATTTATATGGGTCTGTTTCTGTGCTCTCCATTATATTTAGTTGATCTATTAGGCAGCACTCAATAGTGCCCTTAAAGAGGCCCTCTAAAGTACTAGTTATCTAGGCTCCCTCATCTTATTCACGTCTCAAGGGATGTCCTTGTCAATGCATATTCAGAGCAACACTGCAGCCCTGCCACCTTCCCTCTTTCCATCTGAAGATCTGCTGGAGTCCCCTAAAAGGCTGACCGTTTCCCAACTCAACTTGTGTCTCAAGTCCTGGTCCCTTGGAGGCTCATTTTTTCCAGTCTTCACTCAGTTGCCAGGTGATAAAGGAACAATGCTATTCTTTTTACCGCTCTTCATTGCCCTTTTCCCAAACTCAATCATGTAAATGAAGGCTTTGCATTCCTGAGCCAAATGAGAACATTGCCCTTTAAATGGAATAATCTGGTGTTTCCACCTGGAAGAGATTGGTTCCAAATTACTGTACCTCTCTGAGTTCCCACTGGTTGTCCAGTGTTGCAGGACTGTGAATTTTCACTGGGGCTCCCACACTTCACAGGGCTGATGTTACTCCGTACAGAGACAGAGGATTTATCTTTCTCAGTTTGTACATTATCTCCAACTAGGTTAACAGCGAGCCCTCTCTTGATCTTAGAGAAGTAGGCCAGAGAATGTCTGCCCCGAGGGAAATAACTTTAAATTTCTCAAAAACGAGGGTTTTGGGGGTCACTTTTCTGGATCTTCCTGAACTTACACATCAGGTCTGTCATTCCACTTGAGTTAGGCATGTATCGTAAGCTCCATCCTAAGACAACATATATTCCTTGGATGGGGACGATACATTAGATAATCATTTGTTATACTTCTGTATTAATAAGTATGTTAAGAAATAACGAAAAATCTTGTTTTAGAAATTTATAGTAATGGCATGACCTTATGAAAAGTTTTGAAAATCTGGTCCATTTCATCAAGACTTTTTCAGACAAAAACAACAAAATAATGGACTTGAGACAACATTATTTCCTCATATTTAATTACATGAGAGATAATGCAGGATCGATGCAGCCAATCCATTTGATTCAAAACAAATGTGTTGATCATTACTTAAAATATGTGGGCCCGGCATTTCCTGGGCTTTCTATTAACTTCAGTGAAGGAGTGTACTGAGGATGCTGGTTTTGAGTTATAGCATAAACATTTTGAGATACGAGATAATTATCAGGAGTCATCATTTTAATTAAGTTTAATTTGGAGAATGGTTTACTGCTCTGTGAAAAAATGAAAAACATGAAATGCCTTTGAAAGCTGTGCTGTATTGACATACCTCCCCTCTCAGTGGACAAGAATTAAATCAGTTACCTGTGTCTTCTTAAAGCTCCGTAAGATTTAATGTGGCCGGGACGTTTATGCTCCCTCCTCTATTAGGTGTGAACTCTAGTAAAGGCTTATAAAGGTGTTTAGGGAGAAACAGAATACAATCTTTGCCAACTCTACCGAGTAAAGATTTATAGAGGAGGATTTGTGTAACTTAAGTCAATAAAGTCCCCAAATGGAGTAATTGGAACATCTGGAATCAATAATCTCATACGACTAGTTTCCTCTCCTCAACTTCTCTTTTCTTTTGCTTTCTGGCAGCTTATCCAGCCAATAACTCTAGGAAGTTATATTTGGTTTGAGAATTGAAATATGTGTGGAGATGCAGCTGCAAACATCAGTTTAGGGTCAGAATGAGATCAACTATACAGAGATTTAGGAGATGGGAGTTGGAAATAAAATCGTCTTATGTGTACCTTTTCAACTACAAAATATATAGGACCATTGTAAGAAATAACAGCATTTTTAAAAATCAGTGTTTAAATGAGACAAATATAGACCTTCTATAGAAATGAATGGGTTTGAAAAGTCAAGGTCGCATATTAATTTGATTTATCTCAAAGAAGCTCTGATCACCAAAGTACAATGAGCATTTCACCTAATCACACAAAATACATTAAAAATGAGCTCAGGGGCTTCCCTGGTGGCGCAGCGGTTGAGAGTCCGCCTGCCGATGCAGGGGACACGGGTTTGTGCCCCAGTCCCGGAAGATCCCACATGCCGTGGAGCGGCTGGGCCCGTGAGCCGTGGCCGCTGAGCCTGTGCGTCCGGAGCCTGTGCTCTGCAATGGGAGAGGCCACAACAGTGAGAGGCCCAAGTACCGAGAAAAAAAAAAAAAAAAAAAAAAAGTGAGCTCAGAAGTCAAAATCAAGAAATTGCAAAAAATAAATAAATAAATAAAATTGAGTGCTTTCCTTTTTTTTTTTTAACATCTTTATTGGAGTATAATTGCTTTACAATGGTGTGTTAGTTTCTGCTTTATAACAAAGTGAATCAGCCATATGCATACATATATCCCCATATCTCCTCCTTCTTGCGTCTCCCTCCCACCCTCCCTGTCCCACCCCTCTAGGTGGGCACAAAGCACTGAGCTGATCTCCCTGTGCTATGCAGCTGCTTCCCACCAGCTATCTATTTTACATTTGGTAGTGTATATATGTCCATGCCACACTCTTACTTCATCTCAGCATACCCTTCCCCCCTCCCCACGTCCTCAAGTCCATTCTCTACGTCTGCGTCTTTATTCCTGTCCTGCCCCTAGGTTCTTCAGAACCATTTTTACTTTTTTTTAAGATTCCATATATATGTGTTAGCATACAGTATTTGTTTTTCTCTTTCTGACTTACTTCAGTCTATAAGACAGTCTCTAAGTCCATTCACCTCACTACAAATAAGTCAATTTCGTTTCTTTTTATGGCTGAGTAATATTCCATTGTATATGTGTGCCACATATTCTTTATCCAATCATCTGTTGATGGACACTTAGGTTGCTTCCATGTCCTGGCTATTGTAAATAGAGCTGCAATGAGCATTGTGGTACATGACTCTTTTTGAATTATGCTTTTCTCAGTGTATATGCCCAGTAGTGGGATTGCTGGGTCCTATGGTAGTTCTATTTGTATTTTTTAAGGAACCTCCATACTGTTCTCCGTAGTGGCTGTATCAACTTACATTCCCACCAGCAGTGCCAGAGGGTTGCCTTTTCTCCACACCCTCTCCAACATTTATTTTTTATTTTATTTTTTTAAACATCTTTATTGGAGTATAATTGCTTTACAAGGGTGTGTTAGTTTCTGCTTTATAACAAAGTGAATCAGTTATATATATACATATGTTCCCATATCTCTTCCCTCTTGCATCTCCCTCCCACCGCCCCCATCCCACCCCTCTAGGTGGTCACAAAACACCAAGCTGATCTCCCTGTGCTATGCAGCTGATTCCCACTAGCTATCTATTTTACATTTGGTAGTGTATATATGTTCATGCCACTGTCTCACTTTGTCACAGCTTACCCTTCCCCCTTCCCGTATCCTCAAGTCCATTCTTTAGTAGGTCTGTGTCTTTATTCCTGTCTTGCCCTTAGGTTCTTCATGACCTTTTTTTTTTTCTTAGATTCCATATATATGTGTTAGCATATGGTATTTCTTTTTTTCTTTCTGACTTACTTCACTCTGTATGACAGACTCTAGGCCCATCCACCTCACTACAAATAAGTTAATTTCATTTCTTTTTATGGCTGAGTAATATTCCATTGTATATATGTGCCACATCTTCTTTATCCATTCATCTGTTGATGGACACTTAGGTTGCTTCCATGTCCTGGCTATTGTAAATAGAGCTGCAATGAACATTTTGGTACATGACTTTTTGAATTATGGTTTTCTCAGCGTATATGCCCAGTAGTGGGATTGCTGGCTCATATGGTAGTTCTATTTGTAGTTTTTTAAGGAACCTCCATACTGTTCTCCATAGTGGCTGTATCAATTTACATTCCCACCAACAGTGCACAAGTGTTCCCTTTTCTCCACACCCTCTCCAGCATTTATTGTTTGTAGATTTTTTGATGATGGCCATTCTGACCGGTGTGAGGTGAGACTTCATTGTAGTTTTGATTTGCATTTCTCTAATGATTAGTGATGTTGAGCATCCTTTCATGTGTTTGTTGGCACTCTGTATATCTTCTTTGGGGAAATGTGTATTTAGGTCTTCTGCCCATTTTTGGATTGGGTTGTTTGTTTTTCTGATATTGAGCTGCATGAGCTGCCTGTCAATTTTGGAGATTAATCCTTTGTCAGTTGCTTCATTTGCAAATATTTTCTCCCATTCTGAGGGTTGTCTTTTCTTCTTGTTTATCGTTTCCTTTGCTGTGCAAAAGCTTTTAAGTTTCATTAGGTCCCATTTGTTTATTTTTGGTTTTATTTCCATTTCTCTAGGAGGTGGGTCAAAAAGGATCTTGCTGTGTTTTATGTTAATAGAGTGTGCCTGTGTTTTCCTCTAAGAGTTTTATAGTGTCTGGCCTTACATTTAGGTCTTTAATTCATTTTGAGTTTATTTCTGTGTATGGTGTTAGGGAGTGTTCTAATTTCATTCTTTTACATGTAGCTGTCCAGTTTTCCCAGCACCACTTATTGAAGAGGCTGTCTTTTCTCCATTGTATATTCTTGCCTCCTTTGTCATAGATAAGGTGAACATTGTGTGTGGGTTTATCTCTGGGCTTTCTATCCTGTTCCTTCCTTCTTTTTTGAACGTGGTGTCGCTATCTATCCAGCTGCTGAGGCCAGAAACATGAGAGTCGTCCTTGACTTGTTTCCTTAGCATGAAATTTTCTGAAAATAATAAATAAAACTGAGAGTTTGGTGTTCTTTTTGTATCTAGTTTTACTCTGATTTGGCTTCTCGGTTTAGTAGACTTCAAGTTGAGGAGGCAGGGATTTCTGCTTTTGTTCCCATTGCCTAATATACCTGGTATCTTGGAGGTACTCAGAAATATTTGTTGAAAACTTGACAGATTATAATCTCAGTGACATCATCAAGCAGGAAAAAACGCAATGCAATCAGTCTATGTCGATCAGGAAAAATGCACCAAAGTTTGTCACCTTGGGTGAGTTATTTAACCTTCCCAAATCAAAGTTTTCTCACCTGCAATACAGAGGTTAATAACAACACCAACAGGACAAGGTTAATGTACAAATCACTGATGCTCAAATCCCTCTCCTCTGTCTTTTCTCTTTGTCCTAATGATAGATCCTCATTGAAAACAAGAAAGCAAGGATGATGGCACAACCAAGAGAAAACAGCTTTCCCAGTGGCATGATTGAAGTAGAAACGCAGCAGAGGTTTAGTGGAGCAACTCAGAGTCCGAGTGAGGTGGGGCTGGGGGTGGGTGAAAGGTGCCCCAGCGGTGTGAGCGTCAGAGAACATATTCCAGACAGGAACCATTCCTGGAAAATAATTATCTCAGGAGGTAGACCCCGGTACCGAACCCTAAACAGATCCACTATTCAATAGTAGGGTGACTGAGCAGCCTGGAGGGAGTCCATAGACATCAGTTCATCTTTGTGCTTGTTTGGATCAGAAGTTCTATCAAGGGTGTGATCGGTTGAAACTGTTATTGACGATGAATCCTAAAGTGGCTGCTAATTTACTCGTTTAACACAAGTCAGAGGTTGAGGGTGGCATCAATTCTATAGCCTGAAATGACTGCCACTGAAATCGATAAAGTGATTAAAGCGCCATTACTAATCCATAGGACTGTTCACCCAGTATGACCATTACCTGCTGGGAACTAGGATCTCTAGGATTATGACAGCCAGAAAAGGAGGAAGGAGAGGGAGCAAAAGAGGAGGAACACGTATACCTGTGAAATCACAAAATATCGGGCTTTCCAAATCTGACCAACCCCAGAATCACATGTGCAAATGTACATAAAATTAGATAGTTTCACTCTGATGACAATGCCTGTTTCATTATTAATTACAATTTAAATGTTCGTTCCTTATTCATTCGCTCCTTTTGTTATTTACTTATTAAGAGTTCTTTTAAAAGGGTTTCAACCTAACAGAATTTTCCTGAATTCTGGTTTAGGAAAATTGTTGGTTATTAGAAGCACATAAATATTCTAGAGCTTTCACTGAACTCAGAAATTCAACTGAGTTGTGCCAAAGTAATGTAACAAATTCTGATTAATGAGTGAATATCAATGTTGTTTTACAAAAGGTCGTTTTAATTCTGATCAAAGTGCGCAGTCACTGTGCTTATGCTTAAAATCTATAAAACCTTGTTGTCACCAGTTATTTATTTCATAAAAGACACTTGTTGAGGTTGATTACATTTGAATTGTCTTTTATTTCTATTTACAACCCAGAAAGTTAAATGAGAGCGCCATCAGCATACTCTTAGAATCTGCTCTAGTTTTAAAGATTCCCTCAAATACTTTGAGATAGCTGGTAGGTATGGGATATCTATCAACAACTTGAACAGATCTATATGTCAGGTCTGTAAATTTGAAATAAACTTTACTCTTTATGTTTTATTATGGTCCAATAGTCTTAGAAAATATGTAGTTTTGGATTTTTGTCAAATTTTTGCTTATTAAAAGTTCAATACTGAACTGTTAGATTAAGTAGGTATATCTGGAATCATTTTTAGTAATTTAAAATTTTTAGAGTGGTTTTATTTTGGAACAATATACAGAATTAATGCAAAGATGATAAAAATAGTTCCCTTATATCTGACACCCAATTTCCTCCATGGTTAACATTTTATATTAGAATGGTACATTTAAGTTTAACTTAAAGTTAACTTTGATCAATGGTCTGAGGTTTGTTTGTCAGGTTTCTCTACTGTAAGGTTAGTCTTTCCATAATGTACTCTTTGGAAGAAAGCCATTAGGCACAACCCACACTGAAGGAGTGGGCAGTCATGCTCTACTTCCTGCGGGGCAGAGTATCTACATAAATTACTGGAAATTCTTCTGTACAAGAAATTTGTCTGTTCTCTTCCATTTTCAAATGTATTCAATCACTTATTTATATCAGATAAGGGCTCTCAGGTATATTTATTTTATATTTTGTATTATAATACAATACTCTTTATTTTCTTACTCAAATTGTTTTAGCTTTGGCCATCGGGAGATCTTTCAGTTGGATTTTGTATCTGTTTGACATATCCCCATGATTGTGGTGTTTGGGGTTTTTTTTTCTTCTTTGGAGCACTTTTTTCTTTACAGTACTACAAGATACTCCAGGCTCATCTTCTGGGTTACCTCTCCCAGTCCCAGAATGTCATTTCTCCAAAGAGACTTGGTTCTTCTTTTGGAGGATAACATTAGAAACCAAGATCTAGGTGCACTCATTGCTTCTGGAGTGTCACTAATTCTGGGCCTTCTCAGTTGACTTAGCAAGGCATTAGATGTGTATATACCCATCTGCACATATACACACACCTTAGATATGTCCATGCGTAACCATTCTGTGTCTACATTAAGCTACACGTGCGCTCATACTGATGTTTCCCCTCTATAATCTATTACTCAGAGGCCGTCCTAGTCTCTTTCCATTGCTTATCTATAACTTTCCATTACAACAGAAAGAAAACTCGCCACCAACCATCCATTTACTTAATTGTGAAATTTCAATATACAAATATAACAGTTTCAGAATTGTTAACCTATAACCCTGTGGGGACCAACATCAGTAATTTGACTAGAGAGTTTTTGTCCGATTCCTTTGCCCTTAGTCTAATACAATGCACTCATTTCCAAAGCTACTTAGGTCAATGCATATTCCCATACTGCCTTCAGTAACATTTGTCAGACATTTAAATTACATTGTCACATTGTGCATTCCACCCATTGTATGGATGCACCAGCTTATTTATCTATTCACCTACTGAAGGACATCTTGGTTGCTTTCAGTTGTTGGTGATTATGGCTAAAGCTGCTGTAAATATTTGTGTGCAGGTTATTGTGTGGAGATAAGTTTTCACACCACTTGGGTCAATCTCTAGGAATGTGATTGCTGAAATGTTTAGTGAGATTATGTTTAAAATTGTGAGAAATAGCCAGACTGTCTTCCACAGTGTCTGTACCATCGTGCATTCCCGTTGGCAACAAATGAGAATTCCTATTGCTTTGTATTCACACCAGAAATGGCACTGCAGGTTTTTCTTTTGTCTTTGATTCTTTACCATTATAGTAGGCATGTAGTATTTTTTCAGTGTTGTTTTCATTGCAATTTCCTGATGACAAATGATGCTGAGCATCTTTTCATTTGGAAATTGAAACCAGAAGTAACCTGAATTCTAGCATATTATTGTGTTTCATGCCAGACTGAGTTCATGAAAGGTCTCACTGATAACACTTGAAACCTGACATAATTGATAAGGTCATTTAATCTCACACAAGAGCCATCTACCAGCATCATGTGTTTTGTAAAATCCTACTTAGTGTCTGATTAGAATGCATGATGTTGCTGAATATAATTAAGTTGGGAGCACACCATCGATCCTCTCTATTGTTTACAGTGAGTCAAGAATATATCCAGTTCGTCACCTCTAAAGATCACGGGACTTCTAGTTATTAGAGTAAGGTACCTCTAAGAATTTGTCAATTACTTAGTTAAGAGAATGTACGAATGCACTCCCCAAATGGATGAATATATTAATTTTTTAAATATTTTTTGGTAGCCCAGCAGCAAATATATGAAATAGAGTAGAAATTTTATCAGTGATGATCTCAGAGGTTTGAGAGACACAAAAATAGAAATGTTACTAAAATGACTGAGAAGAGCAAACGTATGGACACCAAGGGGAAAGAGGGTGTGGGATGAAGTGGGAGATTGGGATTGACGTGTAATACACTATTGATACTATGTAT
Source organism: Kogia breviceps (assembly GCF_026419965.1). NCBI lineage: Eukaryota > Metazoa > Chordata > Mammalia > Artiodactyla > Physeteridae > Kogia > Kogia breviceps. The sequence continues at coordinate 179,480,034 of NC_081312.1, read as the reverse complement.
AAAATAGATAGCTAATGCGAACCTACTGTACAGCTCAGGGAACTCTACTCCGTGCTCTGTGGTGACCTAAATGGGAAGGGAATTCAAATAAGAGTGGATATAGGTATACGTATAGCTGATTCACTTTGCTGTACAGCAGAAACTAACACAACATTGTAAAGCAACCATACTCCAATGAAAATTAATTATAAAAGTAAAATAAAATAAAATGACTGAGAATTACAGTATGAAATAAATCTTAATTTGCAGGACCTTGACATTTGTTTTTTCAAATTACACAAATATTTTTATTTTGAAATAACGATGTAGTTTTGACAGAATTTAGATTGAGAGAAGGCAATTTTGACAACCCATTTTGAACTGGAATTACATAAAATCACATTATACTAAATGGTGTCATTTTATATGAGCTGAAATGTTTGTTAATTGTTACCTGGGTGACTCCAGCAAGCTCCTGTAAATTAGTTGCTAATAATGGGGTTATGTAATCCTTTCTTTAAAAAACTACAAGGTTTTTGTTTTGTTTGTGCTAGGCGGGCCTCTCACTGTTGTAGCCTCTCCGTTGCGGAGCACAGGCTCCGGATGCACAGGCTCAGCGGCCATGGCTCACGGGCCCAGCCGCTCCGCGGCATGTGGGATCTTCCCGGACTGGGGCACGAACCCATGTCCCCTGCATCGGCAGGTGGATTCTCAACCACTGTGCCACCAGGGCAGCCCTATAAGTTTCTTTTTAAGAAATGTTTTGAAATCATCTACAAAATGAAAAAGCAACCTATAGAATAGGGAAAAAAATAACTGGAAATCATCTAACTGATAAGGGGTTAATATCCGAGATATTAAAAGAACTCATACAACTCAATAGAAAACAAACAATCTGATCAAAAAAATGGACAGAAGTACTGAATAGACATTTTTCAAAAGAAGAAACACAGATGGCTAACAGTTACATGAAAATGTACCCAACATTACTAATCATCAGGGAGATGCAGCTTAAAGCCACAATGTGATATCACCTCACACCTATTAGAATGGTTATTATCAAAAAGACAAGAAATAACAAAAAGTGTTGGAGAGGGTGGGGGAGAAGGCAATCTTCGTGCACTGCACTGCTGGTGAGACGCACCCTGGTGCAGCCACTGTGAAAAACGGTACGGAGGGTCCTCAGAAAATTGTAAATAGAGCTACCATATGATCCAGCAATTCCACTTCTGGCTATTTACCTGAAGGAAATGAAATCACTATGTCAGAAGATATCTGCCCTCCGTTCATTGCTGCATTATTTACAACAGCCAAGATATGAAAACAACCTGAATATGCATCCATGGATGAGTGGATAAAGAAGGTGTGGCACCTATAATAATATAATGATAATAGTTATTATATATCAAATAGTATACCATGGAATATTGTTCAGCCATTAAAAAAGAAGGAAATCCTGCCTTCCACAACCACATAGATGGACTTTGAGGACATTATGGTTAGCAAAACAAGTCAGACAGAGAAGACAAATACCGTATCATCTCACTTATATGTGAAATCTGAAAAAAAGAACTCATAGATACAGAGGCAGAGGGTGGGAGGTGGGCAAAATGAATGAAGGTGGTCAAAAAGTACAAAAGCCTAGTTATGAGATAAGTAGGTGCTAGGGAGGGAATGTAGAGCTTGGTGACTATAGTTAATAATACTGTGTTGTGTATTTGAAAGATGTTAAGAGGAAAGATCTTTAAACTTCTCATCACAAGAAAAAAAATGGTAACTGTGCATGACGATGGACTTATTGTGGTGATCATTTCACAATATGTACAATACATACAAATATCAAATCATGGACTTCCCTGGTGGTGTGGTGTTTAAGAATCCGCCTACCAATTCAGGGGACACAGGTTCAAGCCCTGGCCTGGGAAGATCCCATGTGCCACGGAGCAGCTAAGCCCAAGAGCCACAACTACTGAGCCTGCGCTCTAGAGCCCACAGGCTACAACTACTGAGCCCGTGTGCCACAACTACTGAAGCTCATGTGCCTAGAGCCCGTGCTTCGCAACAAGAGAAGCCACCTGATGAGAAGCCCACGCACTACAACCAAGAATAGCCCCTGCTCGCTGCAACTAGAGAAAGCCAGCGTGCAGCAACGAAGACCCAATGCAGCCAAAAATCAATCATTAAAAATAAATAAATAAAATCATTATGTTGTACACCTAAAACTAACACAATATTATATGTCAGTTATATCTTAATAAAAAAAGAAAGGAAAAACCTTGTGAAAACTTGAGATGTGAGATGTTAGGACATCAGTGGCAAGAGACACAGGAGGAAGGCATCCAGAGAAGACATTGTCAGCACCAGCCAAGACGTAGTGTCCAGGGAGAGGGAAGAGGTCAGCACAGGATTCTGAGCAGCTGGTACATCAGGTAGACGGATGGAGGGGCTGTCAGTAGGACTGAGGAGAAAACCTAGGAGCAGACTGGAGGAATTCATATCCTTAGCTAAGGAAGCTGAATTTTTCCCAAAGACCAGCTAGAAAAGGCCAAGTTATAAAAGCATGTGGTCCTTCTAACTGTCCATTTCCTTTATGAAAGTGAGAACATCTAAACAGAAGCAACAGCAATAATGCAGTCCTTTCTTCACTGATTCAACATAATTTTTGAGAGGGAAAAATTAATTTCTAGTATGTCATGCAATGGACCATGAGTCAGTGGAACCAAGTTCTAGCTGCGATTACTCAAATTAAAGAAAAAGTTTCCTTCTATCTTTGCAGTCGTGTTATATTCATATGTGAACAAGAATTGTAATACAATACATGAAATGAAAATAGATACATTTTATGTTATGAGTGAATTTTCTCTCCCAAATTTTATCTAACAGTGACATCACATCCAAAAGATGGTTAATTTCTACTGACATACAGGAATTAGGAGTAAGCAAAATAAACAAATAAATAAGTAAATAAAACAACCAAAAAAGAGACATTGCAATAACTTGAAATGTTTTCATAGCTGCCAATATCATACCATTCCTTCACAAAATCCCTTCTTCTTATGTCCTAGGCAGTAACCTCAGAAACAATTAGGGAGTATGTTTCTTTGAGCTGGATAATTAAATGCCAAGAAAACAACTTGCTATGTAATTCACTCAACATCTTGTTGTTTGAAGGAGCCAGTGTTCATATGTAGGATGGATTGAATTCCTAACAACATCTGGCATGAGCCTTGGACTTGGCCCTCACCATAACAGCATTACATTCATGGTCGGAATGACAGCTAAGTGGATGGATGGAGCTTGCCTCTAACAGGGCAGATCCATGACTGCAGCATAATGAATCAGAATGTTATAACCTCTGGTCACATACACCCTGGCCTGTTGCTCCCTACAAGCTATATCAGGGGACAGGGAGTAAATTCCTGTTGTCAGATCTAATGGTGAAAGATTCTGGCTTCTAACTTGCTGGGAAAGCAAAGTACAATTTCCATTCCAGTAACCTAGATCAACACACTTCCTGATCACCGTGGTCAACTTATTCTGTCACCTAATTAAACCCAAAGCATTGCCAATCGTGTAAGTAAGCAAAGGAAAGACGGCCTCTTCAACCTTGAAAACCAGTCCTTAAAACAAATATCTTATTAAGTTAGTTAAGTTCTAGGACATGTATTACAGGAGGTTTTCTCTAGGGTTTTTTCATGGGTTAAATAGGGATTAAAGCAAATGGCAAACAAAGTCACAAGAGTTACAAGAGGGCTTCCCTGGCGGCGCAGTGGTTAAGAATCCGCCTGCCAATGCAGGGGACACGGGTTCGAGCCCTGGTCCGGGAAGATCCCACATGCTGCGGAGCAGCTAAGCTCGTGCACCACAACTACTGAGCCTGAGCTCTAGGTCCTGCGAGCCACAACTACTGAAGCCTGCATGCCTAGAGCCTGTGCTCTGCAACAAGAGAAGCCACCGCAATGAGAAGCCCATGCACCACAACTAGAGAAAGGCCACGTGCAGCAACGAAGACCCAACGCAGCCAAAAATACATACATTAAATAAATAAATTAAAAATAAAAAAGAGCTACAAGAGAAATTGAAATGCAAGAGCAGATTCATACAAACTGATAAGAAGCAAAAATTCCGACCAAAGAAGCTCTCCCACAGAAAGAAAGAAAAAAATCCAAGTTCTGAGAAAGGCAATAGCAAAATAGCTTACATTATTTAAATTTTTCCTTAAGCTCAGAAAGTTAGCTGTATATTTTCTAAGTTGAAGGCCCTTGGATGTTGGGAAGAAATAGTATTATTCATTTTTTTAAACATCTTTATTGGAGTATAACTGTTTCACAATGGTGTGTTAGTTTCTGCTTTACAACAAAGTGAATCAGTTATACATATACATATGTTCCCATATCTCTTCCCTCTTGCATCTCCCTCTCTCCTACCCTCCCTATCCCACCCCTCTAGGTGGTCACAAAGCACAGAGCTGATCTCCCTGTGCTATTCGGCAGCTTCCCACTAGCTATCTATTTTACGTTTGGTAGTGTATATATGTCCCTGCCACTCTCTTCGTCACATGTTACCCTTCCCCCTCCCCATATCCTCAAGTCCATGCTCTAGTAGTTCTGTGTTTTATTCCTGTCCTATCACTAATCTCTTCATGACATTTTTTTAAAAAGTTTGAAAATGTGTTCATTTTGCAGTGTACCGCTTTCCTTTCCTTCAATATATGCAAGCTTTAGCAAAGCCCAGCATGAAAGAAAGGAGGAGTCACAAACAGCATGTGCCCTTTGTTGATGGCTACTCATCACTCTTAGGTGCCTCCAAAATTAGTATTTTTTCATGAAGATGAAGTGCCTTTGTCACCCACACGCTGTCATGATTTAGGCCGCCCTATGTTCTGTGTGCTTCCGTAAGGAGGATTACAGCCGAGCTCATGTTTGCCAACATTTGTGGGTGTCTGCACGGAGTGGATAGTGCCATACGGCCTTGCACTTTTCATTCTTTTGGAGCTTTGAAGACATGATGATATGTCCCAAGAGAGTAGCTGTTTCCTGATGAAATGTTTTTATTAAGGAAACGTGCATAAACGCTATGGGGAGGTAGACAGCTCACTTTCAAGGAGACTAACAGATTAGGATACATGGCATGATGATTGCTTTCTGAAGCACAGAGCACAATGTGAGCTCTGTATTTTTTTAAAGGACTGAAACCATAATTTGGGTATTTTTCAGGTTAATTTGTAATAGTTCCACTAGGAGGAAATCATTCAGGATGCATTATACAAATTGCTACACAATTGAAAAATGAACAAGAGGATTTTAGCGTCCTACAAGTTGCTCTAAAACACGTTCTGGAAAAGTGCTGATGGGGTGGGTGGGGAAGTAGAGAGAGAGAGAATCTCGACTGATTCTTTCCCAATGAGTTAAAATTAAGTAGATTCAATAAGTGGTTATGAAAAATGATGACTACATAGGTGTAAAAACTGCAAAAGTGTATCTCGATTTTTGCTTCAGTCAGTAAAACTAGAGCATTTTAAAGCTTCTTAAAATATTTAATACTAATAACAGTTGAGGGAGATTTTTTTAAATTAATTAATTTATTTATGGCTGTGTTGGGTCTTCATTTCTGTGCGAGGGCTTTCTCTAGTTGTGGCAAGCGGGGGCCACTCTTCATTGCTGTGCGCGGGCCTCTCACTGTTGCGGCCTCTCTTGTTGCGGAGCACAGGCTCCAGACGCGCAGGCTCAGTAATTGTGGCTCACGGGCCCTGTTGCTCCGCGGCATGTGGGATCTTCCCGGACCAGGGCTCGAACCCGTGTCCCCTGCATTGGCAGGCAGATTCTCAACCACTGTACCACCCGGGAAGCCCTGAGGGAGATTTTACAACTAATGATATAAAAGAAATTACACGCATTGTTCATTAAGATGTTTTGCAACATCCTTTATCCACCAGGATTCAACATTTTTATTAAATCTTTAGTGATTGAAGCACCATCACTAGTTTTTCAGAGCTGTGTATTCAACTACAAATACCATGATATCAGTTTAGGTGTTCTGTATGAAAGGGAAAATACTGTTTCTCATATATATATATATGCAGAATTTTAAAATGAAAGGATAAAGGTGATTGGAAGGAGACACTTTTACATATTGTTGTTTTAAATTTTAACTATTTGTTAGACATTTCTCCAAAGAAGACACAGATGGCCAAGAGGCACATGAAAAGCTGCTCAACATCACCAATTATTAGAGAAATGCAAATCAAAATTACAATGAGGTGTCACCTCCCACCAGTTAGAATGGGCATCATCAGAAAATCTCCAAACAACAAATGCTGGAGAGGGCGTGGAGAAAAGGGAACCCTCTTGCACTGTTGGCGGGAATATAAATTGAAACAGCCACTATGGAGAACAGTATGGAGGTGCCTTAAAAAACTAAAGATAGAATTACCTTATGACCCAGCAACCCCACTACTGGGCATATACCCAGAGAAAACCATAATTCAAAAAGACACATGCACCCCAATGTTCACTGCAGCACTATTTACAATAGCCAGGACATGGAATAAACCTAAATGCCCATCAACAGACGAATGGATAAAGAAGATATGGTACATGAATACAATGGAATATTACTCAGCCATAAAAAAGAACAAAATTGGGTCATTTGTAGAGACATGGATGGACCTAGAGACTGTCAATACAGAGTGAAGTAACTCAGAAAGAGAAAAACAAATATCATATGTTAACGCATATATGTGGAATCTAGAAAAATGGTACAGATGAACAGGTTTGCAGGGCAGAAATAGAGACACACATGTAGAGAACAAACATATGGACACCAAGGGGGGAAAGTGTGGGGGGGGAGTGTGGTGGTGGGATGAACTGAGAGATTGGGGTTGACCTGTAGACACTAATATATATAAAATAGATAACTAATAAGAACCTACTGTATAAAAAAATAAATAAAAACCACAAAAAAATAAAATTTAACTATTTGTGCATAATTCATGTATGTATAGCAAGGGGCAGTGATTTCTAGGTCTAGAAGCCCTTCACTATTACGTTGTAGGACAAAATACCTCGCTTTTTTAGGGAAAATAATTTCTGCTAATTATCTACCCTAGCCCATCAGAGGATGAAAGAGTGCACTGATACAGTTTTTATTTGATTATTTCATCTGCTGTTGGGCAGTCTTTTTTAGCAAATATTTCAAAACTTTATTTGGAAAATATCACTTGCTTCAGAAAAAAGTAAAACAAAATGTGAGTAAATATTAAAATATAAACATTTTAATGTTGGCTACATTTTTAAAAAACAGAAACAACTGTCAGGGCCCTAATTATATCCATCCATGAGGCTTTTCCCTGTAAAGATTTAGAAAGCAGAGGCCTGTCCCCAAGAAAGGGCTCAGTAGCTCTTCCCCTACATTGTGTTCTGGGTCAGAGGTACGGCTTACTTCCTGGACGTAACTCTCATGTCCATGTAGAACCATTAACTAGGTCACATTCATCCAAAAGAAAAGTGTTTTTAACTTGGTATTTTGTAGTATACATCATCCCAGAGAATACACATGGTAATTGACTTTTCATGCCAGGAATTCTAGAATCATGAGAACACAGATGCACAAAGACATAAAGTGGGGAAAGAGCAGTAAAACCCTTCCACCTCTGAGCCAAGGGGAACATGTTGGTTTCTTTTAGTCTAAGTTTTTCTGACACAGATTTTCAAAGAAGCGAAATTTCAATATAACTGTAAGTGCAATGTTAAAAAGCACACACTATCAATTCAAGGAAACATTAAAAATGAATTACATATTTTTAAAAAGAGATCATTATATATCAGTTTTTTAAGTGGAACTTTATTATTTGTTAAGGAAAATATTTTCTGACACTTGTTAAGGCAGTAAAGCACTCTTTTTTCAGCACAATTGAGATAGGTGTCACACTACCACAGTAGGGAAAAGAAATCAGGCCCAACTCCAAATACAACAAGAGCAAGTGGGGATTTGTAGCCAAGGAGCAGCTGGTGCGGCGGCGGGGGGGTGGGGGTGGGGGATGTCAGTGGGTGGAAAATTACTAAGAGAAATCATCAACGGAAGTTTGAACTGACCTAATAGGATTCTTGCTGAAGTCAGGCCAGGGTTGATGAGACATCACCTGGGGACGAAGGGTGAGGGAGAGGGTCAGAAATTTGATCAGATATCAAGGTTAATTAGACATCAAGGATGGGAGGAGGATTTTCTCTAAACTGACTTAGCAGGATTCTTGCTATAACTGGGATCTGCAAGAATAATTACAGAAGCCGAAGGTTGAGGGCTATTGGAGAACAAGGCTAGAGGAACCTGACTAAAGTTGGTCAAGGAGAGTCTAGTCACGTCTCACGGAAGTAAGGAGGGATGTTCTGTATTCCCAGTACCTACAACAGGGACTGGAAAATAACAGGGGCTTAATCAGCCTATTTGAATGTATAAATACATGTATGAAAGGTCTATGTATATTCCATGCATTTTTACTTCTATTTAGTACTTTTAAATGGATTTTCTGGTATTATTTGATAGGATACATTTACCGTAATCATGTAAAATATTGGACCTTTGGACTTGTTACTGACGTTAAAAGAAAACGCATTTGGGACAGAGCCTCTCAATTTGAAAATCACAGCTTCATTCTTTCAAAACTCTTCATTTCTGGACCTAATATTCACGGTAAACACTGTATAAGTAAATAAATGGATAAATAGAACAAAGGTAAATAGTTTTCAATCTAGTGTGTAATAGAGGGTCTAGTTAAAGGAAGGGGTTCTGAGGACCCCCTGAGAGTCAGCCGTGCACCACCCTAGGGTGACTGCCCAGGGCAGAGAGGCAGTAAGTGCAAAAAAACCCAGGGGAGAATAGTCAGTTTGAAGGACAGAGTTGCCTGTGTGGCTCGGTCATAATTAACCAGGGGGAAGTGCTTCAAGGTCAAGTCAGAGGTGGCCCATCTTGCAGAGCTTATGAACCACGGTCAGGAGTTCCTGACCTTGGTTCCTGACCTTGTCCTTAGGTGACAGCAGTGTTTAGGAGCCCAGTGGATAAAGAGACTCTCATCAAGAAAAACAGAAAGGAATACAGTTGGAGAAAGAAAACTAGAAGGCAACAAAGGAAAGAATTTTAAGAAGAAAATAGCTAGTCGAGTGTTTCCAGTACCACTAAGTCAAATAAAATAAACACATAAGATTATTCATTGGCCCTGGAAATGTAAAAACGAGGAAAGACTTGAGCCTGTTACATTAGTTTGCCTAATAAAATACCACAGGCTGGGTGGCTAACACAACAGATATTTATTTTCTCACAGATCTGAAGGCTAGAAGTCCAAGATCAAGGTGTGGGCAGGTCTGGTTGCTCCTGAGGCCTCTCCTTGGCTTGCATTCTCTCTGTGTCCTCACATGGCCTTTTCTCTGTGCGCCTGCATCCCCAGTATCTCTCTATATGTCCTAATCTCCTTTTTTTTGTAGGAGCACAAGTCAGACGGGGTTAGGGCCCACTTTAACAGCCTATTTTAACTTAACCTCCTTACAGGCCCTTTCTCTATAGATAGTCATATCCTAAGATGCCAGGGTTTACACATTTTTAGAGGAGCACAGTTCAGTTCATAACACCTATATTACTGCTTCTCAATATTCAGATTCCATATTCATTCATTTACCTACTTGCAAGAATGTACTTTTAAAAGAAATTAAAACATTTGAGTGAGCTCCTAAAAATATTGTGGGGTTCTGGGCACAGTACCTCATAGGTAAGTCAGCCCTATTTGTGGGTACCAGGGCAGTTAATTGATAAACTTCTTGCTCGGTCGTCCCAGTTTTCTCAGTGAGGGAGCAAACATTATCTACTGCAGAGAAGGAGATGAGTTATGGACAGGAAAAGGGATTCATTTAAGTTGAAATTTAGAAATACAAGAAGGAGCTTGCCAAGATCCAAGTGAAAGCCCCAACTTGAGGCTCTTCAGTCTCCATGATTATTTGAGTTTTCTTCACAGTCTTGGGTTACAAGTGGAAAAGAGAATGTTCCAGCTGTTAGATTTTGCAGAGATACTGTACATAAAAATTCAAGACGTCATATCAGTGGGGAGACAATGAGTACATAATGCACCCAGGGAAGTAGGTAAGCAAGTCTGACAGTTTGGGGTAAAATGTAGTTGGTGGTTGTCTGGGAACTGTATTTAATTTATCTGTTTTGTGTGTTAGAGAAAGTTTTGGAGCAATTGAGTAGTAGGTTTTTGGGAAGAAGAAAGTGAATGAGCTGTAAGAAGGTAACCAGGGTGAGAGTGAAATTACAAGATATCAGTGGTGGAGAAATTCCAGACCACAATGAAGTCCAGGGAGTGGGTCGGTACAGTGGAGTGGGAGTGGAGATCATCCACATGGAGGGCCTCAGTGGTTACACTAGGGAGTTGGATAGAAATTGGCCCAAGAGATATTTCAGGCTGGAGAGACATCCTTGAGCCAAGGATAAAAGAAGAAAAGGCCGGAAAGTAAGGAGATGGCAAGAAAAGGCTTCTGTTATTCTAGACAAAAATATGAGGTTGTTTTATTTGTTCTTTTTTTTTCTTTGTATTTTGTCCAAGCTTACTAGTAAATAACTGAGTAGTAGCAAATGTAAGGAAGAAAAGTGACAGCTCTGTGTCTTATTCTTGGTCTTATTGTTTGGAAAGTAAGATAATAAGTAACTTACATTGGAAAGGGCTGTAGGGAAGGATATGTTCCCTTGGAATAGCCAGGTTTCTGCCATAGAAACCTGCCAGAGATAGGATGTAATGAAAAGTTAGAATATAGAGCAAATTGATTGCAGTAGGAGGGATATTTAGGTGAAAGACTTGGTTGGGCTTAAGCAAAGGAAGAATGAGTTTCGGGAAAAATACTATGGCAAAGTTAGGGTAGGAATGTAGAAGAGGAATATTCCTGGTTTATATTTTTAGTGGTAGTCAAGGACAAAGGCAACGAGAAGTATGGTGCATTTTAATTCTAACTGAAAACTATGGCATGAAGCTACTTCTCTGTCTACAAAGAAATCTACTGGATGATGTCAAGTCATCAGTTTTTGTAACTATAAAAAAATTATTTTTTTCTCAACAAAGCTTAAGCTTGTTGATTCCTAGGTCAAAATGTAAGAGGACCCAAACTCACTTCCTCAGGAAGCATGTATAGACATTGAGAGCACTCACCTGGTGTTTTCTGCACTTGAATTGAGACGTTTTATGGGTTATTTTTTAGTGAGTCAGTCTGAGGACTGCACTACAATTTAACATTGGTTCTACCTAAAAATTAATTAGAAGTTCAAAACATATGATTTTATAAATAAATTTTCAGAAGCTAACTCATTAGTAAGCTGAAGACATATTGTAGTGCCAAGATTTGTGGTATTGGTGGTTAAAAAAAAAAAAGAGAGAGAGAGAGAGAAAAAGAACCACACTAACCTAGAGAAGCCAATATTGGTACATGTTACGGAGGAGGATTCCTCAGTGGATTATATCCTTGTTTCTTTGGTGTCAGAAACTCCCTGTAGAATTATCTTTTCTTGGATGATTTGTGAGTTATTTAACACACGATTTTAAACAGTGGATAATTACTTTGCTTGGCATGAGGTGCTTCAGAGATAATCCTGGTGTGTGTGGATAGTTTATCCTTTCAAATTTATCATCTCTTGGTTTTCTCCAAAATAATTTCTTATTTATCAGTAATTATGTGACCTTCCCTGCACATAAGTCACTTACTTTTTCTTACAGAGATAGGATATTGTAGGATTACATAGCCATCCACCCACCTGTGTAGTTTTACGGTAACAGAAAATCCCCTGAAGTCAGCAAATGTCTCCTCTCCAGTTTGTAGCAGTGCTTGAAATTCCATTATTGGAGATATATTGCTTAAGTTCATTGCTGCTTAAACTTAACTTAAAATTAGCTTATATGGTATTAAGTTATTCTGATGAATAGCACAGGACTGTTCTCTTCAAGGTAGGGCAAGTGATCACAATGGCAATATCTCCCAGGGCAGCAGATTTCAAGCATTGCTTCTCAGTGTAATTCTTCGTGATGTTTCAGTGGCTCCACAAATGTCACACTTAAAGTTTTTATAATTTGTATAGGATACTTGTTTTTATAAAACTCACTTCTCTGACCCTATGGCATGAGGTCTGATATCAAAAGGTCTACATATGTTATTCTGGAAAAAGGAAACAAAATGGATTTTTTAAATGATTTGCTTAACCCCATAGCCTCACCCATCTTCCTTCTTCCCTAATGTTTATATTTCTGTAGCGAATAAAGGCAACCAGAGAAAGGAGAGGGTGCTGCCCTATGGTTCTCTTCACTCAGTGTTAAATAAAATGTCTCTATTCAATATGGGGAGGGATATGGCTAATACTTAACGATCCCCAAAGCCTCCTGATGTGTTCTGAGTTGAGGTGCGATATTTAAAGGAAGTATGATGCCTCAAGGTGTGTGTGTGTGTGTGTGTGTGTGTGTGTGTGTGTGTGTGTGTTTGGGGATGAGAGTGAGGGTTTGGAAGAAGAACATTAAAATTATAAGGGACACTTCAAAACAGAAGAAATAGTATGTGCCAAGAAATGAAAAATAACAAGCTTTCTTAAGCTTCTAGTCATTTGAGATGGATCGTTTTTAGACCAGAGGTTGCAGCCGGATGTGAAGTGCTTCTGCATCTCACACAGGTTGAGACTTATCTCCTGGCTCACCTGGCGGACAGGGATCAGCATTCAGATCCACAGCTCCTTTAGCTTTAACTGGTCCTCCTGCTTCAGTTTTTCCAGCACTCAGGAGGGTCAGGTGCAAATCTAGCTTCTCCTCTGGGACATCCCCATCCAATGGTGTGCTAGAAAACTGGCTCGATGGGAGAAAAAAATAAAATAATCATTTGTGATGTTTTCCAATTTCCATAGTGTAAACTCCCGTTACAGCTAATGTCAAGATATTCACAGTTTAACAAACAGATGGCAAAATTCCTGCATATTCAACAATCTGCTGTCTTGAGTCAGCAGGAGCCAGCTCCAGCCTACCGCTGCCCTCTTGTCTTACAGCAGTCGGAGAACCCAACAACCTTAATTGCTTCTGAGAAAATTCTGGGTAGTAGATGGAAACGAGTCTTTTGTACATTTAAGGAAAATAAAATTTAATTTACAAGTGATCTAAATTATTGCTGAATCTATAGTAAAGAGTTTTAGAAAACCATTCTAAAACAGTAAAACGTTTGCATTCGAAGCCAGTATATTTCACTGCTCTGAGAAGATGGGCAGTTGTCCAAAATGTAAGCCTTTCTTCAATACACTGAAATATAAAGGTGACCCAGTTAAATGGATATATTTCACGCATAAGCACTTTAACACCTCTAGCATCTCTATTTCTTCTTAGCCCTTTTAATACTTTATCAGATGCATACTAGTTTCCTATTTTTTAAATGTTACCTCCATGAATGTCAATTAAATTTCCTTCAATTACATTACAAATTGCTTGAGGATAGACTACAGGTGTCAGTATTTATCCCCACTGTTAGTCACGGTTCTCCAGAAAAACAGAACCAATAGGAGATAAATGATAGATATGATATATGGAGAGAGAGAGAGAGAGAGAAAGAGAGAGAGAGAGAGAGAGAGAGAGAGATTATGAGGAATGGGCTCATGTGATTATGGAGGCCGAGAAGTCCCACCATCTCCCATCAGCAAGACTGTAGTGTAATTCAGGCCAAGTTCAAGACTAAAGGCCTAAGACCCAGGGTATACAATGGTTTAATTCTCATTATGAGGGCAGGAGAAGATGAGATGAGACATCTCAGCTCAAGCAGTGAGGCAGAAAAAAAGGGGGTGAATAATTCCTTCTTCCTCTGACTTTTGTCCTATTCAGAACCTCAGTGGGTTGGGGGATGTCCACGCACATTGGGGAGAGCATGCTACTGCATCCACTGATTCAAGTCCTAATCTCATCCAGAGCACCCCCACAGACATACCTGGAAATAGTGTTTAACCTGGGCACCCTGTGGCCAGTCAAGTTGACACAAAATTAACCATCACAATTTGTCATCCATACGTATCTGCTTCAACCATATTTAATCTCCACATAAAAACAACAGCAAGGTCACATAATTCTGCCTAACATGACATAACTATCCTACATAGAACCAAAACCAAACTTAACCCCTGCCCTAGTTCTCAAGTGATGTTTATTCTTCTTGATGCCTTGTAACTTAAATACTACGATGTAAAATTAACAACACTGAATTTTACATCGAGGTAGTTCAATTTCCCCCTAGTAGTGAGGAGCACTCATCCAACAGAGTAACGAGAGTAACTGGCCTTCTTTGCCTGTTGATTCAGAGGCATGAGGAGACCAAAATTCTGGGTGCAGTCTTAACTACAGTTCAGTGGAATCACTGTGTCTCTGGTAGAAGCATTCCTCCTCTGGAACCAAGACCTGTCAGGCCAACAGAGCATAAAGTCATGGGAACAAGAAGCAAAATTTTGCTGGTGGGTCACTAGAGGTAATAGTGAGTGGCTCATCCCATTTCCACCCCTTGATTCCTGGATTCAGTGAATCCTGGCCATCAGAGAAACACTGCCATATCGTGGAGCTGATTCAGAGCATATACGATCTTCCGGAGAACCTGGCCCAGCCCTGAAAGGTATTGACTCCTTGTGGTCCAGGTTTCAGCCAACCAACCAACCAACCAACCAACCAACCAACCAAACTGTCAGAGCCATTCCTATACTGCTTCCCCTCTGCAAAGTGCAACATCCAATGCTGAGTCTCTGCTCCGTGAGCTCATGTCAGCAAGTTCAGCCTGATGTTATGTTCCTTCTACCATAATCTCACATCCTTAGTATCCATTCCTAAACAAGTTCCCTGGTTTTCTGCCTGTATAAATTAGAAAACTGAAGCCATTTTTGTTGGAGCATACACTCATCCTCATGGGTTTCACCTTGTACCTCACCTTGGGAGCCTGCAGGGACTGGACTCCAGTTATAGGTGTGAAAGGAAAGAGGGGTCCTGAGGAAAGTGAGCATCGTCTTTTGTGGCAGCTGTCTCGGGAGGTGGGGAGAGCAGGGTTGGTGCCCTCAGACTGAGGTGAAAAGGCCAATGCCACTGAGTGGAGAGGTCAGTAGCCTGGGAGGTGGGGAGGCACTCCTACCGGGGTTGAGGAGACGTGTTCCACTGGTAAAGAAGGCACTTGAGCTGGGAATTTGAACCTCTGAGCTCATTGTTTTCTTTCACCCCTTTGTCCGGCAACATTAGAGCAAACAGAGCAAACAACCAATGTCATTATGTTCATGAGTTTCCCAAGAATGTTCAAAAGTATCATGTACAGAGTCACCCAGCTCCTTGCTCCTTACAAATGGCCGATGAGTATCGCGTGCAGGTATTTTACGTGTCTCTGTCACGTGTAACGTGTAACCCATGCACTATTGGTACTCTCTTTACTACCGGAAATTGAGTCATTAGCATCTTTAAATCGAATTATACTAGAGAGCAAACCTAGAAACCCCAGAGCCAATTCAGAAACTCATCCTTAGGACTTCCCTGGTGGTGCAGTGGTAAAGAATCAGCCTTCCAATGCAGGGGACATGAGTTCAATCCCTGGTCGGGGAACTAAGCTCCCACATGCCGTGTGACAACTAAGCTGGTGTGCCACAAAGTACAGAGCCCACGTGCTCTGGAGCCCTCGTGCCACAACTAGAGAGAGAAAGCCCACACGCCACAACTAGAGAGAAGCCTACACCACAACGAAAGGTCCTGCACGCCTCAATGAAGACCCCGCCTGCCACAACTAAGACCCGAGGCAGCCAAAATAAATAAATAATCAATCAATTAATTAAATATTAAAAAAAAAAAAAAAAAAAAAAAGAAACTCATCCTTAAAATTCTGTTCCTCTGGAGTCACTCACTGTCATTACCAAAACTTGTTTTGGGCAGTGTTCTACAGAGAAACAGAAGCAATAGGATTTTTTAAACTTATCATTTACGTATTTATTTATTTATTTATTATGAAGGATTGGCTCTTGTGATTATGGAGGCTGAGAAATCCCATGAAAGCCAGTGGTGTCTGAGTCTGAAGACCTAAGAACCAGGGTGTACGATGGTGTAAATCCCAGTCAAAGGGCCGTAGAAGATGAGATGAGGTGTTTCAACTCAAATAATGAGACAGAAAAGGGGGGAGCAAATTCCTCTTTGCCTTATCTTTTGTTCAGACCCTCAATGGACTGGATGGTGATACGCACCCACACTGGGAAGCGCACTCTCCTAAGTCCACCAACTCAAACGCCAGTCTCATTCAGAGACACCTTCACAGACATGCCCGGAAATAATGTTTAGTCTGGGTGTTCCGCGGTCAGTCAAGGTGACACTAAAATTAACCATGACACCCCCATGGAGCCTAGTGAAATGCCTTGCCCTCAGAAAACATGTACACAATGACCAGCAGGCGTTCAATTCTCTAAGTTTTAAAGGTCCCTGTCAAGTTGGAAACACTGTACTCCCTGGTTCTTTACATTAATTTTTAAAATCATCCCATTTTCATAGTGGTGAATGTCAGGTGAAAACAGGGTGAACATAGACTGAGGTTTCTTTTCATGCAGAAGTTTTGTTACCCAACGCAAGTTCACGTTCCAACGCACACGGAGGCCAAACAAACTGCGATGTTGAAGTTTGGAGCAGAGAAACTCCTTGCTTGGGTCCAAGCAAGGAGGATGAGTGGTTTGCACTTAAAAACCCCAAACTCCCTGAAGGGTTTCAGCGAAGCATTTTTAAAGGTCAGGTGCGGGGTTGGTGCGTCGCAGGGTGTGTGGTCAGCTCGTGCACAGCTCTCTGGTTGGTTGATGGTGAGGGAACAGAGCGGTTAACATTATCAATCCTTAGGCACCAGTAGGTCTGGGGACTTGTGACCATCAAGTAGTTAATTTCTTCCATTGGGTGGTGGTTTTAGCATCTGTGAAACAACTAGGGAAGTGTCCATCAGATACTATTATCTGGGTACTTCAGAGAGGAGCTCCAGCAGAGGGCGTGGGAGAGGGCTCTGTCCCAGGAAGGCCCCCTAGGGTCCTGCTCCATTACAGTTTCTGACTGGTTGATGCATTTAGGGGTTACAAGGAAAAGAAGAAGAAGAAGGTAGAACCAGGGAAAGTTCTGTAACGGAACAGAACCAGAGAAAGGGAACCCTGGGACTGTGCTGTGCAAATAAGGCTCCTCACTGGAGATCATCCCCAAACGATACCTTAGGAGGAGAGATAAAAGTGTAGCCTGAGACTAAAAGTCTATAGAAAGCTGAAAGGATAAAGTTGCTGGAAGGCAAAGGGGCTGAGAGAATGGAGAAAACGGGAGTGGATTAGGTATGACACCAGCACAGTAGAGTGAAGCTGCTTGTTCTTTAAGAAGTGGTAACGTTCTTGTCAGAAATACGCTCATGGTGTTAGTAACTATGAATATTCATAGTCATGGAATTCTAGAATTCTATGGATAGGAAGGACATGAGACATATAATCCATCACATTTCACAGATAAAAGAATAGAGGTATGGGGAGGTTGCTCCAATTTAATTTCATTAAAATACATAGAGTGCTTAATGTATTTAAAAAATAATACAGTAAGTCCCCTACATATGAGCAAGTTCCGTTCCAAGAGCTCATTCTTAAGTCCAATTTGTTTGAGTCTGACAAAGTTAGCCTTGGTACCCAACTAACACAGTCAGCTATATAGTACTCTTCTATAATAGGTTTATAACACTTTTCACACAAATAACACATAAAAAACAAACACACACAAAAAATAAAGAAACTTTTAATCTTACAATACAGTCCCTTGAAAAGGACAGTAGTACAGCACAACAGCTGGCACACAGGGGCTGACATCGAGTGCACAGGCAAGAAGAGTTACTGACGGGAGGAGGGAGAGGAGGTGGGCGATGGTAGAGCTGAAGGATCGTCAGCAAGAAGAGACCGAGGGCCAGCTGCAGTTTGCAGTGAGTACACGCCTGACGTTGATGGAACGTACGTTCACATCTTTGAAAGTTTGCAACTTGAAGGTTTGTATGTAGGGGACTTACTGTATTATACACCGAAGGGGAAAATATCAAAAAAGACCATATCCTTTCCTGGAGCTTATTATGTCACTAGTAGAATAAGACCAGCATAAAGAACAAATGTAATGGGTGCTACAATGGAACAAAAACAAATTGTAAGGAATCACGGAACAGAAAAGCATCACTTTGGACTCAAGGAATCACAGAATCCTTTGGCCCAGGGAATCACAGAAGAGGTATCCTCAACTGGGTTTAAAAGACAGAGACTCCAAAGGGTATTTCAGGCGGGATGATTTGGGAGTTGCAACCTTCCCTCACTCTTATCAGTTTTCACTGGATAATCATATCCCATCACTCAAGAATTTTCTCAACTCTTGCTGTCTAACCACACACATTTATCTGTTAGTGTGCCTCTTTCCTCTAAGACTGGCCTTTAAAAGTTTACTCTAATAGAGAAATTAAGGGGTCATGTCTAGATTGAAGGGATAGCAAGAACAGGGTTGAGTTTTAGACATGTGACAGAGATTGAATCACAAGTAATGGAGGGGCATAAGGAAGAGAGTGAAGTTGGTGGAGGAGAAGATTTGTAGGGGAAGAAGAGGATGGGCTTAGTTTGCCCATATGGAATCTGTACATTAATATATGTCTCCACTTCAATGACTACTAATATTTACTGTTTTTGGTTCTTCCTTTGTTTTTTGTAATATCCCCAAACCACTTGTTGATATGTATTTTTCATTCAGTAAGCTCAGCGTGAATCACTTCATTTCAAAATATAATGTTCTTGAGTCTCAATAGTTTTCTCCATATATTGCACCGATACATTGACCAGAAAATAATAAGAAAACTGAAAATATTGTTTACTGCGTTCAAATCCTTATCATGTTTCTAAGAAAAAGTGTGATTTTTTTTGCATTATCCTTATTAGAAAATGAACACATGATTACAAGAGAATCATCATTTTAAGTTTAACAAAATTCTAGACACATTGACTGAATCTAGGTAATTTTTGTTTTTTCCTAAGTAGAAACCACTTCTGAATAACAATGCTAGTTCAGTTCCAAGTGTGAGAGGCGCTTTTGTGCATGACTTTTTAATCCTTCTTGAAATCTGCAAATTATTTTTTGAAATCAGCTAAATCTCTCACCTTTAAAGAAGACTTTTTAAGGATGCTATTAAAAAATAATAGTTTTCTATTATAAGCTATCTCCTAGTTTACCTAGGTGTTTAAGTTACCAAAAGACTTGTCAAAAGACAATTGTATCTCAATGTTGTTGCCTTCAGAATGAACTTCAGCAGACGCAGCCACTGTGGGATTCAAAGGAGTGGACAGAATTTCCACCTGGAAGGCTTTTGGTTCCCCAAAAGAGGAAAAATGTGATAGAACTCAAGTGTACTGAAGGAGAAGTAGGGTGGAATGGCTGTGGATACCCCAAAACACAACCTGATGAGTTGAAATGTGTCTTGGGATCAGACCTGAAATAGAACTTTCAGTCTTTATGCAGACCACTGCCGTTGGAATAGCATTGGTCCAGATCCTAGTTCTACCCTGTACCTTAGGTAACTTTGTTAAACTCATGGACTCTTAGTTTCCTTGAAGGTATAAGAGGAATAATGACTATATTCCTACTGTATACGGTTGTAGTGAGGATTAAAACATACACATGAAGCATTTAGTATGGTTCTGGAAACATTGACGATGAGCAATAAATATTGACTACTAATTTTACCTAAAATTTTGAAGCATCCTTCATCATGAATGTATAGAATACTTTAGAGCACACTGATTTCAATACTAAGAAATTCAACTTAAAATTGAAACCTTAGTGCCTACATTCTTGGAAGTCTGGATATACTGAGCACAATGTTTTTTTCAAAAGCTTGTTGTGACAGATTATTTGAAGAGGATAATTGATAGTCAGGGAAGCAGAGTCTTGTGAAGCAGAAGGCTCCATAGAAATAATCCTGGACATTTTCTAAAAAAGATGTACAACTTAGTAAAATAATTCTGTTAGCGTATTACATATAGTAGATATTTAGGAAATTAATAGCATTTTTGAGATTGAAATGCTTGACATTACAATTAAGATTATAAAATATGTTTAAGGAAATAGTAGAGATTGTTTACTTCAGATAAATGTTTTCCAGAGACATAAGTTAGCTACAGATTTTTCATGGAAAAAGGGATCCCATTTCTTTTTCATTTAGTAGTGTGAACTTTTGGTCCTTTTCTGTTATTATTTCTGGGTAGGTACAGAGCTTATGATTTATCTGAGAAGCTATTAGAATTTCACAGGAGAAGTTGTTGAAAAATATTTCAGTCTCTAAAGTTGCTACAACAACATTCGTTAAAAAGATGGATTTTAGTAGAATTGAAAGATTTTCTTGTTTCCATTAGGTAGTTTAGTGAAAACTTCATTCGTTTCATGGAAATTAGAGGAGCCAAGGTCTCCCATGTCATCTCTGTGGTCTTTCTACCAACATACACTGAATATCTCCTTAAGTTTTTCTCGATTTTTAGTTCATGCCATCAAAACACCTCCGTTTTGTCTCTAACTTCATTTTGATGCTTCAGATTCTACTATAAATATGATTGCTTTCAAAACATACTGATCCTAATATTCAATAAATATTTAATTTTTACTTTTTTTTTACTTTTCTCCCAGCATACAGTAAAAAGTAACCAAGAGCTGGGATCAAGAGATAAATAGGCAGAGAACCAAAGCTATGGCCTAATTGTTGCTTCTATGGTCAAATATTGAGAGGAGTCTAAGATAGTCTAAGATAGTCCCTAACCACAAAGAAATAAAGAGCATATACTTAAAGGATAGAAATGTCAAAAGAAACCCTTCATTGGTCCCAGTTTTCCCCTCTCACAGATATGTGTCATGGGCACACTGATGGCAGTCAGAGGTGTCAGACCAAGGAGAGGAACATGGCACTGGGGGACATTTTGGGGCCTTAAGCAGGCGGCAGACCTCGCTGTCACTCGCATGTTTTGTCTGGCTGCTCTAGACTGCTCCCCCTATGTCGTCTGCTCTACAGAACTGATCTTGGAGTCAGAAGAGTCGGGTTCAAATCCAGGGTCTGGCAATTCTTATTTGTGTGACCTTAGGCATGCGAAGTACCTGCTGGACCATCAGCACATACATCTGTTAAAAGTGGAGCTAATCATTTACTCACAAATTTACGGCAGGAAGGAAATGAAACGACGTACAGAAGACTTTCATGACGCTGGCTGAAAATATTAGCTGTCTTCTCCACCACACCCGCCGTGGAACAAAGTGTCGTCTTCGTAGCATTCTATTATGTCCTCTCCCTGAAGAGAACCCTTCTGCACTTTTCATGCTTTCCTGATAGCAACTAAGAAATGTTAGAGAGTACACGTCGCAGTTTCCGATGTCTCATCCCACGGCTCGCGTGCACCCTGCCATCTTTGTTTTGGGGGAAAGACAAGTTAAACCAACAGTACGTTCGTCATTGTTGCACTAACATTTAGTAAAAATCATGTGACAGTGTAGAAAGTAGCCGGATTTAGAATGTGACGTCTAAATCAAAAATCATGTCTTAAATGATCTAAGCCTTAGTCCCCTTCTCCTTAAAATGAGGGTACTACTTTCCCTTTCTTCCCCGGAGAGTATTTTTTGTACCAAGTTAAATCCTTCTGTAGGAAAATATTTTCATATATCTCAGTGTACAGACATAAAATTATGAAGTTTACATTTCAAAGCAAACCACACAAGTTAGCCAACGAAGCTGTCGCACTTCAACAGTGTGAGTATCGGGCAGTATTGGAGACAATATTCCACAGCTTCGTAGTGAAGACAGGTAGAATACAGGGACTCACTCTACCCTGAATCGTGCACGTTTCTGACCCCTGAAAGAATAGGATAGGAAAGAAGCCAAAAAAGCAGGGAATGATGATTTTTAACAGCAACAACAAATACAGAGTTTTAAGTACAATCCACTCAAGCAGTGAGAATATGAAGGGAAGACTGATTGTGTGGCCAGTGGAAATTCCCTCTCGGCAGCCATTTGGAGGCAAGGAGCAACTATATAGTTCAGGGACACATACAGAGATCAATAAATCTTAAAATTCAAAGTGATTGGCTTGCAATGACCTATTATTTCCATGATCTAAAACTGAGTACTCAAAAATCACAGGGATAAACTCTCAATCTCCCTAGAGGTATGGCTGCCACGGGTACCCAACAGCAAAGAAGACATTTGTAGTGATGACACCTGGAGAGGATGGACATTTTCTGTTGATTCTCAGCCACTGCCTTTCTTTTTTATAGCAACCATCTGGATACCAGCAGTGCTCAAATCTTTTTCTTTTCATCCATGGCGTTAAGGATAGAGAAAAAACACACACTCACACACACACACGCCCCTCACTTTGACTAGTTCTTTTAACAAGGCATGGTAAGAACTGCCTACAGGAGGAAAAAGGACATGGAAAAACACACTCCATAAGAATTTCCAGTCCAGGCGAGAGTGCCAGACCACCAGGCCTTGATGTGTTTGGACAGTGCCAGAACCAGCAGGTCAGAAAACAGAGTTTTGCTGAGGCATAAAGAATGAGAGGGGAATAATTTTTCAGCTCTGGAGAGTCGGAAGTCAACCTAAGAGCAAAGAAGTAATGCCAATTATATTTTCAGAAAAGTCCTTTAATGATCCTACTCTTTTTCTATTATCAAGGAAAATCAGCTGGGGGAGGGGGCTAGAGGTTGCCAATGAGAGAGAGAAGGGAAAGGCCGGATGCTAGCTTTTTGATGAAAGAAATTTCATCATTTTGGTACATGCTTAATTTTTTTAAACCAGCCTCAATCAGCCAACGAAGATGTGCCATCCTGAGTTTCCTCTGTCTTTGGAAATAGAATTGTATTTATTCATTCACTGTCACAATAAAGATTAAAACTTTGATGTCAAATACTAACCTGAATGATAGAAAAGCTACTTTATATATTTTAACAGTGGGGAAATGCCTTTACAAGCAGCATATTTTCCTGTGTTGAGTTCTTTCAAAATTAAATTTATGGACTATTCGTACATTCCAAAAGTGCATGGTCACTGTAGTGTCTAAACGTATCCTATGACTTCAGGAATTCGGACGTGGCAGTTCTTCATACTGAGGCATTAATTGTATAATTGGCAAGTTTAAGAATTAAATGCAAAAATCAGTATATTTATCTGGATTTTAAAATATATTTTGAATTACTAGCTGGTAATTATACTGCTTGAAGTAGAAAAGGGTAGACATTTTTGTTAAAGAGTTTGGAAAAAAAAGCAAGGCAAAACCACTTTGTAGAGTTACCAAAAGGGATAGCAGTTTGGTATAAGATGTCAGCTTCCTGGCTCCAACTGGTCTAAGTAGAAAAGGGAAAAAAAACAACCCACACAGATATTGCCTGAAAGGAAAATAGTCTTGGGGTCCTGCTATTAGCTGAATATTGGATTTTATGCAAATCATCTCAGTTTCCTTGCCTGGCAATTTAATATCCCCGTATCTCTTTTACCTCCCTTGAACAATAGATCTGAAAACAAATTAGAAACATATAAAAAGGCACTGAAAAATAAAGAGTTCTACCAAGAGAAAGTTCTATTATTATTATTTGGTTTAATGACTCATATGAGTCGTGCTCACAGTGGCTTCTCTGGCAGGTTTGTAACATTTTTCCTGGTTCTAAGCCCACTTTCACTTGGATTCTTTACAGTCTGGGTTTTTATGGAGGAGACATTCTGACTCTAGGTGAAGTGAGATGTGAATTTGGATTTTTAGCAGTTTTCCAGAGAAACGAATCGACCTCTCCCAAACATCAACTCTGTTCTTTGCGGGGCCTCTCACCGCTGCGGCCTCTCCGGCTGCGGAGCGCAGGCTTCAGACGCGCAGGCGCAGCGGCCACGGCTCACGGGCCCAGCCGCCCCGCGGCACCAACCCGCGTCCCCTACATCGGCAGGCGGACCCCCAACCACTGTGCCACCAGGGAAGCCCCCTCCACTCTGTTCTTTAAAAAATAAATGGTATTTCTTCTTCAGTGCTGTGTAATCACCCTAAAAAGCAACAAAGAATTGCAACATGGTATTTTATCAAGAGATGGAGCTCACACTTGATTTTCTCAAACAGGTGACAGAAGTTGTTGTAAAAGGTCACATCACTTTGTAAGATATTCAGCCAAAGAAATGAGAACAAAACTAGGTCATATTGGGCCAGTGAAACACCTGGTAATATTTGGAGAATAAATAAAAGAAGGAAACGAATGACCCCACCAAAATGAAGCAACATGGAACATGGCAAAAACTGGGAAGTTTTTTTCCTTCAAATGCACATCTCTTTATCCAAATGCACATCTCTTTAACCGTAAGGGAAAGCTGACTCCTGGTCAGCTTTCCCTTATGGTTGACCTTTTCAGGGAACAATGTCTCCGCATTCAGTGAGCCAAGTTGAGGTTAGGGAGTATTTCTGAGGCCTTTCACACTGTAATCTCAGTTTATAACTGGGGTTTTCCCTACCAGTTGCAACCTAACAACAAAGTCTTTATGATTTCCCTCAACAGACACTGTATTCCACCACAAATGTAATGACTAATAGGGGTTTTTTTTAACATCTTTATTGGAGTATAATTGCTTTACAATGTTGTGTTAGTTTCTGCTTTATAACAAAGTGAATCAGCTATATGTATACGTATATCCCCATATCTCCTCCCTCTTGCGTCTCCCTCCCACCCCTCTAGCTGGTCACAAAGCACCGAGCTGATCTCCCTGTGCTATGCGGCTGCTTCCCACTAGCTATCTATTTTACATTTGGTAATGTGTATAGATGTCCATGCCACTCTCTCACTTCGTCCCAGCTTAACAGTAATTTGAAGGGCATTCTTACGATGTCGTTATTGTTAGTAATTTCCTCACAGGCTTTGACCACTTTAAGAGCACGTGATATTATTTTTAGATTTTTGGGTGTTATTTTCTGTATTCCCAACACCTAGCAAGATATCTGCTATGACAATAGAGGCTAAATCAATGTTTGTTGATATATGAATAAATCCTTAGAGGCTATGGGGAACATGGACTACACGTGAAGCAATATACCAGGTGCCCATAGAGGAGATGTACTTACATCTTTGTGTTCAGCACCTTTATCTGTGAAATAAGGATGTTCGAACCTGTTTTAGCTACCACACAGGGTAGGTGTGAAAAGCAAAATAAGAAATCTAAAAGGAAGTTTATCGAAGAATAAAAGATGTGCTAGGAGAAAATGTTTCACTCCTAAGCAACTATGTGACCATGTTATGAATCACATTCATATCCCGCAAAACCTAATTTCATGTGTCAAAGTCAGTTTCCATTGATGTGGGTCCTTCCCCAGACAATACTATGTGAAAGAGGTTTTAATCTATTTTCTGTTCTCATCTGTATCTCTATCTGTATCTGTATCTGCATCACTAAAGGGCAAGTCTGAGCTACTTGCCCATTTAATCATGTGGAAATGGAAGATGGCCTATATAGACAAATTTACAAATGTGGTGCCACAGGAAACGTCAAGATAAAGAAAGGGTAAGGAACGCCAAAGCAAGCAATCAGCTGAAACAAAGAGCACTTGAAGACAATAGACGAAAAAATAAGTATCATGATGTGAGCTTTTAATAGAAAAGTCCTAGAAAGAAATCTAAGTAAATAACTATATGGCAAAAGTACCAGAGAACTGAACAACATTTTATTTCTTACAGAAGTAAGTTACTTAATAATTTAGCAACCGCCTAATAGATGCCAAACACTGGTCTTGGTTCAAAGGAAACATTTGCAAATATGGCAATCCTTATCCTTCTGGAGATTTAAATCTGTTGAAGGAGGTAGTCAATGAACTAGAATTAAACAGTAGCATCCCCCCTCCCCAGGGCACCCTTAAAACCCTGGTAGCATTTATCTCCTCTCCTCCTGAGGACAGGAAGAAGCAAGAAAGGGATTAGTCCAGAATGAATGAGGAAACCCGGAAACCCGAGAGATAAAGTGGTCGAAGAGGGAGAAGTTATGGAAACCTAGGGATAGACAACAGAGAAAATTAAATGAGGGACACTCATGAGTAAACCTATGTAGGGGAGCACGAGGGGGGCACTTCTGCAGCTTTCAAGCTCAGACTCCTGAAAAGCAGCCATCAGTATTATTTCCGTCTTGTTTTTAGTGATAAACACTTACTGGTACCCAAGGTCATGACCTTTAGAGGGCAGTAGTTCACTAGTATCCGCTGGAGCTGAGAATGGCTTGCAGAGCTGTGATTAGAATAAAACGTGTGGCGATTTTTACATGGGTCATCCAAACAGTGACTTTTTCTCCAGACACAACTGGGTTAAATGTTTTTCTGGTGCCTACTTTTTCATTATAATGATGCCTCTGGGAATCTATGAAGGAAAGAAATTTAATTTGGCTATGAGTTAGGGTGCTGCTAGAAAAGCTTAAAATTCTTTAGCACTTTTTTTTTCCCCCCAAGAAGGAAACAATAGACTTAAGTGTTTTAAAAATGTGCTGACTTCTATCAGGGTTTTAAAATAAACTGATAAGGAGGTTACAGCTCTCACACCCTGCCTGCTGGGCTGAGAGGGGAAACTCTCCCCTAGCTTCACACCCAGTCACCTTGTCTAAACTGGATCCAGTTCAAGGTGACAACGTCCTCCGGGTCGCCTGTGAATGGGTGCACAGCAGAGGAGAGGTGATGAACTCTCCATGTCCTCAGCACTTGGGGACCCTCCCCGGAGGCTTGCCTCACATTCAGCTGAAAGTAACTTCACAAAGTTGTTCTGGCCAAGAGGCTTTGGCTCTGAACCAGCAAGAAAATGTTTCTAATTCTTTTTTATTTTCAAGCTAAGGTCAAAAGAACCTTGAATCCTTAAGAGGTTTTCCAGTATCTTTCACTTGCTCTGTGTGCAGCATTAACAACTTGAAGTAAAAAAGGTTTACTCTTCTCCCTTCAATACATGGCCTATCACACCTTAGAGGAGGGACCTAAGCAGAGTTATGACATGTGCTGTGAAACTAGATGAATAATTGAAACTTCTTTCTTTGACTGGGCATGCAGTGCCTTTTTTGGTAAAGTGCCATAGACTAAGGAGGAAATCTGCTCAGAAGATTCTGGAGTCATTTGGCTACTGACAAAGTTAAATGCTTTAAAAAAGGAAAGGAAGGAGTAGTGGTAGAAGGGTGGGGACAGTGGTTGGGGATTGTAAATGTTCCTGCTTAAAAGTAAATTGGTATTAGGGAAATGCAACAAAAATAATGAAATACCACTTCACAGCCATTAATATGGCTATTGTTAACACACACACACACACACACACACACACACACAGAAAATAACAAGTGTTGGTGAGGATGGGAAGAAATTGGAATCTTTATGCGTTGCCAATGGGAATCTAAAATGATGCAGCCACCATGGAAAACAGGATGGCAGTTCCTCAAAATACGAAACATAGAATTTCCATGAAATCCAGAATTCCACTTCTGGCTATGTACCCAAAAGAATTAAAAGCAGGGATTCAAACAGATACACCCATTTTCATGGCAGCATTATTCACAGTAGCCAAAATAACCCAAATGTCCATTGACAGATGAATGGATAAACAAAATGTGGTATTTACATACAATGGGATAAGTAAAGGGAAGGTAGTTCCGACACATACTACAACATGGATTAGCCTTGAAGGTATTATCCTAAGTGAAATAAGCCAGACACAGAAGGACAAACATTGTGTGATTCCACTTATATGAGGTACCTAGAGTATTCAGATTGCTTCTGTGTGGAGGCAGGAGGCAAGGTGGAATGGGGAGTTATTGTTTAATGGGTATAGATTTTCAGGTCGGGAACACGGAAAGTTCTGGAAGTATGTGGTGATGATGGTTGGACTATAAAGTGAATATACCTAATGCCACTGACTTTACACCTACATGTCATGTCATGGTACATGTCACATTTTTTGTGTGGTATATTTTGCCAGAAAAACAATTTTGGTAGATCACGAACAGCAGAAGCTCTAGCCATTGCTATTTATCTTCCAATGTCACCCTCAAGAATCTCCAGTAATAATGTCTCCACATGCATTACCCTGCACTAAGCTGCTTATGAGAAATGCAGCTATGAAAGTTCTTTTACGTTATGCATGGTGTACAGATGAGAGCGTTTCTCCAGGGTTTGTTCCCTAGAGTTCAGTGCTAACTCAAGAGACTATATCTTCAAATTTCCTGAATAATAATAATAAACAGATTCCCAAGGTGCTTATACTTGTTTAAACATTCTCAAGCAGTAATAGTTACTTTACATCCTGGCCAACTTTCAGTGGCAACTAATTGTGTATTATAGGGCTTTAATTGGCATTTTGCTGATTCTTAATAACTTATTACATATATGTGCCATGTATTCTATATATACTTATGTATAATTAGTAATGATATGTGATTATATCATGGTTAGTGATGTTGAGCATCCTTTCATGTACCTGTTGGTCATTTGTATGTCTTCCTTGGAAAAATGTCTATTCATATCCTCAGCCCATTAAAAAAAAAAAAAACTTATCTGGGTTTTTCCACTATTAAGTTGTACATTCTCTATGAATTCTTCACATTAGTCCCCGTATTCAACTCTAGGATTTCTCTTTTTTTTTAATGGTTTCTCTTTCTTTGTTAAACTTCTTGTTTTGGTTATGCATTATTTTCCTAATTTCATTTAGTTGTCTATCTGTGTTTTCTCATATTTTACTGAAATTCTTTAGAGGATTATTCTGAATTCTTTGTCAGACAGACATACATTTCCATTTCTTTCGGGTCATTCATTGGAGCTGTATTAGTTTCCATGGGTAGTGTCATGTTTCCTCAATTATTCATGATTCCTGTGGCCTTGCAGTGGTCCATGAGCATTTGAAGAAGTAGGAACCTGTTCCAGTCTTCACAGACTGGCTTTGGCAGGCAAATCCCTTTACTAATCAGCCAATTCAGAGATTCTGGGTGGGCTGTCTGGTGGTGTTTGCAGGCGGGCTCGCTGCTGGTGGGTGGGAAGGTCTGGTGTCTGCATCAGCAGGTGGGCAAGCCCGGTACTTGAATCCATGGGGACAAGTGCGGTGCCTGGAACTTGGGTCCACAGGAGCCGACCAGATGCTGGGGACCAGTGGTGTGGGCTAGTCGTCTGGGTCTCTTGGGGTTCGCCTGGTATGAAGGTGGGGTGGGAGCTTGGGTTTGCTGGAGCCCACCTTGAGACTGGGCCTGCAGGTGCCAGCCTGGTGCTAGTGTGGGCCATGAGCCTGGGTCTGTGGGACCCTACTGGGACCCCAGCCCCCTAGAGGTTTGGCAGGCACTGGGGCTGAAGGGGGCTTCGCCGCGTGTGAGCCAGCTCATGGGGGCCAACCTGGCGCGGGGGTGAGTCAGCAGCCTGGGCTCACAGGAGCCAGTTTGGAGGCTAACACTGCAGAGACCAGCCTGGCAGTGGGCCCAGCGGAAAGCTTAGGTTTGTAGGACTCTGCCTGGAGCCTGGGGCTGCGGGAGCTGCCTAAGGCTTTGATGGACTGGGAGCTTGGGTTTCTGGGAAAACAACCGGAGCGTGGTGATGTGGTACCTCCTGGGGCTGTGGGGAAAGTCCAGCCTGTTCAGGTTTTGGCCACTTGACTCTTGAGTTGTCGCTTCTGTTTGTAGAAGTTATTTATAAATACTGGATTGTTAGTAATCCATTGTTAGTTTTATATAAAATAAATATCATCTCTGAATTGGTGGTTTGCCTTTTCACTCTCTTAAGGGTGACTTTTGAGGAGTAGAATATTCTAAAGCTACGAATTTCTCAATCTTTTACATCATAACTAGTGCGTTCTGTGTAGTATCAAGACACAATGACACTCTTTTATATTATATTGTAAAAGTTTCACTGTTCTGCCTTTTATCTTTAGGCATGTAGTGGTCCTGGAATTGCTGTTTGTGGCTGACGTGAGGGTGGGATCAAATTGTATTTTTTTCGTAAATGGACACAAAATTAACAGCACTATTTATTGAAATGTCCATTTTTCCCACCACAATGCAATTCTGATGTTATACTATATATTATTATTTTTAACATCTTTATTGGAGTATAATTGCTTCACAATGGTGTGTTAGATTCTGCTGTGTAAGAAAGTGAATCATTTATACATATACATATATCCCCATATCTCCTCCCTCTTGCGTCTCCCTCCCACCCTCCCTATCCCACCCCTCTAGGTGGTCACAAAGCACCGAGCTGATCTCCCTGTGCAATGCAGCTGCTTCCCACTAGCTATCTATTTTACATTTGGTAGTGTATATATGTCCATTCCACACTCTCACTTCATCCAGGCTTACCCTCCCCCCACCCCATGTCCTAAAGTCCATTCTCCACATCTGCATCTTTATTCCTGTCCTACCCCTAGGTTCATCAGGACCTTTTTTTTTTTTTTTCAGAGTCCATATATATGTGTTAGCATATGCTGTTAGTTTTTCTCTTTCTGACTTACTTCACTCTGTATGACACTCTCTAGGTCCATCCACCTTACTACAAATAATTCAGTTTCATTTCTTTTTATGGCTCAGTAACATTCCATTGTATATATGTGCCACATCTTCTTTATTCACTCATCTGTCGATGGACACTTGGGTTGCTTCCATGTCCTGGCTATTGTAAATAGAGCTGCAATGAACACTTTGGTACATGACTCTTTTTGAATTATGGTTTTCTCAGGGTATATGCCCAATAGTGGGATTGCTGGGTCGTATGGTAGTTCTATTTTTAATTTATTAAGGAACTTCCATACTGTTCTCCGTAGTGTCTGTATCAATTTACATTCCCACCAACAGTGCAAGAGTGTTCCGTTTTCTCCACACCCTCTCCAGCATTTATTGTATGCAGACTTTTTGGTGGTGGCTATTCTGACTGGTGTGAGGTGATACCTCATTATAGTTTTGATTTGCGTGTCTCTAATTATTCGTGATGTTGAGCATTCTTTCATGTGTTTCTTGGCAATCTGTATATCTTCTTTGGAGAAATGTCTATTTAGCTCTTCTGCCCATTTTTTAATTGGGTTGTTTGTTTTTTTGATATTGAGCTGCATGAGCTGCTTCTCAATTTTGGAGATTAATCCTTTGTCAGTTGCTTTGTTTGCAAATATTTTCTCCCTTTCTGAGGGTAGTCTTTTGTCTTGTTTATGGCTTCCTTTGCTGTGCAAAAGCTTTTAAGTTTCATTAGGTCCCATTTGTTTATTTTTGTTTTTATTTCCATTTCTCTAGAAGGTGGGTCAAAAGGATCTTGCTGTGATTTATGTCATAGAGCATTCTGCCTATGTTTTCCTCTTAAGACTTTTATAGTGTCTGGGCTTACATTTAGGTCTTTAATCCATTCTGAGTTTGTTTTTGTGTATGATGTTAGGGAGTGTTCTAATTTCATTCTTTTACATGTAGCTGTCCAGTTTTCCCAGAACCACTGCTTGAAGAGGCTGTCTTTTCTCCATTGTATATTCTTGCCTCCTTTATCAAAGATAAGGTGACCATATGTGTGTGGATTTATCTCTGGGCTTTCTATCCTGTTCCATTGATCTATATTTCTGTTTCTGTGCCAGTACCATACTGTCTTGATTACTGTAGCTTTGTAGTTTAGTCTGAAGTCCAGGATCCTGATTCCTCCAGCTCTGTTTTTCTTTCTCAAGATTGCTTTGGCTATTCAGGCTCTTTTGTTTCCATACAAATTGTGAAATTTTTTGTTCTAGTTCTGTGAAAAATGCCATTGGTAGTTTGATAGGAATTGCATTGAATCTGTAGATTGATTTGGGTGGTAGAGTCATTTTCATGATGTTGATTCTTCCAATCCAAGATCATCGTATATCTCTCCATCTGTTTGTATCATCTTTAATTTCTTTCATCAGTGTCTTATAGTTTTTGGCATATAGGCCTTTTGTCTCCTTAGGTAGGTTTATTCCTAGGTACTTTATTCTTTTTGTTGCAGTGGTAAATGGGAGTGTTTCCTTAATTTCTATTTCAGATTTTTCATCATTAGTGTATAGTAATGCAAAAGATTTCTGTGCATTAATTTTGTATCCTGCTACTTTACCAAATTCATTGATTAGCTCTAGTAGTTTTCTGGTAGCATCTTTAGGATTCTCTATGTATAGTGTCATGTCATCTGCAAACAGTGACAGCTTTACTTCTTCTTTTCCGATTTGGATTCCTTTCATTTCTTTTTCTTCTCTGATTGCTGTGGCTAAAGCTTCCAAAACTAAGCTGAATAATAGTGGTAAGAGTGGGCAACCTTGTCTTGTTCCTGATCTTAGCGGAAATGGTTTCAGTTTTTCACCACTGAGAACAATGTTGGCTGTGGGTTTGTCATATATGGCCTTTATTATGTTGAGGTAAGTTCCCTCTGTGCCTGTGTTCTAGAGGGTTTGTATCATAAATGGGTGTTGAATTTTGTCAAAAGCTTTTTCTGCATCTATTGAGATGATCATATGTATGGTTTTTATTCCTTAATTTGTTGATATGGTGTATCACATTGATTGATTTGCATATATTGAAGAATCCTTGCATTCCTGGGATAAACCCCACTTGAGCATTGTGTATGATCTTTTTAATGTGCTGTTGGATTCTGTTTGCTATTATTATGTTGAGGATTTTTGCAAATATGTTCATCAGTGATATTGGCCTGTAGTTTTCTTTTTTTGTGACATCTTTGTCTGGTTTTGGTATCAGGGTGATGGTGGCCTCGTAGAATGAGTTTGGGAGTGTTCCTCCCTCTGCTATCTTTTGGAAGAGTTTGAGAAGGATAGGTGTTAGCTCTTCTCTAAATGTTTGGTAGAATTCACCTGTGAAGCCATCTGGTCCTGGGCTGTTGTGTGTTGGAAGATTTTTAATCATAGTTTCAATTTCAGTGCTTGTGATTTGTTTGTTTATATTTTCTATTTCTTCCTGGTTCAGTCTCAGAAAGTTGTGCTTTTCTAAGAATTTGTCCATTTCTTCCAGGTTGTCCATTTTATTGGCATATAGGCGCTTGTAGTAATCTCTCATGATCCTTTGTGCAGTGTCAGTTGTTACTTCTCCTTTATCATTTCTAATTCTATTGATTTGAGTTTTCTCCCTTTTTTTCTTGATGAGTCCGGCGAATGGTTTATCAATTTTGTTTATCTTCTCAAAGAACCTGCTTTTAGTTTTACTGATCTTTGCTATCATTTCCTTCATTTCTTTTTCATTTATTTCTGATCTGATCTTTTTGATTTCTTTCCTTCTGCTAACTTTGGGGGGTTTTTTGTTCTTCTTTCTCTAAGTGCTTTAGGTGTAAGGTTAGGTTGTTTATTTGAGATGTTTCTTGTTTCTTGAGGTAGAATTGTATTGCTATAAACTTCCCTCCTAGAAATGCTTTTGTTGCATCCCATAGGTTTTGGGTCATCATGTTTTCATTGTCATTTGTTTCTATGTATTTTTTGATTTCCTCTTTGATTTCTTCAGTGATCTCTTGGTTATTTAGTAGTGCAGTGTTTAGCCTCCATGTGTTTGTATTTTTTACAGCTTATTTCCTGTAATTAATATCTAGTCACATACCATTGTGATCAGAAAAGATACTTGATACGATTTCAATTTTCTTAAATTTACCAAGGTCTGATTTGTGACCCAGGATATAATCTGTCCTGGAGAATGTTCCATGAGCACTTGAGAAGAAGGTGTATTCTGTTGTTTTTCGATGGAATGTTCTATAAATATCAATTAAGTCTATCTTGTTTAATGTATCATTTAATGCTTGTGTTTCCTTATTTATTTTCATTTTGGTTGATCTGTCCATTGGTGAAAGTGAGGTGTTCAATTCCAATACTATGATTGTGTTACTGTTGATTTCCCCTTTTATGGCTGTTAGCATTTGCCTTATGTATTGAGGTGCTCCTGTGTTGGGTGCATAAATAATTACAATTGTTATATCTTCTTCTTGGATTGATCCCTTGATCATTATGTAGTGTCCTTTTTGTCTCTTGTAATAGTCCTTATTTTAAGTCTGTTTTGTCTGATATAAGAATTGCTTGTAGTGAGGTGGATGGACCTAGAGTCTGTCATACAGAGTGAAGTAAGTCAGAAAGAGAAAAACAAATACCATATGCTAACACATATGTATGGAATCTATGGGAAAAAAACAAAAGGTCATGAAGAACCTAGGTATAAGATGGGAATAAAGACAGAGACCTACTAGAGAATGGACTTGAGGATATGGGGAGGGGGAAGGGTGAGCCGTGACAAATTGAGAGAGTGGCATGGACATATATACACTACCAAACGTAAAATAGATAGCTAGTGGGAAGCAGCCACATAGCACAGGGAGATCAGCCCGGTGGTTTGTGACCACCTAGAGGGGTGGGATAGGGAGGTTGGGAGAGAGGGAGATGCAAGAGGGAATAGATATGGGAACATATGTATATGTATAACTGATTCACTTTGTTATAAAGCAGAAACTAACACACCATTGTAAAGCAATTATACTCCAATAAAGATGTTAAAAACAGAAAAAAGAATTGCTACTTCAGTTTTCTTTTGATTTCCATTTGCATGGAATATCTTTTTCCATGCCCTCACTTTCAGTCTGTATGCATCCCTAGGTCTGAAGTGGGTCTCCTGTAGACAGCATATATATGGGTCTTGTTTTTGTATCCATTCAGCGAGCCTGTGTCTTTTGGTTGGAGCATTTAATCCATTTACATTTAAGGTAATTATCAATATGTACATTCCTATTACCGTTTTCTTAGGTTTTGGGTTTGTTATTTTAGGTCTCTTCCTTCTCTTGTGTTTCCTGCTAGAGAAATTCCTTTAGCATTTGTTGTAAAGCTGGTTTGGTGATGCTGAATTCTCTTAGCTTTTGCTTGTCTGTAAAACTTTTGATTTCTGTGTCGAATCTGAATGAGATCCTTGCTGGGTAGAGTAATTTTGGTTGTAGGTTTTTCCCTTTCATCACTTTATATGTCTTGCCACTCCCTTCTGGCCTGCAGAGTTTCTGCTGAAAGATCAGCTGGTGACTTTATGGGGATTCCCTTGTACGTTATTTGTTGTTTTTCCCTTGCTGCTTTTAATATTTTTTCTTTGTATTGAATTTTTGATAGTTTGATTAATATGTGTCTTGGCCTGTTTCTCCTTGGATTTATCCTGTATTGGACTCTCTGTGCTTCCTGGACTTGATTGACTATTTCCTTTCCCATATTAGGGAAGTTTTCAACTATAATCTCTTCAAATATTTTCTCAGACCCTTTCTTTTTCTTTTCCTCTTCTCGGACCCCTGTAATTCGAATGTTGGTGCGTTTAGTGTTGTCCCAGAGGTCTCTAAGACTGTCCTCAATTCTTTGTATTCTTTTTTCTTTATTCTGCTCTGTAGTAGTTATTTCCACTACTTTATCTTCCAGGTCACTTATCCATTCCTCTGCCTCAGTTATTCTGCTATTGATTCCTTCTAGAAAATTTTTAATTTCATTTATTGTGTTGTTCATCATTGTTTCTTTGTTCTTTAGTTCTTCTAAGTCCTTGTTAAACATTTCTTATATTTTCTCCATTCTATTTCCAAGATTTTGGATCTTCTTTACTATCATTATTCTGAATTCATTTTCAGGTAGACTGCCTATTTCCTCTTCATTTGTTTGGTCTGGTGGGTTTTTACCTTGTTACTTCATCTGCTGTGTCTTTCTCTGTCTTCTCATTTTGCTTAACTTACTGTGTTTGGGGTCTCCTTTTCACAGGCTGCAGGTTCATAGTTCCTGTTGTTTTTGGTTTCTTCCCCCAGTGGCTAAGGTTGGTTCGGTGGATTGTGTATGCTTCCTGGTGGAGGGGACTGGTGCCTGTTTTCTGGTGGATGAGGCTGGATCTTGTCTTTCTGGTTGGCAGGACTGCATCCAGTGGTGTGTTTTGGTGGGTCTGTGGCCTTATTATGATTTTAGGCAGCCTCTCTGCTAATGGGTGGGGTTGTGTTCCTGTCTTGCTAGTTGTTTGGCATAGGTTGTCCAGCACTGTAGCTTGCTGGTCGTTGTGTGGAGCTGGGTCTTAGTATTGAGATGGACATCTCTGGGAGAGCTTTTGCTGTCTGATATATGTGGAGCCAGGAGGTGTCTGGTGGACCAGTGTCCTGAACTCAGCTCTCCCACCTCAGAGGCTCAGGCCTGACACCTGCCCAGAGCACCAAGACCGTGTCAGCCACATGGCTCAGAAGTAAAGGGAGAAAAAACAAAAGAAAGAAAGAAAAAAATAAAATAAAATAAAATAATTAAAATAAATTTTTTTAAAAAAATTATTAATAATAAAAAAGTAATTTAAAAAAAAAGTAAGAAAGAATAGTGCAACCAAACCTAAAAACAAATCCACCAATGATAAGGAGTGCTAAAAACTATACAAAAAAAAATATGGACAGACAGAACCCTCGGACAAATGGTAAAAGCAAAGCTATACAGACAAAATCACACAAAGAAGCATACACATACACACTCACAAAAAGAAAAAGGAAAAAAATAATATATATATATAAAAGGAAGAGAGCAACCAAATCAATAAACAAATCTACCAATGATAATAAACTCTAAATACTAAGCTAAGATAAACATAAAACCAGAAACAAGTTAGATGCATAAAGCAAACCCCAAGTCTACATTTGCTCCCAACATCCACTGCCTCAATTTTGGGATGATTCATTGTCTATTCAGGTATTCCACAGATGCAGGTACATCAAGTTGATTGTAGAGATTTAATCTGCTGCTCCTGAGGCTGCTGGGAGAGATTTCCTTTCTCTTATTTGTTTGCACAGCTCCTGGGGTTCAGCTTTGGAGTCGGCCCCACCTCTGCGTGTAGGTCGCCTGAGCACGTCTGTTTCTGCCCAGACAGGACGGGGTTAACGGAGCAGCTGATTAGAGGTCCCTGGCTCAGTCAGGCTGGGGGGAGGGAGGGGTACGGATGGAGGGCGAGCCTGTGGCGGCAGGGGCCAGCATGACATTGCACCAGCCTGAAGTGCACTGTGAGTTCTCCCAGGAAATTTGTCCCTGGATCACGGGACCCTGGCAGTGGCGAACTGCACAGGCTCCCGGGAGGGGAGGTGTGGACAGTGACCTGTGCTCGCACACAGGCTTCTTGGTGGCTTCAGCAGCAGCCTTAGTGTCTCATGCCTGTCTCCGGGGTCTGCACTGGTATCCGCAGCTCACGCCTGTCTCTGGAGCTTGTTTAGGCGGTGCTCTTAATCCCCTCTCCTCGCGCACCCCGAAACAATGGTCTCTCGCCTCTTCGGCAGTTCCAGACCTTTTCCCGGACTCCCTCCCAGCTAGCTGTGGTGCACTAGCCCCCTTCAGGCTGTGTTCACGTCGCCAACCCCAGTCCTCTCCCTGGGATCCAACCGAAGCCCGAGACTCACCTCCCAGCCCCTGCCCGCCCCGGCGGGTGAGCAGAGAAGCCTCTCGGGCTGGTGATTGCTGTTTGGCACTGATCCTCTGTGCGGTAATCTCTCGGCTTTGCCCTCTGCACCCCTGTTGCTGTGCTCTCCTCCGTGGCTCCGAAGCTTCCCCTCTCCGCCACCTGCAGTCTCTGCCAGTGAAGGGGCTTCCCAGTGTGTGGAAACTTTTCGTCCTTCACAGCTTCCTCCAGAGGTGCAGGTCCCATCCCTATTCTTTTGTCTCTCTCTTTTTTTTTTCTTTTGCCCTACCCAGGTATGTGGGAAGTTTCTTGCCTTTTGGAACGTCTGAGGTCTTCTGCCAGCGTTCAGTAGGTGTTGTGTAGGAGTTGTTCCACATGTAGATGTATTTCTGTTGTATTTGTGGAGAGGAAGGTGATCTCGATGTCTTATTCCTCAGCCATCTTGAAGGTCCCTCTCTATATATTATTCTTTATCTTTGGGACTCTCTTCACTTCAATTTAGATAGAGTGTTCTATGCACCCTGTTCTAGGTACATGTTATTCATCAAAAAACAATACAGCATAAAATATTCTGTCTTCATTGATTTTATAGTTTTATAGGGAGAATCAGATAAGAAAAAAATGAGTGCAGTAAATAAATTGTCTAAATAAAATAAAGTGATAAGCATTATGGAAAAAGTGAAAAAGTAGTTCTGGAATGGAAGGGGGTATCAGTTTAAACTGGAATGATCTGAGCCAACACATTGAAAAGGTAATGTTTAAGAGTTGAAGGAGATTAGAAAGTTAACAGTGTGGTTCTCCAGGGAAAGAGTAATTGGCCAGTGCAAAGACTAGGAAGCCGATGTATGCCTGGCAAGATCAAAGAAAAAGCAAAGAGACCAGTGTGGCTGTCTCAAAGTGAGTTAGAGCTATATTAGTGGGAACTGAGGTCATTAAGTTAATGAGGGACAGATTATGTGGGGTTCCAGGCCATTATAAGGTCTTTGGGAAGCCATTGCATCGTCTTGAAGAATCAGGTTTATGTTTCGTAGGATCCTACTGGCTGGGGTAAGAAGTGAATCAGGGAGATTAATTAGGAGGGTATTGTACAACTACACATTACATATGATTATAGTGTGAACCAGATGGTTCCAATGGAGGTAGACAAATAAGGTCAAGTGCTGCGTATTTTAAAAGTAGAGCCAACAAAATATACAAATAGATTGGTAGGTTTACAAAAGAAAAGGGTGAGTAAGAGTGAGTCTCGGTTGGGTTTTGGGGGGATAATTAGAAATCTAATACTAGTTATATTGAGTTTGAGTTGTTCATTGGGCTTCCAACTGGAAATACTGAAAAAATGCAGAGATGTGAGTCTGTCGTTCCAAAGAGATGTTTAAATTTCAAATACAAACTCTCTTCAATTTTTCATTCTCTGAGGCACATCTACACGTTCTTAAGTACCTGGCTTTATAAGTATAGTAAGACTAGATATGTGAAAAGGCAGTCCTCCCATGCTATTTTTCTTCTCTAAGAATGTCTTAACTATTCTTGTTCCTTTGCACTTTAATAAAAATTGTGGAATAAGTTTATCAAGTTCCATTAAAAAGCAAAAGCAAAAATAAGCAAAAACTACTAATACTTGCAATGTAATTTCTTTGAATTTATAACATATTTTTGGAGAAATCAAGAACTTAATAGTTAGACTTCCAACGTGAATATGGTTTATATATCAATTTATATAGGTCTTAATTTCTCTTAATGTTTTATAATTTTTTTCTATAGAAGTCTTGCACATATTACTTTAAAAATTTCACTGCTATTGTAAAAGTTGTAGTTATTGCCCCTTTAGCATTTGCTGATATGTAGAAACACAATGGATTTTTTCTTATTAATTTCTTTTCCAGCAAACTTACCAAAATTAATAATTTCTAATTGTAGATTTAATATTTACATAATTCTAATTTACTAATATTAGCA
Source organism: Kogia breviceps (assembly GCF_026419965.1). NCBI lineage: Eukaryota > Metazoa > Chordata > Mammalia > Artiodactyla > Physeteridae > Kogia > Kogia breviceps. The sequence goes on along the minus strand of NC_081312.1, from coordinate 179,440,681 downwards.
ATAATTCCTCTGTGGATCTTGTTACACATTTTTGCTCTTTTTCCTTTTTCTTTGTTTTTCCTTTTTGCTTGGAGGAGGCAAGGAACTATTGCACTAGGTAAGACCGATATAAAATATTGAACTGAAATGGTGGCATTACACATCTTTATTTTGCTTTTCGTCTCCAAAATGAACACTGCCAGTGTTTTACCAGTAGGTATGATGTTAGTTGTAAGGTTTTTGTAGATATGCTTTATAGGAAGTAGTTACTTTCAATTATTTGTTTGCTGTGAGGTTCTGGTTTTTGGTTTCACAATGGATGAATTTTGAATTTTATCAGAAACTTCTGTATATATTGAGATAATTTATTGATTTTTACCTTAAACATTCCATGATAAATATATCTACTAATATTCTGCTATGAAAAAAATTATACATTCCTAGGGTAAACCTGGCTTGGTCATGGTATATTATCCTTTTTTTTACTCTGTTAAGTCTGCTTTCCTTTCATTTAAGCTTTTTTTGCCTCTGTTGTCATGAATGACATGAAATTGTAATTTCCTTTCCGTTATGACCTTGTTGCATTTTAGTTTCTAGGTTTATGTTAGCCTCAGAAAATGAGCCACCAACAATTTTCTCTTTATCTTTTCTCTAGTCTGTGTTAGATTTTATTCACTTCTGCTTTCATTGTTCGTAAAACCTCTCTGATGAAGTCGTCTAGGTCTAGAGTTTTTTCTGAGAGAAGGTTTTTGCTTTTTTAAAAAAATATTCATTTATTTATTTAGGCTGCACCAGGTCTTAGTTCAGGCATGAAGGATCTAGTGCCCCGACCAGGGATTAAACCCGAGCCCCCTGCGTTGGGAGCGGGGAGTCTTACCAGGGAAGTCCCTGAGGGAAGGTTTTTGAATAATGAGTCAAACTTCTTAATGATTTTTGGACTAATAAGGTTTTCTATTTTTTCTTAGGTCAATTTTGCTAAGTTGTGTGGTTTTTTTTAAAGAACATTTTCATTTCATTGAAATTGTAAAATGTTGGCATAAAGCTTTTTATGATGTCTTTTCATTACCTCTTCAGGGTCTTCAATATTTGTTGAGTGTTCTTTCATAAATTTCTGATATAGGCTATTTCGCCTGCACTTGTCTTCCTTGAATAATATTGTTAGAGGTATTTCAATTTTATCAGCCTTTTCAAAACACCATCTTTTTACTTTGTTGATTTAACCTATTAATTGTACAAATTCTAGTTTATTGATTTCTGTCCTTACCTTTGATATTCCCTTTCCTCTCCTCTCACCAAGTTTATTTTGCTTTTCTTTCTATTATTCTTCTAATTTCTTGAGATACATGTTTCTTTAATTTTTCATTATATTTTCTTTTCATATATGCAGTACCAAGCCCGTAATTTTGGTTGCAACCCATAAATTTAGATATGCATTTTATTTATTGTTCAGTTCAAAATATTGTCATTTTTATTATTGGGATCAATAAGTTTTTTAGAACTATGTTTCTTAATCTTCAATCATGTGGGAAGTTTTCTAGTTTTCATAATTGATTTTCATCTTAATTAAATTGCATTCTTAGAATATAGAATATGTCCTATACTATTTCAATTTGAAATTTCTTGAGAGTTGATTTATGTTCCAAGAAATGGTCAGTTTTTATAATTGTGCAACATATGTTCAAAAAGAATGTTCTTGGATAAAGAATTCTGTTCCGTACTGTCTTTAGGCAATGTTTGTTAATTGTGTTCTCCAAATTTCTTTTACTAATGTTTGTTCTCAAAACTGCTGATGGAAATATGCTAAAATATTTTAGTTTTGTTGTTTGCTTATTTTATCTTACATCAGTTTTTTATTTATACATTTTGATGCTCTGTTTTGAGGTACATTAGATTTTATTTCTAAAAGTATTTATTTGTGTTTTGTTTAAAGTCTGTTTTGTCTTCTATTAATAAAAGTGCACCAGATTTTTATGGTTATTATTTTAGTGCTACTATTTACTTTAATATCCTTTCTTTTTCAGTGTTTGTGTTTCATTATGTTTTAAATAAGACAGAAGATGGTGGAATCATTTTTTTAAAAGCCCTAACTAATAATGTTTGTCCTTTACCTAGAGGATTGGATCCGGTGATATTTACTATTATTGATACAGTTGGTTTAATTCATCATTTTTGTGCTTTCTATTTATCAGAGCTCTTCAATTTTCCTTTCCTCTCTTTTAATGTTTCTTTTAGAATTAGCTGTTTTCAATCATTCTACGTTTTAAAAGTTAGTATCTGTAAATTTGACTCTGTTTTTTATATATTACTGCAACCTTTATTATTAAAATTTAATTTTTAATACTTTCACCATCCTCCAAAACGAACACATGAATTTTAGAACTTTTAATCTCTTCTCAACATTCTTTTATGTTTGTCATTTATTTTACTTCTGTCTTGTTTGCTCTTATAATCTTACAATTGGTATGGCCAGTACTTTAGATTTACCCACATATTTGCCAATTTCTTTCTCTCTATTCATTACAGGCTCTGAGACTTTTCATCTGGGAGCCTTTCTCTTCTGCAGGAAGTACAGACTTTAGACATTTCTTGGGCTTGTTGCAGTTAGTTAGTCCCCGGGACCCCTCTGATGGAGGGTGAGATTTTAGGCTCCCCCTGTCCTGAGGGTGGATCCTGGGTGAGCCAGCACAGCATCAGGACAGTCTCCTTTGTGACTCCCCACTTAGACAGACACTCCACTTCGCTTCTGTTTGTCTTACCATTAAAACTGTTAGTACAAGTTTTCTTGGTAAACAGATGCCCTCAGGGAAAATCAGCTTCAGTGTTCCCTGCTTTCTCCCCTGAATTCCCCTTTCCCTTACATTTTAAAACCATGGGGAGAAATGGCTCATTAGCAGAGAACATTTCATTTCTTGAAAGGATAATCCCCTCCAACTACAACCTTGTCTGTATCCCTCCTGTCTGAGAGGAATAACTGTTTCTATTTTTATCCAATAAGAGATCTCTTCTGAGGCTCCACCTGTCACCTCTTCTTGCTTCTTTGCTCTATTAATTATCCCATATTTCTCCTCTGAAGAAACGCCCAGTTTCTTTTCCCATCATTCTCAAATATCTTAAAGTCTCCTCCATTATTAAAAACAAACAAAAGAACCTCTTAGACTAACTTCTACAATAAGCTATTGTCCAACCTCATTATCTATAAAAGTTATCATTTTTTTCAAGAGTCTATATTTGTTGCTCCTGCTTTCTTCTTCTTAACCCACTTAAATGAGGCAAAGGAAAAAAAAAAGAAAAAGAAGGGAAATTACCTCAATCACATTTGGAGAATCTCTCTCTTCTTCTATCTACAGATGATAAAATATCTCTACTTCTTTCGAGTCTTTTATAATAGAGACATTATCATGAAATAAAAGCTGAATGAATACTCCTGTCACATAAGGCCTACCTTCATTCATTAATAACAACATGGAAATGACTCATTCTTGAGGCTGGGACAAACTGGCTCTTATTTAGAAGGGTGGATCTTAACCAGCTCTTGATTGGTAGTACTCAGAACTGTCACTGGTACTGTCAGAACTCAGTAAGTACTTGCTAAAAAATAACTAAAATCTTATGGCAATTTCCAAGGAAAATCATTCTGAATATCAGTGCTTTTTAACATACGTTGTACTATGCGGAAAACCTTCAAGGATTACCTCTTATATTATTAATAAATATATTTTTATATTATCCTAAAGAATATAAGTTTTATACATACATATCATAATGTTTCTCCTTTGTAAAAATGAAAAGATATCTGAATTTAATAAGGTAAAGAAATTTACAGTGTATCCTGTGCTACCTGCGTGATTCAGATGAAATGTTACTATATATAAAGTTAGTGAGTAGCTCTGGAAGCATTTGTCATTCTGATTTAATAAGAAAATGAACAAATCTTTGATCATAGGCCTTATATAAAGAGTTACAGAAGGGATTAGTGCCTTTTCTTATTTTATAGCACTGTATTTAATGCTTTACACCCTGTTTTTAATATTGTATCTCAGCACCAGCAGTTCCTAGCTGTGTGACCTTGGTCAAGTTACTTAACCTCTCTGTGACCTATAAAATAGCAAATGATAATAATTATTCCTATTTCATAGGAAGGAACAACACATCAAAAATAATGGCTATATATGCAAGCACTTGATTAGTTACAAATAGTTAATTAATACAAATGCATTTTAAAAATGTTATTTGTGTGGTACTTCACTGAAATATATATATGAATGTTATAGCTCCAAACTAAACATCACACATTGATTTGCAATGGAGAACACTTAATGACTCCATAAATAAATGCTTACATTTATAGTACTTTTCGGTGGAAAGTTTTTATTTAATAAAATCCCAATGGAGAACACTTAATGACTCCATAAATAAATGCTTACATTTATAAAACTTTTCGGTGGAAAGTTTTTATTTAATAAAATCCCTTTTTATTAATTATATATACATATGTCACATATATATATTTGCAAGTCTTAAATTTACATTTCTTTTTTTTTTTTTTTTTTTTTGCGGTATGCGGGCCTCTCACTGTTGTGGCCTCTCCCGTTGCGGAGCACAGGCTCCGGATGCGCAGGCTCAGCGGCCATGGCTCACGGGCCTAGCTGCTCCACGGCATGTGGGATCTTCCCGGACTGGAGCACGAACCTGTGTCCCCTGCATTGGCAGGCGGACTCTCAACCACTGCGCCACCAGGGAAGCCCCTTAAATTTACATTTCTGAAATATTCTCTTTAATACTTAAATCAATCATTCATGATCCAGATTCTTCAGTAAGGCTGAAATAATAACAAAACTAGCCAGACATTTTTTAAAGTATTCAATAATATTTAGTATGCATAGTATGAGTTTCAAATGTCCTTTATATTTTGTTTCTGAGAAATCATAGCCTGTATTTTACATAGAATTCCTTTTATTGTGTCATATAAACAATATGTTTTAAAGAATAGCTTTTCCCCTGTATGATCCATCATCATATATTATATAATGGAAATGAGAGATTAACTTTCCCTGGACAAAAGTAATATGGTAATATTGATGACAAAACATAGAAAGATGATAATACTGAACAGATCTATTATATATGTGTGTGTGGTGTTTGTGTGTGTTTATTTTGTAAAATGTAAAACATATCTTGTTAAAGAAGCTGTTTTTGTTTCTAAATTCAAAATTTCCCTCGTTTTTAATATGGCATCAAAAAACATGCCACAAGGGTTAGCAACTAGAGAGAAACATTACAAAGGTGTGATGAAAGTGCTTCTTATTAATTCATGAATTAATATGAATCTCTGATGTTGCAGATACTTGTAAATTTTCACGCTCTTTTTTTTTTTTTTTTTTTTTTGTGGTACGTGGGCCTCTCACTGTTGTGGTCTCTCCTGTTGCGGAGCACAGGCTCCGGACGCGCAGGCTCAGCGGCCACGGCTCACGGGCCCAGCCGCCCCGCGGCATGTGGGATCCTCCCGGACCGGGGCACGAACCCGTGTCTCCTGCATCGGCAGGCGGACTCTCAACGAATGCGCCACCAAGGAAGCCCCACCCTCATTTCTTTAGATTGATATAATTGACATTATTGTGCTGTAGTATGTTAGTCCTTTCTTTGGCATCACAGTGCGTCATAGCTTTAGACATGTTGGATAATAGTATATTTTTCTTTTATGGAAATAGATGATCATACACAGAACTCTTGTAAATGATTTCTGAGAAAGGAATAGTAAGATAAATATTGAAGGACAAGTGGATTCAAAGATTGAATTCATTTGTTTTTTCTAATAACAAAGCATTAAGTTTTAATGTTGCATTTGTTCATGACACTTAAAAGCTGTTGAGTGGAATGCAGAGCAGGGCTAGTTTATTTCGTTGGTTTATTTTGTAGAATTAAATCAAGCTTCAGGCTTTCCAAGTGTGACTTGAAATTATGCTTCCACGTTTGTCGTGTGGTTCTTTGTGTGATCCTCTGGTCTGAGGCAGATTCTTTCATGCCTTCCCATCCACTTTCCCATCAAGAGGTAGGGTCTGTTTCTCTGCCTCTCCCCACCCTCACCCCAGGGCTGGCCTGGGACAGCTTTGACCATTAGAGCATTTCAGAAGTAACACTGTGACGGTTCTGGTTTTTTTTTTTTTTAGCGGTATGCGGGCCTCTCACTGTTGTGGCCTCTCCCGTTGCGGAGCACAGGCTCCGGACGCGCAGGCGCAGCGGCCATGGCTCACGGGCCCAGCCGCTCCGCGGCACGTGGGATCCTCCCGGACCGGGGCACGAACCCGTGTCCCCTGCATCGGCAGGCGGGCTCTCAACCACTGCGCCACCAGGGAAGCCCCAAGATTGGCCTCTTTTGCCTTGGAATTTTGGAGCCCTGAGCCACCTTGTAAATGTTTACTGCCCTGCTGGAGAGACCCATGGCAAGGCCCTAAGAATACATGAAGGGATCCAGCACATCCATGCTTCCAGATGCTTCTGGAAGCAGGCATGCGCACAAAAACCTCTTGAGCTCTCCAGATGAGTCTGGCCACCCAGTGACTCGAGGTGGTGCCACCTGAGAGGGAAGAATCAACGGGTAAGACCTGATTGAATTCCTGACACACAACATTGTGAGGTTTAATAAAATGGTGGTAATTTTTAACTTCTTGTTTTTAGGTAGTTAGGCAATAATAGATAACCAGAACAAAATTACCAAGGAAATGGTTAGTGTCACCAAAGCAGCCAAAAATAATATTAATGATAGTAATTAATTTTCAAAAACAATAAAAGCTAAAATGTAAATCCTGAGTTTCTAGTTCTGTACATATGCCTTCACAATGTCTTGGTGACCCCAAAACCAATACAATCAAAATTTAAAATAAGTAAATAAATAAAATATATAGTTTATTCTAAATCAGTGGTTTCTACACAAAGAAATTTTGTTATTGACAGTATTTTCGCTTTTCATCCATATTGTAGGTCAGAGGAAGGTATGTTTAATAATCTGTGGCCTTAAGAATTATAGTATTTTATAAGTGTTTTGAGTAGAAGAAGCAAATTAATAAAAGTAGAGAATGCATGAACTTGTGGGAAGTGAAGGTCCAAGTTGCCAGAAGAGGTACAGGGCAACTGATGGAGAGAGTGTGGCTCATAAACCCGGTCACTCAGCGAGACCTCCCACCACTTCTTTGTCTCTTTATTGCCTTGGGGGCTTCTGCGTGGAGCCCCTTCATTCTTCTCCTTGGTTAATCCTTCTCATGTAGCTTCATGACTTGTTTAATGTCACTCAGTCAGTGACATTTTCCTTTTGAGCATTATAGATAAGTGTGTCCCCCAAATTCATAGGTTGAAATCCCAACCTCCAAGGTAATGGTATTAGGAGGTGGGGCCTTTGGTAGATGATTAGGTGATGAGGGTGGATGGAGCCCCCATAAATGGGATTCGTGCCCTTATAAAAGAGGGCTGGGGAAGCTTCCTTGCCCCTCCACCATGTGAGGACACAGCAAAAAGATGGCAGTCTCTGAACCAGGAAGTGGGTTCTCACCAGACACCAAACCTGCTGGCACTTTGATCTTGGACTCCCCAGCCTCCAGAACTGTGAGAAATAAATGTTTGCTGTTTATAAGCCACCTAGTCTATGGTGTTCTGTTATAACACCCTGAATGGACTAAGACATCAGCCAATGACAGGTGTTTTATTCCTTCATCTTTACAGCCCCATAGACCTGGGGAAGAGCTAAATGAATCTCTGGATGTGCATTTTACATAGAGAACCTGTCCATTATAAGCCTGGTGGTTGTTCAAGGCAGCTGTGCTTCAGTGAGCGATACATAGGTCCAGGCTTTTCCAATCCATGGTTCCATTGTCACAATGCAGGCTTTTTATAGTGCAGGGAAAGAATTGGCTTCTTACCACCTCAAACTATGTGTAAGAGGGCTGGAAGCGCTAGTCCCCCATGTGTGCAGGAGGAATAGGATAACCAGACATAGGTGGGCGATGTCTACACCATACTTAATCTGTAAGACATCAGACAAAGCCAGGAAGTGAAGAATGTGCTGTGAGCAATTCAATCCCTTTATAGGCATTACACTATTAACCTTTAGAAATTGTCTTTATTGGAGGTAAAGCCATTTCAGTAGATAAGCCCACGTTCACAGTGCAGGAGAAGTGAGCACCCCAGATTCATCAAGCTCTAGAAATTGAGAGACTGTATTATTCAAGCTCCTAATGTGGTCTGTAACCAAGGGGACACATCCAGTGAGTGGCCAAGATGGCAGAGGGGATCTCTATCTTTGAGCTACAGTGGTAACACACTTTCAATCACATTGTAGATGATAAAGAAACTGGAGAGAAGGGAGCTTTGGAATTGAAAGTATTTCACCATCTTCCGTGGGTTCCCACTTTCTCCACCTTCTTTCTGGCCTGATGTTTCTCAGTTGAAAAGTGGACCAAATCCTGGCCTTTGTGTTTGGAAACACACACACACGCAGCAAACACACACTGTGGATTTACAAGGGTTGAAAAGCATGAACTCTGACTTTAAAGGTGTTTTGTTGTTATTTTTTACTAAGTAGAGCATGGGATTTGTTCTTGCCTACCAAGCAGTTCAGATAAATAGTTTGCTTAATGAAAAGAGGCTTGAGAAAGAGTCTTACTTTGAAAAAGAGATTATGATTAAAATTCTTAGAATTGCAGCCCATAGGAACAAATATTTTATGGACAAGGTGATTTGAAGAAATAATTCATTTAAAAAATCAGCTCTACTAATTAAGATTCCAAATGCATGCATGCAGAGCTGCCTTAATTAGTAATTCCATATGTATGCAGTAGATGCAATAATATGGAATTATATATGCAGTAGAATGAACAGCTTCCTTAGCACCTGAGGTATGAGTCATTTTTGCCCAAAGCAAGCAGAATAGTGAGCCATACTACAGGCTAATGAAGATTTAAGGGGGGGAGAAAGAGTTCTGGCATAATTTTAAAAGGATATTTTTAGCTATTGAAGTAGGTATCTGTCAACTAATGCTTTTTCAGTACGTTTCCTGGGGGGTTTTTGTATTTTTTTTTAAGAAGATGTTGGGGGTAGGAGTTTATTAATTAATTAATTTATTTTTGCTGTGTTGGGTCTTCGTTTCTGTGTGAGGCCTTTCTCTAGTTGTGGCTAGCGGGAGCCACTCTTCATCACAGTGCACGGGCCCCTCACTATCGCGGCCTCTCTTGTTGCAGAGCACAGGCTCCAGACGCGCAGGCTCAGTAGTTGTGGCTCACGGGCCCAGCCGCTCCGCGGAATGTGGGATCCTCCCGGACCAGGGCTCGAACCCGTGTCCCCTGCATTAGCAGGCAGATTCTCAACCACTGTGCCACCAGGGAAGCCCTTAAGTACGTTTTTTAAATAGGTTAAAAATGACTTTTATGTTGCTCAATTTCTTGAATTAAAATAGATTAAAACTACAGATTAAATATAATCTTTATTCCCAAAGGTACTCCTGGCTACGATGTTAGACACTTAGGCGGCTCTTAAATTCTTTGGGTCCATTAGAATTCCATTTATACTGTCATTATTTCAGCTGAAAAAGCTGCTTTCATTTGTGGACACATAATTTACAGTTATAAATATTTAAAGTGGGTTTTTCATCTTCTTCTTTTTTTTTTTTCACCATCTCTTTTCCCCAGACTTCTCTCTTCTGCCCCAGTATCACAGTACATATGACATTGTTTCTGTCTTGGTTCCTACTCCAAGTTTCTGTTTTACTAAATTGCTTATTCTTCTGCAACCCTGAGCTTTTATTAGTGTCCCTCCCTGAAGACCAGAGCTTTTTTGTAAGTTTCAGGAAAGAACTGAGTTTGGCTACTTTTAAATTGATCTCTTTATTTTTATTATCATCCACGAAGTTATCAGCTTTTTTTGTTCCATTTACTATTTGAGTTTTCTATATGTTTCCTTTTTACCCAAGTCATGACTAGAAGTTGGCTTATCCTTTAGTTATATTGTTTCACACACCCAGATTCACCGCTAAGGTGAGCAAGTTGCATCCTCCATTGCTCGTTTTACTGCAAAGGGTAAGGTTCCACTCCCTACCTCTCTGCTGGCTACGCCTCGTGCAGCCCCCTGAAGCACGACTGTCACCAAATTACCTTTGCCCTCAAAACAACAAACATGGTTCCATTATTATTTTGATATTTAGAATATCACATGTGTCAACATCAATTCCTGTATTTAATCCATCACCCAAAGCAAAAGGAAACTGGGATGCAAGGAGAAGTTAAAAGGAAACAACGTAAGTGTATCATCTATGTAAATGTGTCTATGAAAGCATTTCCATCTTCATTCAGGGATTTTGTTTCATAGAATACAGCCTTAGTTTACTCAGTTTCTACTCCCTCTTCTCACAAATATTGACTATGAGAGACGAGAACCCATCCTTTTTTTTCGGTACGCGGGCCTCTCACTGCCGTGGCCTCTCCCGTTGCGGAGCACAGGCTCCGGACGCGCCGGCTCAGCGGCCATGGCTCACGGGCCCAGCCGCTCCGCGGCATGTGGGATCTTCCCGGACTGGGGCACGAACCCGTGTCCCCTGCATCGGCAGGTGGACTCTCAACCACTGCGCCACCAGGGAAGCCTGAGAACCCATCCTTCTGATCCATCCTTCATGTGAGCATTAATACCACACAGTATAAGAATGCTATCAGAAAATGACATCACTTAAGAGAAAATAAAATTGTGTAATGTATTATATGTAGAAACAGAATGCTAACTATCTGATCAGCTGTCTCTTATCAGTCTCACGCCAGTTACTGCGCAGTGTGTACACGCTCTCACTGGTGTGCACGCTTCCGTGGCCCACCTGGGCTCTCCCTTCCTGAAGCCTCACCTCCAATACTTTCAGAGCCCATGGACTTCTGTCATTTTACCATTTAATTTGAATTATGTATGTTAATTTCATTGTATGTCGTGGAATTTACATTGCGCTTGTTCATCATAATATCCTCAATTACTTAGTCTCAGTTGCAGACTTCAAAGCATTAAATGTTTACTACCAATCCTGTAGCTACAGTTTTCTCCATTCAATTATGAATTTTGATTTATCTCTTTCTAAGATGGACACTACGTTTTATCATTTCTCTCACCATTGGAATTATCTGCTTATTTTTCTTGATGCTTGAATGAGCTAGTAGACAATGATGTTCCTGGATATAACTTTATTCCCCCAGAGACTTTTGAATATTTCTTTGTATTATTTATATCATTTTCTTATCAATTTTTGCTGGTATATGTTATTTTCCTTCTACCTACAGGTTTAATACATTTATATTTCAGAAAATATTGCTGTACTGTCTTCTAGAACATATTCTCTTCATTATATTGAGCTCTCTATTCCAAGGAACTTTTCCTTATATTGAATTTTCGTCATGTATTCTCAATATTTTTCATCTTCTCACTAATTCCTTCCACCTTGTATGCTGGCAGCATTTATCACTGCTCTTACAAGCCTCGCATCCATGCCAGAATTTTCACTTTGCACACGGTGTATTCTTTTCCTTTACCTTTTAACTGATTTATTTGATTTTTGATGGCATCACTTGACCCTCAACTTATGTTCTTATGTCTGCAGTCTCTCTGGATTGCCTTCTAATCCAGTCTTTGAGATACTCTTAATAATTATCCCATAATATGGAATATTTCTAGAGAATCTGCATCTATTCCTTCAGAAAACAAATCTTTATCTTCCAGAATGGGTTCTTCATTTTTCTTTTATTATGCGATGTTCCCTTTTTGTTTGAGGCGGTGAGGATGGGAAGACTATACTCTTGTTGGCATGGTTACCTTGACATTCATTTCATCTTGCTTATGTTAAGGTAACACATCTGTTCAGATTTTCTATTTACAGTAGCAAATTGTGAGTGAATATTCCTGGGCAATTTGTTTACCCTCCTTGAAGATTTATTTTTAAGAATTCATGTAACTTCTGTTAACTTTGTGTCTTGAGCGTATGCTATTGGACTGTTTTTATATATCCTAATTTGTGGAAGTGAGAAAGAAAAAGAGCATGGTTGGGTTGAAGGCAGACCTTGCTAGGGAATCTAAATTGTCTCTGTGGAGATTTCTTCACTTGCCCTTGCCAAGGGAATATCACACTCCAGTGATCTGTGGCTTGCTCTCCAGTTACCACCATATCCTGGAGCTCTGAATATGGTCAGTCGGCAGTGAACATCCATCTCTGACTCTTCTCACGTGCCTTATGGTATTGTAGAAGCTGAAAAACTAACACCCATTTCCCAGATTCCTTTGTAAGTGGGTTTAAGTAGGCAAATTGGATGTATTCATGCTGCATCTGGAATTCATCTTTGAGGTGAAATCTATCATTCTGCTGCTATTTCTGCTGGCAGGCAAGGTCCCAGGGATGTGACCATTAAGGTGAACTGTGGGGACCAGCCTCAGTGATCCGCCTCGTGTTCGCTGGCACCGTGAGGAGGTTTCGGGATGGTCTGGGGAGTGGATGTACCAGTGGTAGTGACTTCCAGACCCTTAGATTGCCGCTGTGGTAGTGACTGCTAAACAAAATAGACCCACTCTTAGTCCCAACTCCTACTATTTTAGTGCTTATGAGAATATTCTATTCCTTGTATTAAATCCCTCTCTGCTTAAAATACCCAAGTCGATGTGTTGCACTGAATGTCTGATATGCGTAGAATATGGCAAGACCTGACATGCCTTCCTGCTAATGCTGTAGCCATCAGGTGACATGTAGGATTTCTTACTCTTTAGGGTTTATCCTTGATCTTACCCAAGCTGCCCACTTAGTACTTCAGTTTGTTTGTTTGATACAGGTTTTGTTTTCTCCAGGTGGTGGTGGTTTATCTTACTAGGTTTGGAGGGAGACAGAGTTTGAAATCCTGCTTCACACTATCCTCTTTCTGTCATAGTGAAGAGAATCATTTAAAAACTCATCAAGAAAAAATGTATATTGTGTTAATTTTCTTTGACAAATTTAAGTCTTCCTCAGAGGCCTTAGAAATTCAAAGTGAAAGAAAACACGCAATTAATTATATTTTCAATTAATTTGTATAGGGTCTATTTTATAATACTGTATTTATGTTATACATTTACTTGATGACACAAGGTCCTTTTTTCACAGACATATTTTGACCATTTTAAACAATTGCTCTTTGGATCACTGACTATTTTTTGCCTTTCTCTTATGCACCAAGCACTTTTCTAGGCCCTAGGGCAAAAAGATAAGTAAGACAAATTCTTAGCTTTGTGTCTCCAGTGAATATTACTATTTCAGAAACTACCATTCTATGTCTCTAAAATGGCAATGCCCTAAAGTAGAGTAACTTATCTTTCGTATACTTTATATTAACTGAAATAAAAGAATGAAGACATGTATTGGTTCTGCTACTTACATTGTTCATTAATCTTCATATAAATCTACATAAGCAAATTTCATAAACTTTTACATATGGGGAAACAAAGATCAGAAATAGGAAATGACTTGAAAATCATATTTCAGGTCATTGAATAATGGTATTGAATTTTAAAATCCATATTCTTTTCCCTTGTGCATTTTCTCAAGAGATACAGTGATAAAAAGATAATTTTTTGAAAAATTTGATATCCATGCTATTTTACACCTAAATGCTGTTAACACTTTCCAAACCAATTTTTAGGTTCATTATTTAATTTCGTAGTTAAACATTACCAGGATCTTGGCAGGAGTGGAATTGTCCCCATTTTATAAATGTGGGCAATGGAGGTACCACATCTAAGTTTTTACATTTTACTAACTACATCAAGTGATTGTGTTAATTTCCAAACGTCATGGGATTGCTGGGGGAAACATCCAAAACTTTAAAAAGGACAACTGCTTTTACTTATCTAAATTTTGCCGAGCAAATACATTAAACAAAATTTTAAAAAATAATCAGGGAAACTCATGCCCTCTGATAATATTTCTGAGTAATATTCATTTCAATTTTACTTAATTAGTAATGTTTTAAAATTTGGCTTAAAAATGAATATCAGGAAAGATTACATGAATGCATCCATAAAATTTGAAAATGAATTTTACTACAGAATGGCACCAACCTGTGAATTAGGACTATTATAGAAACATAATGCTGTTTTGGCTCAAAAACAGACATGTTTTCTCATGCCCCTATACCTTTACTTTGGCTTTATCAACCTCAGAATCTTTTCAAACATCTAACTATGGACTAGCGAGCAAATCCAGCAACATGTCCGCTCTACAGGGGCATCATTTCCTCCATAGTGGAGCCATGTCAGACAAAGAAAAGAGCCAAGTAAGTAGATGGAGGGTGTGTCTTACAGCCATGGCCTTCAAAATACATGTAGTGCCCTTGAAAGAAGAAAATCGGAGTGATCAAATAGGAGGGTTTAAAGAGACCTTGGAAATCAATGCCACTGTTTCTTTTACCAGGCAAAATGATATAAAACCACCTGAGATTGTTTCAAACTAAGCTCTTTGTCTTTGGTTGTTTTTCTGTTTTACACTAGTCAGAATTTGTTCATTTTTAATCTCAAAGTTATTTTATACTTCAACTATTTGTCAAAAGTCTTGTATATTGAGTTGTATAATATACCTTGTCCCCATTCAATCCTTTGCACCCCTCAAATGTACATATTCTGATTGTCCCTTATATTACCATGATAAATTGATGATTACCTCCTTAAATGTCACGTGCAATGTGAAAGTGTGACTGGATTGCAGCTTGTTGTTCAGACGCATTTTGCATTAATTTTAAGATAGCTTTCTTAAAGATTACAGGCAAAGGGGGAAATAAAAGAACAATCCCATGGATCTCATAAGAGCTATTCAGAACATAAATTCTTTTCAAACTATGGTCACTAAAAATTCAACTGAGATAACAGAGAACTCCCTTCTTAAAAAGATACAGAAGCAATTCAGAGCTTACTGTTTTCACACAAAGAATATCAACATCTAATTCCTAAAAATGTTGCCAAGGCTCCCAGCTATAACTCATCAAAGCTTTCAGGGATTTCCAATTTGCACTTTCATCTTCCTGCCAACCCTGTGTATATGCATAGTGACTTGAACAGCTCCATGTTGCTCTCCTTCCAAAGACACATTTTAATAACATAGGTGCTGCTAATTTTAGGATTTAGGGGTGGGGGTGGGACGTTCAACTACTGGCAAACATGTTGGTGTTATACTTTGGAAATCATTAGCCATTAACATACAGTGAATTTTGTAACACACAGAGAACTTCAAGTAACAAACCCTGCCATCGTAATGCTACTCGAATTAGAAATCATTTCTGTAAACGGAGCAGAGTGAAGTCCTGATGAAGAGGGCCATGAGCAGGGGATAACATGCTGAAATACAAAACATTTGCATGTACGGCCAAAATAAGAGGTGACAAGATGCACCTACCACACGCATTTTCTGAGAGACGGTCTTCCTATTGAGGCTGGGCTTGGACAACATGCAGAGGTCAACTGCCATCGTAAACAGAGAGGGCGCTAACTAAGTAGCTGCATTATCTATCAGTAAGACAGGATCTGAGTGATGGGCTGATATTAAAAAAAAAGATTCTCAATATTTTCCTATTTGAAAAGGAGTATTAAAGTGACATCAGCAAGATGGCAGAGTACCAAGACCCAGACCATCCTCCACCCCATGAATTAATCAACAGTTCGTGGACAAATTTCCTTTAGGAGAAATCCAGAAACCAAATGAAAGACTCCTGCACTTCAGGTAACCATGAAACCAGACCCGCAGAAGCAAGTAAGGAGATGTGGAATACCCTCGCACAGGAATGCCTGACCCTAGCACAGTGCCGTGCAATGAAATTCCTGGCGTTTACCATGGAAAGGAGGGGTTGGTTTGCACATCCAGTGAACCGACTGTTCCAAGGGAGCTTACCAGAGAACTGGCCTCGGTTCTGCCAGTCTTGGAGCTCAGATGGGTCCACCCCAGTCTAGTAGCCTGGAGCAGAATGGAGACAGAAGTTTGTGATCGCAGATGCCATACCTCCCCTCCTTTCCAGGACAGAGCAAGGAGGTGAAAAAGCCCGGCTCTCAGCTTCCCCCAGGGAAAGAAAGAGTACAGCTTACACACTGTACACCACCTTCCTCAAGGGGGTCCCCAGAGGACTGACCTAAGTTCTGCTTGTCTTGAATTTCAAATGGGTCCCCCATAGTGAAGTAGCCTGGAGGAGAAGAGATGCAAGCTTGGGCTGCTGGATGCCATAGCTCACCCTCCTGGGTCACCACAGAGTGTCCTGACCAAAAACACAGTTGCTTGATTGTTCCTGGGGAGGAAAGAAGTGATAAAGGCACCCAGGCTAGGATTAATGTGCAGACATCAATGCAGATAGTCAAGGAAAATGAAGAAATAAGCAACCATGTTCCAAAAAATATGCAACCTACTAATAGGGGGTTAAGGTTTTATTATGATTGCAATAGTCACTGAGCCAAGACACCCAGTTATTACAATTATCTGTTATTTTCTAGTATTTCTTTTCTAATTTTCCCTTTTTTTCCTGCCCTACCATGTTTAAGACCCTAATCAACTGTGCCATGGAACTGTCTTGTTGCCAAGGGCATCCTGTGCCTGCAGTCTACTGGGAAGCTTTCAGAGTACATGATTTACCACATAATTAAAAGACGATGGTCTGCTTTGACATCTATTTGTAGATTGCCTCAATTTGGAAGAGAAACCAAATGGCTTCAACCCTCAACTGTAGGGCCTCTGTTCTCTAACCTGGAATATGTTCACAATTTGTTTTTGCATTAAGGAATATTACATAGACTACAAGCAAAAAATATAATTCTATATTTAGACAAATATTTCTGTATCTTATGTTTCTATATTTATATTTAGATATAATAGCATGGTCTTGAATTAATTTATTAACAATGGTATTTGTGATGGTACATTTTAGTATAGCAACAACAATTGTTTTTCTTTGTAGCAATGATATATATCTGCTGGAAAAGAAATAAGACTCCCATCTTGACTGATTCATTTGGGAAGAAAAAAGGAATTCATAAGCCAAAGATTAGTTTGACCCAACACAACCCATTCATCAATTTTTAATGTGCTTTATGCCAACACATTTTGAGAAATGGATCTTTAATATTGTGTCCTTCTCAGAAATGTCCATTGACCTACAGCTGGCACTCTACGAGATGCATGTGCCAGAGACTGCAACAGTGGGAAGATCATGTGACTTCAACCAAGGTCACAAATTGATGCATGGACCTGTTGGCAAATTGTAGTTTTATCACTCCATCTGCATGAGTCAGTTAAGATGAGAACGACAATTTTAGCAGATGTATGTTTTCTATTTCTATAATATGATATGAATGTGAATGATGATTTTCACAAATGAATCTCATTGTAAGTCTAATCTGAGCTTCCTTAATGCTGAAAATATTTTACTGCCTGCAGAATTGACATTGCTTACAAGATGACTTTCATAGCATCCAAGATCAGAGGGAAGTAGGCCATTTTGGTAAGTTGAATAACTTACAGTAAATTAGTAAATTATATTAAATGATTATTAAGGTGTTTTATATTTTAAAATTCTTTACAAATCAATGTAGTAAAGAAGTCATGTTAATAGTAAACATTTTCTTTTTACATTATTATAAATTTTAAAATTAATATATTAAATAGGGAAGGATAAAAAGATCTAGGAATGGAGATAGAGATACAAAAGAATTTTATATGAAACAACTAGAGATCATATAGACTGATACAAATAAATCATCATTCAGGATCAGAAAAAGATCATGTGGTCTGCAGACCACCTGAGAAACCTTCCTGGAGAAGTTAAATCTTGATCAGGTTTTGAAAAACATAAGAATTTGCATAAAACTGAAGTAATAAGTAAAGTGATGTTGAACAAATAGATTTTGGTGTATAAGAAGGTGCTGTAAGAAAATAGGAAGGCATAATGCTTTTGTAAGGGAGCGTCTCCTGACATTTAAGAGGACTTTAAGGTTATTAATTTAGCACCAGTGACCAGACTGGTTTGGAAGAGGAGGCTGGAAAACTTGAGAGATTCATTGGAAAGCTCTGTCAAGAATCCAAATGTGAGGAGAACAGCTTAAGTAGAGATAAAATATTGAATCCAAGCAGACTTCATAAGAAGTATCAGCAGAATATCATGTATTGATTGTCTATAATAGTTTGAAGAGGAAATAGTTGATAGGCAATTCTCAAGTCAGTTTAGTGGATGGCATAGGGAATGGAGATTTTAGTGAATATAGGGAAATGACAAGTTACTTTTTGATACAAGCTGCTTTTGAGGAGAAAGTTGCTTATTAAAGTAAATATATCGTGTATTTTAACCCATCTTTGTAACCCTCCTTGGAAGTGTAAGCTCCTAGAAGCCAAAGCATATGTTTTGTGGTTCTTCTGTAACTTCCACAATTATAGCATACGTTCAGTAAATATTTAATGATGTTGTATGAGCTGGAAATATTGGAGGAAACCTGAAAGTTCAAGAACGAAAATGTAAACTGTGTATCATAATAATTGAACAGATAGATAAAGGCGTAAAACTGGATCTTCAAAAGGAGAGCGTGTGTAGGGAGGACAGAAAAGGATTGAGGCCCTAACTTTGGAAGAACAGGCTGTAGAGAATGCAGCTGAGGTGGAAGGAGAAGGCTCAGTTTTCAAGGTGGGAGGGAAGAGGGGAAATAAAGAATCATTGATGCCAAGAGACTTTTGAAAGGGCTGCATATAGAGGTTCAAAAACATCTTTGACATTGACGAATGACAGACGACTATTCATTTTGGCCAAATTAAGTGAGGACAAGTCATAGTTTTGAGAAGTTCAACCAGAGACAGATCAAGAATTGTCTATGGAAGGTACAGCCAGGTCTTAGACTGCACTGGTTGAACTGCATTAGTTCTAAGCTGGCCTTTCACTTAGAATTTTCACCACCAAGACAAGTCAATGGACCTAATTGCAGGGTTTGCATAAAACGTGTGTCAGCTGCTCAGGGCTTTTGCTATTTTGAGATTAAAGCCAGAATGGAGACCAGATATTAACGGATGAGCTAGGATTCCAGCAAGGGGCTTGCAGCATAGAAACTCTCTCCTCTCACTACTGGAAAATTAAAGGCACACTTGAATTTATGACAATCCCAACCCTTCTTCCCAGCTTTTAGTTCTTGTCACTTAAAAACAACTTGATATTAAATAAAATAATTCATTTAAAGAAATAAATGATAAAGTGCCGTACAATGTTCGGATAGTATTAGTGGTGATGAAAACGTCAGTGGTGGCAGCAGTCGTAGGAGTCATGTGAGGAGTAGTGCGTTGTGGTATTAACAGCGTCCGCAGTTCTGCTTCTTCACTGTGGTTCGGAGCGTTCTTCATGTCAATCCACACCCAGAGAACTCCTTAACATAATGTGACTGCCTTTTGGTTTCCCCACATTTTGTAAATTGTATTTACCCCTTACACAGGAATACTGACTGGATAATATTTCTTCCTATTACCGAATGATGCTGACATACGTATCTTACCTCCTGCTGACAGTGGAGAGTAAGAAGAGGTGGTGAATGCAAGCATCAGAATGTCCATTTCGTAAAGACATCTCTGTCTAGAAAGGTCAATATTTATTTGGGTTAACAAATTCTTCTTGAAGATTACAGAATCCCATAGGATTAACCTGCCTGTAATCACACCTTAACGTCATAGGAGATTGATAGCTTCTTTGACTCCAAATTTGGATTTGATGGGGAGAAAGAAGTAGGAAGAGAGGGGAAGAGCACAAAAAGAAAAGTCTAGGAGGTAATTAACTGCTAATGAAGGTCTGACCTGATTTCCCTGATACCACCACCAAAAGCTCACTTTTAATCTTAGGAACTTCCAGGAAAGTGTTTTACAATGAACTTTTTTGATATGCATAACAAACTCAAATACCCAGGATTTTGTGAAATTTCCCTTTGGGTGGGAGGGGAGATCAGTCATACTCCTTTCCAATCAAATTCTCACCAGCCCAGGTGACTTTTTATAACTTTACATTTTATGAAAGTAACAGGTTGAAGAAAATTTATGAAAGTCTAAATTTGGGGGGATGGCTTTTCTAGTTAGATGAAACTGGAAAAAAAGTAAAGAGAAATATAACCTGGCAGAATTAAGGTGATAATGGTAGACAAGGGGAAACATCTGGAAAATGTATGCTGGGTAATCCCAGGCCCACCCCTTCTGAGAACTGGGCTTGACTCTTTCTTGCTACTGAGATTTACGGTCTTGAAGCAGTTCAAGTTCAACATCTGCTCATGTATTCCCGAGTGGTGTGTATATGTAAGAACAGTGCTTATGACACTGATTTCCTTACAAACTAGGTATTCCTTAGAATATACATATATTTAATGCCTGGTGGAACTGCTCATGAAGTTGTCTTATGTGGGAACCTCCAAGTCCATTTGAGAACTATACTTATCCCAATAGCCAATCTGGTTGCATGTAGAAGCTTCACCCACTAAAAGATTAAATAAAAGGGATAGAATTATCAAAAATTTTCCTTTGTATCTATGTTTTTGTGGTTATTGAAAACAATTTTTAGAATGATCACACTTGAATCCATTCTCTAGGAAGTTAAGATACTTTAATAAAGGTAATATTGTACAACAGTCTAAAATTGGTATGTTATGTGAAATACTAGTTCTTGAGACTTTATTTCCATATTACACATATTCAATTTTTTAAACATATATTAAGAAAAATACCTCACTAGTCAGTTGATAATTTGGCAGAAATTTCCCTGTACATTTACTCTAATTTTTTAAATTTAATGCATATAAACTATAAAAAGATGGTTATCATCAACTCTCATTTTCTTAATGCAAAATAAACTATGTAGGATTGTTGGCACTTCGTTAAGCTTACTTGTCCATCTGCTTCTTTTATATGACATTTAGTGGCCAAATGTTACAGATTTAAGTTAAAAAATTTCTTGGGGCAGAAAGATAAATCGACTAGAGTACACTTGCCTGTTGTTCCTTCCAGCTGTTAAGTGTGATCAGTAACTGACTCATGTAACTTGTTTGGAGAGAGTTCATTTTGCCTAACTGACCTTATCTGATCATGAGATGTGCTCTCTGGTCACTTTTAGATCTGACAAGGGTCAAAGTTAGCTAACTGTATATCTCTCTGTATATACTATGTTGGAAATCTTAATTCTGTATTTCTCTACCTTTTGGAAATGGACCAACTGCTCTAGGACTTGTGTTTGTAGAAAAATATTCTTTTTAAATTTAAAGTGCTGGAAAATACTCTCCTCTTATTCTTGACTAAGTCTGGGATGGCAGTGATTCATTAGGAGATATATATATATGTGTGTGTATATACATATACATGTGTATATATATATATATATATATATATATATATATATGTATGTATAACCAAACAGTTCAATTAAATGTTAAATTGAGTTTGGTCACAATTCAAGGCAACAGATGCATGATCTTAAACTGAGTTGTTTCACCTGAAATAATAATCATCTTTATTTTATTTCTTCTTACGTAGTAACCCATTGAGATCGTATATTTTTACTTTACGAAATAGGCTAATTTATACTATGTTAACAAAGTAACCCCCAAATCTCAGTGACCTATTAACAAAATTTCTTATCCATTCAACAAAAATGTGTGCAGATCAAAGAGCTCTCCGGAGTAGCCAGCTTCCAAGCAGTGGTCCGGTCTGTTTCCATCTTGAGAGTCCACAACAGCAACCCAATCACATTGGCAGAGGTTAAAAGAAAGAAAGACGACCCATGTTTCAAATTCAAAATAATATCAATCACTTCGGTCCAATTGGCCAGAACTATCACCTGGCCCAAAAATAACTGCAAGGAAGGTTGGGAAAGAATGCCTTTCTTTCTCTCTGACCAGAAAGAGGAAAATGAAATGAGATTTAGAGAATCAGCAAAGATCCTCAACAAAACCCTAGCAAATCAGGTCCAGCAACATATAGAAGGATAATACATAATTCCAAGTAGGGCTTATCCGGGAATGAAAGACCAGTTCAACATTAAAAATTTAATGTAATTCACCTTGTCAACCTAGCGAATAAGAAAAAATGTATGAAAAATTCAGAGATGCAGAAAAAAATTTTGACAAAGTTCAGCATGATAAAAACTCTCAACCAACTAGGAATAGAAGGACACTTCTTCAACTAGAGAAACGGAGTCTACAAAAAAACTGTAGCTAGCATCATACTTCATGGTGAAAGACTGAATTCTTTCCCCTTAAGACTGGGAAAAAAACAAAGCTGTCTACTTTTATTACTCCCATTAACATCATATTGTAGGTCCAAGCCAGCACAATAAAGACAGAATATAATGATAATAAAATGAATATGGAAGGAAGAAAGAAAACTGTCTATTTGCACATAATATAATTATCCCCTTGGAACATTCTGAAGTATTTATAAGCAAGCTATTAAAAGTAATGTCTGAGGTTACAAGCTCACAGGATACAGGGTCAATATGCAAATCTCAATCATATTTATTTATACTAGCAATGAGCAATTGAAAACTGAAATTTTTAAAGTACCCAAAATATGAAACTCAGGTATAAATCTAACAGATTATGTTGAAGACATATATGGTGACAAAATAAAACACTGATGAAAGAAATCAGTAAGGACCCTCCCCCCAAAAGAGAGAGAGATACAATGTTTATAGTTGGAAAAACTCAAAATTGCTGAGATGCCAGTTGCTTCTAAGCTGATTTATAAATTCAACACAATTCCAGTCAAAATTCCAATAGGATATGTTGTAGAAATTGACCAGCTGTTTCCAAAATGTATGCTGAAAGGCAAATAGTCAAGCAATTTTAAAAATAAAGTTAAAGTAGAGGATTCACTCTACCTAATTTCAAGACTTACTACGAAGCTGTGTTATTCAAGTCAGCATTATATCAGCATAAAAATAGCCGCACAGATAAATGGAATAGAATACAGCCCCCAGGACAAATTTAGGCCTCATCTGTTCTGCAGCATATGTTGAAGTAATATGCAGTAATATGACATCAAAGCACTGCATGGAGTCTTTTGGGTACAGATGCGGCCGCAAGGATGTTGTATCCCCCAAGGATATTGCAGTCTAGTTGAAGAGGTAAATATGAGCACAGATCACAAATCACTAGTATACCCAAAAATGAAAGTGCAGTAAGAGAAGTGAAATTTACATGCTGGAGAATTTGGAGAGATAAATAAGGAAAAAAGATATTTTTTTTGCAGGATTGTATAAGTTTGTGTCAAAATGGTCTAGATAAACAAAATAGGAGGAAAAAGAAAATTGTGATCAAGGACAGCAAATTGCTGGAGAAATTCTCCTGAACCAGTTGGATCTGGACTCAGTTTAAAAGAGATTAAAACATTACAGCTAGTTTAGAAAAAAGGAGGACAAAATTGTGAATAATTTGCAGTAGAAAAGAACTTATTAAACAAGAAAGTGCACTCGGAAATGTGGTATGTTGCTATGTCTCTGTGGTATCCTGTGGTTACAAGATATTTTACCACATTTTTGCTTCCATTGTTTTGAAAACAGAAGGGCTCCGAAGAAATTTAAAGGATGTTCTGCCTCTCGTCCCAGCACCAGAATTCTAGAAGCATCTGCTTCAAAATAGTGTCGGAGTCCCCGTGTTGCTCCTCACTGCGTCTTGTGCAATAGTTTCTCACATACTTTTCTTGCAAGTAATTCAGTATTTCTTCCCACTGATGCATGCAGCTCCCTTTGGCTCACTGAGCCGAGGCCACAAGGCCAGGCGCAAACAGCTTCCATACCGCCTGACATTCTGGTCACCTCCCACACTGTCTCAGAGGCGCCTTGTCCAGTGAGCAGAAAACAGATTGGAATCTGCATCATTCCAAAAAGTGTGCCTAGCCCACAGAGCAGGGACTTCTAATACTAAACACACTTGACCGGGGCGGGGTGGGGGGCTCCGGGGGACAGCTGTGCAGTGGGACATCTATGTGTTTAAAAGGACGTCCTGTGGGGACTTGCACGTGGGAACAACCGGTAGTTGGCTACTGAAAGTAGAAATAGAATTGGGCTTATACATTGCAGCTAAAGAGATGTGAGTGCAAATACAAATGCATTTGTGCTCTCAGAGGAGCAGGTTGTCTTTATTCTTAGGATGAGGATGATTTTATTTGGGGTTTCACTCTCCAGCAAAGGAGGTGTGGGGACTTGGGCAAATGATCTCGCTTCTCTGGGCCCCTTGAATGCAACAGAAGAATTGTGTTGGACTGCAGTGAGTTTCTTCCTAGCTCTGGGTTTCCCGAGTCTGGATGTTCCAGGACAGGGAGGTCACCAGAGACTTTGTGTAACAATCTGGGCCCTTCTCAGCTCTTGGCTCAGCAAATGGTAGTGCCTTTTTCCCAAGGCAGCCCCTCAGATGCCCTTTCTGGCCTTCTAAGTGCACCGTCCTGCAAAGGGGTCACGGGAGGTAGGAGGAAAACATTGACAAGGCACACAACCAACTCCAGAAAATGGAAGAATTTTGACAGTAGGAAAGGGGCACTGCACACAGCCCCTCAGTGCCAGCTGGGATTGGAAAGAAAGGACACGGAAAAAAATACAGACGTTCATTGTACAAAGGTTTAGGAGAAAAGTGCATGTGAGCTGGGAAAGCCGTCTCCCGAGTCCTGGGGACTGAAGAGGGCTGGGAGACCCGTGTCCTCTCTTGGTTGTGTCATCCCAGTCCTGCGGGTGTCCCCACGCCTGCATCCAGGCTGGTCCCCACTGAGAAAGGTCCCGCCAGGTATTCAGGATCACACCTAAGTACCTGAGGTTGCAATATATCTGATATCCATATGCACATAATTAGATACACATACTTCTATTTTGGACACTGCTGAGGCATTTTCAACTAAATGTCCCAACAAGCTCACTGTGTGCATAGGGAAATAACAAGTCCAGTCCCCTGCAGATACTAGCAATATGCTATTACCCACTTCCTCTGAGTGCGTCGTCGTCTGCAGGTGACTACACTGTGACCACAAGTGCCGCTACGTTTACCAAGACAAAAGTTAAGCCATCAGAACCAAGTTGTTGACCACACAAGGTGAAATTGCCAGTTCGAAGTTTTGAGGGAGATAACCTTTATCGGAATCCTGGAAAAGAAGCGACCAAATAGGATTTCAGTCTTCGGTGAAAACAAAAGTCACTCTTGCCCTCAAAGATCTCTTATTTATTAAAGGAAAAACCAGAAACAACCCCCAAATTCAAGTTGTTTCTGAAAACACAATTAAAAGCATGGAATTCAAAATCATTTCACTCCAAAGGGATTCAGCCTCTGGCTCTGCACATTGTTCATGTGACCTGTGGATTGTTACCAATGGACAGAAAGAGCATCGTCCCTGAAACAGAGACTTTGAGCTCGAAAGGGGCACGTGGTCTTCACAAGTCAGTGAAGGGGGAAACTGTAGCAGGATCAATTCTGTTGAAGAGAAAATACAACGTAAAGTAAGGAAAAATATAAACAATCAAATTGGTTGCTCATCCCCAAACTTCCAGACCAGCGTGTCGATTTTTAAGACTTTTAGGTTCAAGGAAACAATGACTTTGCACCAGGCGTGTATTTTTTGTTCTCTCTTTTCTTAGAAAAGAAATCCAAGGAGAGCGGGAGGAAAAACAAACTTAATATTTTAAAGTCAAGTTCTTTTCAGAGTCTCTCATGGAAATAAACCGTTACTATGTCAGCCAAGAGAGAGGCCAGGAAAGGGAAAAGGAGAAGTTGCTGGAAAGCGTTCCTTTCCAGAACTCGAGGCCCTGGGACCCCTCATTAAGATGATGAATTCTAGGATTTAATAGTGGATATGGGAGCTACATCAGGAAGAAAAGCAGGGCATTTGTTTTCTTCTGTCGTGACATGTGTTGCGATGCCTCCCGGTCCCATCCCCTCCAAAGCAGGGTGAGAAGGAGTTGCACACCGTGAATGTGAGCCCACAAGTTCACTGCCAAGAGTGCAGGCAGCGTTGCGCGGCCGGCCCTCCGGACACTTGCCAGGTGAGGCCTTTCAGCGCCTGAGGACATTAACGCAAAAAGGCATCCTCCCGTCTGCAGGCCGCAGTTCCTATCCAAAATAACTTCGAGTCCTCAGCTGTTATGGGGGTAAACATTCACTGCTTTACATGCATCGGTTATGTTCCTTTGGCTGCTTCGTTTCTCCTTTAAAAAAGTGGTCATAGTCCCAGTATTTTCTCACCAGTATTGTATTGCCCTGTTGCAGCCAAATTTTACGGTTGCAGAAAGCATTAGCCTACTAGGCCAAAAAATACTCTGACTTTGATTTCTTATGAAATTGCCCGTTGCGTTTCCAACGATCGCCATCATTACAATAATTATTTGGCTTCTTGCTGTTTTCATGATGACTTAAAAAGTTTCCATTTTTCAGAAAAGCCGGAGTGTATGATAATAAACAAACATCACTAAGATCCAAATAAACAGATTGGTATAGTGCATCTATCTACATGTGGTACTCTGCTGAGACCCGACATTATTATTTTACCCATGGAATTTCCTCTGGTGTTTGATGAAGTCACACAAATAGTTTGGATTTTCTGGTTTTCAGATTTCCCTCATCCTTGAAGTGAATCCATCATCTTCTCCCTGTCTGCATAGTAGATGATATTATCTATAATCATATATGTTATACACACCATATATAAAATCATGTAACCTGAATCAATGAATATTATGAACAAAATTGGTATTAAAATATTTTTACTCAGATGGATACTTCCAGGTAAGTAATTGCTGATATCCTCTGTTTTATCTTCATCCTGGTATTCTTAAAATGAATTGTAGGGCTTCCCTGGTGGCGCAGTGGTTGAGAGTCCGCCCGCCGATGCGGGGGACGCGGGTTCGTGCCCCGGTCCGGGAAGATCCCACGTGCCGCGGAGCGGCTGGGCGCGTGAGCCGTGGCTGATGCGCCTGCGCGTCCGGAGCCTGTGCTCCGCAACGCGAGAGGCCGCAGCAGTGAGAGGCCCGCGTACCGAAAAAAAAAAAAAAAAAAAATGAATTGTAGATATAACCATGGATATAACCCCTTGGTTACAAGTAAATCTTTCTTACAAATTGTAATCATCACATGATAAAACACTTATCCACGTTTGAGATAGTCACGGTGATATTTTATGAAAACTTAGGAAATAATTCAAAATAGTGTTATCAAAAAGCACCCCATTTATGAGGTTAATGTTTGCCGATTTTTCTGGGGCACATACTTTTCTCTTTTGTATAGTACCTAGTTCCATCACAGTTTTGCTGTGCTGTAGGTGTCAAAGCAATATCCTTAAACAGCAATGAAACTTCAAGTACGTGGAGTGGATTAGTATTCTATCTTTCCCAGCAAAAATAAGTGAAATCAGGTTATCTCTGAAGCTCCCGTCGGGCCAGAGAAGTGACATACAAAGACAGAGACCTCCAGGGACCTGCATCCCACGGTCCACCTGACAGACAGCAAGGAGGTACACCATGACCTACTTTGTCCACACTACAGTTGGATGCCATGGAGCAGAGTCTATTTTGGGGATAAAATTATTGCTAAATCAGAGTACTTTTCATGACCCAATCTGGAAATTGGAATTGCTCAATTTCCAGCCGTCATTAGAAATAAACTTTCTGCCTGTGTTTAAA
The DNA here is from genome assembly GCF_026419965.1 of Kogia breviceps. Taxonomy (NCBI): domain Eukaryota; kingdom Metazoa; phylum Chordata; class Mammalia; order Artiodactyla; family Physeteridae; genus Kogia; species Kogia breviceps. Next base: position 179,413,040 of record NC_081312.1, on the reverse strand, counting down.
TATATAATGATAAAATTGCAGGCGGGAAGTTCCAACTTCTTATTTATGGCAAAGACCTAGATAAAACTACTATTCCTGCTGTGTTGTTAGGCCAGTATACTACACCTCATTAATTTGGCCAAAACTTATTGCTTGGGACAATTTTGCTAGCAATTATCCAGCTGAAGTTTAAATGAAATGATGTGAATGTTAATGTTATGATACCAAATCATTTTTCTAAAAAAAGAGACATTAGTAGAACTAGAACTGAGTGATTATTAGAGAAAGAGAACATACAGAAGGTTGTCTTAATGTTAGAGCTGTGTAAAGACAGAAAGGGCCGTCCTGGGTGATAAATGAACAGTTGTCATTGGAGAGGTTGAAGTCTTCTGTCTGAAATGCTCGGTGGATTTTGCAGGACCATCTGGCCCTGACACTGTAGCAGGTGGTCACACCAGATGATCGTGAGATCCTTGGAATCTTAATGTTTCAATGAAGAACTAGAATAGCATTTCACACCGTGCGTTCCCATGTCCCATGATCAATTAAGTATCAAAATGATACATACATTTTCCCTGGTTGGAGATTTAATATGAAAATTAAGGGCTCTGAGAAGTTCTGCAGTAAAGAAACCTGCCCAACTTTTTCTAACCCAGTGTGCCCAAATTATTTTATTTTTCACAAAACGTATTTTTATAATGCCATTGAGCATTAATTTTCTAACATTCCCGGTAGGGCAATGTCAAACTAGAAGGTTTTCCTTTTTAAATCTAGCTTGCAAGTTTTGGTAAGATTCTCTCCTCAAATAAGTTCAATTTGTCTCTCCTTTTGAACAAATCCAAAGTCTTAGACTGTCATTCAAGTCTTAACACATTTTTTTTCTTTCCGAACTTATCACTCCAGTCCTTAAAAAGATCATTTTTCAGTGTATCCCAAATGTTTTTTTTTTCCTCCCATATCTGTTACATATATTTTCTTCCACTTTGGAATGCCATCCACTTCATAGTTCATTTTCAAGTCTCCACTCACATCCCAACTTATTTTTTGAAATTCCCCCTCCCATGTAGAATCTGTACTATACATCTTAGTCTTTAAATTTCATTTCTTGGAATCCTCCCTCTCTGCTCCTTCCCTTCCTGTATTCCTTCCTTCTTTTTCTTTCTCTTCTCTCTCTCTCTCTTTCCTTCCTTCCTTCCTCCCTCCGTCCCTCCCACCCTCTCTTTCTCTCTCTTTTTCTCTTTCTTTTGTATTTGTGCTAAACTTATCTCTCCAAATTGATTTCACACTACTTTAAAAAGTCATATCTTATATTTATATATTCCCTAGAATAGCATCTTGAGGTATATAAAGTATACTTTCTTTTCTCATGGAATTTACAATCATGTAAACATATGAACTGCACAAAGGAAACCATTCCTTCAATAAAAAATAAACAACAATTAAGTCTTTACTATTAGAATTCATGTTAGGTGCTACATTAATAATATCAAGTGCCAGGTACATAGTGTATATTCAATAACTATCTATTGAATAAGTGAATGAGTGAATGAATAAATTAATTTGTTTGATTCTGTTTCATTTTCTTCTTTTTATATTTTACTCACATTTTAGTTCATGTATTTTCTTCTTTGGAGGGAGAGGTAGTGAAGAGTACATTTTTGTCATAAGATATACAAATATCTTATAAAATCTGGCTGGTCATGGAATTATGTCTTAATGAAATCCTTTCTTTCATTTGTGGGTGTATGTGTATTCTTTTGTAATTTCATCTCTGTTTTATTTGCTTTTGTTTTCAACAAAAACACAAACTGTCTTTATATTGATAAGGATGCATCTGGTAATGCTGCTGAAGCTTTTCTCAATATTTCCAAAGTCATACTAAAATAAAAACTATATAGACCCACGTACGTGTGTGTGTGTGTGTGTTTGTTTTTAATCTTGGCATTTAGTTATACCATTTAATTCCTGATCACGGAGCATTTTTTCTTGTACTTGTTCTCAGACATTTAGTTCTCTTTTTGGACTCTACAGTAACTTTCTGAAATATTCTGAAGACAAAGATTTTTTAATCATTTACCTAAGTGATTATTTGAATATAAATTTCTATCTATGGCTCACTAACCCAACATTTTTAATTTCAGTAATACTGACCCAAGATTTAGGACTATAGCAAAACAACGTGAGCTTATCACATTTATCTGACTTTTTATAAAGTTATGATTGTCACCAACTGCCTACCGAATCAATGTCTTGTAATGTCATTTTCATACAAAATGGTCTTCAACAGTTCTAAAGGAAAATTTGCCTGTATTTTCTGAATTAACTTGCTGACTACTCTCACCAGGGTTATCTTCCATGATGTATTAACTGCCAACAGTAAGTGTGTGTGTGGTGGGGGGGAGGGGTTGTTGTAAAAAGAGAAGGAGAGAGAAAGAGAAATATACATTTATATTTACATTATATTAATGTAATTATATTTACACCACAATATACAAGATGTCTTCATTCTTTATTGGGGTGTGAGTGAATTCTACCAGGTCTTAAATCAGTAAAAAGTTTAATATTCCATAGTATACAATATTGAGGGTCTAATCTTTCCCCACCAAGATTGGGCTAAAAACCCAGGGCTAAAGACCCTATTATTTTTTTAAAATTCCTTTTAATTATAAAATTTAGGGTATAATCTAAAGACAGAGGTAAGTTTACAATTAAGAATAGAGATGAAGGGGGTCTCAAGATACTAATATCCCAATTGTTTGCTAGAGATTACTTTTCTGAGTCCTCTCTATATTTTCCATTAATGTTTTCATTCATAACAAGACAAAATTGAGGATATGATTTGGAATAAAAAAATTATCTTGTATGAGTCAAGACTCATGCGATTGCTGAGGCCTTATCAGCTCCCTGTGGAACCGAAGGCAGGTGAGCCCTTTAGCTCCTATTCCTATTGTTCTTTGGAATCTTGCAATCAAATGATCAGAGGGCCATGGTACCTTTGTGAGTGAGTGCCTGTAGGTGCGTGTTTACATGACTAGTCCATGTCCTCTCCCAGACACAGATAAACTTGTCAGCCACTTGTGGGATGTGATTTATGGGGTACTGAAAATTGTACCAGCCCCAAAATATCACCCATATCAGCATGCCACTCAGAAATTCTCTAGAGGCAAGTCACTCCTTATCTACCCAAAGTACTGTTGAATACCAACAGTTTTTACTTGTGGAGAAGTAACATATTAACCCATTATTATGTTTCGGCTCCTTTATAGCCAGCAAGACTTTAAAGGAAAGATACAGATGGCAGAATGCATGATTCCAGATTCACGCAAATCGCGGGGCTCTGAATGTGGTGTGAGACTTGAGTGAAGTGCTTTATAGGAAGGACTGGAGTAATTGTGATGAAAATGATTGTTGGACACAGTGGTCAAGGTAAGCACCATACAATCATGAGGGATGTCAAGATAAACACCACCCTTGAGACGCAAGACCTGCAATAACTATAGTGCAAAATCCACTATGATAAAGGCTATAATATCAACACCAAAAGATGAGTAAAACCTAGTACAAACCTTCAAAGAGCCAAGAAAAGGCCAACACAAGTACAACACAAATGCAATACAAGTACAATATAAGGAATAAAAGCACAGAAATTTATACGAAGTAAGCATCAGTAAATATGTGTTCAAATGAGCGAGTATCACTTCAGACATGCCCTTAATAATGAATTTCATTGAAAGGTGACAGTCTACCCATCTGTACTGTCACTAAAGACCTTAGAAAAATGAGGCATTTTTAGAGGTTATGTAAGACCTCAGCAGGTTGATATGAAGGAAGAAGGAAGGGGAGGACATGTCTGGTAAAGAGAAGGGCATTAACCACAGAGCAGCGATGGGAAAGTGGGGGAAAAATTAGGCACCTGCCTATAGTCCACGTTGTTTATGACACAGGACATATATTAAAAACAATGGAGGGTAAGGAGAAAAGGCGTTTTAAGGAAGAATCCTGGAAATCATTGAGTGTCAGATTCAGGGTCTTGGACTTAGCTATGAAAACACACTGAAGTTTTTAATTTTTTAAGCAGAAAATAACATCATTAAGTACTCACGTCAAGAAATTTATGACAAAATGGAAGCCACATATAGGTATAGTGACATAGACACCAGAACCCCTTAGATAGATGCAATAGAAGCCTAGAACAATGATTTAGTCCAAAGTCAGGAAGGAAATGAACATCACTGGAGAGGATGGATACCCAAGGACATTTAGCAGAGACTCTAGAGGAATTGGAAAGTGACTAGAATGTGAGAGCAGAGAGGAAGAAAAGGAGTCAGCATAATTCTGGAGTTCCAGTCCTACAAAGCTGACCTCAGTTAGTTCATAGAATGGAAAAGAAGGGCAAAAGAAAAAAACAATACATTGTTTCTCTCTGGTTTGTGACTTGACACATATAAGAAATATTTTTCCTTGGAAACCAAGTAAAAGAGTTTAGTAAGTAGCAGAAAATGTGACTTTGGGATTCAGTAGATAGTTCAGGCATAAAAGACAATTGCTGTGTGGAATTTACAAGAAAGTTGACAAGAGTTGATGGAAGAAGCAGAAGTAAGGGCCCAGGTAAGTTACAGCACCTAATGAGTAGGCTCCATCTACAAGGGTTTGTTGTATTCTTAGGAAAAAGGGACGAGAAAAGAGGCCTTAGGAGTTACACAGGTATGAGCATTAACAAGTAGCAAGTGTTCAGGAAGGTGAAGGAGACAATCACAGGACAAGAGAAGAAATGTCTAAATAATTGAGTTGAGTGGAACGATTTAAAATCACTAGGGCAGGGCTTCCCTGGTGGCGCAGTGGTTGAGAGTCCGCCTGCCGATGCAGGGGACACGGGTTCGTGCCCTGGTCCGGGAGGATCCCACATGCCGCGGAGCGGCTGGGCCTGTGAGCCATGGCCGCTGGGCCTGCGCGTCCGGAGCCTGTGCTCCGCAACGGGAGAGGCCACAACAGTGAGAGGCCCGTGTACCGCAAAAAAAATAAATAAATAAAATCACTAGGGCAATTGCTTCATAACAGTTCAGTCATTTTCTAGAAGTTATGTAATATGAAACTGTGATACTTTCTTTTAGCTTCTTACCTATTGATATGATCAATAATCTTAAACAGAAAATGAAGTAAGTTTTCTAGCTTAAAGGGAAATCTCTATGCTCACATGCAACAGATTTTTGATTGGACGTGTATCACATGGAACATGGGTGTTCTCTTGTGTTGACCTTTCTTCATCAGGGTTTCCTTGACCACTGAGCTCTCACAGTCCTCAGTAATGTTGACTTTGCATGTGTGACTGGGAAAAATTATTCCAGTTGGACATTAGGAGGTGTAAAGAATAACAATCTGCGGAACAACCCAAAGATGAAAAGAAATGTTCCATTTGGACACCTGATAAACACTCACACTACCAAATAGTTGTCAGTGATTGTTTTCTCTGAGTTTCTTAGTTCTTCATAGGCTTTCTGATTATAATAAAAGATTTTGATCAGGAGGGGGCAGAAGGGACAGTTAGAAACTCAGGTATCTGCATGATTGTTGCAGAATATAAAAGGACTGATGAGTCAAAGAAAATCGGTGTGTGTAAAGCATTTTAAGGTCTTTGAAATTATCCCTAAAATTCCTGTGATGTTTTATTTCATTCATTTCTGTTACTCATTCAAAATATTTACTGAGTGAATATAATCAAATTAAATAACTAACATAATAGTATATAGGCTGTGTACAGTGCTCTGGGGGATAAACAAAGATGAGTAATGCATAGAATCTGCCCTTGGGATGCTCTCAGTCTCACAAGAGAGCTGAGGCATATATTGATACAAGAATACCTACAATGCAAAGTAAAATCTGATCAAGAACAACCTCTCCTTCTAACCATGACTGAGCAACTCATATCAGAATAACACTGCCACCATAAAAAGCTATAAAAATGAGACAGAGGCAGTGCAGTACTGTGATCCTTCAGAGAATGAAAACAAGTGAAGTGTGCCCGGTGGTTGCTCCAGCCTTTTACCTGGAAATACGTTCTGGAAACAAAATGTGATGTCCAAGCAGGGAAGAGCAATCTCACTGAGATGGCAAAAATCAGATTTCAGGGCTGCTGGGAAGGCTGGGATTTGTAGGAAAGGGAAAACTACAGGAGGGAACTGTGCCAAGAAGAAACCATAGAATTCTACATAAGAATCTTTTAAGTTGTTGGACAAAAACCAAGCAGCATACAGAGATTGCACTGAAAAATCCAGGCATTTATCTGAGATCTCAGAGCCTCAATTTAGAAGTTAGACTGTTGTAGACCTATAAGAGCTACTTTATATGCATTTACCTTTAAAAGTCATTGAAAAATGAAGCAGAACTATTAGTAAATTAACTCTCTGCCAGAACAAAACCAATACTCATGTGGAAAAAAAAACAACTCTTGGCATTTAACAAAAGTAGCATCCACAATATCCACCAAAATTTTATTTTTAATTACTAGACATACAAAGAAGAAACAAAATGTGACCCATAATCATAGACAGTTTATTCCAAAAGGTCATTAAAATATATCCAGAGATGACAGAGGTGTTGTAATTAGCAAACAAAGACAAAAGAAATGATGAGCATAATGAGGAAACAGATAGGACAAGCACAGCAGAGAAATGGGAACTGTGGAAAATAGTTAATGGAAATTCTATTAAAAATAAAATACCTGAAATTAAATCATCATTTGATGTGCTTTGTAGTAAACTGGATACTGTAGAAAAGAAGATCAGAAAACCTGAAGATATGGCAGTAGGAAATATCTAAAGTGAAGCATACAGAATAAAAATACTGAAAAATTAAATGAACACAGTCTCACTTACAAGTGGGAAAATGGCAGTGCTCAGATATATGTACATGGAGTCCTAGGAGGAAAAGGGAGAGAAATTGGAGTAGAAAACAAACTTGAAGAAATAATAACTTCAAATTATATTGACTCACAGATCCAAAAAACTCAATAATAGATGAAACACACACACACACACACAAGCCCCTTATAGAACTATCATGGTCATATTGCTGAAAAATAATGATAAAAAGAAAATCTTAAATAGCAGTAGAAAAAATAAATATATCAAAAATAGAGGGAAAAAACAAGTGAAAGGATTATATTTCTCATCAGAAACAAGGCAAGCCAGAAGACATTGGACTAACATCTTAAAAACACTAAAAGAAAAAATAACGTGTCAAATTAGAGTTCTATAACCAGTGAACATTCTTCAAAAATTAAGTTGAAATAAAGACATCTTAAAATAAACAAAAGCTAGAGGAATTCATCACCACAGACCTGCTCTAAAAGAAATGTCAAGTAAGGTTCTTCAGCCTTAAGCAGAATAATGCCACATGGAAATTTAGATTACACGTAGAAATGAAAGCAATGGAAGTGGGAAATATGTGGGTAAACAGAAAACACATTTTCCCTTTTAAAAATTTGCTTTAAAAAACTGAATACAGGGCTTCCCTGGTGGTGCAGTGGATAAGAATCTGCCTGCCAATGCAGGGGACACAGGTTCAAGCCCTCGTCTGGGAAGATCCCATATGCCAAGGAGCAACTAATCCTGTGCGCCACAACTACTGAGCCTGCACACTAGAGCCCACAAGCCACAACTACTCAGCCCGTGTGCCACAACTACTGAAGCCTGTGTGCCTAGAGCCCCTGCTCCACAACAAGAGAAACCACTGCAATGAGAAGCCCACGCACCGCAACAAAGAGTAGCCCCCGCTCGCCGCAACTAGAGAAAGCCCACGCACAGCAACAAAGACCCAACACAGCCAAAAATAAATTTTAAAATAAATAAATTTAAAAAAAAACTGAATACAGTAGTCCCCCCCTTGTCTGTGGGGGATATGTTCCAAGACCCCACCCCCAAGTGGGTGCCTGAAATGGCAGCTAGAACCCTAGGTATACTATGTTTTTTCCTATGCATACATACCCATGATAAAGCTTAATTTGTAAATTAGGCATAGTACGAGATTAACAGTAACTAACAATAAAACAGAACAGTTATAACAACATACTGTAATAAAAGTTATGTGAGTACGCTCTTTCTCAACATATATAAATTTAATGCCTTTTGCATCTCAACTAAGCACTTACCATGCACTGTAAGCAACAGTTTGAAATACAAAAGCAAAACTAGCTCAAATTTCTTTTTCGTTCTGTACAATTTCATGGATAGAAGATTCATTCTGACCACAGATCTTAGCAGCCTCAGCCTATGATTTTTGTTTTCTTTCTTAATAAGCTGAGAACTTTCGTCTTCTCACTTAAGGAAGCACTTTACAGCTTCTCTTTGGCACATCCAAATTGCCAGAATCACTCTTCTTGTGCTTTGAGGCCAATATTAAGTAAAATAAAAGTCACCTGAATGCAAGCTCTCCACAGTAGCACAACAGTCAATCTGATAACCCAGAGGACTACTAAGTGATTAACAGGCTGGTAGCACATCCGGTGTGGACACAGGGACGATTCCTCTGCCAGGCAGGAGAGAGAGCAGGACTGCACGAGATTTCATGATGCTACTCAGAACAGCTACGTATCAATTTAGATTTTATGGATTGTTTATTTCTGGAATTTTCCCAGTTACCCATGGTTGACCTTGGGTAACTGAAAACATGTAAAGTGAAACTGCAGATAAGGTGGGGGGACTGCTGTATTTTAAAAAAATAATAGCAATGTATTATGGAGTTACAACAGGTGAAGAAAGAAAATATATAACAGCAATGATAAGAATGAGAGGAGTCCTAAAAGTATGTTGCTATGAATGTATCACCTTATATGTGAAGTGGTATGTAATATTCATACAGTCATACAAGGTAGATTTCAATAAGTTAATTGTGTATTGCAAACCATAGAGCAACTCCTAAAACTAAAGCAAGGAAGTATAGCTAATGAGACAATAGTCAAGATAAAGTGGAATCCAAACAACCGATAACAAAAGGGACATTTATTAATCCAAAAGAAGCAATGGAAAAAAGAAAAGGAAACAAAGATAGATGGGACAAGTAGGGGAAAAAACGACAAGATAATGGAAGTAAACCCAACTTCATTAATAATTATTTTAAATGTAAATGGATGAAAAACTCCAATTTAGGGTAGAGATTGTCGGATTGGAGAAAACAAAACCAAGTCCCCACTATATGCTTTTAACAAGAGTTTTGTTTTGAATATAAGGACATGGCTAGGTTAAAAGTATGATGATGAGTAAAGATGTACCATGTAAACATTAATCATAAGAATGCTGGAGTGGCTAGAAAACATGTTTCCAAGCATGGAGTATTACCCAAAATAAAGAAGGACATTTGATAATGATAGAAATGTCAGTTCCACAGAGAGACATGTGTGTGCACCTTGTAAAAGAAAATCAAATACATAAAGCAAAAACTGAGAGAATTAAAGGACAAATAGACAAGTCTTCTAATGATACTTGGAGATATTAACTCTTCTGTTTCAATTATTAATGAAAAAAAAGTAAACCAAAAGTAAAAGAAAAGCAGTAACAGATACACATCTGATCGACACTCTCAGTAAACTGAGACCTGATTGACATTTCATTGAAGCAGCAGAGTACACATTCTTTTTAAGTGCATGTGCAATATTCAACAAATGAACCATGTGATGGGACATAAAAGAAATCTTATTAAGTTAATATTATTGAAATGGTACAGACTTCATTTTCTGACCACAATGGAATTAAAGTAGGAATCGAAAACAAAAAGATATTTGTAGATTGCCTCAAATATGTGAAAGTTAAAAATCACAGTTTAAAAAAACCCAGGGACAAAAATGAGATTACATGGGAAATTAGATACGTATTTAAACTGAAGGAAAAGAAAAAGGCAACGTATTAATGTGGGGGAATCGGCAACAGTGATATTTATAACGAGTTATGTATCAAGCGCACACTTTAGACAGGAAGAAAAGTCTTAAAGAGCTGTCTCAGTTTACATCTTAAGGTAGAAAATGTAGAAAAATATACACTAAAACAATTAGAAGGAATGAAACAGTAGAGTGGAAATCAGTAAAACAGAAAATGAACTACACCTAAGGGTGTGGATTCCACAGTTGCATGCATTTATTTGAAAAGATTGGAGTATCTTCTTAAGAACTGTGCATTTTACTGTATGTAAAACATTTCTCAGCAAAAAATGTATATTAAAAAGCTAAACAATGGTCAAGAATTAAACAAAAACAAAGTGTTAGGATAGCTACGAGGAGGAAGGTGGTGGGTATCTTAGGGAAGTGGCATTTCTGCTAGCTCTTGAAAATTATAAGGAACTTTGGCCCTCAGAGACTGTGGGGCAGGATAGTTCATTGAAATGGATGCATAGTGAGCAAATAGTGAGCAAATGCAGTAGTGAGCAAATACATAGCAGCAGAAGTGAGTGAGCTAATTAGTGAATAGCAATGAAATCCTTAAAAGGAAAGATGCAGCCAAATTGTGGCGCAACTTGAATGATGCCAGGGAAGAAGACTGCATTTTATTCTGAGGCAATTGAGGGACACAAATGCTTTTGCACAAGTGAGTGAAAGGATAGATTTATTGTTTCAAAAGGATAATATTGATGACAACATTCATGGTTCAGAGGAAGATAAGAAATTGTGAGGCTACTGAAAAGTTCCATCCAAATAAAGTGAAAACTGCTGCAATGGGAATACAAAGGGGAGATCAAAGCAAAACCCCAAAAACTCTGGGTGTAAATCCGAAAAATTCAGTACCTCTTGGACCTAAGTAGCAAAGAAAAAGTAGGGCTGAATACTGATGACTTTAAGTTTTCAAGTTATAATTGCCCAGGACAGTGCTGTCAACAGAAACAGGATTTCTTGTATCTATTTCTCAACTAGTCTTCAGTAACAGACATATTTTAAAATAATAATTTTTCAAAGTATATGAATAGTTTAATTTTTATCAGGCTTAAAACAGATTAAAATGGGGTCTAGAGCTTTAACTAAGACCAGTTTCTATGTTTGGGCAGAGTTCGTGTAGTCTCCTTATGAGAAAGGCACACAGCCACAAAGCCAAATATGTCTCTGACACCATTTTCATTCCTTTTCGTTCATATTTTACTTCCTTTAAAAATAAAAATACTACCTAGAAGTGTCACATGTAAACCCATCACTCTTGTAGTCTGAATGAGTATGTAAAGAATTTCTTGGTGGTCCTCTGTAGGATATTTACCTTCAAAATGCATCCTCTCCCCATCTGTGTGAAAATCCAAATGGACCTATAATTTCCTAACTGTATCACCCCTTTTGAAAACACAGCTACCAGAGTAAGAACTGGGCAGATCCTTTCCAGTCCACAACTGCTGGTCTACACCAAGTGTGACATCTCATGGAATCCCGTGGAATCTGTGGTACCATGGGGAGGGCCTGACAGGGAGAAGAAGAACATTGCAAAGTATAACAACAACCGTCTAATTTGCTATACCATTTTAATTTTTTAAAAGGAGGTATACAAACACATAAAAATAACATTAGTAAATGTCGGTGGAGAACCAACAGTTGAAATTTACATACTCAATGAGTTGGGTGAGAGCAGAGCCTACAAGTTAGATGGTCATATACAGGGAAGGATCATAAACAATTTTTTTTAACATCTTTATTAGAGTATAACTGTTTTACAATAGTGTGTTAGTTTCTCCTTTACAACAAAGTGAATCAGTTATACATACACATATGTTCCCATATCTCTTCCCTCTTGCGTCACTCTCCCTCCCACCCTCCCTGTCCCACCCCTCTAGGTGGTCACAAAGCACAGAGCTGATCTCCCTGTGCTATGCGGCAGCTTCCCACTAGCTATCTAATTTACATTTGGTAGTGTATATATGTCCATGCCACTCTCTCACGTCGTCACAGCTTACCCTTCCCCCTCCCCATATCCTGAAGTGCATGCTCTAGTAGTTCTGTGTTTTATTCCTGTCCTATTACTAATCTCTTCATGACATTTTTTTTCTTAGATTCTATGTATATGTGTTAGCATACGGTATTTGATTTTCTCCTTCTGACTTACTTCACTCTGTATGACAGACTCCAGGTCTATCCACCTCATTACAAATAACTCAATTTCGCTTCTTTTTATGGCTGAGTAATATTCCATTGTATATATGTGCCACGTCTTCTTTATCCATTCATCTGTTGATGGACACTTAGGTTGCTTCCATGTCCTGGCTATTGTAAATAGAGCTGCAATGAACATTTTGGTACATGACTCTTTTTTTTTTTTTTTTTTTTTGTGGTACGCGGGCCTCTCACTGTTGTGGCCTCTCCCGTTGCGGGGCACAGGCTCCGGACGCGCAGGCTCAGTGGCCATGGCTCACGGGCCCAGCCGCTCCGCGGCATGTGGGATCTTCCCGTACCGGGGCACGAACCCATATCCCCTGCATCGGCAGGCGGATTCTCAACCACTGCGCCACCAGGGAAGCCCCATGACTCTTTTTGACTTATGGTTTTCTCAGGGTATATGCCCAGTAGTGGGATTGCAGGGTCATATGGTAGTTCTATTTGTAGTTTTTTAAGGAACCTCCATACTGTTCTCCATAGTGGCTGTATCAATTGACATTCCCACCAGCAGTGCAAGAGTGTTCCCTTTTCTCCACACCCTCTCCAGCATTTATTGTTTCTAGAGTTTTTGATGATGGCCAATCTGACCGGTGTGAGATGATATCTCATTGTAGTTTTGCTTTGCATTTCTCTAATGATTAATGATGTTGAGCATTCTTTCATGTGTTTGTTGGCAATCTGTATATCTTCTTTGGAGAAATGTCTATTTAGTTCTTCTGCCCATTTTTGGATTGGGTTGTTTGTTTTTCTGATATTGAGCTGCATGAGCTGCTTGTGAATTTTGGAGATTAATCCTTTGTCAGTTGCTTCATTTGCAAATATTTTCTCCCATTCTGAGAGTTGTCTTTTCATCTTGTTTATCATTTCCTTTGCTGTGCAAAAGCTTTAAAGTTTCATTAGGTCCCATTTGTTTATTTTTGTTTTTATTTCCATTTCTCTAGGAGGTGGGTCCAAAAGGATCTTGCTGTGTTTTATGTTAATAGAGTGTTCTGCCTGTCTTTTCCTCTAAGAGTTTGATAGTGTCTGTCCTTACACTTAGGTCTTTAACCCATTTTGAGTTTATTTTTGTGTGTGGTGTTAGGGAGTGTTCTAATTTCATACTTTTACATGTAGCTGTCCAGTTTTCCCAGCACCACTTATTGAAGAGGCTGTCTTTTCTCCACTGTATATCCTTCCCTCCTTTATCAAAGATAAGGTGACCATATGTGTGTGGGTTTATCTCGGGGCTTTCTATCCTGTTCCATTGATCTATATTTCTGTTTTTGTGCCAGTACCATACTGTCTTGATTACTGTAGCCTTATAGTATAGTTTGAAGTCAGGGAGCCTGATTCCTCCAGCTCCATTTATCATTCTCAAGATTGCTTTGGCTATTTGGGATCTTTTGTGTTTCCATACAAATTGTGAAATTTTTTGTTCTAGTTCTGTAAAAAAATGCCAGTGGTAATTTGATAGGGATTGCATTGAATCTGTAGATTGCTTTAGGTAGTAGAGTCATTTTCACAATGTTGATTCTTCCAATCCAAGAACATGGTATATCTCTCCACCTATTTGTATCATCTTTAATTTCTTTCATCAGTGTTTTATAGTTTTCTGCATACAAGTCTTTTGTCTCCTTAGGTAGGTTTATTCCTAGATATTTTATTCTTTTTGTTGCAATGGTAAATGGGAGTGTTTTCTTAATTTCACTCTCAGATTTTTCATCATTAGTGTATAAGCATGTCAGAGATTTCTGTGCATTAATTTTGTATCCTGCTACTTTACCAAAGTCATTGATTAGCTCTAGTAGTTTTCTGGTAGCATCCTTAGGATTCTCTATGTATAGTATCATGTCATCTACAAACAGTGACAGCTTTACTTCTTCTTTTCCAATTTGGATTCCTTTTATTTCTCTGATTGCTGTGGCTAGAACTTCCAAAACTATGTTGAATAAGAGTGGTGAGAGTGGGCAACTTTGTCTTGTTCCTGATCTTAGTGGAAATGGTTTCAGTTTTTCACCATTGAGAACGATGCTGGCTGTGGGTTTGTCATATATGGCCTTTATTTTGTTGAGGAAAGTTCCCTCTATGCCTACTTTCTGCAGGGTTTTTATCATAAATGGGTGTTGAATTTTGTCAAAAGCTTTCTCTGCATCTATTGAGATGATCATATGGTTTTTGTCCTTCAGTTTGTTGATATGGTGTATCACGTTGATTGATTTGCATATATTGAAGAATCCTTGCATTCCTGGAATAAACCCCACTTGATCATGGTGTATGATCCTTTTAATGTGCTGTTGGATTCTGTTTGCTAGTATTGTGTTGAGGATTTTTGCATCTATGTTCCTCAGTGATATTGGCCTGTAGTTTTCTTTCTTTGTGACATCTTTGTCTGGTTTTGGTATCAGGGTGATGGTGGCCTCATAGAATGAGTTTGGGAGTGTTCTTCCCTCTGCTATCTTTTGGAAGAGTTTGAGAAGGATAGGTGTTAGCTCTTCTCTAAATGTTTGATAGAATTCGCCTGTGAAGCCATCTCGTCCTGGGCTTTGTTTGTTGGAAGATTTTTAATCACAGTTTCAATTTCAGTGCTTGTGATTGGTCTGTTCATATTTTCTATTTTTTCCTGGTTCAGTCTCGGCAGGTTGTGCATTTCTAAGAATTTTTCCATTTCTTCCAGGTTGTCCAGTTTATTGGCATACAGTTGCTTGTAGTAATCTCTAATAATGTTTTGTATTTCTGCAGTGTCAGTTGTTATATCTCCTTTTTCATTTCTAATTCTATTGATTTGAGTCTTCTCCCTTTTATTCTTGATGAGTCTGGCTAATGGTTTATCAATTTTATTTATCTTCTCAAAAAACCAGCTTTTACTTTTATTGATCTTTGCTATTGTTTCCTTCATTTCTTTTTCATTTATTTCTGATCTGATTTTCATGATTTCTTTCCTTCTGCTAAATTTGGGATTTTTTTGTTCTTCCTTCTCTAATTTCTTTAGGTGCAAAGTTAAGTTGTTTATTCGAGATGTTTCCTGTTTCTTAAGGTATGATTGTATTGCTATAAACTTCCCTCTTAGAACTGCTTTTGCTGTATCCCATAGGTTTGGGGTCGTCGTGTCTCCATTGTCATTTGCTTCTAAGTATTTTTTGATTTCCTCTTTGATTTCTTCAGTGATCACTTCGTTATTAAGTAGTGTATTGTTTAGCCTCCATGTGTTTGTATTTTTTACAGATCTTTTCCTGTTATTGATATCTAGTCTCATAGCGTTGTGGTCGGAAAAGATATTTGAAACGATTTCAATTTTCTTAAATTTGCCAAGACTTGATTTGTGACCCAATATATGATCTATCCTAGAGAATGTTCCATGAGCACTTGAGAAAAATGTGTATTCTGTTGTTTTTGAATGGAATGTCCTATAAATATCAATTAAGTCCATCTTGTGTAATGTATCATTTAAAGCTCGTATTTCCTTATTTATTTTCATTTTGGATGATCTGTTCATTGGTGAAAGTGGGGTGTTAAAGTCCCCTACTATGATTGTGTTACTGTCGATTTCCCCTTTTATGGCTGTTAGTATTTGCCTTATGTATTGAAGTGCTCCTATGTTGGGTGCCTAAATATTTACAGTTGTTATATCTTCTTCATGGATCGATCCCTTGATCATTATGTAGTGTCCTTCTTTGTCTCTTGTAATGGTTTTTATTTTAAAGTCTATTTTGTCTGATATGAGAATTGCTACTCCAGCTTTCTTCTGATTTCCATTTGCATGGAATATCTTTTTCCATCCCCTCACTTTCAGTCTGTATGTGTCCCTAGGTCTGAAGTGGGTCTCTTGTAGACAGCATATATATGGGTCTTGTTTTTGTATCCATTCAGCCAGTCTGTGTCTTTTGGTGGGAGCATTTAATCCATTTACATTTAAGGTAATTATTGATATATATGTTCCTATTACCATTTACTTAATTGTTTCGGTTTGTTCTTGTAGGTCTTTTCCTTCTCTTGTGTTTCTTGCCTAGAGAAGTTCCTTTAGCATTTGTTGTAAAGCTGGTTAGGTGGTGCTGAACTCTCTCAGCTTTTGCTTGTCTGTAAAGGTTTTAATTTCTCCATCAAATCTGAATGAGATCCTTGCTGGGTAGAGTAATCTTGGTTGTAGGTTTTTTTCCTTCATCACTTTAAATATGTCCTGCCACTCCCTTCTGGCTTGTAGGGTTTCTGCTGAAAGATCAGATGTTAACCTTATGGAGATTCCCTTGTGTGTTATTTGTTATTTTTCCCTTGCTGCTTTTAATATGTTTTCTTTGTATTTAATTTTTGACAGTTTGATTATTATGTGTCCTGGCGTGTTTATCCTTGGGTTTATCCTGTATGGGACTCTCTGTGCTCCCTGGACTTGATTGACTATTTCCTTTCCTATATTAGGGAAGTTTTCAACTATAATCTCTTCAAATATTTTCTCAGTCCCTTTCTTTTTCTCTTCTTCTTCTGGGACCCCTATAATTCGAATGTTGGTGCGTTTAATGTTGTTCCAGAGGTCTCTGAGACTGTCCTCAGTTCTTTTCATTCTTTTTTATTTCTTCTGTTCTGTAGTAGTTATTTCTACTATTTTATCTTCCAGGTCACTTATCCGTCCTTCTGCCTCAGTTATTCTGCTATTGATCCCATCTAGAGTATTTTTCATTTCATTTATTGTGTTGCTCATCGTTGCTTACTTCCTCTTTATTTCTCCTAGGTCCTTGTTAACTGTTTCTTGCAATTTGTCTATCCTATTTCCAAAATTTTGAATCATCTTTACTATCATTATTCTGAACTCTTTTTCAGGTAGACTGCCTATTTCCTCTTCATTTGTTAGGCCTGTTGTGTTTTTATCTTGCTCCTTCATCTGCTCTGTGTTTTTCTGTCTTCTCATTTTGCTTATCTTACTGTGTTTGGGGTCTCCTTTTTGCAGGCTGCAGGTTCGTAGTTCCCGTTGTTTTTGGTGGCTGTCCCCAGTGGCTAAGGTTGGTTCAGTGGGTTGAGTAGGTTTCCTGGTTGGGGAGACTAGTGCCTCTGTTCTGGTGGATGAGGCTGGATCTTGTCTTTCTGATGGGCAGGTCCACATCTGGTGGTGTGTTTGGGGATGTTGGTAGCCTTATTATGATTTTAGGCAGCCTCTCTGCTAATGGGTGGGGCTGTAGGCCTGTCTTGCTCTTTGTTGGGGATAGGGTGTCCAGCACTGTTCGTTGCTGGTCCTTGAGTGAAGCTGGGTCTTGGTGTTGAGATGGAGATCTCTGGGAGATTTTCGCCGTTTGATATTGCGTGGAGCTGGGAGGTCTCTTGTGGACCAGTGTCCTGAGGTTGGTTCTCCCACTTCAGAGACACAGCCCTGATGCCTGGCTGGAGCGCCAAGAACCTTTAATCCACATGGCTCAAAATAAAAGGGAGAAAAAATAGAAAGGAAAGAAAGAAAGGAAGGAGGGAGGGAGGGAAGGAAGGAAGGAAGGAGGGAGGGAAGGAAGGAAGGAGGGAGGGAAGGAAAGAAGGAAAGAAGAAAGGAAAGAAGGGAGGGAAGGAAAGAAGGAAAGAAGAAAGGAAAGAAGGGAGGAAGGAAGAAAGGAAGAAAGGAAGGAAGGAAGGAGGAGACGAAGAAAGGGAGGAAGAAAGGAAGAAAGGGAGAAGACAAAATAAAGGAGGATAAAATATAGTTATTAAAATAAAAAATAATTATTAAGAAGAAAATTTTCTATAAAGAAAACAAACAAAAATGGGTCGGTCTAACCCTAGGACAAATGGTGCAAACAAAGCTATACAGACAAAATCTCACACAGCAGCACACACATACACACCCACAAAAAGAAATAAAAGGGGAAAATAATAGTATATCTTGCTCCCAAAGTCCACCTCCTCAACTTGGGATGATTCGTTGTCTATTCAGGTTTTCCACAGATGCAGGGCACTTCAAGTTGATTGTGGAGCTTTAATCCGCTGCTCCTGAGGCTACTGGGAGAGACCTCCCCCTCTCCTCTTTGTTCGCACAGCTCCTGGGGTTCAGCTTTGGAAGTGGACCTGCTTCTGTGTGTAGGTCGTCCGAGGGCGTCTGCCCTTCGCTCAGACAGGACGGGGTTAAAGGAGCAGTTGATTCGGGGGCTCCGGCTCACTCAGGCTGGGGGGGAGGGAGGGGCACGGATGCGGGGCAAGCCTGCGACGTCAGAGGCCGCGCCGCGCGTTCTCCCGGGGAAGCGGTCCCTGGATCCCCGGACCCTGGCGGTGGAGGGCTGCACAGGCTCCTGGGAGGGGAGGTGTGGAGTGTGACCTGTGCTCGCACACAGGCCTCTTGGTGGCAGCAGTAGCAACCCTAGCGTCCCACACCCGTCTCTGTTGTCCGTGCCGACAGCCGCGGCTCGCGCCCGTTTCTGGAGCTCCTTTACGCGGTGCGCTTAATCCCCTCTCCTCTCGCACCAGGAGACAAAGAGGCAGGAAAAAGTCTCTGGTCTCTTCGGCAGCTCCAGACTTTAACCGGACTCCCTCCCGGCTAGCCGTGGTGCACTAACCCCTTCAGGCTGTTTTCACTCTCAACAATTTCTTAAGAGACATTTTCAGCTACATTTCTGGAAGGTTTTAAGTTTTCCTTATATGCAGTCATGCCAGAAATGTGTGGGTTTTTTTCCCTAAGCCAACTCCCATTCTCTTTGGCCTCCAAGCCCCTGAGGTGCATACTGGAAGATTGGGAAGGAGACTTCAATGGGCCAAAGATTTTATGAATACATAAAACTGAATTTAGGTCATTTCTAAATATAATGTATTATTTTTGTTTTCCAGTAATAAAAGAACTTATTTTTAAAATCAGTTTTAAGACATAAAAACTGAGTTGTTGACTCATTTGCAAAACATTATGTAAAAATATATAGTTACCATAAAAATCTCTTCAGATATTTTCTCAGACCCTTTCTTTTTCTCTTCTTCTTCTGGGACCCCTATAATTCGAATATTGGTGCGTTTAATGTTGTCCCAGAGGTCTCTGAGACTGTCCTCAATTCTTTTCATTCTGTTTTTTCTTTATTCTGCTTATATTAATTATCTTAAATATGCTCAAAGAAATAAACGAAAACATGGACAAAGAACTAAAACCAATCAGGAGAATGATACATAAACAACTAGTGAATATCAATAAAGAGATAGAAAGGGCATTATACTAAGTAAAATAAGTCAGACAGAGAAAGACAAATATCATATGATCTCTCTTATATGTGGAATCTATATCTATGTATTAAAATAAAATAAGCTCATAGAAAAAATATGTGTATATATATAATTAGAGGGCAGGTTCAAATATCATTCACTTGAGCCAATTTTGCCAATTAAAGCTAAAAGCATGAGCATAAGTAAATAATTCAGGTCTTTTTTTAATTCTCCTTTGCAACAAAAGCCCTGTGGTACTTTCCCTGTCCTAGGAGAGAATGCTTATTTCACGATAACTCCATGTTTCTGGGTTTACCTTTTTAACTAATAAGGAAGATATTTTATTTCTTCAGTTACTCACTCCCTCTTACATAAGGCAGTTCTGCAATTTAAATGCTAATTGGCCATTTTGGCTGAGGAATTCCTAGTTAAAAGGTTTGCCATTTAATCCCAAAGTGTCTTTTGATTTCTTGAGAATGATTAAATGGGAATTCAGCCCTGCTTCAGTATCATAGAAGCCCATGTGCTCTGCCGTTGAATTCCCATGGTTTGAGCATCCTGCTGGGAGGCTCAGGCTGAGATTTTATTGAATCGGGCCCTCCGTAGTCAGACTCAAAATAACCTCCAGCACGCTGATAAAAATAATGACCCTTTTGCAGTTGTAAAACTTGAAACTATTCCTTGAATGTTAACTAACACCAAAAAGCCGTTTCTGCAAATGAAATGGGGGAATTGGAGCCAAGAAATCACTCTGGATGAAGACCTAGAAATGGCATTCCACTTTTTCTCTCAGTAATTACAAAATTGTGAACTTGCCCTCAAAGCTTGTGAACGCGTCACTCTAGATTCCATCAGGAGAACAATACACACAGATGGAGATGGTCCTGAGCGGCCTCTCGGGCATCTCTGCCTCCTTAATTGATCAAGAACAACTTCCCAGTCCCCAGGGATAATGGCTTCTTCAAAAATAATATTAGAACTGATGGAAAAATAAAAGGTATAAGCTCAAAGTATGAGTTAGGAAATGCTGATAATTTGCAGCATTTGACATCTACGTCCCAAAGCCCTCGAGATGATAAATACTTTCAGGAAAATCAGTTCAGTCCTCTCGTCTTGCTGATATTTTTTCACAAGCCAGGAAGCCTTTTACTTACAGCCAGTCTAATAGGCAACGAGACATAGCCCTATTAGCTAAGTTTATTTATGCTGACACAAAGAAAACCATGAAAAATCCAAATTCTAAACTGTAATTTATTCCTAAGTAGTAAAGCAGCAGGACTCCACTGCCCAAGTAGGGGCTTGCCGTTAAACAAGAACTGAAACATAATAAGCCTCATAAATGTCTCCAGCATCACGGAGCTGTTATGTATACATGAGCTCATGCAACAAACTCTCCCGCTGGTCTGGTCATGATAACCTGCTGTCCCCAAGTCACTGTAAGATATATGAGACTAGGGGTGACCAAATTCTAGAGTTAAAATTCAAGAAAAGCTTTTTTTTCAATTACAGTGTCCTCATTCTTCCAGGTTACTCTAGTTCCACAGCTTTTCTGAACATCTGACGAATTTCTCAATTCCAAGTTCGGTTCCTGCTGCTGTTGTTGATGTTTTTGGTAAAGGTAATAACTGTTTAGATCATGTGAGACCCAGTTAGACGAACTTCTGACAACTTTTCTCCAACTAGAACAGAAAGTGTTTTACTCTGTGGAGATGATGTAGAACATTTATAGAATAAGATCACATTTTTCTTATTGCCAAATTATGCTCCAGTACAGAGCATACAACAAAAATGGGACTGGGAACAGTTACATATTCACGTAGACGGTAGGATGAAAAAAGAGCTATTCAGAATTACATGGAAATGATCAAAAAGAAGCCTGCTGGATTAAGAGAAAGAAGGCCTGAAAAAAGAAAAGGTTCTGAAGAACCTAGGCGCAGGACAGGAATAAAGATGCAGACGTAGAGAATGGACTTGAGGACACGGGGAGGGGGAAGGGTAAGCTGGGACGAAGTGAGAGAGTGGCATGGACATATATATACTAGCAAATGTAAAATAGATAGCTAGTGGGAAGCAGCCACATGGCATAGGGAGACCAGCTTGGTGCTTTCTGACCACCTAGAGGGGTGGGATAGGGAGGGTGGGAGGGAGACGCAAGAGAGGAGATATGGGAACATATGTATATGTATATCTGATTCACTTTGTTACAAAGCAGAAACTAATACACCATTGTAAAGCAACTATACTCCAATAAAGATGTTAGAAAAAATAAATAGATAAAATAAAAACCAGCCCCAAGAAGAAAAAAAGAAGGCCTGAATTTTAGTCCCAGATTCTCTATTTTCCAACCCCGTGGACTACGTTAACTCAGTCATGTTTCTTATCGTAAGGGAAGGAACACAAATAAATGAATATTGAAGGAATCGGGGTGGAGGGATGTAGAGAATATTCTGGAGCATGGAAGCACTTTTAATTTAGGGTAGAGATAAAGGGGGTATATAGCGGAGGTGGGCGGGTGACCGGGAGGGAGCAGGTCACAAACTACAAACAAGACAGGGGTGCCACATACAGGCCTCTGCATCGTGTTTTTCCCAAGAGCTGAGCTTGGAGAGGTGGTGACATTTCACGGAGGCTGTGGTCCCAGACCCATGCTTAGTGTATAAGATACTGGCCTCTTCTACCAAACACGAGGGACTTGGGACACGGTTTTCCTGCTCAGTTGCAAGGCCGGCCACTGAGAAATATTAAAAATATTAAAGCCAAGGGAAGGCACCAAACTATAAGAACAGCTCAGCTTCACAGACAAACCCTCACACTGGCCTGGCACACAAGATCGATTCTTGTGGTTCTGAATGAGACTCCGCAGGGAAAGTCAGAGAGTGTGGTGAGAATGAAAGGGGGAAATGATCAGAGAAAGGACCCCGGGGCATATCTTATTACACCCGGATGTACCTGATACCTGTTGCAAAAAGGCAGGTCCTATAAATCAAACCCTGGGAACAGGGGCAGGTGCTTAATTCAGATACACAAGACAGGGCTCATCTGAGCTCTCAGAATCTCTCTCCTTAAATAAGAAACTAGATGAGATCACTCTGGAAAAAATGTCCATGAATTACCTGAGGGTGGTAGCCTGTTTGTACCTCATTTTGTTTTCTGTCTGTGCTGAAGTTTGTTGTTTAAAAGCGGGATTCCAGTACCTTAAGTCTGTATTGAGACATACTCATGTGAAAAAGAATCCTCAACAAGGGAGGGATTTTAAGGACTAGAAGAAACGGAATCCAAAACAAAGGGGATACTCCCTATGAATAAGCCAGCTTTGGCTGCTCTTCTGGAGCGTCAAACGTTATTTCCAAAATATCTCCAGCTCCCCAGCTGAAGGACTGTCAGTGAATCTTCCTGTGCTGATTTGCATGTCTAAATAGGAACAAGTCAATCATTATCACTTAACTAAAAGCCTTTATTTCTTTTACCCCAAGCCTGCATGCAAGGCATTTCTCAAACAGAAATATTAAAGGTGAAGGATGCCACCAAATTATAAGAACAGATTATGTAAGCAATATCTTGAACTATATTTGCCACCCCGGGAAGGAGCTGAAAATATAGCCATTTCCAGAATGCTCTCCTTCTCACGTTTTCCCTCTTCCCTTTGCTCTAGAATATAACTAATTTGGGATTGTACATTCAGACCTATGCAAAATTCGAAGAATACTTTGAAAGCTGTAGTCCAAATTCTATGGAAATTGCGTAGACTTTATTTCTACACTAGGGAGAATCACCTATTTAAGTCTTTGTTGAATGTAATTTTTGCAGACAGAGAATTAAAACAGACATCTGTTAAACCTGTCTTTGTCCTCTAGGATGGATAAAGTCTTTGAAGCAATAAAACACATACACATATACATACATATGTGTGTGAAACAGAATAAATATTTTATCCAACACAAACCAGACAAAAACTAACATAAATAGAAAAATTGTATGTTTAAATGGGAGTGGTTCCTTCCATAAAAGCAGAAACTAACAATTTCAAGTAATAAGATAGCCAAAAACCAGAAAGAAACTCAAGGATGCTAGAATCTCTACTGTAGGAAAGATTGTGACTGCCCAGAAACCCATACCCTCGTGTGTGTGTGTGCGCACACACACGCATACACCCACACACCTGCACGTGCGCACCCTACATTCTGGATTTGGGAAGAGGAGAGCCAGTCTAATAAGATGGGACGGCAGGGAAAAGCTGATAGGAGAGAAATAATCAAAGATGGGAGACAAACAGATTTCTGTTAGTAAATGGCAGGAGGAACTTAAAATATAATGCTCAAGAGTTTTTTAGAGGATTTACAAATAGATTTCAGGTATTAAAGCAGGAAAGAATAATTCCTCTTGCTAACTTAAAGTCATGTGGTGTAGGCAAAAGGCTGAAATCCTGAAAAAGGACCAGATCTTTTTCGGACAGCCAAATATTGACTCAGACAACCCGGTAGGTTGTAATACATGCTGTATAGAACTTACACGTTTAAGCAAAACTGACCATCTGACTGTCCAGAAAGTCATACAGAGAATGTGTAGGATGCTTTGACAGTGAGTCTTCAGTTTGACTTTCCTTTACTGGAGAATATTCCTGAACACCGTGCGAGGGTGCAGGAGAGGAACCCAGAAATAAACTCAGATGTAAGGATTTAGTGAAAACAGGATTAATCTAATCAGGAAAATAGATATTTGTTTTTGTACATTATGTACTTAAGTTAATATTGTAAATAGATTTTTCAATTAAAACATTCATATAATAAAGTGCAAAACCCTTAAGTTTACAGCTTAGCACAGAGATGAATCCATTAAACCCCCCTTCAGGTCAAAAAAAAACTTTATTATTTTTTATACCCCAGGAACACCATTTGTGTTCTCTTCCATTATCTACTGTTTCTTTCCTTCCCAAGATAACTGCTCTTCTGACTTACAGCACTGTATATTTGAATTTTGTATACGTGGAATGATATGATTTAAATTATTTGTTATTGGCTTCTTTCATATGCCATTATGTTTGTGAGATTTATTTAGGTTATTGTGCATGGTACTAATCATTCATTCCTCTTGTTAATGATAATCATTCATTGAATTTACCAAAATTGATTTCCTGCTTCTGCTAGAGATGGGCATTTTCAGTTATATGCTGTCTTTGTCTTTTACAACTCATGCTGCTATAATATTTCTTGATGAAGATACACATTTCTGTTGGATATATCCTGGGAGTAAAACTCTCTGGGCCATGGAGTACGTGTATATTCAAATTTAATGGATAATACCAAAGAGTTTTTCAAAGTGATTGCTGTGGTTTTCTCTCCAACCAACAGCACAAGTGAATTCCATCCTCGCCAACATGTATTACTGTCTGTCTTTTTAAATTAAGCTGTTGGGTGTGTAGGCTTTTATGTTGTGGTTTTAAATTTCAATTTCTCGTGACTAATGAGGTTGAATATGTATGTTTTGATGTTTACTTGTTTTATTAGTTACTGAGAGAAGTGTATTAAAGTCCCCAACTATGACTGTGGGTTTGTCTTTTTATTTCTGAAAATTTGGGGTTTACATATCGTGAGGCTACGTTGTTAGGAACATTCAAATGTAGAATTACATATCTTCCTGTTAGTTGATCCTTTAGCTTTATAAGGTATCCTTCTTATCAATACTAATGTGCATTTCTTGAAATCTACCTTGTATACTATGAGTGTAGCTATCTATGCCAGCTTTCTTTCAGGGGCTCTTGCATGACATTTCTTTTTCTGTCATTTCATTTTCTAATGTGAGCTTAAATCGACCCTTTACTATTGGTCTTCTACTTGACCACCTTTTCAAGTTCCTTTTTCTCTCCATTGTTGTCTTCTTTTAGATTAATTTATATGTTTTATTAATCTACATTTTTCCTGTGCTAGCTTGTTAGTTATGCATTCTTCTATCATTTCAGTGACTTTTTTGGCATTACAGTTTGCATTGTTGAATTATTATTAGGATTACTATAAATAAATACATAGCATCCCAAACAATGAAAAAAAAAACACTTTTAACTCTAACTGTATTTGCCCTCTCAGGATTCTTGTGCTGTTGTTTCTCAATTATTTGTATTCTCTCTACATTTTAAATGATATGGAACATAATTATTTTTATACAAATAATATTCATTTAGATTATCCCATATATTCTCTTAATTGATTCCTTCTCTCATTCCTTGTCTCCATCTAGAAGCACACTTCTGAATAACACTTCTAGTATTTGGGTGATGTGCAAGGAGGTTAATACTTGTTCTTTTAGTCCCTTAACATGTTTTCTGGCTTCCATTGTTTTGGTTAAGAAGTCAGCTACAGATTTCTCAGCAGAAACTCTACAAGCCAGAAGGGAGTGGCATGATATACTCAAAGTGATGAAAGGGAAAAACCTACAACCAAGATTACTCTACCCGGCAAGGATCTCATTCAGATTCAACAGAGAAATAAAAAGCTTTACAGACAAGCAAAAGCTAAGAGAATTCAGCATCACCAAACCAGCTCTACAACAAATGGTGAAGGAACTTCTCTAAGTGGGAAACACAAAGGAAGAAAAGGACCTACAAAAACAAACCCAAAACAATTAAGAAAATGGTAATAGGAACATACATATCGATAATCACCTTAAACGTGAATGGAATAAATGCTCCAAGCAAAAGACAGGCTCGCTGAATGGATACAAAACCAAGACCCATATATATGCTTTCTACAAGAGGCCTGCTTCAGACCTAGGGACACATACAGACTGAAAATGAGGGGATGGAAAAAGATATTCCATGCAAATGCAAATCAAAAGAAAGCTGGAGTAGCTATACTCATATCAGATAAAGTAGACTTAAAAAAAAAAAAGAGATGAAGGAAACAATAGCAAAGATCAATAAAACTAAAAGCTGGTTCTTTAAGAAGATAAATAAAATTGATAAACCATTAGCCAGACTCATCAAGAATAAAAGGGAGAAGACTCAAATCAATAGAATTAGAAATGAAAAAGGAGCTGTAACAACTGACACTGCAGAAATACAAAAGGTTATTAGAGATTACTACAAGCAACTGTATGCCAATGAAATGGACAACCTGGAAGAAATGGAAAAATTCTTAGAAATGCACAACCTGCCGAGACTGAACCAGGAAAAAATAGAAAATATGAACAGACCAATCACAAGCACTGAAATTGAAACTGTGATTAAAAATCTTCCAGCAAACAAAAGCCCAGGACCAGATGGCTTCACAGGCAAATTCTATCAAACATTTAGAGAAGAGCTAGCACCTATCCTTCTCAAACTCTTCCAAAAGATAGCAGAGGGAGGAACACTCCCAAACTCATACTATGAGGCCACCATCACCCTGATACCAAAATCAGACAAAGACGTCACAAAGAAAGAAAACTACAGGCCAATATCACTGATGAACATAGAAGCAAAAATCCTCAACAAAATATTAGCAAACAGAATCCAACAGCACATTAAAAGGATCATACACCATGATCAAGTGGGGTTTATTCCAGGAATGCAAGGATTCTTCAATATACGCAAATCAATCAACGTGATACACCATACCAACAAACTGAAGGACAAAAACCATATGATCATCTCAATAGATGCAGAGAAAGCTTTTCACAAAATTCAGCACTCATTTATGATAAAAACCCTGCAGAAAGTAGGCATACAGGGAACTTTCCTCAACATAATAAAGGCCATATATGACAAACCCACAGCCAGCATCGTTCTCAATGGTGAAAAACTGAAACCATTTCCACTAAGATCAGGAACAAGACAAGGTTGCCCACTCTCACCACTCTTATTCAACATAGTTTTGGAAGTTCTAGCCACAGCAATCAGAGAAGAAAAAGAAATAAAAGGAATCCAAATAGGAAAAGAAAATGTAAAGCTGTCACTGTTTGCAGATGACATGATACTATACATAGAGAATCCTAAGGATGCTACCAGAAAACTACTAGAGCTAATCAATGACTTTGGTAAAGTAGCAGGATACAAAATTAATGCACAGAAATCTCTGGCATTCTTATACACTAATGATGAAAAATCTGAGAGTGAAATTAAGAAAACACTCCCATTTACCATTGCAACAAAAAGAATAAAATATCTAGGAATAAACCTACCTAAGGAGACAAAAGACTTGTATGCAGAAAACTATAAAACACTGATGAAAGAAATTAAAGATGATACAAATAGGTGGAGAGATATACCATGTTCTTGGATTGGAAGAATCAACATTGTGAAAATGACTCTACTACCTAAAGCAATCTACAGATTCAATGCAATCCCTATCAAATTACCACTGGCATTTTTTACAGAACTAGAACAAAAAATTTCACAATTTGTATGGAAACACAAAAGACCCCAAATAGCCAAAGCAATCCTGAGAACAAAAAATGGAGCTGGAGGAATCAGGCTCCCTGACTTCAGACTCTACTACAAGGCTACAGTAATCAAGACAGTATGGTACTGGCACAAAAACAGAAATATAGATCAATGGAACAGTATAGAAAGCCCAGAGATAAACCCACACACATATGGTCACCTTATCTTTGATAAAGGAGTGGAGGATATGGAGAAAAGACAGCCTCTTCAATAAGTGGTGCTGGGAAAACTGGACAGCTACATGTAAAAGTGTGAAATTAGAACACTCCCTAACACCACACACAAAAATAAACTCAAAATGAGTTAAAGACCTAAATGTAAGGCCAGACACTATCAAACTCTTAGAGGAAAACATAGGCAGAACACTCTATGACATAAATCACAGCAAGATCCTTTTTGACCCATCTCCTAGAGAAATGGAAATAACAAAAATAAACAAATGGGACCTAATGAAACTTTAAAGCTTTTGCACAGCAAAGGAAATGATAAACAAGACGAAAAGACAACTCTCAGAATGGGAGAAAATATTTGCAAATGAAGCAACTGACAAAGGATTAATCTCCAAAATTGACAAGCAGCTCATGCAGCTCAATATCAGAAAAACAAACAACCCAATCCAAAAATGGGCAGAAGAACTAAATAGACATTTCTCCACAGAAGATATACAGATTGCCAACAAACACATGAAAGAATGCTCAACATCATTAATCATTAGAGAAATGCAAAGCAAAACTACAATGAGATATCATCTCACACCAGTCAGATTGGCCATCATCAAAAACTCTAGAAACAATAAATGCTGGAGAGGGTGTGGAGAAAAGGGAACACTCTTGCACTGCTGGTGGGAATGTCAATTGATACAGCCACTATGGAGAACAGTATGGAGGTTCCTTAAAAAACTACAAATAGAACTACCATACGACCCTGCAATCCCACTACTGGGCATATACCCTGAGAAAACCATAAGTCAAAAAGAGTCATGTACCAAAATGTTCATTGCAACTCTATTTACGATAGCCAGGACATGGAAGCAACCTAAGTGTCCATCAACAGATGAATGGATAAAGAAGATGTGGCACATATATACAATGGAATATTACTCAGCCATAAAAAGAAATGAAACTGAGTTATTTATAATGAGGTGAATGGACCTGGAGTCTGTCATATAGAGTGAAGTAAGTCAGAAGGAGAAAAACAAATACCATATGCTAACACATATGTATGGACTCTAAGGAAAAAAAAAAAAATCATGAAGAGATTAGTGGTAGGACGGGAATAAAACACAGACTTACTACAGCATGGACTTGAGGATATGGGGAGGGGGAAGGGTAAGCTGTGACGAAGTGAGAGAGTGGCATGGACATATATACACTACCAAATGCAAATTAGATAGCTAGTGGGAAGCTGCCGCATAGCACAGGGAGATGAGCTCTGTTCTTTGTGACCACCTAGAGGGGTGGGATAGGGAGAGTGGGAGAGAGGGTGATGCAAGAGGGAAGAGATATGGGAACATATGTATCTGTATAACTGATTCACTTTGTTGTAAAGGAAAAACTAACACACTATTGTAAAACAGTTATACTCCAATAAAGATGTTTAAAAAAATAAATAATGTTACAAGAGACAAGGAAGGACACTACATAATGATCAAGGGATCAATCCAAGAAGAAGATATAACAAATATAAATATATATGCATGCAACATAGGAGCACCTCAATACATAAGGCAGGGCTTCCCTGGTGGCACAGTGATTGAGAATCCGCCTGCCGATGCAGGAGACACGGGTTCGTGCCCTGGTCCGGGAAGATCCCACATGCCGCGGAGCGGCTGGGCCCGTGAGCCATGGCCGCTGAGCCTGCGCGTCCGCAGCCTGTGCTCTGTAATGGGAGAGGCCCGCATACCGCAAAAAAAAAAAAAAAAAAAAAAAAAATACATAAGGCAACTGCTAACAGCTATAAAAGAGAAAATCAACAGTAACACAATAATAGTGGGGGACTTTAACACCTCACTTATACCAATGGACAGATCATCCAATGATTAATAAGGAAACACAAACTTTAAATGACACAGTAGACCAGATAGATATAATTGATATTTATAGGACATTCCATCCAAAAACAGCAGATTACACTTTCTTCTCAAGTGCACATAGAATATTCTCCAAGATACATCACATCATGGGTCACAAATCAAGCTTCCATAAATTTAAGAAAATTGAAATCATATCAAGCATCATTTCTGACCACAACGTTATGAGATTAGGAATGAATTACAGGGGAAAAAAATGTAAAAAACAAAAAGGTGGGGGCTAAAAAACACATTACTAAATAACCAAGAGATCACTGAAGAAATCAAAGAGGAAATCAAAATATACCTAAAGACAAATGACAATGAAACACAATGATCCAAAACCTATGGGATGCAGCAAAAGCAGTTCTAAGAGGGAAGTTTATAGCTATGCAAGCCTACCTCAAGAAACAAGAAAAATCTCAAAGAAACAATCTAACGTTACACCTAAAGAAAATAGAGGAAGAAGAACAAACAAAACCCAAAGTTAGCAGAAAGAAAGAAATCATAAAGATCAGAGCAGAAATAAATGAAATAGAAACAAAGAAAACAATAGCAAAGATCAATAAAACTAAACGCTGGTTCTTTGAGATGATAAACAAAACTGATAAACCATTAGCCAGACTCATCAAGAAAAAGAGGGAGAGGACTCAAATCAATAAAATTAGAAGTGAAAAAGGAGAAGTTATAACAAACACCACAGAAATGCAAAGCATTCTAAGAGACTACTAAAAGCAACTCTATGCCAATAAAATGGACAACCTGGAAGAAGTGGACAAATTCTTAGAAAAGCACAACCTTCTGTGACTGAACCAGGAAGAAATAGAAAATATGAGCAGACCAATCACAAGTAATGAAATTGAAACTGTGACTAAAAATCTTCCAACAAACAAAAGTCCAGGACCAGATGGCTTCACAGGTGAATTCTATCAAGCATTTAGAGAAGAGCTAACACCCATCCTTCTCAAACTCTTCCAAAAATTGCAGAGGAAGGAACACTCCCAAACTCATTCTATGAGGCCACCATCACCCTGTTACCGTGTGTGTGTGTGAAAATCAAGGAAATGATTCAGTTCTATATATTACAGTTGATGTAGTATTGAAAAGGGACACATGGTTTGGTGTGGTGTGTTAGGGATGAATATATATGTATGTTATATATACATATATACTGCAGATATGTACTTTAAAAAAATTCAAATAAAATTTTAATGATTTCAGTTCAATGGAACTGAAAATGTAGTGTCTTTATAGGGCATTTTCTGCTAAATTTCAAATTACAGGTTGTGGGCTATTTCTGAGCTGGAGCATCATATCCTACTGAGTATTCAGCTTATTAGCTAAGGTGATTGACAGTATCATGGCAGGATGCAGGGAAGAACAACGTATGTGTGTGAGCGGGAGGGGGAGGGAGAGGTCTTCAGGAACTGGCTTTGGGTCATGAAACTGTAGGGGCTGATAAGTGTACAGTCTGCAGGAGGTAAGCAGGCTGGAGACCTGGGACAGGAGAAATGTTGCCTCTGGAGCCTGAAGGCCATCTGGAGGCAAAATCCCCTCTTCCTCAGAGGATATTAATGTTTCTCTTTTAAGTTCTTCAACCAATTAGATGAGGCCTAGCCGTACTGTGGAGGATGATTTACTTTACTCAGAGTCTACTAGTTTATATGTTAATCTCGTCTAAAAAAATACCTTCACAGCAACATCTAGACTGGTGTTCAACCAATTATCTGAGTGCCGTGGACTAAACAAGTTGACACATAAAATTATCCCTTACGTATGGCATGGTGAGGTGGCTCAGAAGTCAGATCAGGACCATAACTAACCAAGAGAACATGCTCCACTCCTTCCCAAGAAATATTGTTGAGATCACTGGAATTTTTCTCAAGTACTATGTTGGGATGCTTGCAAATATTTACAGATCTTAAGGGCAGAGAAACTGATACTGAGTTATAATCTTTGATAATTTATATACATTTTAATATTTTGTTAGCTAATATAGAAATATTAAAATGCACACATTCACACACTGTAGTGAATATTGTGGTACTCTTCCCAAATCCCCTTTGGTGCCAGTGGCCTCATCCCTGAGCTTCTAGGAGCTTCTAGAGATACGTGTCTCTGATGGCCCACAGCTCTGTCCCTCATTGGAAAGTGTTCCCAAATGCAGGAACGGCCTTACTCAAGTTTATGACATCTCCTAGGGGACAGACCATGGCCAGTGACTCCTTTACAACAATTTAGGGCCATTCCAGCTCTTTCAAGGTTCCCCATAGGCGTGCCTGAAGCTACCTTTGAGGATGCACTATAGGTCAACTTCTCTTTTGTCCAGTCCTGCCTTCCTCATCCCCTTATGGCTCTATTTCTTCAGAGTATTTCCCCACAAATTTAACACACATGTCTTAGGTCTGTATCAATGGGATGCAGATATTTGAGTACAGGAGCTATATTGGTTAAGTGTTCTGAGCAGCAATATCTTTTTTTAAAAAAATAAATTTATTCTATTTATTTTTGGCTGTGTTGGGTCTTCGTTGCTGCATGTAGGCTTTCTCTAGTTGCGGTGAGCAGGGGCTACTCTTCATTGCGGTGCATGGGCTTCTCATTGCGGTGGCTTCTCTTGTTGTGGAGCATGGGCTTTAGGCACACGGGCTTCAGTAGGTGTGGCACACGGGCTCAGCAGTTGTGGGTCTCGGGCTCTAGAGCGCAGGCTCAGTAGTTGTGGCACACGGGCTTAGTTGCTCCGCAGCATGTGGGATCTTCCCAGACCAGGGCTCGAACCCGTGTCCCCTGCATCGGCAGGTGGGTTCTTAACCACTGCACCACCAAGGAAGGCCTGAGCAGCAATATCTTTAAGGGAGTAAGAGTGGCGGAAAGAGCTGAACTGTGATGCAGCTGTCCCTGAAGATTTACCCAATCCCACAGGGAGTTCAAAGCAGAGGTAACCTTTCACAGTTGACCTCAACTGAAGCAAGGGATCTGGGCCTTTGTCCCTGGATCCACATGGAATTGTTGTCATTGAATGCAGGCTGCTGCTGACAAGGGCCCAGAAGTTTGGGTGAGGCATACCTTCTTTTCCTTTCCCAGATAAGGGAGCATCCTTGGAAGGGACTCCCTTTGGAACCACCAGCAGGCACTGATCTTGGCAACTGAGGGAATGAGCATCTCAGTTCCGAAGGGAGGACCAGGGAGCACACCCCAGCCTCCACAGGACAGCTGACCTGTTCGTCTCATATTCTGTTCCCTGATGCCAGGAACGCTCTTAGGAGACAGACTCTAAAATGTGATTTTGGACCTGCCTGTCTGGCAATGGGGTCCTTGTCACTTGAAGTACGTGGTGCATATGGATAATTATTGCTGGGCTGTAGCAGTCTAACGCTTTAAATTTTCAAAATGTAAACCAAGAGGGAATATGAGTGAAAGGAGGTCTGCTGGCTGATGCAATATAGCCGGTGTGAGGGAAATGATAACTGTAAGGACTGGGGAATTTGGTAGCTGTTGCTAAGCACCAATGATTTGTTA
The DNA here is from genome assembly GCF_026419965.1 of Kogia breviceps. Lineage (NCBI taxonomy): Eukaryota > Metazoa > Chordata > Mammalia > Artiodactyla > Physeteridae > Kogia > Kogia breviceps. The sequence goes on along the minus strand of NC_081312.1, from coordinate 179,379,827 downwards.
AAAGAGATCATATCAGACCTAAGGGGGTTAATTACTAATTCAGGCAAAATGTGAAAGCCAATGGATCTTCCTGATATGATTGTCCTATAGCTAGAGGGCAGATAGAGCAGTGAACCAGGCTCAGGATTTAATTTTAAAAGTAATAAAACTTCAGAGAAAGTTCCCAGTCCTGCCAGGTTTCATATGCCAGTGTGAGGGTCCAAATAAGGAATCAGTGAAATTCTGAGACTTGAGATTGAAGTTATCCAAGTAGACACAATTCATAACCTTGAACACCCACATTCCCTTAAACCTGCTGGGTCTGCAAAAGTGGCCACTCATTTTTAATAAAAGTTAGTCTCTTATTCTAGAAATGACTAAGCTTAGTGAGGAAGGCATGTCGAAAGCAAAGATAGGCCCCAAAAAAAAAAAAAAAAAAAAAAAGCTAAAAGCTAGGCTTCTTGGGCCAAACAGTTAGCCAAGTTGTGAAAGCAAAGGAAAAGTTCTTGAAGGAAATCAAAAGTGCTATTCCAGTGAACACATGAGTAATAGGAAAATGAAACAGGCTTATTGCTGATGTGGAGAAAGTTTCAGTGGTCTGGATAGAAGATCAAACCAGCAAAACATTTCCTTAAGCCAAAGCCTAATCCAGAGCAAGTCCCTAACTCTGTTCAGTTCTGTGAAGGCTGAGAGATATGAGGAAGTTGCAGAAAAAAGTTTGAAGCTAGCAGAGGTTGGTTCACAAGGTTTAAAGAAAGGAGCCATCTCCATAACTTAAAAGTACAAGGTATGGCAGCAAGTGCTGATGTAGAAGCTGCAGCAAATTGTTCAGAAGATCATTAATGAAAGGGGCTACACTAAACAACAGATTTTCAATGTAGACGAAACATCCTTCTATTGGAAGAAGTTGCTATCTAGGTCTTTCATAGTTAGAGAGGAGAAGTCAATGCCTGCTTTCAAAGCTTCAAACCTCCAACCTAGGAAATGTAAATGGTATATGTTTCAATCACTGATCAAGAAGGCTGCTTCATGGGAAGAGAGTTATCATGTTTAAGAAAAGTCCCTAGAAGGCTTCCTCTCTTTCACTTCCCACATCCAACAGAATAAAAACTCAAATTCATGGTATTCAGTTGAGCTCCTTCCAACTCCTTATCATTAAAATGGGACAACACTCACTTGACCTCAGACTGCAACTACCATAGCCAAGGCAGCCCCCCCACTGAGGCTCTGCCCCGGAACTGGGTGCTCTTTCTTTTACTGACCAGGGTGACACCACACAAGGAAAACAACAGATACTCCTTTAATCTCCCTCCTGAAGGTCAGATCAAAGCTACTGCTGTTCACTTCCTCACTTTGAAATCTGCTCTGATTCAATTTCTCTCTCTAGTGTCAAAGGAGCCCATAATAGTCCAAGTGCACCCTGGCCCTGGGTGCACCTCTGCAAGCCATGAAGAGAAGGGTGAGGACAATTTGTATTCCCTTCACTTTTCTTTGAGACTCCTACTCACCAGATCTTGGCAATGGTTTCCACTGGAGATGAGAAATTGTGAGGTGGTAAAAGGGTGTCCTCACTTTCTCTAAGTAGAGAGTGAGGGTTGTTCCAGACACTTTCATCCTACAGTGACTCGTCATGACTCCCCTCCATAGGGAGGCATTGCAAGACCTTCCTTGATATTAAAAAAGAAGATAATGTGAAATTCCAAGTAATATTCCAGATCAGAATTGGGGGATAAGAGACACTATTGGCCTCATAAGCTGCAAGATAATGACACACAAACATTCAATTGGGTTACTTTAGGTTGAAAGGGAAGGGATATTTTAATGACAGTTTGTAACTAATAAGCTCCTGGTCTTTGGTCCTAATATGGACCAAGTTCTGAAAATATTTGTGACAGATGATCTCCTAGCAAATATCCATCAGGGACCATCACACTAACACGCCTCATTCTAACAGTTCTTCACTTACCACTTGGAGCTCTGAGCCTATTTTTTAAAATCCAGAAGCAAAATTAAAACTTCCTCTAGAAAACAGGTTAACAGAAATACGTATCTACGCACAAGACATGTATTCTAAAATATTCTAAACAATATTGTGACAGTGATGAAGACCATTATATTAGCATTTTCTGTCCTTTGTCTTCAAAAGTATGTGAGAGCAAAATGTATCTACAATTGCTCTTCAAATTTTGTTATTCTGGTTTGAGACTTTCCGTAATTATTCTGGAAAGTATTCAAGTAAATATTTAAGTTGATTATTCTTATCTCATTTGTACATTAGTTTTAAAAAGCAGCTGGCTGCCAAGTCAATAGTTCTAGTGGGTTCATCTTGAGGAACAGGGCATTCCAGGCAGCATATTATAAACACTAATGAAGTAACTTCAAACAATAAGCTGTAATAGAAACAATCTGAATTATCCAGTAATAGAAGACCTTACAGTAACCAACCTCCTTTGGAAAATTAACCCATTTGTGAGAAATCATTGCTTTAATAACAGATAAAAAATTATATTTATAGACTATCTCTTTAAGATACAGAAAACTAAGGGGGAAAATGACACAGCATCCTTCTTTCAGAGTTTATAGCACAGTAACGGAATAAACAATCTAGTAGCACTTAAATATGTGCTGAGAACTTCAGCCAGGGGACAATCTTAGGTATTAAGAAAGTTAGGTTTTGAAATCATGTTGATTTTAAGTGTTAAAGCTGTTTTTATTCCAGAATAACACAGTTACTACGAACTGTCAATCACTTGGAGAAAGAAAAAAAAAAAAGGTGTTTTTCCTTATTTTAAGGCCCCCATTTTCATTACAAGTACTTAGATTAGCCAAGCATATTAATGACGCACAAATTCCTTGAAATACTACTTTTCATGTGACAGATGTCACACATTAGCTAATAGAAACGAACTACTTGAAGAACTCACCAGTTTCTTTAGCTGGCGCTTCTTCTCAACTGTGCCTCCTAAAGCCTGGGGCTCCAAAGGCTCTTCTACTTTAGGCCCTTGTCTCACCTACAATAATGACTTCATTTACCACCTATGTGGTCCTGTTTCTCAAATTTACTATCTCCAGGCCAGACATTGGTCTTGGACTTCAGTGCTATGCATTTATCTCCTTCTCGAACTTGCTGTGTCCCAGACTGAGCTAGCCGTCTTCCTTAATGAACCTTCTCCTTTTTCCCGTGTTCCTTATCATTCTCTTCTACCACAGTGACTGATCAAAAAGACCCTTTTCTCCTCCTCCCTTATTCTTACTTCACATTGCAAAAAATAATCAAGACTCATTAATTTACTTTCTAAATCTTTTTTTCGCATAATAGCTTTATCTATATATAATTCACATACCATACAATTCATCCACTTAAAGTGTGCAGCTCAAATTTTTTTAGTATATTCACAAAATTGTGCCACCATCACCACAATCAATTTTAGAATGTTTTCATCAATCCAAAAAGAAACCTGTTACCCATTAACAGTCAATCCCTATTTCTTCCCAGCTCCCAAGCACTAGGCAACCACTATTCTACTGGCTGGTTCTATAAATTTTCCTTTTCTGGACATTTTATTTTTAAAATGTTATGTATTTTTCAGCTGCGTTGTGTCTTTGTTGCTGCATGCGGGCTTTCTCTAGTTGTAGTTCGCCAGCTTCTCACTGCAGAGGCTTCTCTTGTTGCGGAGCATGGATTCTAGGCACGCAGCCTTCAGTAGTTGTGGCACGTAGGCTCAGTAGTTGTGGCTCACGGGCTCTAGAGCACAGGCTCAGTAGTTGTGGTGCACGAGCTTAGTCGCTCCACAGCATGTGAGATCTTCCTGGACTAGGGCTCGAACCCGTGTCCCCTGCATTAGCAGGTGGATTCTTAACCACTGCACCACCAGGGAAGTCCTGGATATTTTATATAAATGGAATAACACAATATGCATTTTTGGTGACCAATTTCCTTCACACAGCCTAATGTTTTCCAAGTTCATCCATGTTGTAGCATGCATCAATACTTCATCCTTTTTACTGCCAAATAATATCCAGTTATGTGGATATTTATCCATTCATAAGTTGCTGGACATTTAGACTGTTTCCACTTTTTAACTATTATAAATAATGCCCTAATAAACATGCTTGTATCAATATAAGTTTTTGAATATATGTTTTAATTTCTCTTGGGTACATACTTAGGAGTGAAATTTCTGGGTCATAAAAAAATCTATTTTTCACCTTTTGAGGAACTGCCAAACTGTTTTCCAAGTAGCTTCATCATGATATGCTTCTACCAGTGGTTGATGAGGGCTTATTTTCTCTACATTCTCACCAACACTGGTGATTATCTGTCTTTGTTCTTACAGCCATCCTAGAAGGTGCAAAGTGGTAGCTCATTGTGGTTTTGATTTGCCTTTTTCTGATGGTTAATGATGTTGAGCATGTTTTCATGGGCTTATTGGTCATTTGTACATCTTCCCTAGAGAAATGTGTATTCAGATACTTTGACCATTTTTAAACTGAGTTATTTGAATGTTTATTGTTAATTTGTAAGAATCCTCTATATATTCTAGTTATAAGTTTCTTCAATGTATATGACTTGCAAATATCGTCTCCCATTGTGAGTTGAATTTTCACTTTCTTTTTTTCTTTTTAAAAAAATTTATTTATTTTTGGCTGCATTGGGTCTTCGTTGCTGCGTGTAGGCTTTCTCAAGTTGTGGCAAGCGGGGACTACTCTTCGTTGCGGTGTGCGGGCTTCTCATTTTGATGGCTTCTCTTGTTGCGGAGCACGGGCTCTAGGCGCTCGGGCTTCAGTAGTTGTGGCGCACGGGCTTAGTTGTTCTGCGGCATGCGGGATCTTCCCGGACCAGGTCTTTAACCCATGTCCCCTGCACTGGCAGGCGGATTCTTAACCACTGCACCCCCAGGGAAGCCCTTCACTTTCTTGATGGTAGTCTTTGAAGCACAAAAGTTTTAAATTGTGATAAATTTTAATTTATCTATTTTATTCTTTTGTTGCCTGTGCTCTTGGTAGCAGCATAGCTAAGAAAACTTTGCCTAACCCAAAGTCACAAAGATATACTATATTTTTTTTCTAGGATTTTTATAGTCTTCTCTCTTTCATTCAAGTCTTTAATCTTATTTTGAGTTAATTTTTGTACATGGTGTGACTTCTAAATAATTTTTAAATTTGTCTCCTCCTCTCCAAGCAAACGATTACTCCCATTGTCTAAGCCAACGACATACCTTGCATCGATGGCCACCTGAATCCTTTCATGTTGCCCTCTATTTTCAATCTGAGTCATCTCCATTCAACATTCTGAAATAAGGAGTCTTTCTAAAATACACACCTAACCATGTCACTCTCATTTGAGGAATACGTTTTTAATGATGCAAGAATATATCTCAAGCTTTAGCCTTAGAGACAAAGTTGAAAAGAGAAGAATTCTCTAATCAAATAGTCTCATTTATCTGATGGTTTGTTGTGTGCCTATCCAGCCAATTTATTTTAAATCTGGATGTGTGAATGTTCTACAAGATTTCAGAGTAACAAAGTAAAATCCCTACCCCAAACTATAGGAGAGTTGAAAAGAATGTATTTTTCCTCGTGTGTTTTGTTATTGTTGTTGTTTGTACGGAAGAATTCGTTTCAGAAAATTCATAGGTATATACATACCACACAATACACACACAGATACATATGAGTACAGAATATAACAAACTTAGGAATTTTTTTCTTTATTTAATAATGAGGGACATTTTTGGCCTTTAGAATCAAACAACAACAACTCTGAGTCCATGTGTCGAGTATTTGGTCTTATACATACTGGACCATAAATTCATTTCTAAATGAATTAATCAAATGTGAGCCTGGTAAAATAAATAATAAAGTAGAACAAAATAAGTTATTGGACGTGCTAAATTTTGTGGAATAATTAAAATGTTCAGTTAAAGAATGAGTACAAATTGAGCCAATATGTGTATATTCAATATTATCTGGTAAAACTTTGAAAGATAAATTTGTGAAGTCAAAAAAAAATTATTGACCTATAGGTATTATAACTTCTTTTGTGTGTCTTCAGCCATGGACTAAAATACAATTTTAGACTGTAGTTGTATCCTATTAAAGATTATATTACCTAATCCATGTATAAACGGAAATATTCTATTTTCATAGCACTTAAGTCTTGGTTCTTATCCAAGAAATGCTGGCAGGATTTACATGATGACCTGATACAGAGAACTTTCTTAAGGTATTCATAGAGATGCTTAAGAAGCTAGGAAAGGGAAGAGAGAGAAAGATTTTAAAAATCTACTGGAACAAACATCACATTATGAACAATATGCAGTTTCTCCTGGGAACTTATCTGTGAGACAGAAGCCTGTTCATTATGGCCTGAAAGCGACAATGAAAATGTACAGGTCGTGGGACCAATGACACATGCGTGAATGGCCAGAGTGTTAGTGAGATCTGACCCAGAATGATCTTGTATATGGGTCTCCCTTTTTCCAAAGAAAACCCTGTGAGGCTTACAGCTGACATGTTACTAGATTCACGTTTACGTGCATATTGACCATTTATTACATATGCGTTATCTCGTGAAATAACAGAAGTGGCAGAACTCTCTTGACTAGTGCTTATAGCCAGGGAATTGAAAGTCAGAAGTTCGTGCTCACGTCTGACGATGGCTTTTTGTATAATAGTAGGCAATGTTCTTGACTTCTGCATCTGGGCTTAACATACTTTGACTGTGTGCTCTATTCGCTTTCATGGTTTCTAATTTCAGAAAAATAAAGTTCATTCATTTAAGCAATCAACATTTATTAAGCACTAGCTATGTAGAAGACCCCCCAATCTGGGGCCTACAGTCTAGAAAGTATATCTTAAGATTTTAATAGTCAGGCATTTTGAGGGAAACTTTGGACTGTTAGTAACTCAAATTTGGGAAAGCCCGTGAATGGATGACGGGTGGGCAAGAGCATCTCTCTCGCTGTTTCTATGAGGTTCCTGAATTCCACTAATGCTTGTATGAGATTAAGCAAAGCTGAGTTTGCGGCACTTGAGACGTGAAGATTTATATCAGGTGTGGCAAATAACTCAGTCCCATCCTTCCTAACTCGGACAGTCCCAACATGCTCAATAAATTCTCTGGCATTGCCTCCAAGGATTGTGGGGTCAGTGACACAGGACATGGAGTGGGTCTAATTCCGTCCTTACCTTGCAAACACTGCACGATCTCAGACAAGTCAGTTTGTCTCATGGTTTCTCATCAGTAAAACAGACATCATCATAATTATCTCACATGTCATGGTAAGAATTACATAAAATAACCACTGACATTTAGAAGGTTCAGTAAACATTAGCTCATTTGAAATTCTCTGTGACCAGAAACCCTCCAAGTTGCAAATGCTGCAAATAATTCACTTACATGGAAAGTACATTTTGTGGGGTCAGCTCAGATATCTTATAGTTGAAAAAACTGTAGAGTTCTAAATGGTAGAAGGATCTGAGCTGGGATTCCTTGGCTCTTCTCCGGGTGAACTGGTGACTTTAGTGAACTAATTCAGCATCCTTGGGCCTCCTTGAAGGCCTTGGGAATAAGGACATCTACACTGTTCTTGTACCTTTTATATGGTTACTGGGTGAGCCAAATGAATTGTGGACATGGTTCTGAAAAAACTGTGTTATTCATCTGTCAGGTTTTCTTACACTCTCTTGGTCTTAGCAAAAATAGGAAAGGCAGAGAGTGAAGCATTGAATTGAATGCATTCTTTTCCCCAAGAACACATTTTCAAATTCACATTATGGAGAAATGAGTTCAATATGTCCACCTCCAACTGACACTGAAACAATAATCACTTTGGACATAAAATACCAGACTAGTCCTGCATGTAACATCAGCCAGAACCTTCAGACTGAAAGCTTCCTGTAAGAGTGACCAAATGCTGCATCTTATTTTAAAGCTAAATAATAATAATGATAATGACGAGAAGAAAAAGAAGAAGAAGAAGGGAAAGAGGGGGAAAGAGGAGGGGGGAAGGGTAGTAGGGGACAAGGGAGGAGGAAGTTATGTGACTTATGAAGTATTAATTAATCATAGTAAAATAAGAATCTGATGAAGTAATTGGAAGAAGTCAGTCACATATATTTCCACCACACCCATGATATTTCAAATGAGGTGTTTAACCTTATGAAACATCCCCTTGTTAATCTGGGGTTTCCTTGCATGCAATTCAGAATTTTTAAAGTCAGCTAGGGCAGTGTTTTCCACAATCAACTACTAAGAGTATGTTCTGTTCTCCTTTTCCAGAAAAAACACCCCAGAGGTTTTTACTCTACAGCTATTTCTGCAAGAATGAAAAGGAAGCAGGCTTTGAGCTGGAGCTCCTCTGTGGGCAGCCTAGGGCCTTGGCAGGAGAGGAAGCTGTAGCCCCAGAGGGATGCCAACAGCTGCTGTGGAAGCAGGTTCTCTCCCAATTTAAAGAATGCAAGGGCAGTACATAATATTGAGGGAAAACTAACAGTAAAAAAGAAAAAGTTAAAAATCCCTCCAATCCCATGGAAAAAATCAAATTAATTTAAAATTATATTCTAAAGTTATGCATCTACATTCTTAAAGAAAAATGTTTTCTAAAATTCCTTTTTTTTTTCTAAAATTCCTTTTTGAAGTATAGTTAACTTACAATATTATATTAGTTTCAGGTATACAACAGTGATTCCATATTTTTAATCAATTATACTCGACAGAAGGTTACTCCAAAATTTTGGCTATATTCCTGGTGCTGTACATAACATCCTTATAACTTTATTTTATACCTAGTACATCATACCTCTTAATCCCCTTCACCTGTTTTGCCCTTCCCCTCTGGTAACCACCAGTTTGTTCCCTGTATCTGTGAGTCTGTTTCTGTTTTGTTACATTCATTTTATTTTCTAGAACCACGTATAAGTGAAAACATACAATATTTATCTTTCTCTGTCTGACTTATTTCACTAAGTATAAAACCCTCCAGTTCCATCCATGGTGTCAAAAATGGCAAGATTTCATTCTTTTTTTATGGCTGGGTAGTATTCCACAGACAAGCAGGGATCTTCTTTCTCAAAGTGTGGATTTGTTTTTCTAAAATTTGGTGTATATGGAATCATATGGGATGTCATCCTTTGTGTTTGGCTCATTTCACTCAGCATAATTATTCTGAGATCTGTTCAACTTGTCGCATGAGAATTCTCTTTGGCTCTGACAGTGTCCCATTGCACAGACGCCATTCACTTGTTGATGGACACTTGGGTTGTTTCCAGTTTGGGGCTATTAGAAATAAAGCCTCTATCAACTTTGCTGCACAAGTTTCTAAAAAGTTTATGTTTAGACATAAACCTTTAGGTTTCGGTCACTGCCTGTTTCTTCCCATCTTTTATTCTTCTCTCCCCAGTACAGTACAGATGTGCAAATGCAAAACTTCTCTCCGTAACCCTTAGCCCGGCCCAAACCTCTTCGTTTGTCAAACTCAGGCACCCTTTCACCCTAGAAGCCTGTTGTTGCATCTTAACTTCTACTCTACGCTTTCTATGGCAAAAAACGCTTCACTTCTCTGAAGACTTAACTTCTCTTATAGGACCCCGATTCCCCCATCATATTTATTGAAATTTTCTACCACTATATTCACTTGCCACATGAGACTATAAACTCTTATATGTCAGGGTCAAGGTCTATTTCACCCTAACTCTCTAAGTCCTAGAAAATAAATGTTCAGTTGACTGGGTATTATACATGCAATGATAAGTACAATTATATACTTAAAGTATTTATACACCCAGAATCACTTTTATAGATGGTTCCTTTGTAAAAATACAATCTTTAATATTTTAAAGCACTCACCACTGCCTGCAGGTTTCCAAACTAATTTATTCATGTTTCACACTCACAAGTGAAAATTGCATTTTAAAATATGTCATAGGGGCTTCCCTGGTGGCGCAGTGGTTGAGAGTCCGCCTGCCGATGCAGGGGACGCGGGTTCGTGCCCCAGTCCGGGAGGATCCCACATGCCGCGGAGCGGCTGGGCCCGTGAGCCATGGCCGCTGAGCCTGTGCGTCCGGAGCCTGTGCTCCGCGACGGGAGGGGCCACAACAGTGAGAGGCCCGCATACAGCAAAAAATAAAAATTAAAAAAAAAAATAAATAAATAAATAAAAATAAAATATGTCATAGTCCACAATTCTGCAGGAAAGTTTATGCTCCTATTTGTTCTAAGTGTTAGCATTAGATACAACCTGTATAACTCCTGTGTGTCTCCTGAAAGACGAGAATCCATAAGCTAGCAGGCCACCTGTCTGCCTGTCTCTGCAATTCTGGATCAGGCATTTTACCTTCTTTTATTTTTGAAGCTGTCTTCCTCCAAAGGAATATCAAGAAATTAAATTTCTGAGAAGTAGTCAAAGTAAAACCCCTATTTTGTGATGGATGTTTTCTGAAACAGTTTGTCGGCTGTGCTGACAGCTCTACGTGAATTTTTCCCACCTGCTCCTAAAAAGCGCTCCAAGTCCCGGCCCGATCCAACCACTGAACTACTCAAGCTCATGGTTGTCTGCTGATGCACATAAAGTATGGTCTTTAACTAAGTGTGCGTTATTTGCACTGCAGAACTGGGCTAAATTAATATTTTTGTATTTTAACTTATATTCAATATATTTACTCCAGATAAACAGATGTATTATAGCATATTTTGTATTATCATGTTTAAATCTTTCCATCACAACTTACCTCTTTGGCCTCTCACCACTGTGGCCTCCCCTGTTGCTGAGCACAGGCTCCGGACGCGCAGGTTCAGCCGCTCCGCGTCATGTGGAATCTTCCCGGACCGGGGCACGAACCTGCGTCCTCCGCATCGGCAGGCGGACTCTCAACCACTGCGCCACCAGGGAAGCCCCTAACTTACCTCTTAAAACAAGTTTTAAGAGGTTATAGAGTATGTCCAGGCCTACACATTCTGGACTCAGATACTGATTTTCTGGCTCTAAACTCTACGTCCTAGTGCTGTCCCAGCTCTCCTCCTGCTAGTACAGCCTTACCAAACCATTAAAGATGTTGCAGTACATTTTTCTTTAGAGATTTTGCAACTTTTAAAAATTTCATTGGTTCATTGGCCATTATTTGGATAATGTCTCATGGGTGAAATTGATTTTTGGTTCCTTTGTGAAAAAGATGATGGCATTGAAGAGTTGATGGTTGTTTAGCCCCCAAATCCTGGGATTCAGACTGATTTTGTCTAAGCGAGGGGCAGATTGCAGAGGTGGAATGTAAGAGCGCACAGGCAGCAAAATCAACAAAACCGTGACACAGCTCCAGCTCAGGCTCGTTACAGCATGCAGGATGTGACCTCGAGAGGCAAAGAGGAAATCCAGTGAATCATATTGTTCAAACGGTTCGAGGTTTTTTTGTAAATCAAAAAACTAAGTTGCTTGCTTTCTTAACTTCCATCAATTGTAAATGTTTCACTGAGAGTTTCCAGGACGCCTGGAAAGGAAATTGGACCTGAACAATGGGTGGCCAGGGCATTATCTCTCATACCCAACATACTGATAAAAAGGAATAAATCAAACATTTTCTCTCTCCACTCACTTCTTCAGTTTGCCCCTCACACTGTTATTTCCTTCTCAACTAAATATCCAGGTTAAAAAGGCTCTTCCTCCCTAAATCACATTATATGACACATATAGACTATTCTCCCCCAGAAGTATAAGCTTGCTTTCAGAGGTTTCTTATCCTTAAATTATGAGTCATCAAGATGGTTTTAAGCTGTGTGGAAGTTTGTACTGATTTTTTTCAATTTCCATAGGTAATTTCAGTCAGTATTAATAAGAAGAGGAGGGATGCCTTGAGCATCTACCCAGCTAAGTTGTTTCTGTGCATAAAAATTTCAGAAATCCATTCAATTTACTCCAGTTAAATGCCCTGGACTTGTACTTGCAGGTATGGTAGAGTTTCCAGACCAGACCAGTGCTCCCGCTGAGAACAAGTAGGGAAGGTAGAGATTGTAAATTTTCTACTTGAAGGGTCTGGAGGATGGACAGTCAGGCCTAGAAAGAACCACCCCACCACCACACACCCGAGACGCTTTCAGAGGTGGACTGAAAACCCCCAGGTGTCTCCGGGGTTGTTAGCTGACTCTGGGTGTAGGCCCAGAGGTCACAGACACCAGCACAGCTTTTGGTAACCCTGTGGATCTAGGCGACAAAGTTGGAGACTTGAGGGGTCTCAAACACGTGTTTCGCTTCTGCCTTGAAACATCGAAGGTTGAAGCAGAAATGGTGACTGAACAGCGAAGCCCTACTAGCTCTAGGATGTAAGTCTCACCATGCTTAGGAGACAAAGGCCTGCGGGGAGCCCTCTACCAACAGTGAGTGAGAGATGAGACCCCTTCCTGAAGGCCTGAATCACAAGCGAACATCTCCAGTTGCTTTTTCCTGGGGGTTTGCCAGGGACACTGTTTGGGGGAGTTAAAAATTAGCAGAGCCTTGGTGCTTGTGCAGAGCTGGAATAACAAAATTGAAGGTTTGTGGAGCTTTAAAATCATAACAAATCTCCCCTTGAAGAGATTTGTTACATCCTGAAGCTGTTCAGGGAAGCAGCCTAGAGACCTAAGAAGAAAACCTCGGAGAAGCAAAGCAGAAACTCCTGCAGTTTCTAGGTACTGAAGAGACAAAGGCAAATAAAAGGCCTCCAAATCCACGCTCTTGGTGACAGGGACAAGCCAGAGATAAATGCACTTTTACTAAAACTTAAACCCAGCCTTGAGCCAGCTAAATTCATGACTGGATTAAGATAATGAAGCTTCAATCTCTGACTATTAGAGTCAAGTGTTGACCCCCTCTGGTGGAGGATAAGATCATCTGAGGCTTCTCGAATGTCTTGTACACAATGGCTAGCATACAATTAAAGTTCACTGGGTCTATTAAGTGTATCGGTTCTCCATTGACACAATAATGCGATGTGACAAATGGCTGTTCAACTGTACATCCATACAATGTTTACCTAGTCTACAATTCTAGAGTCAGTGAGTTAGACTGACCTCAAAGGAGCAGGTCTTGGAGTCTCTCCTGACTGGAAGTTGGCCAGGTGTTGTCTGATTTGGCTTGAATAATTTCGACGGTTTGGTCAAAATTACTGATCAAATAATTTCGATCCATGAAGCTCATGGCAAAGGCAGATGAGCAGGAGGGGGCCAGAAGAAACGTACAGACACTTTTTCAGGCCTCCGTTGTGCCATTTTGCTAACGTGGCCAGGGCAGCACTGCAAACTCAAAAACTCAAAGTAAATAAATGGACACTAAAACTGAAAAAGAAAATACATATTAGCAACTCATTAAGAACCCACTGGGACCTAGAGATTACCATACTAAGTGAAGTAAGGTAGACAGAGAAAGACAAATATCATATGATGTTGCTCATATGTGGATCTAAATGAACTTATACAAACCAGAAATACAAACTTGTTACCAAAGGGGAAAGGGATAGGGGAGGGATAAATTAGGAGTTTGGGATTAGCAGTTACACACTACTATATATAAAATAGATTAAAAAACAAGGACCTACTGTATAGCATAGGAAACTATACTCAATATTTTGTGATAACCTATAAGGGAAAAGAATCTGAAAAAAATAGCTATATATGTATGTATAAATGAGTCACTTTGCTGTACACCTGAAACTAACACAACACTGAAACAACTATGCTAGCTCTTCGTAGCTAGTAAGTCCCCTCTTGGGCCTCAGCAGACCTGGCTTGGGGCACAGGCCAATGATGGCAAAAGGAAGCTGTTCTCCTTCTCTTCTTGTGAGGTTATTCTTAGGTTTTAAGAAAGATTTTCCCGGGCTTCCCTGGTGGCGCAGTGGTTGAGAGTCCGCCTGCCGATGCAGGGGACGCGGGTTCGTGCCCCGGTCCGGGAGGATCCCACGTGCCGCGGAGCGGCTGGGCCCGTGAGCCATGGCCGCTGCGCCTGCGCGTCCGGAGCCTGTGCTCCGCAACGGGAGAGGCCACAACAGTGAGAGGCCCGCGTACCGCAAAAAAAGAAAAAAAAGATTTTCCCATTGTGTTGCTAAGTTTCTTAAATGGCCTAGAGAGCTTTGCCAGGTTTTGGGAAAAGTGTCCCAGCTTTTGCATTCATTGGTAGCTGTCTGATTGTTTATCTTTGTAGGAGGACAGAGGCTGGGGTCTCTTAGGTTGCCATTTTCGTGATGTCACCCTGGTCAATATGCCTGAAGACATTTTTGAATTTCACAACTGGCGTGGAGGGCGTGCCACTGATATCTAGTGGGTAGATACCAAGAATTTTGCTAAACATTCTATTGTGCATAGGGCAGTCCCCACAACGAGTAATGAACTAGCTTGAAACGGCGATATTGCCAAAGCTGACAAACCCTCATCTAAGCCCTTTCTTCCCTCTTCCTTTGCTGCCACCTGCCAGTCAACGTACTCGCCTCTCTCATGAAGCCCCGCCAGGTGTACGCACGTGTGTGTTCAAAGGGAGGACGGGCACATGCATATCTATCGGTCAGTTTGTGAGTGTATCTATTTTGAGAGGTTATTCTAGAAGGATCAAATTTAATCACGTTTATTTCAGCATTTCATCATATGTATTTTTGCATAAAGAGAGTAGTAACTGGAAAAGTTTATTATTTAATGTTTGGATTGCTTCTAGAAATCATATAAATCCTATCGCCCGTTACCAAAGCTCACTAAATTATCTGGCCGTAGCCCTGTCGTTTTTCTCATTTGTTTGTTATGAATGTTGTCAGAGCTTTGCATCACTCATTGGTAAATATACGTTGTTCGAGGTCAATGTGTTCATTCAAGCCGACGTGAAAAGGAAGACACTTGCTCCTGCGAGAAAGATACTGTCGTTTGCATTCCCTTCTGAGGTCACGTGCCTCTGTGGCAAGTTAGTTACCTGTAATTTTGACAAATATACTTTTCATAAATGGTAGCTACAAAGCGTCCCCTAGTATTGTCTATAGAGAGGTTCATCCATTTGAAAACTGTCACCTAGCTCTTAAACGTATCTTCATCTGAGAGAAAAAAATGATGCTAAAATTACAATACCCCACGTCAGTTAGAAAGTAAGGCACAAGGAAGAGGCACTTAAGGATTCTATCAGCACCTCCACAAATAAATTTTCCTAAAGCAGAAACTAGCTCTGCCTTTAGTTACATTTTGCAACTGGCAACCTCCCTGACCTTCATCTCTTGGCTCGCCCTCGGGATCTAGCCTCTTCCAAGGAGCCCCGGTAAGAGTGCCAGGGATGCTTAAGGAGCCAGCTTTTCTCTGGGCCATGACCAAGAGCTGTCAGTCTCCAGCTCCGGGCTACACCCCCCGCCCCCCAGAGAGGACCACTGTGCCGCAGGCTTCCCTTTGGCATGCGAATCACGGTGACATCAGAAAGAGGTAGGGCTGGAACCAACTGAGAGCTTTTCGCTTGGGTTGTTTCCCCACGGAAGGAAAGAATCTATGGTGCTGTTTTTATCTTGAGAAACTCTTGGGTTGAAAAATGAATGCAGGAGGGCAGATTTGGATTATAACATATATGAGACTTATTTTACTCTCTCTTCCTCTTTGGGAATAAAAAGTGACCTTTCCCAAAGAGGGAAGGCCTTGTCAATGACCAGAATAACATTCTCCCAGAATATCTATCCAGTGCCTAGAATGATAGATTTTATCAAATCACTAACAAGAATATACTGCATACTTATATTCAAGAAAATAAGTATCCTGACGTGGTTCCGGCCTTCAATGACTTTTGAGTCTGCTAGAAAGATCAAGACTAACTCTTAAAACAGCAAGCAATGCCAGAAAGTGTATAATAAATCACTCAATTGGAAGGCAGAGCTTAAAAGGCTATAAGAAGTACAGAGACGAATGACTAAAGAAAACACTAAGTTTAATTTGTAAACTTTACAGTTCCTCAGAATTGAGGAACTGATTTAAATTCTGCTTTCTTAACCAAGAGAAGATGTGCTGTTTATGTTTCTTCTAAATGATGTCAAAACATTCAGGTGAAGAGGTACAATGATTTCGTATATTATCTAGGTTTTGCTAAATATCGTTTTTGTCTGGAGTCACGAACAGCAATGTGTATAGGGGCTAGGAATGTGGTGTATGTTAGTGAAGTGAGTTGGTAAGGTATCATCAAGCTGGTTAGGGACCATCCCTGCTGCAATCTGTAAATCCCTGGCCCTTCCAAGGAGGTGCTGGGAATGCAAACACAATGTTGGCATGCTGTGTCCTATCTGAGGGAAATCTGAAAACCCAGGTATCTTTGACTGTAAAATCTCCCAATGTGTGAACATGAGCAACAAATAAAAAGATTTTTTAAATGTATTGATACTATGGACCAAGTAGAACACATCTATATATGTGATTATACATAAATCTGTTTATTCATCATTTACCTTTTTATCTGTTTCTCTATCTATCTATCTATCTAACTTCCTTTGGCAAGATCATTGTAAGGTATGGGACCAAAACATCTTCTGCTGCCCCAGATTAGTGTAAAATAAGAACTGAAAATTTTGGGTTTCCTTTTAATAACTTTTTTTTCTGATAACAAGTGAATTAGCCATGGAAAATTTAGAACATTTTAAAAAATCACACTGAAAGTAACTACAATGACCTGTAACGCCACCTCCAACATTACTAAGTGTTTAAACTCTGCATCATTGAATTCATCTACGATCAGGAACAGGGTGGAGAGCTGATACTGACGGCAGCTTGCGACATACCTTTGGTACCTGGGTTGGGGCAGGGACATGTGAAGGAACCTAACTTCCTGTATTCTCCTTACAGTTTTGGAGGTCTGTGCTGCAGTCATTCAGATATGTTTTGAAAGGGCAAACTATGAACACACAGGTGAGCCCCCGCACCTGTGGACTGTAGAAACAGCCATGGTTATTTCTTTAGTTTGTAGTGCTTGGAAACCTTGAATTCGTTTGTCAAGGGATAGATACATTTTAAGTCTTCTGTTAAGTACAGCAGGTGACCAGACTGATAGCATGAAACTGTAATTACGGTTGGCCCTCCTTATCCCCAGATTCTGCATTTATGGATTCAACCAGTGGCAGATCAAAAATATTCAGAAAAAAATTTTCCAGAGTGTTCGAAAAAGCATAACTTGACTTTGCCACTCACCACTACCTAGTCACATAGCATTTACATTGTATTAGGTATTATAAGAAACCTAGAAATGATGTAAAGTATACAAGAGGATGTGTGTAAGGTTATATGCAAATACTGTGCCATTTTATATAAGGGACTTGAGCATCCCCAGATTTTGGTGTGGGGGTGTCCTGGAATCAATCCCCCCATGGTACTCAGGGACCACTATGCTCTCATTTTCCTAAAGCCTCAAAAAAATTGGCTACTAGTGTGTGTGGCCAATTGCATTTTCCAAAAATGTTTGCAAAATCTCTCCTGTCACCCATAATCTTCTGACAATGTGACTTTGACACTAGTCCCCAGCAAGAAGTAAAGTCTTTGTTCCCTCTCTGCATAGGGGTGGAATCTTGACTGGCAAAAGTGATGCAATGTGATTTCTAAGGCCAGGTCATCAAAAAAGAGAATTTCCATCTGACTTCTCTTAGACACTTGCTTTTGGAAATGAGCTGCCTTTTTGTGAGGAAATCAGACACACGAAGAGGTCATCTCTAGATATGTGGTTGACATTCAATCTGAGGTCACCCAAGGAACTGAGTCTTCCCAGCTGAGCTCCCAGACTCTGTGGGGCAGAGACAAGTTGTGTCTGTTGGTGTTTTTTCTGAACTGCTGACCCACAGAATGCATGAACGTAATAAAGTGATGGTTCCTTTATGCCACTCAATTTGGGGTGGATTTTTATCAGCAATAGCTGCCTAGAACATTGTGCGTGTGCTTAAATTCTTCAGCACTTTGAAAGGTAGAACATGGTATGTTATTATTGCTTAAACTGCATTTTCTTAATGGCCTGTTAGGCTAGTTTTCTTTCCTCCTTCCTTCCTTTTTCTTTTTTTCTTTCTTTCTTTCCATTTGTATTGCTTTCGAGAATTACTTTGTCACTAAGCACTGAAATTTTGGAAAGAATTACATTCTACATCCCCACTGATTCACCAATGCCACACATGCACTTCTACTAATAATATCATCCGTGGAATAATACATAATCATAATACGTAACAAGAGAGGGGATGATACCTACATGCAGCGCAAAGAAACAACTTAGATTCATCCTATGTCTCTCACTTTGCTCCACAATGAACGACGTCAAGCACTTTCCTTATGACTTATACACTTTCTGACTTCACTCAGAGAAGCCATGGCAGAGGGCACATTCTCTACCACCGCTGAGTATCCCTTGAGCAGGATGGAGGCTGGCAAAAGACTACGGATTGTGTTGTCTCCGTTTGTGATAATATTATCCTGATATTTCAGATGTTGGAATCTTCCCTTTTAGTAGCTGATCTTAGTCTTAAAGTGGATGCTTTGCTACCTCAGTTTTCCTACTAGATCTTTCAGAGAAAAATGATAAGGTGGGAGAGATACGGGGTCTGAGTCTCATTTATTTTTGAGTCATAGGGATAAAACTGAAATGTTGTATAAGATCTGACATATCTTCAGCATAGCACCATGAATCCATGAGCAACTTCAAAGGTGGAAAGGATCCTGGGAGGGAGTCAGGTGGAGCAAAGGTATAAAATTCACAGGATGACATCCTTCACCGACCCAGGCAAGATTCTGTGTTTGCTATACTGATCCTGATGACAAAATGTGTGTATTTTCATTTGAATATTTTTCAAGTGTGGCTTCGTGCTTCTTGTATGAACGGCTATCTGAGGATGTTTTAGGTCGGTTGTGTTTGAGGATCTTTCAGTGCACAGAGCCAGGATCCTGTCCCTAATCCCCACGTAAGGGATCCTTCTCTTCCGTGGAACATAAGCTCCAGGACAGAAGACACCTTATGTGATTGTTCACTGGGGCATCACCGGCCTCTAGGACAATGTTTATACATAATAGACAGACAATAATTATTTAAATGAATAAATATTATTCCAGACCATTCCTGCAGTGTCTGGACCAATGTGATTGTTCACTGGGGCATCACCAGCCTCTAGGACAATGTTTATACATAATAGACAGACAATAATTATTTAAATGAATAAATATTATTCCAGACCATTCCTGCAGTGTCTGGACCAATAGAGAGCCTATTCAGTTAGATAAACCAAGAAAAAGTTAATAAGATTAAATAAAGTCTTCTCTAAACAGTTTAACACTTAGATGGATCTGTTGAGTATTGGCTGTGTAGACCCTCGGCCCACATATTTGGATTCCCTTCTTCATGTTCACCTATGGTGTCACTCTGGAATATCCCTAAACCCCAGAAATCTCACTGAAAAACATGATGACACAGGATTATCGTATTTTATTAGGTAACCAGGGAATTCTTTTTTGTATGCTTGAAAAGAGTTCACGTTGAAAGAATTTCTTCTCGATTCTCCTTGGGACTAGTCAGTTAAAGAAACTCCATTATGTCACTAAGCAATATTTTGAAAGGAAAAGGAGAAAGAGATCCAAAAGTTCATGATAATCCCGTGTTGTGAGCCATAAAGCATATGTACATAAGTACATGTTGCTCCTCCCCGCAAATGTATTTTTAATCCTACCAACCTGAAGTTACTATAGATTTGGGGGCTCTTTTAAAACAACACAGAATTAAGACTACAAAAGTAGGTATAAAGTCAATACTTATTTAAAATGTAAAAAAAAAAAAATCACAAGTTATAAGTTTATGAAAGCTTATGAACATAAAATCTAGAAAAGCAGCATGTTTCTATTTTCTAATTGAAACATTTTCATTGAAACAATTTTCCCCCATATGTTTTTGGCTGTGTACCCTTTGATTGCTGATTGCTGTTATTTCCATAGTATTTTCTATCAGTGTAGAAAGATGAATTAGTCTTCCTCCTGGCACAGCTGATCAAAACGTGTTTCTTGTTTCTCACTGTTTAGAAAAGATTTATTTCAGCTGTGCAACTTGTTAATGGTAATGTAAAGTGAATTTTTAGGATTGCTGTCAAGTTTAGGAAAAACTCTACTAAGTTTATTTAATTTATGAGCTGCAAGGTTTGGAAGACAAGCTTCTGTCTATGTACATTTCAAATCTGTTTCTGGTACGTGTGACCTACTTTAGGGCTGTGTACCCGGGGCACTGGTGGGCCTGTTCTAGTGCACGCTGACCTACATCCTTTGTGTAACAGTGACAGGTGAATTGGCAGAGCAGACAGGAAGGTTATTACTAGGACTCATTTCTAAACCAGGAGAGCTAGTAGACACTTAAGTATACGCAACAGTAACTGTGAACCGTGTAAACATATCACTAAACCTAAAATTAAATCTCCAATTCAACTTCTCCTTAGATCCCCAAAATGTCTAGGGTGACTTTAGGGCAAATGTGATAGAAAGCATGGTGAAGTGGAAGGATGCAATGCACTTTACCAATAGCACTAAAAATATGTTTTTGGGGGAGGAAAAATAACAAACCTCCTCTCTCTATTGGATCGCCTATGTTCTAATTCTGACTCTACCATTTATTAGGTGTGTAACCTAAGGTAAATTATCTTTCTGTGCCTCGGTTTAATATTACTGCCCACCTCATAAATTATGATAATTAAGTGATTTAATGGATATAAAACAGTGGCTGGCATAGAGGAGTAGTGACAAAATGTTCTGTGTTTTTATTGTACTAAACACTGAGAACGCAAAGATAAAATAACAACTCAAAGGCTAAGTCTCAGAAAAATAAAAGGGGTACTGGATATAATTACTGGTCTGTATTACTTGGCTTAAAATACTTTGTTCTTGGTTCACAAGTCATATAAGAAAGATGTTTGAAAAAATAAGGCAAGAAAGTGGAAAAGAAGGTGATGTTCACCACCGAGGCGACCTGCTCTGGTGTGACTGTTTGGACTTGAATCTTATACTTTATTCACGGTTTGCTGTTGACGAGGACAAGCAGCAGGGAAAGGGCAAGAGGGTGAGTTAATGATGCCTCTTTCCCATAAAATTTACCCTAAGTGCATCCAACATAGAGAATTGAAACGAAAGTGTTAATGAGATTTTGCCAAATGTTGAGTCTCTTGGGATCCCGTGTTTATAAGCAGTGCTTAACTTCTCCCCCAAAGACCATTATTGCAGACACACAGAAAAGGTGGCTTTGAAACGGTAGCAGAAAACAAAAAACAAGAAACCGGGAAAAGATCTTCACGTTTCAACCCAAGGAATGGGACCTACATGTCTAATTTAGATATGACTTGTTTCCCCGGTATTGAAAAACAAACCCCTAAAGTTTCTTCCTTCCCTCCTTCCTCCCTCCCTCCCTACATCCTTCCTTTCGTCTCCCCCCCTTCCTTCCTTCTTTCTAATCCACCTCCCCAGGAGAGGAAGGTGTACAGAAAGAGGCATCACTGAGAGAGAGTACAGAAAAGATAAGGACAAATGAAAGGGGAATAGTGGGAGCTTTTGCTAAGAAATTTACTCCTATTACTTTTCAGAGAAAATAGTCAGAAAAGCAAACTTTAAGATGCCATGTTTGCTAGACTTCGTGCCTCATAAGATGTTTCCAAATGGCATAAAATTATTCAAGAGCCATTTGAATCGCAGGGGTCCATACAGAGTAGCCCTGCATGTTTTCACATGTGTTTATACTTTGAACTTTCAGTAGCCTGTATTTATTCAATAGATGGCCAAGCTGTGAGAGGATCAAACAGCCTCCTGACAAGAGAGCTGCTCATTTTGTGCAGGGAAACCATCAAGGAGTCCTCTCTGCTGGTAAATACATGATGTGCCAGCACTGTCCCCAGGGAACTGAACTTCAAGAAGCCAAAGGGAGGAAAGAGAGGGACCAGAAGATGCAGCTGAACCCCAGAAGTCTTAGTGACAGAAAAAGGTATAACAAATTTTGACTAAGGGCTCAAAAATGACAATTAAAATTGTCTCCTAATCGTGTGTATTTTTCTTAAAGAATACTTTATATCTAGAACACAAGATGGGAAATCATAAATAATACACCATGAATGTTTCTTTTAAGTAAAGGCTAGCATTTCCAAAATGACATTTCTATTCTCTTTTATTAAATCTCCCTTAGAAAAGAAGTACACACAGTGACCAATGACAGCATGATGGGACCCCTGGCTTCATTTGAAAAGGCCATCGGCTCAGAGTCTGGTCTAAGGTGGCTGGGCCTGCATGGTGGGCCAGCTTCTTCTGCCCATCCTGCAAAAAATAAACAAGTGAGTCTATATCAAACTGAAAAGCTTCTGCACAGCAAAGGAAACCATCAACAAAGTGAAAAGGGAACCTATGAAATGGAAGAAAATATTTACAAACCACATACCTGATAAGAGGCCAATATCCAAAATATACAAGGAACTCATACAACTCAATTACAATAAACAAATAACTCAATTAAAAATAAACAAGGGACCTGAACAGGCAGCTTTCCAAAGAAGACATACAGATGGCCAACATGTACATGAAAGGGTGCTCAACATCACTAATTATTAGGGAAATGAAAATCAAGGCCACAATGAGACATCACCTCACGCCTATTAGGCTATCTATTATCAAAAATCAAGAGATAACAAATGCTGCTGAGGATAAATGGAGAAAAGGGAACCCTTGTACAATGTTGGTGGGAAAGTAAAATAGTACAACCACTATGGAAAATAGTACAGAGATTCTTCAAGAAATTAAAAATAGAACTACCATATGATCCAGACATTCCACTTTGGACATATATTTGATGGAAAGGAAATCACTGTCTCAAGAGGTATCTCTATTCCCATGTTCGTTTGCAGCATTACTCACAATAGCTGAGGTATGGAAACAACTAAGTGTTGATGGACGACTGGATAAAGAAAATGTGATGTCTACACACAAGTAAATACCTTCAACCTTAAAAAGAAGGAAATTCTACAATTTACTGAATTCATTTAGGAGATTCTTTTATCATGAGATTGAACTTCCCTTGCCATCTGACATGTTTCAGATTTATCACCATAAGTTGTTCTTTTTTTTTTTTACATGTACATGAAATATTTTTATTGTTGTTAGTTTTACAAAAACAGGGTCATATTCACACTTTTCTGCATCTTGCTTTTATTTCTTTTTTTTGAATTTTATTTATTTTTTTATACAGCAGGTTCTTATTTGTCATCCATTTTATACACGTCAGTGTATGCATGTCAACCCCAATCTCCCAATTCATCACACCCCCACTCCCCAACCCCCGCTGCTTTCCTCCCTTAGTGTATATACGTTTGTTCTCTACATCTGTGTCTCTATTTCTACCCTGCAAACCGGTTCATCAGTACCATTTTTCTAGGTTCCACATATATGCATTAATATATATTTGTTTTTCTCTTTCTGACTTACTTCACTCTGTATGACGGTCTCTAGATTCATCCACATCTCTACAAATGACCCAATTTTGTTCCTTTTTATGGCTGAGTAATATTCCATTGTATATATGTACCACTTCTTATCCAGTTGTCTGTCAATGGGCATTTAGGTTGCTTCCATGACCTGGCTATTGTAAATAGTGCTGCAATGAACATTGGGGTACACGTGTCTTTTTCTTTTCTTTTTTTTTTTTTTTGCGGTACGCAGGCCTCTCACTTTTGTGGCCTCTCCTGTTTGGAGTACAGGCTCCAGACGTGCAGACTCAGCGGCCATGGCTCACAGGCCCAGCCACTCCGCGGCATGTGGGATCCTCCCGGACCGGGGCACACACCCGTGTCCCCTGCATCGGCAGGCAGACTCTCAACCACTGTGCCACCAGGGAAGCCCTACATGTGTCTTTTTGAATTATGGTTTTTCTGGGTATATGCCCAGTAGTGGAATTGCTGGATCATATGGTAATTCTATTTTTAGTTTTTTAAGGAACATCCATACTGTTCTCTATGGTGGCTGTATCAATTTACATTCCTACCAACAGTGCAAGAGGGTTTTCTTTTCTCCACACCCTCTCCAGCATTTGTTGTTTGTAGATTTTCTGATGATGCCCATTCTAACTGGTGTGAGGTGATACCTCGTTGTAGTTTTGATTTGCATTTCTCTAATAATTAGTGATGTTGAGCAGATTTTCATGTGCTTCTTGGCCATCTGTATGTCTTCTTTGGAGAAATGTCTATTTAGATCTTCTGCCCATTTTTGGATTGGGTTGTTTGTTTTTTAAATATTGATCTGCATGAGCTGTTTATATATTTTGGAGCTTAATCCTTTGTCCATTGATTCGTTTGAAAATATTTTCTCCCATTCTGAGGGTTGTCTTTTCATCTTGTTTATGGTTTCCTTTGCTGTGCAAAAGCTTTGAAGTTTCATTAGGTCCCATTTGTTTATTTTTGTTTTTATTTCCATTATTCTAGGAGGTGGATCAAAAAAGATCTTGCTGTAATTTATGGCAAACAGTGTTCTTCCTATATTTTCCTCTAAGAGTTTTATAGTGTCTGGTCTTACATTTAGGTCTCTAATCCATTTTGAGTTTATTTTTATGTATGGTATTAGGGAGTGTTCTAATTTCATTCTTTTACATGTAGCTGTCCAGTTTCCCAGCACCATTTACTGAAGAGACTGTCTTTTCTCCATTGTATATCCTTGCCTCCTTTGTCATAGATTAGTTGACCATAGGTGCATGGGTTTATCTCTGGGCTTTCTATCCTGTTCCATTGATCTACATTTCTGTTTTTGTGCCAGTACCATATTGTCTTGATTACTGTAGCTTTGTAGTATAGTCTGAAGTCAGAGAGTCTGATTCCCCCAGCTCCGTTTTTTTCCCTCAAGACTGTTTTGGCCATTCGAGGTCTTTTGTGTCTCCATATAAATTTTAAGATTTTTTTGCTCTAGTTCTGTAAAAAATGCCATTGTTAATTTGATAGAGATTGCATTGAATCTGTAGATTGCTTTGGGTAGTATAGTAATTTTCACAATATTGATTCTTCCAATCCAAGAACATGGTATATCTTTCCATCTGTTGGTATCATCTTTAATTTCTTTCATCAGTGTCTTATAGTTTTCTGCATACAGGTCTTTTGTCTCCCTAGGTAGGTTTATTCCTAGGTATTTTATTCTTTTTGTTGCAATGGTAAATGGGAGTGTTTCCTTAATTTCTCTGTCAGATTTTTCATCATTAGTGTATAGGAATGCAAGAGATTGAAATCATTCCCTGTTCAAAAAAGAAAGAGTTATTTCTGAAATTGATACAGTTCTTTTCATTTGAAAGTGATGGATTTAATTCCTTACTGATAAGAAAAGACATGGAATTTCAGCTCAATGGAGGGCAGAGGCAGTTGGAGAGGTGTGGACATCTTGGACTGTCCAAAGAACTGTCAAGGAGGCATTAATGTCAACATACAGTGAATTCAAGTTTGAAGAAAAATTCCATTAAAACAGTGCTACATGGAATAAACTAATTTGACACAGGTTGGACAATATTCAAAACAAAGTTATATATTGTAATACTGAATCACACCCACTCTAACACCAAATTCTCAGACACCTCAGGCTGAACAAGGCAGCCCAGGGCTGAGCATGTACTTGGGCTTGTGGAAAAGCTGTGCACATCCAACGGGTATTCTGTTCTCTAGATGCTCAGTAAACGCCAGCCCACTGACAGGGCATGCTCTCTGTGTGACCAATTCGGCCTGCAGGGGATTCAGAATAAGCCATTGTTCATCTATTTCTAATGCTATTCAATCCCGCAAGGCCTCAGAAAGAGGCTTGGCCATCCCCTGGGCAGATGGGTTAAGCACCTCATTAGTGGTTCCTTCCTGGGTTACACATTGGCTTCATCAGAAAACAGATTTGAAGTGACTAATTTATTACCCGGAGATGATTTGCTCACCTTCCTCATGACCACGGTCAAGACAGCTGCTCACAAACCACACACACACACACACACACACACACACATACCCTTGTTCACCATGCAGTTTGGTAAAGTTTTAAAATTTGATTATGCCAGGACTTAAAGAGAAAATAGTAACACATAAACTGTTGTTAGGATTATAAGCGGGAAGGGAGAGACACAAGTATGAAAAGACATATGCATCAAAGTGGTCTGTGCAGCTTGTTTGAAATGTCAGTAAAAGTTAAAGCAAATGAAGTAGAGAAATGCTTCCATAACTGATAGTATATTCTAGAATATTCTGTCAGTAGACGACTGTGATGCATGTTTTAAAAGGAACAAAGCAGGTATACACACACACACACACCTTGGGGATACATTAGGTGAGGGAAGAGCAAGTTGTTGAACATACTTAGTAAAGCTTGGGCTCCTCTGTGACATGTACCATGTCGGGGGACATGGGGGGAGGGTGGACACTCATCCCAGCTTACAGAATTTCTGGCTGACAGCACATACCTCCGGGGAAGGAAACTGAGCGTGAAGGCTTTTAATTTTCATTTTGTCTTCATCTGCACTTTTCTAATATTTTACATACATGGATATTACTGTGACAAATTGGGCTCCGTCTGGTATAAGATACACCTGGGTTTTCACTGGGCTTTCTTGCTAAATATGCGGCTTAGGGAAAGTAAGTTAAACGATCTGTGCTTCCAATTCTTCATCCATATGATGAAGTCAGTTAGAACGTCTGTCTCGTAAGATTGTTGTGAGTCTTAAATGAAAGAAGGTATGTGGAATGTTTAGCAGTATACTATACATTCAATGATAGAAACTAATGTATGATTTTTATCAAAAGGTGGTGTCACAAGGGAATTCCCTGGCAGTCCAATGGTTAGGAATCCGTGCTCTCCCTGCCGAGGGCCCGGGTTCGATCCCTGGTCGGGGAACTAGGATCCCACAGGCCGCATGGCATGGCCAAAAAAAAAAAAAAAAAAAATGGCATCACGAAAATGAGTGAGTACAGACAAAGCACCCATCACCTTGAATAGAGTATCTCCTTGGTAATAAAAAACACTCTAATTATGATTATTAATATTTAATATAATAAATTAATAACAATATAATGGAGGAAAGGACTACTTAGTGTTATGTCACCCAAAGTCACATGGCTAGGGGCTTCCCTGGTGGCGCAGTGGTTGAGAATCCGCCTGCCGATGCAGGAGACACGGGTTCGTGCCCTGGTCCGGGAAGATCCCACATGCCGCGGAGCAACTAAGCCCGTGAGCCATAGCCGCTAGGCCTGTGCGTCCGGAGCCTGTGCCCCGCAACGGGAGAGGCCACAACAGTGAGAGGCCCGCATACCGCAAAAAAAAAAAAAAAAAAGTCACATGGCTAGTGACAGAACCAGGACTGAAACCAGGGTGTGATTAACCCAATGCCTGTCTCGTGAGCACCTAAGGCCTCGTTTCCTCTATCACAAAGTGCTGTCCCCCAAGGGACAAGAACGACACACAAGACTGTAAAATAAGACAAACACAAAATGAATACAACTGAAAACAAGCAGCCCAGGTGTTTCAGGAAGAGAAAGTCAAGTATGCATAAGCAGAGATAAAAATATGATTATGTTTTAGGAAGCATGCCTGCAGTGAGTAAAAGTCTCCTTATTAGGAGGACTCCCAGTGGGTCAGGGGGAAGGGTCACTCCCCCAGCCACCCAAAGCGACTCTCAGGAAAGGCCCAGGAGCCTCTCCAGGAGCCGCAATCCATACCGGATCCCCATTCACTGGCTGAGGCTGTATTTTGGTCGGTTTCCGATGATTGCAGAATAATCAAGCAAATTATTCTGGAACAAATTACTTCAATCCAACAATATAACATGACTTTGGAGAATGGCCATCCACCTTTCTGAACTGCCCTGTAGTTGTATTCACATTTCTTTGTGGGGTGTTTTCCCCACTGACCGGGTGGGATCTGTGTTTTATTTTCCATGTAGTCACAGAACCTGGCCAGTGCCTGGCCAATGCCTGTAGCCCATACAAAGCAAAGGTTTAATTGATGAATAAACTGATGAATTAGTAAATAGATCTGTAAAGGCAGTAAAAAAAAAATAAAAAATAGAATAAGCAAAGGTTGAAGTTATGTTTGCTAAGCAACGTGAAGAAATAAAGTATTCGTAGGACAGTTTCATGTTAGTGGAGATCTTTCACGCATCACAAGGAGTTAACGAAGAGGCTTTTTGTGGGAAAGCGTGAGCAGGCCGATTGAGGTGACCCAGGGGGTCGTATCTGGGTAAACACGCTTTCTTCAAGTAATTTAAAAGGGAGAACGAAAACCACGCTTTTAGGATGAGTATTTTCTTTTCATACAACAAGAAAATATAACTTGGCTTACAGTCAGAATTTATCACCACTTTGCCTTGTCCATTATTCCTGCAAAATAGGAAACTGAACTGGCAGAATGTCTCCACTGAGGCTAGGAAAGAAAAATCCGACTCCATCAAATCAGTCCAGAGATACACTGTCCACTACAGCAGTTTGTAAGACAGGATTATACCGGCGGGGTTGTCGTGGGTGGAAGTGGTGCAGAGATCATCCGTAGCAGAACAGCAATACGTATCCACATGGAATGCTGTGGGAATCTATCAGCAATTTCTGCAATTAGAGCTGGAGCCTTGGAGCTTAGCTCTGAACCTGCCCGCCAGGGAGCAGTATCAGTACTGGCTAAATGAATGACTGAGCTGCTCTAAACACCCCTGACGCGCAGAGCGTGAGATGTGTTCAGACTTTAACCCAAGGCAGCTGATGCTGGATAAGCAAACGTGTGATTGTCAGCACACACATCAGCAAACACAACTGTACCAGGTGCCCAGAGCAGACAGAAGGTTTCACGATGTTCCAGAACTCAAGGTATCACCAGTTGTATGTTGAACATAAAGTGATGCAAGTGTTAAACTAGCATGTAGGATTATCACTTTTATAATATTACCCTTTCTACTATGAATACATGAGGCATTTATCCATGTATATCCCCAGATGGTTTTCTGCAGTTAATTCAATATCAGAAATTCTGAGTTACATTAATCTTCTAAAGAAGCTATTTCAGACCATTTGGAATTGATATGGAGATCTATATCTCCATAATGCAAAAACATATAAATTCATCAAATATTCATGATCATAGAAAACTTAGAACTGTATATGTGGGATTAGACACTGAAATAGTCAAATCCCAAGGGTCTGTAGTGTTAATGCTTCCATTTAAGAGGAAATACGACATTAAATTTTAAATAAATTAGAGATTTGCAGTGCTTCTCTTCAGGACGAGATAGCCTTATCTTTCATCAAAAGTGTCTTATTCTAAGTGGATACTTTATGAAAGAGAAAACATTAAAATATTTAATATATTCTACTGGACAGAATTTTGGTTAAGATTGAACTTAAGCTCTGGGGAAAATAGACTGATAAATTTGATCACATAAAAACTCAAGGGAAGTGCATAGACAAAATACAACAAAACACAGAACAAAGCAAAAGAAACCAAAAAACCCACACTTCAAAACAAAGACTGTGGGCTTCCCTGGTGGCACAGTGGTTGAGAGTCCGCCTGCCAATGCAGGGGACGCGGGTTCGTGCCCCGGTCTGGGAGGATCCCATATGCCGCCTAGCGGCTGGGCCCATGAGCCATGGCCACTGAGCCTAATAGAAAAACTCGCAGAGATCAGAACAAATAATTTTCCAGAGAAACAGCACAACATCTGTGAACATGTAAAACAGATGTTCAATCTCTTTTAAAAGTTTAATGCATACTGAAACTACAATGAGATATAATTTCTCACCTATCAAAATCACAAGCTTAAATGTTTGCTAGCAAAGAATGCTGGTATGACTGAAGGAAAACATACGCTTCCATTGCCGGTAGTGTTACAGAATGTTAAAATCCTTATGAAAGAGAATATCTTTCAAAATTACCAAAGACTTTACTCCATGGTCCAGCAATCCTACTCAGGGACTTTATCCTAAATGTATAAGCTGCAAACGTGAAATAGCATTGGTACAAGACTGTCGTGGCAGCATGGTTTGTAATCACAAAATATTGTAAAGAATTGTCCTTCTCTAGGAAATCACTTAAACTATAGGACTTCCACACACAGGAATGGAAGTTCTGAATATCTGAACATATATTCCACTGAAGTTCTCTATATACTTTTATGGAAATTTCTACAGGAACTGCAAGGTGTCTAAAATCAATATAGTAGGCTACTATTGATGAAAAGCAGGTAGAAAATAAGTAGACACAATCATGTGTATTTATATTTATACAAAGAAAAAACTGAAAAAGTACACGCAAAACTAGTAAATGTCATTTCTTATTAGGGCAGGAGGTATAATGAGAGGGGCGGAGATAAAAATGGAAGGAAAGGTTTTCAAAATATACCTTTCCCTATAGTTTTCTCTATGGAGAACATGCAAATACGACCTCTTCAAAAATAAAATTCACATCAAAAGCTAAAGTAGAATATACATTTTGTTTGTTTGTTTTTCTCGTTTTTGTGTTTTTAAGAGGAGCTTTATTGAGCTATAATTGATGTATGATAAATTACACTTAAAGTATACACTTTAATAAGTTCTACTACATGTATACACTTGAGAAACCATCATCATACTCAAGATAATGGATAAAGTGTCCTTAGGCTCTGATGCTGTCTCCACCCTCTGGAAACCAACCATCTGCCTCTGTTACATAGATTAGTCTGCTTTTTCTAGAGTTGTTGTGGTTTTTTTTTTTAACATCTTTATTGGAGTATAATTGCTTTACAATGGTGTCTTAGTTTCTGCTTTATAACAAAGTGAATTAGTTATACATATACATATGTCCCCATATCTCTTCCCTCTTG
Source organism: Kogia breviceps (assembly GCF_026419965.1). Taxonomy (NCBI): domain Eukaryota; kingdom Metazoa; phylum Chordata; class Mammalia; order Artiodactyla; family Physeteridae; genus Kogia; species Kogia breviceps. The sequence continues at coordinate 179,349,057 of NC_081312.1, read as the reverse complement.
CATCTCCTTCCCTCCCACCCTCCTATGCCACCCTTCTAGGTGGTCACAAAGCACCGAGCTGAACTCCCTGTGCTATGCGTCTGCTTCCCACTAGCTATTTTATGTTTGGTAGTGTATATATGTCCATGCCACTCTCCCACTTTGTCCCAGCTTACCCTTCCCCCTCCCCGTGTCCTCAAGTCCATTCTCTAGTAGGTCTACGTCTTTATTCCCGTCTTGCCCCTAGGTTCTTCATGACCATTTCTTTTTTTTAGATTCCATATATATGTGTTAGCATACGGTATTTGTTTTTCTGACTTACTTCACTCTGTATGACAGACTCTAGGTCCATCCCATGAAAGAATGCTCAACATCATTAATCATTAGAGAAATGCAAATCAAAACTACAATGAGATACCATCTCACACTGGTCAGAATGGCCATCGTCAAAAACTCTACAAACGATAAATTCTGGAGAGGGGTGGAGAAAAGGGAACCCTCTTGCGCTGTTGGTGGGAATGTAACTTGATACAGCCACTATGGAGAACAGTATGGAGGTTCCTTAAAAAACTAAAAACAGAACTACCATACGACCCAGCAATCCCACTACTGGGCATATACCCAGAGAAAACCATAATTCAAAAAGAGTCATGTACCACAATGTTCATTGCAGCTCTATTTACAATAGCCAGGACATGGAATAGTATAGGAAAAGGAAAGGAAAAATTTTTAAGGAAATTTTAAAGGAAAAATCAGAAAGCACCAACTTTCTGTAGGTTAATTCCACACATTGGTCCATCTCCATATCAAGACTTTCCATGATGGTATTTCCTGGATGAATCTTTTTGCCATATATCACACTATCCACCTATATAGATAAGAGAGAATATGAATGGTTCTTCTGGTTAAATTGTGAAAGTTGTGTAGCCAATAGGCGTTGTGTCATTTATAACTATTCCTATGATCCTGAATCAAACCGCATAGAGTGTATGACCGTTACTTCTAGTTGGAGAATTATATGCGTGTGTGTGTTCATTGTTGTGTCTTTGGCTGGTGAGATGGTGATTTGATTTTCTACTTGATTCTTGAGGAGACTTTTAAGTTGTCTACTGTAGGGGTGTATTAAATGTATAATCGGAAAAAATCAATAACAGTTGCCGTCAAGATTTTATTTCACTGCCAACAAACCCAGTTCAAAGAAAGACCACTAATAGATAGTAAGGGCAATTAAAATGAGAGTCAGTGATACTTGGATGGGGGTGTATTGAGGACCCTGTGAAGCTTGGCTCTCACGTGGTGCAGGAGGTGGCATGCTTCCCTAACAACCTCCAGAGGCCAGCGCACCCAGTTAAAATGCAGGATTGTTTTTAAAATCAGAGAGATTTCCCAGAAACAACAAATACTCCGGGCCCACCAGTCAAGGCTGAATTCTGAGTCCACTATTGTACTCCTTGCTAATGATATAGGCTGCCCATTTCCTTAACAAGCTGGGTTTGTTCATTGGAAAATGTAACAAATAATTTCAAGGTTATGTCACTCTTGGCAAGCGCAGTAACTCTGGTGGAAAAAGGAAGTTTTCAGAGCGAGGCAAAGACTGAAATCTTGTTTGGAGCCACCAGCCTACAAAGCCTGCAGTAGAACCGTAGTGCTCAAACTCACAGGGGTCTCTGATGCTCGCAGATATGGAATGCCAACTGGCTCTTAAAAGGAAGTAAGTTAGAAGAGGTTCATTTATTCAAATTCAGCCTCTATAAGTAAGGAAATAGCTTTGGAATATACATTTTATTTGTATGTCTTTCCTTTAAATGTTTGCTTGGTAAAGGCTACATTGTCCTTGCTTCTAACTACAGCCAACTCTCTGATTATTCAGATGGTTATTTGCACTGACTTGAGTTCTGTATTTCCTTTCCCTCGTCCACTTTTGTAATTTTACCGTTTATTAGCCCTTGCTCCATTATATAAGCAAAGAAAGGGAAATTGAGTTGAAATAATTAGCTCGTTATAAGCTAATTTTATGTTAAATGTTCTATTCCCTGGATATGGAGGATTATACTGCTACTTTTAGGTCAAATTTTATTATTAAATCTATTGAAACACTGTTTTTTGTGGGTAAGAGAAAGCAGAACAGTCTTGTGCTCTGACCTCAGTGATCCGATCCTACCCTCACTTTTGTCTGCAGTTCACTTGGTGACCCTGGATGAGTCATTTGTCTCACTGTCCCTTTATGTTTCAGGGGGATGGATGCCCTGAAAAAGCACTCTGTAAAAGCACTCTGTAAAAGCACTCTGAGAAAAGAATCAGGGAAGAAAATTTAAGATGCCCGTGAAATACACAAACTCCCCAAAGGAAGTTTAATATGAATTCAAGGGCACATGCAAGCAGATATGTCTCTAACTCTGGTCCTTGTGCATAACTACCACCCAATTAGCCATGCATGTAACTCCTGACTTGTTCCATAGCATAGACATTTCATTTTTCTAAGGTTCTGTTGGGTGTATTACTCTGAGAGAGAAAATCGCATTAAAATCAACTCTAGTCACATCCAAAATATGATTGTATATGCTTTAGATTACAAGCAGAACTAGGGAATTATATTTTGGGGAGAATTTTCTTCTGTTCATACCATATTCTGTAATTGCTTAATTACGATGGTACCTGCCAATAACATCTAGCTAGAGAGATGTCCTAAATCTGTCCTAAATACATGACTTCCATTGGCTAAGAAGAGCCGACAAATACATGATTTTTTTTAAACTTTTTATTTTATATTGGAGTATAGCCAGTTAACAATGTGATAGTTTCAGGTGCACAGCAAACTGACTCATGATTTTGAGAAAAGAAATATTTCCATCTAAAAGCTTAGTTTTAGCAGAAAGGGAAGGGATGTTAATTACCTGTTTCTAGTCTTGGCAGGAAATAGAGAAGGTATATGTACTCAGAAAGTGAGAGAGTTACCATCTTTGTTCCCCTGGCCTCTACAAATTCACTCTTCCCTGTGCAATAAGGCATCCTGACCATGTCAGCGAGGATGGTGACAGCCACTGGAGAAGATGCCTGGGGTTTCATCCCAGTGTTGAAGCCTTAGCCATACTGTCCCCAAAGAAAGGAGGCTATCAAAAGAGGCTCAAGAGAACTTGACAATTTGCTTTTGGTTTTTGGCTTGTGGTTTTACAATCACAGGCCGTATATCTATGAAGCAGTTTGAGGGAACTAAACATTAAATCCTGGCTCTTCACAATATGTGTATTGACAAATACCTCTCACTTCTTTGCTGAGTATTTTAATGGACATTCAGCTGTGTCAATCTGGTTAGACTTCTTAATGGAATACATTAGTTAAGAATTTGCTTAAGAAATCAACTAGTTTTGTAATTGATTAATGGCTTTCATTGGTAATACATGAATTTTTAGAAATATTTTATAGTTTCTAGAGGAAGAGCTTGGAGGAAAAAAGGAAATCAAGGGTGGAGATAATTTTTTAGAAGTTCTATCTGTATAACTGCCTAATCTTATTTTAATAGAAAGTATTAAAATTGGAAACAATACAAAAACCTCAAAAGCAAGTAAGACAAGTAATGCAAAATGGCTGGAGGATTATGGAGGAAACCCTCTTAAACATATACTTGACTTCTGGCCTATAAAATATTCGATATACTTTTATTATAATCTCATGGTTCATATTAAAATTCTGATAAACTGACACATATTAAGTAGAACTTACAACCTGAATAATCTCTCTAAGCCTCCTTATTTCCTAGGCTACAAAGTGGAGATACTGAAGTATACTTTTGTTAAAATTAGGAAAAGGTGCGATAATATATTCTTATCACATCAAAAAGTAGCATCAAAAAGAGTATTTCACATGTTCACTCTCTTATCACGAATTATAAAGAATACAGGCTCCATTAAGTGGGGATTTTTCATCAGAGTGATTTCATATTTTCTGGTTCATTTGTCTTTTCCTCTTTTCTGTTATTATTACTTGAGGATTGTATGTTTAGGCTATAGGCAAAGGACATTTTAATCAGGCGGGACATTTTTCAAAATTACTCTTCAACCTATATCATGAAAATAAGAGTCAACACGCATGACACAGACCCCAGATATTTTAAAAAATAGGTTACCAAACATGCATCCCATGAGTGAAGTTACGATGTATAAAAGGAGGAAAACACTGAGGCTACAAAAAATGTAATGGCTGTTGATAAATATGATTCAATTTTTATGACCCATGAAGAAGAAAAGTTGAGCCCCTTGGAAACAGACTATACAAGGATGTATTTATATGTGTATACACATATGTGTAGAGCTCCACGCAGCTTATAGATGTGCATATACATACATATACATAAAAAGGGATGTCCTTTCAGGATGAAAGCTTGGGAGAAGGGCACATTACAGAAATCCAGGTGATAACTCATTAAGCAAAGTTGTTGACCAGGCACTTTACAAGGTTAAGTCCAGAAGCACTGGGAAGATTTCCTTCCAGGGAAGGAAACTGTGTCAGTGACATCACTGGAAATGAACTCCCAGCTCTACACGCAAACCTATTCAAACCTTAATTGCCTGGGTCAAGTCATTTTAATCGCATGAACTCTATCGACAAGGATCCTCATCAAAACAGCTATACTGTAGGGTGTAAATGATGGCAGCGGGGCAGGCAAAACTAGCGACTTTTAAAATTAATTTTAAAGATGCTGGCAATTGCCTGGAAATTCAGACATAGAGCATGACAGCCAGGCTTCCAACTGAACAGATATTTGAAATCAGGTCTTTTCAAGAAAATGAAGCATCTGTCACTGCTAGAGTTTTGGTTTGCTGTCTGTGTGATGTACATTTACTACTTCTCTCTTTTCCATCATCTCACACTGAGCCTGAGCCCAGGCTATGTGTCTGTAGCCAAGTCACTCACCTGTTTGCCTGATGTTCTTGTACTGAAAGGGGAACCTTAAAATAGATGATCTTAAGATATTTTCAAATCTAGAATGCATTGACTCTAAGCCGTAGAGACTCAGGGCAAAAGAAGTACAGATATAAAAATGAGACAAGTTTGTTGATGAATACATCAAAACCTATAAATATGAATGAGTTCCATTTTTAAAGAAATACTAATGCTAATAATAATAAAATGGCCCAGCTCAAGGAGTGCTAACCATATACCAGATACTGTCCTTCTATATACATACATATTAATCCGCATAAAAAACCCATGAGGTTGACAAACAGAACACAGAGAGGTCAAGTCACTTGCAGAGAGTTAAACAGCAATTGGCAGAGCAGAAAGGCAAATCCACAGTCAGACGGTAGAGCATGTGTGTTACAGTCACGTTCTCCCGCCTCTCTCAACAGGCATCCTCTGTCCTTCCAAGATGAATTAAACCCATGTTTCTGGTGCACCTGCTTTCCTACTTTGCCGTTAGCTGTACCAGAATCCGCTTTCCCCAATTCAGTTTATGCAGACTCTAATGACCCGTTAGGACTATATTTCAATTCAAATCTTGCCTTAAAACATCCTCGGTGCAGCCATGATGGTTAAGGGTTGGTGCTTTTTCTGGAGTCAGACATATCTGGATCTCTTTCACGTCTACATCTTTGAAATGAGAAAAATAATGGTAATTACTCCTAAGTGTTTTGTTAGGATTTCATGCAGATAAGCCTTACTGGAGGGCCTAGTGTATGAACAGGACTAGAAGCTCTTTAGCTGTCTTGTCTGATTCTGCCTGTTCAGAAGAAACTTTTCCACCTTTGTAGGGGTGCAGAAATTTATTAGAACCCAAGGCATGTCCTTCGGGGTTTATACATGTCATAATCATTTTTTCAGTCAACAAACTTTCTTAAGGATCTTGTCTCTGAAAAAAGGAACCATAAGACCCATCTCTGGTGTGCGCTCACAGTCTGAGGCCAGAAACATATGAAAAGTCAATCATAGTAAGTGCTTTAAATGCTCTGAGAGATGTAAGAACAAAAGTAAGGAGCAGTAGAGAGTAGCTTGCTTCCTGAGGCGTAGAAAGAGCACCCTTCCACAGATGCTCACACCTGCATCAAATTCCTGCCCTACCAATTTCTAACTGACTTTGGACAATTTAATCTCACTGAGATCTCAGTATCTTCGTTGATAAAAGTATGTTGTTTGGGTTTTAATTTTTGAGTTTTCAATACAAGTTTGTTTTGATGAAGATAATGATTTTTCTTTGCATATTGACAGGCAAGCCCTGAGGGCAGCTCAGGTGATCAGCAACTTGCTGTCAGGATTGGCATTTGATGGATATTTTTGTCCTTCCTGGGGCCTGTCACAATGTCTAAGGCTCCATGGGTCCTGCGCTCCTGTGTCGTTTTCTCTGCTTATCTGCGTTTATAGCCTACTCTGCTGAAGAGGAATCATTTTGTTCTAAGTTTAGTGTCACAAATAGAATTTATCCTTCTTGGAAACCGTGGCTTCCATTTGTTTTATATTGTTTGTAAATTCTGCTGAGTGAGGGAAAGTGGGAAAATATGAAGGAGTTTAAAAGTCACCAATCTCTCCTATTGGCAGAAGCTCTGGTATCTATCATAGAAAAGCTGTGAGTGACTTATAACAAGAGGGGGCTTGAAGGAAGACAGATGAAAAAGAAGTTAATAAAAAGCTATGTGTTTATCTGTGACTAGCCTTTCTGTTGGACTCTTCTAGAAGCCATTTCTTTTTTTTTTTTTTTTTTTTTTTTTTGTGGTACGCGGGCCTCTCACTGCTGTGGCCTCTCCCGTTGCGGAGCACAGGCTCCGGACGCGCAGGCGCAGCGGCCACGGCTCACGGGCCCAGCCGCTCCGCGGCACGTGGGATCTTCCCGGACCGGGGCACGAACCCGTGTCCCCTGCATCGGCAGGCGGACTCTCCACCACTGCGCCACCAGGGAAGCCCTAGAAGCCATTTCTTACTGTCCACAAGTACACTGCTCAGTCAATAGAGGGCAGAGGCTCAGAACGTTGAGACCCGGAATTCTGGGAAAATCTAAGGGGTTTTTTCGTCCATCAGCCAGTTGGTCATGTGGACCATTGTAACCAATGGGATCAGTCAATCAAAAAAATATGTGATCAGCAGTGAAACCCTTGATGCTACTAAGGGAACCCCAGATGCGAAGCTAACTCTTGGAACTTGAGAGGACTCACCAGCCCTGGGCTCTGCAGTCTTGTAGTAGAGTTCCTTGGAAGACTGGAAAGTTTGGCAAGTGGCCACAAAAGTCACATGACCCAGGGCTTCCCTGGTGGCGCAGTGGTTGAGAGTCCACCTGCCAATGCAGGGGACGCGGGTTCGCGCCCCGGTCCGGGAAGATCCCACGTGCCGCGGAGCGGCTGGGCCCGTGAGCCGTGGCCGCTGAGCCTGTGCGTCCGGAGCCTGTGCTCCGCAACGGGAGAGGCCACAGCAGTGAGAGGCCCGCGTACCGGAAAAAAAAAAAAAAAAAAAGTCACATGACCCAGAGAGTAGTGACAAATCACAGCAGGAGGGAAATACGGGAAAGAGCAAGAGGAACACAGACCTGAGGAGGAAATGCAGCAGCAGCAGAAATAGCAGCAGCGTCAAGAGGGGGGAAAACGTAGGATGAAACATCAAATTCTAGCTCTGCAACGGTTGAATACTGAGTTTGTACAAATCATTGAGACAGAAGACCCAGTGGGAAAAATGGGAAAAGGAGTGAAGCAGGCACTCCGTGGAAGAGGAAATGCACGTGGCCAGCAGGTACATAGATAGATTCTCAGCACCACTAGTCATCAGAAAAATAGAAGTTACTTACCAAACAGAAATAGACCCACAGACATAGAAAACCAATTTACGGTTACCAAAGGGGAAAGCGGGGGGAGGGGTAATTTAGGAGGTTGGGATTAACAGATACACACACTACTATGAACAAAATAGATAACCAGCAAGGACACAGGGAACTCTGCTCAATAGTTTGTAATAACCTATAAGGGAAAAGAATCTGAAAAAGAATAGATATATGTATAACTGAATCACTGTGCTGTACACCTAACATGACATGAAGCTAACATGACATTGCAAATTGACTATACTTCAATAAAAATTAAGTACGTAGATAACAAATTAATTATTAATTAAAAAATAAAAATACAATACCAAAGTGAGATACACAGCACACCCAACCGAATGAGTGAAAATAAAACAAAATCAAACCTGACAAGACATTCATAATAGCTGAAAACTTGATACCACTCAAATTATTTATCTAGAGCAGAATGGACGAAAAACTTACAGTATATTCGCATATAGAATTACTATACAGGAACAAGAAAGAATGAACAACAGTTACACCCAAGGATGGATCTCACAGAAATCATATGAGCGAAAGTATTCAGACAAATTAAAACTGCCTATTTTATGAGTCCATTGAAATAAATTTTAACAAGAAGCAAAACTATGTCATGGGGCTAGGACTCGGTACAAAGGAAGCCTTCTGGGATGCCTGGGATGTTTATCTATTGATCTGGGTGGCAATTACAAGGGTGTTTACAGGTGTTCCACAGGGGTAAAAATATATTGAGATGTACATTTAAAATTTGTGGACTTTACCTTAGGTATGTTATGTCTTACATAATTTAAACAAACAAACAAAAAGGAAAATAATTTTAATCAAGAAGTTACTGCTGCCAATCAGCAGGAAAATATAGGAATCTCAAGGAAAGAACAACTCACAAGAGAACTGAGCTATGTTGAAATTTACTTCTAGACACATGCAGTTAAGAAGTTTTCCCATTGCCTAGTGAGAAGATATTAAACAAAACCACATTTATCTCATACTTATAATAATGAATTACACTTGTATCTAAGAGAAATAGTTTCATCTATAAGAGTCTGGTTCATCTAAACTAATTTATTTCCTCTTTTTAAAGTTCTAAGTTAAAGGATCCTGTTCAGGTAATTCACACCTGGTATTAAGCCCTGATGATTAATTTGATGGTTCTCTAAATAGAAGCACTGTCTTTCTAATTGCTTACATTTCCAATTTTTGTGCTAATTCTCTCAGTTAAAAATTACAAGTACTGTTGAAATTCTTTAAGCAAGTCAGTAAATTTGTTAAAGCCCCTTCCATAAATGAAAAACAAATGACCAAATTGTACCCACAGACGGCTAGGTGGCAATGATTACGATTAGGCATCTTTGGGTGACCCAAAGAGGCTAGGGCCACAGGACACATTGTGAGGTTTATAACTCCATCACTTCACCCGCATCATGTAGCACTTACTAGAGGTTTTCTCCCATGAGGCTTTCATTGCTTTGTGAATGGAAAGCATCTCCTCAGTTTCTACAGCAGATCTACCTTGCGTTTTCCTTATTGAGCCTCGTTCCCATAGGATGTGAGACAGCTTACATTGAGATAGTCACAAACATAGGCATAGAGGACGTTGTTCATTTCTTAAAGAAAACTAAGAATTAAAAACAAGAGTGAATGCTTTGATGATATCAAACCGCATGAGCTGTTTGTAAATTTTGGAGACTAATCCCTTGTCAGTCACATCATCAGCAGATATTTTCTCCCATTCTGTAGGTTGTCTTTTCGTTTTGTTTATGGTTTCCTTTGCTGTGCAAAAGCTTTTGAGTTTAATTAGGTCCCATTTGTTTACTTATTTATTTTTATTTCCATGACTCTGCTCAATATTATGTAACAACCTAATTGGGAAAAGATTTTGAAAAAGAATAGATACGTGTATATGTATAACTGAATCACTTTGCTGTACACCTGAAACTAACAGGATATTGTTAATCAACTATATGCCAATATAAGATAAAAAGTTAAAAGAAACAGAAACAAACAACGACAACAGGAAAACAAGGGTGGGGCTTCCCTGGTGGCGCAGTGGTTGAGTCCGCCTGCCGATGCAGGGGACGCGGGTTCGTGCCCCGGTCCGGGAGGATCCCACGTGCCGCGGAGCGGCTGGGCCCGTGAGCCGTGGCCGCTGCGCCTGCGCGTCCGGAGCCTGTGCTCCGCAACGGGAGAGGCCACAGCAGTGAGAGGCCCGCCTAGCACACACACACAAAAAAAAAACCACACGGGTGAAAGCACACAGTTGAGTCAAGGTGAGATTTAAAAGTCAAATCCTAAAACGCTGTGTACTTTCTAGGGGCTGCACATAAATGTGACCTCATTTTCTAGAAGCCAACTCTGGGCTTCTAGAAACCATATGCTGGGCATATGGTTAGTGCTCAGTGCATAGTGACTATTGCTGAATGAAGATTGGGCTGGAGAAAACATAGGGCCAACTGGAAGCCTACCCCTAGACTCTTTTTCCTTTCTGAGGGACCTTTGATTTCTCTTTTCATAGCTTTTTTTTTTTTTTTTTTTTTTTTTTTTGCGGTACGCGGGCCTCTCACTGTCGCAGCCCCTCCCCTCTCAGAGCACAGGCGGCTCCGGACGTGCAGGCCCAGCGGCCATGGCCCACGGGCCCAGCCGCTCCACGGCACGTGGGATCCTCCCGGACCGGGACACGAACCCGTGTCCCCTGCATCGGCAGGTGGACTCTCAACCACTGCGCCACCAGGGAAGCCCTCATAGCTTATTTTGATTTGTGAGTTTCAAGTGTCCTGGTTCCTAAGCCCACCAGCTTCTGATCTCCTGGCTTCCTGCTTCCACTTATCCAGAGCTCACACTTCCATTTCTGGCTTATTTTTCTTCTTTGTATTTAGTAACTTGGCTTTGGAATTCATGACCCTATACTGGTGAATAAATATCGACAACACTTAGTCCCTTAGCAAATGAACTGTGATTGAACACACAGCAAACATACCATTGAATATCAGTGTCTTACACACACTACAGTGTCTCTTACAAAAATGGCAGCGAAAAGAAAACACCACTAAAATAATTCATAGCCTGGCCTCTTACCTTACACAACATTCTGTAGGGATTGGACATGATATTCAGCATCACTTTCAATCCAGGTCACATGGATTAATTCTATATGGGGAGGCAAAAGAGACAGAGTGAATGAATGGCAGGCTACGCATAATAAAATTTTAACAACTTTGTCGTTCTCTGTTAAGTACGAGTAGGGGCAATTATTATTTTCTTTCTATTGATGTGTTTTCAAAAAGTTTTGCAAAGAATTTGCATTTCTTTTGTAATCAGAAAACATATATTAAAGAACAAATACCTATTGACGGGTATAGCTAACCAAAAAGAAATATCTTTAGCAAATAAATCTTCAACTTTTATGAATTGTCTAGGAACCCAACTTTATTTTTTTATTTTATTAAAAAAATTTTTATTGAAGTAGAGTTGATTTATAATGTGTTCATTTCTAGTGTACAGCAAATTGACTCAGATATATCCATTCTTTTTTCATATTCTTTTCCATTATGGTTTATCCCAGGAGACTGGATATATTTCCCTGTGCTCTACAGTAGGACCGTGTTGTTCATCCATTCTAAATGTACTACTTTGCATCTACCAACCCCAAACTCTCAGTCCATCCCTCTCCCTCCCCTCCCCAGCCCTTGGCAACCACAAGTCTGTTCTCTATATCTATGAGTCTGTTTCTATGTTGTAGGTAGGTTCGTTTGTGTCATATTTTGTTGTTATTATTTTATAATAGGTCAGAAAGGATAACTGAAAACACCGAAGTTAGTGAGTGGACCAGCCAGCATCTCTCCGTTTGCTTTCAGCCCACTTCACCCAGCTGCCCAGCCCACACCTACCTGAACTCGCTTGCACCTCACCGCCTCACTCACTCTGTTTATGTAGATAGACGGTAAGATCTTAGCTTACGTTTGGCTGATTACAGCTAGTGCTCAGGTGCAGCAATCCCAATGGAGCTGCCAGGAATGTTTTCTTCTAGACAACTCAGCTAAGACTTTAAAAGAAAAAAAAAAAAAAAGAGGAATGAAGTAAGAAAGAAAAGAAAAAACCCTAAGAACCCTATTCTTCCATTGACAGAACCCGACTTAGAGGTCAGATTCGCACTGGTATGAATGGTACTTCCACGCCCGAGTTTCCCACATGTTCACCCAGGCTAAATGGGAAAATTGGAGACCCTTTTCCCCAGAACACACACAGCAGCAAAAATCTGTCTTTTCAGATTTTTCTATATGTATGCTCCCCCCAATCCTGCATTTAATGTGTCACACTCATTAAAATTGATTAGAGCAAAGTTGAATGATTTTTAAAACCTCTCAGCTAATTGTTTCTTCATTAAGTTGGGTAATTTGTGATTCAAAAAGGATGTTAGATTTCTAGTCAGGTAGGACTCAGCTCACAGTTGCTGATGGAAAAAAAAGTAAGCTACAGAATGGAGTTTCAGAAATCAATGCAAAATAATAAAAAATTCAAACGGAGAAGCAGTCTATCAATAGCACGGCTGGAACAAAAGGGAGGCTTGTTTTATATTGATTAGCTACTGTTAAATAATGTATCACTGCTTTCCAACAGTGCCAGAGTTGTTTATTGCAAGGGGTAGTTGGATGGCATCAAGCAATCAATACTGAAGCTGTAAACACACTTGAAAATGCAGTCCGGCAACCCACGTCAGAGTAGTTTTGGGGCCATGAAGCTGTAGTGGCCTGGAAAAAGGTGAGTAGACCACTCACTACCTGCACATAATGCTTCTCAGCCCCCCACAGAGAACACTAAGACGTGACTAACTCAAGATGTTATATCTGAATGCTCGTCTACCCTCATTCACTCATTTCATCTACAGATTCCACAGCTTACATGAGTTACGCAGAATTGATCAGCCCTTTGGAAGATACTAGTCAGCTCCACTTTCTCACTAGGCAGTTATCAAATATGTTGGCAGTCATTTCCTTGAAAAATCATCCTGCAGTAGGCCGCTTAGCTCTATGATTCTCCTCCGCTTTATTATTTTATCATTGAAAAGCAACAATGTGGATTGTAATTGAAAAACATCATTATTATCTTCAGGACTCATGATCCTAGCAATGCTTAAAACTTAACAGCAGTAAAAGTTTTCACTTCTTGTGAAAAATAACCAACCCAAAGGAGCATCTAGGGCAGCCTCATCTCCTAGGAGAAAGTGCTAGGAATTGTGATTTGTTCTTTGGGGTCTTGATGACCCAAGAGCAGGGGTGGAGCGTCTGCTACTTAAAAGTTCTATGATTCTAGGTAATGTCTTTAGATTTTTGAAGTATGTTCATCCACAAAATGAAGACAGTAGTATCTTCTCTTTCTGACGTATAGGACTTCTGTGGGAAGAGAAATAAGTTAATACACATAGTAGGCTATGAACCAGTTTCATATTCTTTTTTGAAGAAGGAGCCGAAGGAAAGGACTAGAGAATCCTTCATGGGAATTAATAGTTATTGCTATTGCTTCCAGTGGTTATGCTAATGAAACCAAAGTGAAAGTGAGATTTGGACCAGTATCACAAAAGTTGTGTACTACTGAATCTTCCTGCTAATTAGTTAATGTCTTTTGGTGTTTGTTCTATTGTATTATATTTGAGAAAGAATTTCAGGTGGTTTAAACATATATAAACCATCCAACGTAAGATGTGATAAAAATATGGTGAACAAAAATCAAACAAATAAAATAAGAAGGGTAGAAAAAGTGAGGCCAGGAAAATACAAGAAGCACATATGATTAGGGCATCACTCTGGTGGGTGGGTTTAGCAACGCACTGAGGCTGGTTCATATCCCTTTATACAAATCCAACTGTGCACTTTCCTTCCCAGCTCCACCTGTTATGACACTATCGTGGTAGCTCGAAATCAGTTTTTGTGGATGAATTTACACCTGAAAAATCGGCAAATACCACAAATCAGAACCTTTCCCCAGAAATCCAGTTGTGAAACATTTACCAGCACCTTGGATGGGCTGAATATCTGGCTGTAAGCTTGAGAGAACCAAAGAAAAGGGGAATGCTGTTTGTTATATGGTTCAAAGTCAATAGGAGAATTTTTATCTAATTTGTAAGCAGAATTTGTAACTATTCTTGTTACTAAGCATAAGTATTTCTTGCTTGGGGTTCTCACACAGAAAAGGACTCTGTGAGGTCATGGGAAATCCTCTCCAATGTCCTGGTTTCCCACCAAATTCAACAAAAACAGTATAATCTATGAGTAAGGGGATTTTAACATCACACTTTTAAATCACCATGGTACCACAAGTTATAAAGTTAACTAGGCAAGATATTTTTTCATGAAAGAGCACAGATTATTGTTTTTTACATCATGCTATTCATTCAAGATAATTAAAAATGAAGTCTAATAACCATGAGAAATTAAATAATCTGTATGTAGAGAGGAATAACCAGGGAAGAGGAGAAGATATAAAGTATTACTGCTACAAGACCACCATCTCTTACAGCTGGGGCCCATTTCTTAACCAAATGGTTGACCTTTGGTTATTAACTTGATGGGTATTATTTCTGGTGAACAGTATCCTCTGTTATTGTCACAAAACTCAAAGCAGTTTACAACTTGCTCTGAATATATTTATATTGATATCCAGGACATGATTTTTAAAGCACAAACTTTATTCTTACTAGAGATAGTAGTCTGTGTTAAAAAAAGATCTTCATTATAATTGTGCATGTTTGTGTGTGTGTGTGTGTGTGTGTGTGTGTGTGTGTGTTTTCAGATTTATCTGGCCCTGTAGCGCAGTATTTTATGTCCTTTTCATTAAACTAATTTTTCTAAAAATGTAGAGAGAGAAGGAAAAAGAAATTCCATGATATTGACAGATCTCCACCCGATCCTATAAGCTGATTTATCTTAGCCAAACAAATTTGGCCTATTCTTCAATTCCCTTTCCTGGTTTTTTTTTTAAATTAATTAATTTTTATTTTTGGCTGCGTTGGGTCTTCATTGCTGCACGCGGGCTTTTCTCTAGCTGCGGTGAGCAGGGGCTACTCTTGGTTGTGGTGCGCGGGCTTCTCATTGCGGTGGCTTCTCTTGTTGCGGAGCACGGGCTATAGGCACGCGGGCTTCAGTAGTTATGGCGCACGGGCTTAGTTGCTCCGCGGCATGTGGGATCTTCCCTGACCAGGGCTTGAACCTGTGTCCCCTGCATTGGCATGCAGATCCTTAACCACTGAGCCACCAGGGAAGCCCTCTTTTCTATTTTTAATACAAGTGTTATTTGCTCAGACAAGGGTGTCAGTATCATTGGAATTTCAGAAAAGGAAAAACACTTGGCAACACTTTTACTTTCTTTCATTCTCACTATTTTATGCATTACAAATGCACCCATCCCATCAGAACGCAAACACAGACACGCCTATCTTCCCTGCTCCTCACATGAAACACTCAATTTCCAGCTTCATCCTTTACTCTGCTAACTGTTAAACGACCGTCCACTCACACTCCTGATGAAAGGCCACTGCTTAACATGTTGGACCGCCATCAACTTTGCCTCTTTTACATTACAAAGAGTAATGGGCAAAAGAAGAGCTCTTTCGGGAGTTTGGCAATTACGTTACTGATTAAAGGGATACAATATGTATTTTTAAAGCATTATTGGTTGCAGGAAAACAATATGTACTTGTTATAAGAAGTTTTTTAAATAAAGAAATGTATCCCCTCCCTGGGCATATACCCAGAGAAAACCATAACTCCAAAAGACACATGCACCCCAATGTTCACTGCAGCACTATTTACAATAGCCAGGTCATGGAAGCAACCTAAATGCCCATCGACAGACGATTGGATAAAGAAGATGTGGTACATATATACAATGGAATATTACTCAGCCATAAAAAGGAGTTGGGTTATTTGTAGGGACATGGATGGACCTAGAGTCTGTCATGCAGAGTGAAGTAAGTCAGAAAGAGAAAAACAAATACTGTATATTAATGCATATATGTGGAATCTAGAAAAATGGTACAGATGAACCAGTTTGCAAGGCAGAAATAGAGACACAGATGTAGAGAACAAACGTATGGACACCAAGGGGGGAAAACGGGGGTGGTGGTGGGATGAACTGGGAGATTGGGATTGACATGTATACACTATTATGTATAAAACAGGTAACTAATAATAACCTGCTATATTAAAAAAGAAGTATCCCCTCCCAAAAGCTATAAAATAAAATTATACAACAAAGAGATAATCACTGCCGATACTTCAAGATCAGTCACCCAAATAGCTCTCTATATATCCCAGGAATATGCCTTCAATTTTACAAGATATGATTATAATATGCATGTTATTTTGTAAAAGTTTTTAGTTGACAATATCATAGGTGTTTCTTTATAGTAATGGTAGTACTGGGTTTTGATTTTTTTTAAATTTTTTGGCCACGCTGTGTGGCGTGCAGGATCTTGTTCCCCCACCAGGGATCGAACCCGTGCCCCCTGCAGTGGAAGCGCAGAGTCTTAACCACTGGACTGCCAGGGAAATCCCCAGTATTGGTTTTAAAATTTGATTTTTGGCTCTTATTGATGATGGAATCTCAGAGCTTATTTCTTCATAAATAAGAAAAAATTCTTATGTGTTTTAATAAAGAATAAACCTCATAACTATGATTAGGAGATTCCAAATTTCTTTATCATACAAAACACTGATAGACTGCCTACTTTGTGGCAGGAACAAGGTCGAGTCAGAAGGGGTCCCCTTGTATGGTTCGTGTCCCATAAAAGAGAAAAATTTGTAACTGATGAATCACCAAGGAAGAGTGAGTACTGCCAAGTCCTCCCTTGATGTTTGTGTGGAGCCTCCCAACGACTGTTGATCGAGTTTACTCCAGTCTGAGGGGTGGATCTGAGCGCCCGATGGTCCTGCCTTCAAAGAGCTTACAGGTGACCAGGGAGACACATGCAAAATAAGAAAATTTAAAAGCATGTGAAGAAAAAATGGATTCAAGACTCTCATGGGTAGAATTGAGGGAATTTGATGGTTGATTGGGTGAAGATGAGTTTATCAAAACTCAATTTGAAGTTTCCAGCTTTAGAGACTCGCGGCATCAATGAGTAATGCAGATAGAAATAGAGCGGCTCTGGTGGGAAAATAAAGACCTCAGCTTCGGACTGCGTACATTTAAGATGCCTAAGGTATTTAAGACTTTGAGAGAGGGGAGCACACGCTAAATACGTTTACCACAATTTAAAACAACAACAAAAAGATGCCTGTGAGAATTCCAGGGGGCAACATCGAGTGGGTATTTTAAAATATAGTCCTCGATTTCGGGACCATTCCGACCTGGAACCAAAAGATCATTTTAACTGGGGCGTAATGATGAGGAGGCAGAGTCTAGATATAAGGCAGGAATCGGATCATGATTGGCTGGACTTGATCAGAGAGGGAAGAAGACCGCCCTGAACACGTGCTGGGGAAGCCGTCCTGACCTCGGCCTGGAGAATCAGGAAGCTATGGAGAGGCTGCCATGTTAGTCTAGGGGAAAGGTTACTATGGCTGGGAAGTCGGAACAGTGAGAATGGGAAGAGGTGGGTTCATTCAAAAGGTACTAACCGTTGGCCGGGAATAGACATGGACTTCTCCAATTCCATGCCTTTAAGCGGGTGCAACATTGGGCCCCCATACAATCTTTTTCTAAATAGAACTCTGATTCTCTTTCCAATATATTGCCTGGAGGCCCAACAGGTTAACTCTTGCAGCTGTCACTGCGGTCCCCAATTATGCAGCTCAGCTCTCAGGGTCCAGAGAGTGTGAGGACAAATGAGTGAGAGGCCTGGTTCCAGGACGCCCCTCAACCGGGAACCAGAGATGCTTGTTCAGGACGTTTAAATTCAGGATATTTAAAGAGTGCCACATAATTATGGTCATGTCTTTTTTTTGGCCAGTAGAAGTATAATTTATTTACAGTAAAATTCACCAATTTTAAGACCACATGATGAGTTTTGACATATGCCTTTAGTAGTGCAACCACTACCAAAAATATGACTTAGAACATTGTAGCCAATCCCCATCCCCAATCCCCGAACCCCTAGCAACGGCTGATCTGCTATCATCACTTTAGGTTTTCCTTTTCTAGAACTTCATATAACTGCACATAGTATGTAGTCTTTGGCACCTGAGTTATTGTCATGTCTTTTGTGCTCAGGTGCCTGAAGAAAGGTGCACAGAGGACCCTGGCTGCCTTCTGCCTTCTCCACAGGGAGAGGAGGCAGGACCAGAGGAATCACATCATCTCTGCATACTTGTGGTCAAGGATATGCAAGTCTGTGGTTCACATGCTTCACCCCACGTGGCATAAGGCCAACAAAATGCTAAGCAAGTTTGTAACAACAGATTTCAGGAAGGCCTGGAAATTGATTAGAAGCATTGCATTGTAGAATGAATTTCCATGATCACATGTGTGAGAGGCAGACATGTGTGGGTGTGTTTTGACAGTTCTCTGTTGGCTGGGCTCTAGCGATGTCAGCGTGGACTTTCTACACTCCATTCAAAATTGTCAACTTACCTTCCGGCCCCACCTCGCCCTGTATCCACTTCGTTTCTTATCTGTGTCCTCATATGCCACCTCCTCCTCACAACAATCCACTCTTGCTGCTCATCTTGACTTTCCCACTTCTGTCTCCTCAGCTGTCTGGTTGCATTTTCTACTTGGAGGGAAACGGCTGTGGAAACTTGTTGGGGTCTTTGCACTGGTTTTAGGGCACCTTATTCTCTGAAACAAACACTGAAATAAAACATCTAGTGGAGAGTTTATGAAAAGACAGACTAGTTGAACACAGAGCTCTCCTTGAAAATCAGAATATGTGATTCCCACAGTACTTTATCATACAGCTAAGTTGCAAGGTTTGGACATAATAAACAGTTACTCGATCTTTAAAAACAGCGGACTTATTGGGAATTTCCTGGCGGTCCAGTGGTTAGGACTCCGGGCTTTCACTGCTGAGGTCCCAGGGTTCGATCCCTGATCGGGGAACTAAGATCCCACAAGCCCCGTGGCACGGCCAAAAAATAAAAACATAAAAATAAAAATAGCAGACTTATTAACTCGAAGGAATTAAGGATTTAATAGCAGGATTTCAGACTGTCTGGAAGGGGATCTTCTCAGAAGATCCAGATAGTCACTTTTTTTTTTAAAGCCAAACGAAATGCACTCTAATTTATTTTATTTATTTATTTATTTATGGCTGTGTTGGGTCTTCGTTTCTGCGCGAGGGCTTTCTCTAGTTGCGGCAAGCGGGGGCTACTCTTCATCGCGGTGCGTGGGCCTCTCACTATCACGGCCTCTCTTGTTGCGGAGCACAGGCTCCAGACGCGCAGGCTCAGCAGCTGTGGCTCACGGGCCCAGTTGCTCCGTAGCATGCGGGATCTTCCGAGACCAGGGCTCGAACCCGTGTCCCCTGCATTGGCAGGCGGATTCTCAACCACTGCGCCACCAGGGAAGCCCCAGATAGTCACTTTTTGTACTTGTAATTTATATGCACATAAGGTCATCCCTGATTTACACACACACACACACACACACACACACACACACAAACACACACACCAGTCTTACAGGCCTTCCAGGATTGTGGCACTGTGCATGTGTGTGAGCGAGCTGTGGCATACAGATACCACTCTTTAGAACAGTGGACTCGTTACTACATGTTAGGGGAAAGCTAATGTTTGGTAAACACAAGACCCAGTTTTCAAGAATACAAAGTAGATAAACATCTAGTTACACAGACAGACCTAAATAGAGACAGTCATTAGTGTAGGGATGTCTGGAGACTGTGAGCATTTTTGCGTTTGACGGCAGATATGGGAAGTGTATAGCTTAGAGCCTAATTACTGATGTGTCAAGAAATTAGAGGGGCTTCCCTGGTGGCGCAGCGGTTGAGAGTACGCCTGCCGATGCAGGGGACGCGGGTTCGTGCCCCGGCCCGGGAAGATCCCACGTGCCGCGGAGTGGCGGGGCCCGTGAGCCGTGGCCGCTGGGCCTGCGTGTCCAGAGCCTGCGCTCCGCAACGGGAGAGGCCACAACAGGGAGAGGCCCGCATACCGCAAAAAAAAAAAAAAAAAAAAAAATTATAACAACATGTCTAGTATAGCAATATATTTAGAAAGAAGAAACAGAGATGGCACGTGTTTAAACAAGTTACTTAATGATAGTGTTTTTGTGGGGGAAGGGAAGGAGAGATCTGGCTAGAAATTTTTTTTTCTTTCTTTTTTTTTTTTTTTTGGCCATGCTGTGTGGCATGTGGGATCTTAGTTCCCTGACCAGGGATCGAGCCCGTGCCCTCTGCAGTGGAAGCGTGGAGTCCTAACCACTGGACCACCAGGGAAGTCCTGGCTAGGGATTTTATTTTATTTTATTTTTGGCTAGGAATTTTAAACACACATTTGTTCTTTAGAAATATATTTTCCTAATGCATATGTATTTATGTGTATTCTTTTAGGTCATGGAGAATATTGTTGTATGTATGTCAGATAATGAAGAAGGAAAAAAACCAGAGACTCTGGTAACAACATTTTCATCAACCCATCAACAGGGAACCTTGTTTTATGCGTTTTTCTTTTTCAAGGTACTTTATTTCACATGTATTGTTGATTCATTAACCTTGAACTCCTGACCAAAGCAGTACAAACCATGCCTGAATGAAGCTTATCTAACACACATATTTTCTCCTTAAGACACATCACAGCCTTCCTGTTCTTAGGACCACTGGATAAGGTTTCAGCACTACACTTGAGAGCCATTCTAAACAGTGAGATCACTGCCAACCAACCAAAAAAAAAAGGCAAAAAACAGGACACTAAATAGACTGGCAAAAGAACACTTGTTTATGGTATGAGGATTAAAAGAAGACAGAGTGTCTACTCTGGGCCTCAGCTGGGAAAGCATGGCTGCAAACGATGGGAAAGCACTGCTCGTACCGATGTTGTGGCTACAAATGTGTTTTACAAGAGTTGACTTAGCAGGATAGACTTGGTGAATAAGGAAGTTCAGCTGTATATGAAAAAGCTCTGGGCTTCCCTGGTGGCGCAGTGGTTGAGAGTCCGCCTGCCGACGCGGGGGACGCGGGTTCGTGCCCCGGTCCGGGAAGATCCCACGTGCCGCGGAGCGGCTGGGCCCGAGAGCCATGGCCGCTGAGCCTGCGCGTCCGGAGCCTGTGCTCCGCAACGGGAGAGGCCACAGCAGTGAGAGGCCCGCGTACCGCAAAAAAAAAAAAAAAAAAAAAAGCTCTGGTCAGGCATGAAGTATCATGCAGCACAGGAGCAGCTTTCAGGCTGCCAGGCAGAGAGGAGAACCCAAACAGAGCTGGGATGTCTTGCTGGGTTGAGGAGACAGACACGGGAGGCAGACAAACACACTGCCAGAAGTTATGAGACGCATGCTGTGGTACGTCCATACAGTGGAATACTTTGTAGCCATAAAAGGAATGGCCTTATTAGAAGACAGCTCTCCATGGGGTTTCTATACTTCTTGTCACTGGCATTTAAAGGCTGCTGTGTGAAGGACAGCCTGGGAGGACAGGGATGGAGGACAGAGTCTGCACTGTAGCGCTCTGTTTCCTGACTGCCGTGATGAGCGTCATTTCTTCCTCCAGCGTGAAGCCGGGCAGGTTTGCTCGCAGGGTCACTGGCAGAGTCATAAGCTCGGGGTTCGTCCCCTGTGACACACACCCAGAGCACTGGGAGGGAAAGGAGAGCACGACGAAGCCTGTGCTTCCTGCTGTGTCCGGAGGAAGTCCTTCATCCATGACCCTAGTGTCTAGTGTCTTCTGTCAGAATCTGTGCCACTGTGTCTCACCTGTGAGCATGCAAGCAGTGCGGACATTCAAACCCTTCATGGCTCTTTATAGACCTGCTGATAGATGAATCTCGAAAGCATTATGCTAAGTAAGAGAAGACACATAAATGACTATCTACGGCAAATTTTAGAAACGGGAAAGCCATAGGAACGGGGAGCAGATCAGTGGTTACCTAGGGCTAGGATTAGGCAGAGGAATTGTCTACAAAAAGGGCAGGAAGGCGTTTGGGGCTGATGACAATGTTATAGACCTTGACCGTGGTGGTGGTGTAGCTGTATTCTTCATTAAAACTTAAACTCTACACTTAAAAAGGTGAATTTCATGATATTCAGTTTATACTTTAATAAATATGATAAAAACTTAACAAAAATAAAGCTAGACCTACTTATATTTTCAACATTCTGAATTAACTTTTAACACACTTTATAGTTTTTTGCTAAATTTTCTGGAAACCAGTGACTATTCAAACTCAACAAAACTGGAAGATAAGTTGGGTAAAACATATGTTTTATGTATGTGTATTTTTGCAGATATCTGTCTGCTTCTATAGCTGATCTCTACTTTTTTAAATGTATTCGGCTGCACTCGGTCTTACTTGCGGCACACGTGATCTTAATTGCCGCGTGCAGCATCTGCGTTGCATTGAGGCATGTGGAATGCAGGCTCTTTTAGTTGTGCATGCGGGATCTAGTTCCCTGACCAGGGTTCGAACCCGGGTCCCCTGCATTGGGAGTGCGGAGTCTTAACCACCGGACCACCAGGGAAGTCCCTAGATGATCTCTCTTTGAATCAGATTTTCCCCTGGGAATTTCATTCCGGGGGGGGCCCCCCCCTTAGATTAGCAGGAATTTCACCCTGTCATTTTGGGGGCTCCCTGTCTACCTTCACAGTTTTTAAAAACTCCTTCACAGTTGTCGTTGTTGTTGTTTTAATCCAGGTGGGCAAAGTAGCGCAAAACATCTAAAAGGGACCCTCTGATCTCTGGGAGATACTGATCACTCTTACTGTGTCCCTTGCCCAAGCCTGCAGGGCCAGCGCCGCTGCTGCTCCCGGGTGATAATGGCCACTGGGCTTTTTGCTGAGGCTGTGAGTCCTTGTGCCTTGGGCACACCCTTCTGAGGTGCTTCACCCAGCCGTCCCTCTGAGGACCTGAGTGTGAATGTGGAAGAGCACGGGGAACAGTCTCCAACATTGCGGGGACCTGCAGACATCTGCCCTCATCCTTGTCTTGAGAAATGTCACTTCTTGCTCCTGTTTTCACCTCCCTGCCCTCTTTTCCATGCCCACACACTCTACATCATCCTTCTATGCTTTCACAGAAAGATGAGCGATTGTCTCCAAAAATCCCTTTTTACGTTCTACGAGAGGCAAAGAAAAGAGCTTGAAAGATTTCTTGGAATGGAAGAGTCAAAATCTAGAAAAGCAAAGGGGGCTTCCCTGGCGGTCCAGTGGTTAAGACTCCGCGCTTCCACTGCAGTGGGGACCGGTTCGATCCCTGGTCGGGGAGCTAAGATCCCGCAGGCCATGTGGCATGGCCAAGGGAAAAAAAAAAAAAAACACCAAAAAACAGAGAGCTTTTATTCTTAATTCTGTGGGGATGAAAAGAAAGTAAATATTAACATTTCAATATATTTTCCTTCCACATTCTCATAGTTTCAATTAGTCTGCATTTAAATAACTTATTAGATCTGTATTTTCCATCTTAAACCCCAATACATTTCTCTGGAATCTTCTCAACACAGAATTCCTAAACTAAGTATTCCAATGGGGGAAAAAAGTCTTCTTTTTTCCCCCATGAAGTATATATTTTAGTTGAATAAAGTATTTTGATTTTGTAAACTTTGCAAAGCCAAGTATGCAGAGATTAGTAGGTTCTTGAAAAATTAAAAGTATTTTAAGATGTATTTGGTTAACAGAATACCTCGGTTTCTCTCCCAATTTTGGCATTTGCTTCATTCTTCACAAACCACTGCCCTTAAATTATATGCCGTCCATAACGGACACGGGTATAATGGACAGTTGGTCACAGCAGACAAAAACAGACTTCCCCAGCAACTTATTACATTCAAGACGTTATTCCCTGTTTATGACAAACAGAAACTTTGGCTGCATTTGACTAGTTCTGAGTTCTTCCATATAGTGACATTGGTTTTAAAAAAAATAAGAATGTTTTTAAGGATAGCTACAGCAAGAGTAATGTAATATAATTTGATTTTACATAGTACACTTAGGAACTAAATTATAGTAACTCTACTTTAATTTGTGGGAGACCAGAAAGTTTTGTGCAACTTTCCAAATTAAACCAAAAGACCAAATCCTGCCACAAGATCTTGGCTTCCCTCAATGGACTGCAAACTCTCCAGCACATGACTCCTCTGTGGGGTAGCACTTATAATGAAACATGTCAAATTCTACCACTGGAGTACCATCAGAAGAAAACCTACGCTATGACTCGATGACAGTGGTCTGCATCTCTGCCCTTGAATTTTTATAGTTCATAGAAAAAAATGGCAGTACGGTATCCCAGAAATGCGGATGTGTGGAGCATCGGGAAAGCTGAGTGCCAGCCGGTCCACCCACCAGCTAGCTGTCAACTTTGTGCAACTCTTTGCATTTTTCGTGACCTCGTTTTTCTCATCGGTGGAAGTACAGGGTCAGACTCCCTCTCAGTGCTAAAACTCCAGGGTAAAAAAATGATTATATAAGCCAGCCATCATACTTAGCATTTTACATATTTCACACATGAACTCTGTCCTCAGAACCTTCCTATGAAGTAGGAATTATCTCATTATCAGTTTACAGATAAACAAAAGTATTACCATAAAACTTCCGGTTAAAAAGTAAACCTGCCAAACATATGAATGCTTTATCAGTATAACCTTGGAATTGTCCCATCCCACTCCTGCCCACCCCTAGCTCAGCCTTATCTCACTTCCTCACTCTTCCATGCAGCTCTAAGAGTTACATCTTGGATCGCTAAAACTTGGATGGATGTGCACTTGGACAAAGTGAAATTCAGAAGAGAGATGAAAATTAGAGGTAGAAATTTTGGACTCATCAGCTTCCAGGAGGATTTCAGTCCCTGGCTGAGGATAAACTCTATGATAAGGATCATTACACTTAAGGAAAGAGGAGATCCACAGCAGGAAACAACAGCAGTAAGCCAGGGGACAAAAAGAGAGCAAGGAGGTGGTAGGATCCATCACCAATATCTGTTTTTCCCCCATTCTCAGGAAGAGAATTGTATTTCCCGGCCCCGTGGGAGTCATGCTCAGTCATGTGACTCATTTTGGCCAATGAAATGTGACAGCAATGAAGTGGCAGAAGTTCTAGTGGCCGGCCTGTTCTTTTCTGGGCTCCCTTTTCCCTCTGCCACTGCGACCTGCACACTTCAGAGAGGCTGGCCCAGCTGCCCAGCTACCAGAGGAAAATGAGACAACACAACGACTACACAGCCTCACTGAGAAATCAACCTTTGTTCTCTTCGGCACTGAGATATGAAGGCATTGAGGAGAATAAGGAGGAGGACCCAGAAGGGTAAATGCTGAACAAAGGAGAATCGTGTCACCAAAGTCCGCATGAGAAAGCCTGCGGAGAGAAGTCAAGAGTGCAAGAGGCTGAAAGCCATCTAGCTGAAGAAGGCAATGTGAGCGCTTCTGATCTTATTGTGAGCACATTCAGCTGAGGTAGGGGTTAAAGTCAGACAGCAGGGGTTGGTGTCAGTGCAAATGCATGGAAATGAAAACACTGATGCAGAGAACTATTTAAAAAACATTCAGGGCATCAGAGAGCTAAGGTTACACAGGGAGAGTTAGCCAATACTGGAGCAGCGTGCACACGTGGGAAGTGGCAGGGCACCTCGTATTTACTAGGCAAGCGTCCTACAGAGCTGGGGTTTTATCATGACATTCAGTGCTTGAAGAGGATGATACACAAACATAAAGATGGTGGGGCTACTTGGGACCATGTGTAGTACACAACCCACCATTTTTTTTTCTAAGCACACACATCACCTCCGTTGAGTTAAGTGTGTTCCCAAATGCCTCCCTCACCAAGGTCCCATCTCATAATTTTTGGTGGACTTACCTAGAGAAACACTGTGCACAGACACATGAGGCTACAAGGTAATACATATGTTATGGTAACAAAATACTTGCTTTTCTTTTGATATCTGAATCAAAATTGGGTCCAGGAGGATCTTAAATAAGGTATAGGCCAATACCCAGCCTGGAGTTTGAATCCATGCTCTACTGCTAAGTATCCATGTACCACAAGTGAAGTTACTTGACCTCTATTTACTTCTGTATATTTATTACCTAGCCTCAACCAATCAACACACGCACGCACACATTATATAGTCCAATTAAAAAATGTAAAGCTTATTAACATATGCCCCCATTTTTTTCCATTAGGAAATGTACATTTCTTTAAAATTGATTGTTCATTGGTAGAAGGCAGAGAAAGGACAGAAAGGAAGCTTGCTGAAAATGCAGCTCATACAGGACAAAGGCAGCCATCAGTGCTGGAGACCCCCAGCCTTACTCACACCTGGAGGGAATTGCATGCATCAGGTTTTTAAACTCCGAAATAGAAAGCTGGGATGGAACATGATGGAAAATTATATCCTTTTATAATAATCATTCTAACATTTTGGTAAACAGTATAGATTTAATCCCACCAACAAAAATTCCTAAATTTTATAACACACTTCTTCCTTTTCCTAAAATATACGATATGACTAATTTTAAAAATACATGAATTTAAGGCGGGGCTTGGCACTTCCCCTGCCGTGGGCCTGGGTTCAGTCCCTGGTCGGGGAACTAAGATCCTGCCAGCCTCGAGTGTGGCCAAAAAAAAAAAATTTTTTTTTAAATGCATCAATTTAAGGTAATTTTAGCTTGAGCATCTCAACTCTTGAAACATGTGGAAACATAGATGAGAGGGCGACAGCTTTTTAAACGGGATAATTGTATTTGGTACTAAGGAAAGAATTACCTGGGTTTATCTTAACATTTGAGAATAGAAACTGACTCAAATTATTTTGTTGCATTGTCCCCACATTTATGATTAAATCTTGACTTTACTAAAACTCCAACATTATAGGAATATTTTGGACCCCGCATACGTCATAGAACCATCACAAAAATTTTAATAGAAAGGTGCTTTAGAAACCATTCTGTCCCTTCCATACAAAGACATGGAGGCCTAGAAAGAATAAATGACTTAGTCATACTTAGGAAAAAAAATCAATTATTAGTGCTAAGTGTGCTGTAAACAACTACAAGTAGTTTTAATATTACAGTCTCATTATTGGTTAATTATCTCACAACTGAGGCTATATTTATAGCCCAGCTTTAGTTTCCGGTCATAGCTTTTTCAGTTCTATTCTTGCCTCATACAGAAAGAGCCCCTTAAATTTACAAGTTGATTAAGACTCACATAAATGACAGTGCCTTTTTTTGTTGTGATTTTACCTCCTTTCTTCAGACAAAAGTCTCTCATGGATGCTGTGCACACAGGCGCGTTGAGAAGCGTACTCTTATTTTACCCAATAATTATGAGCTCATTAAGGAGGGGTGCTTATTTCAAGGAAATAAACAGAGCACGCATTATGGAACAATAACCAAACACACAGGTAAGTAACCTTCCCTGTTAGTGCACAAAGCATAGAAGCAACAAACGGGGGGTGAGTGGGTGGGAGCCACCATAAATGAGTCCCACGTCGCCCATAATGTCAGAAAGGTCACCAGGCTCGGGGAGGGGGTGCTCATGCCTGCATGCATTCTTTCTGTAAGCAAAAATTTGATTAATAAGACACATTTGACATATTCTGTCTCCTACAAATCCTTCCAGAGAGTGACATTCAAATTACAAAGAATTATTGTTATTCTTCTTCAAATATTATAAAGAGTTGCCACTATAGAAATGGGAGGTGACAAGATGGCATTTGATCTCTAAGTCCATCCACTGAAAAGAAAAATGTCCAGGTAGGAGGCATGGAAGGTGTATGGGTCCTTTGTTACTTAGGGTATGTTTCACTCCAAACGAAACAAAGTGCTCAGGCCCATACACTGCTTGAGTGGCCCTCGCAGACGGCCAATTAGCATCAGTGCCCAGTGACAGCCCAGCTCCAGCACAGCCTGGAGATGCTCACCCATTACACTCAGCAGGAAGTTGTGTTGCTCTAAAACCACAAGCCAGTGCTTTGATGGTTCAGGAGACCTTGGCCTTTTAAACGTATAAACAACCGTTCTTTTCTAATCTGGGCCATTAGAGGGAAATGCTGTGAGAGCCTGTATTCTGAAATAACCAGCTTTGCTCAGAGTCATGACGGTTTTCAATCTTGCTGCCTGTGACAGAAGAATAGCCTTCAACTAAAAATAACATGGGTGAGACTGTGCCTTGGGAACCTACTGAGGCCCAAAGTGTTGCAGATTAATTTGAAAGCAACCAAAGGTGGATTTTCTCTCTGCTTTGGCCCTTTGGTGGGTGTTGTAATCACGGGGAGAATTCATCTGTCTAGTGAGCTATCAGCACAGAAAGAAAATAAACTCTGCTGTATATAAAAAATAAATAAAATTCAAAAATTCAGAAAAAAAATAAAAAAGAAAAAGAAAAGAAACTGTTCAAGACTCACACACTCATCAGGAACCCTGTGGCTTTTGTTTTCCAGGCTGTAATAAGCATTTCTCTATTGATTCTGTGCAGGTCCTTAGTAAGAGTTCTCTCCTGTCTGCAAAGTATTTATTTGCAATCAAGCCCCATAATTA
Organism: Kogia breviceps; assembly: GCF_026419965.1. Classification (NCBI taxonomy): domain Eukaryota; kingdom Metazoa; phylum Chordata; class Mammalia; order Artiodactyla; family Physeteridae; genus Kogia; species Kogia breviceps. Next base: position 179,320,658 of record NC_081312.1, on the reverse strand, counting down.
AAATAAATTAATAAATGCAGATTAGGTCTCAATTCTTTGGAAGGTGTTCATAAAAGTAAAGACAGCTAATAAGAGTTATATTCTGATACTTTCTGACACAGATTTCTTACAGTGAATGAAGTTGCAATTTTCAGACTCATGTGATTGCTTTGGGGGCCGTGGGTTGAGCTGATAGACAATCATCCAAATATTCAAACAATTCTCTGAATGTTCTGAAACCCCCGGAAACTTAAGATGTTAAAACTATATTTCCAAAATTAGAGCTCTTTTATAACTCTGCTGTCAGTCCCAGGAGTTCCACTTTCTCACGTTTGCATTTGCCAGACCTCTGCTTTGTGTATGTTAAAAAATGAAAAGAAAAAAAATGCTACTTTGTGTCCTTCTAAAAACAAAATAAAGCATAACCCCAACCTGACTTTTAAGCTCTAAAGAGGGAAGGACAGAACAAGAGTTTGCAAAAGAATATCTTCTCCTTTGGGCTAAATATGAGATTTCAGTTCCACAATTCAAAGCAAAATCTTTCCTGGCACAACAGAGGTAGAATGAGAGCGTGGCCCTGTGTTTTAGGGCCAGGGAACCATTGTGAATGAATCCACAGCAAAAAGCACCCCTCTGTCCAGGGCCAAAATTGACTAGGTGCAAACAAAGAAGTTTTATACCTTTACTGTTGTTGGTCACTTAGTACTGTTTATTTCATTGGTTAGTTTCCTGTGTAGGAGCTATTTATTTCTCTCCAAGAAATATGTCAAAAGAATCCGGGATTTCAGAGGGGATATAATTTGTTTTATGACACAAAATATACAATTTCAGATGGTTAGAAATGTAAAGATGTTCAATGAGACTATGAGGGCTCATCAATTTATGATGTAGGAAAGGGTTTACCCAAAGACTTAGAAATAAAATTGCCTAAGTAACTAAGGGCTGAATATAGACCTTTATTTTGCTTAAACCATCGTTGAAAATCTTTCATAAATAAGAGCAATATAATGAATATATGTCTTCATCATCTGTGTGTATGTGGAGTTTAATACAGTACTGGCAAATAGTAGGAGCTTATCAGTTACATAATGAAATTTTTCTGATGATCAACATTTGTGAAATGTCTCAACATACACCATATTGACTTAAATTTGCATTTTCATGTGCAACAAAAGATTATATATCTAATATTTCATTTTTTCTACATCATCGTTTATTCTTATAATGACCCCTGTAAGTAGGAAGGAAAGTTTTGCTTTTCTATATTGGATCAGAGTTGATCACATATAATCATATACATAGCAATTTATGCTGACTTTATATTGAGAAGACATTCAACATTGGTTTGTTTTATTATTTCCATTTTCCTCTTAAATTTGATCTAAGGAAACACAGGCCAGTTAATAGACAATTTCACACCTTCCTCTAGTTGATTGAGAGTTTACTGTGCAACACACACACCCTCTACACCTGTCCACAATAGTAATCCTCAAGCTTTTTAATCTCAGATCCCCTTACCACCCTTAAGGATTCTTGAGGACCATGATTAGCTTCAGTTTATGAGGGTTATACCAAACAATCTTTACAATATTAGAAATTAAATCTGAGAAATTTAAAAACTTATATTAATACATTTAAAATAAGATGATAAATGCATGAACATACTTTTTATGAAAAATAATTATTTTTCAAAACAGAAAAGAATTAGGCAGAAGAATGACGGTGTTTTATATTTTTGCAATGTCTGGCTTAATAGAAGACATCGTAGTTTTCATACCTACTTCTTCAATCTATTGTCATATGTTGTTTTGTTTAAAGCATATGAAAAATCCATTTTCACCTATATATATGTAATTTCAAAAAGGAGGCACATTTAATGACCTACTAAAAATCTTTATGGAAATTTTTCTTAGATATTGCATTAAAACTTGACAAATGGTAGTTTCTTAAACGTTAATTGCAAAGTAGATCTGAAACCCAGATCTACCGCCCTCACTTACATTAAAATCCAATGTTCTGTCTCACGCTTTGAAGGAAGCTTTAAACTCACACATGATTTTGCAACATCAGGCATTGGTAATTTGGAAAATATTTGATTGCTAAGTTATGCAGATCTTCCAAATGTTGACATAGTTCACTATTTAATACTTTGAAATTACAGTTGCTAAATTTGCCACTGATCTCATCAGAATAGTCTTTAAATATTGGGAAGCTGTCAAGCTCACAGTGGCAGACACACATTTTTCAAAATTCCAATTTTCACTTGGAAGCTTTTGTCATTGGCCGCAAATCCTGTCAGCTGTTTTCTTGAAGTAAGAGCCTCACTTCCTTTTTCTCCCCCGCAAAATGTCAGCCAGATATCCAAATTAAATGTGAGGTAATTGATGTGTTAATCAACTTGATGGGGGAAACCTTTCACAATGTATACAAATATCAAATCATCACATTTTACACTTAAATATCGTACAATTTTATTTGTCAGTTATACTTCAATAAAGCAGAAAAAAATTCTAGCTCAGAAAAAAAAATAACCATAGTTTGTCAGTCATTCTTTCAAGTAAGATGGAGTTTCATGAAAAAAATTGCTAGTTCAGCTCCCAACTCAATCACTCAAGTGCTTTTCCTGGAAAAGGAAGTCATTCTGTGTTAGGCAGCATATGTGCTTTATGAGCACTTTCCATGTGGTCATATGGAACATTGCAAAGACATGTACTCAAAGGTTGAGATTTAATAAAATGTATAGTTTTCACTACTTCATCAAGGGCATTCTTAGATGAAACTGGCTTTTTACATCCCTGTGAGTATGTGCTGGTGGAAATGCAATGAATACTTGTACAGTTTGGTGCTGCTGCCCTGATTTATACTTCGGTGCCAGCAGGGTCATAACTCCCTTCCCCTGCAATGCTTTTGCATCATCATTGCAAATGTCAACACAGTGAAAAAGACAAAGAGGTTGTATTATTGTGAGGATAGTTTTGACCTCATGAAACCACTGAAAGAGTTCCACAGACCACACTCTAAGAACCACTGGTCTACAAAAACAAAAACGTCTTTATGAAGGAAACATAATGTAGTTGAAAGAATTTGGAATCATAATGACCCGAATTTGAGTCCTAGCAGCATTTCTAACTAGTTAGGTTATTTAGGGAATGTTTCTTCAGTGTTCTGGGACTTAGTTATTTCATCTGTCAAATGAAATCACAAATGTAACCAATAGAAGTGTTGGCAAACTATTGCCCATTGGCCAAACCTCCTCTACTACTTTTTAAAATTTAGTCTCAGATGCACTGATTTAATCTGGATTTATTGTGAGCTCTCATGATTGTCAGTAAAATGTAGTTTACAAAAATAAGTGCATAAACCCATGCTAGACAATTGAAAGAGAAATAAGGAAAGAAAGAAAGAAAGAAAGAAAGAAAGAAAGAAAGAAAGAAAGAAAGAAAGAAAGAAAGAAAGAAAGAAAGAAAGGAAGGAAGGAAGGAAGGAAGGAAGGAAGGAAGGAAGGAAGGAAGAAAGAAAGAAAGAAAGAAAGAAAGAAAGGAGGGAGGGAAGAAAGGAGGGAGGGAAGAAGGAAGGCAGAAAAAAAGAAAAAGGAAGGAAGGAATAAATTAGACATTCTAACCTATAGAGTTATGCAGTACAACATGGTATATGGTAGTCACTAGTCACTTGTGGTTGTTGAACAACTGAAATGTGGCTAGTCCAAAGTGACACGCACTCTACCAGAGAATCTTACATTTCCATACAGCTCTGTGTTGCTGTTTACCACAATTACATTTCAACTTGAAGGATTCTCTTTAGTATTTCTTGTAGAACAGGTCTAGTGATAATGGACTCTCTCAGCTTTTGTTTATCTTGGAAAGTCTTAACTTCTCCTTTATTTTTAAGGACAATTTTGCCAGATACAGTTTTCTTAGTTGACAGCATTTTTTTTCTTTCAGCACTTTGAATATATTATTCCATTCCTTTCTGGCCTACAAGGTTTCTGCTGATAAATCCACTGATAGTCTTATGGGGGCTCACTTGTATGTGATGAATCACTTTTCTCTTGCTGCTTTCAAGATTCTTTCTTTGACTTTGGCTTTACACAGTTTGATTATACTGTCTCAGTGTGATCCTTTTTGGATTTTTCCTTGTCTATTTCTTTGAGCTTATTGAATCTCTATGTCCATTTCATTCCCCAGATTTGGGAAGTTTGGGACCATTATTTCTTCAAATAAGCTCTCTGCCCCTTTCTCTTCCTCTTCTTCTGGAATCCTCATAATGTATGTTAGGCCCACTTGATAGTGTCACATAAGTCTCATAGGTCTTTTTACTTTTATTTTTTTTCTTTTTGCTCCTCTCTCTGGATGATTTCAAATGACCTATCTTCAAGTTCACTGATTCTTTCTTCTTCCTACCAAGTTTGTGGTTGAACCTCTAATGAGTTTTTCATTCCATAATTGTACTGATTACCACAGAATTTCTGTTTAGTTCTTTTATACAGTTTCCATCTCTTTGTTGATACTCTCATTTTATTCATTCATTGTTTCCTGATTTTGTTTCATTGTCTGTCTGTTGCTCTCTTTTAGCTCATTGAACATCTTTATGAACATCTTTACTTTAATTTCTTTGTCAGGTATGTCATGGATCTGATTTTTTAGAGTCAGTTTCTGGAGTTTTATTTTGTTCCTTTCATTAGGCCAAGCTAACCTATTTCTTTCTATGCCTTGTGATCTTTTGTTAGGATTTGGGAATTAAAAAAAAATTCTTTGTGCAGGGAAAAATAATTTTTCACTTATCAAACCAGCTGGAGGTTCTAGGACCTCTCAAGCCTTTTCTCACATCTTGCTCCCTGGTATCCACTTGAGGAACAGCAATTCTAATGTGCTGCATGCTTATCTCTGCTTTCAGCAGCTCCCAAACTCTGGCACTGGTTCCATCAGTGTTCTGAGTCAGGTGAGACAGAAACCAGTCTCTCAGGCAGCCCCCAGACAAGCATAATGTTGGATACAAGGTCCATTATTTTGTCTCCATCCCAAGGAAGGAGCCCCCTACAAGGGGTTTCCTCTAAGTTGCCCTGCATTAGGCTGCTAGGGGGAGGGTAGCAGACATATAACAACTGATGCAAATTTTCCTACCCCTTTCACTGGAATCCCCTCTTGATTTTATAATGGCCTGGGTGCTATAGCTTCTTAACTTGTCTCTAGAGTTCTCACAGAGGTATTCTAGCTTATATATTGTCATTAATTCAGGTCCTGTAACTCCACATTCTGCCATCTTGCTGATGTCATCCCATCTTCTACTTATTTTTGTAAGTAAATTTTTATTGTAATATAACCATATTTGTTCATTTTTTTATTATCTCTGGCTGTTTTTGGTATTACAAATGCAGAGTTGGGAATTGTGACAAAGACTGTCTGTCCCCCTAAATATCTAGCTCTTCACAGAAGAGGTTTGCAATACTTGAAGAATGATGTAGACTTCCCATTCCTTCCAAAGTCAAAGCCAAAGACTTTTCTATTCACCACTAGCCCTCTGAAGCCTGGTTTATGTCATGTTTCTGCCAGTATCCCTTATTGTCCTCTGACTGACTCTGACCACACAGGTGTTCTTGTTGTTCTTCAAACTCCAGGCACACTTCTACCTTGGGCCCTTGGCACATGCTGTCCTACTGCCTGGAATGCCCTACCAACAAATATCCATGTGGCTAGCTCCAGTGCCTCCAGATCTTTACTCAAAAGTTATCTTCTCAGTGACTAGCTATCAAATCCAGAATTCTAACTCCCACTCTTAACATTTTGTGCCCTCCTCCTGCTTTATTTTCCCCTTTAACATTATTAATTAATTACTTACCATCCCCCTTTTAAAACCTTCTATCCCCTTTAAAGAATGTAATCAAGACATTCACATGTTTTATTTACTACAGTATCCCTAACACCTAAAGCAATGTTTGGTATACAATAGGTGCTACAAAAATGTTGATTTAATAAATGAATGAATTTGAGACTACTCATGTTATTAAAGGGACTGACAAAAGTAGGTTACTTATTATTATATTCTTGAATTCAATATTCCTTAGCTGTAAACAGGTTCAAATATATGTTGGAGCAGTTAAGAGCCCAGCAAAAACACACAAACTCAAATTTAAGCTCTAGTTGGTTTTGAACTAAAACTATCTATTTAATCTACTCACAATTTCACGAAAGTTCCAAATCAGGTCATCACAGCCCTATACAAAAAGGGAAAATTTATTTGAGTTTCTTTTTTCGTTCACCCCCAAAATAAGAGTTTAACATACGAGACTATAATAAACACCTAAGCAAGAGCTGTAATTTAATTATATTATATATTTTGGATATTACATCTATTTTGTATTCTGCACTTCTTAATGCCATCTTTGGCATCTGAAATGGTCAGATTTGTTAGGATTTCTGAGAGAGGTTCAACAAAGCCATGTGCATCCAATCCTTTTTTCTCAAAATATCACAGTGTTCACAGCTGAGCTCCAACTATACATCCTGCAATCCATTTACCTCAGACCTCATAGGGCCCACCATGTTGTGTAAGGCTTCTCTTACAATCCAGCCATTAAACTTCAATAGGTTTTTCCTTTCTTTTCTAATTATATGTCACAAGTTCAATTTCGCTTTAAGTTTTTATGCATGTTGCATTCTGTAGGAGCACACTCATTTCTAAGATGTGTCTATCTTCTCTTTTTATGAAGAGAGCGTATTTTTATCAAGGAGAAAAAGTATTCAAAATTGCACTTGGCATTTGGAGCACAGCAAAAGGTAGCAGTAGTGCTGTTTTATTGTACAACAATCATGTAAACTCCAGCTGTCAAGTCGTCTGATCAGTTCTTCAATAGGAAAAAGGGGCTCAGCTAAATCCTGCCCACATGCTGATGTACACCCGCCTCATAACTGTGTTTTTCCCTCTTTATGAATTTCATTTACAATTATTCTGGGACTTTCAAGGAATTTCTTGAAAGAAAGACGTGCCGAGAATTGCTAAGTAATACTATTTTCTGTTGGGGGTGTGGAGAAAACACAGTCTGTTTTAGACTGAAACAAAGTGATGAAACTGATCTGCTGTCCTTGGGGTAGTTTCCCAACTTAGTCCACAAAGGTCTTCTCTTTCTTTGAATCCTAGCAATACAGATCTGTTAGACTGACCCTGAGACATCAACAGACTACTTAAAAATAAACATTTTAAAGCACTGCGAAAAAAAAAAGACATCAACAGAATATTGCTGGCAAACGGACTTAGAGGACAAGACCTGTGGAAATTAATTATTAAAGAAATCCTCATTAAGTAAAAAACAGAGACATGGAACTCAAGTAACTGGCTCAGGATCCCCCAGAATTGTTCCAGACCTTGAGAATTACATTTCAAGTCCAGTTCCTTGGATTACACACACACACACACACACACACACACACACACACCTGTGTGTACACACATGCACACACACATTACAAAAATATCATTGTTACTGAGAAATGAAAGCTGAACTGAAATAAAAGTATTATTGTTACTGCTGCTGTTTCTATTGCTCTTGCTGTTAAATGTTATCATTATTAAGGGGTAACTATTCTGGAAAAGAAGAATCCTCATGATCCCCAAAGATTTAGAGCATCTTGAGAGCAAAGACTCAGTCTTACTTACTTTTGTATACAAAGAGACCACCGGATATGACACAGAGTAGGTTGTGAATAATGTGAATGAGTGGTGGGTCTTAGCCATTAAAAACTTTTAACTGAGAAGAAAAGGCTGATTTAGTTGACATAATTGGAATTCAGTTGAGATATTTTACTTTTTACCCTATCATGGATTTGTATTCAGTGAACCGAGTAACGTACTAATAGTTTGGGAGATTTTTGTTAATTTATCACCAACAAAATCAGGACATTTTCTATGGATTTTGTAGCTTCTAACCTTTGGCAGCCAGCTAAGCCGTTGCCTTGCCTCAAATTATGAGTGGTTTTATAAGTAATGTAGTTATGTGATTATTTTACCAATATCCATTAAACGAGGCTCAGCAAGACAGTAAAGCAATCCTTTGGCTTTTCATTTTTCTCCCTAAAGGAAACAGTGATAATTTTGTATGGGCCAAAATCACGCAAACGTAACCTGTCGATAAAGAAATCCATGTCGATGCAAGAGGGGACGTTAGGTAGTGATGAATCAGCAAAGGAAAGATACTGAATATACTACTTGGACCCCTCCTTTCAAAGAATTCTTCAGACTAACCACGCATTTAAAAACCAGTGTGACTTAGTTTCATTTGGTTGAGAGTTTTACATTTTGGAATCTGATTAAAGCAGTGAGACTGGCTCCACAAAAATCTGTCATGCTTTCATTTAGATACATAAGTTTGTATGTAGTATTCCTATCCCCAGATATGCTATGCTGGTTTCCAAAGTTACTTATGAAATTGCCTTTTTCAATTCCTAGAAATTCTACAGTCCACATAATCTAAGTATAAAAGGTTGTCTAAATAACTAATTGCTGACAGCAAAGAATCTCAAAATTTTGGCACTAATTTTCACAGTTCAAATTGTATTTTATCGATAGCCATCTGAACTATGAGATTTTCAAATAATACTCGCTGAGATACCCCTAGGATATAGAAACTATAAAATCATCACATGTTAGTTACTTAACTCTTGTATGATGCCCAGTTGTTTTGTCATAATTGCATACTCATCACATGTACCTTTGTTTCATAATTTATAGAGTTTACCACTGTATGAAACGTTTCATCATATAAAAGTAGCCATAAGGTAGGTTGTGCTATAGCAGATGGAATTCCATAAAGATAGTATCATCTTTAGGTTTTTATTTAAAATAAGTTCAATAAAATCCAAAATTATCCATCTAAAATGAATGAGTAGCTTTTAAACATCCAATTTTTATAGATTCTCAGCAAACATCCAATTTTTATAGATTCTCAGCATTGCTTAGCAATAGAATTCTGTTTTCCAATACTTTGGTCATGCTAATATGGTATTTAAGAACCTTTAAATATGGAGCCATCTGTAAGATTTATCTGACCTTAAATGACATGGTCATACACGACACCAATCCTAGGATGGCAGGCAGACATGTCTCCAACATAATTGCACACCCCTCAGGGGAGGCCTGTGTAAGTAAAGCACCGTGGATTTGTGAGTCAAGGGAATTTCTGACTGGAACAGTTTTTAGTTCTTTAATTTTTCAAATAGAATTGGGTTAAGCTAATAGAAAATTAATTTTGTTTGCAGTAGAATAGTACTGATCGTGGTTTGCAAAGTAGGAAAATTAGGTTCCCCTCTCACTGGTTATTGATTAAAGTTAATTTTACAATGTCTGTAGATGTTTAAGTTCTTTAGGGAAGGACATTTTAATTCAAGGAAAACTTGATGGTATGTATTAGACTGCTAAGAAAATCTATGGATATAGATTTAATAAAGGTATGATTTTCACTCCTTCACTTTGGAAAGAGCAAACTGAAGACAAGTGACCATACTAAGTCTAGTTACATTTAAGCTCAGAAATAAGGATTTTTAGGCTAATTGTCTAGTATATTGTGGTTGAGTCCACCTCCATCAATATTAAAGCCTCATAATAAGCCTTCCTTAGGTTTACTGTGAGTTTGTTTTCTGCAAAAACCATGAACAATAACTGAACAGAAAAGAAAAATAAGACCTAGAGCAGAGAAGCGAAACACTGATATCTGTCTCTTTGTGAGAAGTAGACGCATCCCGGGATGTGAGAGAGGCCGGGAGCCTCCACTCCAAGATCTTTCTTTGGCAGCTCAGTTCAGAAATGTGTTTGGGATGTTTTTATACCTGTGACAATGGGGGAGGAAAAAGTGAAAAAAAGCAGCAGAGAAAATGGGACATCCAAAAATAAAATTAATAATCAGCATTGGTGTGATGACCCAATAAAGAACACTGAAAATGGGAAAATATTATATATGTGCGTTCTACCTTCTGCATTTGCGTGGACATTTAAAAATTTATTTCGAGTTGAGTTTAAATTAAGTAAATATTATACAAATTTTGAGACTGGCCTTTTTTTTGGTGTATTTTTGTTTTTTAATTGGAGTATAGTTGCTTTACAACGTTGTGTTAGTTTCTGCTGTACAACGAAGTGAATCAGCTCTATGTATACAGATATCCCCTCCCTCTTGGACCTCCCTCCCCCACCCCCATCCCACCCCTCTAGGTCACCACAGAGCACCGAGCTGAGCTCCCTGTGCTGTACAACAGGTTCCTACTAGCTATTTTATGCATGGTAGTGTGTATATGTCAATCCTAATCTCCCAATTCCTCCCACACTCCCCTTTCCCACGTGTCCACATGTCCGTTCTCTATGCGTGTGTCTCTATTCCTGCCCTGCAAATAGGTTCATCTGTACCATTTTTCTAGATTCCACATATATGCGTTACCATACGATATTTGTTTTTCTCTTTCTGACTTATTTCACTCTGTATGACAAACTCTAGGTCCATCCACGTCTCTATAAATGACCCAATTTCGTTCCTTTTTATGGCTGAGTAATGAGACTGGTCTTGAGCTAGCACGTTTTCAAATCTGCTGCTGGTGAACGTACGTATAAAATACAAGTGAAAATTATTTCTAGTGTGAATTGAATGCACTTCAACAAACAATCAGTGGCTGCTTTTGCAAAAAGGAAACAGTGTGGAGGCAAATACTTTAGCTTTCTATGCCTCCTCTGGTGTTCCCTTAACTCATTTATCCTCTTATTTATTTATTTTTTAACATCTTTATTGGAGTATAATTGCTTTACAATGGTGTGTTAGTTTCTGCTTTATAACAAAGTGAATCAGTCATACATATACATATGTTCCCATATCTCTCCCTCTTCTGTCTCCCTCCCTCCCACCCTCCCTATCCCACCCCTTATCATCTTATTTAGAACCATACCTGGTCTCCCAGGGTAATGTCAAAACTTGAATGACTTTTTTTTTTACTATCTCTCAAATATCCATGAAGGCAAAGTATTGATGCAGATAATTAAGAGCTGATTGGATATAATTAATGACACTTGTCCTTTGGCTCTTGGCAATTCATATCTTAAATCTTTCATCAATTTTTAAGCCAAAATATTTTTTAAAAGTAAAAAAATTGATTTGACATTTTATCTTCCCAGTGTTCAAAATCTGATAGATGAAAAAGAGGGGGGCAAAACTCAAAAGATGGGCAGTGCAAGGCTAGAAAGAGCAGGAGGGACCCAAATTATACATGTGTGGACAGAAGTGCCTGGATGGGTCTCTGGTGTGTGTAAACCACACTAAAATAGATTAGATCTAAGATTCATCCTTCTCATGGCAAGTCTTACGTAGACTGAGAAAAGCAAAAAGTGAGCAAGAAAAAAGGGCTAATAAGAAAAGATACTGATTTTTTTTAACATCAAGTAGTCCTAGCAAGCGATGCTTTGATGACTTAAGAACAACCTCATTAAATATCCTATGTTTCTACTTTCCCTGAAAATAGGTGTTTACGTTTAAGAATTAATGGTGCTTGGACAATAAATTTGGGTTTTTCCCAAGCCAACATATTTAGATACTAAAGAAGAAGATTAAACCAACAATTTAAATTTTTTACTAAAAACAAGGGGAGGAGGAAGTCTTCATTAAATAAAAGTACTTTCTGTTTCTAGTCAGAGTGTTTTCATATTTTATTTTTTTCTTAATTATTTCTTTCTTTTTATGATGTGATATGACTGGAAAATACCTGAGCATAAATGAGTATTGCATCCTTTTTACTATTCATCATCAAATGAAAAGCCTTTCCAAATGCTCCTGGAGTGATGATTACAAAATTATTTTAGGCATTTGTAATTCACTTTGAGAGATTTGAGATTTAAAGAGTTAAAAATTGATTTTGGAAATTGACCCCAAACTGAAACCAAGATGAAGCACTCACAGGAATTTAGAAAGTGAGGGAAAGAGAAAGAAGTGGGGGGGAAAAGTGAAATGCTAAATTTATTTTTCCTAGGGCTCTATTAGAAAAACAAAGTTCTCTGTTGTACAGATTGTTGGTCATTTAAAAGAGGACTGCAAAGAAAAGACAATGTTTCCCTGAAAGAAATAAGTTCCTACAGGTAGAAATTCAGATTCCAAGGACTTTTCACCTGGGCTCAGGCCACTTGTACACAGCTCTGACCCTCGGACAAAATAGGATGTGAGTAAAAGTTCTCACTGGATTGTTTAACTGTAGGCGGACTATCTCATCCTCCTGTGGAAGTACCGAATGAGGAGTGAACCAAAGCAATGACAGCTTTCAGTTGCTTACAATTTTTCATTATATGCACGTCCATTTTGATGCCTTTTCCTGTTTTGTCCATGTCCACTTTGTTTTAATTTCTGGCTTTCCTTTTAAGAAAATTCCGACTTTCTGTTTCAGAAAAATCTACTTGAATTTCTGCATCCCACCATGAGACAAATTTACCTCTGTTTTATATTTGTGATAGATTAAAATGCCACATCCCAAGAGGAGATGAGGGTTCCGTGGTTAAGCCCTCACACTTGGGAGTCACCTGGGCGCGGAATGGAATCTTCGCCTTGAGACCCAGTGTTGGTTACTTTGGACAATCCTCAGTTCACAGGGTTGTTACAAGTGCTGTTAAATAGTTTATCTAAAACACTTAACCCCTTTTCTGGATCACGGAAAGTCAATGAATGTTTATTATTGTTATTAAGCTACAGGGAAGGAAGTACCTAAAGAAGTGCATCAAGTAACCGCCATATTTAAACACCAGCCACATAGCACGATATAGCTCAAAGGGTGCACAGACTCAGCCTGTGGGCCAAATCTGGCCCATTACTGTTTCTGTAAATAAAGATATCTTTATTGTTGACTTCTTTTCTGCATAGTTTGACTTTGCAATTTTACTCCTTATAATGCCTTTGACCATTGTGTTCGCATCTGTTCTAGTTCAAAATATTCTTTCTTTATCACTGCCGGCTGCTTTCTCACTTTTGCTTTGCTTTCTCACCTTCTAATACAGCTAAGTTTACTTCCATATTTACTTCTTTTCTAATGGAAACCATGTCTTCTCCCCCTTAAATAAGAATTTAATTATTTTGCTTTTGCCTTTGAATCAAGGAACTGGATTTTTTGCTTGTATTTTTTAGCAAATTTCAACAACCTATAGTCCTGAGTTCTGTCGTCACCACAACTCACAGTGACTAAGGATCCAAATAGAACTTTCCCAGTGACATTAATCATCAAAATCACATTCAACCTTTACCACTAACGTAAGAAGGACTGTGAGTGTAAGATATGTCCCACCTCTTGCTGAGGAGCTATGCCAGTCCTCTGGCAGGTGACTTTCAAGTTGGCTGTCCATTCTTTAATGTTCCATCAAGACCATGCATAGGAGAAAGCCTGCAAAGATGCTGGTATTTGAATAAGTTTCTCCTCCAGCTTCCCTCAGGAAGGCTAATTCAGATCTTCCCACATTTTTTATTCTCAGAGTTATTTCCTAAAGAGTGGAATGGAAGATAAATAGGATGTGAATCACACAAAATGTCCTCAATTCTTCATGCAGTAAGTAGAGCTAGATTATCTTTTCTCTTTTAACATATTGTTTTCAGGAAGGCTTCCGTTTTCTTCTCCTGGCTTCCTCTCCCAAATAAAATTGACTTGGAGTTTATTCATGGCATTCTGTCTTGAATATATCGTGGCCATGGCCTACAGAAAGCTACAGCTGTGTGGCAGCTATCCAACAAAGCCCTAAGAAACTCTGGGTGTCTTAAAGCACACACCAACTCACACAAGCTTCCCATTCCATCCAGGTGTAGTCAATGCGCAGGTAGGCAAATCAGGTTTGGGGGTGTGAAGGGCATTTAAGGTCCCAGTGCTGTAGGCAGAGCTGTCTTCCTACCATTTTTTCCTTAGTATCTTTTAAATCTCAAATCCAACAGTGCCTAGGGCCTCCTGCCATGGGGGACACTTGCGGAGCATGGTAGATTTCCACTGCTACAGAACAGCATTGGGGAAGATACACACGACCCAGAGAAAAGGCCCACAGAGGCAGGGCTGCTGACCACCCCCCACCCCCACCCCGGGAAGAGGAAGCCACGTTCATCATGCACATTTTTGATAGTCACATTATAACCGTTCTGGCTGGAGCGTCAGATGCAACCAAATCACCAGCCGCTAGAACAATTTCTTATTCAACGCCACACACAAACACCGTCTGAAAGAGCCTCGGATCGTGCAGAAGGGCAAGGAAGGATGCAGAGGCCCATGAGAGCAGCATCCTTCCTAGTTTCTGCAAGCTTCTAGAATTATCTGCTTCCCTCCAGGCAAGACAGATATATTTTTATGACTCTGTCATTATGGAGCTGTATTCGCTGTTTTAAGAGTTGGAAGGACTCTGGGATTGGGGTTCGATTGAAATGCAGGCTCAAGTCAGCTGATGGTTTTCTCGTGGACAAGATGAGGATGGTAAAAATAAATCTGTGGCACTTTCCTGAGATTATTAGTAATTCACGTTTAGCTCCGGGCACAGCGTCTGGCGTTTGGAAGGTAGTGTCTGCCACGCCTCCTCCTCCTGCTGTCCTTACTGCCAAAGACTGTCACTTCCACTACCGATCATATTAACAGAATGACACAGGTCATACAGGTTACACTGGAAAAGACACATCTGACCCTAAATATTTAAAAGCTGTAGCAGCAACTCAGAAGGGATCAGCAGAGGTACACTTGGCATGTTTCAGTTTGCAGATGGGGTCTGAAGTCAACACTTAGCAAAGTGACAGAATGGAACAGCCTACTTAGATGTCTGGGTGGGAGGGATGGATGCCCGTGTCTCACTTGTGTAATCACTTGGTGGGAGGTCTGCAAACTGAAGCTCTCCTCTCTGAACCTTACCAATGGAACATTCCCGAATCAAGAGGTTTGGTTTCATTCCAGCAGGAGCAACCGAGAAACAGCCTCGGTGGAAAGTCACTGAGATGAATGCACACAGATCAGTTTGGATTAATTTCTGGGGAAATGGAGGGAACTGGATCTAGTCATCGTCCAGAAGGTTAAAGGTTGCTTCTCTGTTAGAGGTTATCCTAGGGAAAGATCAGTCTGGTTTATACGTAGCCTCAAATGTTTCTATCTTATCAGCCAGTGGTCCTGCTGCCCCGGGCTACATGGAATGCAGATGTTGTACATAAACCAAAGGGGAAAACGAGGATGTAAGAAAACAGAAATTCCAGGGTAAACGAGTTTGTAAGACGTGTGAGCAATTATAAGTGGTCACATTGTGGAAAATATATAAGAATTATAGTATTTTACTGAAAAGTACATCATTCTGTACTCCAAGTCAGCAAAAATAAACCGATTTTAAAGTATTCTTATGGGTCTAAATCGTAGACCTAACATAATATATTTCCATTTATGTCCATCTCATTCTAAATCTGTTTAATGTATAAAATACTGTTTTTTTGTATTTTTAAAATATTCAAGATGATTCCATTATGTTTAGTATATAATCTATTCTTTAAATTCCTTTAGCTTTAATATTTGCAAATTCATTTCTATCTGGTTATCTATTTACTTTGAAAGGAGAGTCCTTTGAAATTTGTAGGACAGGTGGTTATTTTCTCTGTTTGCAGAAGAAATAGGCTCTTGGAGATTGAGTCAGTTGCTAAAGCTCACCAGCAACCTGGGCTGGTAGGGTCTAAACACAGCTGGTAGGACTCCCCACTCAGCAGACTTTTCACTCTACCCTTTGCCTTCCCAGACACTGTAGACGTGGGCCTGTCACTGTCGTGGCCTCTCCCATTGCGGAGCACAAGCTCCGGACGCGCAGGCTCAGCGGCCACGGCTCACGGGCCCAGCCGCTCCGCGGCACGTGGGATCCTCCCGGACCGGGGCACGAACCCACGTCCCCTGCATCGGCAGGCGGACTCGCAACCACTGCGCCACCAGGGAAGCCCTGGAAACGGATTGTTAATATGCACCGAGGGTAGGGTAGTCATTTACCGCACCTTTGGATGTGATACTCCTATGTGGCGGCAATCCAAAAGAGGCGTCTTCGATGGCTGCATCTCTGTAAGAGCGGCGCAAACCCCTCCTTTTCAAACACAGAACCACATACACGTTGCACATCAGTAAGTGAACAACTGACGTAGACCCAGCCTGACTTTACTTTCAGAGGCAGAGCCTGGGCTGCCCAGAGAATAGACTCTAAGTCTGTGCTCAGGAGCCACGGGCCAGCCCTGTCCTGATGCACGTGGCGGTCAGCAGGGACCCAGCAAGCCGCTAAACAAGGGGGGACCAAGGACACTGTGCCTCACAGCCTCACTAGCAACCACCGGCTGAGGCATTTACCAAAAGTGCTGTCCCAGGGAAGGCTGGGTCTGACAGTACAGGCGTGACCCAGGGTGTCCTTTCCTGTCCTCTAGGAAACACAGAGACCAGAACTTAGCTGCCTTTCCCAAACTGAAAGATCCCTGATTTGGATCTGTTCTTCTGCATTCAAAATACCTCCCCTGAAGCACCAAGGCCACATTCCAACACCTCAGCGCCTTCGGTTACATTCCTGGGGGCGGGGCTTGGGCTTCAGCAGCCACTTGATTCCTACCAGAGTTCTGTGTTTTCATTATCTGAAGCTAAGCAGATTAATATACATTTATGAAATGCATTTGTTTTTTGGAAAATTTTGCTCAAGAGAATTTTAATAATCCCTCTGGATAGTGGCCTAAATAACCAACCCCTGCATCTGTGCCTTGGGGAGCCGAGGAGCAAGGCAGAGAAGAAGAAAGAAATATCAGCAAACAGAGCTGTCTCTACTTTGGGGGCTTTCGAGGGACAGCCGCTCAGTGTCATGTTTTTAACTAAACAAGTAACCTTCCCATGCATTCTTGTGAGGAACAAGAATTGCTATACTCCAAGCAGACAGAATGCACTAAAAGGTGGGAATGAATCTTAATGTCAGAACTTGCTAATTTCCAGTTGTTTAATAGATGCAGCGAGGTAATGAGATACTTTTACAGGCTTCTGCAGAGAACAGGCTTTGTAGGAAATTTGCACTGGAGTGGGGCGGGAGGTGAGGATGAGAAGGAAAAGGAGAAAATACAAGCAAGGAACACTTCATTCTGAAATTTCTAGATCACTTTTTTGACAAATTGAAGCTGGGTGAAGTAGAAGCAGCAGCATATTGATGGAAACAGATTCTTACTAATTGGAAGAAAATATCACTAAATCTAATATTTAATATGTGTCATGAGGATAACCACTAAATTTGAATGAGGCATATGGTTTGATAAATCATTTTTTTTTTCTGATTTGTGGGATGTGTTACAACCTTGTGTAAAAGTAAATCACCTTGGGCTTCCCTGGTGGCGCAGTGGTTGAGAGTCCGCCTGCCGATGCAGGGGACGCGGGTTCGTGCCCCGGTCCGGGAGGATCCCACGTGCCGCGGAGCGGCTGGGCCCGTGAGCCGTGGCCGCTGCGCCTGCGCGTCCGGAGCCTGTGCTCCGCAACGGGAGAGGCCACAACAGTGAGAGGCCCGCGTACCGCAAAAAAAAAAAAAAAAAAAAAAAAGAGTAAATCACCTTTAGTTATATGCTATATAAATCAGCTTTACTGAAAAGATGATATTACATTAAGTTGAGACTGTTCCCAAAGTTCACAAACTTTGAATATGAGAAGATTATAAAAGACACGTGTCACATTAACTTCAAGCGAAATTACCAAGTTTGGGTTTTACTGACTATATTGAGCTTCATTACAATTCCTGAATTTGATGTGTCCTTTCTTCTCGGGGGTTGAAAGATAAGGCTTGGTGGTGAGGATGGAGAGTGGAGAGCACGTGGTCCTCTGCTGTGAGACAGGAGTGAGGTGGTCTAGAGGCTGGAGTAGCACATCCGGCCCCCTGGACCACCAGGTTCACATCCTCCCCCGCCTCAGTTTTTCCACTTGTGAGTGAAAGGACCGGCTTTGCTCATCCTCGGTCTCTCTCCCACTCCACTGTCTATGACTGTGGCTGAACCCACACTGTGGGGGTTGGAAATCCCAATCTTTGGCAGCTCAGCTCATTTGTATCACTTAACAGATTTGATTCTGATTCTCCTCTTTTGGACCCCTGAGCAGGAAATCAAAAAGTGTAGGTCAAGATGAAAGATATCACACCCTACATTATTCTTCTGAGTTATTTTTATTATCCAGATAAAGGAGTGGAAAAAATAGGTAATGCAAACTATTTGAACTGTTACTAAAGAGAGGATTATTCATAAAATTTTATTAAATTTTAGTGGAAAACGTCATTTATTATCTCACTCAAAAATCTTTCTATAAGGCTAGACAGAAAATTTCTATTTGTGTTTAAGTTAAGGAAAAATGTTGCTTCTGCAGACAAATGTGCTTGCTTTCATCTGTCAGGAAGTAGAATCTATCCAATATGACATGTTTTCCCTTTCACTTAGCAGCCAGGAAACTGAAAGCTGGTTTCAGTAGTGAACTGTATTAATGGGGCCATCTTGAGCATCTAGTCATATATTTCCTCTCTGCTTCCTTGAAACTGCATCAATATATTTTTGTTCCTAATAGTCCCATTTTTAATTTATATTTAATTTCATTTATTTCAAATACATTTGGAAGAAGACAAACTCTAGTTGTATGTAATTATCATATAAATAATATAATTAGTTGAACAAAGTATATAGTCAAAATTTCCAGTAAACTCAAATGATAATACTGATTGATATTTTGAATTCAAAATATCATGTAATTAGAAAACATCACCTGAAAAACATAAATCATCTTTATAAAGATATTTTGCTGCATTTGTCTAAGCCATAATGATCAGAAAGTAGGAACAACGGTGATTCCTAGATTTAAGCCTAAGGCACAAGACACCTTAGGTCACTTTGGAACAACTGAACTCATGGGAGAGTCAGGAACCCTGAAAGACTGTCCCTCAGTTCCAGCTGGGAACGGCGAAGGGCGAGAGAAACGTAGCTACTCAGGAACAAATCAGCCCAGGGTCTTGTTGGAAATACCAACAATGAAAAAAATTTTCTTTTGTTTTTGTTTTTTTGAGTTTTCCAGACATCATTGGCCACGCCCAGGATGTGATGTGACTCAGGTTCAGGGAGGTGGGTACCAGAAGTGACAGCAGACCCGCAGGATCGCATGCTGGCATCCCAGGTCTGGCAGTAGTAACAGGGCTCCAGTGACTCTTTGTAGGAAAAATATCTTGTGACTGAATAACAGTATAAAGACTAGTTTAAGAAAAACTAGCACTTACAAGATGAGAAATAATGACTGAAACCTAGAGGGGAAAAGAATATGAACAAAAAGCATATACCAGCTTGGGCCCCATCTTCTGAGAACAAACCATTTCCTGAACAATTTGCTGTTCTCTGAACTGAAATACAAATCTGGCCTAGAAATATTTTAAGAAAGTTACATAGAGTATACAGTAGTCTCTAAAAATTGTCTCCCTGGATCCATGTACACAGCTCTTGTAAATGAGTCTTTCTAAAATTCAATTCCAATGAACATTAGAACGTTTCGAAGCATTTTATTAGATATTATAGGAAGAAAGAAAGACACAGCTTCTGAGTCCCAATACCTAGTCCAATTTCTAGTCATTGCTTCATGCCTGTCCAAATTCCTGGACCAGTCACAAGGGCTCCCTTTATTTCTCTTCTTTTCTTTCTCTCTTTTCTTTTTTCTCTCTCTTCTGCCTTCCTTCCTCCCCCTCCTCCCCTTCCTTGCTTCTTTCCTCTTTTTCTTAATTTGTTTAGGTTTTACTCCTTCCAGTTTAAGCCTTGCCTTAAATGTCTGGTGCTTTGGGCTGGCATTTCATATTTAAGAGTGAGGAGGCAGTAAGAGCTGGTCAGAAGCCCTGAGCCTGCAACTGGAAATTGTTGGACCAGAGCTACTGTAGGGGAGCCCAGCAGGACATCGGCCTTTTCCCTGAGGGGAACCCCAAATATCTACATTGAGAGTTCATTTGTTTGTCTGCTTAACCACACAGTTTCTCCAGGGCGGGGTTTTCCAGGTTTCTATGGGGGAGAGGTTTTAAGTCTGGGCAAGGAAAGGGAGTAACTCTTACTAATGCCTCTTGAAGTGATGACTCTTTCAGAGGTTCTGTGGAGCAAATTGACTCAAATTATAATGTTTGAGAAATTAATGTTTAATTGCTACTGCTTTGCTAAGCCATGCGTCTCCCCTCCAGCTCTGTCCAAAATTAGGGTAAACGTGTTGCTTGCGGAAATCTCCCCATCGTCTTCATGGGTGAATAGATTTTTGGCAAAATTCCTTTGCTGTCATTTTATTTACGCTTTGGTAGGAAGACAAGTTTGGCACACGTCAATACCCCACGTTTAACCAGAACTCTGTTTAAATTTGATCTGGTTTAGAGTCTAGCGATATTACGGTGTTAACATAGTCAACCTCTCAAGAGAATGCAGCATTCATGGATATTAGTGTCACGGGTAATAAAGATGAACCTTAGAGAAGAGACATGTGTAAATTGAATATCTATTTTCATGAATGTTGAGCATAAAATGTTTTATTTATGTAAATTCAGAGTATAAAATATGTGCTCTCTTTTCATCCATTTCTGATTTCAAATGTTATTATCTCGATTATCTAGAGGTTGAATGGAGAGAGAGGGAGAGAGAGAGGTGTGTATGTTGTGTATCTCACTGCTGCTGAGATTTTTTAAATGTGGAAGGGTTATTCCTAAAGGACATGAATAAAAATGTAGAGAGGTGAAGACATGCTTGTCATGGCTGTCAGTTCCTGATTGGTAGATGAGAAATATAGCCGAAAATTAAGTTGTTTGGAAACTCACTTCTCTCTCCCAGTTAAGCTGAAAATGGTAGGCTGAAATAGAATAGAAATAGTAAATGGTGCCAAAGATGAACTTGGAACTGCAAAGCTTCCCCAAGTGGATTGTGCAGCTGTTTCTTTCCAAACCCCAAATACAGAGAGCCCTGCACATATAACTGTGTACACAGAGAACACTGGATATGTCATTCTGTACATGAAGAATAACTGGGTATGTCATCATGTACACAGAGAGCCCAGGATATATAACTGTGTACCCAGAGAACACTGGTATGTAATTATGTTTGCATTTGGCTCCTTTTCTCTTTGTTCTTTTTCTTGGCTTCAGACTGTTTGAGAGTTAGGATGTCTTCAGTCTTTTATTTACTTATGATGTTCAAAATTGGCAGAGTTTGTAGATTCAGGACTATAGAACAAACCCTAGATTAACTGAGCTGTTGAACGTCCTTTTGTGAGAATATAAAGGGTTCTATTCCGCCCATCAAAACAGATATTAAGTACCTTCCACGCATTAAAGTATGCCAACATTCTTCTGTAAGGAAGCACAGTTAGGAATCAAATCCACTGATCCTCTTGTTACAAAAGCCGTGTTCACCCCCTGACAAGATATTTTGATGTTGGTAATATTTAAAGGTTTCCAAAGAAGAATCCAATTAAAGTGTAGGGTGAGTTTAAAGATAAATAAACATCCTAGATACATCTCTATAATAATGGGGCTGTCTTCTCAGGACTAAATAACCATCAGTTCAGATAACTGAAAATTATGTACAAACCAGAGTAAGTGGAGAAAATTGGGTTACTCTCCCAGACCGTGGTCTTAGAGCTTGTGGCAAGATAAAACCTGAAGTTTAATTTTTAAATGGACATTTTTTTTAGTCCATATAAACAGAAAGTGTTTGGTTTTAATGTTGAAATATATCACACAAGCTGTCCTGAAAGGCTAGTTTCCTTTCAGGCCAGAACATTCTGAGGCTGTTTTGCAAATGATACTAGTCCCTATAGTTCAAGTGGCCCTGCAATGTAAGAGATTGGAAATTTTTCTTCAAGTCTTTCAGGCAAGCTGATCCTTAAATTCCATATAATCTAGGAGCTATGTTCTTGCAGTTAAAGGAGAAGGTTGCCTTTCCTGAAAATTTTCCATAGGCATTCATAAAGTTCAGACTTACATGACATTTTTTCTTTTATACCACTGTCATAGATTTTTTTTTTTCTTAATCAAGCAGCCTAGGTCAGTAAAAAGAAACAAAAATCTGAAAACTCTGATCCAATGTTTGTACCTTCTGCTTTGAAATATTTTTTCATCATAAATTTAGCTACATTTTGATCAAATAACTGTGGGGAAAATATCAGGGGATATATAAGAAAAATATTTAAATGGAAAATAACTTTTAAAACAAATATAAATGTGAAAGTCATTTAAGTAGCTAACATCCGACTTTCACCGGCTGGGAAAACACATGAAAATGTTCTTACTTTATCCAAATTAGTTTCCAGAAACCTGGTGATGGAAATTTAAGAACCTGACGCTATTATTCTACAGTCTCAGCTAGCAAATGCCCAAGAGACTTTGGGAATGCTAAGCGTCCACAGGGTTAATTTTATGCTCCAAAGTGTCTTATCCTAGGCCTGAAATGGGCTGTTCTATCAAAGCTCACCCTGGTTATTTTCACTTGTGATTAGACAACTTAAAGGGATAAAAGTAATGGCATTTTATATATATGTCTTTTCAAACATTGAAAGGGTTTCTGAGTGAGTCCAGGGCCTCTTCCAGTCTGTAAACTAAGAAACCTGGGCAAAGTCATAAATTGTCCACTGTAGCCCACGTTCCTTTGAATATATTTGAATTCTATTTTAGCTCAGCTGAGTGAAGTGGGCAAAACTCTGTGAAACAGAGGACTATTTAAAACGAGTGTCATCAGTAACAGAGACGTTTGCTGTTTATTGAATTGTGTTGAGTACACGTTACCAGGCTGCCGGGTAATTGGAGGGAGTTGGGGGAATCAGCTCCACGGAGGACAGCAAAAGTTACCTTCTCTGGACACTCCGTCGGGCTCGAGCTCAAATCTCAGCTCTGCTCCTGACAAACTGCATGATCTGGGCGTGTTTCCTAACCTCTCTGCAAGTCCCTTTCCCAGAAAACGGGAGATAAACCTAGTACCTCTGGAATGGGGTTACTGATGGAACCAAAGGCAATGGTGTAGTTGATGGCTTAGCCCGGGTACCGCCAGCATCCTACAGATGTTGCTGTTTAATTATTAATATCACTTTTACATAGACTGAGTATTTATGAATTCATAGGGGAGCCATGAATTGAACAAGATCCCCTGTCTCAGATCCCCTAAATTCTACCCCTTCCTCCTTAGAGGCCATTGATTGAAACAGGTGTGAAGCTGGATTCTGAAATGGACACCGACAGGGAAACTCCTAAGTGGATAGGATCGGATTAATCTTGTTGCAATTCAGGAGTCGGCTCTGGCTCGGACCAGCACTTCGTGTAATTTGCAGAACAAGCCGAGAGTTTCTTCCCAGTGGCCCATCTCCTTTCAGGAGCTCCCAGATCCTTCTTGTCCAGCCAGGAACCCCCCCCCCCCCAAAAATCAAAACGTACCTTATCTTCTTTCCAAATCATACAGACCTAAATGATACGGCTAGATCATCAACGAAGGGTCTGTGAGGTTGGGATGAAGCTCCATCCTTCTGGGATTAAGCTATTTATAACTCCCTCAATTCACCATCTGTTCATTTATTTTTTCATTTTGATAACACTTTATTATATCCCATGTCTAAACTATCTTAAGGGTGTTTTGGTAGTAAGTCTTCAAAATCTGGTTGCAGTTTACCGTTACAGCATATCCAATTCAGAGTCTCAATTTTCATGGGAAATACTTTTGTATTTATTTATTTTTTAGACCTTCACATCCAGTGCTTGCTACTCTCTCAGCCTGTCCTCTTCATTTTACCTGCTCTGGAAATGCCTCTTCATCCTTCAAGACACAATTCGAACTTGACTTTCCCCAGAAAATATTCCAGGGTGACCCAGGCATAGTCAGTCAGGTCTTCCTCTGTGTTTTCATAACCCAGTGCTTTGTATTTTAAAATCACACTATTTCTTACCACATCAGTTAACCTATGGATTTCCCCATTTGACAGAAGGTCAGGGGCTCCTTGAGGACAGCAAGTTCCCAGCATGTGCTGTGTGGATGAATGATATCGACGATTCTCTTCTATAATCAATGGAGAGGCTATTCCCAAGCTCCTGATTTGGGGAAATCAAATTCAAAGTTGAAGACTTCATTTTACTTAGCAGCTACACATGGAGGGTATCTGGGCTCTGTTATATGTATGTTTGGTTTGGTTTTATTTTATTTAATGTCAGAAAGAGGAATCTTTACTTTTTTCTCTGTAAATATATGAATGGGTCTTGGCTAACCAGTTTCAGACAAGACATAGCACAATAACGTCCTTATTTGATCTGATTCTCACCACAGCCTATATTTTTAAACAAGGCAATTAGTATAAGGTTAAATAAGATTAGTATGATCAAGAAAAATTATGGAAAAGCTTTCACCATGCAAAAGCAGCCTTTATCTCAGTTGTCAGAGAGTCAAGCAATATTCTTAACAACAAGCATTTTATCAGGCTGTGTGCCACACACAGCTTGGTGAGTTTGTGATTTCTCCTTGAGATTCCCTGACTAACCCTGAGGTAGGAGATACATAGGCCCCGGGCTAGGCGGCAGCAACTTGTCTCCTGGGTACGCTGCGAGACGGGACTCCAGGAGGAGCGCTGAGACCTGACTGGTGCATTCTTGTGGATTTCCCTCCTGACGCATGTGCAGAGAAGCCCCTCAGACTAGAGGAAGGATAAAAGGAGGGAGAAGACGCCAGCTGGAATCCATCTTGGCTGAGAGATGCACGTGTACATCACGACCAAATATGGAGATGATTGGCCAGAGACAGCCCAGAAAACCGCCCCCATATAAGCAGCTTAAGCCGCCCTTATGGCACGTGAGCCACTACGAGTCTGCCCGTGGGCTCTTCCACACACACTTTGCTTCCAATAAATACTTTCATCTTTTTCACAATCTTGGTCTCTTTGCTGAATTCTCTCTCCAAAGAAGATAAGAACCGAGGTCCTTTTCCCAGCTTTTCACTGCTGGAACCAACTCTCCTGTCTTCAGACACAGACCAACCTTAAAGGAGAAAGGTGGTCACAGCAGAGTGTTACGGTGTGGGTACTGGGTCACATCCTTTGTTTGCACACTGGTCTCTGCCACTGGAGAGTTAATCCTCTTTTGGCCCACACAACAGCCAGAGGGCAAAGCTCCTTGGGGTCCTACACCTAAGAGGCCTGGGCCCTGGCTTCAAGCCCCGATGGCCAGCTGGCTCCGTGCTGGTCCACAGCCAGGCAGCACCCTGAGTTCGGTTATGTATCATAAGAAAGTAGCTGGGGCGGGGGGGGAGACCTGCCTGGTGCAGACGGGTTCTCCCCATGGGAGGAGCTGCTCCAAGTCTGTGTGCTACTGAGGAAGGTCTGGGAAGGTCATTTTCAAATTACAGGCGAACGTCATATGTTCATCTTCATTTACTGCACTGATCGCGATTAAATTATCTGTGGTCAGAATTTATTACCACCACTGGCAGAAAAAAGCATGCTAAAAATGTGGCAGGGTGTCAGGCATCCACCCGTAAAGGTGAAAGTTCCACTTAAAGGTGTCTCTGAAAGCCCATCCAGGGATCCTTCCTTTCTCTCCTCCCAGTTACTAGAAAATGATGATTTTCGATCTCGCATGGTATGAAAGAACTCCTGCCTCATTCAGCATGAGATTGCTTTAAATACTGTCCTTAGAAATTACTGACATTGAACTTCCTTAAATTGCCTTAGGCTAAAATACCAAATTTTACGCACTGATTAGAATTTTTCATGGAAGTAGGTTACTGTTATTTTATTCTTTTCCTATTTTTTGCCTCAAGCTCTCTTAATGGCCAGTTTCTTGTGAAATTGTTTATTCATGTAGCCAACTGATCAGCACCTTTAGGGAGCCCCTGTGATGATCTGGCCACTATGTGGCCGCTAGTAGCTCTTTTCAGACTTCCCTGGGAATCTTGTGAGAACAGATTCTGATTCAGAAAATCAGGTGATGGCCCAGGATCCCACGCTTCTAAGAGGTGATGTTACCAGTGCTGGTCCACAGACCACCTAACCTGCTACATGAACTTAAGGCAAGAGAGCTCCAAAGAGACCCGGTTTCAGTTGAGCGTTTATAAGAGAACAAACTCTAAACTGGGTCAGGTTTTCCAATGAAAGTTTGGATTTTCTATGGATATTTAGCTACCTTAATGTAATTACTGGAAAGAAGGCTTGACTACATGAGTGGGCGAGTCTGAAAGGAGTTCTATTTTCAGGCTGCATGGAATCATTATCTAACTATTAACAAAGGGCAGCTGGGAAAGCCTCCTTCTCTTGGACCACATGAAGTGGTAAGATTTATGTTTTTCCTGCATATGCAATTGCATTTATTCAACTTCAGTTGCAAAGTGACTAAAGTGTGAATGGTGCTGAAATCACTGAAATCGTGTTTGCTTTCTAAAAATTGCATACCATTGTTAAAGGATTTATTTTTTCCTAATGTCATATTAGAAAAAATTGTATTTCCAGAAACTGCTCTTTGAAAGCACAGATCCACTTACCAGAAGTTTCACAAGAAGGGTTTTCCATTTGGAAGGTGACGTTTGTCAAGCCAAACCCCAGAGAAGATAGCATGGAATGATTCGATGTATTTCTACTTCATCATCTGGATGTCCATATGCCTGGAGACAAATTTGTTGGAAATTCCACAATCCTGAAATGAATGCTGCGTACAGCACCTTTACTTCCAGTGTTTTGGTGGTGCTGCAAAATCACCCAACTAATCAAGACAGAGCCCTGTGTCACAAAGGCCAGTTTCATCTTAGTTTGATGAATTCTGCCTTTTTTTTTTTTTTTTTACAACAAACACTCTGTGTTCTAGCTCACTAAAATCAGTGTTTTTCACAGCTCTTATGGGGGAATGTAAAAACTCAAGGAGAGGGCTTCCCTGGTGGCGCAGTGGTTGAGAATCCGCCTGCCGATGCAGGGGACACGGGTTCGTGCCCCGGTCTGGGAAGATCCCACATGCCGCGGAGCGGCTGGGCCCGTGAGCCATGGCCGCTGAGCCTGCGCGTCCGGAGCCTGTGCTCCGCAAGGGAGAGGCCACAACAGTGAGGCCCGCATACCGCAAAAAAAAAAAAAAAAAAAAAAAAAAACTCAAGGAGACACTAGCTTATCTGTCCCCGAGATTAAAAACAGAATGATATCTCGAAGTTTAGATTTTCCCTAAAGTGGTACAATGCTATACTTTTACGTATATACTATAGATT
Source organism: Kogia breviceps (assembly GCF_026419965.1). Taxonomy (NCBI): domain Eukaryota; kingdom Metazoa; phylum Chordata; class Mammalia; order Artiodactyla; family Physeteridae; genus Kogia; species Kogia breviceps. The sequence continues at coordinate 179,293,483 of NC_081312.1, read as the reverse complement.
TTTTTCAGTGTAATTTTACATGATTCTCTACACTTGTAACATATACAAGCACATAGAATATGCTCAGATTTCCAATATTTTTCAGTACACTTCTTCCAAATGCTACCTAAAATTAAATAGCAACTCCGAATTTGGAACTGCATTTTTAACTATTAAGCCTATAGATCATTACTCAATTTAAAAATTATGCTTCCTCTTCCTTAAATTCTGCCTTTGGGCATCTAGCTGTAGTTTTAAAGCATGCACCCTACAAGTGTGTTCTTATTTATCAAGGCGCACCTTTCATCAGCTATCTTCATCTTCGAAGTGATAGAATAAAGGCTGCTTGTTCCCAGGTATCAGGCTTTTGTGAAACCCAACACAATGTAAAGTCATTCTTGCCATTCCCCTACCAAGTGCTTATCAAAACTGGCTACTGTCTGAGAGCAACTTTAAAATATGCTAAAAATGATATGTCCACATTTTCCTGTATTCACTCTTGTGAGGGAAAAGTAGCTGTACATTCTTAGCCAGCTTCTTCAATTTTACTGTGTGAATTCCCTTGTGCTGTGGGTTCATTCAAAGCCAGGAGTATCACTTTACACAGTTTCTCATTGTACTCAAGGGAAGTTTATGGAAATGTTACAGAAATAAGCTAGGAATGGAAACCTGGCCTTCTGCCAAACTGCATCTCTCCCTCCTGCTCTAACAATATTTCTTTTCCTCTTCGGCCCTTAATGTCTTCTACAGCATGGAGAGCATTTATCTAGGACTAATTTTAGAAATACAAGATACAGCAATTACATCCCAAACACTATTAATAACCGATACTTACATGGTGTAGCTGTGTGCCAGACGTCTTTCTAAATGCATTACCTTTATTAAGTGTAAATGATTTTTTAAATGCCTTACATGGATGAATGCGTTGAATCCTCACAATAACCCATGCGGTAGGTACGCTTAGCATGCCCATTTTACAGGTGAGGACCCTGAAACACGAAGAGGGAAAAGATTCTCCCAGGGTCACTTAGCATGTCGGCAACAGAAATACAATTGGAGCCCATGTGGTAGTGCACCAGCGTCTAGGCTGCCTCAGTGCCACCCATTACTGTCCTTGGCAATTTCCCTCTGTCCCCAATGAACTTAAATAAATCAGAAGAACTATGGGAACAAGAGGGGGTGGGTGGATCTATTTTACATTTGAGTTGACTTATTTAGGTCTTGCACTATAAATTTTTAAGCAATTATGATGGAAGTTTTCTTTCCAAGATGGATAAGTGGCTTTTTAAAAAATATTTTTGATTTGTGCCATATGACCAAAGTAGCACATACTACAAAATGGCTTTAGAAATTTTAAAAAAAAGGTGTGACATTTATTTGCATAGCCTTCATTTTATAATCACAATGATTTTCTTTCAAGGGTTGGGTTTCATGGGTTGAAATACACCTTTAAGGAACAAAAAATAAAATAATATAATATAGAGAAAAAAGGAGTAGAAAGTAAAACTATTTTTCAAAATTCGGATTCACATGAATGTGTGACATTGGAGAGTCCTGTGTGATAATTACTGTGGTTCACTTACTTATAAAACTGAGATTGGAAACAGAAATTCTCATGAGATTATTGGGCCTTCCAGGTTTGATAGGAAACACAAAAACAGGAATATACCCCCAAATGCTTTTCTCTTATGAGTTTCGTCTAGTCGAACAGAAGATTCACAGCCGAAAATTCCCAAGTAGCACTCCCAGTCCTGAAGCCCACTTGCACCTTGGCACTCTGCCAGGCCACTGGGATTTCTTTTCCTTCTCCGCAAAATTAGCAGAGCACTTACCTACATCCCAGATGTTAGAAGACTTAATTAATGTCAACGTTTGTGTAAAAATGAAATGCTGTTTACCCAATAAATGCCAAGTAATCCAGATTTTTTCCTCCTGCTCTTGGCAGGAGCCAGGGAGTAGAGAAGAAAAAACATTAACTTACTAAAATAGTTGGGGAAATATCAAGGATTCTTGAACCTTTCTTTGCAGTTTATTAAAACCGGGCAATCTGCTCTAGCAACAGTGATTGTCAAAAATTACTTATTAACCCCTCACATGGTAATGATTTTCTGCATACTTTAGCTCACCAAATTTTACATAAATTGCACTAGTTAAGAATTTACAGCTGAAAATGTCAATTATGTAACGTCAATAAAGCTTAAAAAAATGTACATCTGTATGTTCATACTGGTCTCCTTATATACTGTGCTGATAAGGATGAGGCCTTGGGTTCTACCCACGGTGAGCTGGCTGCCCCCTCATCTTTTAAGGCCACAGACTGGACATTTACACCAGCAGCCTGGCGCCCTGGAAATGTATGCAGTGAATCCCAGGGAGACTAAAATCAATAGATCAACATGACTGCATCCACATTTCTGAGAAACAACTTAATGCCTCTGTCTTAACTGTTGGCTTCACCCTCGTGTACCCGCCAACACATGCGCTGAGTTACTTGTTCATTCTTATATTTAAATACCCGTTTACTGATGGTCTATCGTGTGCAAATGAAGCACTAGGAGTATGCTGGTGGGCAGGACAGAAACAGTCCCTTGTGTTAGGAAACACACTCTGAAACAGAGCTCAGACGTGAAGCAAGTGTCTGTAATCCAATGTGAAGTCATCGTGATGGGCAAGTTCCCATTTTATAGAAACCTTGGAGTATCTCTGCAACGAGGTGACACTTAATCTGATGTCAGAGAAGAGTGTGGTCCAGGAGAGAACAACATACACAATGACCACAAAAATGAGCCAGAACACAAATTTCAGTTGCGCTGGATCTCGCACTGAAGCCATGTGAGGATACAGAAGCAATTTACCCTAAGAGATTGGGACATTATTGAAAGATTATTGCCAACAGAGCAGTGGGCTTGGGGGAAGGGGCTGGACACTCTCCTGCTCCTCTGCGTGGAGCCAGTGGGGAGCTCGCGGTCAGCTGTACTCCTAGTGCCGGAAGCGGTGAAAGGACAGGCTTTGGCCAGCGGCGCAGCAGCCTGTCCTAGATGGGCAGGTTCAGTTCGGGTGTTCAGAGGATGGGAAGTCCATTGTTGCAATACATAGTCTTACCTGAATCTCGACTTTCATCCGTCGCGGATTTAAACTCCATCCACCTAGCTTTGCTGCCTCTCTCTCACTCTCTCCCTCTTCCCCCATCCCCTCCCTCCCATCTCTCCAAATTTGTAACTAAGGATGGAGAAAGAGGTCTCATTTGTTGAGCCTCCTAAAATCTCAAAATAGTACTAGGTAGGAATAACTACCTTCAAGCCTTACATATCATTGAAGCAATTTGCTAAACAATTACGCACGAAGAAAGGAGATAAACAGAAATGTGAAAACTAATATTGAAAATATAAGTTGGTGACTATCCTGCAAGACAACATTTATAACACATAATTAACACAGTTTGGTATCTGCAATAAAATTCTATTGTGAGATAAATGGACATGTTTGGATTTTGGACTAGACCTGTCTAGTCTCCGAAAAGTGATGGACTCAGCAATAAGCCTCCAAATATCCATCCTCACTTTTTTGCCTTGAATTATGGAACTCCAGTACTTAAGGGGATCTATCCGTATGTTTCAGATTATTATGAATTTAACAACAGATTTGTAGCTGCTGTTTTATAATTCTTGCAAAACGTTTCTATTTTGACCTATGGAACAAAGATTGAGGTAAAAACAAATTACAAATCAAAGAATGCATGGTCAGGTTCAGGCTACAATAACATTTGAGCATCAAAATACATATTAAAGTTTTATGTTACTGTTGATCTTAATACTAGACAAAGTTTAATTTTTCTTTTTAATGAAGCTAAATAAATTGATAAAATGTAACTTCTCCTAGATGTCTTCCTATAAAGTCTAAGTATTCTAACAGGTTCTTAATTAAAGTGCTTTTAATAAATTATTATAAAGATAGGATGCTTCCATTTGGGATAATACAAATTGATTTTATTCTGTAAAAAATCTTTTTTTAAAGAAGTTTGAGATATTAACCAATGGAAACAGAAAGCATATTTTAAAACTACAGGACCTAAAAAAAAGCAAACAAACTTTAAGACCAGCTTGATTAGTTATCTTAATGATGCAAAAGCTGTAGGCTCTGTTATTCATATTCTCTACTAAAGGCATCATCAATTATATATATATTTTTAGTTTTCTTATATATAATATGTAGTTAAACCTAGGTATCATAATCACTATTTTTAATGTGAAAGAATTAATTCAACAACAAAATGGTATGCTGGGATATATGACATGACATAATTCTTTAATTTTAACAAAACGTATGAACTAAGTTAAGTATGCATCAATATTTTCATACGACTAGGAACTCAGTTTCTCATAATAGCTATAAAATTATAATGGATTTTCTATCATTTTTAATTGGTACTTAACCATGCAAACCAGGTTTCCTTTTTAAAAAATGTTAATTTGGGCTAAATGTTTGATTATACTGGAGGGTAATATTTCAAAGTTGAAGTTAAATGGCAATCTCAAGGTCTTCATTACAAGAAAGATAGCTTTACTAATTCAATGACTTAAAGATATCAAAGTGATTTTGACCATTGTGGAACACAAAGACTAGTTACAGGTTGTGTTTGATCTATTCATTTTGGTTACTTTATTCTAAGTTCTTAGGTTTACCTCCTCCCTGATCTTTGGTTCCTGGAAAGACTTGACCAATGTAGCAACTAGGCCATTCTTTAAAGCAAGGTACTGTAAGTGCAAACCCTGACATTGGCATTCCAGTTATTCCTGAGCTCCAGGAACTTAAAATTCAGGCTTTAGAATCACTCAGATAGACCTTCTTATTTCATGTAGAAGTCTATTCATAAAAATCATTCATTTCTCTCAGAATGTGTGTTGGAATTTAAAAAAAATTTTTTTTAATCAAAATGTATAAGTAACTCTATGTCACATTGACCCAAGTCAACTAATTTTTCTACTTCCTTCATATTTGGCTGTAGTAGAGTCTTCTATGTATTTAAAGAATCTGAGTTTGAAAGTGTTTTAGTTTGCCTCTAGATAACATGAAAACAATCTATTTAGAAGTGAACAGTCCCAGCAAACTCTGATCATATACAAACTATGAGTTTTATTTAAACTATAGTGAGTCAGATTACTTTGTATTCAAAATGACATCAACATTTATGAGTATTTTTTTTTTTTTTTTGCGGTACGCGGGCCTCTCACTGTTGTGGCCTCTCCCGTTGCGGAGCGCAGGCTCTGGACGCGCAGGCTCGGCGGCCATGGCTCACGGGCCCAGCCACTCCGCGACACGTGGGATCTTCCCGGACCGGGGCACGAACCCGTGTCCCCTGCAGCGGCAGGCGGACTCTCAACCACTGCGCCACCAGGGGAGCCCTATGAGTATTTTTAGATTGAAAATATTAAAGCTTAAGATAGTAAGCCAATTATAACATTTTAAAATTACTTAATTGTCAATTATTCAACTTCAGCACTGGGCATGACTTAAGGGCATTTTAATGATGTAAACCAGATACTTGTATTTTTCCATAAAAGTTGGTTTCAAACACCTTCGTAGCATAAAAGGCAACCAAGCATTGAGAATAGCATAATGCCACTGGAATAAGTGAAAGAAAACACGGTTTAATTGGAATAGATGGAGGAGATTTCAGATTCAACTATGTCCATTTTTCTACAGTTTAGATCTATTAAAGCATACAAAAATGATAATGGATCTGAAATTGTATTTTTTTTAAAAGCAGGTTTTCACTCTCTGTATATGTTGCCTCCCAAGGCATTGCCTGGCATTCAGTAGTGATGGAGCGTGAACTTCTCACCTCCCACCTGCATACATGGGAAAAGACCCTGTTCATAAACAGGAGGCTCGCAGGAACGCAAAGGTGACACACCTAGTGTTTGTTGAACATTCAGAGATCATATAAATAAGAAATTCAGTCAGTTTAGAAACCCTCAGGAGGATAAATCAGTCAGTCTTTGAACTCATAACGTACATCCATTAAAAATATTTTAAAGCATATAAAGTACCAAAATAAAGTCAACTGAATCACTCACTTAACATTTTTTTAAGTGGGAAACATGTTGTCAGTGATCTGAAAATAAAAAGTCCTATTACAAAAACACAAACTGGGTATTTGAACCTATTTCACCAAGTAAGGGAAAGAGCAAAAGTAAATGAAAGTGTGAAGAAAAAAAAACAACAACTAATAAGTCAACGGTTTGATCCAATTTTTCCCTTACTTAATGGTTGTGTTGGCATCATGTAGACACAGACCATGTGTATGTGACAGGTATATGACTTACCTAGTGCTACAAACTTTTTTAAATGTAAAAGAAAAAACTCATCTAGTTTCGTAGAGCCCCAAGCTTCCTGAAAGGCTGGCTCCAGGTGGATTACTGGATTGTACAAAATACTACCCAACACACAGGCTCTGATTCATTTCCCAGTGCTTTAGCTTCAAAAAGCAAAGAATATTACAAAGGGGCCTGAAAATGTGAGAAATTGGTTTGAAAAGAATACACTTTTCACAAAAAATTTGAAGTTTAATCAGTTTTGCTAAAAAATTAGCAATTATATCTACAAATGGAAAAATCTTTTCTGGCCTAATTATCATCTTCTGACCCTTTTCCTAAAAGTCAGACAAAATCACTCTCAACAGCTCATACCCTTTTCTACTTCCTGTAACTTTCATACACAGGACTTGTCACAGCATCATCTTCTCCATCATCCCCTCAATCGGGGGAGAGAGAAATATGAAGAAAGTGAGAACAGTGCGTACACTCCCAGTTTTTTGTTCTTACTGCCCAAGCTTACACCTCTGGTGGCCTGATAAGCTTGTATTTTACCATTTTTCCATTGCCAACCATCACATTCAGCACAATTTAAATATATCACCAAATGGCTTTATTAAGAGAAATTCATATCCCAAAGGCCAATGAATAAACACTTAGTACTTATTAATAGATAGCTGTTCTGTTTACCAAAATCCATTACTTTCATAGGAAAGGTCTTGTATTTTTTTCCTTTTTAATATTTTTACCACTATATATATATATATATATTTTACTACTGGAATAAAAATATCAAACCATAGTATTTTCAACATTAAAGGAATAAAAGGCAAAATATTTGGTGGAAATAGGAGAGAGATGAATATCATTGATTGCAGTTTAGATTAAACTGATGCACAAAATATTATTTCTTGCATTGCTGACTTTATCATTGTTTGTAAAGTACCGCATCCCATGAAAGAAATTGAGGCAACATACAGAGTTATGTACCCCAGAACAGATGAGGAGAAAAGAAGTAACAGAAAGAGAGGGGATTAAAAGAAGAGAACTTGGAAATCGAGGGGTCCTGATCATATATGGGATTTAAGCTTTTTATCTCTAATCACAAATTGTTGTTATTTGTATTTTAGACATGAACAACATTGTAGGATTAAATTTAAGGGCAAGCAAGATCTCCCTGAAGTTTTCACAGCTTAGAGTCGCATTGAAGACACATATACTTTCCGTTACTGTGGCTGGGAGATGGGGGGAGAAAGGCTCTCATTTTTACAAACCTGTTCTCCTAAATCAGAGGGATGAAGAAAGACCACAAATGCTGTTTTACAAGACCTCCTACCTAAGAGGCACTATGAAAAATAATGCGAGCAAGAAAAAAAAATAAATGGCATCCAAATCAGAAAGACAGAAGTAAAACTATCACTATTTGCAGATGACATGGTATTATATATAGAAAACCAGAACTAAAAAGTGTTAGAACTAATAAACAAATTCAATAAAGTTGCTGAATACAAAATCAACATACAAAAATCTATCTCATTGCTATATGCTAATAATAAGCTATCAGAACTAGAAATTAAGAAAATAATCCCATTTACAGTTACATCAAGAATAAAATACCTAGGAATTAATTTCACCAAGGAGGTGAAAGACCTGTACAATGAAAACTAGAAAACATTGATGAAAGAAATTGAAGAAGACACAAATAAATAGAAAGATATATAGTGCTCATGGATTGGAAGAATTAATATTGTTAAAACACCCATCCTCCCCAAGGCAATCTACAGATTCAGTGCAACCCCTATAAAAATTCCAAAGACATTTTCCATATAACAAGAACAAATAATCCTAAAATTTGTATGGAAACACAAAGAACTCAAATAGCCAAAGGCAATCTTGGGAAAGAAGAACAAATCTGGAGGTATCACATGTTCTGACTTCAAACTATACTACAAAGCTATAGTAATCAAAATGGTATGGTAGTGGCACAAAAAAACAGACACAGAGATTAATGGAATAGAACAGAGAGCCCAGAAATATACCCATGCATATATGTTCAATTAATCTACTGATAAAGGAAGCAAGAATATGCAATGTGGAAAAGACAGCTTCTTCAATAAATGGTTTTGGGAAAACTGGACAGCCACATGCAAAAGAATGTTATGTGCCAATTATATCTCAATAAAAAAATAATCTACAACCAGATTTTTCTAAGCAGCAGTACAAGGACACAGGGCCTACCCTGCCAAAACCTGGTCCACAATCTTCTGGCAGGCTCTCTGAATTCTCCTTCCCCTTACATCCCCCGAGTCTCTGTATCCTGCAAGTTAAGCCCACTCCTAATCCACCCCCTCGACCACAGCTGAGTTGTCCTCACTTTGGCTCTAATCAAGGTGATTCTCATTTCCTCTTGCTTCAGTTCCTCTCTCTGTCCCCTGAGACAGTGATTCTCAAACTCTGTGGTCTCAAGACCTCTCTACAATCCTGAATATGACTGAGGATCCCAAAGAGCTTTTGTAGATGTGGGTTGTATCTGTCGGTATTTATCATCTTGGAAATTAAAACAGAAAATGTTTTTATTATTTATTTATTACTTTATTTAGAAATAACCATCATAAAGTCCCAGTAATAAACATATTGGTATAAGTAACATTCTAAAAATAGCTACCTTTTCTAAAACAAAAAAGAGAAAAGAGTAGCATTGTTTTACATTTTTACAACTCTCTTTAATGTCTGGCTTAATAGGAAACAGCTGAATTCTCATATCTGCTTCTGCTTTCAATCTGTTGTGATAGGTAGTTTTGGTTGAAGTATATTAAAACCTGGTCTCACACAGATATGTAGTTGGGAAATGAGTAATAGTTTTAATCATTTTCAGATAATTGTGGCAACACAGCAAATCTCAACAAATCGTTTCTTAAAGGTTAGCTGCAATAGGTAATAGGAAAGCATATTGATGAATTTTTCACATCTGTTGCATTGAAATCCATTGGTCTTGAATTATGAAAGAATAGTTGACCCATGCATGGTTTGTAGTACTGATGATAATGACGTCCATCCGTTCACTAAGCTATACCTCTCTTCTGAAGTTTAACACATTTCATAATGTAATGTTAAAAAATCACATTCATTAATATCATCATGGATCTTTTTTTTTTTTATCATGGATCTTATTAGAAAAGTCTTGAAGTATTGGAAAGCTGTCGAGGTCGTGACAGTAGACAAAAGTTTTTCAAAATTCTAATTTTCTCTTGAAAGGCTCAAATTTTATCACAGGCAACCAACATTATCAATTGTTTTCCTTGAAGTGAGTGTCATCTTGTTCATTTTTGAGAAAATGTCTGCCAAATATTCGTGTATGAATAACCGTATTTAGTCTGTCAGGTATTCTTTCAAGAAAAAAGGTGTTTCACAGGCAAAAGGCCCCACCATTGCACATTTCCTACCATCACACAAGTGCTTTCTTGGAGATACCACTGCACTTTAACATGTACCAGAAGTGCTTTATGTGGACCTCCCATTTCATCACACAGAAGAGTAAGACATGGACTCAAGGACTGAGATTTAATAAAAGCAATACTTTTTACTACTTCACCCAGGAAATTGTTAAGGGAAACTGGATTTTTTTTTTTTTTTTTTTCCTACTGAGAGTGCACGGTGGTAAGGAATAGAGACTGCTAATACAGTCTAGTGCTTCTGTGCTGAGTCAGGCACCTGCAGTTCTGCCCACCTTTGCTTTTGTATCGAAAGATGCACAGTGGGAAAGCACATAACATCTTTGTATTTTCATGCAAATATCACGATCTTATGAACCTCTTGAAAGGTTTGCAGAGGTGCCCAAGGGCCCATTGGACCAGGCTGTGAGAACCTCTGGTCTAGGGTTTTCATGTTTTAACCCTTCTCAGCATATTCAGGGCAAAGAAACTTGGAGAAGAGGAACTTTTCCAAGTAGGGACAGCAGTCAAGGAAGTTCCCAGAAGGAATCTAGAAACTTGGAAGATTTTGACCAGATGAGGTTTTGAGCAGGACCCCGAAACAGCAGATGAGAGAGTGGGAATTTTGAGCTGATTGGAAATTGGTTCCAATACCTTTGACTTTGAACCTACTTGATGAGCTGTGCTGAAGATAGCAGGGCTGATGGGAGGCAGGGAGAGAGCCCCTGGTGTTTATCACAGGCACCTCTTCTCCTGTATCAATTCAAGAAGCTGCTCACGTGGGTCTCCTGTGGTCCTCTTTCCCCTGTCTTGCTACCCATTCGGGCAGCACTTTTACTGTGAGTTTCCAAAATCCATCCTCCGACCTGGAGGTCAGCAAACTTTTTCTGTACATTGCCAGATAGTAAATATTTTATATTTTGTGGGTCATACAAATCCTATTACAGCTCTTCAACTCTGCTGTTGTGACAAGTAACTTTCAAAAACTTTATTGACATTGAAGTTTGTATTTTATACAATGTTCGTGTGTCACAAAATATTAGTCTTTTAATTTCTCTCCAACCATTTGAATAACATTCTTAAATTGTAGGCTTTACAAAAACAGGCAGTGGGCCATAATTAGACCTTACTCTAATACAAAAGAGAATTTAATAACAAAAATTTGGTGTACTATGAAGGGTAACTTGGATAAAGGAAGATATTTTAAGAGTTTTTGATTTCTATCTTTATTTCATGATGACCTTATGCTCTCATCAGCCAAGTACATATGGCATTGTTTTTCTAACATTGCTGATAAGAGTCACAAGGTCCTATGACAGAAAAGAAGTCATGGAACATAAAATATACGCCATAACATAGCATAATACAATGCAATACATTGTGATAAAAAGACAGTTGACGTTTTTATTAAATTCTGCCGGTTTTCATCTATAAAGCTGGCCCCCCAAATTGTATTTGCACCAAAAAAAAGAAACTAAACAAACCAACCCCCTCTGCATTTGGCCTCAGGCAGAATCAAAAAAACTAAGAACAGAAACATGAGTTTCTTGAAGCAACTCAATTTGAAGGATCTAATCTATTAAATAATGCTGTTGTGAAATAGTCAGATTAAGTCACTGGATTTGCTTTATCCCAGGAGTACTGTCCCTGCCGGCCTGGCCTCTTCAGAGTCTAGAGTCTCTTCAGGCCCCCATTCAATCTTATCTTCTCTGTAAAGCTTTCCCTTGTTTAAGGCAACCCTCATATCTAAACTGTCGGCCATTCATTTATGGTGCTATTTATTTGACGGTCACACTGATTAGGAGGGTCTCTTGCAGTGTTTTCTGAAACTATTTCTTGACTCTTGAATGTTTAACTGTAAATTTCTGGAGAATTACAATACTCTTCTAGTTTCTTGTAATTTCTAGGTTCCTAGGCATAATGCCCCGGTTTAAATCAAATGCAACTAAAACAATACATTTTGGGGGTCTATTATTCTTCATTTCTCCATTCAATTTCTTCTCTATTCTCCTGGGAGGAAAATGTCTCCATTAGCACTCAACTGACTTTAAAGTTTTATTCTTCTCAAGAAATTTAAAAAATCTAATACGGAATTTACAAACTAACATCATTTCATTAGTTTATCCAGCATATTGATACTATTGTCTAATTATGCCCCCCCTTTTAAAAAAATCTTAGTGATCTAAACTCTATTGAGGTATCTTTTTGATATGTCCAGAGGTTTTCAGTTATGCTAAATAGGGTTCTTACCAGGTTGTTTAGATCCTTGATATTCAAAAATCTTCTGGAGTTGTATCAATAAAATGGGTATAGAAGTAGAGTTAACATATGCGGGAGGTATTGGGAAGCATAAAATTGTTATACCAACTTTGAAAAGCAAGTTGACAGAATCCAACACAATTTTGAACGCAGATATCTTTTGACCCATCGATTGCATTTTGAGTATTTGGTTCTATATATACTTAGAAAATTTCAAGATATACGAACAAGAATGTTTATTATAGTGTAATTTAGAGTAGGAAAAATATGGAATAACCTAAGTGTACATCAGGATGGAAATTGCTGAATAAAATATATTATAAAATAAAATTCTACATTGTGTTAAAAAGAATGAGATATGTATGCTGATACTAAATAATCCCTAAGATTGATGATTTAATAGTTGAAAAATCAAGGTGCACTATGAGGTAAATAGTGTGATTTTATTTGAGAATATAAAAAGTACATTAGGTACACAGATTTATACAAAACATATTCTTTTCCCTAATGATACACACAAAATTGTTAACTGTGATAATATTTAGTGAAAAATATTAGAAGGTCAGAGAAGTAGACTTCCACTTTTTATTTGGTGCCTCTGTTATACTATGTGCCTAAAAGTGACCTGTTATATAGGTCTTATGAACATTAAATTTGAGCTTATAGCAGTGGTTGGCAAGTAATAGATGCACAACAAATGCCCTTTTCTTTCCCCACATGTCTCATCACTGCTCCATTTTTTTTTTCCAGAAAACACTTATTCAAAGTAGAAAAAGCACGACCTGTGATGACTCAACATCCAATCTGCAATGCTATTCTGTGTATTTAATTTGCAAACCTAGATTTTTCAATAGCCATATGCACAATTTATTGCTTTATTTTCTAGATTGCTTTGAGATGATGAAATAAGATACATCTGTATTTGAATTGTTTCTCTTAAAGAAGCTTCTAGATTAACTGGAGTATATATTTAGACACAGGCACTTTTAAAAATAGTCTTACTGAGGTTATTTCTTTAGGTAAAAACCCAAAGTTGTATGATGGTGGCAGCCTGATGAGAGAATAATATTTCATCTCACATCCTAAGAGCCTGGTTAATTCAAAATAAAAATGTCCTCACCAAGCCCACATGACAGAGAACAGCAGTTAGGAAAAAAGGGGGTGGGGAGAAGGAAAGAAAGAAAAAGCCTCTCGTCTTGGGAGGCCAGCATGATATAGGCCAGAACAGAAGTCAGAAGTTGTGTTAGGGAAAGTATGATCCATCCCATCTGCATTAACTCTTGCTATACTTGAATTATTACCTTTCTACTCTAAGATATTTTCACTGATAAAAAAATGGATTTTTAATTATTTAGTCTGCTTTGGGTCAGCTGTCAGAAATCATGATGTAAATCACCTAATCTCAGTGTGTTTCTATGGCAACCATTGAAAACCAAATATTATTTAGCCTTAAGTTATTCCAAAGCACTAAGAGACTTAGCCCCTGTAGATATGAACCACGCTGCCATGTGTCTGCTGCCAGCCGCACCTCACGGCAACAAGGAAGGCATTGTGAAAGCAGCCTGGATTCCTCCAGAGCCTGAATGTAGCCTTCCTGGAATGTAGGTGAACAAATCCTCATAGATATACGAGGTTTCATCAAACTAAACCTATGCTAAGGCACGCTCAGGGTAAGGGGGAAATTTAAAAAGCAGTCTCTTGAAATTCTTTTATGAAAGAGCACAACCTGATATGGTAATGTTACAGAAACTGACTGAGCTGGAGGGATAAAAGACCTACAGAAGAAATCTCTCACATGGCCCTTTCATCTCATGATGAACAAGGAGAGAATTTTACTGACTTGTTGAAGTAGATACAACAGTTAATATATCTAAGAAGAGAACCTAAAGGAGATCCATGAAATGATGGAAGGGTTATTCGTTAGAGAATAGATTTATTCTCAGCTACTTCTAATAAAGGTAATTATGGAATGCTTGGAATAATCATATCTAGAACCAATCCTGAATTTTGTTTGGGCCAATTTGACCCCTTCTTCCCGCATTCATTCATTAGAACCAAAATACTAGTATGAATTTACTCTTTTTCTTTTCTCCATGGATTTAACAAATTCTTATGGAATAGAGAACAGTTGCAAAACACTAGAAGGTGATGGTCTGATGGGCATACTTGGTGAACCACGAGAACGGCAACTGTTAGAGGTCTGTGTACAGAGTTATTGTCATGCAGTGCCCAGAGCACTGAGTTAGCTGGGGGAGGGGTTGTCACAAAGGCTTCATGGGAGGGACATTTTAAGGCACTTTGAAGAGCATAGTCATGTAGGCAAGAGAGAAGGACATCCAAGTAGAGAAAGCAGCATATGCAATGACCCAGAAACAGGCACATTATCATGAAAATTTATATTATCATGTAAGTTACAAAAGAATAATCCTAGGTGATGAGATTAGAAAAGCAGGCACATAATATACAGAGTTTTGGTTGGTTGCCATGTTGACTTTCAGCTTCATCTGAAGGTTGACCTGAGACTCCTGAAACGGTCATTCTGCAGCTCTCTGAAAGATGTGGTAGAAGAAGTAATAAGGGCATCTTTCCAAAGAGCACCAAAGTGAAGTGAGATCAATACATAACTGAAGGACAAGTGAGTGTGGTTAAAGAAGAATGGATAGCTTTGAGAAAGACCCAAGAAAAAACATGAGTAGCAATCAGGTTTGCTTGATGTAGGCAACACATTTATAAAGTGGGATGTATATAGTTACAATGGATTAAAAAGACTTTCCCTTTCCACCTTCTGCTCTATCTTGGGTTATAGAACTAGAAGAATTGTCAGTGAAGACACATATTTACTCAAAGTTTGCAGTGCTTTTGTAATTTTGCATTTTAACACCTTCATGAGGTTTTTAAAGGAAAGTCATGAGAAAGGAAATTAATTGTTGTTATCAATTTGCCATTTTGATGTGAAAGTTCCCATCTATCCTTTTCTTCTTAGTTTTTTTTTTACCTCCCTGCCAAATCAAATTTTAAGTTCCTATTTTATGGGAAAAAAATATTATATAAATTTCTATTTCTAGCATAGCACCTTAGATAATGTATAGCATTAAACTTCTTTTTTTTTTAATTTTGAGATGATATTTGGGAAATGGAGATCCACAGAAGATTTTTGTACAAACTTCTCTACTAGAAAAACAGCTTCATGTCATTATCTAAAGCATAAAAGTAATATGGTACCTGTTTGACTTTCTCTTCTCATCAGTCATCAGGAAGCCTAGAGCAATGATGGTGTTCAACTTTATTAACTCTGTCAAGCCGTGGTGTGGGTATATGTGTATATTAACTTTCACTCTAATTGACTCATTTTTTTCACTCAACTTCATTCAAATTTTAAAAAATCTTGTGTTTATATAAATTGTGTCAAAGCCTTTATGGAAGCAGTAGGGTATAAATTATAAGATAGACTCTACATACTGTAACACTCAATAAATATTCATGGTTAGTGATCACAGAATATGTGCACCCACAAAACCTGAATAAGAGAAAATATGACCAACTTTGGTCCTGTTCCTTCATTGCGGCCATCACCACACTGTCTATTCAAGGAAGCATTTCCTCCCATTCTGTTTCACCAAAATAATGAGATACCAGTCTCAGAGTTTCTTCCAAGGAAATTTCCTGGACTGAATGGAATAATTAAATATGCTGAATTTGCTGAGGCTATCCAGGATTTAATAATGAGGAACTTGTTTTTCTTCTTCAAGTCTAACCCTATTTCAGCTGAATGGGGTTACAAATGTTATCACAAGCCCTCCCTTTTGAGTTCATATGAAAATAAAATTTACCCTCTGCTAAATCAGAGGAAAAATAACTAGTTCTTGTGTTGCTTCATGGGCTGTGGCTGAAGCATTTGAGATAAGGGGGAACATGCTATTACACTTGCCAGAAAATGAAAGAATTTTTAAAATTAGTATATTGGCCACTGACTTTAAGACTCCTGGCAGAAAGACCTTTGCAGAATCACTCAAGCTCTAACTTTAATATGAAACAATTAAATGGGAGTTTTCTCCATATCTTCTTCCTTCCCTACTTTTTTTCCCTGTAATAGATAACTTACTCTAGTGGATGGTATGGTATGCCACCAGGAACCACCCCCAGAGAACCAGGGCATTCATTCCCCACCAGCTACTTGGATGTTGGGGCTGATAGCTCTCACTGAATCCCTCTTGAGGAGTTGATCTCTGCTGAAGATGTCAAAGGCAGGAGAGTTGGAACGATATGTTCCTGGGGCTGAAAGTAAACAACTACCGTCCTAGAATTCTACAATCTGCCAAATGACTCATCAACGAGAGTGGGCAAACCAAAGAAGTTCAGACTAGTGAAGACTGAGACGAGGTATGTTTAATGGACCCTCACTGAAAGAACAGCTACAGGAGATGTATCGAGAAGATGAAAACTGAACCCAGAAAAGGGAGTGAGATACAAGAACTGATGAATGGTAAACATCTTAGGGAATCTGCCCAATACAACAGCAACACGACGGCCATCGTGTTGTAGCAAATGTAGTGAAACACAGTGGAAGGAAAGTGCTGGACAGTATCACATAAGACAATAGGAGGTGATTGGACTCAGGGGTTCTGAGGCCCCGGGTGTCAGTTGGGAGTTGGAAAGAGATAGCGATTAACTTCAAACACAAATAAGTCAAGCATGCATTTTAAAAAATATAAGCATATCTACTAAAAATATTGAATGTAAAACTTCCCAACAAGTAGGGGGAAATAAAATAGGAAAGAGAACTTGATCGAGCCACTGGAGAGTATAAAAGGAGACACATAGCAAAAATAACTACTGTGGGTGCTGCAGGGAACACCAGGGCCCTTGCAGGACTGAGGAATTCGCTCCCTCACGTGCTGAAAGTGTTGGCTGTGGATGGCCCACTCTCGAAGGGAAATAACCTTGCACAAGTTTACGCCCTGGTGACAGCTCACACCCCAAAACTGGTCAAAGCAGGGATATAAATGTCCAGCTCACTTGCCTTCCAGATGAGATGAATGTTAAGAGCCATCTTAGCTCCAGGGTCCCTGGGTGATGAGCTGAGGCTCTTGCTGCAAATGCATCACAATTCAGTTCCTCGCTTTGTCCAGCCCTGCCTCCTTCTTTCCCTTTCATGTATTGATCACAGATGCCCTCCCCAATAAACCTCTGCACACGTCTCTAAGACTCTTTTTACCCAGGAACCTGGCCTAAAGCAATTATCACCTACGTGCTAGGCATCAGGATATGGAGATGAGCAGAAGAAGACAAGGTGAACCAAGGGAGTTACAGAGCTAATTTATCAAAATAGTTAGACAGTAGGTTCTGGATTCAGAATTGCAACTTGCTGCATATGTGACATGCATAAACTCCTTGAGCCTCAGTTCCCTCATCTGGGGGAAGGTTGCTGTGTGTCAGGGACTGAATGTTTGTGTCCCCTCCACGTTTGTATGTTGATGCCTTAATCCCCCTATGTGATGGTATTTGGTGATGGAGCATTTGGGAGGTAACTGGGATAATTAAGTCATGAAGGTGGAGCCCTCCTAGTGGGATTAGTGCCCTTATAAGAAGAGACATGAGAAATCTTGCGCTCTCTCTGAGAACACGGAGGAGAGGTCATTTAAGCACATTGTGCAGTCGTGGCCACCGACAAGCCAAGGGAAAACATTTCAGAATAAACCCATCTTCACTCCAGACTTCTCAGTCTCCAGAACTGTAAGAAATAAATTGCTGTTATTTAAGCCACTGAGTTCAACGGTATTTTGTTACAACAGCCCAAACAGACTAAGATACTGTGGTCATTAAGTAGGAAGTGCTCAGTACTGCTAGGTAAATATTCATCACATATGAAACTATAATACTGAAGGTATTAAAAAAATGATAAAGGAATGGCTTTGTTTTGCCTCAAAAGAGACTTTGAAAAGAAGTGATATCGAAGTTTGAGTTTGAAAGATGAATAGGACAATGTCAGGGAAGAACTGAGATAGAATGCAAGCAGAGGAAAACATGAACCAAACCACAACTGCAGAGAATCTGCCTGGGATGCGTGTGGGTGAAGGTGGCAGGAAATACGATGGGAATGCAGAGCTAGCCCGTGCAGCTTGGATTTAATTCTGTAGTATGCAACAGGAAATTCCCAAACCTTTATGAATGAACATGTGACACAATTAGATTTGTATTTTTAAAAGCTAACAGCCTAACCCCAGTGGCAAGGACATACTAAAAAACTGAGGAGAATCTGGAAGCCAGGAGACATACAAGAAGCCTATTGCATTGGTCCAAGAGCAAGATGAGAACAGGCTGTACTTCGTCAGTCGCAGAAGAAATCGATACTGAATGACTGACTTTAAAACACTTAGGAGGCAAAGTCAAGAGCAATGGGGCTGCATAGGTGAGAGGAGAGAAAGGAAGAGGACTCAATGCCCATCTCTGAGTGTTCTAACCTGAGTGAGATGTTGAGAAATGGCGGAAACTAGTCTTATCTTGAATATGATCAGTTTGAGATATTAGATTAGCAAAGAATTAGGGAAGAGGACTAGAGTGAAAACGGCTAAATACAACTCACAGCAATGCTTGAACAGAGGCGTCATTGTGTGTGGGGGAACCTTCCTCATCTTTCAGTGTGTCTGCAAAATAATTTTCTACCTGGTTAGATCCACATATGGAAAATATGTGTTTCTTTTCCCATGGAAAAAGAACGCTTAGGCAGTGAATACCTAACAACTCATAGTACTTCATCCTGAATACCTGGATGTGGATTTTCAATGGATAATTCAGACTGCATTTCATACACTGTTCACCAATAATTTATAATATGCATAAATAGCCTATTAGATTTATATCCATGCACTGGAATTAAGATCCACTTAGTCTGATGCCTCAGAGTCTAGCTGAAAATATGCCAGAAGTTTGGCTTTTAAGTTTTCAAGCTTTGGGGGAATTAATTCGTCCACCAGAAGCCCAATAATTCCATATGTCCAAGTTTAGATGTATTTGCTACTTCTGAAAGAAACAATGATGACACTATGCTGACTTTCAAAATGAATCAAATAAAAGGAAAAACATAATTCAAAGCCAAATTGGGATTCATTTGCACATATTTGGGACTTAAAAGATTTTTGTCATCATTTGACTGGAGCCCTGTTGGAGATTATTTATGAGTCATTTCTAGAAAGCTCTTTTCAGGATGCTCAGCTTTAAATTGCACCAAAGTCCTGTTTTGCTTTCCCTGATTGTGTAACCAACCAACTGACTGCCTTTTTATAATTGTGTCTCTGAAGCCCTGTCAGCAGGACAACTGCAAAGCCATCTTTAAATTTAGTAAAAACATGAAGCCCAAGATGAAATTTAGCACTCAAACTCCCAACTCAAGAGACTCCATAGTAAAAGAAGACAGGCTAGAATGGAATTAGAAAATATTATCTGAACGTAAAACCATTCATTCTTAAGACCTTAAAATGGATGCCTGGGAGAAATTTTCACTCTAAAATTTTTAATAGTACTCTTAAATATCAAACAGTTCTAGTGGCAAGTCTCCAGAAAAATTTTTAAGTATTTCATGACAAAAAATGAGCTCTATTGTCAAATTGGATTTATTGCTATTTTCCATTCATTCAACAATGGATCTCCTTCTTGAAAGGTCATATTGTACTGTCTGTGCTGTTTCTCCAATGAATCAGAAACATTCACTGACTTCCTAGGGATGCTGTCATGTTCTTGATAAAATGAAAGTAGTATATTTTTATAGTATAAAAATATACTACTTGTCAAGAACAAGTGTTCTTAAACACTTGTTATGTTTAAGAACAGTGGACTGTATCACATGAAGACAAAAGGGGGAGGGGCACTCTGGCAAAGATGAAGCTACGTAGAATTATGTACATCAATTTTTATATACGTAACCCAAAGTGAAACTCCAGGGTCATTATGCCAGACAAACAGTGCTGTTTTTAGCAATTCTAATTGTCCATTTAAAAATTCTAAAAAGATATTTCTTTATTCTGTATTTCTCTGATTTTTCAAAGTCTAAAATGAATAATATCATGTCATGTGATACTAATACATCATGTGATGTCAGCGCACCTGTGCAAGTGTGACCCAAAGTTCTTTGACTTTCCTCTCATTGAGAGGTGGGGTCAAAGTCCTCCCCTAGAAGTTGGGCTCAGATTTGCTTGAACAATACAGTACCAGTGGAGGTGATGGTGTGCCAGTTTCTGGGCCAGGCTTGAGGCAACTGGGAGCTTCCACTTTTTTATATCTTGGCGTACTTTTTCTTGGAACTCAGACATAACGATCTGAGGAAGTCAAGTGGCTCTATGGAGACATCTATGTGAAGAAAAATCTACAGCCAGAAAAAATGTAGATACTACTGCCTTAGTTGAGTTCATCTAGCCAACGTTAGGTGGAAGAGAGACGAGATATCCCTACTGGGTCCTGCTCTAACTGAAGATTCATGAAAAAAGGCTATCAAAATATCAAAAATACTAGAAACATAGAAACAAATAGAATGCCTAGAAATTATATATATGTGCATATACATATATCCATCACATATATATGCATTACATATATATATACATACACACAGTGAAATTTAAAACCCAATAAAATCATTAATTAGGTGATTAGATACAGTTGAAGAGAGGCTTAATGAATAAGAAGTTAAAAACCAGAAAAACTGCATCAAATGTAACATAAAATGGAAAAGGGGGTAGAAAACATGAAGGAACATTAAAGAAAAATGGAGCTTTGTGTGGTGATGAATGATAAATAAACAATATTTGAATGGATAATGGCTGAAACCTATCCAGAATTTAAGAAAGACAGGTATTCTCTATTAAAATGTTCAAAATATTAAAAGCAGAATAAATAGGAAGTACACATTCAGAATATTTTAGTCTAAGTACAAACCATGAAAGACAAAAGGAAATTTTAAAAGGATCCAGAGGAAAAACACAGTTTACTTACAGTGAACTGAAAAAAAATTAATAACCTACTTTCAACAGCAGTAATAAAAGATGAAAGAGAGTGGTAAAATATCTTCCACACACTAAGAAAAAATAACTATCAATCTAGAGCTGCATTCTCAAAACACAATCATTCAAAACTAAAATGAGATTAAAGTAAACTAAAACTGAGAGTTTATTATTATTAATGGGAAACACTATTTGCTCACTTGTGATACATCACTCACTCATGATAGCTCCCTCCAAAGGGATCTAAATTAGTGTAACTCTAGACCTCCTTCTGTCCCTTTAATAAAGAAAATTCAGGGAAATTCAAAAGAAACAGCTTTACAGAGTTAATACCTCTTACTACTTGGGAGTAGGTTGCCCACACAAGACTGTCTTCTGTTCAACTCCACCAAGAATATCACCTTTGCCCACCATTATACAGCATCTCTTGCAGTCAAGGAAATATTGTGTTCTTTATATTTACCCAATATTTCTTTCTCGACTGTCAGAACACAGCAGGGAAAAAGTGTGCGACTTACTGGGGACCTTTTTGAAAACTCCCAAAATCGCCTAAAACCCCTCACTAAGAGAATATGTAAGGGATAATCACAAAGAAGAAAAACGACCCCAACAGGAAACCCTTGGATTCTAGAAGGAATTGTGAATAAATTAAATTATTTAAAATATGGGTAAGAATAAACAAATGCTGACTATACAACTCGATTATAATAATATTTAGTTGGTTAGGCTTAAAAAAAAATCTCCATAGAGTTTAAGTCTGAATAACATTTTGGATTAAAGTAGAAAGGGGATGGTGGCTGGAAGTAACATATCTTAAGGTCCTTTTTTTGTTCAAGGGAGAGTAAAGATTCTGACTGATTTTACACATTTTAAAGTATGCATCTTACAGCTTCAATGGCAATGATCAAAAGAATTTAAAGGAAATGATATCTTACAAATAATGGTGGAAAAATAGAATCAGAAAAAAGTGTTAGGGAATTCCCTGGCGGTCCAGTGGTTAGGACTCCGCACTTTCACTGCTGAGGGTGCAGATTCGATCCCTGGTCGGGGAACTAAGATCCCACAAACCTTGCAGCGTGGTCAAAATTTTTTTATTTTAAAAATTAAAAAAACAAAAAAAGGATAAATCCAAACAAAGGCAAGAGGAAAATATAAATGTAGAAAAAAAGGGGATAAGAAAAATGAAATAAAAAGATAAAATGAATATTGAAGTTATAGACTCGAAAAGGAAAGACAAAGAAAAAGAAATCAAGATGGTATGACATGATAATTCACATAAAAATGCAGGGTAGCCTTACAAGTCTTATTAAGGCAGAACCCCTTCTAGACTATATAATTACATTATGTGGAATAAGCACCTTCCATCCAGATGGCTAATTCCTCACCAGAATTTATGCCACTGTTTTATCGAGAAGTTTCTTCATTCCACCACACAGCAAATAACCAGAGATGTAAATTACTCCTCTTGGGTGGTCATTCAAAATCAATAGAATCTTTTGCCCATCCTGACTTGTAGACTCAATCCAATAGATGCTCCCTCAAGAGTGAAAGCACGTTTGAGTGGCTAGATTAGCACTCTAAACTCT
Organism: Kogia breviceps; assembly: GCF_026419965.1. NCBI lineage: Eukaryota > Metazoa > Chordata > Mammalia > Artiodactyla > Physeteridae > Kogia > Kogia breviceps. The sequence continues at coordinate 179,270,921 of NC_081312.1, read as the reverse complement.
GTGGGAAAATAAAGGGTTCCGCCCTTGAAACATTGCATAATACAAATCTGATTCATTGGTAGACAAAACAGAAATACTAAGCCAAAGCATTCAAAGCTGAGTTTTTTTCCTATCTTATTCCCAGCACAGGCAAACACATAAGCTCTGGCACTAACCTAATAACTTTCACCCAGAGGCTTACAATATATCTTACTGTGTTACAAATAAATAGCAGACATAGTCCACAGACTGTCAAATCTCTGGTGCAGAGCAAACAGGGCTATGATTGTGCTCCATAAAATAAAATAGTGCCCAAGGAATGAACTCAACAGAGGTGACTCCCAGTGCGAATCTGTGAAAAGCCTCAGGAAACAGAAGTCCAAAGTTATTATTTTATTGGGGTTGGGTATCTCGGGGAATTAGAGATAAAAGATTTATACCTCTAGGTTTTCTAGCTTAAATGAACTGAAAGCATGAGTAGCTTTTAAAATGTCAGAAAACAGATTGTGTTGTTCTAATATTTAGATAATGTTATTTATTAAAAAGTATGGTTGTTTCTGTGCTTGATGCAAACCTTGGAGTGAGTGTTTATTAATAACTGAGTAGTTCCCTGAGAAGTATGAGAATTTAGAAAGCTTCTTTTCAATTGAGAATTACTCAAAAATGTTGATACTCCTAACATACTCCAACCAAACCTGTGTTGAAACATAGAACGCTCACCTATGGAAGCAACGCTTCTCTTAACACAAATGGGGGGAGTCGCTATTCACAATAGCCGGGACATGGAAGCAACCTCAGTGCCCATCGACAGAGGAATGGCTAAAGAAGATGTGGCACATATGTACAATGGAATATTACTCAGCCATAAAAAGAAATGAAACTGAGTTATTTGTAGTGAGGTGTCATACAGAGTGAAGTAAGTCAGAAGGAGAAAAACAAATACCGTATGCTAACACATATATATGGAATCTAAGAAAAAAAAATGTCATGAAGAGCCTAGGGGTAGGACAGGGATAAACCACAGACTTACTAGGGCATGGACTTGAGGATATGGGGAGGGGGAAGGGTAAGCTGGGACGAAGTGAGAGAGTGGCAGGGACATATATACACTACCAAATGTAAATTAGATAGCTAGTGGGAAGCTGCCACATAGCAGGGAGATCACCTCTGTGCTTTGTGACCACCTAGAGGGGTGGGATAGGGAGGGTGGGAGAGAGGGTGACGCAAGAGGGAAGAGATATGGGAACATATGTATATGCATAACTGATTCACTTTGTTGTAAAGGAAAAACTAACACACTATTGTAAAACAGTTATACTCCAATAAAGATGTTTAAAAAATAAAATAAAATAAAAAATAAACTAAAAAAAACCAAAAAACAAATGGGGGGAGTCGGTTATGTCTTTTGACAGCAAATGCTTGGCTATGAAGCCCACCATAATTAAATTACATTTCTGTGAGATATCTAATCAATATTTCTAAAGCTGACACTAATTTAAATTTTTATCTAAGTCAAGCAACTTGTAAAATCTTTTCCATGGTGACCATATTGTATAAACAAGGAAGAGGGTCTACAGACTTGGAATTTTCTACTGCTCTGGTCAACTCAGACAACTGGCATCCTTTTCGTGTTTTCTCTGATAGTTTGTTTCACCTTTGTGTCTTTAATGTGATTTTTTTCCTGTCATTAACAAAGGTTTCAATTCTCAAGGACTGAAACCCTGTCTTCTGTCTTCTCCGTGTTTTTTTTTTTTCCTCCAGCACACAGGGCATAATCCATACATAGTTAATTAAGGATTATATAAATTGAAACCTCATAGTAACTTTTGGTGTAATTAATTTTTAAAATTTCTTTCTTCAGAACACTAATGAATAAAAATGATTTGCCTATATTTAGAGAAGAAGGCAGAAAACCATGTGAAACCAACATAGCAAAGCATAATTAATTCATACTCATTGTTAGGAGGAATGCCCAGTTTGAATGAATAGGAAATGTGAATTTGGGAATATTTTCAAAAATATATAGTATTAGTTCTTTCAATTACATGCTGTATTTTAAATCAGGTAACCAAATAGCACCAACTTCATATTTTTTTAAGGGAGATGGATAGAATGTTTTGTAAAATAGCATAACATGAGGGTCCCATAGGCTTAAACACCATCTCTCTTTAATATGCTAAATATTAACCAGCATTATCTTGCCCTTTTCAAGCTCTGCTGCCAGCCTGCCAGTACACCACATTCTGCATACCAGTTTTTGTGTATAGTAAAGAAAGCAAATTATTTTGCAAACCAATGCTAAGTTTTTTGTTTTTTCAACCACTTGTAGCAGAGAAAAGAAGATGAGAAGCAACAATCAAAGGTCAGCAAACTTTTCCTGTAAAGAGCCAGCGAGTAAATATTTCAGGCTCAGAGTCTCTGTTCAAACTGCTCAATTCTGCTGGAAATGAATGAGCTGTATTGCAATAAAGTTTTATTTATGGATACTGAAATTTGAATTTCATATAATTTTCATGTTCCTTGAAATAGAATGCTTTTGATTTGTTTTGACCACTAAAAAATGTAAAAAAGTCCTTAGCTTATAGGTCATACAAAATATGAGGTGGCCTGGATTTGGCTTGTAGGCCTAAGTTTGCCAATAGATTTTAATGCCCTCATAAACGTATGCATAAAATTCTACCACGTTAGAAACAAAAAAGGCAACAAAGACACAAAGACGACTAAAGGAAGGACTGAAAAAATATTGAAGATGGCGTTGAGTGGTTAAATATATAAGTGCAAATCAGACCACTGAGTTTTATTTTGCTAACATTCATGCATCCAAGATTTTTTCCTTTTTTTATGAAGATGATAGATACCTTTTTACCAGAAGTTGTAATCTTACTGAACTATTTTGATTCCCTAGGAAACAACAATAAGCAAAATGTTTCTAATATATTTCGCTTTTTATCATTAGAGAAATGCAAATCAAAACTACAATGAGATATCATCTCACACCGGTCAGAATGGCCATCGTCAAAAACTCTAGAAACAATAAATGCTGGAGAGGGTGTGGAGAAAAGGGAACCCTCTTGCACTGCTGGTGGGAATGTCAATTGATGCAGCCACTATGGAGAACAGTATGGAGGTTCCTTAAAAAACTAAAAATAGAACTACCATACGACCCAGCAATCCCACTACTGGGCATATACCCTGAGAAAACCATAATTCAAAAAGAGTCATGTACCAAAATGTTCATTGCAGCTCTATTTACGATAGCCAGGACATGGAAGCAACCTAAGTGTCCAGCAACAGATGAATGGATAAAGAAGATTGTGGCACATATATACAATGGAATATTACTCAGCCATAAAAAGAAATGAAACTGAGTTATTTATAATGAGGTGGATGGACCTGGAGTCTGTCATACAGAGTGAAGTAAGTCAGAAGGAGAAAAACAAATACCATATTCTAACACATATATATGGACTCTAAGGAAAAAAAAATGTCATGAAGAGATTAGTGGTAGGATGGGAATAAAACACAGACTTACTAGAGCATGGACTTGAGGATATGGGGAGGGGGAAGGGTAAGCTGTGACAAAGTGAGAGAGTGGCATGGACATATATATATACTACCAAACGTAAATTAGATAGCTAGTGGGAAGCTGCCGCATAGCACAGGGAGATAACCTCTGTGCTTTGTGACCACCTAGAGGGGTGGGATAGGGAGGGTGGGAGAGAGGGTGATGCAAGAGATATGGGAACATATGTATATGTATAACTGATTCACTTTGTTGTAAAGCAAAAACTAACACACTATTGTAAAACAGTTATACTCTAATAAAGATGTAAAATAAGTAAATAAATAAATAAAATAAAAAATAATTGCCTATCTAATACATCTTTATGGAAACTTAAGTGAAACTCACTTCAATGGGGGAAAACATCAGTTTGTTTTCACTCTGCAACCAGGACTCAAATCTTAAGTGCTGGCGGAACAAATTGGGATAAAGTACATCTCTGTAGCAAGAGATGTTCAGGGCTGCCCAGGGGCAATGACTTTCCTTATCTGCTTTTTTGGTCCTTACTTTGTAGGAAGAGCAGATAAGACACTTCAAATATCCTCATGATTGATCTTATATGCCTATCCTTTCTTTGATATCTTTAATCATTTTAAGCATGTTTATTTTGTAGCTTCAAAGAGCTTTATTGTTTGAAGTTCTCTGAAGACAATGCTGATGTTTACTGTGTTTTCTGGCTCTTGCTCATGGTATATCACCCATCCGTAATTTTCATACCTTTCCCATTGAAAGTTCGTCTTCGGTGGCATTTTGTCCGTGGAATTCTCTTTCAACCCAACCTGAGGAAGTAAGGCTTACTCTTGGCTTCAGGGGTTATCATGAGGCAGGAGACAAATGGGCTGCAGGCGAACAGCTGGAGCTGTCCTCTATGGACAGATACTCCAAAATGGCAGGAGCGAGAGAAGAGGTGAGCCCGACCCCGATAAAAGATGGAGATCACATATCTCATTCTCAAGGTCAAGGAAACCTTCCCGACTACACATGTGCAGAAAGGCTCCTCAGAGGTCAAAAGAGAGGTGACATCACCCCACAGTAAGTGCTATCAACCTACCCATAGGTCTCTTTGCTAGAATCCATCTCGGCTAAGAGATGTGCGCGCACACATGGGAGGACCCTGAGATGTACCAAATACAGACTCAGAACCAGGCAAAGCAAGATGACTGGCCAAAGGAAACCTGGAAGAAATGCCCCACATAAGTGATTCAAACGACCAGGCAGGCACAGCTCTGTCTCTGAACCCACCTGTGTGTCTCTCCACATGTACTCTCTTTCCTCCTAATAAACACTTTACTTGCTTCCCTACTTTCTGTCTCTATGTGGAAATTCATTTCTACGCAGCTGACGGGTCAGGGCCTTGTCACTGGCCACTGGTCTCCCACTGCTCTGAGAGGATTCACTTCTCTCATTGTTGTGGCCTGACCTCAATCTCTGGTCCAAAACTGAAATCCTGCTTCAAGCTGCTGCAGGCAGAGGGCACCTGAGATCAATCCCAGACCTAGGACCATGGTTAATTATCTCTCAGCTTTGGGCCTCCAAGAGAGTGACGGGTATATAAATTGGAAACCACAGCCATAGGAGTCAAAGGCAATTACTCCAAACTCTCAGCAAAAGCTTTTTTTTTTTTTTTTTTTTTGTTTAATTAATTAATTTATTTATTTTTTGGCTGCATTGGGTCTTCGTTGCGGTGCATGGGCTTCTCATTGCGGTGGCTTCTCTTGTTGCGGAGCACGAGCTCTAGGTGCACGGGCTTCAGTAGTTGTGTCACGTGGCCTCAGTAGTTGTGACTCACGGGCTCTAGAGTGCAGGCTCAGTAGTTGTGGCGCACGGGCTTAGTTGCTCTGTGACATGTGGGATCTTCCCGGACCAGGGCTCGAACTCGTGTCCCCTGCATTGGCAGGTGGATTCTTAACCACTGCACCACCAGGGAAATCCCAGAAATTTTTTTTTTTTTTTAATTCCACTTACTACATAGAATTGGATGAACTTCTTCCTTTTTCCCTTCTGTCCCTGGGAGAATTTTTCCAGTGCACAGTTTGACAGATGTTTAACCCTTCAGAGGTCCTAGCTTTGTGTGAGGATATGAATTCATCCCGGGGGTCCAAGGCCCTATCTCCTGCTCTGGATGTCTCCTAGGTCCCAATGACTAGCAAATCTTGCAAAAGTGGTTGCTTTTGCCTTGGCTTGTTATTCTCTATTTTATACTTTCCAGGCTTGCTGTGTCATGGCCCATGAGGATTTTGTTTATTTTCTTGGGGACTCAGCCATACATTTAAAAGAATTTTTAAATTTTAATTTAATAGTTTATACAGATTTTCTAAGTATTTTGGCAGGAGCTGTTTTGGGTTATCTGTACTCTAAGTGTCCTCCTCAGATGAACAAAATCTCTTGGGTGCTCCTTAGAAATGCAGAATCGCAGGCCCTACCCAAGACCTGATGAATCAGAATCTGCATTTTAACAAGACCCCCTCAAGTACTTTAAAGTTCAAGGAGCACGTTGCCAAATAATGGTCAAGTCTGATCATAGATATTCTCCACAAACCCTGCAGTGATGTTTGGATCTGACGTTTCTGTCTATAAGCTCCGTCCCTCTGCTGGAGCTGTGTCCTTCCGCTCTCACTCTGCCTCGGCCTCCAAGGTACAGCACAAAGGCTGCTTCCTATGGGGCGCCCTTCCCACCGCCAAGTTAGTGCCCTCGTACCTTCCCCCACAAGCTACCTTCAATGCATATTGCACGTACAATAATTCCTTCTCCAGCCACCGGTAAGATAAGGACTGCCTTTCCTCCAGCACTGAGCTGGCCACATTGCAGAATTTGATGAACCTATAAGTAAAATGGTATTTCATCATTCAGTGAATTTAAATGACGATCTACTGAGTCAAAAAATATAGAGCAGGATCATGGAAAATGATGTATAGAATAGCCACACATTAGCTGACCCTCTATAATTATAGAGAATAATTAATAATTACTAGAATAATTACTTTGTCAATCCACTCATGTCCTACAACAAAATCCAGGGAAGTTACCTCTGAACTTCATATGTGCTTAATATGTATTTACTTAAAAATATTTTTAACCGCTTTTTATTTCGACATACATTTGAAAAGGTGTGAAGGGCTGGTGTGCATGTGTGGATGAGATGGACTAATGCTGCTTCCGCATTGTTCTAGTTTAATACAGATGGACAGGCATGTGGATCTTTGGAAAGAAGAGAGGGAGGGCCAGGAGTTTCCGGCTCATGAACATTCCACATCCTCTGCTGTGTCTCCAAGAAGATCCTCTGTTTAACAAGTCCCCATCGAGCTGCATTTTTCCAAGAACAGGATCTGAAGAGCATGGTAAGGATTCCTTCTTCCCTCCCTCCTTTCTTTCTTTCTTTCCTTCCTTCCTGCCTTCTTTCCTTCCTTCCTTCCTTCCTTCCTTCCTTCCTTCTTTCCTTCCTTCCTTCCTTCTTTCCTTCCTTCCTTCCTTCCTTCCTTCCTTCCTTCCTTCTTTCTTTCTTTCTTCTTTCTTTCTTTCTTTCTTTCTTTCTTTCTTTCTTTCTTTCTTTCTTTCTTTCTTTCTTTCTTTCTTTCTTTCTTTCTTCCTTTCCTTCTTTCTTTCTTTCTTTCTTTCTTTCTTTCTTTCTTTCTCCCTCCCTCCCTCCCTCCCTCCCTTCCTTCCTCCCTTCCTCCCTTCCTCCCTTCCTTCCTTCCTTCCTTCCTTCCTTCCTTCCTTCCTTCCTTCCTCTCTCTCTCTCTCTCTCTCCTTCTTTCTTTCTTCTAAATCCTCCCAGAAGAGCTTTCTACATTGTTCTCAAATTTGTATTATTGCTTTTCATCAGGGTATTGATTTTGCTTTTAACTTTCACTGAAAATGAAGTCAGCTATTGCTAGCTGTGAGCTCCTGTCATCTGTGGAGCACTCAATTATATTTTAGTGACTGTTTTGCAATGAGGTAATATTCCTGTTTCCCTCCTCTGGGGAAACAAACTCTCCGATTTTCAGAACCCAGCTATCTCACAGTGGATTTGCTTCCTCTCATTGTCCTTGTCCTGTCACCCCATTTTCACTCTACTGCTCAGCATTCTAACTCTGTGTGCCAAGGCAAATAAGTAACACTTCAGAATTCCCAGCAGCTCTAGCCTAATCACCCTACAGCCACCAAATTCGAGAAACGCCATTCACCAGACAGAACATCTCACTTTTTCTTTCTTTCTTTAATTTCCTGAAGGTCTTTGGCAGTTCAGTCTGGAAAAGTCAAAGCTCTTTACCCAAAAGACATTTAGTCATTTTAAACTCCCCTTTCAGATGGTCTCCAGCAAGAAATGGAGCAGAGGTGGGAGGCGGGGAGGGCTCTGAGTCCAGCTGTTGGAAGCAGTCTTGGCTGGGAGGAGGGTTTCTGGCCCCACCGCTGTGCACTGGGAACGCTGGAGCTGCCAGCAGCAGTGGAGCAGTTCCACAGAAGGCCAGATACCCGACTGCCAGCTGAACAATCCACACCGTCATTTCTCCCCGTGGCGGGCTCCCTTCTGCAGGGGCTGGGCTTGATACAACAGGAGGCGCTGTCAGCAGCAGCCGAGTTGCCTCCTCGGCCGCCCCCACCCCCCGGCAGCCTCATGCCTCAAATCTGGGAACCCACTGAAAACCCTGTTATGTGAGCCTTTTGCTTTGGATTCGGGGGCCTTCCATTGTCTTCCGTCCATGATATGCAGGGTACCCTTTCTGAAAGGCAGATTAGACGGTCAACCACGGTGACTGCATTTGACTCAAGGCCCAAGAGATCCCCAGTAAAAAACCCTCAGAGGCTTTGGGTGAGTGACCAGGGCCTTGTTGTTGCCTGTTTTTTCCCCTGAAGCCTAAACCAGCGGCTGGGCCCTTCTGAGCCGGGTGCTGCCCGGCTGGTGAGGGACCCCGCTAGACCCGGAGGAGTGACATTCTAGGTCTCCTAAGCCCAGCCTTCCATATTTTATCGTGCAATTAGGGTGCGTTGGGGCTGGGAGGGCTTCAGTTTCTGCACTCTGCTTCTTCTATCAGCTGCTTTCACTCTCACAGCTGCAATCGCCAGCATCGCAGATGGGAGTCTCGGGGCGAACCCAAACATCCAGAGGAGGAGCTGTTTGACCAACAGCCAGGATGCCTTAGCGTCTTCCAGCGGAGAGACACCTCTTTAGCTGCATGTTACACGGCCAGCAACAGATGTAAAACTCATCTCTTCCCTCCAGGGTCCAACGAAAGAGCAAAACCCCCAGAAGCCGCGCTGCATTTTTACCCAGCCCAGCGCGAATAGGCTGAGAGCTAATCGGAGCATGTCTTTCCCATTTGTCTTCTCCCCTAACCTCTCTGACCGGGGAGAGATCACTCCTCGACCTCGGCAGAGGCAGAGAGAAAAAAGGGAATGGTGGTACTTCATCTGGCAAGTTCTGCTTACAGCCAAATGGCTCCCACTTTAAGAAGAGAGAAGTAGCATTTATTGAGCACCACTTATTTATCCATCAGACATTGATTAGGCATTTCCTATGTGCCAGGCAGCATGCCTCATGGGATGTTTCTAAGACTTCATGTGATTTTTTAATTTAATCCTCAAAAGAACCCTCTGTTCTCGACTCGGGCGAGGATGGTTCTAAGCTCCATTGTTCCAGATGAGGAAACTAAGGCTGTTTCCGGCCACACAGTCAGTGTGTGTGACAGAGCAAACATTTGAAGCCAGTTATGTTTTGATTTAAAGTCTGTGCAATTTATAGCTCACCGAGATGCTCTTACGGCAACGTACAGAAGGATGTCAAGAAAAACCCAGGTTACTGTTTCACTGAGTTGTAATGTCAGTTAAATACTAAAATGACAATGGTGACATAATCCAAAGAAAAACTTGTTGGGAGGGTCATGGGCTGTTATTGGCTCAATAATTACCTTCTCAGTATTAGATATAAAAATAAAAGAATGAAAGGGAATCCTTAGTAAAGACGTTTGTCATGTATTGAGCGGTCTTGCTGCTTCCGTGATAACTTGGAAGGACCAAGGACATAGCCTCATACATGACAGTAAAGTCACATCATGAAAAAGGACAATCAAATCAACAACTTGACTCTTTTGGGTACTAAAAACATGAATATTGCTAATTCTACGGGGACTTATTTATGAAAACTTGATACATAGTTTGAAAATCTTTAACCGAAGACCACATAAAATACGCATTTCATGGGCTTCCCTGGTGGCGCAGTGGTTGAGAATCCACCTGCCGATGCAGGGGACGCGGGTTCGTGCCCTGGTCCGGGAAGATCCCACATGCCGCGGAGCAACTAAGCCCGTGAGCCATGGCCGCTAGGCCTGCGCGTCCGGAGCCTGTGCTCCGCAACGGGAGAGGCCGCAACAGTGAGAGGCCCGCGTAGCACAAAAAACAAAAAAAAACAAAAAAAACACGCATTTCATTAACCAGATAGTTAATGAGCGCCTACTCCATAACAGAGCTATGGTTGGCCTTGGAAATACAGAGACTAAAGATACCCTTGGTACCCTGAGAGAAACAATAACTTACAAAAGCCTTAACAACAAATTTGCTTTCAATGGTCTTTAACAGATGTGCTCCAGTTGGGTCTTTTTTTGTCACAAACGCTTTGACTCTTGGCAGTTCTAGGTAGCATGGTATAAGGGCCGTCACACCGGGGCTTTGGACCGTGACCTCAATCCTCATAAATGGCAATGGTTCTAAACCTAAAAGTAAGTCTCTTTATATCTTCAGATCATAGTTTCCTCATTTATAAATTGAGAGGTGTGGTTGATAGATATGCCCTCTTGGACCTCTGGTATCTATAATTCTTTGAACCTATATTTTGAAGAGTCGGATTCACCCCTGGGTGATACTGGAGACTGTGCCATGATCAGTTACTGACACCAGGGAAAGAAAAGTAAGTTAAGACTAATTTTTCTACTGCAACTACTATTCCTACCAGATGATAGAATTTATTCCTTCCTCTCTGCCCCTTATACCTCCACAAGGCTGTTAACCAGACTTCCATTTGACAGGTTGAAAATTCCATCTCATTTCTTGTTCACCCTAAGCTCAAGTAGCTAATGAGCAAAAAAAAATGACCAGGAGACGGGAAAGAGGATTAAAAAAACAAATGACTAGGCTGGTAACAAAGACGGTGACAGCTGAGAACTCAGTGCCACTTGTTGACCTTCTCAGGGAGCTTCCTGAATAAATACATCTGGTTTAATTTTTCAAACAAGATTTATTTTTCAAGACCCGCACCCACCTGGATAGGAAAAAGAAAAAGGTAAAATGTGATCCTTTTATTAAGATGGTTTCAGACATTCGAAATCAGAAGAAAAGAAGACGAAGCAGAAAGGAAAATCTGGGCACTTTTTAGAAAGACAACAGATAGCAGCCGAGCCTGCTCCCTGGCATGAACTCAACCTGCTGTCCTCTGTGACAGTCCCAGGTACAGCCCCGAAGGTGGCTCCTGTCAGTGACATCCAGAGCATCCTCGGTGGGCATGTGGACCCCTTGGAGCCTCCCTGTCTCTGGAGGCGCTCTCAGCAGCTGCTCCATCACCCGTAGCACTGCCACATGGTGCCCCACTGGTCGCAGTTATCCGCTCTCTGAGCACCTGTCCTTCACTCTAATTGTCATTTGGTCCACAACATCCTGAAACTGTACTTCTTGACAATGCAATTCTCCCTGAATCTGCTCGCCCTTTGCAGGGTGGCTCTTTAAGAACCTGGAATGTTAGAACGCTAGCTCTGGGAAGAGGCTAGAGATCTACTTATTTTTCACGTTCCACCCCAAGCCCTATCAACCCCTAACATGCACACACACACACACACACACACACACATGCAAGCACACACACATTTTTTTCCATAAGGAAACTGAGCTTCCGAGACACAAAACACTTCGACTCAGTCAGTGCGCTGGTCCCTCAGTGTCCAGCCCACAATGTGCATCTCCTGGAGATGCGGCCTCCTCACTCAACGGGATTCCACCAGGGAGGCGTGCGGCGCTACACGGTAGCACACTCTTTGCCCCTCCCCCTTCACTCTAACGTTGCTGGAAAGAAGCAACCCCACCCTCACCCTTGCCACGGGACATCTTCCAGGGAAAAGTGGGGTCTGGGTGGTCACTTCCTAAAGGCCGCGTCTCAACCTGGACGTTAAAAGGCAAAGAGTGATAGAGCGTGGTGCGGACATGGAGAACAGACCGGTGGTTGCCAAGGGGAGGGAGTTTGGGGAGGGATGGAACGGGAGGTTGGGGTCAGCAGATGCAAACTATTATATACGTAGGATGGATAAACAGCAAGGTTCAACTGTAGAGCACAGAGCACTAGATTCAATATCCTATGATAAACCATAATGGAAAAGAATATGAAAAAAGGAATGTATATATATATATATATATATATATATATATATGTATAACTGAATCACTTTGCTGTACAGCAGAAAGCAACACAGCATTGTAAGTCAACTATATTTCAATTAAAAAAAGCGTGGTACTGGGCAACAGCACGTTATGTCACTACTACTGTTGACCTGATAGCTTTATATGAGTCCTGCAAACATCTTCGTGTTCTAAGGTTAAACTTGGTATATGAAAATCATTTGTAAACAGTGAACATGTTGAGAAGAGTGGATTAATTAAGCAAAAGCTCCCCTTTTCTGTTTCTCTAACACCCCCATTCCAGGAGGAACAAAAAGCCGATGTGGAAACAAGTTCAAGGTACAGTCCTGAGCGCTGTACCATCCCCAAGCTAGTTAGGCAAACTAATTCCAAAAGGGACCCAGAATTGTAGAAAAAGAAAGCGTGTTTCTTACCCACACCAGTTTGTCAAATGCACTCTAACCATCATCTGGATTTGTACAGCTCTTTACAGCTTACCAAGAGGTTCTTCATTAATGAATTGCAGTCACAGCATTATTCAGTGAATCTGGGCTTGAAACCAGGTCTTCTAACTCTTATTCTAGTACCCTTATCAGTTCATCAGTATCTAAAAATTGTGTGGGAAACTGAAATAGGTTATAAAGTAGGAAGGGTGTCCATGTGAATTGGGGACTGTGGTTTTTGAGTAGCCCAAGCACAATGTTAATAGCTGAAGAGACCTTCTACGACTAGGAAGTCAACACCACACTTTACACAGAGATAAATGGAAGACTGGGTGGGAAAATGACTTTCTCAAGTTCGTGAAGAAATCTGATGTCACATCCTTGGCTGGAATTCAGATATCCAGACGCCCAGGCTATAGCCATCCCAGACCCATGCACATCCTCCTGCAGGCGCACAGGCCCCGGATTTAATCAGACTCCCAATTCTCTCCAACCAGGAAGGGGCGTCTTGGCCAAGTCATGTTTGTTTGTTTGTTTTAAGTTGTTTTTTTTTTTTGATGTGGATCAATTTTAAAGTCTTTATTGAATTTGTTACAATACTGCTTCTGTTTCATGTTTTGGTTTTTTGGCTGCGAGGTATGTGGGATCTTAGTTCCCCGACCAGGGATCAAACCCGTACCCCCTGCATTGGAAGGCAAAGTCTTAACCACTGGACCACCAGGGAAGTCCCTTGGCCAACTCATCTTGAGGTTTCTGGTTTCCTTACCAGTAATAGACAAGTACATTGGCATGCAATATAATTCGGGCCAAGAAGGAGGGAGAGGAAATGTGATGTGGAGCCTCTGGGTAAAGTTTCCTCACAAGGACATAGGTTAGAGACACAAGATAGAGGCAGCACTTTCTTCTGTCCCTGGATGTCGTTGAGAGTGAATGTGATGCCTGGAACTGCTACAGCCAGGTTGCAATCCTGAGGAACCTGCCTTGGGATGAAATCAACTTAAGAAATAAATTAGCCATGCATTATTTAAATGTAGAGCTTTGTCTAAGCAACATAATACATTCTTATTATTTTAAATCACTTGGAATTGTGTTAGGCATGGTGCTTAAATAATCTATAGAAGGATAAAACATCTGGATGGATGGGTGGATGGACGAATGGATGGATGGATGATGGATGGATGGATGGATATATGGATTACAATAATTGTACAACTATAACCATCTATTGTCTAGTCTTCATGATAATCCAGAGTGGATATGATGCAAAAGGAAATTTAGGCTCAGAGGAGTTAGATGAGTTGCCCAAGGTTATTTAGTGGCATAACAGGTTCAAACCCACGTTACGTGGCACGAAGTCCACCTATTGTACTGCTCCCAAATACTACCATGTAGAGATATGGGGAGTATCTGAACAGGAACAAATTGTTTCGATCTCAAAGTCTAATGGTACAAATAGATATTTCCTAACAGAAGCGAAGGTGACTAACTAGAGAATGGCTTGTGAACTCTCTAAACTAAATTAGAACTAATTTCTCTATTTATGGGGAAGTTACCCAACAGTTCAACAGGAGAGAGAACTAGGGCCACCACTATCATCTAATTCAGGACACTTTTGAGAGTGGAGAGACAAATGACTAATCATTAAGCCATCACAATGTGCACATACCCAGATGGTTTTGGGTTAAGTGGGATCTATGGTCAACCAGAAGGAAGCCAAGGAGTGCAGCCCAAGCCTCCCTTTCTGCTAGAAACTTCATCATAAAGGAAAACACATGAAATGGTGAGAAATGTCTCATCAGTTCCCTGTGTAACTGGATCACTCTATTCCTATACCCTTTCCTATTCTATTTAATAATTTCTTCTGAAGTTGAGAGGGAAAAAAATACAGCTCAGGAATTTGGGGTGACTTGAGGATTGGAAGCAAATAGCTCCAGGCCTCCAGCTAGAGAAGCAGTAATAATGGAGCTTATCATTTTGCCAACTGACAGAGAAGAACAATGTCAGAGAGGGGAAACTGTGCCATGAAAAATTGAAATAAAGAAGAAAACAAAATAGAGAGAAAATACAAAAGAGCTGGTCCTGAAAGAGAGCTGGTATCCAGGAGTGTGTTTTACTTGCCCTATTTCACCATAACCCTAGGATACTTTTAATTACTTGGCTCTTTTACAAACAGCGCCTGACTATTTTGTCAGAGGGTCAAGGATAACAGCGGGACCTGCCCTTTCCTTGTGCTTAAAGGGACACCACCCCATATACGTTCAGGGACATCCAGCCTGGAAGGGCTGTCAAGGACACTCATTTTTCCTGGCCGATCTTTCCCCCAAAAAAGCCTCTCCCAGAGACTGTGCTTGCTAAACCCGTGAGAAAAGTTGGTACCATCAGACAGTGTCTAATAACCCAGAATAAGGTTTTGTCTGAGGTGCAGCAAATGCCTAGTGGATCTCATATTTAGTACTCACACTGAGACATGTCCAGACAATGGAATTCGAGGACGAAGAAAGGAAAACCAATGAATAAAACACTGATGATTAAAAAATTGAAGTTTGGAGAGAAATAAGACATGATTTTTTTCTTTTGCCTTTCTCACTCCCAGTTCAGGACCTATGCCCTTTTGCTTAAGTGTCGTTAATTACACTTTCCCCCACTCACCCATTAAATTAAAACATTCATTTAATAAGCTCCACTAAGATTTAATCTGAGAGCTAATTAAAAGGATGCTCATGTAGAAAAAAACAGCCTGTTTCTACATAAGAATAAAAAAAATCCTGTCCACAGTAGGGTTAAAAGGAATGATCATTTTCATATTTGTTACTTCTTCTTTAAATTTTATATTTTGCTTGTCTCCTTAACTGTAAATCTTTAAGATTGCATAACCCTAATTAAGAAAAATAAAAAGCAAATTGAGAGCCAGTATTCACAGAGGAATGCTGTTGGCTAAAGCCCCAGATATTTTTTGTATCTCCAGTGAATTGCTTGTAAAACTTCCAGGAAGTTTGGGAAAACTTTGCATTGACATCACTCAGTAAACTTGGAAAAGTTTTACCAGGGGGAAGAGTGGAGGCCAAGCGAACCGTCTGGGGTACTGATCCTGTGATATTTGTAGACCCAGTTAATGCTGATGAATTTTGCAGAAATCTTCATTCTCTCCTTGATGCCTACATTTCTAGTCTCTTTATTGAGGAATAATTTAATCCTATTTTGTTTCATCTTTGCTCCAGACTTTCTCCCTTCTCGGTTTCCTTGTTTATCTTTGTCAAAATAAATACTTTTGTATTATGATATGGAAAAGCAAAGAAACGAAATTTTAGGTTTATTTTACTTTCAATTGTAAGAATATATTGTCAGCTAACATCACTGATAGGTTTATACATGAAAATACTGTGAATTACTTTTTATATGTAAAATTATTATGTTCGGGGGAACCTATTTTAATTTGAAAAGGAAGTCATTTTGAATGACCCTTTTAACTGGATGTGGTTTTTTCTCTCTTATAGTTCCATTTTAATGGCACAGATTCGTGTCGTATTTCACAAGAAACCTTTTAGAATTTTATAATAATCTTATAGATTAATTTAAATGGATAAGCTGTTAGAATAATATATTGATCTACAGAAAAATACGTTAGTGAAGTAGAGAAAAAAGGTGGTCTCCTTTAAAATAGTACTTTTAAATGTGTGCCTCACAGAAAAATACTGTATTAGTAAGAATATATTTTGGAGGAAAAATGTGTGAACTAAAAAAATACTGAGCATTTACACATTACAGTGTTCACTACTATATATATTTGGTCAAAGACTTTCTTTTGTAACAGCTTTATTGAAATATGTCACATATCACACAATTAAACTGTGCAATTCAGAGGTGTTTATTATATGTGCACATATACACAGCTATGTGAGCCATCGTCAGAGCCAAATTTAGAATATTTTCAATACCTTAAAAAGAAATTCCATGCCTTTACTTATGCACCTCATCTCCTGTCCTCCCTCCCACCCCTGGTCCTAGGCAACCACTAATCGACATTCAGTCTCTGTAGAGTTGCCTATCCTGGACATTTCATCTCAGTAGAATCAGGTAATATGTGGTCTTTTATGCCTGCCTGGCTTTTTTCACTTAGCATAGTGTTCTCAAGGGTCATCCATGATGTAGCATATGTTGGTACTTAATTCCTTAGAAAGGCTGAGGGAAAGACTTTCTCAATATCTACATTCGAATTATTTAAGCCTCTATTAAATGGCTTAAAATAAAATTCTGATGGGCATCTTTTCATCTTGGGATACAGTGGTTCTAGAAAAAATACACCGTTTTAAAATTTTTAGCATTCTAAATTTTTCTGTATCTGGCTAATTCTTTCTTTAAAAAATATAATGTGTAAGTCAAGTAAGAGAGCTTCTCATTCTGAAGTCAATCGGCAAATAACTAAGTGTTCAGTAAAAATATACATGACTTCAATCGGGTTGGAATATAACAGGTAAGATTTATTGTAGATATTCTGAGAGAAAACTTTAACAACTGAAAGGATTCCAAGCGTGTTTTATGTTCTTACATGAAAGTTATTGTTTATTGAAATGTTTCCATGTGAAATGCTTAGCGCTACGCCTGCCACACAATGTGAAAAGCTCTTTATATATTCATATTATTTGAATGCTAATGCTTATTTAACCTGCACTTTTAGGATTAGACGTCAATCTCTCCCCCAGTTTACAGATTGGGGAACTGAGACTTGAGAACTTTCTGGAAGTTTCTGAAGATCACACAACTAGCAAGCAGCAGAGCCTAGATTCAAACCCAGGGCCTTATTTCACATCCTGGTTTCAAAACCCCAGAATCTAAGTTTTTGTTCTCCAAGATTTTACTATGAAAATTTTCTAATCTATAGAATGGTTGAAAGAATTTTAGAGAGGATCCTAGCCACCTAGGTTCTGCAATTCACTTTATACGTTATTTGGTTTATCACACGTCTATCCACTTACCATCCCTCTGGCCATCCACCAGCCCATATTATTTTTTTCAATGAATTTCATAGTCCAAGTTCTGGCATCGGACAGCTCAACGCATAAGTCATGGCTCACCTATTTATAGTCTCTTAGGCTATGCCTCCATTTCCTCATCTGTGAAGTGGAAACCATAAGAGTGCTAGGGAAGATTGTTTGTAACCTTAGTCACAATACTCCTCCTGGACCTGTGTCCCATTGATATGTGATTTTTACAACTTTTCCCATCCCAAGGTGGAGTCAATTTCCCTCCCCTTGAGTCGGGCTGGCCTTGTGACTTGCTGTAGGCCATAGACCAGCAGAAGAAATGATCGTGTGTGCCCTCTCTGAACGCAGACTTCGAGAATCTTTTGTTTACCCACTCTTTCTCTTAGAAACCTGCCCCGCTGAAAACCAGACACCACACGGAGCCAAGACAACACAGCTGAGCCCATTCCAGACCAGCCAGCCCCCAAATGACCCAGCAGCTGACCAGAGGCTCATGAGGGAGCCTGAGGGGCCAGAGGGATCACCCAATGCTTCCAGCTTGAATTGCAAACCCACAGAGAGTCATGAGCTAACAAATGGTGATTGTTTTAAGCCAGCAAGTTTGGGGGTGGAACACAACAGAAAACTGATTCAAGAATCTATTTCACAGACGTACTGTAAGGACTAAAAAAAAGGTAATACATGTAAAATGCTTTGAGCTGTGTCGGCCATGTAGGAAATTATCCGTAATCATGAATAGTAGCATGGTCACCATTTAGGCAGTTTATTGTAAACTGCTATAATTTTTTAATGGCGACTCTAAGATCCACTTTCTCCCTGACTGCAAGGTTTTTCCCTCTTTTCTTTCTTAGAGATACATCATGAGCTGGCTCAAATGTCACATCCTTGGATAAAACTCCTTTGGGTTACCTACCAACTTATCTTTGTCCTGTCTTAAGTACTCTGTTTATTTCACTCATCCCATACTCTACTACATGCATCGTATTAGCGTCTCCCCCAGAATCCAGGGTGTATCTCGTTCACATTTGTGACCTCAGCAATAGCATAGTATTCAGTTAATGTATATTGAATAAATGTATAACAATAAAAGCATAAAAACTTATGTTTTATACCAGGAGCTCAAAGTCAATATTTGGTGTCCTTATTCTGTTCATATGGCATATCACTTTAATCAGTTCATTTCTATTTATATTCAAAATGAATACCTTTTTCAAACTAATGACATGTCAATCCCACCTCCATTTTGCCTGTATAGATACATCACAGCCTACCTAAAAATTTCATCAGAGGCCACTCATACTTCAAATTGCTTTAAACTACTTATCTAAGAAGCTTATGCCGTAATACTCAATATTTACAATTGAAGGCCTTGATGGAACAATGTGTGATTGTATTCGTGTGTTGTTAAATGAAGCTGTTCATTCATGTTCAGGCAAAAACTGATTTATTTACAGTTAGACCTGGTCTTTCGTCTCTGAAGATGAAGACACCTTGGTAATTTAGTAAATATTTATTGGTAACAAAATTAGTCAAGAAGAAATACAGCCTGAGTTATCAAAGGTCTGGGGAAGAAAAACGTTATAACTACAAATCACGTACAACTCTTCTGTCTTGTCAGTTCATCCATAATCATCTGCCTTTACTTCCCTTCCCTTCCCCCACTCTGATTGTCACGTGTAACCAGGAGGCACAGTGGAGCCTAGGAAACATTTTCAAAGAAATAATTAGGTCAGGGGGAGGAAAGGTAAAGGGCAAATTTAACTAAGGACTTCTGAAAGTAAGTTTGTAAAACCTTTTATGCGTAATATGTGTGCAGAAGTCATGTTTCATCTCTGTAGTTCAAAATACGCTTTGGATGACTCATGAGCTGAGTAGGCAGCAGAAATCTGGGGCAGCAGGTGTACCTGCAGCATTTGGGTCTGTCTTCTCCCGGGGGCCTGGGTAACCTGGACTCTTCCGTGGCTCCATTTCATGAAATCACTTGTCTGGCTGCTCTTGCTGACCCTGTGGAATATTCTGGGTATTACATTCCCCCAAAACACTTATCCAAATATTCTTGATTGAGAAGGGTTTTCCCCTAACACCTCTGCTCACCCCATCAATGTAGCAGTAGGACTGTAATTGTTTGTCTCTGCTAGTAAAGCAAGAGATTTTGGCGGTTGTTTGCTTTGTTTTCTGTTTTTTCATTTTTGTTTCCCTAACTCTCATCCAGCACCTCAAGCAGAACATTATTTGGTAAATCATGGGGAGATGAACGAGTGAGGAATAGTTAATAATCCAAAGCTTTGTGCTAGGCTTTGTGAGGGATCCCAAGTGTTTCCATACACTCAGGAATGCAAAATCTGGTTGGGGAGATAGGATATGCGTGTACATAAAATCGTATAGCTTCGGACATACGTCTCACTTGACTTTCTTCGTGTCTACCCAGTGCATCGCCTAGGATCCTACTGTTTCAATCCAGTTTTGATAAGGAGATAATAACACACTGTTAAGTTTCAGGAGATATTTAGATTTAATTGGTTCTAAAACTGCTGTCAAGATCTGCAGGCTATATCTAAATGTACAAATTAATTATTTAACTGGGTTCACTTTATTTTTAAAGCAGGTTATTGATTGGTAAGTTAGTCAATAAAGTCAATGTGGTTACAGCAGGCAGCAAATCTCATGGGAAATACACAACTCCTGTTTCCTGCTCACAACAATAAAAAGTGGGTAGATCAGCATGACCTGCCAAAGCTAGAAAAAAGAATATGTCTCCAAGAAAATTTCCCATCTATACTTTTTTACATTCTTACCATTTTATACAATTTTGACCATTTTTAAGTATACAGTTTGGTGGCATTAAGTACATCCACAATGTTGTGTGATCATTGCCATTATCCTTCTCCAGAACTTTTTCATTGTCCCGAACTGAAACTCATTAAACAATAACTTTCCATCCCTTCCTCCTTCCAGCCCCTGGCAACCACCATTCTACTTTGTCTCTATAAACTTTCCTATTCTAGATACTTCATATAATTATCTAGAATCATATGATATTTGTCCTTTTGTGTCTGGCTTATTGCAGTTAACATATGTCTCCAAGGTTTATCCATGGTTGCAGCATGTGCCAAATTCCATTCCTCGTTAAAGCTGAAAAATATTCCATTATATACACAGACTACATTTGTTTATCCATTCTTCTGTGGATAGACATGCATGTTGTTTTCACCTTTTGGCTTTTGTGAATAATGCTGCTGAACATTGAACATTGCTGTGCAAGTGTATGTTTGAAACCCTGCTTTCAATTTTTGGGGGTATATACCTAGGAGTGGAATTGCTGGATTCCACAGTTAATTCTATGTTTCACTTTTTGACAATGCACCATACAGTTTTCTACAGTGGCTACATCACTTAACTCGCCTACCAGCAATGCACAAGTGTTCCAATTTCTCCACATCTTCCCCAGCACTGTATCTTCCTCATTTTTTACTTATAATTGCCATTCTTATGGATGTGAAGTGGTATCTCATTGTAGTTTTGATTTGCATTTCCCTTCTGGCTAGTGATGTTGACTATCTTTTCATGTACTTATTGATCATTTGTATATCTTCTTTGGAGAAATGTCTATTCAGATCTTTGGCTATTTTTTAATTGGGTTGCTCGGTTTTTTGCTGTTGTTGAGCTGTAGGAGTTCTTTATATATCCTGGATATTAACACGATATCAGATATGTGATTTGCAAATATTCTCTCCCATTCTGTGGGATGTCTTTTCACCCTCTTGGCAGTGCCCTTTGATGTCCTAAATGTGTAATTTTGATGAAGTCCCACTTACCCAGTTTTTCTTTTATTGTCTATGCTTTTGTTGTCATATGCAAGAAATTATTGCCAAATCCAATGTCATAGAGATTGTCCCCTATGATTTCTTCTAAGAGTTTTAAAGTGTTTGGTTCTTATATTTGAATCTTGGGTCCATTTTGAACTAATTGTTGTATATAACGTAAGGTAAGGATTCAATTTTATTCTTTTGTATGTAGATACCCAGTTTTCCCAGTACCATTTGCTGAAAAGACTGTTCTTTCTTCATTGAAAGGTAGGTCTTGGCAGCCTCATTGCAAATCATTTGACCATACACATGAGACTTTATTTCTGGACTCTCTAGTCTATCTTTATCATTTTTTTACTATTTTCTATGTACCCAAGAACTACATATACTGGTACTACGCACTGTGGAAGACAGCTGTTCTATCTGTATCATTTTTTACTGTTTTATGAGTACCAAGAAACTACATATACTAATACTATGCATTATGGAAAAGAGACAATCAAATAGAGAAGAATTAGAACCTTAAAAAAATGCAGAGCTAGTGAAGTGGTGAGCAGAGGGTGTCTGTTACTTTTTGCCCAGGAGAATAACTAGAATAGAATCAGTTCTATTTTATGGACTGGAAACAGCAGAGAAGAGACTGTCAACATGAATGACTCTATAAGAATCTATAGAGAGTTGCCAAGTATCCAACATTTGTTTTGAAGAGCTGAATTCATTACTCTTCCTAGAGTACTTTTAAATTTTTTTCAAGGACAATTACACATCCAAAAATTATTCCCTTACTGTTTTCTGCCATTGGCTTCCTACGTTGTTCTGCATCGTGAGGCATCTTGTCCTGACTGATCACGAGCATCTCGAGTGAAAATAAAATACACATGGAAGGAGCTACACAAAATTTAAACCATCCTTATATGCCTTTATTTCTCTTCCCATCACCAATATTTTCATCTACTATATCACTTAAACAGTTATAAATGTGGAGACAAGAAAGGACAATTTTATTCAGTCTAGCACAGCTCATTTCACATAGAATCTTCCAGGCTATCATCTGAGAAGAAGACTGAATCCTTCAGCGTTCCCTTTGAGAGAGAAATTCTGACTCAATATATTCATCGATGTCCTCTCTGATTGGCCACTCAGACTGGGAACTGTAGTCTGGCTAGTTTTCTGCTCAGGATCGGAGTGGTTACTATCCACAACATCCTTCCCTCCGTGGCCTGAACTCTTCCTACCTAAACAATCAGCACTTGTCAAACACTAATGGCAATTTCATCCGTGTTCACTCATTCACAGGCACTCACACTCATAACAATTGTTAACCTTCATGTCTTACCATACACTTTCCTACGTTTCGGAAGAATTTCTTCAACATTTCCCATCCAAAGCTATTGTTCAAAGCCCGCAGGTGGCTTGGCACTCAGCACACAGTGGAATTCTAGATTCCTCATCTCGCTTCCTTCCCTTGAATGCACTCTTGACCCAGCCCTGGGCAGACAGCTCCTCAAGGCTGGGATTGCCCTCCTCTTTGGCATAATTTCATCCATTGTGCTTGGCCCGAGATGTCTCTGTCCTTATATAAATATTAAATAATAACAAGACAATGACTGTTCTTTCCTCCGGAGGGAAAGGGATGTTTTTCACTATTTACTTTCACCTTCCTCTTTTTTTTTTTTTTTTTTTTTTTTTTGCGGTATGCGGGCCTCTCACTGTTGTGGCCTCTCCCGTTGCGGAGCACAGGCTCCGGACGCTCAGGCTCAGCGGCCACGGCTCACGGGCCCAGCCGCTCCGCGGCATGTGGGATCTTCCCAGACCGGGGCACGAACCCGTGTCCCCTGCATCGGCAGGCGGATTCTCAACCACTGCGCCATCAGGGAAGCCCCCTCTCTTTTCATTTACACATTTCAACTTTAATTTGAAAAGTAATTGAAAAACATACATGTACAAATGACATCGAATTTTCTGCACATTGTTCTAGTGGCTTAAAGACAAATTCTGCTTTCTATTACACTCTGGCAGATCATCGGCCATGCCGTTTTAGATACTTAGAAAAATACATTGGAAAAAAAAAAAAACAGAAAAAAAACCCATTAAAAATGAAATGTAACTTGTTCTAGCACAGTCCGTGAGCGCTCCATACATCCTCACAAGACCTGTGCATTAGCTGTTGCAAGTAGGGTAAAAGCAAAATTATGAGGTGTGGTGTTCATTTTGTTCACTACCAAGAAAGGAGCACAGGTCCAAACTGAGGGAGGAAAATGTGAGCATTGTGAAATGTCATATCTTCCTGCCCCTGGGAGATTTATTTATTGGAAATTATATTGCAAGGAAAAAAGTCTAAATAAATTAAGTCCCTAGTTATTATGTCACATGTAACTGCATCGTAGAATAGAGCCACAATTTTGCAGTTATGTAAACTAAGCTGTCAAGCACTTGTTATTTTAAAGCTGGAACCAGGCAGCTCCCCTGACAGCCCTGTGGTCCCAGCTCCCAGCCTGATTCATGGCTGGCGCTGACACACAGGATGTGCGTGTCTGCTAGAATCTAAACACCGTGAAAATGGAACAGAAGAAGCAGTGCAGAAAGGTAAAAACAAGCTAAACCCCATAACCCAGACAATAACCATGTAACACATTTGGAGGAAGGAGGAAAAAGTAAGCCAGTGAACTCCAGCAACAGTGTATAGTTAGGGAGACCCAGGACCAGTCCAGGATTTGCAGGTCCCAGTGCAAATGAAAACGAAGTGCTGCCTGTTCAAAAATGGTTAAGAATTTCCAGACAGGAACAGCGGAGCATTAAACCAAGTGTGAGGGCCTCTACAAGTAGGGCCCCGTGTGATTGCCAAGGTCACAAAGCGTGCGGCTGGCCCTAGGGGTACCTTTGCAATGAGATGGCATTGCCTCTGATAGAGGGAAACAATGTCCGTCATCCGTATTTTGCTCTAACAGTATCATGCATTTTAAATGTAAATACTGGGACTTCCGTGGTGGCGCAGTGGTTAAGAATCTGCCTGCCAATGCAGGGGACACGGGTTCGAGCCCTGGTTCGGAAAGATCCCACATACCGCGGAGCAACTAAGCCTCTGCGCCACAACTGCTGAGTCTGCGCTTTAGAGCCCGCGAGACACAACTACTGAGCCCGCGTGCCACAGCTACTCAAGCCCCCGCGCCTAGAGCCTGTGCTCCACAACGAGAGAAGCCACTGCAATGAGAGGCCCAAGCGCCACAACAAAGAGCAGCTAGAGAAGGCCCGCGCACAGCAACTTAGACCCAACACAGCCAAAAATAAATAAATTAATCAAAACTAAAAAAAATTTCTTAAAACGTAAATACTTAATGATATGCATTCTATACATTTTAAGGTATTTTTTTAAAAACATGTGGTTGTATAGCAAACGCTTACAGTTTAATTCTTTCCATATTTTTCTGCTCAGACGCAGTAATCTGAATAGTACCTCAATTCAACAGCAGTAAAATCTGGACGTATTATTTAACTGGGAATCAAGACAGTGTTCCCGGCTCCAGAAACAGCCACTGGGGGAAAAGGAATATTTAAGATACACTGCTATAAATCTGTTTGATTGTTTGTTTGGGGGGAGGGAGTTTGACCATTCCTACCCTAAATGAAGCTAAGCTCTGATTTATTTCTTATAACAACAACAACAAAAATGTATATTTAGCTGTCCATACTCCTTGTTGAAGAGGAAATTACACTTTACTGTTATTATTACTCTGTACAAACAAAGAAGAGGGGCAAAACCTTGTCTTCCATCCAAAGCAAGAATTTACCAAAGGGAGAAGCACGTTACAGAGGCAGCAGATTGGAGCAGCAGTCCGATCCTCAGAGCATCTTTCTTTTTAGCAAGAAGGTGAGTGTTTGACACTTTGGGGGCGCTCTGTGCAGCTCAGCACAGAGCAGAGATGGGGGGCCCCTCAGGAAGCTCACGGGAACAGTAACGTTACCTGCCATAATTCACGCACCAGAGGCCCTGTCAACAGTCAGTGGTGGGTCATTCTGTTTAAACTGAAGTAATTAAATCTCTCTGCTCCCATAAAAGTAAAGTAAAATAAAAATACAACTGCCTGCTCCTGGTCAGTGGAAAAACACTGAGTGGAGGTAAATTTTAACTTCATGGTGCAAGTGTTAAATTATTGCCCTCTAAGCTGACTGCCAATTCTGCGTGAAATCTCACCACATTTTAATAATTTGTCTTTTGTTTAGTAGGATGGAGAGAGACTTAGAAATAGCACATGTGTTATGATTTGGAAAGAGATTTTATGTACAATTAGGGTCCTGAGAACCACAATAGCATAACCGCATTCAGGTTTCCTAATTGGACCAAGAGGAAACTATCATTTCTGAAATAATTCAGAGGCCTTAACCTTTGTTCAACTCCTGTAAAACACTTGGCATTATTTTGAGAGTGTCTGCTTATTTTCAAGATTTCAATTTAATTCGAAAACCGTGCATTTTAGAGACGTGCATCTCCATTAATATGTAAAGCTGGTTAATGATCGGTCTCTTTCATTACGTTGTGAAACTGTCAGGAAAATTGTCCTTTATAAATGATTCTATGTGACAGTTTTTGAGATTGTTTTTAATACAATCTGGACAGAACCTCATTCTGCCAAAACTCAGAGCCAAATAAGCATCAATTGGGAAATTATTTCCGCACAACTCATCAATAAAAAGCTGACCATTTAGGAAAAGTCATTTTTTGAAACATTAATAGAAGTCTCATAGGTTTTTACTGATGGAGATCGAAAGAGTCTCAAATAGTCTCAAATATTTCTCATTATTTTTGCGTACCTAACTAGTACGCAAAAACTAACTAGTGAAATCCAAATGTTAGATAACTTTAAATGAAGAGAGAGGAAAAATTGCTTTGGTTTGTTTTAATCAATATTTTATATCTTGCAAAGCACTATGAATTCTGTGTGCAAAATCGATGATTCAATACATCTCTTGTACTTCAATTGATTTGCCGCTCTTAGACATTCTGCATAGCTATTAACGTAAAAAGGAATTAAAATAGAATGTTGTGCAGTCAGACCTGAATAATCTATACGTAGTTTATCCCACACCCCAGGGTATGTGAAAAGACCACTCAGGGAGTGAATCAGCCTGACATGCTCCGTATGCTATTGACTTGCCGAATTCCAAATTCTTTAATCTAGGTAAAAATAGTATTTTCAAACTGACTTATATTGGAGAGGTCCAGCTACATCCAAATCAATAAATCCTTAGAGACAGAAGAATGCATATTAACCAGATAGAGCATGATATGCAAGGCAGAGGTGAATATATATGTTTGTGTGTATGTATATATATATATATATATATATATATATATATATATATATATATACACATATAAAGAATATATACATACATATACACATAAAGAATAAAGATCCAGATAACCAGAATTGAATTTACAGGATCTTTGTAATTGGAATCGGAAGAAAATATCCTGAGTATTAGGAGTAGAGGTGGCAAGTGAAACCTGTTAAATCAGTTTAGAGTAAAATGTACTCAACTGTATGATGAATTTAATCACCAGGAGTTTTATGTTTTTAAGCACGGAATAATAACCAATGTCTATTGCAGATTTCCAAACTATATCCTGACAGAAGCTTCCATGTTTCATATATGTTTATTTTAATCATTTTCTTATTTACTGTAAGATTTTCTCTGAGTTATCTTCATTGCCTTTGATTTTAGGAAATTCAAAGATAAAAGCTTAGAATGGTTATAATCTTAAATTTGGTTTCGATGCCTTAATTCCCTAGAACAAATCATCCCCATTCTTTAGCTCCTCACAATGAAATAGGACCTACAGAGTATAAATGCAAACATACATATATATGCATAGGTATGTATGTTTTATATCTATGTATCTATACAAGCACATATGTATATAGACATATTTATACATATATTTCAAATACATATTCATCCAAGGTTTACTAAGGAAACAAATTAAAAACTCAAAGATCCAGAAGAAATTCCAGGAAAACTTTTGACCCTACCATTTTCTCTTCGTATTTAATTTTAATTTTTTTTAATTAAGTATAGGTGATTTACAATGTTGTATTAGTTTCTGGTGTATAGCAAAGTGATTCCGTTTTATATATATGCCTTTTAGGATATATATATCTATCTTTTAAGAATCTTTTTAGGATTCTTTTGCATTATACTTTATTACAAGATATTGAATATAGTTCCCTGTGCTATCCAGTAGGACCTTGGTGTTTATCCATTTTATGTATAGCAGTTTGTACCTACTAATCCCAAACTCCTAATATATTCCTCCCCCCAACCTCCCCACCCTATTTCCCCTTTGGTAACCATAAATTTGATTTTTATGTCTGTGAGTCTGTTTCTGTTCTGTAAGTAAGTTCATTTGTATCATTTTTTAGATTCCACATGTGATATCATAAGATATTTGATATGATATATTTGACGTATTCTTTCTCTATCTGACTTACTTCACTTAGTATGATAATCTCTAGGTCTATCCATGTTGCTACAAATGTCATTATTTCATTCCTTTTTATGGTTGAGTAATATTCCATTGTATATGTGTACCACATCCTCCTTATCCATTCATCTGTTGGTGGACTTGGACCCTACCATTTTCTTTAAGTAAGTCACTTTCTTGAATAAGTTCAAAAGAGACGATATACAGTTAGTGATTGTCAAAGTTGCATGATGTACTTGCAGTTTAATTGTTCCATTCTTTTTTTAAAAAAATTAATTAATTAATTAATTAGTTAATTTATTTTTGGCCACGTTGGCTCTTTGTTGCTGCATGCAGGCTTTCTTTTGTTGTGGTGAGCGGGGGCTACTCTTCGTTGTGGTGTGCGGGCTTCTCATCGCGGTGGCTTCTCTTGTTGCGGAGCCTGGGTTCTAGGTGCACAGCCTTCAGTAGTTGTGGCACGTGGACTCAGTAGGTGTGGCTCACGGGCTCTAGAGCCCAGGCTCAGTAGTTGTGGTGCACAGGCTTAGTTGCTCCATGTCATGTGGGATCTTCCCTGACCAGGGCCTGAACCCGTGTCTTCTGCATTGGCAGGCGGATTCTTAACCACTGCACCACCAGGGATGTTCCCTAATAGTTCTATTCTTTCTACAAATGTGCATGTTTTAAAATGTCCCCCTCCAAAAAAAATTTGTTAAATGTAAGAAATGGCAGGTTATGTTGTTACTAGGTTGCTTTTTGTTTTTTTGTGTGTGTCTTGCTTTTGCCAAGTGTTTTTCTTAATTCAAAATAAGAAATACCACAATTTCCATTGCATATGGATAATCCTTGGTATATAATTTAAGCACAATTTGGCAATCAAAGCTGTTGATGTTGATATTTACACTAATGCCAAGAATTCATTCTGCAAAATATTTTGTTATTATGACATTTATGGGGGTCACTGTTTCATACACCAAAATCATTTGAGAAGAAGTGTATACTGCAGTTATTTGACCATACTTTATCCAGTCTAAGATGCCATCAACTAATTACTAAGTATACCATTGGTTTATGGATCACTAAGAAAGAACTCTGCCTATTAAACTATTGAAAATCCTCTTATTCCCTTATACAGTATTTTATTTGACTTTACTTACATTGTATTTTATTAAAAATTCTTTTAGGATTATTTAGACATTGTGTTTATCATATAGCACTCTTGAGCACACATAAAAATGAAAATATGAACAAAAAATTCGTGAAAGTATTCCTAGAAATTTTTTACCTCCTTGTTTGATTAGGCGTCCTCCGTGTTTGATTTTACACACAATCTCAAATTCCATCCCATGAAGAGTCGTAATGAGACAGTATTTCTTGGGATTGCTCTGTGATTGTCTTCAGGATTTTCTTCCAAGCTGCTGACGTCATTCTTCAAGTTTGCGTGCAAGTATCAGTGTGTATGTTCTACATATATGGTTTTATCTCTCTCCAGCTTTTTAAGTTGAAAGTGATAAAGCCTACAAGACAGTTAAAAATAATTATACAACGAATCCCTGAAAATCCCGATATACTGCATACATTGCACTGTTGCTTTGTCTTTCTCCACCTGGATTTTGATGGACCATTTGAATTGGAGTCGTACAACAGGACATGTCACCCCTAAGTATTTCAGTGTGCATCTCCTATGATAAGAACATTGTCCAACATAACCACAATACCATTATCCAATCTAAGAAAATTTACGTTAAATCAGTAATACATGCAATCCATACTTAAGCTTCCCTGACTATCCCCAAATGCTCTTTTGTAGCTTTTTGTTCCCCTGATCCAAGGTCCAATCAAGTTGATAATTATATCTGTGAGTCTCTTCTAATCTGGGATAGTTTCCCACGTTCTATGTGTGTGTGTGTCATTCACTTTGTTTAAAAGACCAAGACTGTCTTCTTATAGAATGTCTCACATTGCAGATTTGCCTAGAGGTTTCCTCATGATTATAATCTGGGTAAACACTTTTGGTAAAATGCTGCATAGATGATGTTATATGTGTCTAATTGCATCACATCAGGAGGCAAATAGTGCCAGTTTGTTCCACTTTGGGTATTGCTGAGCTTAATTACTTGGTTAATCAAATGGGTACTATATCCTCATTATAAAGGTAATATTGCCCTTAAAATTCATAACTCTCTATTGAGAGATACTCTAAGACCTTGTTAATATCTCATTCCCTCAACAATCTATTACATTACTCATTACTATCCTCTGTTTAAATCAATTATTACATTAGACGTTAGAAACCATTCTGCAAGTTTTGATACAGGAGCTTTCTAAACCTTACCCAAAAATATCAACAAAGGTCAACAGTTAGGATTCACATTATTTCCAATAGTCTCTAAATGGTATTATCAACCAAGTTATTAGAAGGTTTCAATTGTCCAGTCTGTCATCAAGGATAACAAGCAAGTTTGTACTTTCACAGGCAATGACAACTACCATATGAATTTTTCTGGCCAACAGAGGTGCTGAGGTGCCATCAACTATGTGAAACATCCTCACTGCAGAGATGGTACAATGTGGGGAAAGCAAAGAATTCATCTCAGAATGAATGAAATAGGGCAATTCTGATTTTAACCAAGTAGTATGACTGTTACATTGTTTTCTAAATACTTTTTTAAATGTCACAAAAGGTAGTATCACCAAAAAAAGAGATGAATTAGTGAATGAGTGACTGGAATGTGTGCTCTAAGAAGTACATGTGTGCTATAAAAAGTCAAATATGTTGTTACGGAAATTCAATCAAGCTAATGATTGAGGATTTAACACATGCTCTAGAAAAGCCTGCCCATGAAGATAACACCCAGACAGGGATTAGCACCCAGAAAGTTTATTAGGAAGGATTTGGAAGAGAGAAGGATGCCACAAAAGTCTGGGTGTGTTACAGACACAACAAAGTTCTCAACAGAGCCCCCTGGTTGCTCTGAGGCTGTGTGGTCCTTCAAAATGGACCCGAGTTGAAAGGAGTTTGCTGAGATGTTGGACCCCTGACTGCACCAGTCACTGAATGCAGATTGCCCTGTGGGGGTGGGGCATGACCTTGGGAAAGGTGGCTTTCCTCTGTCAAGGGAGGTTTCTAGAGAGGCCTGACAGCAAAGGTAATTAGTGTTTTAGTTCTGAGGGGGACCTGGGTGGCATATCACCACATCCACTGCCGTATGTTTGGACACTACAGGTACAAGTATTTTGGGAGTAAGTGGATTTGAATTGCCTATAAGCATATGTAAGAGGGATTTATACTTAATAGATTGCTTGAAGATTATTTGATTTTGCCAATTTTAAATATAAAAAGTCAAAAAATGTTTCATCAAAAAACATAATGAGTGAAACCATACTATATAAAAATCAAACTTTAAGTTTTTATTTAATAGTTTTGATACACATTATAAAACACTGATAATGTCATTCCTATTATAGATACATTAACACACTACATTGTCTAATATTATGGTGTATATATAACAGAAAAACCTTTACACTTGTTTGGCTGTTAGTTTCCTTCAAGTTTGGACTCCTGGTATCCAGCTTGTCTGTTTGTTTGTTTAATGCATTTGTTAAGTCAAATATCTCCTACACGATGGATTAAGCATAGTTACTACAAAGTCTTGCAACTGAAGTTAGATATGTTTTCAAAACCAAGTTATGGATAATTTGATGAGTATTCACTGATTTTCATCTACTTTAAGAACACAAAAGTATAAAGTACAATTAAATTAAGCTACAGGTGTAGACAGTTTCCAGTTTTATTTGGTCATCCTGAGTGCATTCATTTATTTAGTAAACCTTTTCTTTAAATACACTCTGGCCAGATGCTAAGCAGCGAATATACAGTAAGGACTAAACTTAAAGAGATGGAGCTTGACCAAAAAAAAATAATAATAATAAGCAATAATGAAGAAAATTAGTTAGATCGGTACTGTGGCAGTGGGTTATAGAAACACAAAAAGGAAGCATCAAAATCAGCCTAGAGGTTGAATGAAGGCTTCCCAAGGTATTAACATCCTAAAAAGGCTAGGAGCTGGTCATACAATGAAGGGGGGAGGGGGAGGCAGAGGGGAGACCTTATGCAGATAATAGGCATTTATAAAGCATTTACTATGTCTGTATTATATCATTAATCATCCAGACAACTCTGTTGATCATAGATCAATATCCTCTGATTGCCCTTATTTTCTAGATGAGGCTGTGGAGACTTCGAGAGGGCAAGGGCACATGTAAGTAACAGAGGTAGCGTTTGCACCTATAGGGAAGAGGTGTGAAACAATCTCTTAATTGTATTGAGAGAACTGTCAGCTTTTTAGGTCTGGTGGCACAAGAGAGAATATGAGAAGATCAGGAAATGAAATACAAAAACGGTTTGAAGCCAAATCATGAAGCCTCCATGTGGAGTTACTGAGTTCGAACTTCACCCCGAGAGAAGGATGACAAGGTGAGATTTGTGTTCTAGAAAGGCTCTCTGATATCACTGTAAAGAACACATCAAGGTGGTTGTGAGGCTGTTGCAGAATTCTGAGCTGTAAGCAGTAAGTGCTGGAACTACAGCAGCTGGCAGAGGTAAGGAGAGAGGGGACAGATTTGGAAATGATTCAGCTGTGAAATCAACAGCACCTCATGTCCAGCTGGCAAAAGAGAAAGATACAGGACAGAGTCGTCCTGACTCCCAGGTTTCCAGCTTGGAAGTTGAGGAGATGGATGTACTCACTGGATAAACCTAAACACCAACAGAGTTTGCCAAAAAAAAGATTCTTAAAACTTGAAATTCTTACAACTTTAAAATAACAGTATTTTGCCTAGAATATCAATGTTACTTTTTCTCAAGACCTTGTGACATGATTTAAACCTGAGCCCAGAGCTCCTGTGTCTGTTGCTCTATCTCTTCCCATGCTTCCATAAATTGCAGACCTTACTTCTTTGTTTTCTTCCCATCTTCCCCCTTTTTTTATGATGTTTGAAGAGTTGGAAGGGACTTTTCTGACAAATCACCTCTCCTTGGGTATTAGTTATCTATGACAGTGAAACATTTTTCCTGAAACCAAAAGCTTACATAATAATGGACATTTATTATCTTCTATCATTTCTGTGACTCATGAATTTGGGAGCAGCTTAGGTAAATGGTCTGTCTTGGCTTTTCTCATAAGGTTGTTATCAAAATGTTGGCCAGGGCTGCAGTCATCAGAAGGCTTAACTAGGGCTGGAGAATCTGCTTCCAAGATGGTGCACTCTCGTGGCTGTTGGCAAGAGGCCTAGGTTCCTCGCCATGTGAGTCTCTTCATAGAGCTGCTTGACATGGTGTCCTTGTGACATGGCAGTTGGCTCCCCCCAGGGCAAGTGATCCAAGAAGCCACAACTCCTTTTCTAAACCAGTCTTGGAAGTCACACACCATTACTTCCACACTCTACTCATTAGAAGTGAATCACTGTATCCAGTCCACACTCAAGGGGAAGGGAGATTATGGATTTTAGTTAATAACAGAGGATCAATATTGGCTCATGGATTGTAACACAAGTACCAACACTAATGCAAGATGTCAAATACAGAAGAAACTGGGGATGGAGAGGGGAGGTTTTGTGGAAATTCTCTGTGCTTTTTGCTAAGCTTATTTTTCTGTATAACTAATACTGCCTTAAAAAATAAAATGTAGGGCTTCCCTGGTGGCACAGTGGTTGAGGGTCCGCCTGCCTACGCAGGGGACACGGGTTCATGCCTTGGTCCGGGAAGATCCCACATGCCGTGGAGCGGCTGGGCCCGTGAGCCATGGCCGCCAAGCCTGCGCATCCGGAGCCTGTGCTCCGCAACGGGAGAGGCCACAACAGTGAGAGGCCTGCGTACCGAAAAATAAATAAATAAATAAAATAAAATAAAATGTAAGAATTTTTTAAAAAGGAAATTAGAGACAGTGGTAAAATAGACAATTAAATTTCGTAGAGCAAGGGAATAAATGTCAAATATAAGAAAAGTAAAAAGGAAGGAGGGAAAGAAAGAGGGTATAGATGTAGTTCCTATTAAAAGATTTTTTTTCTTATTTTTTTTTATACAGCAGGTTCTTATTAGTCATCCGTTTTATACATATTAGTGTATGTATGTATGTCAATCCCAACCTCCCCACCCATCTGCCGCTTTCCCCGCTTGGTGTCCATATGTTTGTTCTCTACATATGTGTCTCTATTTCTGCCCTGCAAACCAGTTCATCTGTACCATTTTTCTAGGTTCCACATATATGCATTAATATATTATACTAGTTTTTCTTTTTCTGACTTACTTCACTCTGTATGACAGTCTCTAGAGCCATCCATGCCTCGCCAAATGCCCAATTTCATTCCTTTTTATGGTTGAGTATTATTCCATTGTATATATGTACCACATCTTCTTTATCTATTCATCTGTCTATGGGCATTTAGGTTGCTTCCATGACCTGGCTATTGTAAATAGTGTTGCAGTGAACATCCGGGTTCATGTGCCTTTTTGAATTATGGTTTTCTCTGGGTATATGCCCAGGAGTGGGATTGCTGAGTCATATGGTAATTCTATTTTTAGTTTTTTTAAGGAACCTCCACACTGTTCTCCATAGTGGCTGTATCAATTTACATTCCCACCAACAATGTAAGAGGGTTGAGTTTTCTCCACACCCTCTCCAGCATTTGTTGTTTGTAGATTTTCTGATGATGCCCATTCTAATTGGTGTGAGGTGATAACTTGTAGTTTTGATTTGCAGTTCTCTAATAATAAGTGATGTTGAGCAGGTTTTTGTGTGCTTTGGCCATGTGTATGTCTTCTTTGGAGAAATGTCTATTTAGGTCTTTTGCCCATTTTTTGATTCAGTTGTTTGTTTTTTTAAATATTGAGCTGCATGAGCTGTTTATATATTTTGGAGATTAATCCTTTATCTATTGATTCATTTGCAAATATTTTCTCCCATTCTGAGGGCTTTAAAGTTTCATTAGGTCCCATTTGTTTATTTTTGTTTTTCTTTCCATTACTCTAGGAGGTGGATCAAAAAAGATCTTGCTGTAATTTATGTCAGAGTGTTCTCCTATGTTTTCCTCTAAGAGTTTTATAGTGTCCAGTCTTACATTTAGGTCTCTAAACCATTTTGAGTTTATTTTTGTGTATGGAGTTAGGGAGTGTTCTAATTTCATTCTTTTACATGTAGCTGTCGAGTTTTCCCAGCACCACTTACTGAAATGACTGTCTTTTCTCCATTGTATATCCTTGCCTCCTTTGTTATAGATTAGTTGACTATAGGTGCATGGGTTTACCTCGGGGTTTTCTATAGTTTTCCGTTGATCTATATTTCTGTTTTTGTGCCAGCACCATATTGTCTTGATTACTGTAGCTTTGTAGTATAGTCTGAAGTCACAGAGTCTGATTCCTCCAGCTCCATTTTTTTCCCTCAAGACTGCTTTGGCCATTCGGAGTCTTTTGTGTCTCCATCCAAATTTTAAGATTTTTTATTCTAGTTCTGAAAGAAATGCCATTGTTAATTTGATAGAGATTGCATTGAATCTGTAGATTGCTTTGGGTAATATAGTCATTTTAACAATATTGATTCTTCCAATCCAGGAACATGGTATATCTCTCCATCTGTTTGTATCATCTTTAATTTCTTTCATCAGTGTCTTATAGTTTTCTGCATACAGGTCTTTTGTCTCCCTAGGTAGGTTTATTACTAGGTATTTTATTCTTTTTGTTGCAGTGGTAAATGGGAGTGTTTCCTTAATTTCTCTGTCAGATTTTTCACCATTAGTGTATAGGAATGTAAGAGATTTCTGTACATTAATGTTGTATACTGCAACTTTACCAAATTCATTGACTAACTCTAGTAGTTTTCTGCTGGCATCTTAAGGATTCTCTATGTATAGTATCATGTCATCTGCAAACAGTAACAGTTACTTCTTCTTTTCCAGTTTGTATTCCTTTTATTTCTTTTCTTTCTCTGATTGCTGTGGCTAGGACTTCCAAAACTATGTTGAATAATAGTGGTGAGAGTGGACATCCTTGTCTTGTTCCTGATCTTAGAGGAAATGCTTTCAGGTTTTCATTATTGAGAATGATGTTTGCTGTGGGTTTGTTGCATATGGCCTTTATTATGTTGAGGTAGGTTCCCTCTATCCCCACTTTTGTGAGAGTTTTTATCATAAATGGGTTTTAATTTTGTCAAAAGCTTTTTCTGCATCTATTTAGATGATCATATGGTTTTTTTTCTTCAATTTGTTGATATGGTGTATCACATTGATTGATTTGCATATATTGAAGAATCCTTGCATCCCTGGGATAAATCCCACTTGATCATGGTGTATGATCCTTTTAATGTGTTGTTGGATTCTGTTCACCAGTATTTTGTTGAGGATTTTTGCATCTATATTCGTCAGTGATATTGGTCTGTAATTTTGTTTTTTTTGGAGTATCCTTGTCTGGTTTTGGTATCTGGGTGATAGTGGTCCCATAGAATGGGTTTGGGAGTGTTCCTTCTTCTGCAATTTTTTGGAAGAGTTTGAGAAGGGTGGCTGTTAGCTCTTCTCTAAATGTTTGATAGAATTCGCCTGTGAAGCCATCTGGTCCTGGACTTTTATTAGTTGGAAGATTTTTAATCACAGTTTCAATTTCATTACTTGTGATTGGTCTGTTCATATTTTCTATTTCTTCCTGGTTCAGTCTTGGAAGGTTTTAACTTTCTAAGAATTTGTCCATTTCTTCCAGGTTGTACATTTTACTGTCATAGTGTTGCTTGTAGTAGTCTCTTAGGATGCTTTGTATTTCTGCCGTGTCTGATGTAACTTCTCATTTTCCTTTCTAATTTTATGATTTGAGTCCTCTCCCTCTTTTTCTTGATGAGTCTGGCTAATGGTTTATGAATGTTGTTTACTTCTCAAAGAACCAGCTTTTAGTTTCATTCACCTTTGCTATTATTTTCTTTGTTTCTATTTCATTTATTTCTGCCGTGATCTTTATGAGTTCTTTCCTTCTACTGTGGGTTTTGTTTGTTCTTCTTTGTCTAGTTCCTTAGGTGTAAGGTTAGATTGTTTATTTGAGATTTTTCTTGTTTCTTGAGGTAGGCTTTTATTGCTATAAACTTCCTTCTTAGAACTGCTTTTGCTGCATCCTATAGGTTTTGGATCCTCGTGTTTTTGTTGTCATTTTTCTCTAGGTATTTTTTCATTTCCTCTTTGATTTCTTCAGTGATCTCTTGGTAATTTAGTAACGTATTGTTTAGCCTCCATGTGTTTGTGTTTTTTACGTTCTTTTCCCTGTAATTGATTTCTAATCTCATAACGTTGTGGTCAGAAAAGATGCTTGATATGATTTCAATTTTCTTAAATTTACTGAGGTTTCATTTGTGACCCATGTGATATATCTTGGAGAATGTTCCATGTGCACTTGAGAAGAAAGTGTAATCTGCTGTTTTTGGATGGAATGTCCTATAAATATCAATCAAATCTATCTCGTTTATTGTGTCATTTAAAGCTTGTGTTTCCTTATTAATTTTCTGTTTGGATGATCTGTCCATTGGTGTAAGTGAGGTGTTAAAGTCCCCCATTATTATTGTGTTAAGGTTGACTTCCTCTTTTATAGCTGTTAGCAGTTGCCTTATGTATTGTGGTGCTCCTATGTTGGGTGCA
Organism: Kogia breviceps; assembly: GCF_026419965.1. NCBI lineage: Eukaryota > Metazoa > Chordata > Mammalia > Artiodactyla > Physeteridae > Kogia > Kogia breviceps. Next base: position 179,233,658 of record NC_081312.1, on the reverse strand, counting down.
TATATATTTAAAATTGTTATATCTTCTTGGATTGATCCCTTGATCATTATGTAGTGTCCTTCCTTGTCTCTTGTAACATTCTTTATTTTAAAGTCTACTTTATCTGATATGAGTATAACTACTCCAACTTTCTTTTGATTTCCATTTGCATGGAATATCTTTTTCCATCCCCTCACTTTCAGTCTGTATGTGTCCCTAGGTCTGAAGTGGGTCTCTTGTAGACAGCATATATATGGGTCTTGTTTTTGTATCCATTCAGTGAGCCTGTGTCTTTTGGTTGGAGCATTTAATCCATTCACATTTAAGGTAATTATCAATATGTATGCTCCTATTACCATTTTCTTAATTGTTATGGGTTTGTTTTTGTAGGTCCTTTTCTTCTCTTGTGTTTCACACTTAGAGAAGTTCCTTTAGCATTTGTTGTAGAGCTGGTTTGGTGGTGCTGAATTCTCTTAGCTTTTGCTTGTCTGTAAAGCTTTTGATTTCTCTGTTGCATCTAAATGAGACCCTTGCCGGGTAGAGTAATCTTGGTTGTAGGTTCTTCTCTTTCATCACTTTAAATATATCATGCCATTCCCTTGTGGCTTGTTGAGTTTCTCCTGAGAAATCAGCTGTTAACCTTATGGGGATTCCCTTGTACGTTATTTGTCATTTTTCCCTTGTTGCTTTCAATAATTTTTCTTTGTCTTTGATATTTGCCAATCTGATGACTATGTGTCTCGGCATGTTTCTTCTTGGGTTTATCCTGCTTGGGACTCTCTGTGCTTCCTGGACTTGAGCGACTATTTACTTTCCCATTTTAGGGAAGTTTTCAACTATAATCTCTTCAAATATTTTCTCAGGTCCTTTCTCTCTCTCTTCTCCTTCTGGGACCCCTATAATGTGAATGTTGTTGCGTTTAATGTTGTCCCAGAGGTATCTTAGGCTGTCTTCATTTCTTTTCATTCTTTTTCTTTATTCTGTTCTGCAGCAGTGAATTCCACCATTCTGTCTTCCAGGTCACTTATCCATTCTTCTGCCTCAGTTATTCTGCTATTGATTCCTTCTAGTGTATTTTTCATTTCAGTTATTGTACTATTCATCTCTGTTTGTTCTTTAATTCTTCTAGTTCTTTGTTAAACATTTCTTGCATCTTCTCGATCTTTGCCTCCATTCTTTTTCTGAGGTCCTGGATCATCTTCACTATCATTATTCTGAATTATTTTTCTGGAAGGTTGCCTATCTCCACTTCATTTAGTTGTTTTTCTGGGGTTTTATCTTGTTCCTTCATCTGGTACATAGCCCTCTGCTTTTACATTTTGTCTATCTTTTTGTAAATGTGGTTTTTGTTCCACAGGCTGCAGGATTGTAGTTCCTCTTGCTTCTGCTGTCTGCCTTCTGATGGATGAGGCTATCTACGAGGCTTGTGCAAGTTTCCTGATTGGAGGGACTGGTGGTGAGTAGAGCTGGGTGTTGCTCTGTTGAGCAGAACTCAGTAAAACTTTAATCCACTTGTCTGCTGATGGGTGGGGCTGGGTTCCCTCCCTGTTGGTTGTTTGGCCTGAGGCTACCCAACACTGGAGCCTACCGGCTCTCTGGTGGGGCTAATGGCAGACTATGGAAGGGTTTATGCCAAGGAGTACTTCCCAGAACTTCTGCTGCCAATGTCCTTGTCGTCATTGTGAGCCACAGGCACGCCCTGCCTCTGCAGGAGACCCTTTAACACTAGCAGGTAAGTCTGGTTCAGTCTCCTATGGGGTCACTGCACCTTCCCCTGGGTCCTGATACACACACTTCTTGTTTGTGCCCTCCAAGAGTGGAGTCTCTGTTTCCCCAGTCCTGTTGAAGTCCTGCGATCAAATCCCACTAGGCTTTAAAGTCTGATTCTCTAGGAATTCCTCCTCCTTTTGCCAGACTCCCAGGTTGGGAAGCCTGACGTGGGGCTCAGAACCTTCACTCCAGTGGGTGGGCTTCTGTGGTATAAGTGTTCTCCAGTCTGTGAGTTATGGGGTTTGATTTTATTGTGATTGCACCCCTCATACTGTCTCATTGTGGCTTCTCCTTTGTCTTTGGACGTGGGGTATCTTTTTTGGTGAGTTCCAGTGTCTTCCTGTCAATGATTGTTCAGCAGTTAGTTGTGTTTCCAGTGCTCTCACAAGAGGGAGTCTTAAAACAATTTTTGAAATTGTTCCCCTTGACTAATTTCTGCACCATTAACAACAGATTTTGAACATTTCATATCTATTCAATATTTATATATTTGACCAAAATATTATATTATGAGACACAAGCTATATGGCAAAGATCTCTGAGATCTGAAAGAGATTCCAGTAGACCAGAGGGTGTTTCCATGACTCATGGCCTTGAGCAGCCTTCTATCTCCCATCTTCATAATAGAAGAGAATTACACAACTTTGCAGTTAACGAAGCTGTGTTTGCAGGCACGGGTGTTCTGAAAAGTCCTGTTTCTCCAAGTATGTTCTTAACTAGATTAAATTTAAATTTCCTAACCACATCTTTCCTAGGCTATATCTAAAGGAATTCTTTTTATTAATATGGTTGCCATTTACTTCAAATTAAAGGTTCCATTTCCTGTCTCCCAGCTTCTCAATAAAAGTCATTTGGTTTTTGTTGTTGTTTTTAGATAGAAGGTAGTGAAAACCCATGAGCTATGAATTGATAATGTTTCTGTCTATCACACATAGACATAATTTGCTTCTATGATGTATTTCTGCTAATTACATAAAATGCAAAGGCTATTTGTTCCTCATCTAAAATATATTTGATTAGATTTCCATCCTCTGCAGGACATTTTTTCATACTAGATATGCATCCTACTTTTCTGGAGCACTCAAAAGAGCTTAATAATTCTTTGCAAACTGAGTTGCCAAAGCTGCATCAGAATTTTGATGTTTCCATTAATAAAAGATATATGCCTGCAGGAGGTACAGATTTATGATCTCAGGATCCAGAGTTTAGGGGCAAAGGGAAAATGGCTTGCATCTGTACAATGATTAAATGTGTGTTCAGAGAGAGGGACTGTAAAGTGTCTCTACAGAAGTAACAAGACCTATTTGGACATGGGGCCTACCCCTGCGGGTGTTTTTGATAGCTTTATCTGTGTCAGATGCTGGGGCTCCATCCATTCCCACTTGTCAATATGCCCTGGTAGCTTCAGAGCTGTAAACGGGGAGATGATGGACCACCCCAAGAGGAACCTGCTGGTTGGGAACATTTCACAAGCCCACACAGGGCCCGACCGAAATGCAAGCCCCCAAAAAAAGACAAATCAGAGGTCAGAAAAAAAATTAAAGGGATGACAATCAAGCCTAAAAATAGAATCTATAACTAGTGAAGAACTGAAACTGCTCTAAAGGAAAATAGGAATAAACATACTTACGACTGAAATATTGGTCTTACACATCTGCTTTCTGGAGGGGGCTAAGGGACAAGCAGTATGGAAATGGGGCCTGAATATGTAGGACTAGAATCTGGGGATGTGTGTCTCATGAAGGTCTGCTGTGTTTTTGAGAGTCATTTAACAAAAACTTGTCAAGTCACAATCCAGCCTTTAATTGTTTTAATCAATACATTTTTATTGTGCCTTTTGCATGCATGAGGCATGGACTAGAAATCATTTTTTTTAATAAAAAGAATCAATTGAATATTGAGTCTTTCTTTTTTTTGCAAGTTAAAATGACTTTATTTTTGTTCTTATAAAAACACATGCTAATTATAAATATCTAGAAAAAATACACTAAAAAATAAAATGACTGTCTAGAAATAACCACAGTTGACATTGTGCAATATATTATTCTAGCCTTTCAAATATATATAGGAAAACATTATATGTGTCTCTATATAAACATATATAAAATATATGCTTAGTGATTTGCTTATAATTTCAGTTATACATATAATTGGAATTTTATACACATACATATTCATATAGTATTAGTTTCTTAGGGCTACCATAGTCATCACAATTGTGGGGCTGAAACAACAGAAGTTTATTTTCTCAATCTGGAGACTAGAAGTCCAAAACCAAGATGTGGGCAGGTTTGGTTTCTTCTGAGATTTTCTGGCCTTGTAGATGGCTGTCTTCTCACTGTGTCCTCACATCTCTGGGGCTGCTTTGTGCTTCCAAATTTCCTCTTATTACAGGAGGTCAATCAGATTGGATTAATCCAATGGCCTCATTTAACTTAATCACCTCTTTAAAGGCCCCCAATACAGTCACATTGTGAGGTTCTGGGCAGTTAGAGCCCAAAATACATACATATGCATTTACAAACAGAGAGAGAGTGAAATTTCTATTTTCATATAAAAAGATCATGCTGTTAGGCATTCTGTTTTATAATCTGCTTGTTCATTTATATCCATGGACATATTTTTATCAAATCCAGTTGGTATGACTATGTAATAGGTCGTTGTATGAATTTAAGGTAATTTATTGACTAAACTGCTGTTACTGAACACTTATATTTCTTATGATTACTAAATATATATAAATCTATCTATCTAAACTATATAATAAATATCCTACTATGTATATTCATATGTTTAGAGATTTGGGGGGGGGGGGATTGTTCCTTAGGAGAAATCCCTACAAAGGAACTTGCTACATTAAACATTATGCACATGATACTTTTTTTTTTCCCAGAGGGCTACCACTGTCTTTTTGTTTTATTAACTGTTCCTCAGCATTTCATTTTTTTTTTTAACATCTTTATTGGAGGATAATTGCTTTACAATGGTGTGTTAGTTTCTGTTTTATAACAAAGTGAATCAGCTATACGTACACATATATACCCATATAACCTCCCTCTTGTGTCTCCCTCCCACCCTCCCTATTCCACCCATCTAGGGGGCCAAACAACACCAAGCTGATCTCCCTGTGCTATGTGGCTGCTTCCCACTAGCTATCTATTTTACATTTGGTAGTGTATATATGTCCATGCCACTCTCTCACTTTGTCCCAGCTTACCCTTCCCCCTCCCCATATCCTCAAGTCCATTCTCTAGTAGGTCTGTGTCTTTATTCCCATCTTACCCCTAGGTTCTTCATGACATTTTTTTTCTTAGATTCCATATATATATGTTTGCATATGGTATTTGTCTTTCTCCTTCTGACTTACTTCACTCTGTATGACAGACTCTAGGTCCAACCTCTTCACTACAAATAACTCAATTTTGTTTCTTTTTATGGCTGAGTAATATTCCATTGTATACATGTGCCACATCTTCTTTATCCATTCATCTGTCGATGGACACTTAGGTTGCTTCCATGTCCTGGCTATTGTAAATAGAGCTGCAATGAACATTGTGGTACATGACACTTTTTTTGTGTGTGTGGTATGCAGGCTTCTCACTGTTGTGGCCCCTCCCATTGTGGACCACAGGCTCCAGACACACAGGCTCAGAGGCCATGGCTCACGGGCCCAGCTGCTATGCAGAATGTGGGACCTTCCCGGACCGGGGCACGAACCTGTATCCCCTGCATCGGCAGGCAGACTCTCAACCACTGTGCCACCAGGGAAGCCCCATGACTCTTTTTGATATATGGTTTTCTCAGGGTATACGCCTAGTAGTGGGATTGCTGGGTTGTATGCTAGTTCTATTTTTAGTTTTTTAAGGAATTTCCATACTGTTCTCCATAGTGGCTGTATCAACTTACATTCCCACCAACAGTGCAAGAGGGTTCCCTTTTCTCCACACCCTCTCCAGCATTTATTGTTTGTAGATTTTTTGATGATGACCATTCTGACTGTTGTGAGGTGATACCTCATTGTAGTTTTGACCTGCATTTCTCTAATGATTAGTGATGTTGAGCATCCCTTCATGTGTTTCTTGGCAGTCTGTATACCTTCTTTGGAGAAATGTCTGTGTAGGTCTTCGGCCCATTTTTGGATTGGGTTGTTTGTTTTTTTGATATTGAGCTACATGAGCTACTTGTAATTTTGGAGATTAATACTTTATCAGTTGCTTAATCTTCAAATATTTTCTCCCATTCTGAGGGTTGTCATTTCATCTTGTTTATGGTTTCCGTTGCTGTGCAAAAGCTCTTAAGTTTCAATAGGTCCCATTTCTTTATTTTTGTTTTTATTTCCATCTCTCTAGGAGGTGGGTCAAAAAAAATCTTGCTGTCATTTATGTCACAGTTTGTTCTGCCTATGTTTTCCCCTGAGAGTTTTATAGTGTCTGGCCTTACATTTACGTCTTTAATTCATTTTGAGTTTATTTTTGTGTATGGTGTTAGGGAGTGTTCTAATTTCATTCTTTTACATGTAGCTGTCCAGTTTTCCCAGCACCACTTATTGAAGAGGCTGTCTTTTCCCCATTGTATATTCTTGCCTCCTTTATCAAAGATAAGGTGACCATATGTGCGTGGGTTTATCTCTGGGCTTTCTATCCAGATCCATTGATCTATATTTATATTCTTGTGCCAGTACCATACTTCCTTGATTACTGTAGCTTTGTAGCGTAGTCTGAAGTCTGGGAGTCTGATTCCTCCAGCTCCATTTTTCTTTCTCAAGATTGCTTTGGCTATTCGGGGTCTTTTGTGTTTCCATACAAATTGTGAAATGTTTTGTTCTAATTCTGTGAAAAATGCCAGTGGTACTTTGATAGGGATTGCATTGAATCTGTAGATTGCTTTGGGTAGTATAGTCGTTTTCACAGGGTTGATTCTTCCAATCCAAGAGCATGGTATATCTCTCCATCTGTTTGTATTTCGTTCATCAGTGTCTTATAGTTTTCTGCATACAGGTCTTTTGTCTCCTTAGGTAGGTTTATTCCTAGGTGTTTTATTCTTTTTGTTGCAATGGTAAATGGAAGTGTTTCCTTAATTTCTCTGTCAGATTTTTCATCATTAGTGTATAGGAATGCAAGAGATTTCTGTGCATTAATTTTGTATCCTGCTACTTTACCAAATTCATTGATTAGCTCTAGTAGTTTTCTGGTAGCATCTTTAGGATTCTCTGTGTATAGTATCATTTCATCTGCAAACAGTGACAACTTTACTTCTTCTTTTCCAGTTTGAATTCCTTTTGTTCTTTTTCTTCTCTGATTGCTGTGACCAAAACTTCCAAAACTATGTTGAATAAGAGTGGTGAGAGTGAACAACCTTGTCTTGTTCCTGATATTAGAGGAAATGATTTCAGTTTTTCACCATTGAGAATGATGTTGGCTGTTGGTTTGTCACATATGACCTTTATTATGTTGAGGTAAGTTCCCTCTATGCCTACTTTCTGCAGGGTTTATATCATGAATGGGTGTTGAATTTTGCTGAAAGCTTTTTCTGCATCTATTGAGATGATCATATTATTTTTCTCCTTCAATTTGTTAATATGATGTATCACATTGATTGATTTGCATATACTGAAGAATCCTTGAATTCCTGGGATAAACCCCAGCTGATCATGTTGTATGATCCTTTTAATGTCCTATTGATTCTGTTTGCTAGTATTTTGTTGAGGATTTTTGCAAATATGTTCATCAGTGATATTGGCCTCTAGTCTTCTTTCTTTGTGACATCATTATCTGGTTTTGGTATCAGGGTGATGGTGGCCTCATAGAATTAGTTTGGGAGTGTGCCTCCCTCTGGTATATTTTGGAAAAATTTGAGATGGACAGGTGTTTGCTCTTCTCTAAATGTTTGATAGAATTCGGTTGTGAATCAATCTGGTCCTGGGCTTTTGTTTGTTGGAAAATTTTAAATTATGGTCTCAATTTTAGAGCTTGTGATTGGTTTGTTTACATTTTCTATTTCTTCTTTGTTCAGTCTTGGAAGGTTGTTATTTTCTAAGAATTTGTGCATTTCTTCCAGGTTGTCCATTTTATCGGCATATAGTTGCTTGTAGTAATGTCTCATGATTCTTTGTATTTCTGCACTGTCAGTTGTTACTTCTCCTTTTTCATTTCTAATTCTATTGATTTGAGTCTTCTCTCTTTTTCTTGATGAATCTGGCTAATGGTTTATCAATTTTGTTTACCTTCTGAAAGAATAAACTTTTAGTTTTATTGATCTTTGCTATTGTTTCCTTCATTTCTTTTTCATTTATTTCTATTCTGATCTTTATGATTACTTTCCTTCTTCTAACTTTGGGCTTCTTTTGTTCTTCTTTCTCTAATTGCTTGAGGTGTAAGGTTAGGTTTTTTTATTTGAGCTTTTTCTTGTTTCTTGAGGTAAGAGGGCATTGTTATAAACTTCCTTCTTAGAACTGCTTTTGCTGCATCCCATAGGATTTGGGTCATTGTGTTTTCATTGTCATTTTTTTCTAGGTATTTTTTGATTTCCCCTTTGATTTCTTCAGTGATCTCTTGGTTATTTAGTAGTGTATTGTTTAGCCTCCATGTGTTTTTATTTTTTACAGATTTTTTTCCTATAATTGATAGCTAGTCTCATAGCATTATGTCGGAAAAGATACTTGATACGATTTCAATTTTTTAAAATTTAACAAGGCTTGATTTGTGATCCAAGATATGATCTATCCTGGAGAATGTTCCATGAGGACTTGAGAAGAATGTGTATTGTGTTGTTTTTGGATGGTATGTCCTATGAATATTAATTGAGTCCATCTTGTTTAATGTATCATTTAAAGCTTGTGTTTCCTTATTTATTTTCATTTTGGATGATCTGTCCATTGGTGAAAGTGGGGTGTTAATGTCCCTACTATGATTGTGTTACTGTCGATATCCCCTTTTATGGCTGTTAGCATTTGCCTTATGTATTGAGGTGCTCCTATGTTGGATGAATAAATATTTACAATTGTTATATCTTCTTCTTGGATTGATCCCTTGATCATTATGTAGTGTCCATCTTTGTCTCTTGTAATAGTCTTTATTTTAAAGTCTATTTTGTCTAATACGAGAATTGCTACTCCAGCTTTCTTTTTATTTCCATTTGCATGGAATATCTTTTTCCATCCCCTCACTTTCAGTCTGTATGTGTCCCTAAGTCTGAAGTGGGTGTCTTGTAGACAGCATATATATGGGTCTTGCTTTTGTATCCATTCAGCAAGCCTGTGTCTTTTGGTTGGAGCATTTACTCCTTTCACATTTAAGGTAATTATCGATATATATGTTCCTCTTACAATTTTCTGAATTGTTATGCATTTGTTTTTGTAGGTCCTTTTCTTCTCTTGTGTTTCCCACTTAGAGACGTTCCTTTAGCATTTGTTGTAGAGCTGGTTTGGTGGTGCTTAATTCTCTTAGTTTTTGCTTGCTTGTAAAATTAAAGGTTTTAATTTCTCTGTCAAATCTGAATGAGGTCATTGCTGGGTAGAGTAATCTTGGTTATAGGTTTTTCCCTTTCATCACTTTAAATAGTCCTGCCACTCCCTTCAGGCTGCAGATTGCTGTTGATTTATTATAACTTCATAACATGTTTTAATATGTGGTAGGACAAATTCTTATGTCTTCTTCAAAATTTTCCTAACTATTCTCTCAAAATATTCTTCAAGATTAACCTAGGAATAATTTTGTCAAAAAAATTTAACTTCACTGGGATTTATTATTAGAATTCCCTTACATTTACAGATTAATTTTTAGAGATTTATTCATTTAAATTCTTTATTCTTATTATCCAGAAAAATAATGTGCCACTTCTTTTATATAGCTCTTATTTTATGACACTCCATATAGTTTCAGAATTATGTATTGCTTATGTCTTTCACTAAGGTTATTCCTGAATAATCTATAGATTATTTGCTATTGTGAATATAATGTTGGTTTTCTATTGTATTTTCTAACTAGTATATATGAAAGCTACTGAGTTTTTGTATGTTTACTAAATAAATGGCCGCATATTTATATTTTTATTAGTTCAAGTGATCTTGCAGTTGATGATCTTATGTTTTCTACAAGTTCAAGAAATAGTCAATAACTAATGACAAGTCTATGCCAAACTGAATACCTCATTTCTTTTTGCTTTCTCTTCACACTTGCTGGGGCTTTCAGAACCCTGCTGACCAGTGAATGTGGCTAAGGCCTTGATAATTTATTCTCTCATCAACAGGAGGTCCTCAAGCCCCTCTCCATTCAGCGCGATTCCTGCTACTGGCTCAGATAAAATATCTTATCACAGAGCTATCCCTAGTTTGTCATGGATTTGTTTTTTTTGTTTTTTTTTTTTTTAAGGTGTATAAAAATGGATGCTGAATTACACCTAATGTTGGTCAGTTTGTTTTTAGTTTGTCACAAAGGACTGTATTTGCCACTGTTTTCTGAGTCTGACATTCTTGGACCAAGTAAACTCTTATGTATGACCTTCTTTCCTTTCTTCTTTCATAAGAAGAAATGTATTAATATATATTTGATTATATAATATATCAAATATATTAAGATAGTATTTGATACATACAAAAGAACATAAGTAATTTATCTGTAAGTTATAGAACATAACTTCAAAAAGAACTCTTAAATTTCCACCCAGGAAGAAGGGCATTTCCAGTATCTTATGTCATCCTACATATGACAGCTCCCCCTATCTATGTTCCACCAAACCAACCAGTATCATGACCTGCATTATGTACTATTCTTCAAACACACCCTCTGGCTGAACATAGTAAAGATTTTTTTGAACTCTTTCATCTATATTCTTAAGGGGGGGTAGTTTATAGTTTTCTTCTCTATGCTATCTTAGTGATGTTTAGAAGTATCAAGCCTCAGGAAATTGAAAACTTCAATATTATTCTAAAATCATAGGATTTATCTGTTTCTTGAGGGCTTGACAGGACTCACTTTTAAAATCAAAGGTTTGGGGTAGTTCTTTCATGAATCTTCTCATTTTTTGTAGTTTTTTTTTTTTTTTTTCTATTCAGGAGTGCTTTCTTTTGTTATGGTTTGTTTCGTTTGAGGGTTTTCTCTTTAACTCTTATTGCTTCACTTTTAGTGATGCACATTTCATATACACAACACACACACATGCAAACATATTAGCCCAAAACTTAATCTTTGCTTTTTATTAATAATCTCTATATAACCTAATTCCTAATGTTGTTGGAATATGAATTTTCACTTGGCTTTCTTGTTAGATGTTCTAGCTCTGGCTTTTAGTTGTAAGTTCTACTCAGTTCTCCTTTTTAATTATTATTTTTTCTATATTTACTGTTTTATTCCTTTTTAAATTAACAAATTGTTCTCTCTAGGTTCTGGAGTTGATTCTTAATAGTGGAATTTTTATTCAAGCAGAATGTTATCAAAAACTTTAATATGATATAAAAAAGGTAGGGATGTGATGTAAAAAACAGAACGGAGCAGATCTAGACAGCACAGATGGAAAACAAATGCCAAAGGGTGTGTTACACACTGCACACATTGCTATGAATATGTAAATGGATTGAAATGTTAGTTTTTGTTTTCTCATTGAACCAACATACTTTTAAAGCATGTTTAAAAATGATTTTCTAAGGGAAAGTTGTGAATTTACAGCTCTGTTGCAATGGCTAGAGAACACAGTCTGGGCTCTTCTGATTAGGTCTGTCTGTGAAGTTGCTTTGTGACTTGTGAAAACAGCAGTTTTGTATGTTTCAAACTATACATTGGGGAACGTATTCAGTTTTCCTTCTTGCCAATTTTTGTAAATGTCTCGTAAATATTTTAAAATAACATGTGTTCTCTTAGTGAAGTAGATTATCTGTATGTTTGTTAAATTAATTGACTGTATTATTCAGATACTCTGTAACAGTGATTGTTTCACCTGTGACTACCAACCCCTGCTTGGTATATAAGGCTGTACAGTGTCTATAATTTGAAAAAAGTATATTTAGCATCAATTTGATTTGTTTTAATAATAATCCAATTTATTTTGAAATTTTTAATAAGACTTCACGAGGGTGTGAGATTATGTTTACCAAAGGGAGAATTGGTTTTAAAAACCATAAGAATCACCTCTTAATAATCATTTGGGACTACTTGATTAGTAAAATATAAGACAAGTGTGTTATATCTTCTTACTGTGAGATCTCATAGTTTCTCCTTGCATTTATAAGAGTTATTCCTTTAATAAATATGGTATAAAACTTTAGGTTCATAGTGTTATGTATCTGCTCATCTTTATTGCAAATCATAACTTCTGTCTTAAGATAACACTCTTTTCTCCCAGTTAATGTTTTCTCTTTTCTGTTGATAGTCATGGCATGGGATAGCAGGCCTATACTATATTTACAACACTGCTTTTCCAATTTTGTCTGAAGAACCATGTGTTGGAAACAGAATACATCTGAACTTTTTTCTATTAATATAAAAGTCCTTGTCTTTCAATAGGGTAATATATTCTACTTATAGCTATTTTAGTGTGTTTTTCTTTTCAGTCTCTTCATGTTTTTCTTTATTAAAATGTCATGTTTACTTTCTTGTATATTCATTCCTCCATATTCATGCATTAAATCATTCAGAATATTTATTAAGCACCTGTATGCCAAGTGCCAGTATGCTTGCCCAGTCAATTTGTCCTTCTTCTAATAATAAATATAACAGTAATATCCAACATTTATTAAAAGGGTAAGAGAGGTATGGTTCCAAACATTTTACATATATTGACACATTTAATACTTATGACAGATAAGTTGGTATCATTATTGTACCCATTTTAGAGAGGAGAAAACCGATGCACAAAAAAATTCTGAGCCCATCCAAGGTGAATAGTTCACAATGATGGAGACAGGAAACAGAACTGAATGGGTCTGATTCCAGGGGTCTCTGATTTGGAAGTTCATTCTCTACTTTATTCCACATCTTTAAACCTATTTGCACTTACATTTTGCAACATGAAAATGGAACCAGAATCTGTGTTTATTCTCTTCTAATTTCCATCACTGTCTTTATTTCTGTGAGTGTTGGGAGAGTCTAGGGCCAGCTCACCCTGTAGACTCTAAGCTCCATGCTCTGTCTTTTCCCCCATACACTGACACATAACAAATAATTGTGAATATTGTGTAGGTGGACAGTCATCAGATTTACTCTCTGGTTTTCTGAGATATCCAACTTGTTCTTCATTAGTACTATTAAGTTGCTAAGTTCCTTGAATGTGTTTTCATTTCCTATTACTGTTTCATATTTTCAGGTCACTCCCTTTTGTTAGAGTTAAAAGTACCATTTGAATCTGAATATTTTTTCCATTCCCTATAGTAAGTAACTATGTTTCTGCTTTGCTTGAAAGGTCCCTTTCTTTAGAATACTGTATACCCCTTATATAGGGATCTGAGAACAGAATATCTCATGATTTCAAGTCATGAGATTTTGGTAAGTATTTTAAAATATTTTTTTGTCATTCAAAAACAAATAATACTGCATGAATTATAGCCAGAAGATCTACACAAATTTTTCAAGTTTTTTAAAATTGAAGTATAGTTAATTTACAATGCTGTGTTAGTTTCAGGTGTACAGCAAAGTGACTCAGTTATACATATATATATAGAGAGAGACAAATAGCATATGACATCACTTATATGTGTAATCTAAAAAAAAAGATACTAATGAACTTATTTACAAAACAGAAACAGACTCACAGATATAAAAAACAAACATGGTTACCAAAGGGCAAGAGGAGGAAGGATAAATTAGGAGTCTGGGATTATCATATACACACTACTGTATATAAAACAGGTAAACAACAAGGACCTACTGTATAGCACAGGGAACTATGCTCAATATCTTGTAATAACCTATAAAAGAGTCTGAAAAAAGAATATAGAGAGACAAATTATTTTTTAACCAATTGTTTTTAGCTCTCCCTAAAATATGTACAATTTCATTGAAAGAATGTTCCATAGATTTGTTTAACAATACCATGTACATGTATCAATGATGGTATAAAAATACTTGTCCCTTTAATACTGGCTATTCCACAACTCTAGATAATCTCATGGTATGCGAAGAAATAATAGAACGGGCACTCAGTCACCAATTACTTGAATTAACAATAATTAATTGCCTTCTGCAGTCCCACGTCATCATAATCCATCTCAGTCAAGACACGTGTCCTAAGTCACCACCTCCTCACCTCGCTGATACACTTGGTGCAGCTACTGTACACATGAGGACAATATTGACTATTGGGAGAAACTGTCGATTTCCTCCCAATGCAAAAAACGTACATTATTGGCTCTTTCTCTCCTCCCATTCGATGACATGTCATATATATCATTTTCTAAGTGTTGTGAGTTTTAGGAGCTCCATATTAGCCAGAGTAGTTTTGTTAACTAGACAAAGGACACGGCTCTTTTCACATTACAGGTTAGGTATCCTGGTTTCTACAGAGAGAATGGGCGGGGAAATGGCCTCTTGGCTGGAGGAAGAGAACAGAATTGAGACCACGTTATCCTAGCAATTATCCCCCGTGCTGTAGAGTGTACAGAGAGAAAAGCAGGAAGGCCAGAGAATTACTAAAAAGGAATTTGCTGCTTCAGTGACCCCGTTAGACACCTGTTAAGACCTTTTGCTTCCACTAATGTTCCTAACAAAATCTCAGCAAAAAAGGGAAATCTAATGAAATGGTGGGAATTATGTTAAAACCGGGCATTTTCTTCTTCAATGTCACTGTAGCTGTTATTCCCTGGCAGCCTAATTGTAACTAATTAGAATCTAGTTAGATACAGAGACAGCATTAAAACGCTCTGCTGTTTTTTTCTCCTTTGCTGGTCACAGTTTGTGCTTCCGCCTGTCCTAGGCAGGGGGAGTTTCAGTTCTACAATTACTTTTCAAGTTTAGCTTTATCTGTTTACTTTTTTTTTTTTTCCCCAAATAGTTTGCACAGATTTTGACATGATACTGTGGACCACGTGGACCGCTTTCCACACTCCCTGCCAGGTTAACCACCAAATCCACTCAAGAGGATAAAGCCCATCACTGCCCCAGTAGCTCTAATTGCAGGATGGCCAGAGGGTATCCATTTGGTCTGTAATTAGGTCATTTCTCTCTCATCCCCTGCGAGTGTGTATAATTATAAATTACTTTAAATTCCCAGTGTGAGAGAAGAAATTCACTGTAATGTAAAAGGAATGACAAAAGCTGCAGGAAGTATGCCTTTAAAAACATTTTTTTTTTGGTGTTTCCTTCAAAATTGATCCTCAAAATTGGTTTTTCGTTCTACTATTCATTTTCCCAGCTGGGAACTTCATCATTGTATATTTCACTTGTGGGTCAGTTTAAAGTTATACTGCAGCCTTGAGCTTTGGTGCTTCCTGCAGAATTTACATTTGCAGATCAAAACTATTCTTTGGGGAAATAAAACTCTGGGGAGGCTGGCCTCTGAGTGATGCTTAAAGCTTAAAGCAGGTAGGCCCATCACTCTCAATCTCTCCAGGTGCCAGGCTTTGGCCCTTTTAACACTTGCCTGTTTCCCCAATAAAAATGTTATACGTTACACCAGGTAAGATAAAACGTTTGAAAAAGAAACCGAAACAACTTGGCTCCTGTGTGTGTGGCGATGGCTGTTCCTTTCATCTTGACTGAGCTGCTCTTCTATTTATTCATATTACCCAAAGCCATGGTTAAATGTATGGTCCTGCACATCTTCAGAGAGACCATACAGGTAAGAACATGTATGTCCAACAACAGGGTACACTCAGCCAAGCTTCTGCGGCAACGCTTGACCTGCTAAACCTGCTTCTGTCAGGGAATCAATCTCTGTGAATTTGAGGAAAATAGGGCAGGCAGTGCTGAAGCTAAGAGAGCATACAAAGACCCCAACTACACCCACAAACTCTTCTATTTCCTGAGCACCGAAAAATGAGAGCGAGAAATGTCCTACTAACAGAAGCGGTGTACTCAAGTCATTTCTCTAAGAATATTCTGATGCATTCATGGTAATCCCTCTAGAAATGTGAACAAGTCTTTTTTCAAAAAATTAAATGATTTTATTACTTTGCAAAGACCCTGACTTGCTTCTGACATGTCATTTAGAGGATAGCAATGGTAACATTTCACACTTGGAATATTCCAGATACTGTGCTGCGTTTTTTACACTCACCCTCTGAGGAGGCAACGTTATTCTTCCTTAACAAAAGGAAACTGGACACAGAAGATGAAGTGACGTGATCCAGGCGTAACCGGGAGGTCGTTGGACTCAGGCCTTATGGTTTGAGGGCCCCGCTATAGACACAGCACGTTAAACCGGGGTGACAGGAATGAGTTGCCAGCAGCCAGCTGTCACCCACTACTAACCTGCGGACCTAACAGGGAAGGAAAGAGCTCACCCGCTGCCTCATGGACTGGATGAAGCGGTGTCCCCTTAAATCTAGTGGTGTGTGTGCGATCATGTTTGCCATTCAGAAGGGTACCTCTGGGCTTCCCTGGTGGCGCAGTGGTTGAGAGTCCGCCTGCCGATGCAGGAGACACGGGTTCGTGCCCTGGTCCGGGAGGATCCCACATGCCGCGGAGCGGCTGGGCCCGTGAGCCATGGCCGCTGGGCCTGCGCGTCCGGAGCCTGTGCTCCGCAGCGGGAGGGGCCACAACAGTGAGAGGCCCGCGTACCGCAAAAAAAAAAAAAGAAGGGTACCTCTATCCACAGAATATAAACTATTCCAAGTACATCCTGTACCCAACAAATATGAACAAATTGGTTCTAAAAATGATTGATTGATCTTAGAATCCAGGAGGTTTTTTTTTCTTCTTCTTCTTTTCTCCCATGCAGATAGAATGCCACTTTCCTATGGACACCTCAGATAGTATCTATTCGTGTCAAATAAATCACAGAAAGAAAATCCTAGATTTTGTTGAATTCTACATCAGTACTCTGAGGGCACTAAAAATAATTTTCAAACAAGCACAAATTATGACAGTTTCAAGATGGGTAGGAAATATGACCACATATCTTTTGTGATTTTTCTCCTGGTGCTGGTTACCTCCCCCTGTGCCCTCAGATTGGCGGGGGGCGGGGGGGGCAGTCCTCTCTGGAGGATTCCAGCAAAGGGTCAGCTGTCACACTAAGATCTGCACCTCAGCCCTCCTGTCTCTTTACCCAGGTCGGTCAAAGTCACGGCAGCTCCAGGAAACTCAATAGGCTTGGGAACGCTGCAAATACAGCAAGGGTGTTCCTTAGTCTGCTGGGAATGAAACAGAAATCTGGCAGGAGGTCAGCAGAATTCATTAGCCGGGCAGCGCAGCATAGCCATCGTGAGGCAGGAAGAGTGGATTTAGAGCAAAAGGCTAATTAGTCCAGGACCCAGTTCAATCTCCGGCTTGATTTACTGCTAATTAATGTTCTCTTCTCCATTTTCACTTCTCCAGCCAGTGAATCAGGGACTGGGACTCACTTTCTGTTTTTCCTCAGTTAACCATCACCAGTGTCTGCTGCATTAGCAAATTGCTCTCTTGAGTATCTCTTTGCTGAAGGTTGGTTGCCTGGGCGATCTCAGTGGTCTTGACCTTTTGCAAAAGGACTTGGGGCAACAAGCTGCGATCATTAAAAACCACAAAATGGGGCCATAATAATGATTAGATTTGGTTTTTTGTTGTTTTTCTTTTTTAGTACTTTTATCCTCCAGTTCCTTCAAGAAAAAAAATTATTTTTCATGATTCTTACATATTTCCAGTTTCCTGAACAGTTCAGGAAGACAAGGCATATTTATAGTGCTGCTGAGGGAAATAAATGCCTCCAACTAACCACGCAGAGGGCATATGGGGAACAAGGAATGGAGACAGATGGAGAAAGGACAAAATTTCAAATGCTATTATTTAGATTTTACAAAGATTTATAAATATGCCTTACTTGAACCAGATATCAACTCCCTTAAATAGGTAAGAAACTAACAGAGGCTTGTGTGTCTATGCACTGTCTAGTGCTTCTAGAAAGTTCCTGTTTATGACAGTAACAAGTGTGATACAAGGTTGCCAGGCCAGAATGACAGTACCAGCTTTCTACAAACTAAATGGAAGCTTATTGCCTGGTTTGTTTCAACAAGTATATTTCTATAGTGTGTCTTATGTGTTTTCTAAGTGTTCCTAGGTGACATAAAACTCTAGTTTTAGCCTCATCGTGAACTGAATTCAATGTAATAAAGCTTGGACTCCAAGCCACGTAATTTCCATGAAAAGCTGATATGTCTCAGTACTCATTTACCTCCCAGAGCAATAGTCTGTAGGCTCATACAAATCGGTTATGAATTTGGGATTAGAAGGACTTGGGAAATGGATCAAGAAGTTAATTAAAATGAAGATACAAAACTACAGAGAGAAAAACAAGAGTATGTTCTCAAACCCCTAAATATTAAGCACTGCCTATAGAAGCAAGCTCTACAGACCACCTGTGGTGAGTGACCCCTGCGTGACGTGGGCAAAGCCATTGTGACCGCACCTCATGGAGTCTTCCCAACCATCCCATGGAAGCAGGGGGCTGAAGACTTGCTCCTCTGCCCAAAATGCAAAGCCCAGTGGTTTGGGGTGGAGGTATGATCCTGGGTTTGCTACAGATCACTTAGATGGGCTTCCTTAGGACACACGAGCTGCCTCAACTGAATAAAGCCAACTTCCTGGATAAAATCTTTGTTTTATTACTGTGGATGTCCTACCCATCACTTTGCTCTCCTGGGATCCTTACCGTACACTTTAGGATATCTTTGGAGAGATAAGTGTGGAAATTTTACTGGGTTTTCTGGGGAAAGAGTAATATATGTTGATAAAACGTTAATGACACAGACACAAGACAGCAGCCACCATATGATTAATCGTCCATTCTACTCTTACAACTATCTAAACAAACCGTTTCAGAATCAGTTAAGTGAGAATGTTGTGACTTTCATGAAATAATCGTAAACAAATACAGTACCATTAAAATATCCGCACATAATGTCATAAAGTCTTCAGGATTAGATGATTACATACATCTGACCCTTAATAACAGAATATTTTCAGACACTACACAAATGATTTAGATTTTTCAACTCAACATTACCTAATAAGATTTGTAATGTTGGGATTGATGGTATTTTAGAGGCAAAAAAATGAAGACACAAGTTATCTGGAAGGTCATCTTCATCACAGCCAATCTAGAAATGCAAGAAGCCAATAAAACCATGGTTTATATTAAGTAGTCACTCGGTTTGGGCTCAGCTCATGGGAGACAAGCTGGTATTTGGGGACCAGGGTAGAAGAAGACGTGAAGGGGATTGAGTAAGCCATCCTAACGATGGCAAAAGATTCAAAAGAAACCAGCTATTATGAAGGTCTCCTAAGAGCAATCCTAGGTCACCTCCAAAAGTTACATTTGCTCTGATACAGACATTCAAGGACTTGATTCCAGAATTGAAGAGATTCAAAATATTCAGATTATTCAGTAATCCATGCCAGAAGCCAAGGGGATCTCAGAAAACCTATAGAGCATTAGGAACTCAATAAATGCTGATTCTGCTGAGAGATGATGCAATGTCAGGACAGATACAGACAATAATAAAAAGCAAAAGCTGAAGATTATGTTGGAAATAAAGCATAGGTTTCAGTTAGTAAAATATAATTCACCCAGACTGCTCCACCCGTGATGAATCTTAACCGTAGACATCCAGCTAAGTGTCGTATCTGAGAGCTTTTCTAAACCTTTACATGGTAGTTATGAGTCCTAGGAAACAGATTTAAACAAATGTGTCTTCTTTTATTATCCATCCAAAGGAGAAAATCTTTCGTTTATTGGATGTGGTTGGAGACTTCCTGACCAGTAGTGCCGACGTACAAGCCAAAGAGTTGGTCCTGCTAGCCTCAGAAAGAACTAGCACAGAAATAAGAGAGATTCTTAAGCTCATTTTTCTCAGACACCAAAATGACATGAGCGTTTTGTCCAGCCTTGAATCTTTTCCCACCGTGTACATTCTGTGGCATCATGAGTAACTCACTTTATTTACTGAGTTATAATTTCCTCATCTGAAAAGCAGATACAGTGATATTTAACTTGCAGTGCTTTGTGAAGATTAACTAGGATAATGTGTGACAGAATGCCTAAGAAATCGTGGATAAGCAAGAAAGCCCACCAGCTCGTCACGTAACGGGAAATGCATACCATAAAATTGGGGAAGTAAGTTATATTTATATGTCAGAAAAGACTTCTCCTGTGATTTTACTCAAAATATATTACAGAAGTCTAAGAGGATCATAAGTTCTCAGGAATTAATTGCAAGCTGCCCTGGGCTGAAACAAAGGATCTTTTAAGTAAAAGGGAAAATTCAGCTCTGTTTGGAATAATACAGATTCATGGTGCCATCTTTTCATGTTTATTAATAAGAGCAAACTGAAATAAGGAGAAGAAATAATGCATGTGTGTGGACTTATTTTTCTAAAAAAAATGGAAATGGAAACATTTGGGTAATTTTTTAAAAATTTTAAACGAATATGTTTCGTTATCTCACTAGTTAGGACGTTAAGGGGTATGCCTGGTATAAGGGATTCTCTCTCGGTTTTAATCACTACCACTAAAATTGTATTATTCTTGATTACGTTAACTCCCATTTGTCTTATTCTACCACTGCCACGACTGTGATTAACTTAAATAACTTGTAGAAATCATGGCACATAAGCTGAACATCATGTCTTAAAAATTTCTTTAAAAATTTATAACAACCATATATGTTCAAAATGTCTATCTAATATGTTGACTCACATGCCACATTTTTCGGTCAATCTTCCCCATGGAGTTCTGACTCTCCCCATCGCAGGCCAGGCTGCCATCGGCCGTGGTGGGGTGAGAGCCATCTCTTCCCTCTATAATGAGAAGACATTCCACATAGGAAGGTCTTGCTTCTTTGTCTAAAGCTCTCCCCCGGGGTTAAATTCTGAGCTATGTAGTCAAAGGAACGAGAAAGCAGTGATGTTAGCTGGAAGTGTTACACGTTAAACCTCCCTGGGCTCTTTCTCAATACAGTGTTGGACCTGAGGACATGGATGTGGGATGGAAGGAAGGAAGGAAAGGTCAAAACTCCATGCTGTAGGGGACTCCTCGCTTCTGAGCACCACGAGTTCCTTGAGGAGAATGGGGTAGCATCCACCATGGCTGGAGACACCTGAGAAAACCCAGCCTGGTTCACCATGCAGCCTTGGACCAAAGCCGATTCCACTGGCATCTTTCCTTCCTTCCCACAGCCCACAGAGCGCCCCGCACCCACACACCTGCCTCTCTGGTGCGTGGGATGCTGAGCACCGCCTCTGCCTGCTTCTCCCTCAGCCACAGCGCTAATCTCACAGCTTGATTCTGGGGCTAATTATTTGACTAGGACCGTCCATCCTATCACAGCTACTGTGGAGCTAACACAGTTGAAAAATAGAACCATTTAGCTACAAGAAACCCATAACCTAGTCAGTGCTCAGCCTCTACGCATTAAGAGCCACTGACGGCCCCAAGTGATGGGGCCACCTTCTTCTCACAGAGCTTTAAGTGAGGAGCTTGAAAAGCTTCTCTTTTCAGTGTTCACTACCTTATTACCAAGAGAACATTCTTACGAAAAAAAAAAAAAATCCTTCTGGCACAATTTAAACACATTTCCCCTTGTTTGAAGGTCCGTGAGACCAGGTGAATTGCTTGAGAGAGTGTAAACTTCTTAGGCTTCTAGAATGTTCTCAGTGTCAGGAAGATCCTTCGAAATCATAGTTCATCTCCCTCATTGGAATTAAAATGCCAGGGCTTCTAGTGACTTGACCAAATCCATACAGTCAGTTGATCAGAGATTCCCCATGAGCTTTAATCAGATGCCATACAAATAGGTCTAAGTCCTTAATTTCTGCAATTATGATGCTTGCCTAGGAAAATGGAGAAACTCTAAGATACTCAGTGGTAGTATTCACGGGTAATTATCAATGAATATATTTTTAAGGTTTAACATGTATGTTTTACAGAAATGCCGGGTTTTGTTTTAAATGTCTTTTTTTTTTCAATCATTTACCCTAGCGATACACGAGAACACACTTCTTTTTTAACCTTTTACCCTAGCAATACATGAGAATACACTTTTTGGCTGATCTACATTAACAACAGCTGTAATCTGTCTTTTAAGTGTGTGTCAGTCTCGATAGGTGTGTTACTTTAATTTACAAATCTCTGAGTTTTAGCTTCTACTTAATGTTTTTTCCCCCCAAATTTGAATTTTCCCTTACGTAAATAGCCACTTAGTTGCCCATTTTCCTATTGGGTTGTTCATATCTGTCTTACCAAATTTTAAGAATTCTTTACGGGACTTTCCTGGAGGTCCAGTGGTTAGGACTCTGTGCTTCCACTGCAGGGGGCTCGGGTTTGATCCCTGGTCGGGGAACTAAGATCTCACATGCCATGCAGCACAGCCAAAAGAAATGTTTTTTACCATCTTAAACAAAAAAGAATTCTTTATAACATAAAGTGTAATTACCCTCTTTATTTAATATTTTCCCTAAATTTATAGTTTTTTGATTGAGTTTGTTCATGATATCTCTTGCCGTATGAAAGTTTCAAAGCTTTGAACAAATAGATCTGTTTTTCTTTTATAATTTTATAATAAATTCATTCTTGATCATGGAAAAAAATAGAGAAACTCAAACAATGTGAGCAGGTTTAGTCAAGGGTCAGACCACCTGGGTTCTCCTCCTGGCTCTGCCACTTATATTGTGACTTTAGGGAAATACTTCATCCGCCCTTCAGTTTCCTCATCTGAGAGACAGTGTCAGTGATGATACGGACCCTACATAATTGCCGTGAGGATGACATGAGCTCACACACAATAAGAACAGCGAACGTGCTTTCCTATGTCCGGCGTGCTCTATGTGTGCTCGATTTCCACAGCAAACCCTCGAGGCAGACACTATCGTCCTCCTCCTTTGACAGGTGAGAAAACAAGACTTATCAAAAAGTCCAGGCTCACGGTGAGGGATCAGCGGACCTTGGCAGCAGGCGTCAACAACATCATCATTATCGTTCCTAGTGATTTCCACGCAGGTTTGCCTTCAAAAGTTTTGGGGGCAGATTGGCCTGCCATTATGGTCCAACCCAGGGCAGTTACCAAGCTTGGAAAATGGATACAATTAAAAAAAAAAAATCTCACCTGAAATAAAAAACCATCTACAGCCCAAAGAAAACCACAAACAGCATTCCAAAGCCAAAGGAAAATAACATTGGCGTTATGCACTCTTTGGAATTATCTCCACGCTGCTCCCTTTGATCGTCTGGATAACAAAAAGGACAAAAGAAAACTTTTTTTTCCCCCGACTTGCCTGTGAAAATCACAAACATTTCAACATGTTATTATAGTATTAAGATTCACAAAACATATGACATTCACATATATTTCTTTTTTCCTGAAATGCTCTTGTGACACTTGACAGCCCATTAAGGATCCGTGTACCAGCCCAAGCTGGGCTTACACGTGCTGGGAACCAGCTGCTCTCACCTCTAGAGTGGAGCTGCCACAGGTGTGGACCGGCCAGTCGGCAGGGAGGGTGGATCAGAGAAAGAGGATGTTTAGTAAGACTTCCTAGCCTCCCCTGCTGGCTTTTGTTTTGACATACAGGGCTGTAACCCAAAGTGCACACAGATTAGAGACAGTCATTTTATGTCAGTTGTAAGACAGGATACAACAAAACCTGAGAGCAGATATCCCATCATTTGTCTGTCGTGACACTTCCAGAAGGCAAGGTGCCACGGTCCAATCAAACAGCTGCCTTTTCACATTGGGTTTTCCTTTGCCCACTCAAGCTGTCCGCAGTTCTTACTGGGGGATTTCACAAACTGCAAAACTTAACTGCTTACAAAAGAATTATGCTACTTCCCTACAAATGGGTCCATGATGCTGTGAATGGGTGGGTGTAACTTAGAAATTGTTGCAATCCTAGAAAAAGAAACTCACAACTCAAACCCAAAACCTGATGCCATCGGTTTCCAAATAGTGACACCTACCTAGCATGTCATGGGTTATATTAGAACATAGCAATTAAATTTAATTTTCAAAAATAACCAATTTCAATCCATTTGCTCATATAAAGAATAAACAATAAATATGTATTGAGGGATCAGCAGGGTATTAAAAGAGGATTCTTCCAGAACACATAAATTGCATAGTAATAGATGGCTTAAATTTATTGAGCACTTACTATATGCTGGGGAAATCATTCCATACTTCACATATATTGTCTCAGTCAATCTTTAAAAAATAAGAACATTAGGCCCAGAGAGCTGAAGTGTGCTATCTACAATCACATAACAAGAAAGCAGCTTAGCCAGAATTCAGACTTTCCATAGCTTGATTCTAAAGGTTAGACTCTCCTCTAAAGCTCACTCTCTCAGGGAGGGACACACATTCCTCGAGGTGTTTTTTCATAGGCCAGGGTGCACGTCAGTCAGGCTGAATGTGAAGCAACTTCCCAACTTTTCCCTGTAGTTCTAGAGAAACAGCATGTTTAAGTGTTTGAAATTTCGAGATACTCTTTATCAAAAGTATTTCTGCAAAATTCCCACTTTTTAGTTCCAGCCAGCATAAATGTTTGTTTGTTTCCTTGTGAAAGCTGGGAAAGCAAAAACATTTTATATGTAGCAGGGGATTTGAAAAGTTGGAGGCTGACTTGCATAGCTGATGGAGACATGGTGACCTGTCTGATGTCTTAGAAAGAGGGTGGAGAATTGCAAACTGGAATTTAAAATGTGTTCTTAATTTTAATGCCATTTGTTAAATTTCAGAAAACAACACAAGATCCCACAAACCGACTCAACTTTAGAATTGATCAACAAAATGTATACTGACTGTACTTAATTCATTTCTCACCCCAGGCTGACCCTCAGTAAGTCAAGACTACGGAAAATTCCAAGGTTTGTGATTTTTTTTTTTTTTTTTGGTTTTTGTGGTACGCGGGCCTCTCACCGTTGTGGCCCCTCCCGCTGCGGAGCACAGGCTCCGGACGCGCAGGCGCAGCGGCCACGGCTCACGGGCCCAGCCGCTCCGCGGCACGTGGGATCCTCCCGGACCGGGGCACGAACCCGCGCCCCCTGCATCGGCAGGCGGACTCTCAACCACTGCGCCACCAGGGAAGCCCCAAGGTTTGTGATTTTTGCGTCATGTTTCACTTGACATCTTTAAAGTGAAATTATTTTGAAAAACATAGTTGCAAATGAGAATACGGTTAGCAGATAAAGACAGCAAGTTTTAGGTGTAGTGCTGATACTGAGAAAATCAGGAGTCCGAATCGGCCCAGTGAGACAGTGACCACAGTGCCCTTTCAGGGAAGATGCAGCCACTACCTGTGTGTGAGGGTGGTCCAAGCAGCAGGGAGGAAGGTAAGCTTCCAGGCTTATGTGTGATACGTGGTACGTTATTGTGAGGAAGAGAATGAATTACCCTGAGCATAACTCTATGAGCATAGCTCATGTCATTTTTTTTTTTTCAAAAATCATGGACTTTTTTTTTTTTATCATGGACATTTTGAAAGAAAATCAACAAATTATTTATAGCTAAACAAGAGAGAGGTCTTGGCTAGAATCAATTTAAAAAGAGTGCAAATCAAACAAAAATGTTTTTAATGCTTGAGGTTTGTTTGATGGCCAATTTCAGAATTACCCTGAAAGACGATGCTTACGAAATAAGAGAAAATTAAGTAAAGTCCTGTTCTTCAGATATGAAAAATGTCTCCTTTTGATGAAAAGAGACAGCAAAGCTAAAGGAAAAAAGTTACTCTCCTCTCACTACATTGCCAAATAATGCAGTTTCAAGTGCCCCCAAAACCAAACTGATTTGGTTCAGAGATTTTAGGTTCTTAGCTAATGAATTCATATTATATTTTGGATGTTTTCACTATATTTATAATGATCTTATCTATGAAGATATGTTCATTGAAATGTTTATCATTTTTCTTTTTTAAAATTTTCATTAGAGTATAGTTGATTTACAATGTTGTGTTAGTTTCAGCTGCACAGCAAAGTGACTCAGCTATATGTATAGATTTATCCACACTTTTTAAAAAAAAATTAATTAATTTACTTATTTAGGCTGTATTGGGTCTTTGCTACTGCATGCAGGTTTTCTCTAGTTGCGGTGAGCAGGGGCTACTCTTAGTTGTGGTGCACGGGGCTTCTCATGGCAGTGGCTTCTCTTGTTGCGGAGCATGGGCTCTAGGTGCGTGGGCTTCAGTAGTTGTGACATGCAGGCTCAGTAGTTGTGGCTGGTGGGTTTTAGAGCACAGGCTCAGTAGTTGTGGCGCACGGGCTTAGTTGCTCCGCGGCATGTGGGATCTTCCCGGACCAGGGATCGAACCCGTGTCCCCTGCATCGGCAGGAGGATTCTTAACCACTGCGCCACCAGGGAAGTCCCCATATACTCACTCTTTTTTCTTTTTTTAAATTTTAACAAGAAGCATACGTATGGGAGTTATTTATCAATCTGGTACTATTCACTTGAAGAATGGACAGGTGTCTGCATGGCTAGGGAACAGTCTACAAGTAGTTAAAAGCATGAGTCACTGTGCATCAAGGCCACGGAAACCCTGCTTTTGCCCGTAGCCACCGCATCACTCAGCAAGAACACCGCCGCACCGTTAGTAACATTGTGCAGTTTATCCTCTAACGTGGGAAAAATGCTAAGTGTTCTTGAAACAAACAAACAAAAATGCTGGCTTGAAAATTTTCCTCTAGAAAATCTGAATTAAAATGGAAACGTACTGCATAGATCTATTCTGGTACAGTCACGGGGAGACGCTGACCAGACCTTTTTACTCTCAGAATTAATTGCCATTTTTCTTTATGAGATGTAGGGAAGGTTAATGAAAAAAATTTTTTAAAGGATAAATCCTGGCATATATGTTTGTTGACCCAGTGTTGGCTTGTTTGCTATATGTCTTCTTAAATCCATGCCCTAAATCAAGGCAAACCTGCATATGTTTCAACTTCCCATGAAGATCGCTGTAAGGAAGATAAGGTTGCGTGAAAAAATTTGACCTTGGAGAATTATGAATCATTAGAGACTCTTGATTTGATACATGTTAAAGTATCGGTGGTAAAACTAAAAAAAAAAAAAAAAAAATCTTTCATCAACGGGAAGACTGGGAATGAGTTTTTCCCAGACACTGTAATAGAATCTGATCAATGTATGAGAGACCCTTACAGTAAAGACCCCTATAGTCAGCCGTAAAACAAGTGACCTAAGAGACACAGTTAATGAATCTCCTCAGCTGTAGCCTGAAACACCGAGGCACAAACCTTAAATGCCCTCAGGGTGAC
The DNA here is from genome assembly GCF_026419965.1 of Kogia breviceps. Classification (NCBI taxonomy): domain Eukaryota; kingdom Metazoa; phylum Chordata; class Mammalia; order Artiodactyla; family Physeteridae; genus Kogia; species Kogia breviceps. The sequence goes on along the minus strand of NC_081312.1, from coordinate 179,206,532 downwards.
ATAAATTATTGAGCCAGGAGGCAAGAGAGGATGCCTGTCTGAAGGCTTTTTATCTTCCTTTTTGAGGGGAGGGGCTGATTTTGTCCTCAGGTTCACCGGTAAGTGGTCCACAACCCCCGAGTCCCCACTCCAATATGTCCCTTGCCTGGCAGAATTTTGGGCAGCTCTCCTCAGTCATTGTTCTGACTTTAAAACTATCCGAAAATGCCATTTGTTTGCCTATTACATGAATCAGGGTCCTTACAATGTGTGATGTCAAAATGGGACCAAATCCATCTGGGCATGGATCTTGTTACTCAAGATTATCTTTATGTAATAAGGTATGATTTTCTGAAATTGCAAATAAGATCTGTATTGAAATGCATTGTCTTTTAGAAATGACATTTAAATAAATTTTCATTCAAATCAGCCATTGTTCATCCGTTATCTAATACAAGAATTTGTTTTGTATTTTGTCTTCTGAAGGTGAATAATGTGAAATGTTATTACTATGTAAGGGAGTCCTGTAATAAAACCCTGTGCCGCTTCCTTTAAAGAATAAATCAAAGTGTATTTACTGTCATTCGATCAACATTAAAAAAACTCATCTCCTGGCCCCAAGACTTTTTTTGATGGGCTGCCGCCGAAGAATTACTTAAAGTCTAGAATCTGTCCTGTCCACCTTTGTGGACATTCGTATATCTGGAACCTGATTATAATTATGTCTTTCTCAGTTACCTACTTTCTTTCTTATACCCTCATAGCTAAGCTAACATCTACTTTAAAATATAATCACAATTCCATTCAACATAAAGATTTCAATTGTTTTCCTTGCCTTATTTATGTGAACTTTACCGACCACTTAATTTAAAAGAATTCCCACTTTGAGTACCCAGAGTGTGTGTGTCTGTGTGTGTGTGTGTGTGTCTGTGTGTGTGTGTGTGTGTGTGTGTGTGTGTGCACCTGCTTTTCACTATCTTATACTGGTATCATCCGTCAAGTCAATCTCAAATTTTATTTGACAGGCATGAAAGAGAGAGATAGCTTAAAGGTTCATATTATTTAATTATGGTCATTTTAATTTAAATCTTAAATCTTCGGCAAAATGATTTACCATAAAAATGATGGGTTACTGAAATAATTGGGTCTATTTACCCAGATGCAGAATCATGGCCATACTCTCCTGAATGTGATGTTTGATCACACAGATCAGTGGAAACCCTCCCGTCTGTGGAGCAGTTAGCGTCTCCAGCGCTGGTCTCAACTCCACCGCTCAGTCCTGTTCACAAAGCACCAGGAGGATCCGTCAGAGCAGAGCTTCCAGAGGGTGTACTGGACACTGTACCGTCCTTCCTTCAAAACTCTTTCCTACATAAATGCTTATCGCTTAATGTTTGCTCACTTATTTACTAGACTTCATGAGTTAATCGTTATCCTTCCAATAAACCATTGTCATTTTACATGTATGACCTTTCTTTATATAATTTATTAATTTACTTACATTCTAATGTAAGAAGTACATTATATATACTTCGAACTCGATAATAAGCACCCCCAAAAGCACCTTCTAATCCAAGAGCTAGAATATTATCAAAAACTCATATTTCCTTGAGTACTTCCAAACCTATGTCCCTGGCTTCTCTTTAAAACAATAAACACAGGAGTTTACTTATTGTTTTTGATCGAAGTATAGTTGATTTCATTGTTATGTTAGTTTCAGGTTTACTGCACAGTGATTCAGTTATATATATGTATATATATATGCACACATATATATATACACTTTTTCAGATTCTTTTCCCTGATAGGGTATTTTAAAATACTGAGTATAATTCCCTGCACTATACAGTAGTTCCTTGTTGGTTATCTGTTTTATATATAGTAGTGTGTATATGTTAATCCTAAACTCCTAATTTATCCCACATGATTTTATTTATTTATTTATTTATTTATTTTAATTTTTTTTTTTTTGCGGTATGCGGGCCTCTCACTGTTGTGGTCTCTCCTGTTGCGGAGCACAGGCTCCGGACGCGCAGGCTCAGCGGCCATGGCTCACGGGCCTAGTTGCTCCGCGGCATGTGGGATCTTCCCGGACCGGGGCACGAACCCGTGTCTCCTGCATCGGCAGGCAGATTCTCAACCACTGCGCCACCAGGGAAGCCCCAGGGAAGCCCCCACATGATTTTATATTGGTCACCCCTTTGGGGTTGTTTTCTAGTGTAGGTGAATTATTGTACATATTCAATGCCTGCAAAATATATTGTTTAGTTTTCCTTAGTTTTGAGTTTCACAAAATGGCATCAAACTCTCTGTTGGTTATTCAGACTTGATTTATTGTTTCAACATAATGACACTAATATTTATCCATGTTAGCTGAAATTATTCCATTGTGAAAGACACCACAATTTATATATTTTCAGTCAATGACATTTGAGTTATTTCCAGTTGGTCTTTTTTCTTTACAATTAGTGCTGTTTTTACATGTTTTGTGGTGCACATATACTAAAGTTTTCCTTGGAGATATTGAGCCTTGGCGTGAAATTGCTAGATTGTAAAGAATGCAAAATTCAGCTCTACGTTGTTTTCCAAGTGGTTGTACCAGTTTATAAATTCCCACCTCCAGTACTAAAGAAATTCTTGTCGTGTATACTGACTTTGTCAGACTGTTCATTTTCGTTACACAAAGGTAAAATTGAAAACACCTTCTCAGTTTGCATTTTTCCATCGTTAGTGAGGTTGAGTAACTGAGTTTTTGGTCATTGTGTCCCTCTTAGGTGAAATGCCTGATCATATCTTTTGCATTTTTTTTTTTTTTTTGCAGTACGCAGGCCTCTCACTGTTGTGGCCTCTCCCATTGCGGAGCACAGGCTCCGGACGCACAGGCTCAGTGGCCATGGCTCACGGGCCCAGCCACTCCGCAGCATGTGGGATCTTCCCGGACCGGGGCACGAACCCATGTCCCCTGCATCGGCAGGTGGATTCTCAACCACTGCGCCACCAGGGAAGCCCCTCTTTTGCATATTTTTGTATTCACTTTGTTGTTGCTTACTAATTACAGTTGACCCTCGAACAACACAGGTTTGAGTTGGATAGGTCCACTTAGATGTGGACTTTTTCTGTAATAAATACTAAGACACTACAAGATCTGCCGTTTTTGAATACTTGGATGAAGAGGATATGGAGGAACCACAGTTATGTAGGAAACATGGATATGGAGAGCTGACTTAAATTATACTCGGATTTTTGCCCTCGTGGAGGGTTGGTGCCATGAACCCCTGCCTTGTTCAAAGGTCCACTGTATTTAGGAATTCTTCACACATTCCATTGTTGCTTTTATGTGTTGCAAGCATCTTCTCCCAAACTTGTAACTTGTATTCGAATTTTCTTTGTGGTGTCTTCTTATGCAAATAAATCTTAATTTTAGTGTAGTCACATTTTAAAATACCTTTCTTTAGGTTGGCGGTTTTATTCAATTCTTGCCCTGGATTCTCTATTGCCTAAATTTCTTTCTAAAAGTTTTAAAGTTTGTTTTGAACATTTAAGTTCTCGGTCTATTCAAGGTGGATATTTGCACATGATGGGTGTGAACTGGGACCGCTTTTCATTCTCCCCCACACTGGGGTAGCTTATTTTGAGGGCTTGATTTGTTAAGCAACCTTTCTTTCCACAGAGTCAGCGATGCTGATGCTGACTCTGTGCATCAGATTTCCCTATGTGCGTGGGTATGTTCCTGGGAACGTTCCTTTGGTCTCTGTGACTTCTGCTGCATCAATGTATACTGTTCTCTGTTGCCCTTGTCTGTTAAGGCCGTTCTGCAGACCTGAGAATATAAAAGCATCCATTCTTCCATGTCTTAACTTGCAGTGGCTCGCCTTCTCCTGTGTTTGGTGATCTTTGTGAAAACATCCTTGACTTTAATCTGTGGGAATTTATCACAAGCCCAACTTAGGGAAACAGTCCTCCATCGGGGCCCGTCTCTGCTTCTGTTGGTAGTCAGAGAACCTGTGCAGGATGAGAATTCCTTGTTTTTCTTTTTGTTTTTGATGTTACTTGCTAATATGATTCTATGTTGCTTTTGTTTGTTTGTCTTTGTTGTTGTTTTAGTACTTTCAGTCAGCAGTGTGTACTGAGAGCCTACAATGTGCAAAAATAAATGTAATAAGATATCACGTCTTGGGTGTGTTGAACATTTAAAATATGATAGGTATTTTCGAACATGTGGTACATGCATTATCTCCTTTAATCCTTCTAACAACCAGATGAGATGACTACTATCATTATCTGCAATTTATGGGTGAGGAAATGGAGGCTTTGAGAAGCTAGGTTTAACTGGCCCCAGATCGTCCAGCTATGTGAAGTTGGCACTTACTTCAGAGCCGACGCTCCTGAGTATTATGTTGTGCTGCCCCAAAGGCAAACATGCGTCACTAACACAGCCCCTGTGTCCTAATCTCAGCTCAATCTTACTAACCGTTCAAATGTGCTCATTGATATGACCATGTGTGACATTCTATAATGACTAGTAAAAGCAGGAATTTCAATACATGAAAACAGGAGTGTGATGTGCCCTGTTGGTTGCAGGAAATTTCTCTGATTCCTAAAAGAATATATTTTAAGATATCCAGTCTTCCTCCACGTCGCCAAGTATTTCTAAGGAAGCTGACCCCATCCTCTGATCCAGTGGGTCTGCAGGAGTCTAGGGAGTCCAGTGGTCAGAAAGCTAACCCTTGCCAAGGGTTGGTATGAAAAAGAAAAGGTGGCCAAAATCAGGCCAGTGAAGCACAGGAGAAAATCTTTTAGAGCACGAGAAGTTGTCCTTTCCTGCTGACACAAGAGATGGAAAGGTAAAGCCTCTTTCTGCTACTAGTTACTATTGGCTCCCGGTGATACGTTACAGCCATTTGTGATCACAAGAGGAGACCAACTATAGGATGAAGCCAGAAGCAGAGATAGTGGAATACAGACTCAGTGGAAACTACTAATCAGACCTTACTGGGTACCCTACCCCCCCCTTTTTTTTCATTATGAGAAATAATACATTACCTTTTGATTGGTAAGCCAGAGTTTTATGACACCTGTTGCTAAATCCATTATATCTGATGAATGGTGGAAGGAACTTTATGCACGTATTGCTAAGTGAAAGAAACCAATCAGAAAAGACTACATGCTGAATGATATCAACTGTATGACATTCTGGAAGAGAAGAAAAAAAAAAAACAACTATGGAGACAGTTAAAAGATTAGAGGTTGCCAGAGTTTGGGGCAGGGGAGGGTATACAGGCAGACCACAGAGGACTCTTAGGGCAATGAAAATACTCTGTATGATACTATAGTATGACTACATGTCCTTATACATTTATCCGAACCCAAAGAATGTACAACACAAGACTAAACTTTAAGGCAAAACTATGGATTAGAGTGATTATGATGTGTCGAGGTTGGTTCACCAATTATAACAAGTGTACCACTCTGCTGGAGGATGTTGATAACGGGGGAAACGATGCAAGTGCAGGAACAGGGGGCATATGGAAAACTCTATAGCTTCTTAATTTTGCTGTTAACCTATAACTGCTCTAAAAAAATTGCCTTAAAAAAATCTTTTCAGACTTTGTAAAGTAAAATTTAAAAAAAGGAAAGATAGTAACAAAAGTTACTTAACTCTGGGAGTAGAGGTAAGAATGTTATTAAGGATGGGAATTTAGGAAGTTTTTAAAATTACTGGTAATATTTTATTAAGTTAATTAGTGTGTACACCAGTGGAGCAGCATCTCCTTGGAATTGAGACCCTTAGCACCATGTGTGCTATGGGTCTTATCCCCTCCTACTTTATTAAGAAATATATTATAGGATCATCTCTTCTTTCTCCTAGATGATCAACATTTCCCTTATAAATGTCCTTGTTCCAAAGTTTAGGATTGTGAAATATAGAGACTGTCTTCTACATAAAATATTCATAGCACTTAACTTAGTGTGAAAGTTACTAAAGATGCTGTATTAATTGTTTCTTCATTTTCTGTATTGCATGATGGTTTGACATCTTCAAAAGCTTTCTGGCCAAAAGACAAACCCATTTCTTAACGATAACAACGTGCTGAGCTGGTAGCACATTTTTCATGTGCAAACCAACCAATCCAAGTCTATGGCCTCAACCACTCCCTCCCTTATCTATTTCTCACAAACCAAGCTCCAAGCCATCCCTGGGCCGGGTACCACCAGCGAGACACCATCCTATAGCCCAGGCTTTCCTGTAATTATTCAGACCTAAACTCTTTACTCTGATTTGTCTTGCTTTTCTCAAAGAAATCCCAGTAAAGGCTATGAGCTGGAATTTCCCCTTGTTCCTGTGTTCTCCCACCTGACCAAAACCTGGGGCTTCCCCTATGGCCCTGCGTCTCAGGTGGTGGACACAGGTCTAGGACCTGTGTGTATAATCAACTCTTCCTTCTAAGCCTCATTCTTATTTCCTCCTGTGGCTGCCGTGACATTACCGTACCACATCCAACGTTTACATTCTTAGAACACATGTCAAATAAACATGTGTATAGTCTTGCATTTCCTATCAAATAAATCAAAATTCTTGATGCCTAAATGTCTACTGGTAGCTTCTACAGGGTTTCACTATTTTGTGTATTATGTACATAATATATAAATATTTCTTTACCTTGTGCTCAAAATATGTTTTTTAAAGTGAGCTCAAATTTTTCACTAGTTTTTTAAATTGATGCTTAACTTCTCCCCACATTTGGGCAGACTTTTGATTTTTATTTTATTTTTAAATTTTTTTATAAATTTATTTATTTATTTATGGCTGTGTTGGGTCTTCGCTGCCGCGTGGCGCGCGCGGGCTTTCTCTAGTTGCGGCGAGCGGGGGCCACTCTTCATCGCGGTGCGCGGGCCTCTCACTGTCGCGGCCTCTCTTGTTGCGGAGCACAGGCTCCGGACGCGCAGGCTCAGTAGCTGTGGCTCACGGGCCCAGCCGCTCCGCGGCACGTGGGATCCTCCCGGACCGGGGCTCGAACCCGTGTCCCCTGCATCGGCAGGCAGATTCTCAACCACTGGGCAGACTTTTTAAACCTTCAAATATTACAAGGCTATTGGTTACAAAGAGCCAGCTTCTGTGTACAGGTCAAAGCATCTACACAGAGAAGTTGAGTTTCTCCATGGAAATTCATGCGATTTGTCAAACTTGTTTGGAAACCAACAAATTGTAAAATCAGCTCGGGATTACTTTTAGTTTGTCTGAGAAGCAACTTCTTAACCTAATGGATCCTAAATCAATGTCATTTTGTTGGAACGAAGGCCATGAAGGTGGGAGGAGAGGAGGAAGCGGCAAACTTTTTTCGTAAACTTTTGACTTAGATCAAGTGTTACAAAAATAACGATAAGGCGTGAACAGCCATCTAGTTTACTTTACTTTAGTGTAAATTTGGCAGAATTGTCTAATATGGTTCCTGGTCTGATTGAATTTCATCTGGGAGGCTCTTAACATCCTTCCACATAAAAATCACCGTCAAGCTGCCAGAATGTCCCCACTGACTTGTCTGGCAGCATGGAAAGCTGTGGCCTCACACATGCACCAACAAGAGGGCGGGCTCCCCGAGTTTGCAGGGACCCGATGTGTGCCTCCTGAGACAGCTCTTCTGTTGTCGTTGTTGTTGTACAAAATTCCCCTATCTGCTTTAATGGTGAAAAAAAAGAAGTTCCAACGAGGCACAGAGATGCTCATTTAGAATTCAAAGTCTTCGCCTGCCATGTCGAGAGCCCAGGCGAACCTCTCCCTCTGTGTCGTGTTGTAGATCTTCCCCACGGGCACCCCAAGCCTCTTACACCAGGCGACACTGATCCGGGGGTCCAGGTAGCTGAGCTTGGACGTGCCCAGGGCCACCTGCTCGCCTTCCTCCTTGTCTGTGGCCGGCGCAGTCTCCCGAGCTGCCCCTCCAGTTTCTCCAGCAGCCGTCCCCTCTTCTCCAGGAAGCTCTTGGACCTGCCGGCCCCTCGGGATTTGTGGTCGGCCCTTGCCGTCTGCAGCTCTGCCTCGACCTCGGCCATCTGCTTCTTCTTCGCCTCTGTCTTCGACCAAAGAGCCTGCGGCGACTCGTCGAAGGTCTTGGGAGCTGCCGGCTGATGGTTGCAGAGAAAGGCAACGGCCCGATTTGCACGGTTGCAAGGGGGAATCTCAGCGGCTACGCCGTCTTCAGCTCTGGTCAGCGCTCTCAGCGGGCCCTGCGGGGTGAGGCTGGCGTGGCAGGTCCGCAACACCCTGGCCGTCGGGCCGTCCGACAGGTCCTCCAGGTGCTCGTTCAGGCTGGCGGTGGTCAGCCTGTCAAAGAGCTCCACCGCAGGGCCTTTGTTCTCCACGAACGGCTGCAGATTCTCGTACACCGGCTTCTCCACCGGCACTTCCGTTGTAGTAGCGCATCGCGTCCTTTCCCGGGAAGGCAAGTCCACGACGTACGGGCGGCCCTCGGCCTCCGGCTGCAGCTGCACGTGTTCCACGCGGAGGGAGAAGCAGCCCACGTGTCGGCCGCGTCTCGCCCTCCTCCTTCTCGTGCGCGGCTCGCGGCGCCAGCTTGTCGACGAAATAAAGGGCCACGGCGCGTCGTCTCGCCTTCGTTTCTCGGGACTTCCAGCCGGCCCGGTCCTGAGCACGGATCTCGCCCGCCACCCCTTTCAAGCGCCGGCCGAGCCACTTCATGCTTCTCCCCGTCTCTCTCCCCCTGCGGCTTGGGGCTGGGGTTCAGCATGACGTACTTGATGGGGGCGCTGCACGTTCTCTGGCCACGCCGCGACCTCCTCCCAGCGGTGACCTACCGGAGGCTCGGGTGCTTCGGAGGCCCTGCTGCAGTTGACGCTCACGTCCTCCGGCCGGACCCTCCCTCTTCGGCATCCCCATCTTGGGGCGGTCGCCGCGGCCCCGGAACAAGCCGGGGGGCTCGGTCTTGAAACTGCCGATCTGCTCTCGGTGCCCGTCTAAGTAAGATACAGCCCTTTGACGGAGTCAGGCCAGTGCACTTTCCACGCGGGAAAAGTGTCGTCACACCACAGGAAACACTGTGACAATATCTGACGTTAGGGGTTCTGTGGGACCTGAGGATGGATTCTAAACCCTAAGTTCCTAAGTACACACAGTAGAGGGCCACGGTGGAGTTTTCAGGAGTGGCGAGGGAAACGCCACTTTCATTTCTGTGTGATATTGAAGCACTTATTGTATCCAAGAGTATCCATAGTATCAAACAAGCACAAAAGCTCAAACCTGTATCGAGTACTATGCTTGCAAAGAATGGCCAAAAAAACATGGAGCGTACTAAAGAGCTTACTTAACACGCACGACCGATCATTTAAAAACTGAAAACCGGAAACTTTCAGTGCCTATCGGGCTTTGTTCAAGAACGGGATGAGGGACTCCGAGAAAGCGTCAGAGGAGACTGTAACACCCTTTTCCTTTTCCCATTCCCACCTCTGCCTTTACTGCAAACCATGGCAAGCAGCCACGCTGAGCCCCAAGCACAGACCAGCTCTGCTTTCACCCAGAGATTCCACTCCAGGACCCAGGGGACAGGAGTGGAAGCTAAATGCAGCTCAGGTTTGTACATTGAAGCCAAATAATTGGTGAGTTTGGCCAAGATTCAAGTTCATTCTGAAGCATTAAATCAAAGTGTTACAGGCTCGGTTCCAACATTTAGAACAGACCAAGTAGTGAATTGCGTTACCTTCCTTTCCCTGTAATCAATCTAATCTAGGTGACAGAAGCAAAGAAGTGCCAGGACCTGGCCTGAATGGCAAAAAATAAGCCAAAGAATTAGAACAGTAAATTTCATTGTTAACAGCCCTTCTGAGTAAGGAGGAGGTATTGAAGAAGGAAAGGAATTAATCCAACAAAGAAGACACATGGAGGAGAAGGGAAATACCCATTTCAGTGCAAAATTAGAGAATAAGAGCAGGAATAGGAAAAAAGCGTGGGGTGGGGGGGGAATCTTAACACACCCCAAAAGTTGGTCTAGATTGTAAGAGACATCTGATAGAGGAGTCTGAACTTGGAGAAAAAAAATGAACGGAGGAAGAGAAAACAGAAGAGACAAGAAAACAAATTGGAGCAAAGGTGCATTCCCACAGGACACTGGAAGTGGAAGCTGGCAGGAAGCGATCTTGAACAAAGGTGGTAGGTCCTGGCTGGAAAGAGGTGTGTGGCAGGGGCGAGGAAAAACTCTGAGAGCCAGAGACATGAACTCTTTGGTTTTTAAGCATCGAAAACAATGAAGTTATTACTTGGAGGAAAAAAATAATTCGTTAAATGGATCAATAGCTCTCAGTTCACCAGAGATAACACTGAAATACATGAAGGGGAAATAAATGTAAATTACACTTTCCAGATCAAGATAATTTTGATGAACAGAATTACAGTCTCTAGCACAACACACACAGACTTAGGAGAATATTCAACGAAATCTGAAAATTTTTATACTTAAACGGCAGATGTGAGGAAACTCAAATGCACTTTCTTTTTGCAAAACATAGATTGGACTGTCTTGATTATAGTGACACCAGCCTCCATTTAGTGCCTGCCAAGGAAGACTCCTTCAAGGAAGAAAGTTTACTCTGCTGACACATGATGCAAAATGGGTTTTGGTCTAAGAGACAGAGAGGGATGGCTAGAGGTACCTGGGGAGGTGGAAAGGGGGTGATGATCCTCACTAACGAAAAAGATGCAAAGACACGACACTGTATCATTCAAGCTGCCCAAAGCAAAGATGAGTAACAATACTCAGTGAAAGCCAGTAACACGCAAGCACACGACATACTACATGTTATTGCTCTAAGTGGAACATGACACTGTTAAACGTTTCACCTTTATGAGAAAACAAACATTAAATCAGTTCTTTTCCCTTTTCTCCATGTGAAAGTCCATCTTATCATTCATGAAGGCTGGAACATTTCATCTTTTTTTCTGACAGATTCTTCTGCTCTCTTTCTAGAAAAGAACTGAACTCAGGGAACTGTACAGCCTTCTCCACAGATTCTAAATAATCCTGACTCCATAGATTATCTTCCAGCAGCTGTGAGGAACATAAAGCTTTTCCTAGAATATGGGGGAGGGAGGAATTCTGAAGCATACTATAGGCAGTTTTTCCCCAGCTCTCATGTGATTTTTAAGAGCCAGCCGGTCTGGAAAACGTTGAATTTGTTTGTAGGAAAGGTAAACACTGCCAAAATCAACAAGTTCCTTCCTTAGGGGGCTGTAGAGAAAATTGGTCTACAGATTAAGACAGTTCAGACAACTTAGGCTGGAGTAGAAGTGAACCCCCTCGGCACTCAGGTCTTACCCCAGAACTGTATTAGAAAGCTGATAAATCTCTGTTGGAGTAATTACAAACTGGGTACTCAAGAGGTAAAGGAAATTAAAATTGATCTCGTCTATAAATATCTTAGACAAAGTGAGTTTTTTTAATGAATAAGTAGGCCAAGAGGCTTAGTGAATTGCGTTAAATGGTTCGGGCACACTGGCTAGATTGCTTGTTCTGTGTGTCTTAACTGTGATTAGACAGATATAAAATGGTTTCATAGGTGATTGGTTACAAGTCAACAAAAGTGCTTTGATTAAAATGGAACAGCTACACATTTTCTGCATGTCCTGTAATTAGGGCTGCCAGATAAAAAGCAGAACACAGCTTCATTTGAATTTCAAATAAACAACAAATAATTTTTTTAGTATAAGCACGCCCTAAATATTGCTTGAGACATACTTGTACAGAAAGAATTGTTCACTGTTTATCCAAAATTCAAATATCACTGTACATTCTCTGTTTTTATTTGCTAAATCGGGCAAATTTACCTGTAATACCTATAAAATAGGGTATGTGTTTTTTATACTCCCACTCCCCAAAGCACACTGAATTCATATTTGAATAAGTTTAGCCAATACCAATGTATAGAACCATAAAGATTAAGTATTATTTAGGAGATGAAAATCCAGGCAAGGTTTTCTAAGAAGTTAATTATAAGAGTTACTTTAGGGAATTGAATTTCCTGAGTTTTCTTCTAGGTTGCGCTTTATAACTATCTGGGGAGTTTTAAAAATCCAGGCTGCAGCTCAGACCGATTAAACCAGAACGTCTGGGTGGGATGCAGGCAACTGTACTTTTAAAAATTCCACAGTGAATTATTGCTGCCAAGGTGAGAATCACTGCTCTAGACTGATTGGTACGAACTGCCAACCTGTGATCACAAAGATAAAGGATGAAAAGGGAGCTGATGTTTCCAGACTGTCACTCAGGGTAGCACAAGTTTGGCTGCTTTTGCCCCTGCCTGCTTTGAAATTTATAAGAACATTCACATTCAGCTATGGATGGGAGAAAATTGAAGGACTGAGAAATAGTGAAGATGAGAAGGTTTCTGAAAATCTACATCTTCATGTGGTACATATATACACAATGAAATATTACTCAGCCATCAAAAAGAATGAAATAATGCCACATGCAGCAACATGGATGGACATAGAGATTATCCTACTAAGTGAGGTAAGTCAGAAAGAGAAAGACAAATACCATGTGATATCACTTAAATGTGGAATCTAAAATATGACACAAATGAACTTATCTATGAAACAGAAACAGACTCACAGACATAGAGCACAGTCTTGTAGTTGCCAAGGGGGAGGGGATGTGGGGGAGGGCAGGATTGGGAGTTTGGGGTCAGCAGATGCAAACTAGTATATACAGGATGGATAAACAACAAGGTCTTACTGTATAGCACAGGGAACTGTATTCAATATCCTGCAATTAACCATAACAGAAAAGAATATGAAAAGGAATATATATATATATATATATATATATATATATATATACACACACACACACACACACACACACAACGGAGTCACTTTGCTGTACAGCAGAAATTAACACAACATTGTAAATCAACTATACTTCAATAAAATTTTTTTTAAAAAGAAAAAAAAAGAAAAGTCTACATCTTCAAATATAGTAGCCTATGAACTTTCTCAGGCTGGGTTTTATGGACACAACTGTTAAGCAAAGTTAAACACCCATAAATCTCTGCTCTTATCAGGGGATTAAAACTATATGGAGACATATATATTTACATTTACAGTGCGCAGAGAGAAGTCACAAAGTATATATTTCAAGTACATATTTCCCCATTGTTTTTTTTTTTCTGCCAAAACATTACCTATCAGTGTCAGCTATAGAATTCTGAAAAATTACCAAAAGACCCAACCAAATTCACTACTTTTAATTCAAATGATGGGCTGCAACTCCAGTGTGCTCTTAAATTACTAAATGCTGCAAAGATCACTAAGGTTAGTTTTTCTCTGTCATTGTAACTGACAATGTATTGCCTGAAGGTGAACATAGAGCATTCTTTCTGTATTTGTCCCGGAAGTTGACTCATACGCCTGCTGCAGTGCTGCATGCTTTCAAGCCTTCCTTGTCAGAAAGCCTGAAGAACTGTTATATTATTAAAACCCCAATCCTAGCACTTACAAAGAGAGTTCCAAAGCCAGCCTCCATATCTTATCACATACCACTGGCTCCACAGTGCATTTTGACACAGAGTATATTTACTTTCAACACTGACAGCCTTCCCTTTGCTCTCCTCTGGTACCCTAAACTCTCCGGGATTTAAGGATCCCATGTATACTTTGCAACAAGGTGTTTTTGTAGTTTCAACCCTGAAAGGGATAAAGAGTTAACTACATGTTTCATTAATAATGGAGGACTGAGAGTCTCTAGATTTGTGCTGATAGAGTTTTTAGTTCTCCTGACACGAGAAGAAGAGATAAATAGCAGAAATCATAAAATTATTTCATGTTTTACTTCATCTCCAGCCCACTATGAACACTAAGGTCTGTCTACACGTACACGCGAAATGTTTTCCTTTGATGCAATTGTGCCTCAGATATTAAGGGGCACATCTTGGTTAAGTGAAAAGAGAACTGAGCTGTCACCAAGTTCATCTCCAAATGTATGTGATCATATTCTGATTCTGTTCCCCATCCTCTTCTCTTCCTCTTCTGTATGTTCTCAACCAAGTCTTTAATCACCTCCTATGTGTGTGTTACCCTCAAATATGTATTTCCATCTCTAAATTCTCTTTAAGTTACAATTTCATTTTTCCTGTGGTCCATGGAATATATCTCAGGTCTGTAGACTCGAAATCTTGAAGAAGCTTTAACACATCACGCTTCACATAATCAACAAGTTTACTCTCCCATTCTTCTTTCACAAAAGCTTACATATACTTCCTTTCATACACACATATTCCTACTGCCAACTCCCTGTGTCAGGCTCCGTTAGCTCATAACCAAACTATTACGGCAACTTCCTAATTGAGCTCCCTTTATCTACCCCATATGGAGTCCTGATAATGACACTCCCAAGGACAAAGGATTTTAAAATTTTAGAATATTCTCATTTTCCACTGACTAAAGAGCGCCATGCTCAAGATACAGAAATGAGAGTCTGGGAATAACAGTAGAGAGGGATCCTAGCAAATACTTTGGAATCTCAGTGGGAATGGTGGAAGTTTATGCCCTAGGAGTGTGGAACATCCAGGGCTTGATTTAGCCATCAAAAACTGCAACCTAGCCTTGAGTAAATCCAATTCCTGATCCGATTAATGTCATCTGACCCTACTGTATGGTTCTAGGACAGGTTAGAGTAAACCTACTTGGAAAAAAAGGCAGTAACCTCCAGAACCCACAGAATGGCTGTCATTTACTTAAAAATTTACTAGACATCCCAGGAATCATGGCCAAGAGAAAGCACTAGAAATAAACTCTCATTTAGCCAAGTTGTTAAAGTTATCAAAGATGGACTTTCAAACAGCTATATTGAATATTTTTTCAAAAACAGATGACAGAGTAGAACATTTTACTAGAGAATTGGAATCTATTAGAGAATAAATAAAAATTCTAGAGTTGACAATGTGATAAACTGAAATTTAGACTTTGATAGATGTGCTTAATGAGGAGATTGATATAGAACATGAGAGGATTAGTGAACTCATCAAGAGAAAAATGGTGAAAACACAGTCGGAAGCATAGAGACCAAAGCAAAAGAAAGAATAATACAGATATGAGCATATGTATTTGTGTATCTCTGGACAAGCCTCCCTCTATATATAACATCTATTTATATATTTATCTATCTATATCTATATTTATATGATGTGGATAAAAACTATAATCTACATAATTAAAGGCTCAGAAGAATAGAGAGGGAATAAAGGAAAAAATATTTGAAGAGAATGAATTAGATCTTAGAAAAGCTGTGGACCTCAAGCAGGATAACCACACACCCCCCCCCAAAAAACCCCCACAACTAGTCACAGCATAGAAAAATTACTGAAAATCAGAGACAAAAGAAAATAGTAAAAAACATTCAAAAAAAAATACTATCATTAAAGGAGCAATAATGACATACAGCTGATGTCTCAATAGAATATGAAATCAAGAAGACAATGGACTATCTTTAATGTAATAAAAAGAAAGCAACTGCCAAACTAGAATTCTATATCTAGAAAAAAAATCTTCAAAAAAGTTATAAAGATATTTGAATACATACAAGAACAGAGAATTTGTTGCCAGTACACTGAAACTAAAAAAAAAAAAAAAAAGTTTTTCTTCAAGCAGAAGGAAAATGATCCCGGGTAGCAGCAAAACAAAAATGCAGGAAGAAATTTAAAACAACAGAATGTATCTCAGTGATTGGAATGTAGTATAATGATTGAATTTTATGACCAAATAGAAGAGGATGGTTCTTCATTTTGAGGGGTCCAGTATCAGCCTCCTTAGTAAGTGCTATGTCTTTGTGGGCAGGAACTTTTCTTCTTTCTTGTATCACTAGTGACTAAAATGGTGACTAGCATATAGTAAGTGCTCAAGAAATATCTGGTAATTGAATGACTAAATCAATAGTGTCTACAACTTTGCACCACATTTAAAAACCTTGGGCAATAATCCACGTGACTTTTGCTGCCCAGATACAAGGAAATGATGGACTGAGGTGAAAATCTATGCTTATTTGAGGGGGAAAGGAAGAAGGGAGGAAGGGAAGAGAGAGAAACTCACATAATAGTTTGGAACTAACACTGAGAAAGAGAAGGGTAATGCTCAGCCCTTTTGTACCCTCCAGTCTTGATTTGTTGGAAGGAAAATTTTACAGCTGTGGTGCAGAAAAGGCAGTCAGGTTTCCCTTTGGAAATATTTAGCCATTTAGTATTTGTGGATCGATACTTTTTGAAAGGCCATAGTAACAATTTTAAGAGCAACACAGTAAGGCTAATAATGCCCACAATGAGATTTTATCATCAAGAAAAGGAATGAAGGCTAGTGCCTATGTTAGCAGATTTGTAATCAGTGAGACTCGCTCTGTTATCCCGTGAAGCTGGAATGGAATGGCTGTGGTTGTAAGTGGATAATGTGACTGCCTGCCACCGTCCCCTCAGGGTGCCAACAGCACGGCACGGCGATTATCATTCCAGGGTCGTCATGAGCTCCCCTGTTCTCTCCTGCAAGTTTGGGGAAAGATATATTGCTGTCACCACACGGTAACAGTAGACAGTATTACACAGGCAGGCAGAGAAAAAGGAAACAGACTTAAATCTTTAGAAAACTAACCACAGCCTCAGTTATAAGTTTCCAAAATAAGTGGTTGGCGAGTAAGAGCCTAAAATTGTCAGATCTCTTATTTAGTTGGGCCTTGCATTCTTGTCCTGGTGTTTGGATAACAAGAAAGCATATGTGTTGATAGATTACTTGTTACAGAATTGGGCAGAAAATAACCCCCCAACAAGTGTAACTCCCTTTAAACCACTGAAGTTTCATACAGTTGGTGCTAATTGTCTAAATAATGCATCCACTCCATGCATAAAAAGCAAATACCAAACTGCTGCTACTATTCATGGTTTAAATTTGGATTATTTGAGAAGTCCACACTAGTCTAGCGTAAACTGAGCTCAAGGGGTGATAAATTCTTTCTTTCAAATTCTGTCATTTGCTCTATATTTCTGTAAACAAATTTTGGAAAGTACACACACACACACACACACACACACACACACACACACACACACACACAATCCTGTATAAAATCCCTACCTAGGATCTTCCTCATTAGTAACTGGCATGCTTTCATAACTCTTTCTCAACCAGTGAGCTTGGTAAATTAGTCATTTGAGACTCACGTCTGTCCTTGTTTGTCACGTTTACGTCACAAGGGTGTTGGAAGGATTAATTAGTTAACATGCAAAATTCTTTGAAGATGAAAAGTGCTGTGAAATTGCTAAGCGTGCTCACATTCCTTCATAGAACATATATTTCCTTTTATATTTGTAAAAATACATCCACCTCCCGTTAACACTTTTTGCTAGGATTATGTACTAAGATTGCTTTTTAGAAGATTGACTAGCCTTAGCTTTTCCTCCTTGAGGCTCGAAATATTTATTTACCTACAGCCTCATTTCTCTTCTTCTCTGTTTTTTCCTACTAAGTATTAATTTTTTTTCTTACTGAGCGATCCTAATATTATTTATGAAATCCTGTTTCCTAGTTATTTTTCCTACTTACATTTTTTTGTATTCATCGCAACAGTGGACTGGTATACCTAAAGATCACGAACGAGAAAAGGAAAAGTCACTACTCCTAACTTTTAGAGGCTTAAGCCATGAGAATCATTAGTTTGGTTCAAATGTTATAGTCCAAAGGGCAGGCAAGTCTATCTGTGCAATTCACTGCAAGAAAGAAGAAATTGCTTTTTTCTCAAGACCTAAATTTTCATCAAAAGGAGTTATTTAAAATGTCTTTTATGAAAATGAAATATATATTCAAGGAAATCTGATGAAGTGTCCCCCACTCCCACCTTCTGACCCTGGATGCAGCTAAGGGTACCTGCAGCTCATGAGCTGAGGCTCTGGATGCCAGAAGAGGTGTTCCTCTAGCAGATTAAAAGGCTCATTTCCAGTAAGCACCTAAATATAGAGATATTCACCTAGAGTTATCACAATTATTTTAACTACCTAGATCTGTAAAACAGAGATGATCATCTAGGATAAACTCCTGAGATTTTCTTCACAGCTCTATGAAGAATCCAGCCATTATATTTCCACTACTTTTTTGACACTTTCTATTTTGATTATAAAGTGGGACCTTGAGACGTTTAAATGTATCAGCTTTTTAAAAGAGGTGTTCTTCATATTACTCCTAAAGGATATCCTCCCCAAGAGATTATGGTACTGACCAAGATCTTTTTCATAAACAAAGGTTACAAAACACAGCTACATACAAATGCTTTTCACTTTGTGTAATGAACTTAATTCTGCTAATATTTAAGCATATTCAAATCATATATTTCTTATGCTTCCTGTCTCAGATAGACAACCAATGAAATATCCACAAAATAAAATGGGAAATGACCTTGGTACAATATATTTACGATTATTGTATGTAACATATATATATACATATCTTTAATTATAATACTATTATAAGGAAGCATATTTCACAAGAAATTTCATTTCCTTTTCTTTTTTTGATAAAAGTTGTACATAATTAATATATACAATTTGATGAGTTTGGAGATAAATAAACACCCATGGACCCATCACAACAATCTATGCCATAAAACCTATCCATCACCTCCTGAAGTCTCTTCAAACCCTCTTACTTCTCCTCCTCCCCTTTCCTCCTATTTTTCTTCCTCCTCTTTCTTCTACCATAATTATTAATACTATTAGTATCAGTATTAGTATTTTGTGATTAAAGTACACAACATAAGATCTACCCACAGTAAATTTTTAAGTGTACAATGAAGTATTGTTAAAAGGCGAAAGATTTATGCGTTCTGAAGAGAAACCAGAGTATACAATGAAGTATTGTTAACTAAAGACCCTATGCTGTACAAATCTCTAGGATTTATTCATCTGGTATAAATGAAATTTTGTACTCTTTGACTAATATTTCCCCATTTTCCTCTCCCCTCTGGCAATCACCATACCACACTCTGCTTCCATGGATTTGACAATTTTAGATTCATAATGTAAGTGGTATCACAGTCTTTGTATTTCTGCATCTGGCTTATTTCATTCAGCATTATATCCTCCAGGTTCATCTGTGTCATTGGAAATGGCAGAATTTCCTTCTTTTTTAAGGTTAAATTACATTTCATGGTATGTATATGAAAAAACATTTTCATGGTATGTATATGAAAAAACATTTTCTTTTCCCACTCATTCATCAATGGACATTTAGGTTGCTTCCATGCCTTGGCTATTGTGAACAATTCATCAATGAACGTGGGAATGTATATTTCTCGTTGAGATCCTGATATCAATTCCTTCGGACATACTCTCAGAAATGGTATTGCTGGATCGCATGACGGTTCTGCTTTTAGTTTGTTGAGGAACCTCCCTACCGTTTTCCATAGCAGTTGTGACACTTTATAATCCTATCAACAGGGCACGAGTGTTCCCTCGCCAACATTTTAAATATTTTTTCTTTAATAAAAGCCAACCTAAAATGTGTAAGATAATATCTCATTGTGGTTTGAGTTTGCATTTCCTGATGATTGGTAATGTTGAGTGCCTTTTCATATATCTGTTTTTATATGGCTTCTTTGGAGAAATGTCGATGTTCTTTTGTCCATTTTTTAATTGGGTTATTTGTTCTCTTACTATTACATTGTAGGAGTTTCTTATCAGATATATGGTTTGCAGATATTTTCTTCCAATCTGTACATTGCCTTGCTGTTGCTGTTTTTGATTGTTTCCTTGGCTGTGCAAAAGTTTTTTATTTTTATTTAGTCTCTCTTGTCAATTTTTGCTTTTGTTGATGTGCTTTTGGTGTCATAGTCAAGAAATTATTGCCAAGGCTACTGTTCACAATCTTTTTCCCTATGTTTTCTTCTAGGAGCTTGATGAGATGCCCTTGCAGATCAGTCAGGAAATGATGGGCTACAGAAAGTACAATTCCAGGACCATGACTATCCATATAGGAGAGATAAAATTATACCCTAACCTTGCAATGTACAAAAAGATCAATCCCAGGTGGAATAAAGATCTTGTAAACAAGCTCATAGAAATTCAGAAGAAAATATAGATTATCTTTATGACCTTAGTGTAAGAAGAGATTTCTTATACAGGACAGAAAAAAAATGCAAATCATAGGGAAAAGATTAACAAATTCAACTATTTTAAAATTAGAAATGGTCAAATATCAAAAGACATAAAAATTAATGGATAAATTATAGCATGGTCAAGTACATTTGCAAAGTTTAAAAGTAAGAGATAATTAAAATCCAAAATATATGAAGAATTAATAAATAGAAGGCAAACAAGACCTGCAAATAGGCAAATTCACAGATGAAAATACCCAATGGCCAATAAACCTAGGAAGAGAGATTCTCAGTAATAATTGGAAAAATGCAAAATAAAAGAACATAAGAAACATTTCAGATTCAACAGACTGGCAAAAAATTTAAAAGTTTGAGTACACCAAGTGTAGGTAAAGATAAGAAGCAATTAGAAAATTTTTACAGCACTGATGGGGTTATAAACTGTCTTAACTACTCAGGGGAGATATTTGGCATTATCTATTAAAACTGAAGTAGGATGCCCCAAGACCCATCAATCCTATTTCTAGGTATAAATACTATAAAGATTCCTGTCTTTGTGGGAAAGGAGGCATGCACTAAAAGACTTGGGGCAGTATTTTTATAGTTAAATTCTGAGTACAAACTAAATGCTAATCAGGAAAATGAGAATAAATAAACACATTGTGTGTATAGACACATGATGGGATATTTATATAATAAAATAAATTTGTTACAGTTACATGCGTTAGAAATCTCAAAGACCCGTTGATGGGGAAAAGCAAGATTTACCAAAATACATACAGTATGATGCAATTATACAAAGTTAAAAATATGTAATATATTGCTTAGGGATTTATACATATAGAGTAAAACTGTACACACTTCTTGAGACTAATAAATAACAAAAAATTTTATAGTGTTTACCTCTAATGAGCAGCAAGGGAAATGTGATCAAAAAACAGTTTATCCATGACTTCAGTGGTATTTATGAGGTTTTAGTTCTTAAATGGGGTGAAGTATACATGGATATTTGTTCCATTATGCTCAATAGCTGAAAAAGTCTGAATGCCTGAAATTTTTTTATGAAAGAAATAAAGGAAATAAAACATAATCAACTGGTTTTTTATTTAATCTCTAATATTTATTTATTTATTTATTTGAATTATACATATATCTGTATTTTTTTTAATTGGGTTATTTTTGTTTTACAATGCTGTGTGAGTTTCTGCTGTACAGCAAAGTGAGTCAGCTATATGTATACATATATCCCCTCTTTTTTGGATTTACTTCCCATTTAGGTCACCACAGAGCACTGAGTCAAGTTCCCTGTGCTATACAGCAGGTTCTCATTAGTTACCTATTTTAAACACATTAGTGTATATATGTCAATCCCAATCTCCCAATTCTTCCTACCCCCTTTCCCCCCTTGGTTTCCATATGTTTGTTCTCTACATCTGTGTCTCTATTTCTGCCTTGCAAACTGGTTCATCTGTACCATTTTTCTAGATTCCACATATATGCATTAATATACAATATTTTTTTCTCTTTCTGACTTACCTCACTCTGTATGACAGTCTCTAGGTCCATCCATGTCTCTAAAAATGACCCAATTTCATTCTTTTTTATGGCCAAGTAATATTCCATTGTATATATGCAACACATGTTCTTTATCCATTCATCTGTCAATAGACACTCAGGTTCCTTCCATATCCTGGCCATTGTAAATAGTGCTGCAATGAACACTGGGGTGCAAGTGTCTTTTTGAATTATGGTTTTCTCAGGGTATATGCCCAGGAGTGGAATTGCTGGATCATATGGTAGTTCTATTTTCAGGGTTTTTTTAAAAGTTATTTTTAGCATTCAGGATTTCTTTTTTAAATTTTATTTATTTAATGGCTGTGTTGGGTCTTCGTTTCTGTGCGAGGGCTTTCTCTAGTTGCAGCGAGCGTGGGCCACTCTTCATCGCAGTGTGCAGGCCTCTCACTGTCATGGCCTCTCGTGTTGCGGAGCACAAGCTCCAGACGTGCAGGCTCAGTTGTTGTGGCTCATGGGCCTAGTTGCTCTGTGGCATGTGGGATCTTCCCAGACCAGGATTTGAACCCATGTCCCCTGCATTGGCAGGCAGACTCTCAACCACTGCGCCACCAGGGAAGCCCTATTTTTAGTTTTTTAAGGAACTTCCATATTGCTCTCCATAGTGGCTGTATCAATTTACATTCCCACCAACAGTGCAAGAGTGTTCCCTTTTCTCCACACCCTCTCCAGCCATTTATTGTTTGTAGATTTTTTGATGATGGCTATTCTGACTGGTGTGAGGTGATACCTCACTGTAGTTTTGACTTGCACTTCTCTCATAATTAGTGATGGTGAGCAGCTTTTCACGTAACTCTTGGCCATCTGTATGTTTTCTTTGGAGAAATGTCTATTTAGGTCTTCCACCCATTTTTGGATTGTGTTGTTTGTTTGTTTGATATTGAGCTGCCTCAGCTATTTGTATATTTTAGAGATCAATCTCTTCTCTTTTGCTTCGTTTGCAAATATTTTCTCCCATTCTGAGGGTTGTCTGTTTGTCTTATTTATGGTTTCCTTTGCTTTGCAAAAGCTTTTAAGTTTCATTAAGTCACATTTGTTTATTTTTGTTTTTATTTTCATTACTCTAGGAGGTGGGTCAAAAAAGATCTTGCTGTGATTTATGTCAAAGAGTGTCCTTCTTATGTTTTCCTCTAAGAGTTTTATAGTGTCCGGTCTTACATTTAGGTCTTTGATTCATTTTTAGTTTATTTTTGTGTATGGTGTTAGGGAGTGTTCTAATTTCATTCTTTTACATGTAGCTGTCCCGTTTTCCCAGCACCACTTGCTGAAGAGACTGTCTTTCTCCATTGTATATTCTTGCCTACTTTGTCATAGATTAGTCAACTGTTTTTTTTAAAGACATTTTAATTCTAAGAAGAAAATAGTAGACATGAAATATAATCATAGCATACAAGGATGGGTGTATGTCTCAGCCTTGAACAATATATACAGTCATAATTGTAAACACTGGATGTTAATTTAAGCAAAATTTTCAATATAATATGCTTTTCTTGGGAAGATGGGGGAATGGACATACTTTTGTAGCAAAAAGTTTGTGTAGATAAGCCAAATCATCTTCTTTCATAATGGCAACCTAAAACAGAATATCAAAACTCAACATTTATTGAGGAATACTGAGGTACAAGAAGAATCAGATAAAAGTTAAGACGGTTGCCTCTGGGAAGCAAGATACAGGGGTTTGAAGGGGTAGACAGAAGACTGCTGTTTTGAAAGATAAGCTTTGGAGGACTGTTTGAGTTTTAAACAATTTTTAAATATGTGTTTTAAAATATGAGTTTTTAAATATATGTATATTATTCAATAAAAATAAATTTTAATTAAAAAAGTAAGACTCCATACAGAACAGAATCTGTAACCTCAGTTGAAGCTCCACCTAACGTTGACCTATATGTTTGGTTTGAGCCCCTTCTGTTCTCTGGCATTCTTCTGTTTGTTCATGCACAGTTATCCAGAAAACTAATACTACATCTGTCAAATGAACATTTGGCTACAAAATCGTAAAACATCAAAACAATTAAGAAAAAAACTATAATTCTCACTCCCTGAGAAATCCAGACCAAAGAGTAT
This sequence comes from Kogia breviceps, assembly GCF_026419965.1. Lineage (NCBI taxonomy): Eukaryota > Metazoa > Chordata > Mammalia > Artiodactyla > Physeteridae > Kogia > Kogia breviceps. The sequence continues at coordinate 179,182,785 of NC_081312.1, read as the reverse complement.
GTATGATTCATATATACATTTAAAAACTGGGCTCCATAACTGTGACTGCTCATGTTACCAGCCATTTGTGGAAAAGCAGAAAATAGAGATGCAACAAATGATTAGGTAATCTTGTTTCCTACAGGATGTATTCTCAAGTGGGTTTATACAGCCTGTCTTGTTTTGAATGAGTCAAGAAAGGGAGTCACTCAGCACTGCTACCCAGGGAAATCTATCCTGTGTCAGCAACAGAGCACCTGCGGTGATGCCATCCCTCGTACAGAGGAGAGGGACTAAGAAATAGAAACCACTGGAGAGAAAAAGAGAGACAGGGAAACACATTTCTGAAAAGGCATCATTTGACACCAGCACACCATGTCATTTCCCAGGATTGAAAAGACTTCAACTCTATAAGGAAACTACTTTTTCCAAATCCAAATTCTCTGCCATTTCACCTACATTAAAGACGATCATGGCACATGGGGATTTAAGAAAAAGTCAGCAAGACCCCTGATTCCAAAAAATACTTTGTCAGGGTGAAAAGCAAGATGAGAAAATGATTCATCTTGCAAAAATCAAGAAAATATTTTTATTCTATTCAGCTGCATGTGAATAGGTAAATATAGTGAGCTGCAATGCGAAAACGGTATGGTGCTAAATCATCATTTTTACCTAATTCTGCTTCTTCTATCCCAGAATGATCCTTCTTCCAAGATTCACTTCCTTAGGTTCTTTTAGCAGCAAAGACATAGTGAATGATGGACTCTTTTTTTATTGCTTGTCCTTCACCAACTTGAGACCTTCACACAGTTTACACTTCCTTTATTGGCTGCTGTGATAGGTTGTGACACTACCCATAAAAATAAGATCACAATAGAGATGACTGTAATTACTACTACTACTACTAGCTAACATTTTTGAGTATTTACTATCATTCTGAGCATTAAACTTAAATTACCTCTTTTAATTCTTACAGTGAAATTCACATTTCCTGGCTGTATGACCTTGAGCATAATGGCTGGGTACCTCAATTTTCTAATTTACAAAAAAATGAGGGTAACAGTAGTTAGATAATAGTTCTAACTCAAGAAATTGTCATGAAAGACTAGGGATAATAATAGTACCTTCGCAGAGTTGTGATGAGGATTCAAGTTGGAATATATACAGATGCTTTAAACAGTGCCTGGCACATACAGTCAACACCATATGAATGTCATGTACATTCATGGTCATCACTGATCTTCATCGTATTCTTCTTAATTACTTAAACAGCTAATAGTTATCTTTGATTCTCTCCCTTACCCCCACACTGAATCCACCAGTAAAGCTTATTGGCTTTGTTCCAAAACATACCCCAAATCCCATCACATATGCACGACTACCAAGGTCCCCTAGTGGGACCAGCCTCCATGATTTCATGTTTGACTGTCACAATCACCTCCCAGTGGGGAACACAGAGCCAGATCGCACCGTATGCCCTGAGCCCAGGTATTCTACATTCTGCATCCTGGTTTCCTCACCTTCACATTTAATGAGGATAGTGCAGGTGCCCACTGCACAGGCTGCTATGAAGATGACAGGGGTTCATAGGTACAAAATGCTTACCCTGGTGCCGACACACACTCCTGGTTAATGTTTGTTTCACGTCCCTTTCTTCCTCCTCTACCCGCCCTCACTCCTGCCATCACCCGCTACTCTCCAGACAGTTCTGCTCTTCATCTGCTCTTTGAAGAAGCCAAGTTTGCTCCTGCCTTGGGACTTTTAAACTCACTGTCCTTTCCACCCAAAATGTTCTTCCGGATCCAGATCCAGATCGTCATGCTCCTGGCTCCTTCTTGTCTAAATGAGCTTAAATGTGTCCACAAAAACCCCTTCCCTGACCACCCAATCTAAAGTAGACAGTGTTACTCCCTGTTGCATAATCCAATTTTAATCCTCTGGATAGCACTTTCCAGTATCTAATTTTATACATGAAGATTTACTTATCAGTTTACTAACCTATACACATATACACACACACACAGAGAGAGAGAGAGGGAGAGAGAGAGAGAGAGGGAGAGAGAGAAAGAGGAACCCAAACTCTATGAAAACCAAGATTCTGCTTGTCTTGTCTTCTGCTATATCTTCAAAATCTAGATTAGTCTCTGTTCTGTATTTTTATTTTTTGACTGTGTTGGGTCTTCATTGCTGTGCACAGGCTTTCTCTAGTTGCAGCGAGTGGGGGCTACACTTCATTACAGTGCGCGGCCTTCTTATTGCGGTGGCTTCTCTTGTTGTGGAGCACGGGATCTAGGTGCGTGGGCTTCAGTAGTTGTGGCACATGGGCTCAGTAGTTGTGGTGCACGGGCTTAGTTGCTCCACGGCATGTGGGATTTTCCCAGACCAGGCCTTGAACCCATGTCCCCTGCATTGGCAGGCAGATTCTTAACCACTGCACCACCAGGGAAGTCCCCCCTTTTCTGTATTGAGTGCTTGATAAGTATTTATATTTTTCTGACGGGACCTTTTATTTAAGGATATCTTTAATTACTAGCATCAGCTAAGACTAATAACATTGAGTCTGATGTCTTTGAAAAGTTAACACAGCAATGACAGGGGTTAATGAATATAGGGATGGTAAAGGTATTTCCATTATGTTCATATCTGAGTTGACTAAAGCATACAACATAAGTGTTAAATATGCATCATCTTTCTATTCAGGTGCTTTGTAACACAAGATGTGATTTAACCCATGAGTTGTGTAAAACCTCTCTCTAAACATAATGTCAAGAGACAAATCAATACATACGTAGCATATTGTATTTGCATATCCTAACCTATCTCCTTTTCTTGACAATTCTGGGTCTGCCCCAGAGTCCCTGGGGTGGCTCATGAGCAAAAGGGATTTGTTGGGTGGTATGAGTGAGGCTGGATTCAGTTGCAAATTGTTTTCTCTCCTTGAAGATGTGAATTAGCTGAGGTGTGAAGTCATCCTCATACTTTGGCACATGACTGAGGTGCTTGGTTGGAGGATTTCTAAAAAAAAATAAGCAGAGAGTTAAACTGTGGGACAGCTTGCAGTGCAGCTGGAAATAGCAGTCTCTGATGAGCTTGTTGCGTCAACAACCAAAATTAAATAATGTTCTGAAAAGCCACCCTGCCTCAAGTGCTCCATTGCACTGCTCCTCTGACATCCCCTGCTAAGGTCAGGAGCCAAGGACAGACACGACTCTTACGAATACTGCCCTTCAAGACTGACATGGAGCCAGACTGAAAACCACATGCCTACTTGGAAAGGAAATCAAGAGGCAGCCTGAAACGTGTTACATGAGAATATTATTTATTTGATCACTTATAAATGAAAGTCCAACCATTTCAGTGTCAAAATTGTCTTGGGTCATAAGGAGTGATGCTATGAATGGAACTAGTAGGAATGAAGTGAAGTTTTGTGTGTTGACACAAGATGAACAACTATATTGCAAATATCTCAAGAGGGTGTGTAGAAGCCAAGACTGAATAAGCTACTAACCAAAAAGAGTTTTGCCTCTTAATGCTTTATAGATTTTTATAGACATGAATGCTTTATAAATCTCAGAATGGGCCCATGCATCTGTAAAGGAGATATTTCCTTATTTTCTATGAGGTGAACATCTTTCTTCAACAAAGGACCCTTAGAAAACCTCTCAGTTCTTGATAACTTCATTTAGAAACAACCCACCAAGAGGTACAGATGGTGAGGATGCAAGATTCACACACATTCACTATCCCTGGGGTCAAAAGTAGTGAATACAGAAAATGCAGCATCCGTGACATTTTAAAAAGAATATCACCTTTTCCTTATGACCATTTCTGAGTTTTATAGAAGAAAAGCCCTCTTGGTACTAACATAATATTGTAATTGGGTGAGCTGCATTTTTTAAGCTATAAAACTTTTAATAATGATAGAATATCGCCTTTTCATTGGAACTCATTTTCTTACTTCTACCATTCAAAAATGGGCTCTCATTTTACAAAGTATACCACTGTTTTCCTGACACCTTCTTCAACAACTTTTCCTGGAATATGGGCCAGACTGTCTTTCCTCTAAGTAGGGAAAAAGTGGTTACAATTTTTCCACTGAATTCTGGCCTGGGCAGGGTGGAGAGGTCCATCAGCAAGTATCTACTAATGATCCTCCGTGCTCCAATGTGTTTTTAGGCATTAAACACTATGACTGGGCACTGGGCTGTATCGACTCTACACCAAGGTTATACTCAGGGTCACAAACTTGATCGGGGCTAGATATTTCTATTCCCAGAATATAAGTTGTATTTCTTCCAGTACAGCATAAATTTGAACCCAAATATAAGTGGACAATAATTAACAAAATGAGATGAGTGACAAAATTAAAAGTTCTCAATAAGGCTCTACAATCATAATAATGTACCAGAAATATTAAAATGTGTTTCCACATGAAAAATTAGTATGGAAGCAAGAGTGAGGACATTGTAGGACATTCCTTGAATCCACAATCCTTTTACGTTATTGACAAGTTTAAATATAAGTAAAAACTTAAAAATTTATTAAATGATTTATTTCCAATTATTTTCACAGAGCATTGTTTGAATTATTATAAGTTTGAAGCTTATTAAATACAAACAAATGCCAATTTTACAGCCTATATAAATGCACCATCTTCTTCTGAAATAAAAAAAATTCACAATAATTCTTTGTCACAGACTTTGTTTCCGAGCCGATGGTGAATGCTGGCCAGGAAGATGGATCAAAGTGAGTAAAGATACTGGTAAAGTACAGGGCAGGTAGACAAGTGTCTCCTGTTGACCAGAAACACCTGCAAATGTCTAAAATGCACTGGTCCTGGTTCTCAGATGTTGTTTCTTCCTCTTTATGAATTAAGAATTCCTATGACCTGGTTAAGCAAATACTCAGTGGAAGAATAGTCCATATTTCATGATGAAAAGCAGGGGAAAATAATACACACCTTGTCTTTCTATGACTAATGCAAAAATCTAATCATTCCACTAGCCCACACTGGGTTTAAACAGCTAGAGTCTGTCTGCTAGGTTAAAAGACTTAATGACCCTCTTGAGAAGAAATTAGCTGCTAAAACAGACTCAGGTGAAATGGAGTTCTCTCTTCTGTCCTCAATGCCGCCATTTTTCTCTTTGAATCTGGCTCTTCCATTCAAGCAGAATGAAAACTTGGATCTTTGGATCTTTGCCTTCAGCAAATTTCATTTCCCAGGCTCAAATTCTGGGGATCTGTTTAATTGCAGAGGTGAGTTCCACTTGTAGCAGCTCCGAAATCGGTCAACTCCACTGTTCAAGGGCCAGAGAGGCATGAAGTAATATTCCTCTTCCTAAGTTTCATGTTGCTCCTGAGGGAACCCTGTGCCTGTTTTACTTATTCAACACAACCTCACTGGATTAGTTAACACTGAAAAGTTAACGTGGCCCAGACAGCTCAGTGATAGCAAACCAAACGGACTCAAGAGTGTGACTTGGGCTTCCCCAGCCAGCATAGCTCTGGCTTCTGACCCTGGGATATCAGGACGGAGGATGCTGAGAGTGGTAGGCTTCAGTCAATTGACCAGGAAGGACCTTCTTCTGTCAAGATGACTGTTTCTTCCAAAATGATAAATTGGGTTCTAAAAAGTAGAAATGTATGTTTACTGAACAGGATGATAAAAGTAAACCTGATGTAACACAACTAATAGGATAGATAGATGATAGATCGATTGATTGATAGATAAGGTGATATAGATAGAGATTTATCATAAGGAATTGGCTCACACAGTTATGAAGGCTGGCTTGCAAGTTGAGTCTGCAAGTTGAAAAGCTAGGAAAGCCAATGTTATAGTTCTACTCTGAAAGCCTATTTTTCCAGGCCTTCAACTGATTAGATGAGGCCCATTGACATCATGGAGGGCAATCTGCTTTACTCTATTGATTTAAATGTTATTCCCATTCAAAAATACCCTCAGAGAAACACTCAGAATAATATTTGACCAAATATCTGGAAAACCCATGACTCAGTCAAGTTGAGAATTGGAATTAACCACGACACCTGAGATGCTGGTTCATGTGATGTGCAGGGCAGGCTCCAGCATCGTCAGCCTGCCCTCAAGTCTACACCTGATCCACTCTTGGCTCCTATTGACAATCAGTGTATAGAAGATTTAGATGTTTCCTTACTTTGTTCTTTTTCAGCCTGATGTCAGATCAAACCACATTTATTCTACAGACCCAGTTATAACCTAAAAGTATAGAGACACAGATATGACATGATTTGTTTCATTTCTTTATAAATCTCTCTTTTCCTGTTCCTCTTCATCACTTATTTTAGCCAATGCTAAGGCAAATGCTGTAAATACCTAATAAACTTTCATTATACATTATCAATAAACATATAATATATGAAAGCAATAACTGATAATTCTTTTTTTTAACATCTTCATTGGAGTACAATTGCTTTACAATGTTGTGTTAGTTTCTGCTGTATAATAAAGTGAATCAGTAAGGCTTCCCTGGTGGCGCAGTGGTTGAGAATCTGCCTGCCAATGCAGGGGACGCGGGTTTGTGCCCCGGTCCAGGAAGATCTCACATGCCGCGGAGCGGCTGGGCCCATGAGCTGTGGCCACTGAGCCTGTGTGTCCGGAGCCTGTGCTCCGCAATGGGAGAGGCCACAACAGTGAGAGGCCCGTGTACCACAATAAAAAATAAATAAATAAATAAAATAAAATAAATAAAGTGAATCAGTTATATGTATAGATATATCCCCATATCCCCTCCCTCTTGCGTCTCCCTCCCACCCTCCCTATCCCACCCCTCTAGGTGGTCACAAAGCACCCAGTTGATCTCCCTGTGCTATGCTGCTGCCTCCCACTAATTATCTATTTTACATTTAGTAGTGTATATATATCCATGCCACTCTCTCACTTTGTCCCAGCTCACCCTTCCCCTTCCCTGTGTCCTCAGGTCCATTCTCTATGTCTGCACCTTTATTCCTGTCCTGCTGCTAGGTTCTTCAGGTCCCTTTTTTTTAAAAAAAAATAATTATCATATATATATGTCAGCATACGGTATTTGTTTTTCTCTTTCTGACTTACTTCACTCTGTATGACAGACTCTAGGTCCATCCACCTCACTGCAAATAACTCAATTTTGTTTCTTTTTATGGCTGAGTAATATTCCATTGTATATATGTGTCACATCTTCTTTATCCATTCATCTGTCCATGGACAGTTAGGTTGCTTCCATGTCCTGGTTATTGTAAATAGAGCTGCAATGAACATTGTGGTACATGACTTTTTGAATTATGGTTTTCTCAGGGTATATGCCCAGTAGTGGGATTGCTGGGTCATATGGTAGTTCTATTTGTAGTTTTTTAAGGAACCTCCATACTGTTGTCCATAGTGGCTGTATCAATTTACATTCCCACCAACAGAGCAAGAGGGTTCCCTTTCCTCCACACCCTCTCCAGCATTTATTGTTTGTAGATTTTTTGATGATGGCCATTCTGACTGATGTGAGGTGATGCCTTGTAGTTTTGATTTGCATTTCTCTAATGGTTAGTGATGTTGAGCATCCTTTCATGTGTTTGTTTGAAATCTGTATATCTTCTTTGGTGAAATGTCTATGTAGGTCTTTGGCCCATTTTTGGATTGGGTTGTTTGTTTTTTTGATATAGAGCTGCATGAGCTTCTTATATATTTTGCAGATTAATCCTTTGTCAGTTGCTTCGTTTACAAATATTTTGTCCCATTCTGAGGTTTGTCTTTTCGTCTTGTTTATGGTTTCATTTGCTGTGCAAAACTTTTAAGTTTCATTAGGTCCCATTTGTTTATTTTTGCTTTTATTTCCATTTCTCTAGGAGGTGGGTCAAAAAGGATCTTGCTGTGATTTGTGTCAAAGAGTGTTCTGACTATGTTTTCCTTTAAGAGTTTTATAGTTTCTGGCCTTACATTTAGGTTTTTAATACATTTTGAGTTTATTTTTCTGTATGGTGTTAGGGAGTGTTCTAATTTCATTCTTTTACAGGTACCTGTCCAGTTATCCCAGCATCACTTATTGAAGCGGCTATCTTTTCTCCATTGTATATTCTTGCCTCGTTTATCAAAGATAAGGTGACCATATGCGCGTGGGTTTATCTCTGGGCTTTCTATCCTGATCCATTGATCTATATTTATGTTTTTGTGCCAGTGCCATACTTTCTTGATTACTGTAGCATTGTAGTGTAGTCTGAAGTCTGGGAGTCTGATTCCTCCAGCTCCATTTTTCTTTCTCAAGATTGCTTTGGCTATTCGGGGTCTTTTGTGTTTCCATACAAATTGTGAAATGTTTTGTTCTAGTTCTGTGAAAAATGCCAGTGGTACTTTGATAGGGATTGCATTGAATCTGTAGATTGCTTTGGGTAGTATAATCATTTTCACAGGGTTGATTCTTCCAATCCAAGAGCATGGTATATCTCTCCATCTGTGTGTATCATTTTTAATTTCTTTCATCAGTGTCTTATAGTTTTCTGCATACAGGTCTTTTGTCTCCTTAGGTAGCTTTAATCCTAGGTATTTTATTCTTTTTGTTGCAATGGTAAATTGGAGTGTTTCCTTAATTTCTCTTTCAGATTTTTCATCATTAGTGTATAAGAATGCAAGAGATTTCTGTGCATTAATTTTGTATCCTGCTACTTTACCAAATTCATTGATTATCTCTAGTAGTTTTCTGGTAGCATCTTTAGGATTTTCTATGTATAGTATCATGTCATCTGCAAGCAGTGACAGCTTTATTTCCTCTTTTCTGATTTGGATTCCTTTTATTTCTTTTTCTTCTCTGATTGCTGTGGCTAAAACTTCCAAAACAATGTTGAATAATAGTGGTGAGAGTGGACAACCTTGTCTTGTTCCTGATCTTAGAGGAAATGGTTTCAGTTTTTCACCATTGAGAACAATGTTGGCTGTGGGTTTCTCATATATGGCCTTAATTATGTTGAGGTAAGTTCCCTCTATGCCTACTTTCTGCAGGATTTTTATCATAAATGGGTATTGAATGCTTTTTCTGCATTTATTGAGATGATCATATGGTTTTTCTCCTTCAATTTATAAATATGGTTTATCACATTGATTGATTTTCATATAGTGAAGAATCCTTGCATTCCTGAGATAAACCCCACATGATCAAGGTTAATGATCCTTTTAATGTGCTGTTGGATTCTGTTTGTTAGTATTTTGTTGAGCATTTTTGCATCTATGTTCATCAGTGATATTGGCCTGTAGTTTTCTTTATTTGTGACATCTTTGCCTTCTTTTGGTATCAGGGTGATGGTGGCCTCATAGAATGAGTTTGGGTGTCCCTTTCTTTTTCTTTTCTTCTTCTGGGACCCCTACAATTCGAATATTGGTGCTTTTAATGTGTCCCAGAGGTCTTTGAGACTGTCCTCAATTATTTTCATTCTTTTTTCTTTATTCTGCTCTGTGGTAGTTATTTCCACTATTTTATCCCCCAGGTCACTTATCCTTTCTTCTGCCTTGGTTATTCTGCTACTGATTCCTTCTAGAGAATTTTTAATTTCATTTATTGTGTTGTTCACCATTGTTTGTTTGCTCTTTAGTTCTTCTATATCCTTGTTAAACGTTTCTTGTATTTTCTCCATTCTATTTCCAAGATTTTGGATCATCTTTACTACCATTACTCTGAATTATTTTTAGGGTAGACTGTCTGTTTTCTCTTCATTTGTTTGGTCTGGTGGATTTTTACTTTGCTCCTTCGTCTGCTGTGTGTTTCTCTGTCTTCTCATTTTGCCTAACTGTGTTTTGGGTCTCCTTTTCGCAGGCTGCAGGTTCATAGTTCCCGTTGTCTTTGGTGTCTGCCCCCAGTGGGTAAGGTTGGTTCAGTGGGTTGTGTATGTTCCCTGGTTGAGGGGACTGGTGACTGTGTTCTGGTGGGTGAGGCTGGATCTTGTCTTTCTGGTGGGTAAGACTGCATCTGGTAGTGTGTTTTTCAGTGTCTGTGAACTTATTATGATTTTAGGCAGCCTCTCTGCTAATGGGTGGGGTTGGGGTCTTGTCTTGCTAGTTGTTTGGCATGGGGTGTCCAGCACCAGAGCTTGCTGGTCATTGGGTGGAGCTGGGTCTTAGTGTTGAGATGGAGATATCTGGGAGACCTGTCGCCAATTGATATTACATGGGGCCAGGAGGTCTCTGGTGGACCAGTGTCCTGAACTCGGCTCTCCCACCTAAGAGGCTCAGGCCTGACATCCGGCTGGAGCACCAAGACCCTGTCAGCCACACGGCTCAGAAGAAAAGGGAGGAAAAAAAGAAAGAAAAATAAATAAAATAAAGTTATTAAAATTTTAAAAATTATTGAAAAAAAAATTTTAAGTGATTTGAAAAAGAGAGCAAACAAACCAATAAATCTATCAATGATAAGAAGCATAAAATCTATACTAAGATAAACATAAAAATCAGAAATTAGTCAGTTGCAGACAGCAAACTCCTTTGCCATCTTGAAGGTCCTCCAATAATTGGTATTTCTTGATGTAACTTCTCAATCAAAAGACAAGGTCAACCAATATTTGAAAAGAGAGTGAAGGAAATTCAATGGAGAAAAGGTAGTTTTTTCAGCAAATGGTTCTGCAACAATTGTGCAAAAAAAAATAAAAAAAGAACCTAGACACTGATTTACCCCCTCACAAAAATTAACTCAAAATGGATCATAGAGCTGAAAGAAGATGCAAAACAATAAAACTTCTAGAAGAAAACATAGGAGAAAATTTATGTCATCTTGAATTTGGCAATAAGTTTATTGATATAACACCAACAATGTGATCCATGTTAAAAAAAAAGTGATAAATTAGGCAGTATTAAAATGAAAGACATTTGCTCTGCAAAGACATTGTTAAGAGAATAGAAAGACAAGTCACACACTGGCAGAAAATATTTACAAAACTTGTATCTAATAAGGGGCTTGTATCCAAAAAACGAAGAATCCTCAAACACCTCATAATACAAAATACAAAGACTCCTCAGTCTCAACAATAAGAAAAAAAACAGCCCATTTCAAAAGAAAGATCTGAACAGACACCTCATGAAAGAAGATACACAGATAGAAAATAAGGATAAGAAAATTTGCTCATCACCAACAATCCTTAAAGAGTTGCAAATTAAAACAATTTTGAGATACCACCAAATAGCAATTAAAATGACAGAAATCACAACAACAACAACAAAAAATGACAGAAGTCCAAAAATCTGGCAATACCAAATGCTGGTTTGGAGGCACAGCAACAAGAATTCTATTCATTGCTGGTGGCAGTGAAAATGACAGTCACTTTGGAAGATGGTTTGTCTGTTTCTTACAAAGCTAATCATAGTCTTATCAGATGATCCAACAGTCATACTTTTAGATATTTACTCCACTGATTTGAAAATTTATGTCTGCACAAAAACCTGCACATGATTGTTTACAGCAGCTTTACTCATAATCAACAAAACTGGAAGTAACCAGGATGTTCTTCAATACATAAATGGTAAACTAATTACGTATCTCCATACAAGGAAATTTTACTCAGCTGTAAAGCTAAATGCAGTCTCAAGTCATGAAAACACATGGAGGAATCTTAAATTCATATGATAAACAAAAGAATCCAGCCTGAAAGAGGTAATATCATATTATTTCAATTCAATTGCATTACAGAGAAAGAAAAACTACCATAATAGTTAAAAGATCAGCAGTTGCCATGAGTTTGGAGAACGAGTGAAGCATGGCAAGGGTGAACCCCATGGGACATTTTAGACCAGTGAAACTATTCTGTATGACCATGTAATTGTGGATACATGATGCATTTGTCAAAACCCACTGATGTTTATAGCACTAAGTGTGACCTCCATGCATCTAATTTTAAAAAATTGTTCAGGAATTTGGCAGATACCAGGATAGAAAACAAAATGGGAAAGAAAAGAATCTAACTCTACAAATGTATAAAACGACTTCACTGAGGGGGCGGGGGGATAAAGATGCTGACCTCAGTAACTTTGCAAATGTGTGGACTCAGTGAGACTGAAGGCAAATGGAACTGCAGGTAAGCACTGTACTCTAGCTGATGAGTGGTTTCCCACAGGGGTCCCGGTTAACACTTCTGATACTGCTGTATATGTTTACTAAAAGTGAACAACTGAATACGAATGGTGATGGTGGAAGCCAGGTTGCTCTCCATAAGATTTAAAGTTTACAAATAAGCTAGGAGAGGTTGTAACGATCCATGTGGTAAAAGACTAGAGTCAAAGACATAAGTATGAAGTCATATCTAGCTTAATATATATAGATACACATGGCTACATATATAAATATTTATAAATATGTGTGCATAATCCATTAGTATACATACATATATTTCCTTCCTCTGTTACCTCAGTGGACCTAGAAGCAAGAACACACAGTGGCAGTGAGCACACCCAGTACCCAATCTTGGTTTCTAATACGATTTTTCCAATAAAAGGAACCAGCAATACTTGGAGAAATGACTGGTTCTAGGACTGAGGCAGGAAACACATGAGTGGAGTAAAGTAAGGAGAGTACAAAATGAAATCGGTGATGGGAGTAGGTCAAAGGAGTACAGAAGCCAACCTACAGAGCTCCCAGTCACCAAAGCTGGAACAATTTGCACAAAAAATAAGTTAACGTACTACTGGATTATAAAAGCATAAAATAAATGTCTATGAGTCTATTTTGATGTAAACATATGATTGAACAGATAAAGGAGGTAGAAGAAATATACCTCCCATGCAGAAGAACACCAAATAATTTATGTAGATGTTCTGCTCCTGAAGAGTGGAACATAACCTCCCACTCCTGGGGTGTGGGCCACACATCATGACTTCCCCCCAAAGAGGAAAATAAAAGAATAACTATGCAGGGGACGAACCTGACCAACACGACCTCAGCCAGGCTTTCAAGGTCAACATAACAGTGATTAGTCGTATTGACAGTGTGTGCCTGAGATAGGAGGTCGTAAAAATGGCATTTTACCCCTGTGACCTCCCTCCCCACAATCCATAACCTTGGGCTGAATCATGAGAAAAACTAACAGACAAACCCCGTTTAAGGGGCATTCTACAAAATATCTGACCAGTACTCCTCAAAATTCTTAGGGTCATCTAAACAAGGAAAGTCTGAGAAACCGTCATAGCCCAGAGGAGCCTAAGTAGACATGATGACGTGACGTCCTGGATGGGATTCTGGGAAAGAAAAAGAACACTAGATGAAAACTGAGAAAATCTAAATAAGAGATGGTCTTTAGATAACAATAATATATAAGTATTGATTCATTAATTGTAATAAATGCACCAACTAATGTAAGACATTTTTAATAGAGGAGACTGGGATATCTGGGAACTCTTTTTTTTTTTTTTTTTTTTTTTTGCGGTACGCGGGCCTCTCACTGCTGTGGCCTCTCCCGTTGCGGAGCACAGGCTCCGGACGCGCAGGCTCAGTGGCCATGGCTCACGGGCCCAGCCGCCCCGCGGCATGTGGGATCTTCCCGGACCGGGGCACGAACCCGTGTCCCCTGCATCAGCAGGCGGACTCTCGACCACTGCACCGCCAGGGAAGCCCATATCTGGGAACTCTTGTACTATCCTCACAGTTTTTCTGCAAATCTAAAACTCTTCTCAAAACAAAGTTATTTCAAAAAAGAATGTATTCTAGTTACATGTTATCTTTAAATTTTATTCCAAGCACTCCATTGTAGTAATAAAGACTACTGATCCAAAATTCTAATATTTTGAAATATTATTTATTTTAAGGAGTCAATCACACTGACTGATGAACTCATCTTCTCCCAATTTCTTTTAGGAGATCATTAAAAAAATAATTGCAAATGAAAATCTGAACATGCCATTTATCTCAGAGATTACCTTGCATCCTATAAACGGAAGAGGCTGTTTCAGACCAGCCAGGTACAAAAACGAATTTTTTTAAATGGTTCTCACTATTTATTTCCTATGCTCCAATGCTTTTTACTAGTATGTTTCACAAATTGAAATGCCAAAATAACCTAAAATAGAATAAACTAAAGTATCAGAAGCCTGAGTAATTTACTAAAGCCTTTGAATTTACTAAATTAATCTTGTTGCTGTCAGATAAGACCACATCTAAAATAGGCAACTAGACAGTGGCCTATCTTACCCTTGATTAACCTCTAGTGAAGACACTCTGAGCCTCTTCCACACATTTAATAATCCCTTGGTCAAGGTCCTTTTTAAAGTCTGAATTCAATCCTTATGCTGCTGCTTAATTTCATTTCTTCCTATTATTTTTTCAAATAAAGATAGAAAACTGTTACTGGCCATTTCCTGTGTAGCAACCATGCATGAAGATTATCATTAAATAACCATTCTTTTAGGATTAAATGAGTATAGTCCCTTTAATCTTTCCAATTCAAAGCCAATCCTTTTGTCTTCTAGTGGGTGGTTATTATCTGAACACTTTTCTAATTTGCTATAGTCTTGTCTTTAATCCAGCACCAAAGAATTAAACTTGACATTCAAGACAATGTATTTGAAAACCCCTGTGTGATCTTGAAGAAAAATAGTCTACGAAAAGAAGGCCACCTAATTTTATCATTGAGAATGAATTTTACTGAAGACATTTCCAATTAGAATTTTAACCTTCCTTTGGTGCACTTAGATACAAAAGAGAACGTAAAATCTGATAGAATATAACTTTTCAAAGAACATCTCCTCCATGTACTATGAACATCTCCACGTGACTATGGCTATTTACTGGGACACTAGTGCGATGGCTTTCTTGGCAAGTTTATTTCAATATAAAGTACTCATGGAAAGAAATGCTTGGTATTCTGCCATCCCTGGCAGCTCTCCTTTCAGGCAGCAAGGTTCCTTGATCTGTGAAAAGGCTTTACTGTCGCTCACAGTATCTGCAATTTCTGAAACAAAATTTACTGCTTTTGTCAAATGGGCCTAAAGAGACACATCACCCTGTCCTCCGGGCTCTGCAGGGATCCTCCCCATAGGAAAGCTTGGTCATTTGGGCCTCTGTGAATATGGTTAACTCATTGCTTTCATAAATGCAGTGAGTTACTTATGTGGTCGCAAAGGAAAATCTATGTAAAGCATTTAGCACAGGCCTGACATCTACTAAGGACTGCGAAGAAAATCTAGTGCCTTTTAAAAAAGGAATTTGCAAATTACAAATTTGAGGCCTTTGTAACCATGAGAGAAAGAGGTTTTTTTGAAAAAAAAATCCCCATTTTGAAATGAGGATTTTTTTTTTCTGATAGTTACTCTGCTTATTTTTTAAAAATTTTTATTGGAGTGTAGTTGATTTACAATGTGTTTCAAGTATCCAGCATACTAATTCTGTTACACATATACATATATTCATTCTTTTTCGGATTCTTTTCCCATATAGGTTATTGCATAATACTGAGTTCCCTGTGCTGTACAGTAGGTCCTGTTGCTTATCTCTGCTTATTATTTGGAATTTATTTCTAGTGCCTGTGGGCCTCCCGTCCTCAGAGGTTCACCAGAAGTGAAGCTAACACGCCCAGCGTCGGCTCTCCATGGCGCCACACACTCACTGCACCACTTTGCAAAACCACATTTTAATCCGGTGGTTAAGGCTCTGAGTCCTCTGACCTTTGCCGATCCCCTCCCCTGCCTGCCTCCCACAAGGCCTCAGCCCCAGACATGCATCCCTGGGAGCCCGTTTGCAAAGGTCCCCCCTTCCCCCTCCCTCACAAGCCCTGGAACAGAACCTCTGCTTCTCCCTCCCACGGAACCTCAGCACTTCACCCTTCAAACTTATTTCCCCACCTGGTCCACCATATACGGAGATACTGACGCACCACCAAAGCCAGAGCACCAGGGCTGGGGGCGTGTGTGTGTGTGTGTGTGTGTGTCTGTGTCTGTGTGTGTGTGTGTGTGTGTCTGTGTCTGTCTGTGTCTGTGTGTGTGTGTGTGACTCTCTGTGTGTGTGTCTGTGTGACTCTGTGTGTGTGTGTGTCTGTGTCTGTGTCTCTGTGTGTGTGTGACTGTGTGTGTGTGTCTGTGTCTGTGTGTCTGTGTGTGTGTGACTCTGTGTGTGTGTGACTCTGTGTGTGACTCTGTGTGTGTGTGTGTGTGTGTGTGTGTGTGACTGCAAACAACACAGAAACAAGCACCAGACACACGGATGGGACACAACAGTTCCCGGGAAGGTCCCTGACCAAACACCAGCTTGAGGATGTTTACCTGCCTCCTCCAGGGCTCGGTTAAAGTGCCCTGAAGACATGACCTGCATCATTTAAGTACTCTGTGGATCCTCCCATAATATGACGACATTTCACATCTCCGAGGATGATAATTATGATTCTGCAGTTTCCTGGACCGCCGTCAGGGAGAAGACATCTGATAGTGCTGAGGACTTGAGAAAAGCAGTTCCCTAGTTATTGGTGTTTACCTGTAAACAAGGTGAATGCGAGGTAATGCTTTCAGATCTACAAAATCCTTCTGGCTAACTTATCCAGGTAACGGTGATAAACTTGACGTTTGTAGCTTGAGACATCTTGACAACTGAACTTTTCTTCGTAAGGACTCCCTGTGAATTTCCTCTTTAGGAATGTTCCTTTTCAAGAACGGTTTTGTTTTTCTGTCTTCAATCTAATCTCCTCCAACTTCTTCTGCACGCGTGGACATGCTCAAACTGGGATGCACAGCCCACACCTGTGGCTGAGTAACAAGTCTGCCCTGATAATACTTTTTAAAACCATATTCGGACTTTTAGAAAGATATATTCAGAGTGCATCTTTGGATTTTCAGTATATTTCAATCTTCCTGATGGAAAGGATGTATCACAAGATATGACTCATTTACAAGATTCTCAATAAGGCAGCCCATGGAGGGAGTTATAAAAAAAAAAAAAAAAAGAATGAAACAGCTGCAGCACCAGGATCTCTGTTTCAGGGTTGGATTGTAGCTTTCATCTCACACCTCGAGAAGCCTGATCAGTGGAAAGGGACCCGGGTGTGACAGCTTGGTCACATGCCTGCTCTCGGGAGCTGTGTTTGGGATAAGGCTGTGCTTGTCAGGAATCCCGCTTTAGAAATGCAGGTAACTTCTGCTCAGAAAACCAAAACGGTACACAGGCCCCCGATCAGACGTACGTCTCTTTACAAAGAGATTTTGCATTTTTTTAAAAGGTGCTAAGAGGGCATCTAAACTACCTGTGTCTTCTGCTTCCCGGGTGCCTGTAACAGAGGGTCATCTGACTCAGGAAACATTTCCGTTTTATAAATAGAAAGGGCTTTACAAATAGATTTTGCCTAAAGAAAAATATGAATGAGATAAATAACCCAAATTTTGGTGAAGTGTCAGCCTAAATACGTTCATTGCTGTCAGTCTGAGTCAGCCAAACAGTATTCTCCAGTTCAGAACAGCTTGAGGCTGTTGCTAAATTCGGTTTATGAAGGATGTCTTCACACTCAGGGACCGTATTTCCAAGTAAGAAGCAGGATGAATTTCCCCTCCTGTGTATGAAAGAAGGACTGAAAATTACCTGGAGGAAAGCTTTCCTGTTTGTGTTTTGTTTTCGTTACAATCACCACCTCTTCCCTCCCTGACCACCATTGCCACCAGAAATCACTACTCTGCTGCATAGGTCGAAGTTACAGGGGTGGCATCGCCTGGAGCCCAACTGCCTGGACGGGAATCCTGGCTCTCCCGGGTGACTCTGTGACAGTTAGCAAATCGCTTAACTTCTCCATACCTCAGTTATCACCATCTATAAAATGGAGATAATAACAATGACCTCAGGGCTTTCATAAGGGTCAAAAGAAATAGTGTAAAGTTCTCAGGCGAACGCTTTGCATAGAGATCAATAAAGATGAGCTGTCGTTAACAGAAGTGCCCAAAGCATGTTCTCTGAGCCTCTTTTATAGAACATACCATTCACATGCTGGATTTCAGGTCTTACCCACTCAAAACATTGTGAGGGTCTGTATTGAGAGCATCTTTAAATCCATCCAGCCTTGTTCCTAAAAACCACGCTCTGTGAAAAAAACCAATGACCCTCTTTTGTTCCCTGCAGTGAAAATTCTTCATAGTGAATGTTTAGCAAATCTCTGAAAACATTTGTTTAATGAGGACAATATTCTTCCAACCTAATTATTGATCACCTATCCTTCTACGTCGAAATTTACCAGTATTTGATTTTTAAATTATTGGATTTTATAGGCCAACATGAAACACTGCTTTATAATTATGAAAATTGGAAATGTCGATCTTGCTCTGTCCAGAATGAGGGGAAGGTAGAGAGAGTTGCCCGGGGGTGACATTCCTTACATCCCGGCAGCAGCCAGCGCTGGAAAGTGGCCACGTTTTCTGCAGGTGGGTCTGCTGAGCGATGCTTGGGCGGGACAGTCAGTCCCAACGCGAAGGCAGAGCATCAACCACGGCAAATATTTAGCGAATACCTACAGTTCTCTGCAGAACCTGCTACGGGTCTATGAAATGCATGGTTTATAATAAATACATTAACCCTTATACCTAAAATAACAGTTTAATAATAATCTTCTTTGTTTTACTGTTTGGGAAAATAGTCGTTTCTTGATCAGTATATTCAACATATACGTCTTTTAACGGTCACCAACACAGTCCATTTTCTTGCTCACGTGAACCAATTAAGGCAGCGACGGGATGGATGCCTGAACACACGTGTTCCCTGATGAGAAGGGGAGGTTTTGGACCAGGAAAGATTCCTGCCATCGCGCTCTGTGGATCTTTTCCCAGAAGGCATCAAAACTGTGTGAGAGAAATCCCACACAACTCAGGAAATAGAACACTCTTTACTCGTGCTATAAATAATTTTATCTTTGGGGGATAGGATTTTGTTTTTAATTTAGAGTGAATTGAGGAGCATAACACACACTAGCCTGCCCTGGAAGGAATAAGATTTGGTGATAATTGTCAATTAGATTAGATTTTTTAAATTATCATCTTAGTTTACACTATAGTTATACGAGTAATTGTGACAATTCCCACCAATTTATTCTAACATTTCAGTTAGGCCTTTAGACCACTACATATTACTTTTAACTTGGTTTACAATTCATATGATAAAGGGAAAACATGGCAGGTTTTTGTTTCTTTTGGTTTTGTTCATTCTTTTTCTCAGAATTCTCCCACATCTGTTTTAAAGCTGATAAACAATACTTTCTTCCTAGGAACTTGGCACTTGGTACATAAAGCAACCAAAGTACTATTGTTTATGCCTGAAGATAAAACAGGAAAATACACACAACATACAGACACACAGACACATACACACGTACAGAGTCACTGATCAAGAGCTCAGTGTTGACCAGGCCCTAAGCCAGAAGGTGAGTTGCTACAGTTTTCCAAAATTAAACCAGGCCAGGGTTGACCCCGACCCAGCCAACAGCTGTCATCAGAGGTTTCGAAGAGGCTCTCCTTGATACATTCCAAATTGTTCTCTAGCCCCAGCAAAGGCGCAGTGAAAGATCTATGGAGTTTAAAAGACATTTTCCTGATGATTTAACATTTGCAAGTTTGGAGCATTCATTACTTTGGCCTTTAAAACCCCCTACAATCACCCAACTCAGCGTGGTGCTGTTCCAGGTGTCCAAACTGCCCAAACAAATCATCCAAACCTTGGTGGTTTAAAACAATGATCATCATTTACCATCTCAGTTTCTGGAGGTCAGACATCCAGAGTGGCTTGGCTGGCCCATCCTCTTTCCGGCACCTTCCTGGTGATGCAGTCAGGTGGTTGTTCAGGCTAGGATATTCCCAGGATTCTCCTCATCTATCTGGTGCCAGGGCTGGGAAGACCCAAACAGCTGGCTTCCTCGGCGTCCCCTCCTGTTCCTCTGTGTCGCTCCATGGGATCTCTCTCCAGCATGGCATGTTCAAAGAAGCAGGACTTCTTAGGTGTTGGCTCAGGGCTTCCAAAGTTTGTCTTTCCACGAGTGCAGGAGCTCATAGGTCACCCAGCATCTCTTCTCCGGTGTTCTAATTGTTAAAAGCAATCCCTTAATCCCGTAATAGCAGGTAGAGATGTTTCTTCCTTTAAAAAATTTAAGTTTCCTAAAAAATTTAATTTTGAAACACGTGTGTCAAACCAAAGACTGAGAGTTCTCCATAGGATGTAATAGTCACTCAATAGTGCTGTTTTCCTGATAGACATAGAAGATTTAGCCACTCATATCCATGACTGGTGATGTGAGAAAGTAAAAATAAACGTAAGTATCTTCCAAGTTAAAAAAAAAAAAAACATATGTCGTGTTTATTTATTTTTATTTTCTTAAAGTATTTTTTCACACCCTCATATCTTTTTTTTTTTTTTTTTTTAATTTTCGGCTGTGCCATGCGGCATGCTGGATCTTAGTTCCCGTACCAGGGATGGAACCTGCACCCACTGCGGTGGAAACGTGGAACCTTAGCCACTGGACCACCCGGGAAGTCCCTCTTTAATTTTTATTGTATGCTGAAATAATTCTTGAGCAAATCCTTTGTGAAATAAGGAGAGTTATAAATAAGTAGAATAGATGCAATAAACACATAAATATGTGGATGTAGTGTTCACAAAGACCTCAGAGGGATGGCTTAGAAAATGTTCTAAGTCCCATGTGCCACTCTTTTACTATTCTCCTGACTGTTATCCCTCAGAGAAGATAAAGGTTGGTGCCTTAAGCAGTAATATTCACAATTTTAAGCACAGGTAGAATGATAGATGTTGAAAATAAGCACCGTTCTACATTCTCTTACAAAGTCACTGCCCCCAAACTACTGAGACTCTTTTCTGGACAGTTTGACTTTGAAAACCATTCTCATTTGAAGCTCACGGAAGCTAGAGTAATTATTCATTCAAACCCAGTAAGCAATAATTAATTTTTGCCTTCTTGTTCATGCCTCATGAAATATTTCTGCAATCAACCGATATGCCCACCACCTGGGTTAATGCTAAGTTGTGGGGTTGGATTCGACAGGTGCTATAACGCTGACTAAGAATCGGAGCCTTTCAATTAGCAAAACCCATCCATGTTGCTGCAAATGGCATTATTTTGTTCAAAATTTTATTTTCAAGGTGACGTTTGTCACATGTTATGGGATCAATGTATTGATCTATTATTTCCGTTCATTTCCACACCTTTGATAATAAAACCTGATCAAGAAATTAAAGAGGGAGAAGTTCTCAGTTTTAAATGTGCTCTACATTTGCCAATATTAGTAGCCACACTAAAATTATCAAAATAATTTAAGAAACAAAGAGAGATTCATGTGAGGGGGACAGGCATCCTTGTCTGCCAACTCCCACTGAGAAACTAGTGCCCTTTCTTATGGAGAATGTCAAGGCTGTGGTCAGAAGCCCCAGGTAAGAACTGTTTAGTAAGGCGTTTGGGTTTAGAAATAAAGAGAGAGAAATTACAGAGTTAAATTGCCAAATATACTAAATATGTATCTTCCTGTTATGGATAATAAAATTAATTAATTTCTAAAGCTGAGGCATTCCGTTCAGAGGTATCCTTTCTATTCTCCACAGGTAGGCGGCAGGATGGACCCAGGGACTCTTTCACATGGAGGCTTCGAACGAACCGGACCCTCATCTCTGAATTCGCACAGTGATATAAAGGTCTCTACCGCCCAGAGACTTTGTCATATGTCCTGGGTTTTAATTAGTATCCTTTTAAAATACAATCAAAGCTGAAATTTTATTGTTAGCTCTCTCCAGTAAAAAGCCACCATGGAGCCAGGGCTAAAACTAGAGGAGAGAGACTCGGCTGTGTTAATGTTCATTTCCCACATAAGGCAAAAGTCCCAGAAAGGAAGTGATGCATCCAGGTTCTTAATCTTCTGGACACCGGCAAGCTCTGAGCCTTGGGACCAGACTCACCCTCCCTGGTCCTCCCGCTCTGAATCTGTACACTTGATGAATCATCGAAGCTCTCAACTGTCAGGATAATTTGAAACTAGTCCTCAGGATTTCTGTAATAAGGCCTTACAAACTAAACTTAAACACCAGAAACAAGATCTTCGAGAAACAAACTTTATTTAAATTCCCCTTTTGAGACTCTCTTTGACTCTGACACCCCGGGACCCACCACGTGGAGACAAGCCAGTTTCTATGCTGAGCAGACATTTTTACAAAGTAACCGTTAATTCAGCCATAAAATACTTATTGCAGTTCAGCTAGATATAAAACATGGTAGCAGAAGCTCAGAAAGAGGCAGGGGTGAGCCGCAGTTCCTCCCAGGAGTTGCCGATAGCACACACAGCCACCTGAGATAAGCAGACCTCAAAAGATAAAACAATTAGGAGGTAAAACAAGTGGTTGTGATATTGGGGCAGTGTTGGCCAGGAGGGGAAATGTCTAACCTATTTTGCTAAATGTAGAAACGGCTGGGGCTGGGACCGGGGCTCGAGTCTCCCTGAAATCTCCTGCTCCCCGTAAAGTCACTGCAGACAAACATCAAATCTCCACAGACACAGGGCGCTTGCCATGCAAATGCATTTTCTTTTTTTTTTTTTTTTTTTTTTTTTTTTTGCGGTACGCGGGCCTCTCACTGCTGTGGCCTCTCCCGCTGCGGAGCACAGGCTCCGGACGCGCAGGCGCAGCGGCCACGGCTCACGGGCCCAGCCGCTCCGCGGCACGTGGGATCCTCCCGGACCGGGGCTCGAACCCGTGTCCCCTGCATCGGCAGGCGGACTCTCAACCACTGCGCCGCCAGGGAAGCCCGCAAATGCATTTTCAAGGCAAGTCCCAGGGTTCCTGCTTCCAACCACTGAGTCACCCCAAAGGCACAATCCACAAATGAAAACGCTGGACGTGCCCTTGACCGTGGTCCCTTTGTCAAGAGACCAGTTTTAATTGGTCAGCGACTCATCAAGTCACAATTCCGGGCTTGCATCGACTAGCCTGACCTAGCATGCATTAAAAACAGTGAGCAGGATATGGAGGGCTCCACCTAGAATGAAACGTGGACAGTTGTGCCTATAAAGAGGAAGATTTATGAAACGAGGTCAGGAATGTAGAGCAACACGTTGGCACACAGGAACCCAGTCAAAAGTCTTCCTTTCAGTCACTAAGGTTTTCTTTTTTTTCCACAGAGCTGCCCTGCTTCCAAACAGAAACTTTCAAAATTATAAACACACCCTAAATAACGTATCCAGCACGCCCACATTAGATGAACAGGGACATTCCGTGGAAATCGAGGAAGAGTCTTTTGACCCACGTTCCAGTTTTTAATGGTGTGGGGCCCACTAGCTCATGGAGTCTTTATCCAAATAGTTCTTTCAGTTTTCACGTTCATCCTTCTCTTTCCTCTTCTTTACCCTGGACCACAGATCTCAAGGGCCCAGAGCGGAAGGGCCCGTTTTGGGGAGAGGAGACAGGAGATGCGGGAGTGGGGCAGGCAGAACAGCGCGGCCACAGGGACTGAGGACGTGAGACCGTGTCCCGCAGGCGACGGGAGCGCTTAGGTGTCCCCGGAGAGAAGCGGTGGGAGTCGAAGCAGCAGCATCTCTGGTGAGCATCTCTCCACAACCTCTCAGACCTCAGGATGGAGGCCGCCGGGTTCCGGTGCACGGAGCTGCCTTCCTCGTGGGCGGGCAGCTTGAACAGCACAGCGGCGAGCTTGCACTTGGCGAACGACCCTGAGCGGGGAGGACACAGCCACCCAAGAGCGGCTTTGGAGGCGGAATCAACAGATTTGTAGACAGACTGCATTGCGGGCGTTGGGGTTTGGGGGCTTTACACGTAACTCACAGGCTTTCGACAGGCCTCCGGGCCCCTTGCTCTGCTTGCGGGGTCCCCACCGCGGAAAGAGGAGCAGCCTCAGGTCGGAGGTGGAGAAACGGGCACCACCTTTCCACGACCTAAAGCTTTGCAATGACTATTGGCCCTTGAGGACCCAAATTCAGATCGAACGCAAGATGGAATCGTTCTTACAGTTAAAAGAAAACTCTTTTTAAAAGATTCACAACAATAAGGCCCTTTGTTATCATCTGCTTCCACCCTTTCTGTTTCTCAGAAGCATCTGAAACTGAAATTTCAGAATATCCTGAGAAATAAGACCTCTCTTCTGTTTCTGACCACATGGAAGGAAAAATAATAAGAAGGCCGAGAATCATCGTGTTTACGGACCAATTCTTTAAAAAAGAAGATTAAGTATTTGATGTTCTGAATCCCTTTTCAAACGGATCCACATTACTTCCATTTTGGAAATCATAAACTTGGGAGGATTTCCTAGTTATTGCTGGCACTGTTCAAGTGTATGTTCTACACCAACTCTCTTTGAGGGCTTTACGCCTGTTTGCTTTTCACAGGGCCTAGCCACAATTCAGATAGGCTGGATTTTGACAAATACACACGTCTGGCATAAAAGTTTTAAGGGAGAGTGCATTGTCACCATTGCTCTACGGAGATTAATCTTCGCCCATGAAGTTTATACATCCAGAAAGTATTTACTTCCATCAAGAATGTAAACGGTACTAATAACTAAGTAATACGAGGATGAGGTTTTGGTGGAATAGTTCTAGAAGATGATCACATTCTCCAGGCATAAATCCCTTGAAACTAACAAAGCACAATGGATGTAAATTCTCAACGTGTCAAAGAATGGTCCTCAAATAGCATAATACTAGGAAGTAAAAAGAGCAAAATGGTGAACAAATCTAATTTTCCATGTGAAAATCTTAGGAGGACATTTCCCATGGGCACTTTTCATGAAAAAGATTTGAAGTGGTTTACAAACGCGCACAAGGACCAAAACTACATCAAAGCATTATTAAGAAGATAGCAAATATGTAACACGTGGAGCTCCCGGGAGGGTACCAGTGGCGCCCCAGCCCTCCTTCTCCCCTTTGGGGCCTGTGGAAGATGCTCTTCTCAGCCCTTTGTGGAGTGTAGGCCAAGGAGATAAGAGGGATGTGGCTGGAGCCCTTCCCAGTGGGGGTGAGGGCCATCCCACGTGGGATTCTCAGGGTTCTATCCTCTTGGCTGAGTCGTACGCCTAATATACATTTCAAATAATGGAGAAATTATTGTTGTTTATATCTGAAATTTAGATAGCATGGGTCAAGTACAGTTATCCTGAAGGACAAAGCCATGAAAATTATTTTGTTCTTGAATTGCTTTGCAGTGATTAGTGTTTGATTAAATTCAAGTGCCAAGCTAGAGACAAGTGGAAATTCAAGGCTTCACCGGGAAAAATGACAGCATTTTCCATGGAAGATCAAGAATTATGTAATATAATTAAAACATTTTATTATGAGGAAGGAACATCCTCTAAGAACTTGTCTCACATCACGATTATGACCGTAGGCTTCAGTCACACTACCATCTGACTGGCTCAGTAACTGTTTTTGCTGGGGGCACAATAAAAATCTTAATTTAATTTTTTTACTGTGTTCAGGGTCAGATATCCCCAGCAGGCACTAGAGCATTTGCCCACTGACCTGCACTTTTCGGAGCAATGTGAAGGAGCAGTGATAACTATATATCCATTGAGCTTTGATTCCGACCCTCCACACCCCCCCGGCAGTGCACTGAAGTCCCAGCCATAAAAAACTGAACCTCTACCAGTGGATTGACATCGTGAGAACTGTGCCAGCCTGAAGGAAAACTTAATCAATTCCGATGGAGTAAAAAACCATGGGTACGATGGTCAGGAGAGGAAGAATGTCTTGCCTCTATTTTTTTCCATCTTTGACTTATGTTTTACGGATAACATATATATTTTTATTTTTCTTTCTTTTTAAAAATGTTATCGCATCTTGCGTTTATGTACACTTTCGGTTTATGAAATATGTTTACATAGAGGAGCCTGTTTGCTACTCCCACCCACTCTGTGAGTTAAAGAGTCAAGGATTTTTAGCCTCTTTTTTTCTTTTTCCAAATTACATTTTTTGTCCTTAATGAGCAGAGAACGTCAGGGGTAGTGGTGTAATGCATCAGTCCTGTACAAAATGGGGCGAGCTCTGCAAACCATCGCTCTGGTACCATTTCCAACCACCACTGCCAACGAGAAGCAGAGAGGTGAGTGATGTTATCGAGAGGTCCTTTAGTTAACAGCCTGAGCATGAAATAATGGACGTTTCCCTTCCTGCTGTCTTGCCTCATGCCGCAGACAACATGCCATAGATCTGGTCCTCTGCTCTCCCTTACTCATCGCCTTCTTTCTAAAGCTTAACATCTCGGAGGGACCTGTTTTCAAGTGAGTACTAAGGACAGACTTCACCCCTGTTATTCCGGGCAACTCTGCAAAGAGCCAAAGGAAATAAAACAGGAGCAGTGACGGGGGAATTCATGTTTACCTCTCTGGCATTTGGTTCCCTTGTCCTTAAAGATTTTTTTTTTTTTGATGTGGACCATTTTCAAAGTCTTCATTGAATTTGTTCTATATTGCTTCTGTTTTATGTTTTGGTTTTTTGGCCCCGAGGTATGCGGGATCTTAGCTCCCTGACCAGGGATCGAACCTGCACCCCCTGCACTGGAAGGCGAGGTCTTAACCACTGAACCACCAGGGAAGGCCCCTCTTTGTTTTTAAAATGAGGGACTAGGACAAAAGAAATCTCCAAGATCTAGGCCAGTTCACACATGAAGGTTTTGCGGTTTGGTAAAAATATTGGTAAGTCAATCGTTCTTACAAAATTTAAGAATCTTTAGAGGTTCCATGAATTTGTACTTTCATGGCCAATGAACATCGCTCTCCAAACTCATATCTCAACAATCCCAGAGCTATTATCACAGATTCATAAAGGGTAACTGACGCACTAGGAGAGACACCCCCTACCTATAAAAGACTCAGAAATATCAACAGCGTGTGCAAACGCCCCTTCATCCCTTGTCTCCTCACCTTTGGAACCCCTGGTGCTACTGCCAAAAAAGCCATTCCAGGCAGGCAGAAAGCTTTAGAGAAATTGGAGGTAAAGAAGTAAAGAAAGGAATGAGACTGAAAAAGGAAATGCAGCATGGAGCTGACCAGGGACAGGCGCACAGAACGAGCTGACCTTCGCCAGCCCAAAAATATCTTTCCCCCACTGTGCCTGGCTGGCTGAAATTGCCTCACTGAGACATGCTTTGGGGATAATAAGCAGGTTTTTTTTTTTTTTTTTTTTTAAATGTCACTAACTCTAGGAGAGTTCAGAGACTGTCAAGCCCTTCCTGCATTTGTGTGAGTTGGTTCAGATTGTTTTCCTCCTAACAGCCAGCTGAGGAGCAACAAGGCTGAGTTAATCAGAGTTTTGTATAATAGCTGGAAAGGAAAGGGCAGTAATTTGGGTAAAAGCTCATCTGAGGGAATGGGCTCCCTTTGGCTGATGGACATGAAGATGTTGAGAGGTCTGTAAATTAGGGCACTAGAAAATGGAGCAGCTGCAGAAAGTGCCTGCTCGAGAAGGAGGACTGGACACCGCGAGATGCTGCGTACCCACGAGATTTAGGGAATATTATCTCTTGCGCAAAAAGCAAACTGAGGCTCAGAGAGATACGGGAACTTGCCCAGGCCCAGAGTCGGACCATGTTACTGCCACCGTTTCACGCCCCTGAATTCTCTTTCTTACGCTTCTTTCTGTTTTCTTACCATCCTCCTCTGCATGGCCACCAGGACTTAAATGTAGAGACCAATGAAGAGAAAAATGTCGTTCAGCGGCAATTTCTGTGATCTAAGAAAATATGTTTGGGGTTCCAAATAGCTAATCTGTAATTGAGCTATTGAGATACAATTGTTCTTAAGCTGAGTAATTCATATACTTCTGATTTTTTTTCCCCGGTTACGTAAGTAAATTGATGAAAACTGTAGAAAGAATTCCTTATTTGTAATCTCAGTCATTACATTGCATTGTGGCTGGTATCGACCTGTGGTCCTGCTGAGCTACAAACTCTTCCAGCAGAGTCTCCTGCACCAGCCATACTGGGAATTCAGTAAACATATTCAATGAATTAATAAATGTGAATGAATAAAGCCTTATCAAAATGGCCTGCTCAGTAATATAGTTGTATGCACTTATTTTTCAGGGCAGACACCACAGGAGGCCATGAGCTGGCTTTGGTTCTGACTGATAATGAAAGATCAGTCAAAAGCAAGTATGGGTAGCATAATTTGGTTTAGAATGAAGCGTCTGGGCATGAATCTGTTTACTATCTTACTGAATTCGTATCTCCCTCTCTTTTTTGGGCCTTTATTCTTTATTTTTCCAAGAGTTTCTTTGGACCATAGAGTTGAGAAGAATGGAATAATTCTGGGACCAAAAATGAGTTAAACTTGGCATTTGAAGAACATAGATCATTTCAGGATCAGAAAAACACAGAGAAGGAACATTATATCATTCATGATGAATTTTAAAACATCACATTTAGTCAGGTCACTGAGATGTTGATGAAACAGTACAGTTTTAGAGCTTTGGGGGGGACAAAAGCTTCAATCTTCTGTTTCCATGATCAGCCTTGGGTCTAGTCTTTGAATTCCCAATCTGACAGAAGGCTGACCACTAAGTAATGGCAGATCTTTTGTCAATTGAGCTATCTGAAGCAGCAACTCGGGAACGGTGCTTATGAATAAGGAAACGCCTGCAGTGAAGTCAGTATTTCCAAGGCATGGTTTACATGTAGGAGAACAAGACAAATGATCATTTGAACCATGATCCCCCCGCCTGAAGGAAGAGACAGAGATGCCCCATCAGAAGACAGGAACTGGGTGTAGATGAAAGGATTCAAGAAACCCGGCAATAGGAGTCCATGCACTTCGGAGCTATGGAGTCGTAGAACTGTATGGGTTCAAACCCCAAACGCACTCCATCCTACCTGAGCTTCCTGGGGCAAGTTATTTATAAATTTTCTTTATTTCTAAGCAGGAGCTGATAATAGTGCCCACGGTAGAGAGGAATCCCGAGACCTAAATTAGTTAATATGTGTAAAAATACTTTTAAAAAGTGTTTGGCATAGAGCAAGCCCTCAACCAGTGTCACGCCTCCCTGTGTTTGAGCCTCAAAGTCTCTGGACCTCATTTGCTCCATCAAGAAGATCCAGTGGGCTTCTCTGGTGGCGCAGGAGTTGAGAGTCCGCCTGCCGATGCAGGGGACGCGGGTTCGTGCCCCGGTCCGGGAAGATCCCACATGCCGCGGAGCGGCTGGGCCCGTGAGCCGTGGCCGCTGCGCCTGCGCGTCCGGAGCCTGTGCTCCGCAACGGGAGAGGCCACAACAGTGAGAGGCCCGCGTACCGCAAAAAAAAAAAAAAAAGAAGAAGATCCAGTGATCTTAGCACCGGGCCAAGGCCGTGCTTTCCAAGCAGAATTAGTGACCCTCCGGGGAGGTGAGAGGTCATCTTGGTGCCTCCTTAGAACCCTAGTGTGGGATTAAAGCTAGAGAAAGTACAAAGTTCACTGCAAACATTTCCCTGTTAACCAGGGAGGTTTCTGAGCTGCTGCTTCAGATAGTTCAATTATGAGACATCTACCAACTGGTGGCCAGACTGCTCCCTTAGTTTAGAAATGTGAAGTCTTGGCCAAAGACTGCCCATGGAAATTGAAGCTTTTACTCCTAAAATGTTCTAAGACGGTATCATTTAAGTCAACGCCTCAGCTGCTTTACCGTGATGACTGATGTGTGACTGTATTTTTTTAATTCCTGATTTATGATTCAATGCACCTACTACAAGTTATTCTGATCCTGAAATTTTCTATGCCCTTAAAATTCCACATTTCACTCTCCCTCTTTGCCCCGGTAAGGTCCTTCTCTGAAAGCATTCCTTTACATACCCATGAATTTCACCTCCAGTCACAATCCGTTGCCCTTACAGTCAGTCTGGAGGCCGAGTCTGTCATAACCTCTGCGTATAACTCTCCCATCATCATTGCAGCCCAGAAAATTCCAGTCACAATTGCCTTCTGGGGCTCTAAATCAGGTTATGGTGATGTGACAGCTCATTCAATATCCTCAAAGTCCCTAGCCTCTTGCCATCAACTCCCATTCACAAATTCATATTTTATAGAAAAACTTTAAGTGAAAGCTTAAATTAGGCAAAGATTGTAGCTTGGTCCAGCTACCTGCTGGGATTCAGATTCTCCTTGGAGGACTCGGACTAAATTCTATACAGCAATTAAACACATTCACTATGACTTAGAAGTGGGGGTTTCTCAGGAAAGGGCGTTTGACTGAATGCAGGGACAGTCAGTCTGGAACTTCAGTCTGGAACACTCGAATCCACGGATTTCAGCTTTCAAACTTACCTTCTAACAACGTGGCTGTTCCCCAGCTCTTTGAGTCTGGGAGGAAAAATGTCCATGTCCAGATGTTTAAGTGGGTCATACTTTTGCGAATATTGGAAGAGGTGAGCAGAGAAGAAGCACTGAATGTGGGCAAAGCTCTGGGTGGGCAACCCCGAGTTTGAATCAATGAGCTTTGCCTCTAAACCGCTAAAAGGCCGTGCGACCTGTGGGCGAGTCACAATCTCTGAGCATCTTCTTCCTCCTCCGTGAAATAAGGGTTAGGACAAGATGGCTGCTGGGTCTCGCCCCACGACCCCGTGTTGAAGGGCTTTTCCACATAATTCAGTGGCCAAGTCTAACAGGAAAATCCTAAAGGGCCAGAATCTAAATTTAATTCTCCTAGTGAAGCTGGCTCACGTTGCAGCTGCCCCATTTCTCTACTGTCTTTGGAAGTGTGCTTACAAGATGCTATCATTGTCTTACTTATCTTAATCCTAAGTTGTTATAACTTATTACCATAGTTTCCCCCTTTTATAGGAGTAACCAGATAGGTTTTCAGGTTTGAAAGCATGTCTATCGGTCATATGTAAGGGCAAACTTACTAGTTGTATCCGAAAAGCCCAAGTCCATAGACCTTCCCCTCAACTTTAAAAATCCTCGCTTATGAAGTCACTGTTTCACTCAGGAAGGCATCAAATAAGGAAGACACTGGTATGGTAGAAGGAGCACAGGCTCAGCTGTAGAAAATCTAATCCCAGTTCTATACCCTGGATAAGTGACTTCATGTTTGTGTCCCTTGGCTCCCCAATAGAGACATAGCCATGATCTTATTGTATCTCCCTGCACAAAAATGCTGTTACTCTGGAAACGAAGCCCCTCTCATTTCAGCCTTGATTCTTAATAAGCTCGTGTGGTAAAAAAATGAGCATCAGATACGTGGAAAGCTGTCCATAAATACTAGTTTAATAAAAAACAAGTGGAGCAGAGTTACGCACCCATTTCTCCCTGGCTCAAACCATTACCATCACCCAGGAAGGAAAGAAGAGTTCAGAAGAGGGATAGAAAGGGGTGCCATTGCTTCTTCTGGTGGCTCCTTAACTATGCACCTACAAGTTCACTTTTCAGGACTGTATCCCTCCCACAACAAACTTAGATGACTCGTATGCCATGTTTGCAGCTAAACAGAATATTTTCTGGAAAATCGGGTTATGCTTTTTGCAGTATCAGAAGATGTGCCCCGGAGCTCTACCCTTGAGATCTGTACCTCCTATCATGCGTGGCTACTGAAAGATTCAAGGAAGCTTGTCGTAGTGTCCTGGTTTTTCAAGAAAAACTGTCCAAACCAGGTCTGAAGCCAAAGGAATCTTAGCTTTCAGAACCGGCCCTTTACGTGGTCTGGTGAAAAGTTCATCTTCCAAGAGACTAAAATCTGTTGTGTTATCTGGGTAGAGATGTAAATGTGCTGTGTGACCTTGGGCAAGTTGCTTAGTTTCCTCTGTATAAAGTCAGGAACTTAAATCAGATAACTTTTCCAGCTCTAAAATTCTGAACCTCTAAGACGAAATGCCTTCTTGGAGATGAAGTTTAATCCTGTCATAGACTGGCTTGTTATTACGATACAGTCAGTTCAGATATAACCCAAACAAAATCAGGTCTCCCACAGCACAAAAACAATGTCAAGAGCAAGCTTGATTTACATGGGAATTAGACCTAGACTTAGATTTCAGCATGACGATGGGTTCCCGCTAGCATGCCCTGGATTATCCCCCACCCTGTTCAACTGTGCAGTAAATCTTCAGGATGTGAGATCAGTACTTGCTCGGATAAATAAATGAATCAACGTTAAGCAAAGGCAGTAAATCATCAGCTGCCCTCCCCTCCGTCTCCCTTCCCTGCCAAATTCCTATGGAAACAAACAAACAAAAAAGAGTCGAAAGAGAAAGGAGAGCAGAAAATCTTTTCAGCATGGTTTGTTGCACCGAGATTGCCCTATATTTTGTCAGCCTGGCCTCCACCGGCCTCCCACCTAGCAGGACTATTTTCAGCACAGAGGCCACTGCTGATTTTTGTGGATGTATTAAGGAAACCACACCTCCTGTCAGGCAGTTTTTGTGAAGGAAGTTATTCCTTAAGCCCATCCAGCTGTTTTCTCAAGTATACCTTTAGGACTAAGGGGACAGGGAGCCTGAGAAGACATGGCCAGCTCAGCACGATTCCTCACAACTACAACCCAAGAAAAATACCTCCAAGGAATGTACCTTGTGAATCAGCAGCACCTCCGTGTACGAAGGACGGCCATCCCGTTTCTTTACTTGGCCATCGTAAGTCCTGGATAATGACTTTTCTCATTCTAATTTAATTTGCATTAAGCCCAGTGTGTTTAGTTTTTGAGACCTAACACTCAAATCTGGCCTGTGGTTTAGGCCTGCAAGACTCCTGGGAAAACATCTGGTCTTATTCGGAAGAAATGCCTGAATTCACTTTATTCTCATCAAAAACCTCTCTTCTTAATGTCCTTCCTAATGAAGTATATGCTGCACATATATTATTTCAAAATAAAAATAGATTCACAGATGACCGTTGAGAGGATGGTGGATAGGCGAATGTTGGACACTTTGCCACAAATTAATCATTAAAATGATTCCTAAAATCATACTATTATTTGAAAGAACCACATGCCAACTCAAGCCATTCCAATTTGACAAATGAATTTTGAATGGCTTGCGGCCCTTTTCAGCTCTCTCCTTTATTCTCACTTTGTCATCCTTTAACTTGATTGAGCCACTGTCATACTGCAGAGTGGAAGGTGCTAGATAACCTTTCTATACAGGAACCTGTGGGTCCTGAGCGGTATAAAACATAATGGAAAGATTATGGGAATATGTTAGCTGTAAAGTAGATAATAGTCACTTAATAGATACTGTTGGCCTCTTGCTTACATACAAACAGGCACCCATATGTATAAGGTATATGTGTGTATACATATACATATGTACGTATATATATGTATGCATCTGTGTATGCATACAAGTAGGTGTGTATATGTACATATTGGACAATAAATTGGGAGTGTTTTTATCTCAATTTGTGGGCTATGTTTGAGAAGAACCAGTTTCTCTAAACAAACATTGATGCATCTCTGACTCCAGCAGGAAAAATACCATGTATCTACCCCCTCTATAGTGTAAAGTTAAAGCCTTCAAGAAAACACTTACTTAGTTCTAAGTATTTATCTTTGTTTAGTTCTGGAAAGCTGAGAGACGCCTCACACTTAAGTTGATAAAATGTTGTTGAACATCTGACATAAGAGGACACGGAGTTCACTGGGATTTAATGAGAGCAGGAAAGGTACAACCTCTGTACTTCCACATTTATTCAGTAATGCTCAGGAGTTAACGTCAGTTCTAGTCTAATTTGACATAGGAGATTGACTGGTATTTTATATTTTACTATTTTATTTTTTACAGTAATTAAATAGAGTAATGTTGTTTCACTCCATCGTATTTATTTTAGTAATTCTCCACAGCAGGTAGTTCCGTGGAACACTGCCATGGTATGTGTTATATTCTTCTCTTCCAGCCCTCCTGGAAATATTTAAAATTTGTAGAAAGTTACATAGAAAGATCTTATTAACAGAGATTCAAGATACCACACTCTTCTAATATTTACTGTGGGCTCCAAAGAGTCACCGAGAATTCCTAGGTGACATTAGCTTATAAAAATCATGCCACCTCAGCACGTGTTTGATGCTGGAGACACGTGCCTCAGTTTCCTCATTTTTTTCTAGACTCTCCTGGATTCCTTGAAGTTGATCCTCTTTGAAAGGTACACTGCTCATCTCATCAGCATGCCTTCCTCAATCCTTCCCCTCCCACACCCAAGCTACCAAAATCTATAGGCTGCCAAAAATACCCTCTCTTGTAACTTTATGACCTTGTTTTTCCACTGCAACCATTTCAATACCAGGCACTTTACACTGTCACAGGGTATTTCGATCAGTGACATTTTGACCCAACTTAAAAAAATAAAATATTATGAGATAAACTTTTATATTAGTTACGTACGTGCAAAGCCATCCTATCCTTGAGCCTTCCTTGCCAATTTCAGACCTACAGCCTATAAGGTGAGCATCAGCCAAGAGGTGTGGGTCAAGGATGCAGAGTCAGAGATGGGCCGACAAACGTCGGGTCACGGAGAGCCAAGTTCAGCCACAGACCCTCACCCCCGAAACAGACCTCCAGCTGCTCTGAGCAAACTATCTGCTTTTTCTCTGAGAAGTCACTTATATTTTGAAAGCCCCACATCGCGACTTCTCAGATTTCTCCCTTACATTCAAGAATACATAACCGGAGACAATGAGCTAGGGCAACATGCCGTTCACATTGCACAAGATATCTGCAATAACCTCTCTCTCAATAACCTAACTCATAAGCAAAGAAACAGTTTTGGCTTTGGAGAATAGGACTAATAGCCCACCTGGAGGCAAATCCACTTTATTTTATTTATTTACTTATTTTAAGACACACATAGTTTATGCGTAAGAAACAAATTTCTGGAAGAGTAGCACCATAACATTTAGATAAATGTGCCTGATTTTCTTTTTGTCCACCCATCCAAGTTTTTATTTATTTTTATTTTTTAAAATTAAGTTTTATTGGAGTATAGTTTTTTACAATGTTGTATCAGTTTCTACTGTACAGCAAAGTGAATCAGCTCTACATATACATAGATCCCCTCTTTGTTTGGATTTCCTTCCCATTTAGGTCACCACAGTGCATTAAGTAGAGTTCCCTGTGCTATAAAGTGTGTTCTCATTAGCTGTCTATTTTGTACACAGTATCAATAGTGCAAAGCCACTTTAAAAATGAGGTTCCACCTCTGACATGACAGCATGAGACCCACTTCCCGGCAAAACCGGTCAAAATTATTAATACATATATATATATTAAATGGCTTAAATTGTTACATTATTTTATAATTATATATTCTATGTAAATCATTAATACATATTTACTCTACGTGTATGTACACACACACACACATACACACATCAGTCTTGATTGTCCTTATGTCAGCTGGAAAGATGGAGGTTCCACACTCAGAGAGAAGCCAGCAAGACCTGAGGGTATTGGCCCATCTCCTGCACTGACCTCTGAGGCTCCCAGAGCCGTGGCGTCACACAGAGAGAAGCGCGCACCATCTCGTCCCCGGCTCCGGAGCCGTGGCACAGAGATTTTTGCCTGGGACGAGAAGGAGGCCCTGGAACATCTTGTATTCTCTGGCCAAAGAACTGCCTTCTTTTGAAACAGAGAGGAGAAGTTCAAGCCTCAGGAACCTCTCACAAGCAGTGGAGGTGGTGATGATGGGTGCCCGGGAGGAGGTTGGGGGGATTCGTTGGCAATAGAGGTTAAACCGAAGACTGAGTCGTCTGCAGGAGTGAATTGGGGAAAGAAACTGGAGGGAGGAGCCCTCCTACAGCGTCAGAATATACCTCAAACACTGACAAGTAAGCAGAGTGTGCAGATAATAAGAGACAAAGAGAGCCCTGCCTGAAACACTGCCACCCCACCATGACTGTGGACATACCCAAGGCCGTGCCCCCTGAGGCTTCACATTGAAGTGAGGAAGCAGAGACACCACCACAGTAATCCAGTCAGTCCCCAAACAAAAACACAAGTAAATAAAGTGAACAAGCCCCCAAAGTATCCCCGGGTGTGGGTGGAGGGTGACTAGTACCCAGAGTTGCTGGGTATAATGTCAAGAGTATCGAAAATGTCCACATGTACAAAGAAACGGGTAAGTAGGGCCTATAAATGGGAGGACCATTTGCCATATTAAAAGCACATACACACGTAACCAATGTGTATATATAGATGTGTGCATATATATACATATATGTGTGTATAACTGAATCACTTTGCTGTACACTCGAAACTAACACAACATTGTAAATTAACTATACTTCAAGTTTAAAAAGACACTTCCACAAACTAGAAATACCAGTGAAATTCCTCAGCGTGATAAGGAGCATCATGAAAAATCAGCTAAATTTGAAAGACTGATTTCTTCTCCTTGTGGTCGGAAACAAAACAAGGGTGTCTGCTCTCACCACTTCTATTCAACTTTGCACTTGGAGGTGCTTGCCAAGGAAATTAGGGATGAAAAAGAAATAAAGTGCATCCAGATTGTAAAGAAAAAAGTAAAACTCTTTCCATTTGCATGCGACATGATCCTGTATAGACACAATTCTAAGGAATCCACTAAAACTTTTAGAATTCAGCAAAGTCACAAGACACACTCAGTATAAAAAATCAGTTGCATTTCTATACACTTGCAATAAACAATCTGAAAATGAAATCAAGAGAAAAATTCCATTTACAATAGTATAAAAAGAATAAAATACTTAGGAATAAATGTAGCCAATGAGGTGCAAATCTCAGACTCTGAAAACTACAAAACATTGTTGAAAGAAATTTTAAAAGATCTAAATAAATGGAAATTATTCATCTTCATAGATTGGAAGATTTAATTTTAAGATGGAATATTTCTCAAATTGATCTAAAGATTCAATGCAATCCCTATCAGAATTCTAGCCTAACTTATTTGTAAAAATTAACAAGGTGACTCTGAAATTCAAGTGGAATTGCAAGTGACTCAGAATAGGCAAAAGAATCCTGAAAACAGAAAATAAAGTTGGAAGATTTACATATCTTAATTTTAAAATTTACTACAGAGGAACAGTAATGAAGACACAGTGTGGTACTGATATAAGGAAAGACGTGGAGATCAATGGAATAGCATTGAGAGTCCAGAAATAAACCCATGTATCTATGGTGAACTGATTTTTGAGAAGGGTGCAAATCATTCAATGCGGAAAGAATAGTCTTTTCAACAAATGGTGACGCACAACTGGATAGCCACATGAAAACAACGCAATTGGAAACTTTATCTCACATACAAAATTAACTCAAAATTGATCAGAGACCTAAGTGTAAGAGCTAAAACTATAAAACTCTTAGAATAAAACAGAGAAGTAAATCTTCATGACCACAGATTTGACAATAGATTCTTTCCTATGACACCAAAAAGTATAAGCAACAAAAGGAAAAAAAATAGCCAAATTTGACTTTGTTAAAATTAAAATTTTTATGCTTCAAAGGACACTATCAAGAAAATGATTTTGTGCTTCAAAGAATACTATGAAGAAAGTGAAAACAGAATCCTCAGAATGAGAGAAAATATTTGCAAATCACATATCTGATAAGGAATTTACATCTAAAATGTATAAGAACTCTTACAACTCAATAATAAAATGACAAATAACTCACATAAAAATGGGCAAAGTATCTGAACATTTCCCCCCCCAAAAGATATACAAATGACCAATAAGCACATGAAAGAATGCTCAACATCATTAACCATTAAGTAAATGCAAATCAAAACAGCAATAATATGCCATTTTATCCTCACTAGGATAGCTATAATCAAAACATCAAATAATAACAAGTGTTGTAAAGGATGTGGAGAAGTCCTTTATACACTGATGGTGGGAATTTAAAATGGTGAAGCCACATTGGAAAACAGTCTGGTAGTTCCTTAGATGGTTAAACTTAGAGTTAACACATGACCTAGCAATTTCACTCCTAGATGTAGACCCAAGAGAAGTAAAAGTATGTCCACACAGAAATTTGTACACCCATGTTCATAGCAGCATTGTTCATTACAGCCAAAAAGGTAGACACAATTCAAATGTCCATCAACTGATGAATGGATAAACAACATGTGTGTATCCATACAATGGAATATCGTTTGACTGTGAAAAGTAATGAAGTACTGGTACCTACTATAACGTGGGTGAATCTTGAAAACATTGTTTTAGTGAAAGAAGCCAGTTACAAAAATCCACATATCATATGATTCAATTAGTATGGAATTTTCAGAATGAGCAAACCTATAGAGAGAAAAATTAGATTTGTAGTTGTGGCGAGCTGGGGGGATGAAGGATGGGTGAAAGGTAGCTGAAGGATAAGGGTTCTCTTTTGGAGACAGTGAAAATTTTCTAAAATTGACTATGATAACAGTTGCATGTATCTCTGAATATACTTAAATCACCAAACTATACATGTTAAAAAGGTGAATTTTATGGTATTTGAACTATATCTCAATAAAAGGGTTAAAATCTATAAATTCTGAAAAAGATATTTTTGGTTGTTAATGGAAAAGAGAATAGTATTTTAATCACCTTTTAGGATAATTATGGATAATTTTTATCCAAAAAAAATGTGTATAATTTTTTGGATAATTCTTCTTCGATGCTCCATGTAACCAACAAGCGGTAGCTTCTTCAAAAGGAGTTGAAATGCAGACTCTGCAACCACCTCCATGAACGTCTCATGCTCCTTAAAGCTTATTTGCCTATCTTGCACTTTCAGTGGCTCTTCAATCATGAATGATTTTTGTGATCACCCATTGGTCATTTGGAAAATGTTGGTTTACTCAGTTATGCAGATCTTCCATCCAACGGCAACCATCGCGTTTTAATACCACCATGTATATTTTCAGCCTCTGTCCAAAGGGACAAACTGCCTTAACTTGTTATAGTCCATTTAAAAAACCATCAGTGGTAGGGCTTCCCTGGTGGCGCAGTGGTTGAGAGTCCGCCTGCCGATGCAGGAGACGCGGGTTCGTGCCCCGGTCCGGGAAGATCCCACGTGCCGCGGAGCGGCTGGGCCCGTGAGCCATGGCCACTGAGCCTGCGCCTCCGGAGCCTGTGCCCCGCAACGGGAGAGGCCACAACAGTGAGAGGCCCGCGTACCGCAAAAAAAAAAAAAAAACAAAAAAACCATCAGTGGTACGTTACCGGGCTTGGGTCGCAAAACATATCTTTATTGTCTTTTCTGATTATAAGTTAAAACACTATTGATATATTATGATTATGTTATATACTTCAGTATTGGTAATAATAATAAAAATAGTTTTAAGTATCTTTAAAATGAATATAATTTAGTTAAACGGAAAGAAACAAAACAATAGTTGCAACAATACAAAAATGAATAAAAGGGCCCCATAGTCTTGGCGGGTTGAGCTAGGTAAAGAGGCAGGGTTATAACTTTAAAATATGGCTTTACACCTTGATAGGGTCATTTTCATACAGTGATGTCAAAACTGATTGTTTAAAATGGCCTTGTCAAAATGCCCCACATTGCTATGGAATTGCCCTCTTTGTTGCAATCAATTCATCTCCTGAATTTTTGATCTGCTAACAGCTATTGTTGCCATCTCCCAAGAATCCATGACCCGTTCTTTCAGTTCAGGCCATTAAATCAGCTTTTTTAAATCCACAATTCAGCACCATTAAATTTCTACTGATTTTACTGAGGAAAGAGAGTGAGTTGTCTTACCCTAAACCTTAATCATTCTCTCTTCTCTTTGCTTTGCTGGCCAAAGACTCACATCTTATTTGCTTTGAGTTTTTTTTTTTTTTTTTTTCTTTCTCAGTCAATCCTCCAGGACACTCTGCCCATATTTTTCCAATTCTGTTTCTCTCTATTGCAAATATTTACATACGTATTTAAAAACAAAATATTAAAATTTTCACATCTTAATTAAATAATCGTATACATATTTATATAAAATTGCTATACAATTCTATTCAGCAATAACAGTGTACTTTTTTAGCAATGTGTTCTATTAAAA